>NC_063161.1:96332398-97728231 GCF_023159225.1 Perognathus longimembris pacificus
TCTAACTATAATATCACAGCTGTAAACAATTAGAATTTTCTAAAATCAAAACTAGATGAACTTTAAGATCCAATTCAATATATATATGTTTTTTATCTAAGACACATTAAAGATGTATACCTTAAGCCACAGTCACTTTACATAATTTCTTTCATTGATGATATTCCTTTCTCTCAATCAGAAATACTTGTTTCATATGTATTTTCTTAAGCATATGACTATCTTTTAAAAATGAAATAACATACACAGAGTTAAATAGCCTGCCATTTTAGTTTGTAATATAACTAAAAGATCTTGATAAGAAGATTTAGTAGTTCACACTCACTAATCCCAGCTACTTAGGGTATGAATACCCCTAAATTCTAGCCAGAAAAGGAAATAGTTCATGAGCCCTAGCTCAAAATCAAAATATGAAAAAGGAGAAGAGTAGACAGGATCATACAAATGGTAGAGCATATTCATAATAAATAAGAGTTAATAGGAACAATAACTAGTGTCTAAAAAACAGCAACGAAACAGCTATCTGCCTTCTCATTAAATATATTTTATACCTTATCTTAATAGCTCCATAGTATTCATTTGATAGCTGTAACATATATGCCCATATTTCTAGATGATTCCCAAAATCATCTTTTCTAGTTCCCACTATTTGTGTTTTACAAAGATGACTATCAAACTTGGAGGAACTAAATAGAAAAATGACTTTGTTACAAACAATGTTGTGAATTGTCAGATTAATAGGAATTGCTGTCAAAAGATCTAGCAAAATATTACTAATATACTTTATGAGGATAGGTAATAAATTTGGAAAATTATTTCTACAGAAAAGACCAATACAAGTCATTGTTGGCTATGTCCCCAAGTGTGGAGCTTTACTTTCCCTCCTTACTTTTTCTTCTACCTGCAACCCTGACCCATCCTCACAACGAGTCTTTAATAAAAATGGGAAAATCTTATGCCCAGTCCTAATACAAACATGCCAGAAGTATGCTTCCAGTTCTTATTTTTCCACAAAATGATATGTGGAATATTAAGTCAGTTCATTGAGTGGGAACCACAATGATAAGGGACAGATGCATGTTTGATATGAGAAGATAATGACTAAGCTCACCAAAACACTATTTATTTATTAAGAATAGAAATAAGATGCAGATGGATCTACTAACTAAATTCTGGACCATGGAACTTTTCTTTACAAGTTTTATTAGAAAATTAAAAACAAATGATTAACTAAACAAGCACTAATAATTTAACTTAGTTATTCAGAAGGTAGAGATTCATTGACTCGTGATTCAAAGCCAGCCTGAAAGAAAAGTCCAAAATAACCAGAAAAGTCAGGCAGGAGAAAACATGTTTCAAATGGTAGAGTACCACTAGGCCCTGAGTTCAATTCCCAGTACTGGTGCAAAAAAAAAAAAAAAAAAAAAAGAAAAAGAATGAATGAAGGAAGGAAGGAAGGAAAGGAGAAAAGAAAAGGAAAAGAGTAAATTATAGACTATTTGCTGTCATATGTTGACATTTGTTGATGTCAATAGAAAGAGGAACATAAAGCCACAGTGTGTAGAGACATTGACCTTCCATGGGGCTTCATTGATGGAAAGTGTGGATAATTAGCCTGCAAAAAAGTCTAAAGATCCTGACAAGACCATTACTTATTTTATCAGTGTGTCCTTTTTTTTTCCTAGGGTAACATACTATGTACACTGTGCCAACAGCCATGGTGGCCAAATTGGTGCTTGTCCTTATTAGAGAAAAATTACCAAAATATTCTTTCTACTAGGAGAGACAATATTGTAAATATATATACATACAAATATAACATGATAGGCATAGAATACATATTTTAAATATAACATATTATGTAATATATTCTATATTATATAATACTGCATATTATATTACATACATCTATATATTTTCTTCTAGGAGAGGCTATATTATATAACATACATCATATATTATATGTAATGTATATTTTACACATAATATCTATCTACGTATCTATTCTATTAGAAAATGGGACCTGGAATTCTTTCCTTTGGGTCATATAGTCCTTGCTAGTAGAACTCAGGTGGTCTCACAGTAGTATTCTCACAGTTGACATTTGGGGGTAGGGGAATATTTGTTTAGCTACTTCTGCCCCCTTGTTAGCATAAATCATGTTCACAAGGAATGTAGAGCCCACAGCATCCTTCTATTTAATTGCTGTTTGTCAATATTTACCAGCAAACATTGCAAAACATAAGTAGGAAAGGATGTTAATGAAGCTTGGCTACACAATGAAAGTGTTACATTTGATCTGTGGAGCATGAATGTGATATTACCTATGATTAAGTGGTGCTTTGGCAAGGAATAAAGAAAGTGCTTGGTGCTGAGAGGGTGGAGAAACTGCAGAATGGTTCTTTAACTTTTCTGAAGTCAACCAACAATGAGATGCTGGCAATCAACACCAAGAAAAGGGGGACAGATTTCAGTGAGAGGTGTAGATGAACCTGTCTTCCTTTCCCAGCAACACTGCATGTGCCCTTATGTAAATGCTGTTACTTACAGCCTACTGCTTTTGCCTATCTTCAAGCATCTTCAGAAATTAGAGATTAAGATTCCCGATCCCCCCTGAAACAGTGCAATGAAATCAGATGGTCAAAGTATCCAAATGCAATAAATGATAAGAGAGAAGTAGAGACTTTATTGCTTTCATTGTCATACATGAAAAATGCTCTGCTTCTAGGTAATGCAGTTAGCTAAGGCTGACAAAATGCCAAGCACTCTTTCTTCTAAGTTTTCTGTTTACATTAACTCGTTTGTTCCTGTATGATTTTTGTGTGAAAGGGAAGCCAAGGTGCAGAGAAGTTTCAACAACTTGCTCAGAGTCAAGCAACGTTATGAGTGACAGACTGGATGGTGAATCTTCAAGGTGTCATTGTCCAAACTCACAGTTATAACAATTAAGCCCTAACATATTCTATTTAAGAAGGCACCAAGAGAGACCTGCTCTGGATTTTCATCCCTGGGCAGAGATCGAAGCTTGTTAGCTCATCATTGAAATCTCGATTCACTATATCCAGTATTCTTCCTGATAGAACTATGCCTGCATGGGGCTTTCTTTTCTTCATCCTGATAATTCTGTGGGTCTGTCCTGAAGTGTATACACACAGGTACATTTTTTCTCTGAGTTTTTCAGCCAAGTGTTTTTATGTTTTGTTAATTCATTAAACTTTTATTGGAGCCAAATGTAAATTTACACACAGTTGTAGAAAGTCCTGTTGCTCCTTAAGATAGTTTCTCCCAGTAGCTAGCATTTTGTAAAACAACAATGTATCCATGTCAAGATATAGACATTGTACAATATGTATTCAGATTACTCTGGTTTTACTTGTTTGTGTGTATGTTTAGTTCTATATAGATTTGTGACAAACTGCTCATGTATTCACACCACAGACATCTGCAGAAAAGTTCCATCTTCAGAAGAATTTTTTTTTTTTTGCTATTGTTACTGGCATCTCTTTCTGCTGTAGACTGCTCCTAACTCCTAACTAATCCTTAAGAAACACTAATCTGTTTTGCACTTCTAACAAAATGTAATCTCTTCAGATTGCCTTTTTGTTCTCAATATTATTTCCCTGGAGATTTCCAACCTGTTGCATGTACCATAAATCTGTTCCTTTTTGTTGTTGAATATTAGTTCAGAGTTGGCTGAACCGTTTACCTATTGGAACAATCAAGGTTATTTCCACTTTGGGGCAACTGGGAATAAAGTTATGCACATGCCTGAACTGAGTATTGTGCAATCAGGAATATTCATTTGTCTAGGAAAAGTGCCCAAGTATCTAATAGATTATATGGTAGTATTTTGTTTGATGTTTGTATGTTCCTTTTTGTTCCATGTTTTCATGACTTATCTTTTCTATCTTTGAATTTTTAAAAAATCTTTACATTTATCATGTTTCTAATTATCTTAACTTTGGGGCAAGTATTTGGGTTGTTTGTTTGATCCTTCTAGCAGAACTTTTGTCCATTTATTTTTATATAATTACTTATATTTTATCTGAACTGCATAAATGCATTTATTTTGTTTATCTTATTCTTTTCTTTCTTACCTTCTATTTAATCATCTGTTTAATTAAGGAGATGGTACAACTAGCACAGGAGGAATATTAGGCAGCTCAGTTTTCTGGGCATGGTAAGTGTGAGAACATGTATACACACATATGACACAGTACAGGGCACATAGTGGCACAACATCTGCACAAGTTTTTGAATGTGATTCAAGTCTTTATCATTTAAACTTGTACTATAAATACAATCTCCAAAGGCTTTCACAATGAGATGCCATTTTATATCTATTTTAGTGACTTTATTTTTTATGTCAGATAAAACCATTGTTGGTGACTGTGTAGAGAAACTGGAACTCTTGCACGTTATTGGTGAGAACATAAAAATCTGCAGCCACTGTGGAAAACAGAATTTCAGTTCCTCAAAAAAATAGTCAAATTCCCATATGATCTGCCAATTGAACTCCTGGCTGAGAAGATTGAGTGAGAGAAAGCAAGAGATAGAAGGAGAGAAGGAGAGGAAGAAGGAGAGGGAGAGAAAGAGAGAAAGAGAGAGAGAAAGAGAGAGAGAGAGTTGTAAACTTTTATTCATAGCAAAATAATTTGTGATAGCCGAAAGATGGAAGTTGCCCAAATGTCTCTGAATAGATAGGTGAACAAATACAACATAGTATAACATAATGCTATATAATGTAGTCTTTTAAAGAATGGGAATTCTGACCAATGCTGCAATGCATACAGACCTTGAAGACATTATGCTAAGTGCAAAAAAACAGACACAAAAGGAAAACACCTTCTATGCTCCACATACATAAAGTACCTAGAGTAATCAAATTCATAGGAACAAGACAGTAAGTACAATGTTGTCTGTGGTTCCATTTTTCCCCTCTCTTTTTGCTGTTTTTTTATTTCTGTACATTTTGTCTTGTATATAAGTTTCTGATTTGTGGAACAAAGGGTGAATTAACTCAGCAGTGATACTCAGTAGACACTATGTTGTAAGTGAACTATACAACTTGTGGGGGAGGGGAGACTGGGAGGGGAAAATTGGAAGGGAATGAGGGAGGGGGTGATACTGTTCAAAAATAAATATATGGAGTGCCTGACTTATATATAACTCTAACCCCTCTGTATATCACCTTTACAACAATTTTTTTTAAAAGACTATACAGTGGTGGTTGCTGTGAGTTGGTGGTAAAGGAGTAATGGGAAATTATTGTTGTTGTATTTGTAATTTTTTTTCTTTTGGAGATGATAAAAATGTAGAAATAAATATTGATGATGTTACACAATGATATCAAATTTCCTTAGTGCTGCAAAACTAACCAGTGTAAATGTGTGTGTATGAATGTGTGTGCGTGTGCGTTTGTGTACGTGCATGTGTGTGTGTATGTGCATGTGTGGTAACTTTTTAACCCAGTGCTAGAAAATCCACTTTCATTTTTGGTAAGAGTCTTTTTTCATTTTTACAACTTATTATTGTTAAGCTTAAGAAAACTCTATCTATGGAGCTGCCTGACACCTGCTCCTCCATAATATGTTAATATTCCATTTAAAAAAATCTGTTCTCAGTCTTTCATGAATTCAATTAAACAACTCTGGTTCACTGGCTTTCTTTTTGCTTGGTCTACTTTTACAAGGAAAGGCTTTGGTCTAGAAATTGAACATGGAGAACCAGTGTGAGAGGCCTCACATGATCACATTCAAAGTGTCACTATAAAAGAGATACTCTTTACATGCGATTGAAAGCAATTAATTTTCCTAAGAGTTCCCATATTTCTTCAATTTTAAATTAACATATTTATGCTATTATCTCTTTGTTGCAATCACTAGGTGAATTTAGTCTGAAGTCCCTCTGTATGGCCTCTCGAATTTATGACTAGATGCAGCTGGTTATCTGGAATGTGGGAAATTATTTCAGTCTCTGGTGAGAGTTTATATAGTTGTTTTCACTGTTCAGCATGCCAGTCTCCACAATGGTACATTGTTCATAACTAAATAGTATAAGATCATTTTTCTGACTTCCAAGGGGAAGCTCAGTTTGTGATGTTTATGAAAAATCATCAGAAATGGTCCAACAGAGCACTCAACTGAAGAAGGCTTAGCTTGCCTGCAATATGAGTCGCACAGCTACAGTAGATAACAAGTGAGCGAGGCAGCATTTAAAACAATAACTTGTCATTGTTCAAGTACCAGCGTCAAGGGAAAGTGAGCCTATTGGAGTAAAGTCACCACAAAGAATAAGATGATATCATTCATTTTTAAGGAATTGTCCATATACAAGGACATTGTGAAAGGTAGAATCAGAAAATCTCATTCACTTGTAAAGATTTGTCCATGTATAAGGACATTACAAAAGGTAATAAAAAGCAAGTATTGAAAAAGTTAGAAATTTTCCTAAGATACAGAAAGAAGGAAGATAAAAAGGAATGTGAGAAACAATGCAGAATATTCTTTTATGTCATCTCACATTTTTTCTATGTTCTCACTGATAAATCCAAACCTTCCTAGTAAACATATGCTAAGCCAATAGGAACTCAGTGAACCAGTGATGTAACTGAATTTATTAAAGATTTTTCAACAGATTTGCGGTTTTTTTGCATACAGAGAAAGAAGCTTGGCAAATGCCATTATGCATAACATAAAATAGTATGATAGAGTTGAGGCAAAATGATTCAGCCATACCAACAAATGTAAGTGCATTAAACATAAGGGGAAATCAAATTAAAGCCTAGCTAACAATGCTAAACCCAACTCAATACTATAAAGAAGATATACTTAAAAGAGACTTGTAAAGGTTAAATTTAAGAAAATGAGACCAGGCGTGGTAGTGCATTCTTGCAATCCCAGCATATGGGAGGCAGAGTAGGAAAATCACCAGGGATACATAAGAAGAAAATTGAAAAGAAGGGAATGGGGTAAAAGAGGAAGGAAGAAGAAAGGAAGAACAAGATAAAGGGACATTCATTTCAAACCATAAGAAATCAGAGATTGCCTTCCTCTTATTAGTCAATGTAGAACTCAGGCCCCAAATTGAATGAAGGATATTTGCTAATGATAGAAGGAACACTCTACAGTACAAGCTCCTAGGAATTAGTATCTACCTTGTAGTAACCCATTACATAAAGAAGAAATTATCAGTGGTGTAAAGAGAAACAGTAACACTGATAGAAGAATTTCATTTACCACTTTTAGTCTCAAACAGATCAAATGGACAAAAGCAATTATGCAAAGCTTGGTGGAGAGGCTCACACTTCCAATCCTAGCTTCTTGAAATTCTAAGGTTCGGAGAATTGTAGTTCAAGGCCAGCCAGGGTAAAAAGTTTACAAGAATTCCATTTCAATTCATAGGGAAGTTACTTGCAATGTTATGTTCCTGTAATCCTACTAGATGGAAAATGTAAATAAAAGGATAGAAGTCCAGGCTAGAGTGGGGGGAAAAAATGTGATCCTATTGACGAATAAAAATTTATAAAGCTAAAGGGGGGAAAAAAAGAACTGAGGTCATAGCTCAAATAGTAAAGAGCTTTGTCTAGAAAAGGAAGCCTGAGTTCTAACCCTAGTAAACTCCAAAATAATAATAATAATAATAATAATAATAATAATAATAATAAAGTTATATGTGGCATTATAAGGTAAATTTATTGTCTGAATATCAAAGTTTGTACCACATTAATATAGGACATATATGGGGCATCCATAAACCTTGAATTAGATCATGTCACTGTAAGAAATAAACTGGAAACAATATAAAGATATATTAAATCATAATATTTTATGATCAGTAATACAGAAATTAGCAATAACCAAATGCCCTGTCACTTAGAAATTTTAATTTAAAACTCCTGATTTAACCACTCTTGAAATTAAATAAAAATTACAAATGATATATTCATAATTTCTATCAAATAATGATATAGAACACACTGCAGAGTCAGCTAAAGAAGTACTTAAGAAGAAAGAATCTTTAATGATTTTTACCAGTAAAAAATTAAATGGTAAAATAAATGAGTTTCAAACCCCAAAATATGCCAAGTACAAAAAAAAATAAGCCAGAAGAAAGAATAAGGAGAAATTCATAATTATAGAAGCAGAATTAAAGCAGTGGAATAAGGAAATAAGTCCTTTAAAAATCATTTAGTCCTTCTTAATAGTCATTAGACAATTGATTACCAAACCTTAATAAGAAGAAAATGTATGTAATTTGTGAGAAAATTACAAACACATAGAGTAAGAAATGAAAATGATTAACATCATAAATAAAGAATATGTAGAAAACATCAAAGCTACTTTGCACTACCCTATGTAAATAAAATTGAAAATATAGCTGAAATGGATAATTACCTAAATAATATAAATTATTAAATTTGGTCTCAAGAGATAAAAAGCTTATAATAGACAACCTCATAGAATACAATTAGCTATCAAAGCACTACCTCATAAAAGCCTCCCAGGTATTTTCATAAACAATTTCTCCCCAGACTTCAAAGGCTTCATCATCCCAAATATACTTAAATTGTTTCATAGCTACAGAAATAAAAAAAAATTTCTCATGAAACAAATATACACTGAGTTCTAAAGTATATAAAGCTAGCACTGAAAAGGAATACATATGAAAATAAGTGTAAAACAAAATTAAATATATATTTTTTAAGTATTTTATAAACCAGGTGACAGTGGATTGTTCCTGTAATCCTAGCTACTCGGGAGGCTAAGATCTAAGGATGGAGTTTCCAAGCCAGCTAGGAAAGAAAAGTCAGTAAGACTTTCATCTCCAATATTAAAAAAAAAAAAAAGCTGGAAGTAGAGTATGGCATAAGTGGTACAGTGCTAGCCTTGAGCAAAAAAGCTCAGGGATAGTTCAAGCCCCGAGTTCAAGCCTCAGGACAGAAATAAACACACACACACACACACACACACACACACACACACACACACACACACGCACGCGCACAGTATTTTATGGCCAAGAAAAAATTACTTCAACAATTCAAGTCTGATATGATAGCAGAATTTTTTAAGCAAATTTACCATAGTAGTATATTTAAGAAAAAAATCAATGATCTCCATAGCAAAGATCATTTAATAAAATTGATGGTTTTTGATTTAAAACAAAACCCAACAAGGTAAGCAATCGTGGACCCTCCTTTAACCTGGCTCGCTTCTCTTTCTATCTGTGTCTCTCAGAGGGCCCAGCTACCACCCTCCCCAGTGATCAGGTTATGCGTATCCTGTTAAAATATATGTTCATTTATTCTTCACTATGTATGTCTAAAATTCTAGGCATTTATCCAAAAAAATAACATAACAAATGCAAAATGACATACATACAAAATTACCTAGAACACCATGATTTGAAATAAAATACTGAAAACAATCTGAAGTTCTGTCCACAGAGGAATATTTGCATGGACATCTCACAATGAAGTATAAGGAGAAAATGACTCACAGGGAAGGAGGAAAATAGTCATGAACTGTTATGAGGTGATTTCCATGATATACAGCTAGGTGAGAATAAAATCAGGTTCAAAAGATGCAAGATAGTTAAAGTGAATCTAGTCTTGAAACAGAAAATGGACACATCAGATTGTGAAAAACTCTAAGATACCTGGTCCAGGCCTCTTTGAAAACAATACAATAAGTTATATAAAAAAAGGAGAAGTGTAAAAGGTTGTGGGCCTCATCAAAATTATCAGATATGGAAAACTATTGAAGACCAAATTCAAGAAGTAATCTATGAATGCTAGCTCAAAAGGGTTGGCAATAACAAGCATTACTGAAGAGTTCTGGAAAACCTCAAGAAAAACCAACTCGACAAATGAAGAGAGGCAGGAAGAAGATGCAGTCATAAAACTCAGTGCATATTCTACAAAATTAATAAAATTAATGGAAAGGATAGGGTTGGGAGGGATGAGAAAGAACATTGAAAGAGGTAACAGTGATCAAGGAACATTGTACATATTCACAACTTCTATTTTGAATGGAAATTCCTTTGTTTGTGATACAACTGCCTAAGAATATCAAGGTGCTTATTATACTATTAGTCTAAATTGAAAATATTCAAGTAAAAAGTGAGAGGGGAAAAAAGGGATGTCCAGGATAAAAGATAACTTAATTCATAGGTATGTCTTTTGTTTGCTTTGTAATCCATCAGAATTTGCACTTTTATCTTAATAATGATAGCAATAGTATATTGACCATTCTAACCAAACAAATGTCCACTGGCTGTCTATCTTATATTTGTGGTATAACATATAAAAGTAGAGCTACCAGAGAAATAGTGAGAGAAGAAAAGAGCCAGATAAGCAATAAAAGATCAATATAGTGGATGAAGTTTTAGCAACAACATCAATATGGAGTTAATGTATTTTGTGTTCAAAAAGACAAACTCTCTTTTCTTCTGAGAGCTCTCATTCCAAAGAAATGTGATCACTTGTATTAAATGGTTTTCTGGAGATGGACAATCCATTTCAAGGTTCAAAAGCTAAAACCACTGCCTCTAATTTCAATCAAGAGAACTATTGCTTGCAACTGGTGATACTTGGACCATTGAAATTTGGGAGTACATCCATGAAGAATTGGAGTGAAAAGTGGATACAAGGGTTGGATTAGAGTTGACAGGCAAAATGAAGTTGGAAGAGTATTCCAAGCATATAGAACAGCATAACAAAGAAAAGAGGAAGATATTGCGTATTTGAGATTAAAAGAAGGGCAAGATGGCTGAAGCACAGGAAGGGGAAAGATGAATAGTAAGAAACAAGGCTAAAGAGGTAGGGAGTAAATATTTCCAGTTTTCTCAGTATAGTTCCTCCATCGAATTAGCATGTCAACCACAAGGGGGCATCGAAGATCCAGTACCTGCTCTGTGGCATACCTGTTATCCCCAATTGATTTCTTTTATTCCCTCAAGGTGACACAAAACCCATCTTGGGTACCCTTATTCTTTCTCATATGCCTGTGCCAACTAAGTAACAAAGGCAAAACCAAACTAAGTACCCGGTTGGCACCACCACACAAAATATGCCACATGTGGCTTGTGCTTTCTTTGGGGACATAAGGAAATGGCTGTCCTGACAGATTGGTTAACAGTAGGAGCCTTCTTCAGCTACAGTGTTTCCCATACCCTTCTGAATCCAAATTGGGAGGAGAGGGGCTTCTCAGGATTCAACAACAGAAAGGATCTTTTTTCAAATATTTGTTCAACAAAGGAGAAATAAACAGGAAAGTATTTCTTTATATTTTTTATACTGCTAATGTTGCAGAACAGCCCTCTATACCTCTTAATTGTGTTACTCCAAGACATTTAGAAGTAAACCCCCATTCTTGTGCAAAGTGTATTTAGCTTAACAGAACCTTGTAATTTCCAAAAGTAGAACTATGCAGGAATGGAAGTCTTAGGTGTGCCAAAATGCTAAAAGCCATATTCTCAGACACAGAGAGGGTCTCAACATGTAGCCCAGGCTTGCCTCAAACTTGTGATCCTCCTGTTTCAGCATCCAAATTCTGAGATTACAGCTTGCACCATTATGCTTGATTTTATGAAAGCTTTTCTTTTTTTTTTCTCTCCCCAGTCCTGGGCCTTGGACTCAGGGCCTGAGCACTGTCCCTGGCTTCTTTTGGCTCAAGGCTAGCACTCTACCTCTTGAGCCACAGTGCCACTTCAGGCTTTTTCTATATACGTGGTGCTGAGGAATCAAACCCAGAGCTTCATGCATGCTAGGCAAGCACTCTACCACTAAGCCCTCATTCTTTTTTTTTTATTTCCACCTCATTGTTGTTGTTTTTTTATTGTCAAAGTGAAGTACAGAGGGGTTACAGTTTCATATGTAAGGCACTGAGTACCTTTCTTATCCAACTTGTTACATCCTCCCTCATTTCCCCCCACCTTCTCCCTCTCCCTTTCCCTTTCCCCATCATGAGTAGTACAGTTGTTTATACCAAATGGTGTTGTAAATATTGCTTTTGGAATGGTTTATCTTTTTATCCTTTGTCTCTCAATTTTGGTATTCTCTAGTGATGTGCAGAGGGGCTACAGCTATATAGCTATGTACTCAGGTAATGAGTACATTTTTTTTGGACAGTGTCATTCCCCTCCCTCATTTTCTCCCAGTTCCACCTCCTGCCCTCCAAGTTGCATGGTTCATTTCCAACATAGTGTCTTCCACTCCACACCCCCCCAAATCAGACAAAATTATTAACAAGACAAAGGGTACAGAGATCAAAATCTCCTCAAACAATGATCTAAGTAGGAAGCATCTGAGGGAAAATATCACACATGTATGTTTTTCAATAGTCTTTTATATTTATTAGTTAACTTCGGGTTTATAAACAGAATCAGAAGGCACAGTTACTACAGAATTAATTATAGATAGCTCTCCCCTTAGGCTGGCTCTTGATCAGACAAGCAAACCACATCACTGAGTCTAGCCAGGACTCTCCATCCTCATGAATAAAGACAGCAGAAACTGGTTTTGCATTTCACAAGCTCTAATAATTAATCACCCATCCAGGGATGTTTTATATGCTATTTCATCTATTAGGATGGAAGGTATTGAGAAAATTTAACAGGGTGAACTATCTTTGTATTCTGCATTTAATTTATTGAAACATTTCTAATCAGGAAAGGTATGTTGGTTATTGTCTAACTGGCATAACAAAGTTATCAGAACCATAGCTGCTCCTTCTATAGATGAGGCAAGACTGATGGATTAGAAGACAAGGATTGCAATTTCTTTTGATTCTGTGAAGATTATTCTTTTATGTGTGGTAATGAAAAAAGTTTTAGAGTGCGACTGTCTTACAGACTAAGTAGCTGATTCACATTTTATCATTAGCTTCTTGTGAAGGGTCTTGGTTAATCAAGTGAAGGGCAAGATCCTGCTTCTGCAAGTTGGCAAGTGGTTATTTACATTTGGCACTGGCTAATTAGCTCTAAAGGTAATCAAACTAGATAAATTGGATTGCTAGCTATCAAATGAAAGCAAATAAATTTTAAAAATCTAGGTCCCAAAGAGGTTTAGAAAAATTTCTTTCTGTTGTATGTGTATACTTAATTTTTTTTCCCATTTAACACCATAAATTGGTGGTGATGGCAGGGGACAGTTTAATTTCACACCTAAGAAACCTGGTAATGGATCTGAAGACTATTTTAGCATTTTACTTCCAAAACTTAGCAGAACTTTGGAACAGAAAAAAAAAGCTAAAAGAAGGTGGAATTCAACCTAAGTGTACAGCCAAACAGACTTTTCAGGCTCTGAATTGTAAACTCATTTCATTTGATTTGATTTTAGGGTCACATTGTGCCAAAACCAGCTTATGGGTCTTGAATCCCCAGCTTTGACTTGAAAAGCAAACTATTTACTTTTCCCAGTGGGAATGAATTATGCTGAGAGATGGCTTCCTGTTTGTCCTGGAGGACTTCCTTCCCTTGAAAGAAGTCACAGTTTGGGTTCACTGTCTCTGCAGGGACCATTCTTGAGAGTTTTTTCAGGAAAAGTGAGATCTGAAACATCAGTCTGTCCCAATATATGAAACTAAAAACTTGGCACTTGCCTTTCCTTTGGAGAGGGCTCTCACTTTGCAAATGTCTTGAAAGCTGAAGTCATTCCCTCCCCAAGTGGCTACTGCCACACCATCCAATGGAAAGCCAACCTCACATGCTTCTGAAGGCCACTGGAATGGTCCCCCCACAGATATTTTAGATTCTCCACTGGAGGCTGTCCCATAAAGAGTTGCACCTTCTCCTGGGGTGATGGTAGAAGGTGCTGAAGAATAATAAATAAATAAATTCTGGATCTACATCTGAGTCAATTGCTTCATTTATTCATTCTGCTCTTAGGGAACAAATCCTTAAAATGCCACCTTTCTGAAAATACCTGGAAATTAAAGTATCCCAGCTCTGTGATGCTACATATGGGAGCCAAATATTCCCAAGAAGCATTATTATGGTAGAATAATTATACTGGAGTTACCAGTCTCATTTTCCCTCTTAGTACCTATTGAACTTTTTACCCTTTTACATCTGAAAAGAATAGATTAATCCTGGGTAATACTAACACTGCTTATTATTTCTGATCACTATCAAAAACAGGAAGGACTATGTTCTATGCTTCTAAAGCCAGAGAACAATGCTAAATTCTTAGATGAGGTGCTGGATGCAGGAGATGGACTGAGAAAATGTAGCTGTCCAAAGACTACCCCATTCACTCTCCTGGAAAAATCAATTCAATCGAAAATACATCTGCAATCTACCTCTGGTATGATGGGCAGCCTATCGCCAGGTCACTGCCTTCATAATTCTTTTGTTCTACCGAGGCCCTGTGAGGGACAGGCAGATATTCCGAATCATCTTTGCCGACTTCCTTCATACCACTGCTCTGTCTGTTCTTCCTTAAAAAGCTCGTGGGATTGAAGAAAAATGGGAAAAAAAATTTTGAAATGCAATTGAAAGGAGCCAAAAGCTTAAAGGGGTAGTGATTGTCCAGCACAAAGAAGACGCTATTCTAAAACAGGCATTGTAAATGTGTCTGCCCTCTACTACTGTGCCTTCTACAGAGAAGGGATGCAATGAAAAAAAAGTATGGGAAGAAAGAAAATTATAAGAGTGCATTTTGCAGACCTGGGACAAGAGAGGTGACAAAATGAAGACCACTAGAAGAGAAAGATAAATGTACCTCTAAGACTTTAAACTATAACAGTGAGCTTCAGCCTTTCACAGGGTTACCTGAGTTCTAAGAGTGAGTAATGCATCCTTCTCATAGAAATAACGTAAGCATTAAGGACAGCAAGAAGGAGAACATTTTAGAAAACAACTAAGATAGAGTGATGGAGATTTTTAGGGCAGTGCAACTTCTCTATGATATTGTAACGGCTGAAACATCCTTTAATGTTATCTAACCTATACAAAAAATGAGTCATAATTAAACCATAGGCTTTGGGTGACATTAGTGTCTAATTGGAACTTCTGCAAATACTTTCCTATGGTGGGGGTATTGCGAATGTGAGATGCTGTGCATATGGATGGGAAAAAATACTCTATACTTTCCTCTTGATTTTGGTTAAATCTAAAATTACTCTTAAAAGTTAATATTGGGCTGGGAATAATATTGAGTGGAGTGCTTGCCTCTATATATGAAGCTGTGGATTCGATCCCTCAGCATTACATATATAGAAAAAGTCAGAAGTGGTGCTGTGGCTCAAGTGGTAGTGCTAGCCTTGAGCAAAAAGAAGCCAGGGACAGTGCTCAGGCCCTGAGTTCAAGCCCCAGGACTGTCAAAAAAAGAGAATATTAATAAAAATACTGATAGTAAAAGATCAGTTGCGGTGAGCTGTATGCCTGTAATTCCCACTACTCAGGAGGCAGATATTTGAGAAAAATGAAATTTGAGGCCAGCCTGGCCAAAAAAAAATTAAGGAAATCCCGTTTCAATTAATAAACTGGATGTGGCAACATGCATCTCTAATCCCATCTACTAAGAGATATAGGTTGAAGGATTCTGTTTCAAGAAAGGCCCTGGGGAAAAAAAAGCAAGGCCCTATCCCAAAAGGAGCTGAGAGCGTATCTCAAATAGTAGAGAAGCTGTCTTGCAAGTGCAAGACCCTAAGTACCACCAAACTCCACAAAAAATGGAGTGATAATGATACAAATAATATTCACTAAGAGAGGATACATCAGAAAAGGAAACAACATTCAAATACTATTAAAGTATAATATATGGAGTTTATAGTTATAAAATTAAAACTAGAATTTTTAAGCAGCAATCATAACCCAAGAACAATAGGAACAGACTTGAAGACATATGGAGAGAGTATTTCTTGTTACTGTGTAGGTTGTGGGCTGTAGGATGTGGGACTTTCTATTGTGAACATTGGATGGACAAACTTGTTAGCTCGTATTTAAATGGGTTTGTGAGAGTTACTGAGAGTATGAACACTGCTATCAAATCAGGGAAGGCAGGCACTGGACCAGAGCAGGAGTCATATAATAATAGTTCACCTAGGAAATGCAAAATATAGTGAAATCACATATGGAAATCCATAGTGAATTGTAATTAACATGGGTATCTAGGAACTTTGCATACTGAGGAATCTGTCAAATTAACTAACAGATGTAGGTTATGAAGATGATTTGATGCAAGACAACAACTGGGATTTCTACAAAATCTGCCGGTCTCCTTTCTTAGAGAGAAAGGAAAAGAATCTGAAAACTGGCCTTTGATTTACTAGGTTGTTTTTCTCCCAAACTGGAAATGATGGCCCCAGTAAAGAATGTGAAAAAGTCAGATTTAAGGAGGTGAAAGGATATTACGATAAAAGAAAGCTAAAGAAAAGAAAATCAGTGGGTAGAAAATATGTTACAAGGTGTAGAGAACAGTTTTGTAAAGGAATACATTGTTGATGTCATAAATCAATATAGCATTCTATTATGGGAAAGTTATGTTGTCTCTCTCCTCCTTCCTCATTCCTAAGCTGCAAACATCAAATGGTTCCTTCTCCACAGGGCATTAAAAAGAGTGCTCTGACCTTGACTGGCAGAGTAAGCCCTCATATTGTCCACAGGAAGAGCAATAATCCTAAGCCCCTATTAAAAAGGTATTCACGTTTGAAGTTTACTCCCATTTGTGAGAAAGAAGAGCAACTTCTTCACCCCACATATGTATTCATTCGTAGTAGCCAAATAACATCAGAAGATAACTCTGTGTGTGCGTGTGCGTGTGCATGTGCGTGCGTGTGTGTGTGTGTGTGTGTGTGTGTGTGTGTTTGTGTTGTTCCTAAGGCTTGAACTCAGGGCTTAGGTGCTGTCCCTGAGCTTTCTTACTCAAGGCTACTCAAGGCTAGTATTCTACCACTTAAGCCACAGATCTACTTCTGGGTTTTTGGTGGTTAATTGGAGATAAGAGTCTCACGGATTTTCCTGCCCAGGCTGGCATTGAACCATAATCCTCATATCTCAGCCTTCTGAGTAGCTGGGGTTACAGGCATGAGTCAGCAGTACCCAGCCAAGAGGACATTTTAGTCCACATTTTGAGTTACTTTCAAATTCTTAATAGTAAATATTAAAGCTCTGTGAGCAATTTAGCAAGTAGTTAGCAATCTAGAAGAACATAATTTGAAGCTACTGTTAAAGTGAAAAGAAAAAAAAAAACAAGTAAACAATTAAATCACAAAATATTCAGTAGAGTAGAAATAACCCAGTAAGCTGACCCAAAAGTAAAATCAGTGTAACATAACATTGTGATTTTTGTATAAAATATTAATTAGCAAATGCCTGTGAGGTGTCCATGTAAGAGAGGGAGAGGTTAGCACCCCTGTCTGCTTAACCCTTCATAAACCAACAAATGCTCCTGGGTGGGTTTTTTATTTGGTTTGACTTTTGGGTTTTGCCAGTGGTGGACATAGATGGAATAAGACCTCTGGTGTCAATAAAATATGGTGGAGAGCCTTTCTTAACCAGCTTTCCATCAAATCTCCATTACCGCCATGGTACCATCTATACGCCTTTATCTTCTAGGTGGGTGAGTAAAGTGAATTTACATTGTAGATGAAGGTTCTGTGTGTGTGTGTGTGTGTGTGTGTGTGTGTGTGTGTTGTTGTTGTTGTTGTTGTTGTTGTTGTTTTTGTTCCTTAGGCTTGAACTCAGGGCCTGGGCTTTTTTTACTCAAAGCTATTGTTCTACCATTTGAGCCACATCTTGATTTTTGGGTGGTTAACTGGAGATAAGAGTCTCACCAAATTTCCTTCCTGTGTTGGCTTCAAACTTTGACCCTCAGGTCTGTCTTCTAAATAACTAGGATAACCAAGGTTCTTAACTCTTAAAATCTGTGCAGAATTCTAGTTCTATGAGTATATGCTCACTTTTTCTGAGGAGAAGATGGCACTCCATGACCATACATATTTCCATTAACCTGAAAGGGTTAAGAAAGACCTCTCATTAATTCAACAATGTAGTGCCTCAAGTAGATCAAACACTAGATTTTGTGATTATAAAAGTGCATAATACACAGTAATTGCCCTTAATCAGATCTCTCTCCCCCCTGGGAAAAAACAAGCCCAAGCCAATTTTAAAAATGCATTCTGCATTACAGTAAGACTCATAGGGCTAATGGATCTACAGAATTACAGAGGGGAAAGTGACAGGATTAAAGTTTCTTCCTGAAACAGTCAGAGATGGTGGTAATTGGGGAATAAAGTTGAAACATGAACACAGGAAAGATAAAAGTTTAAGTAAACAGATAAACAAAGATGTATATGTATTAATTTGGATGCATAAGGCAGAGGCAATTAGATTTGGGGGGGGGATTTTTCTTTTTAGAAATTATTATTTAATAACCTGGTATACTGAGTTTATTGTTATCTTGTCCACACATCTAGAAAGATTCTAGGAATCTCTGACATAGTTAATTAAAACAAATGGCTCTTGTTGGGATGTTAAGACAAGCAAGGCAGGCAACAACATCTCACTCTTCGTTAATAGATTCTGCCACAGCCTGATGGGAGAAAAAGGTAAAAAAAAAAAAATCTACCCAATATTTTCCCCAGTTCTTACAAGGGCACTAGATGTGTAGGGATGACAGGTGCCCAAACAAAAGAAGGCTACAAATAAAAAATATATCCAATATATTGCCTTTGGAGACTGATGAGAATCTTTTGTTTAGAAAACATAATCATCTAAACCATTATCATCTATTCACACTTACTGGAAATAGAAGAGTTAAAAACAGGAACCATTTCCTCACTCTCTCACCTTTTATCTGCCATGATCTAACAAAAACAAAAAACTACTTAAACTGCTGATTTAAATGTGTTCTTGAATAAGTCCTAACTGATGAGGATAATTCAGAGAGTTAATTAGATCCTGTGACCTTAGAAAACGCTGACTTAAAAAAATAGCACCCATGTGATATACTAACGAGATTCCTTAGCTAATTTTCAACCAAGTGTCATATGGGAAAATACTGATAAGTATGAGGTACACATACATACACACACATGCACACACACACACACACATACAAACACACACAAAGAATCAGAGTAGGGAGACAAAGAGGGAGAGAGTGAAACAGGAGGACAGCTACATGTGGTGACTTTTGGAAATCAGATGTGGGTTTGTGGTTAGCAGCCTTTGGGAGATTCTCCATGGATACGGTGAATTATCTGTGCAAAATACTAAATAAAGATGGGGAATACACTTGGCAGGAGACCTGGAAAGATGATTCAGAGATGACTGTCCTGGATTAACTCCATGTTTTCTGTTGATCAGCTGGGAGAAAACACATTGTTTTCCATTTCTTTGTTTCTCATAGGCAAAGTGGCTGGAGGTTGATTAGCTAGGATGCACAGTGAAAGCCTACTCAGCAGGAATTTTGCTACTGCCTGTGCTTTAATGGAAGCCTGGGAAAATGCATCATTCCTTGCTTTGCTAGAAAGCCCTGAATGTGGAACCAACTGTTGTAGTTTTCCCGAGGATGAAGGTAGGCTGACAAGGAAAGGGAGAAATAATGAAGGGTTTTCCCTGGCCTAGTATTTGAACAGGAACATATAAAAGCATATATTTGTCTGCTAGAGAACACAAGGAAGGACCCAACTCAGGAAGCAGCATAGACTTACTTCCAAGTTTAAAAAAAATGAATTACCTTTAAAATTATTTGTGATGGTGTGTAATCCCAGTGATTTAGGAGGCTGAGATCTGAGGATCACAGTTTGAAGCCAGCCTATGCAGGAAAGTCCATGCTTATCACTAGTTAACCAGAAGTAGATCTGTGGCTCTGGTGGTGCTAGCCTTGCACCAAACAAAAAGCTCAGGGGAAGCTCCCAGCACCTGAGTTCAAGCCCCAGGACTGGCACACACATGAGGAAAGTATTTTTGAGGAGCTTTGGAGAGCTTTAGAAGATAATAAGGCCAAAATTAGGTTATTCTCAAGGAAAAGAGTCATGGATTGGTGAAAGGTCATAGACTTTTTAATTGCACACCCTGGGTGAAGTCTTAGTCTGTGGCAGAACAATTGGGATTACTAACTCAGCCTGAAGTGTTTCAGATACATTGTCTTGAATATATCTTATATATTAGGTGTTGAGTTTGTACACATTATTTGACTTAATGCTCTCTTGGCCTTCATTTTATCAGTAAAGTTGAGGAAGGTTGAAGCATCTTGCTCAGGGTTATACTGCCAATCATGAGAAGTGAGAATGTTAACATAGGCCTGTTTCTTTATTTGTATTTCAGTAATGTTCCCTGTGAATTACACATGCATAACCTCTCTCCAAGGGCTTGTGGGTAGACATAGGAACAATTATAGATGATGGCTTTCTCTCTCCCTGACCAGTTTTATTTGTATGAGGTGACAATCAGAGTAGCCCCTTGAGTATGCATTTTGTGTCTATGATATTTAAGCTCTTGCAATGTGCCCATACTGTCCAAAGAAAGAGGACCTTTGTTTTGAAGGGAACAATCAGCCTATTCAGGGGATGGGTTTCCTCTGCAACCCTCTGGAGCCCTTTCTCTTTCCTGCTTCAGCTCACCTCACTGAGGTCTTCCAGCCTCCAACTTCAAAGAACATCTCTGCTGCTATTCTCAGATCTGCATTCCTAGTCCTGACCTTTGTTCATAACTTCAGATTTGACGATTCCAATTGGATATGCAATATTGGATATGCAATAATTCTTTTATAGGTGGCATATCTTTAACTAAACTCTCAATTTTCTCCCCTTCATCTGACCCTCTTCCAATTATTTTCAGTCATCGTCATGGACAAAACTCCATATCTAGGATCCCTCTCTGCCTTTGCCATCACCCACAATCAGTCCCTTAGGATACTTTCCTGGTTTCCCCTCTAACCCACCTAAGGACCTGATCTATTCTTGCCATGATTGCAAAACAAAATAGACATCACTTCATACTTGAACCCAAGTAATTAATCAGACTTGACTCTAAACTTCCATCCAAGGCTCCCTTCACATCACCATCCACACAAGTCACAATGTCCTGTTTTAAATCCTCCAATGATATCTCACTACATTTGGGTTAAAAAAAGTTTAGACTCTTTATCTTGGTTTGTAGTACAATATAGTACCAGCTCTACCCTTGTTTCCACATAAGCCAGCACATGACTCTCAGCACTTCATATGTGTTTCTGTTCCCTCTGCCTAGATTTCTTTTCTTTCATCTCTTCCTGTAACTACTTTTTTTTTTTTTTAATTTTTCACTCTCCCTTCAACGTTACCTCCTCAAGGAACATTCCTTGAGACCACAGTGACACTGTTCCAATCTACACAACTCTATGCATTGGCCCTTTTTAATAATAGAGTTCTTATTTTTCTTTCATTTGACTATTTTGTTGCTTTCTTAACTGTGTATTGACAGATTTATTCATGAATGCTAATTTCTACTATTCACCATCCTCTAGAATTGCACGGTCACTATGGAATTCACTGCTGATATCTAGTGGTTGGAGGCAAATAACTTTAATTAAAATTTAATTTTCTCTGTCATGCTAGGTACAGTTCTCATGCTCCATACCAACTATTGGCTCAAAGTGACTGTGTACAGCAAGGTCATGCAGATACATGCCATTACTGTAGAAAGTTCTGCTGCACAGCACTGCTCAATGGTGTCAACTTTCTGAGAGCAGAGACAGGGTTTGTTTGCTGCTAAATGGATGTCAACATCTAGCACATAGAATCTCATGAGTAACTAATGAAGGAATGATGAGCAAGTAGCATATAGAAAAAGGATATAATTTTTTATGAAGAGATTGTACTTACAGATAGATAGAAAAGCAAACTGTTAACCTCTGTGTCTCTTCTCTCACAAGCAAAATATCCCCAGGATTATATTGAAAGTATAAATTAACCAACCCAGAAGGACCAGGAGTATCAGGCACTAAAAACTGGAATGTAAAAAAATAAATCTGCTTTACAAACAGAACTATTAGTGAACAAACTAGCTAGTCTCAATTCCTGCACTGTAAAGACTCCAATAAAATCAGCTTTGAAGCCAACTCAAAATTTACTTCTTTACCATTTTCAGACAATAATTGAGCCCAATCTGTATAACAGGTGCTATATACAGAAATGCATCCACAATGTGCTGGGTACCACGGAAGCAGAAATAGTACAAGCAACTCTCAGACTCACAACATCTTAAAGAAATGGATTTGTAAATTCATAGTACTTGGATGCCTTGTGTCTGTGCAGAGTGAAGAGGAAGGAGCAAGAAAGTTCTGATCACAATCTGGCAAGGATGAAGAGTTGATATGTTAGAATCTCACAGGGAGGGGCTCTCAAGCTGGATTTCAGAGGGTGAGCAGAATTGCCAGGATTAAGTGAGGGAAAGACCATTTGCTCATAATGCAATGGCCCAATAACATAGAGAGCCAAGGTGGCTCAATAAATCTGGGAACTTAAGACAGATGGGAACAATTGGTGATATGGAACAATGATGAACACATATGTGGCAAGAAAGCCAAGAGAAATACATAGATTGTGGAGGTCTTCCATGAGCCATATCAACTTGGACACTAATTACAGGCTTTCTTGGAGCCACTGGGAAAGTTTAAGGGAAGACCAGCAGGCAGGAGTTCTAATTCTGCTATATATTCCATGGAACACTCAGGAGTCCAGGAAGCTTATTGATCCCTTACCAGTATTAAATTATTATACATAGATCTTCAAAAAGAACAAATTACATTGAAATCAATATCAGAAAACAAAATGTGATACACTATTCTATGTGTTTATTTATGAAGAAATTAACAATTTCTAGCTGCAGATCTAATGACTGTCATCATAATTTTGGATGGTAGTGAATGGGGGCATTTTCCACATCTGCAATGAAACAGGGAAATGTCTGAGATTTTGTTTGATGCCAAGACTACAGCTCCTTCACATAATGTCAAAATTTGTCTTCATTTGTGATGGAAAAAATGATTAATTTCAGTTATAGATTAGCAGAAATAAAGACTAATTTTTTCACCCAAGCTTATACACTAGTAAATTCTATTAGAGATGTAACTAAATAGCCCCTAGTATAGCAATATGAAGACTGAACTTCTGTGGGAAACAATGAGGTGGATATTGTATTTGAACATAGGGAGAGCAGATCTATTTCTCCAAGCAGATCTATTTCTTCAGATAAGAAACAGAACAGGTATAGAATCAGCCCAGATTCCTCTCAATGTATAAATGGATCAAGAACACACACACACACACACACACACACACACACACACACACACTGGAATTTACTCAACAATTAGAAAGACTGATTCTGTATTCTGTACCATTGAAATGGAAAGATCTGGAAAAAATTGTTAAGTGAAGTCAGACCTAGAGAAACACAGAATGCATGTTTACTCTCATAATGGAAGCTAAATTTAGCTTATACACATAAAAGTAAATAAATTTGGTTGTATGCAAGTGTATACAAATGTATTTATTGATGTGTAGTAAGATTCGGGGGAGAACACAAGTGATGTACCTCTTTAGGAAGACAAAAATCAATATTTAGCAAAATAAAATACCCAGGAAGTGGATACTTAAAAGCAGTGGTATAGGGTCCCGGCGGGAAGGAATGACTAGAAGAGGGGGATAATGCAGTCGAGAATCTGATGTGTATCCTAAAAATAATTAAGAAGAGTGAGAGAATGGGTGGGTAGAGGAGAGATAAGAGCATGTTGGAAGGGATGGTATTGATCAAGATATATTGTATTCATAAACTGCTTTGTTAAATGGCCGCAAAATAACAAAACAGAGAAGAAAAAGTTCAAGATATGTAAGTTTCTGAAACAACATATGCAAGGAGATAGACTGTTGTTCCAGTTTTGTTTTCAAATCCTATTTTGAACACAATGAGAAGAAATTCTAGAATCTTTTTTTTGTTAGAGGCAGCATCCCTCTTGTCCACATTCTGTGGTTTTGTGTGCGTGTTTTACCATTTGCAGGTGTGTACACAGAGGGTGTTAACTTTATGATCAGTGATAGCAGTGCTGGACAGAGATGAGACAACCTTGTTCTCTTACATTTCAAAACAAACATTTCAACCCCAGTGTGTTTGGGATCTGTGAACATGTTGTAAAGGAACAAGGATTCAGGGAATCACCCCACAGGACCTCCTCATCTCCTAACTTGAACTGAAAGCTTCTATCTTGTTATAAACTCTTCAACTGTGCTATCTGTTTTATGGTGCCTTATTGAGTTTTCTGGGCTGTAGGCAGAAGGTTTAAAACAGGCTTTCTCATTCATCATGTTTTATTGCCAATAGCAATGGTGAGGGAGTAGAAATGTTTGGAAAGGGAAATACTTGGATTCGATTGCTAGATTTAGATGGTCTGTGGCTGCATGCTTTTGCGTTTGCTTTTTTAAGCAGATAACGTGCTCTGACATGAGGGTCTTGCATCATCTGCTAATGCTGCAATTTGCACACAGAAGATCTTTCTACGAGAAATAATGTAGCTCCTCTTAGAATATTCTAAGTAGGTATTAAATACACTTCCTGAAAGCCAATGTTCAGGCTCTGAACTCCTCCAGTTATTAGCTGTGTGATTTGGGACACGTTAGTTAAATATTATGTATTTCTTCACTGTACAAAAGGCACAAGGTGGAAACTTATAGTACCTTCTTCTGAGGGAGATTTTCTGGCAATTAAGAAAATCAGGACTCAAAGTGTCCACGCAGGATCTTGATACGTAAGTGCTTTTAAATGTTAGTTTTTATTTTTCTACCCACATGGATGATGGACCTATCTTTCCTATAAAAAGAAAGTAATATAAATACTTGTTTTAGGTCTTAAAAGTGGGAAGCATATCATTGTGTTTCTATTAGATCTGACTTCATTATGCCTAGAGATATAATTTGTTTTATTTGAAAGATACAAGAAAATAGAATTTGGGTGAATGTCCAAATTCCTTGTCCAAACCTTCCAAAGTAATTTGGATTTAGTTTAAATGACATGAAATGATTTACGTCTTAAGATTTTTAAAAGGAAGTTTTGGTACAGATCAGATGGGCCTATCTCCTAAACCATATAGAAGCGCTAAGGAAATGGAAAGCTGAAAACAGTAATAAGCAAGAAAACTCTTTGTCCTTTGGGATGGCTGTTTGACCAAGTTAAAATTTTTGTTCAGTTGTTTGTTACTTCTAGATTTGTAGCTAGAAAGGGCTGTGGGCAAGATATCAAGGCTGTTCCACTGCAGGGCATATAGCAAACTGAAGGAGATGGAATGAAAGAGACATACATTTATGTAGTTCGTGGTGATATGTCACAGTAGTGGAAATGCTATTTTTCCATTTATTTGTCCTTTGGAAAATAAGAAGTGTCATTTCTTGTTTATGTTGTAGCTATAAGCTTAGATGTATTTTGAAACTATCAAGAAGAGATACTTTCCCTAATATTACCCTTTAAAGACACATGTATAATGCTATCATATATAAACATATCATATCATCATAACACAAACCCATCATATCATAAACATATATGGTTTATATATCCTATTTACATGTAACAGATTATTACAGTACTACACACTGAAAACCATTCCTGTTTTCTAGCTCTGTAAGTTTGAAGCCCAGAAGGTCTGAATTCTGCTTTGAGTATCAAAAAGTTCACATCAGGGGCTGTGGATATGGCCCAGTGGCAAGAGTGCTTGCCTCCTATACATGAAGCCCTGGGTTCGATTCCCAAGCATCACATATATAGAAAAGGCCAGAAGTGGTGCTGTGGCTCAAGTGGCAGAGTGCTAGCCTTGAGCACAAAGAAGCCAGGGACAGTGCTCAGGCCCCGAGTCCCAGGACTGGCAAAAAAAAAAAAAAAAAGTTCACATCAAGGGCCCAGCCAGCTATATCCTTACCTGAAGGATCAACTAGAGGGGGCCCTCTCTGCGCCCTTTTCGATTGTTTCAGAATTCATTTCCTTCGGGTTATGAGACTTAAGATTTCTTTATTTAGCTAGCTGTCAGTTGGAGACTGATCTCAGTGACTAGAGGCCACTCTGATGTCCTTGCCATATGGACCCCAGGGGCAGTCAACACACAGATGCTGTCTTCTTGCAGGCTTGCCTGTGTGCATCCCTGACTTCTCCCTGTATATCTAGTGATTTTAAAAAATGCTTTTAGAAGGCTAGTGTAAGTAAATAAGTTCCACTAGAGTAAGAGCAGCAGATATGAGACATGAAATACATGACCAAAATTTCTTCACAAGCCCACCTAGATTGGTGTTTAATTGAATAACCAGTGGTTGAACATCTGCCTATCAAATTTCATATGAAAACTGTAGACACTAGCATATTCAGAAGTGGGTAGTATGGAGGACTAATGTTCTTGAGTTTCTCTTCTAGACTAGTTGGTATTAGTTCTTCACATGTGCTTGGCTTTCTTTCATGCACTCGCGAAATACCTGTGTGACAGTGCAGACTGAGAGACTATACTAACTAATTATCTTAGGTCACATGGCTAGAACAATTTTTCACACTTGAGGTATCTGGATGGCAAGGACTGCAAACATTAGTTGCATGCAGATCCATGGAGAGCTTATTAAACACACTGATTTCCAGGAGTTCCTCACAGGAATAGCCAAGGGATTGCTATTACATAAAGCAATATTTCCCAAGATCACAAAGAATCTGCATGATGAACATGCCTGCTTTACATTAAGAAGAGATTTGTTGGCTAGGTGATAGTGGGATAGAGGGAATCCTAGTTCCCTCTAGAGGCTGGGATCTGAGGATTGAGGTTCAAAGTCAGCCTGGTCAGCAAAGTCTGCGAGACTCTTACCTCCAATTATCCAACAAAAACTACAAGTGGAATTGTGCCTCAAGTGGAAAAAGCTAAGGGAGAGTGACCATTCCTGAGTTCAAGCCCTACAACTGTCATAAGGAAAAGAAGGAGGAGGAAGGGGCTGGGAATATGGCCTAGTGGCAAGAGTGCTTGCCTCGTATACATGAAGCCCTGGGGTTCAATTCCTCAGCACCATATACATAGAAAATGGCCAGAAGGGGTGCTGTGGCTCAAGTGGTAAAGTGCTAACCTTGAGCAAAAAGAAACCAGGGACAGTGCTCAGGCCCTGAGTCTAAGCCCCAGGACTGGCACACACACAAAAAATAATTAAATAAAAAGGAGGAGGAAGAGGAGGAGAGAGGGAGGGAATAATGCAACATCAAAACATTTAGAAGCACATAAGTACAGAATTATAAGATATTTAATATTTTTCTTATTTTTAAAAGGAATGGTAGCAAATTTACATGGAATATAGTAATTTTCACTCTTTTGCCTTGTCTTGCTTTTTGAAATTTTTATTGTATATCTCACCAGTGTGAGCTCCAGAACATAATGGGGGAAAGATGCTATTATCCTTGTTTAAGAATATTAGCATTATGTACTGACAATGAACAAGAGTCCTTATGAAATATTTGCCAGAATATTAGTTTGCTTTATACAATTGTAATGAAATGTCTAAGGCTGAAGGTGTATATAATACAATATTTACTTAGCTTATGGTTTGTTGGAAGGCTGAAAGACAAAACAGCATGCCTGCCTATGCCTCCTCTCTGATTAGGGTCCTCTTGGTGACATTACAGCAATATGGATACAACATGGTAAGAGTATATGATGGAGGGAGAGATTATACTGGACCCAAATCTTAAAGTTCCTACCACCTACTAACATCACACTGGAGGAAAACACGAACACAAACTACACCCAAACCGTAGCCCCCATACTAACCCCATCTCATCCTCTCGATGACACTGGACATAGGTTCTATCATTATCTTCATATTATAGTTAGGAAACCTGATGTAGAGCAGCTATATGACCTGCTAAAGATGGCCTTTCTGGAAGGGATAGAGTCAGGATCAGAACCTGAGACCTTCTTAGGCAACTTAGTGATGCCAGTAAAAATGATCTGCAAGGACTTCCCAGATCTCTTTGCAACTGTCTCCCTTTAAACTCTATTTGGTCAGACCTTATCTGACATCCTTTCCAAAGTGACACCTCTCCCCAAGGTAACACACAGTCTAGCTCCTTTTCAATTGAGCCAATAGAAGCAGCCCTTGCTAATGGGTCAATCATGTACTCTTAGATATTGTATTCATAATTTATTAGGAAAGTTCTTAAAGACCACGGCCTAAATCCAAAAGGATTGCTCTAATGTTGTTTGTAACTCTCCATTTTTTCAAGCTATTCTGTGCTATGAAACTGTAGAAGTAAACAGATCTGTTTTTCTATACTGGGAAATCAAAACATATGAAGTGCTAGACAAAAACAATGTTGTCTTCTTTCTCAGTGGGAGTGAGCAAATCTGTGGGAATGTAGGAGCAGAGAGTTGGCAAAAATCTGTGGGTCCATCAAACCTCATATTAATTAGAGATCAATTACTGTGGTGTAAATCTCAAGGTTCCCTCTCACCAACTCATTATAATGTGTATATGCATGAGGGTATGTGCTTATTGCACATGTATGTACTGAAATTGTGTTAGACTTCTTAGATATAGTAATGCACTTCCCAGGTCCTGAATCATAGGAGAAGAGGTATATGATGAAGAAGAGTACAGTCATGTAACTACCTCTGTGCTGAAATAATATCTTACTTACAAATTCAGGCAAATGTAACACTCAGCAGTCAAACATTGACTATCGTGTTAAAAACATTCACCTAATTGTTTTCTCTATCTTTTTGTAGTTGCTATAATTGTATTGGGATTGAACTCGGGGCTTTGCACTTTCAAGTATGTAAAGGCCCCATCCATTTTGCCTTCAGTTTGTTTTTCAGGTAGGATCTTGTACTTCATAATATCTGCTAGCCTCTGCAATAGCTGGGATTACAGATAGATACCACCATGCCAGAGCCTCACTTCCCTCTCAAGAGAGAAGCTCAAAGTAATATAGTCAAAGGGAGGTTGTATCAGCAAGGGCCAGGATGCTACTGATTAATAAATTGGAAGTGGAATGTAAAGGAAATGGGAGGACCTGAGACAGGTAAATAGAGGGATGAGTAAATCCTACTGGATTGAGACTGGAGCCAAACAAGAACATGGAGCAGATGCCTTAGGAACCCGGGGAGCAGCCAGCAGAAGCCAGCAGAGGGAGTCAGAGAAAAGAACACTTATGCACAGCCTGCATTTGATTAACTCCCTTCTTGAGGAACACAAAGGAAAGATAAACCACCTTGAAAACCAGTTTAGAAAAGCAAAGGGGAAATAAGAAAACACTCCCAGCTTGTTCCTTCCATCTCTCTCTCTCTCTCTCTCTCAGTTCAGATCTCCTTCATGCTGCGACTCTCTCTTGCTCTTCTCATCATCTCTGTTGCCATGAAAATCTTTATGCCTTCCAAAGAGCTCCACAAATTCCAGTAACCCCATAAAGCCTTTCCTGACTAAGAGAAAAGAAGCCAGGCTGCCTTTTTCTCCTAGCAGGCTGGTGGCATGCCTCTGCACACTTTCCAGTGCCAAAATGAACCAGGTTATCCCCTGTGGAAGTAGTTCATAACCTGAGTTCTTACTGCCATGCCAACTCTTGATCACAGTGGAGGCTGTGTGTGTGTGTGTGTGTGTGTGTGTGTGTGTGTGTGTGTGTGTGTGTGTGTGAGTGAGAGAGAGAGAGTATGTGTGTGTGTGTGTGTGTGTGTGTGTGTGTGTGTGTGTGTATAATGAATTGTGTTCCTTCAAAATTGGTAAGCCTAAACTCTAGTCTCTAGTGAAACTGCCTTTAGATATGGTCTTCAGGAGAGAATTAAGGGTATTAAAGTCAGCAAGTATGGGGCTCTAATCTGATAGGTCTGTGTGGCCTTGTAAAGAGGAAAGCAGAGGGTTATCCTTTCCTTTCCTGTCCCCTCCTCTTCCTGTCCTCCTCCATGTCTTACCATGTGAGGACACAGTATGGAGTGGCCTTCTGCACATTGAGGGAAGAAAAGCCCGACCAGAATCCAAATGCTGCCAGAACCTTGACCTTGGACTTAGCCTCTAAAATAGGAAGGAAGTTTATTACTGTTGTTTAAGCTTCTGGGTTCATACTTAAATATGGCAGACTGAGAAGACTCAGAGTTTTTGTGGATAGAGAGTGAGGAAGAGTGCTGGCTGAATGTAGGTCACCTGTGTTGGAATAAAACTCCCACATAGTAAAGACTGTCAATTTAATTGACTTCATTTAAACCCAGGGGAATGATATTTATGTAAAGCAAGCACCAAATAAACACCAGTAAAAATCTACTTTTTTAATTAGGATTATGACAAACCTCTTAATCGTTTCTTACTTTTATGTATGCCCTAGAATCTCTTAAATTTCCTTTTATTTTTCTTTTCTGGAACCAGCAGTCCAGATAGAGTGAAACTGAGTTTTTGGTTATTTAAGATAAGCTTGGGATTATCATTGGATAAATTAGGGAGTTGAATGACTATGCCAGTCAGGCATGGATCTTTCATATATAGTAGCAATACCTTCTATTAAAGCTTGGTCAGCAATATGAACTTTTATTTTTTATTTTTTTTTATTTTATTTTATTTATTTTTATTTTTTGCCAGTCCTTGGCCTTGGACTCAGGGCCTGAGCACTGTCCCTGGCTTCTTCCCGCTCAAGGCTAGCACTCTGCCACTTGAGCCACAGCGCCGCTTCTGGCCATTTTCTGTATATGTGGTGCTGGGGAATCGAACCTAGGGCCTCCTGTATCGGAGGCAGGCACTCTTGCCGCTAGGCTATATCCCCAGCCCCCATATTAACTTTTAAAAGAGAATATTCTATTAAAGGAAGAGGGGGAGTTAGCCAGGAAGATACCACAGGAAGGACCTTGTAGACAAATCAATAGAGGAACAGTTTGTGGAAGTGCCTTAGGTTGGAAGGTACTGGCATGCTCGCAGCCAGCAAAGACACCATTGCTGTGACAGTGAGGTTGAGTCATAGGCAAGTGGATGTAGGTAGAACTGGAGAAGTGAAAGAGCTTAAGAGAACCTTGACTTCTATTCTGACTGCAATAGTAGTGACCCATTGAAATTATTTCAGAAGAGGAATGGATGGACAAACATTTTAAACTGATTATGATTACTACCATATGAAGAATAGTCCTCAGGAGCCCAAGGGGAGAAGTGGAACCTCATAAGAGACTCCTGTCATCATGTGGGGGTGAGAGAGTAGTTTGATGCTCAGAACAAATTCCAGCTACATTTGTGGGGATTTCTGGACAGATTGAATATGAGATATGAGACAGATAAAAGTATCAATGATCAGATAAAATTGTTTGAAGGGAGGAAAATAAAGCATCCCACAGAGGAGGTGAAGAGAAATGTGGATGAAACAGGAAAGGCAAGAGTTCAGATACAGTGCAAAAGGGAAGAAATCTTGTCCCAAAGGACACTGAACTGTAGATCATGTTTTATCACTACAGAAAGAGAGGTTGAGTCATTTCTGCCTGTAGTGCTTCCCAATCTCACCAATACAGTCAAAAATCAAAGAAAAAAGGGTAGAATGAGATGGAATAATTCTCTAGACAGAAAGCTGAAATTTTATTAGACCATTGCATGCTTTCCACAGATGCTTCAGGAAGCAATGAAATGGCTGGAGTTAAGGTGAGAAGTACATCATACTCATATTGATATTCAGAATAAAAGCTATGACATTTCTAGGCAAACAGTAATTATTTTAAAAATGAATACATTAAGCCTATTCGCATAAGAAATAAAAATAGGAGGATATGAGGTTCAAGATCAACCTAACCAAAAGCTAGCCAAACTCCATCTCACAAACAAGCTGGTGTTGTGTACTTGTGTCCCCAGCTACTCCAGAGGCAGAGGTCAGAGGATTCCAGACTGAGGCCAGCCTAGGAAGAAGCATAAGAACCTGCATGAAGAACAAACTAAAAGCAAAAATGCCTGTCTTGAGTTCAATCAATAAACAACAACAAAAAAGCCCATCTTTATTTCTGTACAGGTAGGCATTACTGGACAATGGAGTGATAGATACAGAGGTATATTAGGAGCTAAGGAGAAGCAATAAAATACCATAGGGTGGAGGAGGTACATCACTGATGGGCTATATTGACCTCCCACTAGTATCAAGTCAGTCAGTGTTCAACCTAACCTTACACATAGTTGTACTCACTGGAAATCCTTTTCTGCTATAGAAAAAGTGTATACTTAATGTGATTTATCTCAAGATTTCCATCAGGAAGAAAACAACAACACCAAAAATATGTGTGTCTCCTTTTACTGTGTGCTTATCTCTGGCATCTGTGCAGAAAAGGCGTTCGTGTGACATTTAAAATGATTGTGTTCATTTCCATGGAATATGGGTGGTGTCTAGCCTTGATGTTTTATGTTGAAGAGACTGGCAGGGCAGCAGTGAGCCTGCAATGGTGAGACTCATGTCCCCACATAAAACCGAGCTGTTAACCACCAAAGCTAATGTGCTTCTATTTTATGCTGTTTATATTTTATTAAAGATTGAAATTATATGAAAGGTAAAGGAATACTAAGTGAAACGTTTTACCTCATGATGGGAATTACAGCAGGTTTGGCCCAATGTAGTGTTATAGGGATTATAAACCAGGGCACTGTAAATAACCTTCAATAGCTGGTGTCTGGGAAGAACTCATAGCATTTCTGATGTAGCTGCACTGGCTATTTAGGATTATTGCTGGAAGAGAAAGAACACAGTTAAAAAAAACTAATTTTTATTGTTAGTATAAAGATGATGCACAGAGGGGGTACAGTTACTCAAATCAGATAAAGAGTAATATTGTTTTTTGGATAAGGTCATCCAATCCCTCACTCTCTTCCAGTTTTGTTCCTCCCATCCCTGCTCACAAGTTATATAGTTAATTTTCAACATAACATCTAGTGAGTACCACTGCTGCATTTAGAAGACACGTCCTGAGAAGGAGAAACCTTAAAGGATTTTCGTAACTGACTGGGAAAGAGTAAAATATATGGTTTGAAAGAATAGACAATTATAAGCTGGTTTTCTTTCACTCACCTAATTGAATCACATTTGCTTTCATCATTAGACATAAGTATATAAGCCATTAAAGCAGTGTCTCCAAGAAGCATCTCAATCTTTTTTTCACTTTGCAGGTTAGTCACACTTGCACACTCGCACTAGTGTTTATGTCTATAAGTGATTTATATTTATGCATTGTTCCTGGTTCCTGATACAGAGCTCCTAATCCCTTTGAATTTCTTGGATAAAAGGATATCTTCTACTCTAATGATGTCACTCTTGTTGGGCCCTAGGGAGCTTCTGGATGAAGGGCAGAAACTAGAAAACCAAAGCTAGATCTCAGAGTTGGAGCATTAAGCCCCATCACTGATCTCCAGGGAAGGCTTTGAAAGAAACTGAAGTATAAATTGATCACCAAAGGCTTATGATTTAATCAGTTTTTCCTACATTGTTGAGCCTGTATACATCCCCTCAATCATAGAGTTTAGCAGCCAGGAAGTGGTGTGGCTCAACTGCTACAAGGAGGTCCTGGCACTCACAGGAAGGATAACATATGCCTTGTCTTTTGCATCTCTTCCATGTGGCTTGGAGCTATAATCTCTGTAACAAACCAGTAATAGAAATGGAGGTCCTTGGGGCTGGGAGTATGGCCTAGTGGCAAGAGTGCTTGCCTCACATTCATGAAGCCCTGTGTTCAAATCCTCAGCCCCACACATACCATGTATACTGGTATTGGAACTAGGAAATTATAAGGGAATACCAAAATTGAGAGACACAGGGTAAAAAAAGAAAAACAACTACAAAAGCAATACTTGTAAAACTGTTTGGTCTAAGTGAACTGAACACCTCATGGGGGAAAAGGGAAAGGGGGAGGAGGGAGGGGGGTATGAGGGATGAGATAACAAACAGTACATGTAATCTATCCAATGCCTAACGTATGAAACTGTAACCTCTCTCTCTGTACATCAGTTTGATAATAAAAATTTGGGAAAAAAAGAACAAAAAACAAAAAAAAGAAAGAAAAAGCCAGAAGTGGCACTGTGGCTCAAGTGGCAGTGTAGCTAGCGTTGAGCTAAAAGACGCCAGGGACAGTGGCCGGGCCCTGAGTCCAAGCTCCAGGACTGGCAAAAGAAAGAAAGGAAGGAAGAAAGGAAGGAAGGAAGGAAGGAAGGAAGGAAGGAAGGAAGGAAGGAAGGAAGGAAGGAAGGAAGGAAGGAAGGAAGGAAGGGAGGTCCTTTTCTAAGTTATTGGTTCTGAGGAAAGGGTTCTAGGAAGCCTCTACAACTTCATCAACACATTAGAGCCAATGTCATAGCTACTTTGTCCCTCAGAAATACAGCCTACTCAGAGCATGCACTGGTGTCTGACATAGGGGCATTCTTGTGAGACTTACTGCTTAGCCTGTGGAGTCTTTACTAGTTGTAGTAGTTAATTCCAGACTTGAGCTGAATATTAAGATGCGCATTTGGTGTCCACACTGTTGTTGAATTTGATTGGTATGTGAAGTAGTCCACATATCTGGTGCAAAAGAGTTCAGACTAATCATGCCTGTCCCTCTCCCCATGCCAATACACAGCAAGAAAATGTCTTAGAATCTTTGTATTCACAAATATTTCTTATGTTTTTGTCCTTTAAAATTTTATCCTATAAAAATAAATGCAGCTGGGTGCTAGTAGCTCAGGCCTATAATCCTAGCTACTCAAAAGGCTGAGATTTGAGGATCCTGGCTTGAAAATCTGTGAAACTCCTATCTTCAGTTAACCACCCCTTTCCCCCAAAAAAACAAAAAAACTGGAAGAGGAGCTTTGCCTTGAGCAAAAGAGCTCGAGGAAAATGCTTAGTTCCTGATTTCATGTCCCAAGACGGCACAAAATTTAAAAAAAAAGATAGAAAAGCAGAATGTTACAGGGAAATACATTGAGTGATAAATGAAGGAACTGATAATTGACACTCAGAGACCTACTGCTGTCCATCAGTGCTAGGGTTCTTCATCATTAAGCAACAGCTCCAATATTAACCACTATTGCACATGAAGCCCTTCCCACATGCCAACTTATTGGCATACACATTTAATCCTCATGATAATCTAGTGGGACAGATATTAGTTTTGGCACAGTTTTATAGATGAGGAAATTGAGATACAGAAGGTTACATGGGTTGCACAAAGTTGCACAAGTATTAAAACAGAGATGCAAATATTATATGTAAACAGTCTATGTGTTCAAATACATTCTCTTAAACAGTTAGGTATAATGACTTTTTGAAAAATACATAAGTACTTTCAAAGAAAGGAGGTTTTTGTTGTTGTTGTTGTTGTTTTTACGTTTTCACATGGCATGTTGAAAGTAATTACAACAGTGATATATCACTCCTTTCCATTACATGGAGTTCATTTCACTTAGCATTACCTTATGCATTCATAGGGGCATAGCTGTTAAGCTCTTGTGATCCTCTGCTGTGACTAGCCTAAACCTGTGCTAATTATTCCCTATGAGGGAGACCATAGAATCCATGTTTCTTTGGGTCTGGCTCACTTCACTTAGTATAATTTTTTCCAAGTCCTTCCATTTTCTTACGAATGGGGCAATGTCATTCTTAAAGAAAGGAGTTTCTTCAGAAGATATTTATTATAATAATAAATTATTGTTATTAAGTAGCTGTACAAGGGGTTTACAATTCCATAAGTCAAATTATGAGTACAATGTTTTTTGATCAATGTCACCCTTCCTTCATTCTCCTCCATTTTCTCTCCTACCCTCAAATTACATGGTTCAATTTTTTTACATAATGTACACAGAGTATGACATTTTCTCACCCCTAAGCTTACCTCCAAAAATGTTTTTCTACATGTTCTTAATCATACTGTCTTTAAGAAACTGTGAAGTATTTGATTCCATAGATATGCACAGGACTCACAAGTATTTACTGGATCAGCCACTGGCTAGACCTCATGCTTTGAGAATACTTTATTCTGTGCAAATCTGTGCTGTCTGAAATGGGCTCAGAGCCCTGAATACCTTGATTTTGAACATTATTGCTCCAGGAATGCATAGAGAGCACCCCTTTCCTCTATAACTACAGAACTCCTGTTAGGAGAAGCTGAGCTTTCGTGGTCGATACTTTCATTCAGAATGAACAAACCCTTAATTTCTTCAAGTTTTGGCTCTTGAGAAAATATGAGGTTCATCTTGTTCCTAACTGAGTCAAGTCCCATGCTGACTTACTCTGAACCAGCGATGAGAACTTTCCTGCTTCTCCTCTGACTGCCCTGGGAATCACAGCATTGATGGGCCTTTCTATGCTGGAATGAGGCTCATTTGCCCTGAAGAATTACCCAGAAAGTGTGTTGGGTAGAGTAAATGAAATTACCTATAGATTCTGTCTCAGGGTAGGAGGAGAGGCTGGGGTTGGATCTCCTTCTCTGAAGTAGTTAACTGAGCAACTTGAGCCTCACTATTTCTATTTCTTATTTTGGGTAGTGCTGCTATAACTATCCACATCCTCATATTTTAAGACTGTGCTTGAGAGAAGAGGAATGGGGCATAAAAATGTTTCCTATGCATTCTGCTTGGGGTAATTAAATTGGGTAATTATCTGATGAAGATTTGCATAGCAACCATTCAAGGACTGTATTATTTATATGTTTATGAACAGGGATTCTGAGTTGAGAGAAGTTAGGTAACATTGCTCAGGGTTGCACAACTAATAAATGGGAAACATGAAATTCAATTCTATTCAATTCACAAAATTGTAGATTGTGTGATTCTAGTCTTATTTTTCTTCCATATCTTTTGCAACATGTAATCCCTTTACAATAACTTTGACTTTTTTTCTTTAAATTTTTTTTTTCCTAGCCAGGGTTAATAAGTCAAGAGACAAACATAAAGGGGATCCAAATAGGGAAAGAAGAAGTAAAACTTTCTCTTTGCAGATGACACAATCCTATATTTAAAGAACCTCACAGACTCCTTTCCCAAGTTACTTGCGCTGATCTGAAACTTTGACAAAGTAGCAGGATATAAAATTAACCCCCCCGCCCAAAATCAGTAGCTTTTCTGTATGCCAACAATGAGAGGAGCGAGGGTGAAATCATAAAAACAGCTCCTTTTGTAATAGCCTCAAAAAATGACTTTAAGGAATTACTTTAAGCAAAGATGTGAAGGATCTCTATGATAAAAACTTTTCAAAATCTGAAAAGGGAAGTTAAAGTAGATTTAAGAAAGTGGAAAAAAAAACCTCCCATGCTCCTGGATTGGGAGAATTAACATCATGAAAAGGGCAATACTGCCAAAAGCTATCTACAATTTCAATGCCGTACCTATCAATATCCCAACATCATTCTTTTATGAAATAAAAAAGGCAATCCAAAATTCATATGAAATAATACAAGACCCCAAATAGCAAAAACAATCCTTAGTAGGAAGAATTGTGCTGGAGGAATATTCCAAACTTTAAACTATATCTTAATGCCATAGTTAGAAAAAACAGCTTGGCACTGGCACATGAACAGGCCTGAGGACCAGTGGAATAGAATTGAAGACCCAGACATGATCCCATGGACCTATGGCCACCTAATCTTTGATAAGGGAGGCAAAATAATCAGCTAGAAGAAAGACAGCCACTTCAACCAACTGTGCCGGCAGAATTGACTATACACATGTAGAAAACTGAAGTTAGATCCTTATATAGCACCTGAACCAGAATCAATTCCAAATGGATCAAAGACCTTAAGGTAAAACTAGATACCCTGAAAACATTGCAGGAATGAATAAAAGAAACACTAGGGCTCCTTAGCACAAGACCCAGCAACCCAACAAATCAAAGAAGGGCTGGATAAATAGGATTGCATTAAACTGTAGAGATTCTGCATGGCAAAAGACATAGCTGGCAAGATAAATAGAAAGCCACAGATTGGGAGAAGATCTTCACTGGCCATACAACAGACAAGGGCCTCCTATCAAAATATACCCAGCGCCCCAAAAAGATCCCCCCCCCAAACAAATCCTCAAAGAAGCAACCACCCTATTAATAAGTAGCATAAATATATTATTTTCTTTATCTGCAGTGGTGTGGTAGTAAATGTATAATTACCAGGTGGGTCAATGATTGAGAGCCAGGTCAGAAGAGAACACAGAAACCATGATTTGTAGTATTTTTTAATTACTGTGGTGTATATGTTCTCACTGTAGATAAGTTAATGCTACTGATATGATATCACAATGTGTGTGGAGTTGGGAAAATTATTAATCAGCTCTGTGAGTGTTATTTATTTCGTGTATTAAAGATGCTGAAACTTTGAGTTTCATGAGAGTGACATGGATAAGAAAAGAATCTCAGAAAAATTAAAGACCTCATGAAGTGTGGTCCTCAAAGTCAATGCTTCCCTACACAAAGTTCCAAACTGCATATAAACAAAAATCAAGAGAACTAGCTGAGCTTGGGTACATTAACATGGATTACTTTTGCTAGGCACTACTTTCACAAATGATAGCTGTGAATACATGAGAACCCTTGAGTTGCGCTATCTCAGCCAAAGCAGACAGCACATGCAATGGTCCTGTCAATGATCATGAAAACTTGGGGGGGGGGGGTGGAGAGGTCCTGTGAATATCAACTACCTACAACCTGCCACTAATATGATAAGCAGCTGTCATTTGAATTAAATTATACTTCTTAGCAAGAAATAAAGGTGACTAGACTCCAACACAGTAGATACATAGCCCAGCCTTGCTTCCAACTTACACCACTTAAAAAAATAGCCCCAATTGTTTCATTCTTATGCTGGACAAAAATAATGGCTATTGAGAACATGAATCACAGTGCTTTAAAGCCAAAGGCATTACATAAATATCACATATGAATATCAAGTTTTAAAGTATGCATTTTTCTTATGTAGGGTTAGATTCCAATGGAGGGTATGAGAAGACAGATTGTATACATATGAATATCAAGGTTCAATAGTATGCCTTTGTCTTGTGTAAGGATAGATTCCAATGGGAAGATATGAAAAGACAAAGGCCATGTTAAACTTCAGTCTATACCTTACTTATCTCAGCTTTCCTGGAAAATAATGATATTGGTAGGTAAATAATGCTTACTGTGTAACAATGCATGATATAAGCTATCCAGAGTCTCTTTGACACCAGAGATATTCAGGAAAAGAAAACAGATTCGAGTCCAAACACTTCTGGAAATTAAAAGATTCCTGCAGCCCTGATGCTTTTTATTTTCCTTCTTTTCTTTTTTGAAATATAACAAATTCATCTTCTTAAAACATACAATTTAGTGAATCTTAGTGTATTTCAAGTTATATATCTCTCAATACTAGGTCATTCTAGAACACCTTCTTTCTATAAAAGCTCTTCTCACTATTTTCCCCACCCATTTTTCCCTCATTCAGGCCCTAGAAAACACTCATCTACTTTCCATCTCTTTAGATTTGCCTGTTCTGGGCATTACACTTAAATGGTATCATATTTTGTCTCTTGTTTTGGGTACAGCCTCTTTCATTTTGCATAGTGATAAGATGTATCAGTTTATAGTATATTTCATAACTTTATTTATTTTAAGGGCTGAGTAATATTCCACTATGCACATTACTACATCAATCCATATGCATTTGGACTGTTGCTGTTGAGACCCATTCATTTCCTCCTAGCTTTCTTCTTTTATACTTGCTTCAATGAACACATTTGGAACATAAGATGATGCTATTCAAAACAACAATGTGACAAACAAATAAAAGTCACTGTTGAGAGGAGAGTAGCATGGGGAAAAAAAAAGACCAAAACAACTCTCAGAAAATTGCCATCACCACCCCCTCCCAAATAGCTGTCAGCTGTCCCAACTCCCTTTTTTGGAATATCTTGAATGATAATAAATGAGCCCAGGGCTTTAGAAGGAGTGTCTGGAAGCCTTTAAACAAAACTAATTGAGGAATTAGTCTTAATTTGTCTTTTGTTTTTGAATCAGTCTAAAGAGATTCTGTCCCGGCTTGGGTGTATAATAGAAAATGTTCCAGATTTGGAATCCAAATATAAGGTCATATGAACTTCCTCTTCAACATGATCTTGTGGATATATTTTTTTGTTTTTTTACATTTTTAGTGCTGGTTGATAAAATGAAAAATATGTGCAAAGGATTTGTCATAGCCTCAAACAAACAGTCATTCTTTGGACTGTGTTAATTGTCTTCCCCTTTGTTCTGAACAAACCTAATAGTTCTAAGACCAGTATCTAATATTTGTAATTAATTTTATTGTGAATATTTTACATATATTGGTTGTAATGTTCATAAAGTTTTGCAATACACAGTCTGACATTCCTACATCATCACTGAAGAATTGATGCTTAGAAAGGTTGTACAGTAAAACAACAACAACAACAACAACAAAGCAGCATTGTACAGTAAATAATGTGTACTTTTGGGAATCACATACAGCTCTGACTGAGCCTGAATTTCTTGTTCTTTCTACCGGTTGCATTGCCCCTTTCATCGGTGCCCTAGGCTTGTTCAATGTGCACATGCTGATCTTGTTGTATAGTATGAAGTCCACTAGCCTGCTTTCAAATCTAAGCTTTACCAAATACTACCTGCAAGATCCTGGAATAATAATAACCTATAGCTCTAATAGTAGTAACAATGCTAGTTCCATTTACCATGTATCACTTTCTGTTGCAAGAAATCCTATTACTGGAATTTAATACAGCATAATATGTTCATTTAACCTTTGCCGCAGTTGTGCAGGTAGGTAGGACTACCAAGCTGTTTGCAGTTGAACAACTTGAGGCAAGGAGACTAACTGACACAATTTATGATCCAATTTCTAAACCGTGGTCTAGGTGAAAAATCTGTGATTCTAAGTACTTGCCTGAAATTGAGCACTTGACTGAAACTTTTTTTTTTTTTGCCAGTCCTGGGCCTTGGACTCAGGGCCTGAGCACTGTCCCTGGCTTCCTTTTGCTCAAGGCTAGCACTCTGCCACTTGAGCCACAGTGCCACTTCTGGCCATTTTCTGTATATGTGGTGCTGGGGAATCGAACCCAGGGCCTCATGTATACGAGGCAGGCTCTCTTGCCAATAGGCCATATCCCCAGCCCCTGACTGAAACTTTTTGAAGCTCCATTTCCCTATAGACCAGGTAAAAGGATACATTCTACCTTATATAATTATAATTGAGATCAAATGAGGAATATGTCTCAAGCAACCAGTATTCACTGGACAGTGTTCATTTTCTTCCCTTTGTTTCTGAAGCCAGCACAAAAGTTCTAGGATCTGTATTTAATATTTGCTATGCTAATGCTAAGGACTACTTTTAGAGAGGAAGTGATTTGCAAGAATTTATAGTACAATGTCCACTCTTGAAATAGATCTTAATCCCAGTACTGGTAGTTTTTTTCCAGGAGAATGTTCCATGTACCTCTTCATTGTATAAATGTAAGGAAGACCACACAGCCATGAATATTATAACGGTAGATCAGGATTCATATTAATCTTTATATCTTTCTACACATAGAAAGGAATAAGCTCTTGATCGGTCAACATTGGTTATTGAGTATAGGCCATAGGATCCAAGTTCATGGCTCTATGAGGGAGGAAATATGTAGACTATAGTGCACCAGCTCTTCTTAAAGACCACTCATATGAAGAGAGATTGACTAGCAATGCAATGTAATGTGCAATAAAGGGGGAAGAGTAAATTTTACCCATATGAAGATGAAATTAAGCACCCACAACATGAATTCATGGCATTGAGAAATTCCATAGAAGACAAGTCACTAGATTAGGGCTCTACAGGATTAATTTGATTCTCACTGTTCTTGTTATAAAATAAGGACACAATACCACTAGTTTGGTTTCCATGGTTCACCTAAGTTCATATGAATCCGTTTTACCCACAGTGCATTGTAAGGACCACTAGACTGTGGGTATCCCAAGAGATAGGTTTCATTATAAATAAACTCATAACACCCTTCTTCTTAGATGTTCTCAATGCATATTCACTGATGGTACTGACAAACTTTTTTTTTTTTGCTTTTGGAGTCATTTGTCTTTTTATTCTTTGTCTCTCAATTTTGATATTCCCTTTCACTTCTCTAGTTCTAATATCAGTATATACAGTTTCCAGTGTACTCAGATAAGATACAGTGATAGTGCGGGTACAACCACAGAAAGGGGATACAAGAGGATCATCAACAATAGAAGCTACGGTTTCACATGGCATGTTGAAAGTAATTACAACAGTGATATAACACTCCTTTCCATAACATGGAGCTCATTTCATTTAGCATCATCTTATGTGTTCATAAGGGCATAGCTATTAGGCTCTTGTGATCCTCTGCTGTGACTAGCCTAAACCTGTGCTAATTATTCCCTATAAGGGAGACCATAGAGTCCATGTTTTTTTGGGTCTGGCTCACTTCACTTAGTATAATTTTTTCCAAGTCCTTCCATGTCCTTACAAATGAGGCAATGTCATTCGTTTTGATAGAGGCATAAAATTCCATTGTGTATATGTACCACATTTTCCTGATCCATTCGTCTACTGAGAGGCATCTGGATTGGTTCCAGATTCTAGCTATGACAAATTGTGCTGCGATGAACATTGTAGTGCTGGTGGCTTTAGTGTGTTCTTGTTTGTGGTCTTTTGAGTAGATGCCCAAAAGTGGGGCTGCTGGGTCATAAGGGAGCTCTACATTTAGCCTTCTGAGGAATCTCCATACCATTTTTCAGAGTGGCTGAATCAATTTACAGTCCCACCAACAATGAAGTAGGGTTCCCTTTTGGCCACATCCCCTCCAACATTTATTATTGTTAGTTTTCTTGATAAAGGACATTCTTACTGGGGTGAGGTAGAATCTCAATGTTGTTTTGATTTGTATTTCTTTTATGGCCAGTGATGTAGAGCACGTTTTCATATGTCTCTTGGCCATTCTCATTTCCTCATCAGAGAAGTCTCAAATTTTTAAGTCTTTTTTTTTTTCAGGTTATGAGTACAATGGTACTGACAAACTTTTAAAGCTAGAAAGAATTTGCCCAATTTTGTCTAAGTATGGGGATTTCTTTTGTTGTTGTTGTTGTTTCATTTCTTTATTAAATGATATAATAAGTAAATGTCACACTTCCAGAAACTGAGTGTCCACAATTTAATAATTAGTATTAAAAGAATACCTTACAATAATGGAAACAGATATAATGCACTATAATATGGGGAATTTCTAAATATTTTGATGACAAAATCCTTTTCTTCAGATTATGGTCCATTACTATCTTGTAGGTTCTAATAGACTTGTAGAAATGTTTTCACATATGTGATTTCTGTAAGATTCTTACATAAAGTGTCATGATGACTCACATTAGTTTGAGCAGCTATAGTGTCAGCTCACAAAGTAAATGTGGAATTTGTTTTGCTTAGAAAACTTTAGCTTTTACTACTCGGTATTTTTTTTAAGCAAGTAGAACAACATATTTAAAGTTTATGTCTTACCATTCAAATGCAGCCTACTCCAATGTAGGTCAAGATTTCACTTTTTCAAAATCTTTCTGACCTGCTCTCCCACAGGGAGCTCTCTGTTCTCTGATCTGTCTCAGCACTGACTGTCCCCAAGGAGCTAGGGCTTTAGAGGCGTCTCCAAGGAACAGGAATTATGCAGAATTGAAATGTCCCACATTTGACAGACTTGAATAGGACTAGAGTCAAATTTGTGAGAAAACTCACAATTTTCAAAGAAAAGACAAGGTTTCTTGAAACTCCCATGCAAATCATAAAGACACATTGCTTTTTTGTTTTGTGATTCCATTTGGAGTTCACAATAAGAAAATTTTCATTTATTCAAAACTCAAGTGTCCATCCAGAAAACTCAGGAATGCACTTCCATTTAAATCTCACTTACATCATTTTTAAAATACAACAACTGAAAAATCTAATGAATTACCCCTTCTCAGTGTGACTTCTGGTTGTTCTAAACTTACAGCAATTCTAACTGTATTCAAATCTGTGAATTTGTATTCAAAATCACACTTAAAAAAGCGATGGTATGCGACATTCCTAATTAAAATTTAATGCATCCTTTATTCCTGGCACCCCCTATTGCAAGGTTTTAAAGTCAAAGTGTGATAGTATGCAGATGAAAGTGTAGCTATGTTCAGTGTTGCTCTTTCGAGAGAGGCACTGTTGGGCTCATCATCATGCATCAGTGGGGATGTTGTGTTTGTGAAGATGCTACCATTTTCTTTCAATGTGAATTTCAAATGCTGGAGGAAGGTGTGACAGACACTTTGTCTGTCCTAGGAGATATTCAAAGTTATATTGTGGAGAATGAGGGAGTTACAGAGTGCTAGCATCAGCATCAACAAGGTACAGATGGAAAGGCATTCTGTAGCATACTTTAAAAAACATAACTTTGCAAATGAGATGTGATGCTCATTATATTATAGAAAGAGAATGACAATGAGGCAGAGAAATGCAAATGGATGGAGAATTTTCCTGGCATCTAATATGCTTTCTATAAGAGAAAGGTGTGAAGTTTTGAAATCCTCAGAACTTGTGAAATGGAACCAGACACCAAAGCAGAATCCTTGAAAAGCAAAGAAGATGACTTCACTGACAGCCTGTGGTTGTTTATCATAACAATTAATCAACTACCAATTATGATTTGTGAAAAATATAGTATAGAACAGGAGTCATAACTGAGGCTATGATTCAAACTTGTTATTGATAGTAATTCACACAAGCCCAGAAATACTCCTGGAAATCTGTCTGGAGTTTCTCACAACCAGAAGGGTGACAGGTTATTCCCAAACCCTTGCAAACACAGGGCCTGGGATTACTTTCTGTTCACTGACTGTTTGCTGTACAGATTTAGTCACTTGGGACGCCCAGGTAGGGTGGGGACAACAGAATGTGGAATCATGAGGAAAACATAGCAATGATAACAAGTTTCTGTCACTTGCCAAATGAGTAGCATGCTTCTGTCACTTCCCAAAATGGCTCAGTCTTGCTATTCTGTTTCCTTTCTGTTCCTTTTCTCATGAATTAAAGCATTCATGTGTTTTTTAACTCTTCACATCTTTTCTTTAGGCTGATTCTATTTGGCAGGCACTGATGTATGCTGAAATGAAGAGCTTAATCTCTACCCTCCTAGAGTTTATGGTCTAGGAGGAAAGACAGACAAGAAACCAGTAGAAAAGCACAGCTAATCATAATTAGCATAATTGATAATAATACAATTATGATGACAAATACACAGGCAAGGTACTTAACTTCAGGATGACTGTTTTGTGTAGATAGAAATGTTTCTGTTTCTTTAAGAAACTAGTCATTAAACTGATTTATATTTATTGATTTTTCAAAAGCTAAAACTGAGTTTAGGAGTGTCCTTCAGAAAATTCCAGAAAAAACGTATTTTTTCAGGGACAAAAATATAATAGCTATAAATTCTTCAGTATCATAAATGAAGTTTATAGTTATAACTTTTTATATAGTTTTAATTTTTAGAACATCTTGCTTTAAAACACTTCTTTATGACCCCAGAGTATACTTATAAAACATGCACCAAATGTCACTATCTAGCTCAGAAAATTATTACTAAAGTAATTTTATGTAGCTCTCACTGGAGAAGATATTGCTAATTGTCAGCCCCCAATAATGTCTTCTTGGGCTCTTTGTGTTCTTTGTCTTCTCTCCTATCCAGAGTAACCATTCTTTTAGCACTTCTAATGTGGCATTAGTGTTGTCCCTCCTTAAAAAAAAATAAAACCCTCATGCATGTGGAATTGTACAGTATGTACTGTTTGACACCAAGCTTCCTTCACTGGGCAACTTATGATGAGAAAACAAGGCCTGCCTTGTTCTGTGGGTATGTGTGATAAAAAGGTTGAGAGTTGTGGCATGTAAGTATTGTCTACCCTCCACTTTGCCAGCAGATATGAGTACGTTATCCTTCCTGGTTTTATTTTCACAAGCAGTGTGTCCACACATGGAATGTTGCTGATGAGGATGGTAGGGAGTAGGGAATATTTGGTAAGCCTTAGCTTGAGGTTTACTGTGCAAATAAACATTGATCTTAACGTTATCACTTAGTTCTCTTCTATGACGTTCCAATGGAGTAGTTAGCTGTTCCCTCTCCATTCATCTCTAAGCAGGTTCCATTGACTAGTGCTCTGGAAGATTATATAAGTAAACTAAAGTAATTTAGGAGGTGACAATAATTACAACTTTCCTTCCATAAAAGTCCTTATATGCTGGGCATTCCACTGATAACTCTTCATCCATGATTATCATTTCATTCCTCCCAGGTGAGTGAGGGAGGTATTCATACTATCCCCTTTATAGATATGAATCCCTAAGGTCAGAGAGACTTGAAAGTTATTCAGACACTTTAAAAGGAAGATAACATTTTAATCTGGGCAATTCATCAAGAGCCTGACTCTTCACTGCTGAGGTATGACCCACTCATTCTAAAATCCTACTATACGGGCAGATCCTAAATATTTTCCTGTAATCCTTTAGGGAAAAGTTTATCATCTGTGGATTCTGACTTGTTGTTGGGAAGGTTCTTGAAAAAAAAATAGGATCATATGTATATTACAAACTTCCTTCTGGCTATGCTGCCAAATAACCTCAAGTATCTGGCACTGACTTGAGCTTGGAGGCCACAAGCCACATAAATGCCTCATTAGAAGCCCTAAAATTTAAAGCCTAAACCCATCTTTTACAATGTTACATCTGCACTGGAGCACGTGATGGTTATTTTGGGAACGTGTCTCTGAGAATTTCGGTGCCACCTGTAGTTTGACCATTTCCTTCCTGTATTATCTTTATGATATTTTTACTCATTTCTTTTCTTTTCCTTTATTGACGTGTAATCACTCTGCCACAGTTTCTTTCTGTGATGCTACTTCAAAAAAGGAGGAGTCTGTAAAAAGACCACTGCCGATTTTAATGCTGTAGATTTCTGGAAAGGGGGTGTACTTGGATTTTTTTATATAATAAATACTATTACAGTGCTACTTAATATATCTTAGGTTTTTGTTGAAAAGCCAAACTGATAAGTACCTATTTAGTGCTATTTCTAATGGGTAACATTAGGCTAGGGAATTTAGTGACGTTAGTTTAGCTCATATGCCATGAACTCCAGAGAAATTAAGATTTCTTTGAGGAAACAGGTCAAAATGTAGTCACAGGAATTTATCAGTTCAAAATAATTGCAGAAATGTTAATATTCCACCTATGAGGAAGAGGACCTCTAAGGTGATCTGAGGATAATTTGTAGAGATGCTCAGGAAAAGCAGGAATCACTACTTCAGGATGAGTATGAGCTGCAAAGAAAGGCTCTGCAAAGAAGCCTTTCTTTACCTAAGGCTTTAGGAAGATAGGAAGAGACAGGGTAAAAAGTAAGTGTTGACTCATACTGTTGCTATAACAAACAAACACAAACTTGGCAGCTTCAGTCAATTAAAATTTATTGAGCAACATTGTATAGATAGGAAGTTCCAATGTGTTTTACTGGCTAAAACCAAGGAATTGGCAGAGCCAGGTTTCTTCTTGAGTTTTTGAGGAAAATTTATTCTTTGCCTTTTTCATTTCTAAAAAACATCTGCACTTCTTGCCTCATGCCTCCATCTTCCATCTTCAAAGCACATCACTCCACCCTCTGTTCATACCACCACATCTACTTTCTGACACCTACAACCCTTCCCTTCTAAAGACCTTGGAGATCCTATTTGGCCCATCAGCATCATCTTCTTCTCTCAAAATTCGCTTTGTCCAGAACCCTCTCACATGCAGGATAACATATTCCTAGGTTCCAGGAATTCCAATGGATATGGAAATGTATGGAGAGCATGATAGTGTCTCTACTGTATTCCACTGACACCATATTAAGGAGGACTTTAAGTAGTCAACTTTAAAGTTTATCCTGCACAGCATGAAGCTCTTTTTTTTCAAGTTTTTATTATCAAACTGAATTACAGAGAGGTACAGTTTCAAACATTAGGCATTGGATACATTTCCTGTACTGTTTGTTACCTCGTCCTCATTCCCCCTCCCCCGTCCTCCTTTCCCTCCCCCCATGAGTTGTTCAGTTCATTTACACCAAACAGTTTTGCAAGTATTGCTTTTGTAGTTGTTTGTCTTTTTTTAACCTGTGTCTCTCGATTTTGGTATTCCCTTTCAGTTTCCTAGTTCTAATCCCAGTATACATGTTTTCCAATATACTCAGATAAGATACAGAGATAGTGTAGGTACAACCACAGGAAGGCGATACAAGAAGATCATAAATAATAGAAGCTACAGTTACACATGGCATGTTGAAAGTAGTTACATCTGTGATATAACAATAGTTTCCATAACATGGAGCTCATTTCACTTAGCATGATCTTATGTGTTCATAAGGGTATAGCTAATGGGTTCTTGTGATCCTCTGCTGTAACTTGCCTAAACCTGTACTAATTACTCCCAATAAGGGAGACCATAGAGTCCATGTTTCCTTGGGTCTGGCTCACTTCACTTAGTATAACTTTTTCCAAGTCCTTCCATTTCCTTACAAATGGGGCAATGTCATTCTTTCTGATAGAGGCATAAAATTCCATTGTGTATATGTACCACATTTTCCTGATCCATTCGTCTACTGAGGGGCATCTGGGTTGGTTCCAGATTCTAGCTATGACAAATTGTGCTGCAATGAACATTGTTGTGCTGGTGGCTTTAGTGTGATTTTGTTTGTGGTCTTTTGGATAGATACCCGAAAGTGGGGCTGCTGGGTTATAGGGCAGTTCTATGTTTAGCCTTCTGAGGAATTTCCATACTGCTTGCCAAAATGGCTGTACCAGTTTACATTCCCACCAACAATGAAGTAGGGTTCTCTTTTGGCCACATCCCCTCCAACAATTGTTATTGTTAGTTTTTTTGTTTTGTTTTGTTTTGTTTTTTGGCCAGTCCTGGGCCTTGGACTCAGGGCCTGAGCACTGTCCCTGGCTTCTTCCCGCTCAAGGCTAGCACTCTGCCACTTGAGCCACAGCGCCGCTTCTGGCCGTTTTCTGTATATGTGGTGCTGGGGAATCGAACCTAGGGCCTCGTGTATCCGAGGCAGGCACTCTTGCCACTAGGCTATATTCCCAGCCCCGTATTGTTAGTTTTCTTGATATAGGACAAGGCTATCTACAAATTCAATGCAGTACCCATTAATATCCCAACACCATTTTTTAATGAAATAGAGGAAGAAATCCAGAAATTCATATGGAACAATAAAAGACCTAGAATAGCAAAAACAATCCTAAGCAGAAAGAACGGTGCTGGAGGAATTACAATACCCAACTTCAAGCTGTATTATAAAGCTATAGTAACAAAAACAGCTTGGTATTGGCACCGGAACAGGCCTGAAGACCAATGGAACAGAATTGAAGACCCAGAAATGAATGAACCCACAGAACTACACCTACTTAATCTTTGATAAAGGAGCTAAAAAATAGGATCGAAGAAAGATAGCCTCTTTAACAAATGGTGCTGGCAAAACTGGTTCAACACCTGCAACAAACTAAAACTAGATCCTTATATATCACCTTGCACCAAAATCAATTCCAAATGGATCAAAGACCTCAAAATCAAAACAGACACCCTGAAAACACTAAAGGAAGGAGTAGGAGAAACACTTGGGCTCCTTGGCGCAGGACGGAACTTCCTTAACAAAGACCCAGAAAGGCTACAAATCAAAGAAAGGTTGGACAAATGGGACTGCATCAAACTGCAGAGCTTCTTCATGGCAAAGGACATAGCTCGCAAAATAAACAGAAAGCCCACAGACTGGGAGAAGATCTTTACCGGCCATTCAACGGACAAAGGCCTCATCTCTAAAATATATGCAGAACTAAAAAAATTACCTTCCTCCAAAACAAAACCGCAAAGAACCAATAGCCCCCTCATCAAGTGGGCTAAAGACTTAAAAAGAGACTTCTCTGATGAGGAAAGAGAATAGCCAAGAGACATATGAAAAAGTGCTCTACATCACTGGCCATAAAGGAAATGCAAATCAAAACAACATTGAGATTCCATCTCACCCAAGTAAGCATGAAGCTCTTGATCTGGAAAAAAGTAAGAGCAAAGCACAGAAAACAAGTTAGATCAATGGTAGTTAAGCATGGAAAGAAGACCAATACAGAGTGCTGAGTTTCTTTGGACTGTACGCATGAGGAACTACTCATGTACCCATCTACCCATGTGCTTGTGAATACAGCCCCAGATGGTTCTATGTGGATGTTTGCCTAGTCACAGGAAAGCAACATGTGCAGAATCTAGGACTCTTCTGCCTCCCAATATTTCTGCTAGGACATGGGAAATGTGCAAGCATTTTGTTTTCAGAGGCATCAATGTCATCCTTCAAACTACAGGATATTCAGAGAGTTGGGAACTATCTACCAAGTACTTGATTGGAATTAACTATACTTAAGGCTGCACACAGGTATGAAATTAATGTCCACAAATTAGCAGATCTGCAGTGGCCCAAGAGATTTTGTTAGGGGATTTCGAATGGATATCCAGCAAGAGCTGAAGTTACCATTCTGACAAAACAAAGTCAGAGAGTTCAGGGAAGAATATGCACAAGTGGTTATTAACTTGTTTTGGGGGTCCTGTCTAAGTGTAGTTGCTTCCCGAGGGTAAAGCAATTAAGATGAGATTGGATAACTCAGCCCTACTGCCTGGTAAGATGGATAACAGTGCATTTTCAGAATACAGATTCGTGTACTTATAGAAATGGTAGAGAATATTATAATATTAGCATTTGAACACTGTTGAATTACAAAAGAATCTAAGAAGGATGGACATTGTGAAAGACAAACACCCTTACCCCCATTCAAGGCAAAATGCTACAGCAGTTATTTTGGTGGTATTTAACGGTTGTAGTGTTAGTAGTGAAGAAAGATCCTCAGAAGGAAATCCAGAAGTCTCCAAAGGAAAACATAAATATTCAGTTGCACTTTTTAAAGACTTTCTATTTTCTGCCTTAATTGTGTTTACCTTTAAAACAACAACAAACAGAAGCCAAAACACTTGGCAGCGGGCTGCTTTTTTAAGGAGAACATGTTCCTGCTGCCAAAGAAACATGCCTCTCTTCTTACTTGGTTCTTTTTTCTAAAAGAAAAACAAAAAGTGATGTTTTCCATTTTCCTCATTCAAGAAGTCCTCAGACTTCAGAATGTGGGAGGCCCAAAGAAGACAAAAAGCTGTTTATTATCAGCATCAGCAACATTATCTCCTCCTCTACCTCCTTCTCTTCCTCCTCCTCTTCATTGGTATCTTATTAAACTAAAATATAAGTATCCATTCAGTCTCCTAGTAATGGGCTTTAGAAATTTGCCAAGTTGTGAGAGAGAAACAGCAATATATACTAAATTATTACTGTATAGTATAATGAAGCATTTGTGTTTGCCAATTACTATAAAGATTATTATTATTATCAAGAGAACCTTCAGTGAATTTATGTATGTTTGCTGCCTTTAAAGAGTTTCTTATCACACAGAGCAAAACAATCAAGTTACATCCATAACAGCAGCCTACCCATTTGAACCTACGCTTGGTACACTTGCTTGGTACATAGGTTAGTAAGGGGCTATTGCCTTGGAATTACAGCTTTCAAATAATAATCACAATGTTAATTACGAAGAGATCTCAAGGAAATGGAGACTATACTACTCAGCTTTCTCTTATTGTAGCAATATGCATGAGATAATCAATTTACAATGAAAAGTGTATTTGGTTATACTTTTGGAGGTTTTAGTCTGTGGATAGTCCTATTCCTCTTCAGCCTTTGATAGCAGACATGTTTGTCAAAGAATTCATATCATGCTGGTGAAGTAAGAAGAGAAAGGAAAAGACCAGGGTGTCAAAAACTTCCTTGAGGTCATTCAGCCCTATGATCTGTAACCTTCTATGAAGCACCACTGCTAAAGTTCCATGATCGCCCAATAGTGCCTAGCTGGGGATTAATCCTTTATGATATATAGTCACTAGGCGCTTTCTGGATCCAGACTCAGTCAGTGATCCCAGCACACCATGTGTTCTCTATTGTGTTTAAACTGGAAGTTGCAACAGTCTGTGTATAGGTATCACACGTGTTATTCTAAATTTTCAGGGTGTGAAATCCTCTTCCTTCTGTATTCAGACACTATTTGAAGAGAAGTGGGCTTCTCGATACAGTCTGGGTAAATAGGAAGGGAAAATAGGCAGGAATGTGGGTTTGCAGACATTGGACTAGTGTTCAAATCATTGAGAGAATTTAGAGAAACAGAGAAGAACTGGTATGCATTCATCAATATGAGTCAGGTATGCTGCTTAATATCTTTTTTTTTTTTTTTTTTTTTTGCCAGTCCTGGGCCTTGGACTCAGGGCCTGAGCACTGTCCCTGGCTTCTTCCCGCTCAAGGCTAGCACTCTGCCGCTTGAGCCACAGCGCCGCTTCTGGCCGTTTTCTGTATATGTGGTGCTGGGGAATCGAACCTAGGGCCTCGTGTATCCGAGGCAGGCACTCTTGCCACTAGGCCATATCCCCAGCCCCTGCTTAATATCTTAAATACCTATTCTATTCAGTTTACAATTGTAGAAACATTAGGATTTGCAAGGTGATGCCTACAGGTATCATTCTACAAGTACTACCAAATCCACCGTTGAATTCTTCCCTTTGGACTTAGAAAATTTTTCACCTTAATAATGAACACTTAGATTGGGAGATAATATATAGTTGGTGCTTCAGAATCTCATAGTGGGCCTACATTTTAGAAGTCAACAAGTCATGAGTTTTTCTTTTTTTCATGTATTGAATAAGTTTAATAAACAGATAAGCAATGATATAATAGGCAAATACAAACATTATGAGGATTTTAGATTTTTTAAGAGTAAATTCTTATTCTTTAAGAATAAAATACTGTTATTTTCCTGAAATATAGAGCTGGATTTCAGCAAAACTTAATAAAGTAAGGCACAATGTTTAATAAGGCAAAATTTACATAGTTAATGTATGATTTTTTTTCTTTATTGTGACAGTACTGGGGCTTGAACTCAGGGCCTGGGTATTATCCCTTAGCTTTTTCTTCCAAATCTAGCACTCCATCACGTTAGCCATGACTCCATTGTCTTTGAGCACTGACCCTCAGTTCTCCGGAGTAGCTGGGATTATAGGTTTGAGCCACTGGACTCTGCAGGGTTCTTCTTCATACTTGAATTTGTCAATTGTGCACAAGTTTAGCTTAAAGGTTTCTGTTTTAGAAATAAAACATAAAAATGAGAAAAATTTAAATGCAAGGAGAAAGCTATTAAGATTTTCATTCATTCAGAAAGGATATGCATATAAATCTACACATGAACATTCACTCAGCTCTAAGTCAATAGCAGGTCGAGTTTTCACATCTTTGCTTTAAGAGTTATGTACCACTAGTCTGTTTTCCTTACTGACAGATTATCTATTTTCCCTCCTTTTCTTTTTTTCTCAGGATTTACTATCATTAAGCAGAAATGCTGAATTAATAGATTAATAGAAGCCACTACTTTCTGAAAATTTGCATTTCTTTGGGTAGAAACTTATGATGTATTTATTTGCATGACTTCTTTTTAAGAAAAGATTAATCCTTAGATGTGTCTGCATTCTATATATATTCATATGATAAGTATGTCCTGTGGTCTGTTATTCACAATCTTGCCCAATGACTTTATCCTTATTCTGAAAAGGTCATCCTAGAATGAGCAAGCATTTCAAACCCTGTGGCTCTCAGTTGGGTACCCTTCAAGTGGCATTGCCAAATGACCCAATTACAGTCCTATAATGTAATAAGCCATTCACTAGATACTGGCCCTCTGACTAATTGGTATTGGCCACTGAAAGGTTGTCAGTGGTAATGAAATCTTGTTATTCTCATTATTATCCTACTTCTTCAGTATAGCAAGTATGTTAGGTGCCAGTTACAAGCCTTCCAGCTGCCCCAAGGGATATGGTAGTAATCATTGAGATTGTAAGTTAATTTTGAAGAGTGAGGATCAAATCATTGAGGAAGATTTAAATTCTATTTTTACCTGAAGAAAAATAACAATGTAGAGTACATGGAGCTTCTACTATAGGTCACTTCTCCTACTTCTAGAAAGGTATGTCCTGTGAGTTGCTGTCTTATTTAGTGAGCCAGTAGAATATTTTCAATGGTCCAAAATATCGAATTCTACTCCTAAAGATGTCCTTGATGTTTCTGTGTTAGGCTTTGGGCACCCCCAATTTTTCACCTATTAAATTGGGACAAATAATGCCATTATACTTGAGTTTTTAAATTGCTGTGAAGGTAAAGTGAATAAATTTCATGAATGTGAAATTATATATGCTTATATATGTATATAAATGTGAATTTAAAACATTAAGAGCTAGAGTTATGATACGTTTTACCAATATTATTGTTAATGTGATCATATGAAGATGAGAAGACTAAGTTTATGAAGGAGAAGTAGAAATAAAAATGGACATAATCAGATGAGACAATGGAACTAAAGAAGGCAGAAGAATAGATCTTAGTCTATAGCGGCCTCCAAATGCATACCTCTAAGTGTTTAAAATATATTAGCTACAGGCAGAGAAGTGTACTGTGGGTACACAAGGAATTGATACTTTTTTATTTGCAGTCCTCCTAAAAATTTTGAGGAGTGGGAGATAAAACTACGATGAGGGCAATTAGAGGTTGATGGCACTGTTGAAAGAGCCACGGAAACCAAGAACAGAGAAAAAGTACCCTCAGTTTTCCGGAACTCTGGAAGGGCAGAACACATGCAGGGTTATTTTGCAGGTGATCTGAGTTGCATGCAAGGCCCAAGTAAGTGACTCACAGACCCCTGGGAAAGCCTTGAGGCCTCTGCCAGCAGATCCTCAGGCTGCTGCTGGACAATGAAGCTCCTCTGCTCGCAGATTTCCTGCAAACAATGTCAGGGGCATAATTCCTATTGGAACCTAGCTCTCCAGGGATTATAGGAGGCAGAGACAAGGCAGGCTTCTCCTGCAGCATGAGAAGTTGACAGCAGATAAGCTGGCACAAGATTATTCCTCCAAACCATTTCCTTACTCATACTTGTATGGAAAGTATAAACCTGCCCGTAAAGATGGAAAGTTATAAATGACAGACTTCAGAGGATGAATTGGAGTTTTGTTTTTTTAATATTTATCTTTTTTGTCTTTGTCTTTTTCTTTTTTTTCCAGTCCTGGGGCTTGAACTCAGAGCCTAGACACTGTCACTGAGCTTCTTTTGCTCAAGGCTGGCACTCTACCACTTTAGCCATAACACCACATCCAGCTTTTTTTTGTTTGTTTATGTGGTACTGAGGAGCCAAACCTGTGGCTTCACACACGTAAGGCAAGCACTGGAGTTTAACTCTATAACTTTATATGTTACCCTATTATAATTGACTAGCAGTTGTACTGTTAATCCAGTAAGAGTTTTCCAAAGGGGAAAAATTTTTGAAAGCAACATAAAAGTTGTGTATCAAATATATAAGAGAATTTCTGGATTGCTTCCTCTATTTCATTAAAAAATGGTGTTGGGATATTAATGGGTATTGCATTGAAGTTGTAGATAGCCTTTGGCAATATTGCCATTTTGATTATATTAATCCTCCCAATCCAGGAGCATGGGAGGTTTTTCCATTTCCTTAGTTCTGACTTAATTTCATTTTTCAAGCATTTAAAGTTCTCATCAAAGAGGTTTTTCACTTCTTCGGTTAAGGTTATTCCTAGGTATTTTATGTTTTTGGGGGCTATTGCAAAAGGAGTTGCTTTCCTGATTTCCGCCTCGGTCTTCAGGTCGTTAGCATAGAGAAAGACCGTTGATTTTTGAGGGTCTATTTTATATCCTGCTACTTTGCCAAAGTTTTGGATCAGCTCTAGTAGCTTGGGGGTAGAGTCTATGGGATTCTTTAGGTATAGGATCATGTCATCTGCGAAAAGAGAAAGTTTAACTTCATCTTTTCCTATTTGGATCCCCTTTATATTTTCTTCTTGCCTAATTGCTCTGGCTAGGAATTCTAGTACTATGTTGAAGAGCAGGGGAGAGAGTGGACATCCCTGCCTTGTTCCTGATTTTAAAGGGAATGGCTTTAATTTTTCACCATTTAGAGTTATACTTGCTGTTGGTTTGTCATAAACTGCCTTGATTATATTCAAGAATGTTCCCTGGAATCCCAGTTTTTCCAGGGCTTTTAGCATAAATGGGTGCTGGATTTTATCGAACGCTTTTTCCGCATCCAGAGATAAAACCATGTGGTTCTTTATCTTGCTCCGGTTGATGTGGTGGATTACATTAACTGACTTGTGTATATTAAACCAACTTTGCATCCCTGGGATGAATCCACTTTGATCGTGGTGTATGATTTTTTTGATGACCAGTTAAAGTCGATTGGCCAGAATTTTGTTGAGAATTTTTGCATCTATGTTCATCAGGGAAATCAGTCTATAGTCTTCTTTCTGTGATGAGTCCCTGCCTGGTTTTGGGATGAGGGTTATGCTGGCTTCATAGAATGTGTCTGGTAGTGCATGTTCTCTTTCAATTTCATTGAAGAGTTTGAGAAATATTGGTGTGAGTTCTGTTTTGAAGGCCTTGTAGAATTCTGCAGTGAATCCGTCTGGACCTGGGCTTTTCTTGGATAGGAGATTATTTATTGCCGTTTCTATTTCAATACTGGATATAGGTCTGTTTAGAAGGTTTAAATCTTCATGGTTTAGTTTGGGGATATGAATTTTTTCTAGGAAATCATCCATTTCTTCCATGTTTTCGAATTTGTTGGCATAAAGGTTTGCAAAATAGTCCCTTATTATTTTCTGAATTTCGGTTATTTCTGTGGTGATATTACCTGTTTCGTCTCTTATCTTGTTTATTTGAGTGTGCTGCCTTCATTTTTTGGTCAGGTTTGCCAGGGGTCTGTCTATCTTGTTGATTTTTTCAAAGAACCAACTCTTTGTTTTGTTGATTCTTTTGATAGTTTTTTCATCTCTAATTGATTTAATTCTGTTTTTGTTTTTGTTTTTTGCCAGTCCTGGGGCTTGGACTTAGGGCCTGCGCACTGTCCCTGGCTTCTTTTTGCTCAAGGCTAGCACTCTGCCACTTGAGCCACAGCGCCACTTCTGGCCGTTTTCTATATATGTGGTGCTGGGGAATCGAACCCAGGGCTTCATGTATGCGAGGCAAGCACTCTTGCCACTAGGCCATATCCCCAGCCCTTGATTTAATTCTGATTTGATTTTAATTATTTGCTTCCGTCTATTGACTTGGGGTTTGGCTTGTTGTTCTCTTTCGAGGAGATTAAGGTGCTTCCTTAAATTATTGAGTTGCTGTTTCTCCAGTTTGTTGGTGTATGCACTCAGAGATATAAATTTTCCTCTGAGTACTGCCTTTGCTGTGTCCCAAAGGAGCTGGTACTTTGTGTCCTCATCTTGGTTGAATTCCATAAACATTTGAATTTCCATTTTAATTTCTTCAATGACCCACTGATGGTTCAGCAGTGTGTTATTTAGTCTCCATGAATTGTGGGATTTTCTGTGGTGGCTGTTTGAGTTGAGCTCTAATTTTATTCCATTGTGGTCTGAGAGAATGCAGGGAATGGTTTTGATACTTCTGAATTTGTACAGATTTTCTTTGTGTCCTAAAATGTGATCTATTTTGGAGAATGTTCCATGTGCTGTGGAGAAGAATGTGTATTCTGTTGTTGCTGGGTGGAATATACTGTAGATGTCAGTTAAATCTAATATCCCCCTCATCAAGTGGGCTAAAGACTTACAAAGAGACTTCTCTGATGAGGAAATGAGAATGGCCAAAAGACATATGAAAAAGAGCTCTACATCACTGGCCATAAAATAAATGCAAAGCAAAACAATATTGAGATTCCATCTTACCCCGGTAAGAATGTCCTATATCAAGAAAACTAACAATAACAATTGTTGGAGGAGATGTGGCCAAAAGGGAACCCTACTTCATTGTTGGTGGGAATGTAAACTGGTTCAGCCACTCTGGAAAGCAGTATGGAGATTCCTCAGAAGGCTAAATATAGAACTCCCCTATGACCCAGAAGCCCCACTTTTGGGTATCTATCCAAAAGACCCCAAATTCACAGTAAAGCCACCAGCACAACAATGTTCATTGCAGCACAATTTGTCATAGCTAGAATCTGGAACCAGCCCAGACGCCCCTCAGTAGACGAATGGATCAGGAAAATGTGGTACACATACACAATGGAATTTTATGACTCTATCAGAAAGAATGACATTGCCCCATTTGTAAGGAAATGGAAGGACTTGGAAAAAGTTATACTAAGTGAAGTGAGCCAGACCCAAGGAAACATGGACTCTGTGGTCTCCCTTATTGGGAGTAATTAGTACAGGTTTAGGCAAGTTACAGCAGAGGATCACAAGAGCCCATTAGTTATACCCTTATGAACACCTAAGATGATGCTAAATGAAATGAACTCCATGTTATGGAAACGTTTGTTATATAACAGTTGTAATTACTTTCAATGTACCATGTGTATCTGCAGCATCTATTATAGATGATGTTCTTGTATCACCTTCCTGTGGTTGTACCTACACTATCTCTGTAACATTATGTGAGTATATTGGAAACCATGTATACTGGTATTAGAACTAGGAAATTGAAAGGGAATACCAAAATTGAGAGACTCAGGGTAAATAAAGACAAACAACTACAAAAGCAATACTTGCAAAACTGTTTGGTCTAAGTGAATGGAACACCTCATGGGGGGAAAGGGAAAGGGGGTAGGGGAGCGGGGTATGAGGGACGAGGTAACAAACAGTACAAGTAATGTATCCAATGCCTAATGTATAAAACTGTAACCTCTCTGTACATCAGTTTGATAATAAAAATTTGAAAAAAAATAAAATAAAATAAAAAAATAGAAAACAAATATATAAGAGCACGAGGAAAGGGGTAGCATTGTCCAAAAAGAAATGTACTCTTTGCCTGACTAAAATAACTGTAACCCCTCTGCACATCACCTTTATAATAATAAAAATATTAAAAATAAAAAATTTTAAATTTGAGACACATTCCCAAATTCCTGATGCTAATAATGTAAGGGGGAATCTTAAAGGCATGAAAACAGCTTGTTACTGCCACATGGAGGACTCTAGTGAGAGATGAGCTAGAACTCCCTCAAACCCTTCTCACATCCCTGTATGTATGCAATGAAATTCTGTCACAAAGTTATGTCAGGGTCAAGGCATTTCACCCTGGTGGAAATGCTAAAGGTGGTTTACTAGCCATTAGACTACAGGACCAAGAGAGAGAGAAAAAGAGCCTGCCACTGTCCTGAGCAGTAAGGAAAGAAGGAAGACAACTTTCAACATCTCTCTGTATGGCTTTCCTTGAGATACACCAGAGAAAAGGGACCAGAGTGGAAGGGTTCTATTTCTTCCCAGAAAAACCTGGTTTACTCCCTATACTGCTTTTTAGAATGAAATTTCTTGAGAGCATTTGCTGTAGCTCATACTAAGAAGATCTCTTGAAGTTTCTCTAGACAAAATCTATAATGGCAAAAGAGAAAAATATTTCCATAAGCTGCACCAGTATGGTCAGGTTTTCAATTTGGATGTTGTCAAGAGGTACAGGGGAATGGTGACTCCTTCAATCTGATTCAGTGGTCTTTTTTGCCTCTCTTGTTTAGGCCAGAGAAGTTCTTTGTAAAGCCTTCCTTACTTCTCCTTACTTCGGGAGCATTCTGAATTGGAGATTTGAGTTACGTGTTACATAGATTTCCCTTGAAATCTTATGGCTGGCTTATGGCCCCAATTTTGGACTTTTAACCAACTTTTCATAATATTTTCATCCTGAATAATATCATTTTTTACTCTACAAAATAATTTGCCTTTACTTCCTTTTTATTTCTTTTTAATTTTGATTTTGTGGTATTAAGAGAAAACTTTGAATGCCGGGTATGTGACAATTTCTAAACACTATATTAACAAGATCAATGAATTTTTCTCCTGATTTCTGATGAGAATATGTACTCATGATGATACATTTTAAAATGTCTGGCATGGTCACATATTTTCTGGAAAAGGTGATAACTTTAACAGATTTTTGTTTGTTTGCTTAAGACTAGAAGAAACATCTCACCACAGCAATCTTCCCTGGAACTTAGTGCTTCACTCAGATCTAGGGTTTGGTTTTAAAGCATTTTTGATTTATGGGCAACCTCTCCCCCCATAACCCCCCTTCATAAATCTTAGCATCAGGCACATTATCCTCAGAGCCTTAAGAGGTCAAGTGATCCTAAAAAGCAAAAGCACTTTGAGGCTGGATGATCAGTACATGGAACAGTCTCAAAAAAGTCCCCTTACTGTGGGAGAAAGAAAGATCTGGAATATCTAAACAACTTGTCTTTCTCTTGTGCCATGAAAGTTCTGTTGATTATCACTGGCATATATTAGATCCTACACAACTTTAGTTATTATGCTCTTTCAGCTAAAAAGAACACATATTTTTTCAGGCCATTTTTATGTTATTTGGGTCAATAGAGAAAGTTCTATTATTATTTATTTATTTATTTATTTATTTATTTTTGTCCAGTCTTGGGGCTTGGACTCAGGGCCTGAGCACTGTCCCTGGCTTCTTTTTGCTCAAGGCTAGCACTCTGCCACTTGCACCACAGCACCCCTTCTGGCCTTTTCTATATATGTGGTGCTGAGGAATCGAACCCAGGGTTTCATGTATACGAAGCAAGCACTCTTGCCACAGGCCATATTCCCAGCCCAAATTCTATTATTATTAATTTTAGCATTTGACATAATTGTAGAAAAAGTGGTTTGAATTATTTTTCTATTTTCTGGTGAGCCATATTCCATTTTGATACTTCCCTCTTTAAAATATTCCTTCGGTGTCTCTCCTTTATTTTCTGAATTAAGTCCAAAATCTGTCACCTGGTTTTAGTAGAATTTCTAGCAAGTTACTGCCTAGGCTCATCTGCAAAATATACCCTACAGGCTTTTTTCACTAAAGTTTCAGCAGACTCTTAAGTTTCCCAACACCTTCAGGCAAAGCTGCCAGACCCTGTCTAGCTCCCCAACTTTACTCTTACCCTCAAAGAATCTTCCAGAAGTATCTCTCCTTACTTTCTGGAAATTAACTTTTAATCTTCTGACTTCTAAATTTTCGTATTGACTTCGAAATTCACAAAGCCTAACAGAAAGGCTGATATATTAGAAGGGCTCAAAACAAGTCAGTATGTCTATAATGAACTACATAATTACACATTTCCCAATTACTTTTAGCTCAACATCAAGAGCCTTCTCTATGTAATAGACACCATCACTAGAATTTTATCATTCAATTTCTCTGGCACCTTGCTAGTAAGGGTCATTAGGATCATTACCAATTGCAGAGATGTATTATGCATTTCACATTTTAAAAATGTGCTAGTACACCATTTACAAATTCAGCATAACTGTTCTCATAGGACCAAGACCATCTCCAGGCTATTTGGTTCAGGCTATAAGGTGAGTGACAGTTGTGTGTTTTTTTCAATGAAAAAGTGCTTTTACTACTATATGGCTCCTCAGAGAATTAGATTTTGGTTGAAAAGCAGTGAGATTTTTTTCTTCTTTTTTTTCTATTTTTTTTGGGGGGGTGTGAACTTGATACCTGACACTTTGTTCATTTGCTCTTACTCTATCAACAAAGCCATGCCTCTAAGATCTTTGAAAGGAGAAAACTTGGTCTTACTGATTGCTAGAATAGCAATCCAGGCATATGATTTCTAGAAGTACTCTCAAGACTTCTGGGATTAGGGCTCCTAGAACATTTTCACTTCAGTGTTCCATGTACAGACTCTACCTGCGTTTCAGTCTTTCTCAGAACATCTATTTCATGCATAGAGTCAGCCTTGAGTTTCAGGATGAGCTCTGTCCAACTTCTTATCATTAATTCTAGACGTAAGCTGCTTCTTCTTCTTTTTTTTTTTTTTTTTAGCCAGTCCTGGGCCTTGGACTCAGGGCCTGAGCACTGTCCCTGGCTTCCTTTAGCTCAAGGCTAGCACTCTGCCACTTGAGCCACAGCGCCACTTGTGGCCGTTTTCTGTATATGTGGTGCTGGGGAATCGAACCCAGGGCCTCATGTATACGAGACAAGCTCTCTTGCCACTGGGCCATATCCCCAGCCCAAGCTGCTGCTTCTTTTTTAGAATATTTGTGAGTTAACTCCGCGATCTCATAATTTGATTACTTATAATATAATACTATCAATATGTATAATTGAAACAATTACCTTGGTCACATATTTTGCACATAGTTATTATATTGAACTGAAAATGAATGTATATTCATAAAGCTCATCCTCATTATTTCTTGACATTTCTATCTACCTATTCAAGTACAATTATTTTTACTAAGGATGAATCCTGAGAAACTAAATCTGGAAATAATTTTTCACAAAACTAGTCAATTAAACCTAGTTTTTTTCTATCAGAGATCAGGAAACCTTGAAGTCTGAATAACTGAAAAGCAAATTTTAAAAGACAGCTAAATAGATGTGCTATATAGGAAGACAGCTTTATGCAGGAGGGTTGAAGTTGGTTAAGACCTAATAGGCCTTTTCAGGTTTGTAATTTAAGTGAATTTGTAAGTCATAGTGGCTTCTTTCTCTCCATTTTGGTTAATTCTACTTTTCCCAGAACATACAGAGTTAAATTAATTATGGAGTACACCATCTACTGTAGAGCCTTTCTCAGTGAACTTTATTCTACAAAATGAATGCATTCTACAAAGATTCCTGGTAATTCCAACACAATCCATGCAATACTAAATAGTCTTGGTTTTACTTGTTTTTCACTACCTTGTTTTTTTTTTCCTTCTATGATAGTCAGGACGAGGACTAGAAGTCACCTTGGTCCATGAAAATAACTGCAGAGGTTGGTCGGTCTATCTACTTTTGATGGATGAAGTGAAAATGTCTTATAGCCCCTTGAAAAATAGCATCATGAGCTTATGCCATTCTTTACCAAGAACAGAGATTTCTGAAAAAATATGTTTGAAGCTACCAATTATGTCTTGCTATATGTCTAAATGCTGTACTGTTCCATTGCTTAGAACAAGTCGTTTTTTAAGTGGCCACAGTGTCACTTCCAGCTCTTTCTGTATATATGGGGGGGCTGAGGAATCGAACCCAAGGCTTCATGTATACCAGGCAAGCACTTTGCCACTAGGCCATATTTCCAGCCCTTGCATGTCTTTAAAACTCTTCATTTATTTCCTGTTCATTACATCTGAGATTACATTTAAACTTCCTGAGAAGGAAGAGGGGTCAGCCCAGGATCTCAGTCTGGTCAACATTTTCAGTTTCATTTCCTCCCTTTACTGAAAGTTGTAGCTATCTGCTTATCCTCATGGCCATCTTTCCCATGCAGCCAGCTTCTGGCCTCCATGCTACCCACACAGTATAGGTATGCCCAATTAGCATCCATGAAATTGTGCGATCCAAACTCCCCATTCCATCCATCTCTACTTATGTCAAGTCTGGCCCAAGATTTACCTTCTCCATGATGCAATTCAAACAATTACATCACTGGGCAACCATAAGACTTTATGTTTCTGTTATATATCTGTTTATCTCAACTACATTGTGAAATATTTAATAGGATAGAGTTTAGCTCCAGTGCCTGACTTAGAAAATAGAATATTTGAAAGACTAAAGGGGCTATCTGTAAAAAGTCCTTTCTGTATTACCTTTCATTTGTATGTTTCTGAAATGATGTTTCTGGAAGTCATTGGATGCGAGAAAAGTATACTGTACAACCATATTTTTTAATAGAAGAGAACTCATTCTAGCATTTTGTCTGATTTGGAAGAAAGGGGGATAATTACATATGCAAATTTCAAACCATATATATAATGAAGAAAATTAAAACCACCCAGAGATAGCCATAATCTAGGTGCTTTATCATTTTTATACAAAAATATTTGAGAATATGTAATGCATGTTATTTGATAATTGTGTAACTTACATTTTAGATTTCACAATGACCAGCTTTCCTTATCTATAGCTTAGATTGGGGTGACAACAATGAAACTTAATATGTAAAAGGCCATCCTTAACCTGTATTAACTCATATTAATTTCAAAACAGGCCTAGCTGAGACTGTTGTTAATTTCATTTTATAGATAAGAAAATGAAGCACAGAGAAGGTACATAACTTTTCCAATGCCACAGCCACCAAGTGGCTATATTCAAATCTTTAATGCTTTCCTTCAAAATGTTCAGAACCATCAATGACAACTGTCCTTTTTTTTTTTTTTTTTGGCCAGTCCTGGGGCTTGGACTCAGGGCCTGAGCACCATCCCTGGCTTCTTCCAGCTCAAGGCTAGCACTCTGCCCACAGCGCCCCTTCTGGCCGTATGTGGTGCTGGGGAATCGAATCGAGAGCTTCATGTGTAGGAGGCAAGCACTCTTGCCACTAGGCCATGTTCCCAACCCCCATACTGTCCATTTTTAATCTTCTTTTAATAGATGCACAATTTCAAACTGTGAGCTTAAACCTTAGTTTATTTAAAAAATCCTTGGCCATTTGAAAAATAGGCAGTTCCCAGATTGTCAGTAGGACCAACAGTGCTGTGATAAATACTTTTGTACAAACAATTTAGCATGATTAACTAGTTATGTACTTACAATGAACCCTTGTTTTCATTTTCTTCTCTTCCCTTCAGGCACTATATTTCCTCTGCACATGCTTCTTGTCACTTATACATACTCACCAAGCTCATTTCTGCTTCTGCCTGAAACATATTTCCTCTAACTAGTCTCATGGCTGACTGTGGTCCTTCATGTATGAGCTTAAATCTCATCATCTCAGAAAGGCAAAAAAATATAGGAGCAGTATCCTGGATTACCCTAACAATAGTGTTTAAGTGAAAGACTAGTTGGGCTCATTTATGTCTGTCCTCTTAAATGTACAGGAAAGCAGGAACAAGTTCAGTGTTTAACAAGTTTTATATGTTAATATAGTGTCTTTCTCCTTGCAAAAAGTGGTGCAGGAAAATTGGTTATATATGTACATAAGCTAATAGTGGAAGGAGGACTTAAACCCTAGGCTGTCATCACAGTCTCCTTCAAGCACCCAGGGGCTCTTTGTGCTCTGGTTATTCACAGGTATATATGCCCAACCTTCTTCCCTCACCCCCACACACCTGGCTTTTGAAAGCATTTTGCTCACCACAGAGTATGTCCTGAATCTTCTAGAAGTAGGTCAGCTTTTCAGATTGTTTTTTCCCCTTCCCCTTCCTCCAGGCTGGCCTGCAGAGCTAAGAAAGTTTCTTCTTTTAAAATTCCACTTTGAAGGGTAACAAATGGAAAAGCAAAAAAAAAAAAAGTATTTTATAGAGGAAGAACCCCCCCCCCACACACACACCTTATCTTCTTTCTTAATGGAAAAATCTGAATTTCAAAAGGAAAAAAAAAACAAGTGAATACAAAATTTAAATAGTGACTGTCATTGATTTCAAAATTGGGCCTCATATTTCCTCTGTAACACTTTGGAGGGGGCTGGTTATTTAAAACAGAAAGTAGAAATATAAAGACAGCACAGGAATTTTTAACATGGGAACGTCTGAGTTCAAATCTTGACGAAACGACATAGTATTAGACAGCTGAACACTGAACAAGCAAGTTTTCAGTCCCATCAGTCATCAAGGGAACGCAAAGTCAAACCACTATGAGATATCGCTCTGCACTTGGCAGTCTGGAACCAACCACAAAGACAAAGTAGTATTGTCACACACTGCTGATAGGAATGTTTACTATACAACCAGTTCCTGATTTGCACTATGTTTCCCAATTACTTTTATGCCCTGCAAGACAGACATTCCACTTATACTCCACTTACCAAATAAAACATATGCACAAATACTCCAAAAAGTGAACTGAATATTTATAGCCTTATTATTTGTAACATGTAAAATCCAGGAACTGTTGAAATACATTATGTAGTATGGAATGGATATTCAAAACATTAACCATATCATAGGGTGAATTAATGATTTTCATTTACACACAGCAACCTAAATCAATCTCCTAAAGTAAAATGTTGACAAAAGACAAGACACACAAGTAAAATAATCAGCAGGATTATTTCATGTTCATTCACTAGGGCAATGTAAAATAAAGCCACTTCTAAGAGAACTACTATGTAACAAGTACTGTCCTCTGTTCATTGGAGCTTACATTCTCAAGAAGAGATTAGCCACACATAGAATATTCAGTCTATCAAGATAATTTCATGTGGTAATTAATGTAATGAAATAAGTAATAACATGATGAGATACGAAGTAATTGATACAGCAGAAGCAAGACTGTTCCATCCTGAGAAATTCAGGCAGAACCTCCTGGCCCTGGCCCTTCTTTCCCAACAGTACTTCTCCACTCTGGAGAAGTAAGAAACAAAACCACAAAAAAAAAAAAAAAAAAAAAGAAATCCACTAAAGAAAAACAAAACAACTGTGCCTAGGCCCCATCCCCTGAGAGACATTTTTAATTAAAAGTGACACATTTAAATTAAAAAATAAAAAAGACAGTTGAACATGGCATGTGGCCTGAGGAATGACAGTACTTGTTTTTGTTGATGCTTTATGTTTACCATAAAACATGAGCGATCTTGCATTGTTCTCTGATGACTTGCCAGTTTTATTAAGGCTTTTATGAGGATAGAGTATTTTCTCTGCGGGAGAATAGTTTCCTCTCTGAGCAAAAGAATCTATTATTGTGAAATAGGAGAAGAGAAAATTCTTCAATATAAATGAGCAAAACTGTTTTCTTATGAACTGTAAAGATCACTTTAAAATTTTTAAATTCAAAGTATTGATATCCTTCTGGCAATATCAATCATGAAATCCTGGAAAAGACTGAAAGGAAATATGAATTTATTACATGTATATTAATCTATTAAAATTATTACACACACAATTATAATATTAATATTATAAGTATATATTAATATTGTTAACATATATTAATATATAATACAAAATATATAACTAATATATTAACATATTATATTAATATATAATAGAAAATATAATATATTACTAATATATTAACAGATTATATATATGCTTCTAAATTAAGTGTCTTTTGTGAATTTGAATTGCCTACATGGAGGTTTTGAATTAGTGTCAGATGACATTGGAATCCACCCTTGGGTATTTGTCAAGAACTTTGTGAAGAATTGATAAAGGAAGTGTAGATAGGTGAACACAGTCATAATATTCAATGTACATGTGTGAAAATGGAAGTAGGTAACCAATAAATGAGAGGATTTGAGGGAGGTGAGGAAGGGGGTGACAATGTACTCAGATGCTATGTTGAATTGAAACTTCTTTTGTAACTACTTAAAGAAAATAAAATATATATATATAAATAAATTTTTAAAAACTTTGTCAAGAGGGGAAAAAGAAGTCTTTACAGAAAGAATGTTGGATAACTCTTCATCCACCACTTATTAGAGGAAAAAAGATCAGAGAAAAGAGGGTGACAGAAAGGAAAGGCTTGGAAAAGAAAACCCGCTGGAAATGGAGAGGATATGAATTCTGTAGTCTAAAGCAGTTGAGCCACTCAGAAGTCAGGAAACAAAATAAGTGAACACAAGGGAAATTCAGGCTTTGCTCCTAGGCTGATTGTCCCTTGAAGCTTGTGATTTCCTTTGTGCTTACTGGAAGACAAATTGTTCCAGCAGGGTGGTCACTAAGGATACTGCTGCTCATTTCTTCTGGCTTCCATTCATCTACCTCCCGCCCTCCAAGTACTTCCTTCCTTGGATCTCCAGCGAGAGCCCAGGCCAGGCTGAATTGGCTTCTGTTACTTGTTTACCTCCATTGCATTTCCGTGGTAAAATCATTTTAAAATCACCATCATTGTAAGTAATGCATTACAAAATTGTATGAGGTATTTTGAAAGACTGTGAGGAAGTCTTTTATCTAGAAGCTAAGTTTCATTTGGAGTTTAATAAGCTAAGAGAATGGCTATATTTGTAAGCATAGTTTAGTAACTGTGACTTAGGTTTGTGGTTAGGAAGGATATTTGTTATAAGTTAAAATACTTTGCACATACTCAATACACTTCTAAATCAGTAAAGCAAAGTATGTTCCTCAGTCTTTTAGGGAAAGTCAACTCTAGTTAATTGAATAGATGGGAGAAAGTGGGTAGGGGGATGTAAAAGTAAGGGCACACAAGGTCAATATGTTATCAAAGCATTTTTATGGCAAAATCTGGACTGATTGTCAGTCCAATGACAGTTATACATTCAGTTCCTAATAAGAGGTATGCATTCTATTAGAAAATTTGAGACTTTTTTTTTGTCAGTTGTGGGGTTTGAACTCAGGGCCTAGGTACTGCCCCTTGAGCCCTGAAGCCACTCACAGTTTTCTGATAGTTAAATGGAGATAAGAGTCTCACAGATTTTCCTGCCCTGGCTTGCTTTGAAGGTCAGTTCTCAGATCTCAGCCTCCTGAGTAGGTAGGATTACAGGCATGATCTACCAGTGCCCAGCTTTGAGACAGTTTTTAATGAAGATAAATTCACATAAGATTTGGATTTAGGAGGTTCTAAACACGAACAAAAGTACACAATGGAATTTTATGCCTCTATCAGAAAGAATGACATTGCCCCATTCATAAGGAAATGGAAGGACTTGAAAAAAATTATACTAAGTGAAGTGAGCCAGACCCAAAGAAACATGGACTCTATGGTTTCCCTTATAGGGAATAATTAGTACAGGTTTAGGCTAGTCACAGCAGAGGATCACAAGAACCCAATAGCTATGCCCTTATGAACACATAAGATGATGCTAAGTGAAATGGACTCTATGTTATGGAAATGAGTGTTATATCACTGTTGTAATTACTTTCAAGATGTCATGTGAAACCATAGCTTTTTTTTTGTTGATGATCCTCTTGTATCCCCTTCCTGTGGTTGTCCCTGCGCTATCACTGTATCTCATCTGAGTTCCCTGGACACTGTATATACTTGTATTAGAACTAGGGAAGGGAAAGGGAATATCAAAATTGAGAGACAAAGGATAAAAAGCCAAATGACTCCAAAAGCAATACTTACAAAACCATTTGGTGTAAACCAACTGAACAACTCATGGGGGGAGAGGGAAATGGGGAGACGGGAGGGGGGGATGAGGAAGGAGGTAACAAATTGCAAAAGAAATGTACCCACTGCCTTACGTATGAAACTGTAACCCCTCTGTACATCACTTTGACAATAAATAAGTAATTATTCAGGAAAAGAAAAAGAAAAATTCTGCTTCAACCTACAGCCATCAGTAACCTCTTGAAAATCTTTCATATCCATTATACATATGATACTCATAGGTGGGTATTATCATCCCTACTTTAAAATTGAGAATATGGGGTGACATTGTCCAAAAAGAAATGGACTAATTACCTAACTTCTGTAACTATAATCCCTGTGTAGATCATTTTTATAATTTGTTTGTAATTACAGGGAAAAAATAAAGATGTTCAAGGCCTTCAGACTTCTTTCTTTTTTTCTCAAGTAGCAGATTTAGAGGTGGAAACTGCTTCCTTTTTGAGGAGTCCTGCCAAATAGTAGCCATATCTATTATGCAAACAGTGCAATGGCCATGAATTTCAGAAACTACCTGAAATCCATGGGCATGAACGAGATCCAGATGCTCATTTGGCACACTATAAGCCGCTAGGTCCTTGGCAGTGTAAATAGAAAGTTGACAGTTGGTAATCTTTAATAAAATGCTCCTTGTATATTATTGTTTATGTTTATTCATTGAACGTGGAAACACCCCCAGTCCAGTGTCGACACACTGATAATCCATCAGATTCTCTCCCACAGCACACACTTATTTTCTTTCTTTCTTTTTTTTTTTTTTTTTTTTTTTTGGCCAGTCCTAGGCCATGAACTCAGGGCCTGAGCATTGTCCCTGGCTTCTTTTTTGCTCAAGGCTAGCACTCTACCACTTGAGCCACAGCGCCACTTCTGGCCATTTTCTGTATATGTGGTGCTGAGGAATCAAACCCAGGGCCTCATGTATATGAGGCAAGCATTCTTGCCACCTGGCCATATTCCCAGCCCCCACACTTATTTTCAACTCTCATTCTTGCATTCTTTCAAAGGAGCGGGATCTTTCTGATGAAGATCTTATAGATATTTGTAGCATTATTTGCAGGGCACACAAAATTATCAACACAGGTAGACAGCTGCAGGCAGTTGGTAAACAGCATGTTAAGAAGCATACATGTCTTTCTGTCCCACTAAGTACCAAATGATTTTTCAGTTCTCCTGCAGCCCACTGGCCAGATGTCGCCTGCCCTGTGTGATATGCCAACTATACAAATCATAAATTGCTCATCATTTTAATTCATTTCTTTTGCTATGAAAATTTTAATTTATTTCCCCATCTTCCAATGAAACAGATATAATTGAAAAATTAGGTAAGAACTCTTTTCTACTATTAGAAAACAACTCAGTTGTGATACACATCTTTAATCCCAGTACTTCAGCAGACTGAAGCAGAAAGTAAAGAGCTCAAGGCCAGCCTGAGCTATCCAGTGAGACTCAGTCTGAAAAAAACATTAAAAGAAAAAAATGAACTCCTGAAACAGCATATGACCTTACATATCATGATCTGAGAGATTAGACAGCTATGCTCACATGTGCACTTATTATGTAACTCATTTATAAATGTAGTTTCAAATTTGTTATGCATAATTCAAGAAAGCTTGTTTTTAAAAATGTCACTAATTTGACTTTTATTCACTTTGTTTTGTTTGTTTCACTTGTCATGTACCTAGAACATGGGGCATTTTGGCTATCTTACTTAATGTATTGCATTGATTTTTTTTCCTTTGTAAAGAATTTATTCTTTGTAATAACCATTACATGTGCTCCTTCCTTGGAAACCAATAGACTATTAGATATCCTTAGAATCTGGGCCAACTTGCAGCAGTTTCTCCCCTATCTGGCCTGCAGTTTACCCTTCTCATCCCCCATTATATCAAGGCCTGAGAGAATTCCATTCAGCTGCTTACTTCTCTAGGTGATGGCTGCCAAGTCTTTAGATAGTCATTATTGTATACTCATCATTTTCCTCAGTCTGGAGAAGAAAGGGAAGGAGTGCTCGTTGCCCAAGTCGGGTGCTGGATATCAGGCATCAGCAGCTCTATATGCCCTGTGGTGGGGTCCTCTACGGGGAAAGGCACCCCAACCTCTACTCAGGCAGGTTCCACGTTGTCTTCAAGTTGCACTTCTTCCAAATCTTTCTGCTCCCCCCTAAATTCAATCTTCATGGGGCCTGACAAGTCTGAAGTGACACCAGCAGCAGGGATCTCAGTGTCTGCTGGCATCTTGCCCTGGCATTCCAGGCCTTCACCTGCAAGGTGCAACAGCAGCTCTCACAGCTCTGTCTTCTCCATCTTCTCCTGCGACAGCTGGTTTGATGTACTCATCTTTCTCCTCATACAGCTCATCCAAGACTTCCATTTGTTCTTTACAGAAAACGATGGACTGTTAGATGGTGCTGATGTGTTCTGACAGCTTGCTGTATCGATGGTGGGGGTCACCCACTAAACTCTGGAAGTCTACCTTGTCAGGCAGGTTGTGGATGAAGCACATTTTCAACTTCTTGGATTCCTGCGGGTCCTGCTTCCTGTCCCCAGACATGCTGTGGATCCAGCTCATGGGGAAGAAGGCTTGTGGCTCCAACTTTGTCTGGCATGGGGATGACAGGTTGGACACACACCTGCAGCTGCTTGCTGAGTTTTACCTTTTTGATTCAGCAACTGGTAGCACTTTAAGGTAAAAATCCCTCATGGGCTATGGGTTGTGTACATTGTTTGGGACGGTCATATCAGATGGAGTTGCCTCCTCATCATTTTCTTCTTTTTATTCACTCCTTCACCTTCCCTAGGGAAAGCCAGGAAGCTTAGTTGGGCCTGCACTCTCTCTTTCTGTTGTCTAGTTGTTTCCCGACACTGCAGAGTGTCCTGTAACATTTTAGGCACTATCTGGTCCACCAACTTGCACCTGCACTTGCCTCAGTTGCTCCAGGAGCTGGGTCTGCCTCAAGAGGTGATGCTCTAGGGTCTCCTTCTCTGAGGTCAGCTGCTGATTAGAGGCTAGGTGCTGATCACAGGTGGCTCTGAGCGCCTGCAACTGGACCAGGGACTGGTCATGCAGCTCCTGTAGATTCTGAGCCGTTTGGCTCTTTATGTCAACTGCCGCTTTTCATTCTTCTAACTTCTCCTCTATTTGGACTAGCTTCTCCTGCAGATGTTTCTTCACCTACTGCTCTGAGTTCAGGATGCTGGTGAGATCTTGGCAAAGCAGGAAAGCAGTCTGCAGATGGGCCAGGTGATCTTTCATTTCTCTACTGTACACATGTGTGCATCTCACAGCCTCAAGTATCTTGTGCAGATCCTTGGCATGCTGATTCCCTTCCTCAGCCTTCTTCTCCAGACTCCACAGCTGTTCCTGCTACTCCAGGTTCTGGAGACTGAGGCTCTGGTTTTCCTGTACCTGGATGTGAAATTGTTGCTCCAGGTTCTTTAACTCCTGCATCTGGTAGGCCCGGGTGTGCTGCTCGGCCTGAGATGGTCCTGCACGGGGCTGCAGCTCTGCAAGTTGCTTTTTCAGTTCCACCAAATTGGTCTCTAGGACCAGCACCTGCCTCACCCCTGACTCTCTCTCCTTTCTGTTAGTTCATCTGCTCTGATTGCTGCTAGATCTTCTCCTCCCACGTGGACCTCTCTAGCCTCAGGTCTTCCTCAAAGTTGTCTCTCTCCAACTTAAGTCATCAGCCTTTTCAGGTCATCCAGTTGTCTTTTCAGTGCTACCCACTCCTCTAGTGCTTGTAGAAACTTTCAAATTTTGTTCTTCATGTTAGTCTTCTGTGTCTAGAGCACTTCCAGCTTCTCCTGCAACTCAGTGTTCACTTCCTCCATGCCATCATAGCTTCTGATCTTTTCCTGGAGCTGAAGCTTCACGTTATTCACGTCTTGGATGAGCTGTAGGTTCTTCCTTTTAATCTCATTCTGCATGGTGGTGACTGCAGACAATGTCATCTCCAGCAAAGCCATGAACTGCTGTGAAGCCTGCAGGTGGCTGGTGAGACCTTCATGCTCTATTTCTCTTTCATTGGCTGCCTGACTCATGTGGGACTGAGCAGATTGTAAATCTTCTGTAACCAACATGTGTATTGATAGCTTGTGGATTTCCAGCTGTTTTCAGTGCTTCCTGAACACAAGCCATCTTCTCATTCTGTTTCTCCTGTTGATCCTGAAGGTCTTTCTTTTCCTGCTTCAGTTGTCCCATCTCACTGCAGAGCTGCCGGTTTTGTATTCTGCTGGAATCCAAGGCAAGCAGCAGGTGTTGGTAGCACCTCTCAGATCCTCAGTGTTATTGGGACCTGTGACACTCTTGACCCTGGCAGCTCTGACTGTGTCCAAAGGCAGGGGGGCTCAGGGTCAGCGTGATCTTTGGCTGTACCCTCAGTTGAATTACAGTCACCAGCGGTGTTTGTCTAGGGGTTCCCTCCCTTTTTAGTTTTCTCCTTTCTCTTGGATTCTCTGGGTCTACCAGGATACTTCCTCTTGCTGGTATACTTGCAGTAGTTTCTTTCCTGCAGCTATTTCTTTTCATCCCAAATGCTGGGTCAGAAAGATGGTCGGGCCACATTCCCAGGCTCTGAAATCACCTCTATTCCTGCAATCACTAATAACTATGTCTATTTCCTACTATATCTCCAAAGTCACTTCGATTCTCTCACTCACCACTCAGCCACCTCAACCTTGCTCAACTGCTGGTAGTGCTGTAAGCCAACAGAGGAAATGCCAGAGCTACCAGGCAGCATGGAATGTGGGCATGGTCCCAATTCTTATATCCCATTGATCTGAGAGAAATGTAAACTATTAGGGGGTGTGGCCAGAATCTTGTGATCCAGTCAGAATGGGTGGAGCCATGATGACAGCTGTTCCGGCAGCCCCATCTAACTCTGTCCAGTTTGGTTGGGGGCAAGACTAGAACCTGTTTTAGCTGGATACATGCCCAGTTTTCCATGTACGTTTCCTGACTTCCCTCACACGGCTGTAGCCACCCGAGTTTCCTCCAGGCTAGCAATTGTCCTCCAGGAAGTGAAACCAAGAAACATAGCCATCTGCCCATGCCCTTTGTCTTCTTGTCCACAGAAGGAGCTCTATTGTTCTAGCCATATTTGACTTGTATTCTGATCAGGGAGTCACTGAAGTTCATTATGTTCTTGGTATAACCTGCTTTTCCAGTCCCATAGGGACTGGAAGGTTCAGGGACATCACAGGCCCAGGGCTCCTCTCTGAGTGTTGGCTATGCTGCCCACCTAGACATGCCTAGAGAGGCATATGTTTGACAAACTTTGGCTGGGGATCTCAGAGGAATCATAAAGACAATCATAGGAGAAATGAGAATCTCTGAGAAGTGTGTGCTGGTGTTGCACAGGAATATGTGAAATCCACACCATCACAAAAAGGAGAATAACCTGCATATAACTGAGAACAAATCTGCTAGCCAAGCATTCAACTACACAGCTACATTCAAATGGTGTTGTGTCTAGAATCCAGGTTCTGGGGCAGCCCCCTTAGACATCTATTTCAACATGAGGGTGATTGGTTGCCCACCAGAGATTGGCTGAAGTGATTGTTGAGTTAATTGTGTGTGGCCAGCTTTTCTTTCCAATGAAAATCTGTGCTGGTTGTGGTGGTACACATCTGAAGTTCTTTGTTCAAGTCACTTTGGATTAAGGCATTGTCTCCAGAAAGAAACTGTGAAATATATGTTGCAGGGACTGGGGGGCAGGGGGGTGGATGCAGGGGGTGGCGGTGACTCAGTTCTTTGCCAAAGATGGCAACTGGTCTTAAGCCCCCTTTGAGCTGCTTGACCAGGGTACTCTTCTGCCTGCTCTTGGCAAGGCCTCACTGCTCCAATGAGGCCTTCAAGTAGGTCATTTGCAGCACCTGAAGAGGCTTCCCATCCAGAGTCACCTCCACTGGCTCTGCCATCTTGTATGAGGTACTGGAGTCGGTCCCCAGCGGCTTCTGCATCGATTTTTTAAAAGTAGAAACTCTGTGTGTGTGTGTGTGTGTGTGTGTGTGTGTGTGTGTGTGTGTTTGCAGATCATGGAATCATGGAGCTTGAACTCAGATCCTGGGTACTGTCCCTGAGCTTTTGTGCTCAAAGCTAGTGCTTTACCATTTGAGCCACTTCTGGCTTTTTGGTGGTTATTTGGAGATAAGAGTCTCATAGACTTTCTTGCTCAGCCTGTCTTTGAATCATGATCCTCAGATCTTATCCTGAGTAGCTAGGATTTACAGGCATGAGCCACTGGTGCTGGCTTAGAGGGAAATCATAAGGAACTAATTCACTTGCAGTGATATGTCAAAAGAGAAAGTTTGTACTTTAGTGAGAAAGATGCTCAGTTACCAGGAATGCACAAGTTCTTTCCTCCAACTCTTTGCTCAGGTCTTCCTCAACATAAAACATTCAGCTTCCCTCCACTCCCAATCTTGGTCCCAAAGGTCCTCATTATTGACTCTTTTTCCTCCAGTCTTCATCACCACTGTCACCTTCCCCAAGAACCTTTTGCTTGCTATTTTAAGGAATCATGTTCTATACCTTAGTTTACCAATTTTCTTTGAGATTTTTGTACTTTCCCTTCCTTATATTATGTACCACCATCTGGATATATATATGTCTTTGATTATATCCTTATAAGGAATCAAGACTGACACTTTTCTTTTTCTCTTTTCTTTTCGTGTGTGTGTGTGTCTGTGTCTGTGTGTCTGTGTGTCTGAGTCTGTGTATTTGCTGGTACTAGGGCTTGAAGTCAGGGCCCAGAACTTTCACCTCACTTTTTTTTTTTTTTTGTGCAAGGCTGGAGCTCTACTACATGACCTATACCTCTACTTCCAGCTATTGCATGGTTAATTGGAGATAAGCATTTACAGATTTTTCTGCCTGATGAATGAAGATTCTCAGATCTCAGCCTCCCAAGTAGCTAGGATTAAGGACATGAGCCACCAGCACCTTGCTGATCTGCATTTACTTATCTTCTCCCAGTACTCTTCAGTCTGCTGTCTTTGGAGTCAAACAGAATTCTAACAATCTTTCAAAAAGATAAAGAAATAATATTGTGTGATGATAAACAACATGTACTCTAATCCCAGTTTTGATACTTTCTTGCTTAGTGAATTTGAACAAAACATCTTACCTTTATATATCTGAGTTTCTCCCATCTTTATAATTGCATTACTTTCAAGGTTGTAATAATTTAGCACATGTGATATGTTTTTAATTGAGACTGGTCCACGGATTCTAGCTATTATTCTGCAGAAAACAGCCTGAAAAGCCCCATCAAGGGACATAAGCACTTCCAAGAAACCTAAGCTCACTTTAGCAAACTAAAAGCCAGAGGTGTTTGCTGCAAATGTTTGAGATGCGTATTCTTCACATTGACACTTAAACACTAGCTGGAAAGTAGCTCACTTTCTTTACAGAGAAGCTGACGCATCAAGTAGAATTCCAAAGGCACATGCATTTCCTTGCCAGCTTCATAATTCAAGGAGCAGCATCTGTGTCATTGGCAAGATTGATTAATTTTACCAATGGAAGAGGCAAGAGTGAACAGGAGAGACTTCCCTGGGATCAGAGAATGAGTGAATAAAGAAATTTGGAAAAGGCTGTAACAAATGTGTTTCCTAATTCAGTTCTTCATTTAAAAGATTGAGCAGTCTTTTTCCTCACCTTAGTTTTTTTTTATTCTACCCATCAGTATAAACTTTAATTGGATTTATCTGATCATCTGTAACCCAATTAGGAATTGTTGACTTATCTCAGGAAACTCTCTTGAATCATTAAGGTCAATATCACTGCCAATATGGAGATCCTCCACTGCCTGAAGTACTTAGACTAATATTTGCACTCTGGCTGAAATCAGCAATGTCATAATTTTACTGAATTATGAACACATTTGTGAAAAGGGAGGAAGAAATATTGGCATCTGAGAAATTTCAGGTAATTCACAGCAAGAGTGAGTAGATAGATGTTCTTGTTCTCTTTGGGAAGTTCTGTTATAAATAAATAAAGACAAGAGCAATGGTAAGAATTCTGAGAAACTTTAAGAAAAACTGAAAATGAAGCTCATTCTCAGTCTTCTTTAGTACCCTTTCAGCCCTCTTTTTCTCTCTGTCACTAGTTGTTTTGAAACTCAGAGCTGCCATAGGCTATACCCAACCTTACCCAGAGAAAATTGGATTTGCATATCAAGAGCACTTCAACACATTCTAGTTAATATAGTTCTTGCTCAAGATATTCCAATATATGGCAAAAACCATCAGCATTAAATTGTGGGAAATTCAGCTTCTGAGACACCAGAAATTGAGGTAGAGAGAGAAGGAAAGGTCACTGACTCTTGGTAATACCTCATGATGAAAATGGGACTGAAAAGGAGTATCACCATTTAAAGAATGTTTAGAGAAGAGGAAACCATCAAGTAGACTGAGAACCAGCCAAGAGGCAGAAGGACACATCAGGCATACATGGAGGCATGGACATTAAATGTAGAGAACGGATCAATGAGGAAGGGCACTTGGTATGTTACTCAGCTATTCATCACTCTATAAAAATACTTGGCATAATCAACTTATGAGAAGAAGGATTTACTTTGGCTCACAGCCTCAGAGATGAATCCATGTGTGGATGGCTCAGTTGTTTGTAGGCTTATGGCATCATGGCCCAAAGATGCAGTGGTCTAGAGCCACTCATCTCTGGTTACCAGGAAACAGAGCTGGGGACAAGCTATATCTTTTAGGGCATGTTTCCAGAGATGTACTTCCTCTAAGTAGGTCCAGTTCCTAGTTTCCTATCATTTCCTTCAAATGCCATCATTAATGTGAATCTCAAGGGATTAATCTACAGATTATGTCAGAGCCCTCAACAACAATCACTTCTCAAAGATTAGATCCACAAGCTGGGGATCAAGCCTTCAGGACATGGAGCTTTTGGGGAGATGCACATCATATCTAAATCACTTAGCATTGGCAGATGTGCAGATGTGGGAAGGAATCTGACCTGAAGATGTGGAGAGAACAGGACAACTAATCATATAATCTGAATTTATTCTCTAGAATCTATCCAGACTTCTCCTGTTTGAAGTAAGCTCAGCCAAACCCAGCAGCATTAGGAATCCTGAAAACTGTGGTCTTACAACTTCAGTTTATTTGTCAGACAGAATACACTGAAGCACTGTGATATGGTTCCTATCAGAAACTGGCAAATTAGAAACCCTCATAGCCAGGTGCCCATGGCTCATGCCTGTAATCCTAGCTACTCAGAAGGCTGAAATCCTAGGATTGCAGCCTGAGCAGGAAAGTCCGTGAGACTCTTATCTCCAACTAACCACCAAAAAAGAAAATATGGAAGTGATGCTGTGAGTCAAAGTGGTAGAGCTCTGGCCTTGAGCAAAAGAGTTCAGGCCCCACAACTGACAAAAAAGAAACCCTCAAGAAATTAACCAGTGCATCAGCATTTTATTAAAGGATGTGTTCTTTAAAAGATATTTCCCCTTCCCAGTCTCTTACCCTCTCACTCACGTACATTTCAGCTGTAAGAGTATGAGAGTCAGTCTAATCAGAGCATCAGTCATTTGCTATCCAATGTTAGTGAATCATAAGGCATCATGGATTCTATTGCTGGATGTCTTCTGGAAAGTGATTTTCCATGGCTACATTTTCAGTCACAGTAGCTTCTCTGGGGAGATTGTCTCATAAGAGGATCAATGAAATATAATCCATTTGCCAATACATTTAATTTTTTCTGATTCAGGAATGACAATCACACACACATATTTTACTGTCCATGAGAATATTTGTATTTCATCTGCAACTTGAACATTTTTGTCTATAATGTCTTTTAAAGATACATTAGCAAGAATAAAGTTAAAGATTTGAAAAAGAATGCTATAATTTCTGTTTCCATTGTAGCACTGGATTTTTTTCTTAATTTTATTTTTATCTTTAAGTAGTTGCACAAAAGAGTTGCCATACAACAAAGCAGTTTATGGATAAAACATATCTTCATCAATGTCACCCTTTTCACCATTCTTCTCCATCCCATCCTTTCCTTCAATTTTCTTAATTTTGGAGAATATACATTTGGTTTTTATGACTGTGTGATTTAGACATTGAAAAGTTTGTAATTAGAGTCCTAAATCTCACTTATTGTGATGTCATAAGTAAATCTCATTTATTTATGGAAATGTAGATCAAAACTCTACCGAAATCCTAGTTTTTGCCCAGCTATGAAGGGGAATTAGAGAACAGATCAGAATCTAGGTTGAACCTCATGTTACATACATGTCTATATGCTAACTACTACAAAAACATATTTTATTTTAAAATGTATAGTTATGAAAAGATGGTCTCTCATCACCTGGAAAAATCTCTAGCAAAAAGTCAGGGGTTGAGGTGTGGGTTCAAGTGGTAGAGAGCCAGTATTGGTTCAAACTCCAATACTCACTCCCACAACACTCTCTCTCTCTCTCTCTCTCTCTCTCTCTCTCTCTCTCTCTCTCTCTCTTTCATACTACTCCCTCCTAACTCATTGGTGGTTTCTGACTAATTACTAAAGTTTTCCATTTCTACCAATTCTTTTTGAAATTCATTATCTGGATCCAAAGTGTTAATAATAAAATATTCTTTCCAGAGCTAGAGTATAGAACCTCATCCTTAGCCAATGTTTTGCTGAAAACGGAAATAATCCTCCCACTTCAACACAGATGTCATGTTGCCAGGTCTTCATAAAGTAATTAATAGAATTGAGTGAAGTTGTTTTATTTAGTAAGTTAGTTTTGCATTGCCTAAATATTGAATGAATGTAAGGTAAAGCTATTGTTTGTAATCAAGATTGGTACCCCAATTTTCTGTTTACTTACTTTCATTTTACTTCCTGAAATTGCAGTGCTTTTATGCCAGGCAAACAAGTTTACAAAACTTGGAGGCTGAAGTCTGTAAATTACAAAGTTACTTCCACAAAACAATCAACCCCCACAAAATCTGTTTTTGCTACATTTTTTCTGCCAATGCTAATCAGGCACTGACAGGGGTCCTTGGCATTATCAGAAAGCATTCCAAGGAATAAAAGTATATAAAATCACAAATATTCACAGACCTTTCTGTCTGTCAGCAACTAGACCATCGATACCTCTTTGTCCTTAACCCTGAAGGTTTAATGAACAACAGACCAAATAAAGGAATGGATAAATCAGACTGAGTGATAACCAAGGTATTATTTTGTAGAGGTTTTCATGCCTAGAGGAAAAGGTCTTTCACATCTTTTGTAAAAAAAATCTTACAAGCATAAACAAGACTCTATTAAGATTCTATTGCAGACATATGCAGAATATATATATATATATATATATATAGAGAGAGAGAGAGAGAGAGAGAGAGAGAGAGAGAAAATGTGTGTGTGTGTGTGTGTCATTACTCGGACTTGCAATTCAGAGTCTAATGCTGTCTCTTAAATATTTTGCTCAAAGCTAACATTCTACCGCTTGAAATATACCTCTACCTCAGTCATTTTGCTGTTTAATTGGAGATAAAAAGTCTGCCTGAGCTAGTTTCAAACTGAGATCCCTAGATCTCAGGCTCCTGAATAGCTAGAGTTATAAGCACAAGCTACTGGCAACTCACCAGAACACATTTTTAAATGCTTACCTACTCTTACAATCAGATTGGTTGCTAACTATTCAGTGCCCAAGAGATGCAGACATATTGAACACATCAGAGAGTGAAGTACAAGAAGGTAATAAGTGAAATCATGCATGTTCAATGCATAAGAAAAAAGCTACATATATGTTCAAGCTGCCTATAATGGTGACCAGCTTCTATATATTAGTTATTAAGATTTACATAGTTATGTTAGATAGTTATACAAGTCAGTGTTGCTACTTAAAACATCTCGGCATTTGTCTTTACATCAGCATTTATTAAATACCATGGTGTTCTAGCATCAGAGTAGGTGTTAATGTGGTGCCTGAAGTGAATTGGGTTCTTTGCCTCTTAGGTACTTAAAAGCTAATGAGGATAGCAAAGTGATTATCAAACTAATTAAATCCAACCCAAGAAGTACGACAATGTGGAGGTATAGTCAAAAGTTTCAGAGGAAGAATAGCTCCCTAGAGCACTGGGAAGGGATCATAGAAAGGGATCATGGGATAGAGAAGCCATCAGTAGGTATTCACAGGATGGGAGGAAGTGAGAGGAAATCTGGTCAGTAGCAAAGCAGCCCTGGGATGTGATAAAAGATGAGAATGAGAAGTAGCATGGTGTCTGACAATAAAGGGTTTTGTAAGAATTTATTCTTTATTCTGGTTAGAATGTGGTTCCCAGAGACCACGTGTTGGAAACTTAAACTCCAGTGAACCATAGTGGATGTGCAACCTTGAATAGTTGATTAGATCTTAAGGGTTCTGCCTTCTGTGATGAATGGATTAGTGCTGATACTAACGGAATGTGTTCAGTATCACAGAATCAAATTCAATAAAAGAATGCTTTCTGACTTTTTCTGTTTCTCCTGAAAGAGAAGACTTTGTGCTTTCTGCCTACATGACATGACACAGCAGATGTATACCCCTAGCTGTGGACTGCCCGACCACTAGAATTGTAAGAAAGAAATTTCTGGGTTTTATCCACTGTCTCAAGCCAATGCCTGAGCAATACAAAATGTAAGAAGACATTTGTTACCATGGAAAAAGCAATGGCAAATTTTTACTCTCAGAGTCTGATGCACTGAAGAGTAGTATAACATAAGGTATTAGAGACCTAAGGAGGGTTTGGCATGAATGTTGGTTAGGGATTTGGGAGTGTCTACATCCATCCTGGCTTCTTGCAAGATTGTTGCCCCACAATTCCTATGCTTTTACATTTGATTTGTTTATCTCCTCCTCCTCCTTTTCCTCCTCCTCCTCTCTCATTCTTCTTTTAGTTTATTTTCGGTCTTGCAGTGCTTTTCATTTTTAAATATTTGAAATAAATTTATTTTCCTATTTTTAAAAGTTTCACAAAAGAGACCTTCAATTCAATATGTCAGGTTATGTGTATAAATCATCTTGATTGGAGTGTTCTTATTCATTATTCTCCACACCCATTTCTCCCAGTCCCATCCATCACTTCAAATTCTTATTTCTTCTCTTGATAATAACAATACTTTTCTGAAAGCAGCCAAGTTACTCTAGGTTTAGATGTATTGTTTGAACTCCCTGTGACCTATTTCATTGGTTTACAGCATTTTATTCCAAATTTTTGTTGCATAACTAGAAGTCTTCATTATGAGTCTATAGGAATATATAAGGAAGTAATGTAGCTGTTGTTGTTCATGGTTGTATTTCCATTGACTCGAACAGTGCCTAGAAGGTAGAAATATCCAATAAAAACTTGAGAATGGTTGATATAGAAGCAGGAAGGAAGGAATTTGAGATTATTCTCGTGCAACCCCTTCCTCACTCCCTTACTTTCTAGCATACCCTGTCCAAAGAAAGGATAGTGGGTCCAACAAGAAGGTTCACCATCAGATAATGATGAAACAAGGATATAGAGATAAACAAACTCTAAAGTCCTCTGTTTTCTAAGACCTATTAAAAGAGTCATCAAATAACAAATTCTTTGATTTTCCCCTCCATATGATCTAGATAGGAAGCATGTGTTCGTACTCATTATTCATAAGTATTCTTGGTACTCCATGCACACTGGCACTATCCTGTGAATTCCAACGATGTTGATACATTTATAAAATGATTTTGATCAGCACAAGTGCAGAGTAGTCAAGAGAAAATTCTTTATCCTCCAGCATGTAAACCAAACAGAATAGGTCAAAGGTCATTTCTGTATGATGTACATAACCTCAAAGACCAAGTTTAAAAATGTTTTTTTTTACACCATATAGGATATTTCTTCATTTATTTATTATTCTACACACACACACACACACACATCTGTGTAGGCCAACTTTGAGATGAATTATAAAAGTTTGGCCATTAAATTTTGCATTAACCCCAAATGCTGAGTGAAATATTAATATGTTTGTCATGTAGAGAAAATAACATCTTCCTCCAGAGAGCTCATTTTTTTCTTTCCTCTTGAATCATTTTTTTCTATGTGGTAAAAGAATAATAGCACAGAAAATAAAAAGACTGAAATGTGATCAATTCTGCCTTTTACTTCTTTAAATGAAATATTTTCTTCAGACTTTATTTTATTGTTCTTTCACTTGGAGGCCGGTGTGTATACATCTCTGACTATAACTCTATTTTTTCTAGGTTCTAAGTCTAGCCAATTTTGGCCACCTAGAGTTCACATTTCTGAAGCCATTCTTATTAATCTTGAAGATGTTCTTTGAAATGACTTTTGAATACACTGGTCTGAAGATTTCATAATTTTTGCATATTCTATACTTGCCTAATCAATGCATTTAGAAAACAGAATATCTTGTGGTTTCTCCACAAGATTTTTTTTCTCAAAAATTATGGCTAATGCATGCAAATAAATTCATTAGCATAAAGATGATTACTATTGTGTCAGATACCCTACCACATACAAATTTCTACAGCAAAAACATTTTCTACCCAAAGGAGCATTGTTTACTGTTACTCTTAGATAACTCATAAAAAAGTAGGTAGAAAAATCATACGACTTTTAAAATTGAAAAAAAAAAAACACACCACTTTTTGGGAAAAAAGTAAATATTTTGTTACTGTAACCAACCGAGAGCTTGGAGAAGACCATCATAGGAACTTCTCTATTCTAAATTGTCTGCCTTTTACATTCCTCAAGATTTGCATTTCATAAATATGGTTCTGTGCATTATACCTTTCTCTCAGCTTCTCTGAGTTTCCTAATCTCTCTAGACCCATATCTCAACAACATAGTCCACAAGACTTTACCTTGTTTTCAATAGACATTTTAAATTAATAATATGCTTGCCTCTGTCAAAAGTATTTAAGGTTACAATTTAAGATATTTAAGTATTTAAGATGAAGAAACTTAGATCAAATTTTATTATAAGAAAATAGCCATTCAGTCATGTTCTGGGACATCTATTGTTCCTTGATAACCTTGCATTTCACATCAAAGCATCTCCTAATCATCAACAAGATGATGTAGTGCTCAGATTTACTTTTTTGTGGCCTCAAATATCAAAGTATTCTACATTAAATGTTTAAGATTAGATATGTAAAATAGAGCTCAGTGGTACAGTGCTTCCCCAGCATATACAGGGCACTGAGCTGTCAACCCCCAGCACTAAAGTAAATAAATAGATAAATAAGTGAAAAAATTGCTTTTCATATTTTTAATAATCAAGAGTTAATTACAAGAAATAGAGAGAAGGGGTGACATTGTCCAAAAAGAAATGTACTCATTACCTGACTTATGTAACAATGACCCCACTGTACATCAACTTTATAGTAATAAAAATTAAACAAAGAACTATATAATAAAAGTCAATGAAATAAAGTATAAAAATGGGTGCAGACAGCCAATTTTAATGACCCTGCTAAATCCTAACCATTGCTCATGTAGTGTCTTATGTAATCTGCAATTTCTTCTGTTTTCTAATAATCACTATTTTCTTCATGCTCTTTGGTGTACGGCATTATGGTAAGAGCTTTTCCAGTTTGATCATATTTATAAGTAACAAGTTTCATTTGTCACCCACCCTTGCCCTCTACTATGTTTTATGAATCTCCCCATTCCTCTCCTGGCCTCAAATGGGGAGATATAAATAGTAAAAGAAGGGGAAGCCAAAGACTTTGCTTTTCAATGCCACCATGCCTCCTGTGGACTTATACTACTCTCATTGTTCTCTGAACCTTGGTTACTGCAAAGGAAATAGAAACAAAAATATCTACCTCATGAGAGTAGCTAAGAAGAAGCAACTGTGTTATATTTATCTAGCACCTGACACATAGATCCCCCAATTTCTTTCTCTCTGAGATACTAGCTGAACGATGAGAATGTTGAGACTCAATTCTAATTCTGCACAGAAAAGTAAGGACAGCTGAAATGACAGCAAAAGTGTCTTCCAGGTACATTATGTGTATACATGAAAGTGTTCTAGTGAAATGCCTTACAGTGTACCATTGAATACATATCATATAAAAACATAGTCAACCAAACAAAGAAATATATATGTATATGTATATATATATATACTCACACACAACACACACACATCTATTATCTATCTACTATTTATGTGTGCATGTGTGTGCGTGTGAGAGAGAGAGAGAGAGAGAGAGAGAGAGACTTGTCTAAATATAGACCTAAGCCATTCTCTGACCTTGTTAAAAATATTTTTCCTACTGAGCACTGGTGGCTCACACTTGTAAATCTCAGCTACTGAGGATATGGTTCAAGGCCAGCCCTAGCAGAAAAGTCCATGAGACTCTGATCTCCAATTAACTACACAAAGGCAAGAAATAGAGCTATGGCTCAATCAAGAACATGCATCTTTGGCAAAAACAACTTATATAGCTTAGGTTCCAAAGATATGAAGAAATATGAAGAAGGATGATATAGTGGTTTTGCTTTCTGCAAGATAAATTACCTGTCAACAACTAGAGTCTGCAAACATTAAATAGGAAATTTCAGAAATAATCATAATCTTTAAGTAATGTTTATTACTTGTGACTATTATGATCTTATCTTATGAATCATTTCCTGTTCTTTATTTATAAATTATACCTTAAAAGTATTCTGTTTGTGTGTGTATATAAGGAGAAAAAACATGGTGTATATACATGTGTGCTCGCACACACACACACACACACACAGTTCTTGATTTATAAATTACACCTTAAAAGTATTCTACATGTATGCATGTATAAGGAGAAAACCATGGTATACACATGCACACACACGTGTGTGTGTGTGTGTGTGTGTGTGTGTGTGTGTGTGTGTTGGTACCATTCACTAGGGCCTTGTGTTTAGCCAAGGGAAAAATATTGTATTTTAGAGATGAAGCAAAAGATAGCAGAAACAGAGGAAAGGAGGGAGGAAGAGAGACAGAGAAGGACAGAGATACAGAGACAGAGAGCAAGCACAAGGTTTAAAGAGTCTTGAAGCTTAACCACCAATTAAATAAACCAAGAGGCTTTATTCTACCATTAGGAGGATGGCTAGAAAAGCAAAGAGAATATACAATCATTTTTGAGTGTCTTAAATATTTGTGGAGTCTTTCCTGGACCATGAAAGAGGACATGGGATGGTAGCCGATTGGGAATCATAGTAGTTCTCATCACACATGAAGGGTCCTGCTGAGTCACAGCAGTAACCAAGGGCTTTTCATAGTGACAGCTTGATTGTATGTAACCGGGCCTCACCCAAAGTTGTTGCAACAGGAGGTGGCTGAATGTCAAGGCCACTTCTCAGATATCCAAGGGCAAGGAGTAGAGGCTAGCCAGGTTTCCCATGAGTCTGTCTCTCATGGCTCTTGTCCACCTCCCACATCTTTCTGGAGGTCATTTTTTTTGGTGAGCTACTGATTTCTACTTCATTACACCCATGGCTCAGGGTTGCCATGATGCTTCCTTCAAGTCCACCTGAAAATGTTTAACTCCAGAGTGGCATGAATGGTGTCACAGTTTCAGTATTCCACTGTATTTTGTGCCTGCCTTCTAGATCAAATTAACAAGGAATATACCATCATTTCCCATAATTAATCTCTAGCTAGATTTCCCTTAGGATCAGATGTTTATACCAATCTGTCACTGTGAACAGAGGCTCAAGATCACCTGCGTAAAATCTGACTATTCCTAGAATCTGTCCTTTGAAAATAATGAGAGAGAGAGAAGAGAGAAGAGAGAGAGAGAAATTTTTTTAACAGGGAATAAGGGACCATGTTCAGATAAGTCCAAATGTCTCTAAAAGAGAGTCATAGAGCCTGCAATCCTCTGGTCTTTAAACTCCATGGCCTTATTTAGACTCCACAGGTGAAGAAATAGAAGCCCCAAGATGCAAAAGCTCCTGCCCAAAATAACATACCTAGTAAGGCAGAGAGATAGCATTTGATCCCTGAGCTAGCTCTCTGGCTCCAAGCCCAATGCTCTTTCCAGTTTGCTTTACTGCCTAAAATATCCAGATGGCCTGCAATTAATGAGAAATCACAGGATCTCTGAATTAAAGTCTCCAAAATAGCCTGTATACTTTTAAGCAGTAAGTGAAATTGACTTAGAAATAAGATATACCTTGACATATCTCTGGAAAGCTCTTAGTTTAGAAAAGAAAGAAATAGTTGCTTATAGGTAATGTTAGAAACTGTTTGTTGGTGAGGTGTGAGAAAGCTTTATCAGAGCTGAAAATAGATAGAAAGTACAAAATCAGGAGAGGAATGCATAGTATTGTACCTAAGAGAAGACACCCAGGTTGATTATGCCTGCCTCTTCATTTTGCCATAAAACAGCCAGCTGGCAGAGCCTATCAGAAGCTTTGACTTTTCCAAATTCCTTGTCGTGTGTGTGTGTGTGTGTGTGTGTGTGTGTGTGTGTGTGTGTGTGTGTGTGTAGAAAGTAGGGCACCCCAGATTCTGTGCCTAGGCCTAAGAAAAATAATGAAAGACTAAAGAAAGGACTCATTCAGAAAGTCCTTGCAAATAGCAAAGATCAGTAAGCCAACCATCAGAAATTTTCAATCCAAGAAAACATAGATCATTTATGTGTTTTTTATCTTAATGTACTCTTCTAATTTATCAAATTAAATTGGAAGAGTAGGATATCTTTAAATCTTTGCTACTGAAATTTAAATTCCTTTATCCTTTCCTATACTATGAATTTCTTGAAACTTTACTGGTTTCTTTGTGTTTGTGTGACAGTTACTTAGCATTCACTAACATCATTCATGAAAGATTCAGTTGTGTCTCATCCCTTGTTTAACATATTCCTATTTCTCATTGCAGCACATGAGAATAGGAAAGTCTATTTGAATTTCCATAAAAACATAAGGGTATCCATGATCTCAGACTTTCATGAAAGAACTTTGCAAGCACCTTTATCTTCAGATGGAAAGAACACAGATACAACAAATCCAGATACAAAATGATGATAAAATGAGAAGCATTTCAGTATGTGGGTAAGATAGTAAGAATGAGCCCTTCCACTATCATAGTCATGAGGATGTCTAGCATATATTTTCATGGTATATGAAAAGGATATTCCTTAGATAGGACACATTTTTCACATAAGCATTCTACCTTGAAGGAGAACTGTTGATACATGTATCCTCAGACTAGAAAGTTTAGTTGTTACCTTTCTATAGTAGGTATATTTATGATTTCAAGTCAGTAAATTGACTGGTAACTTTGGAAACAATAGTTGTTGAAACAACTTTCCCAAGCACACTGGGGAATGAGATTGATCACCAGTTGTGCATTGTTCAAGAAACAAACCACCCAAGTCCACATGTGGAGAATATGGAGGGCACTAGATACTGTAACCATACTATATAGACTGTAAAGAAATGATTCCGTTTGTTAACTGCTCCCATTGAAGACCAAAAAACGTATGTGCAGAGTTAGAAACTGCCTGTTTCTTTGAAGTAGGACTAAGTGAATGGAAGTTGTGTATGCGTGTGTGTATGTGTGTGTGTGTGTGTGTTGAATGAGATGTTTTAAGACCTATAAGATTCAACCTTTGCTCTGTGCCTCTTTACCAAATATTAAACACTTCTTAGTTTGCTTGTTTTGTGAGTACATAATATCACATAGACTTATAAAATTGTAAACTGAAAAGATCATAGCCTAAATTGCATGCTGTTGACTGATGCCTGTAATCCTAGCTACTCAGGAAGCTCAGATCTGAGGATTGAGAATCAAAGCCAGCGAGAGCAGGCAGGAAAGCCCATGAGACAATTACCTACAATTAAACATTCTATAAGGGATTGGGAATATGGTTTAGGGGTAGAGTCTTAGATTGCATGCATGAAGCCCTGGGTTTGATTCCTCAGACCCACATAACCCAGAAGTGGTGCTGTAGCTCAAGTCGTAGAGTGTTGACCTTGAGCAAAAAGAAGCCAGGGATGGTGTTCAGGCCCTGAGTCCAGGCCCCAGGACTGCCAAAAAAAAAAAAAAGAGCCACAAAAAGAAAAGAAGGGTGGCTCAAGTGGTAGAGCAACAGCTTTGAGAAAATAAACTAAAGGAAAAGTACCAAGTTCAAACACCCCTGAGTGCAAGCCCCAGTATTGATACACACACACACACGCAAAGTTATAGGATAGAATCTCTGAATTATATAACCATAGACCATTAGAAATAAATATGGACAATCTTACAAATAAATATATTAGACTGGGAACCAGAAATATTTTATAAATGCTGCTTTATCTCACTTTTGTATAGAAGAAACCTCACTTCAAATTCACATAAGCCCTCAGGCCTAGATTTACAATTTTTTTTTCTTCTCAAATTACTGTTTCTGGGGGCTGGGGATATGGCCTAGTGGCAAGAGTGTTTGCCTTGTATACATGAGGCCCTGGGTTCAATTCCCCAGCACCACATATACAGAAAACAGCCAGAAGTGGTGTTGTGGCTCAAGTGGCAGAGTGCTAAGCCTTGAGCAAAAAGAAGCCAGGGACAGTGCTCAGGCCCTGAGTCCAAGCCCCAGGACTGGCCAAAAAAAAAATCAAATTACTGTTTCTGGAAGGGAACTAATATAATATAGCTACGTGGAAGACTTAGTCATCACTAATCATTTTACCAGCAGTTTGTGTAATGTATTTGGTCTTCTTGAAAGCCAAATGACTTTTCTATATAGACCAGTAACAATTAACTGAAATTTAAGCTGACTTTAAAGATGGTTCTTTTTTCTATTTGTTTGGTTTTGGTCTTCGGTGTTTCCAAGTAGTCCTTTTGCTCCCTTAGTTATGATTGAATAACAAGGCACCTTATTGAATCGGAGCCCTCACCTTCATTGATAATATTTCTGATTTTTTATTTTTATTTTAATGAGCTTCTAATTTATCAAATTAAATTGGAAGAGTAAGATATCTTTAAATCTTTGCTACTGAAATTGAAATTCCTTTAATCTTTCTTATACTATGAATTCACTGATAATATTGGTCTTTTTTCTTTGGTGGGGGGGAGCATCCTTTCATTTTAAGCTTAAATAGATTCACATTTAAATTTAGGAAGTTCTTCTCTACTAAAACAAAAGCTAAACAATAGACCAAAAGACACAGAGCATTATTCTTGACATATTCAGATAATACTATTTGAAGAAATAACATTCTTTTATTTTAATTATCTTAAAGTAGCTGTACAAAGGTGCCATTTAACAAAGAATTTTATGAATACAATAATTATATTCATAATTGTATCTTGATCAAAGTTACCCTTTTCAACATTCTCACCATCCCTCTCCTACCCACCCCCTCCCTCACTCTACTTAATTTTGTAGGATACACATTGGATTCTTTTTTTTCTCTCATTTCTTTATTGTTAAAGTGATGTACAGAGTGGTTACAGTTTCAAACGTAAGGCAATGAGTATATTTCTTATCCAACTTGTTACCTCCTCCCACATTTTCCCTTGCCTCCCCTCTCCCCACATCCTTCCCCCCCCCCATGAGTTGTACAGTTGGTTTATGCCATATAGTTTTGTAAGTATTGCTGTTGCATTGGTTTGTCTTTTGGTATTCCCTTTTGGTATACACGTATATTCAGTATCCAGGGTACTAAAATCAGTTACAGTGATGGCAGGGGTAAAATCATGGGAAAGAAAGATAAAGAAAAAGGGAATAATTTTACATGGTATGTTGAAAATTACAGCATTGGATTCTTGACTAACTCCTCCCCATCTTCTCCTCTTCATTGGTCTACCCCTTCCCCTTGATCTTACTGTGCCATATCCTTTTTGAGTACCCACTTCCTGGTCTTGTACTTTGCTGAAATTTTACCTCACCTTTCTAAGGAATTATGTTATTTGAGTTCTTCCTTAAATCCCACCTATTTCACTTAATACATTTGTGTACCCTTGCATAACACAAAACATATTTACTTTTAAGTTTATAGGCAAAACCTAGCTTCCATATATAGGGGAAAACATGCATATTTTATCTCTCTGGAACTACCTTATGTCAATTAACATAATTTTTACAGGTCTTTCCATTTCTTTACAAACATACAATATCATTCTTTGTAATGGATGAGTAAAATTCCATTGTGTATCTGTCCCACATTTTCTTGATCCATTTGTCCATTGAGGGGCATATAGGCTGATTCCGAACCTTGGCTATGGTCTATAGTAGTGCTGTGATAAACATCCTTTTGCTGGTTGCTTTGCTATATTGAAGTGAGGAGGCTGAATCTAAGTAATTTCTCACAGCCACCCTGGTGCCTTCCTGGGTGGAGGGGATTTTCTACCCAGAGCTGAAAAGCCTAGAGGTGAGAGATGCCATTCATTATTATCTTGCAAATGTCATGCAGTTCAGCCTTAGGAAAGAGAATTCTACAGAGAATTCTAGCCTTTGGTTTCTCCCTAAATGGTTTCAATCACTGGCCCCTGATGCTATCTCCTTATATGGGCAGTCTGAGGCATATACCCCTAAATAGAAACTTCTACTGGTACCTGAGCTACTTCCTACTATGGCCTACTTTTGCTAAGGCTTGTTCTCCACCCCAAACATGTGGTTTTTGTCTTTAAAAGCTTCTCTCAAGCTCTGTTCTGGGCTGCAGGTCTTTGAGACAGGAGCCCACCTGCAGACTCATGTGCCCCATCAAGACTCCCAATTCAACTTCTCAAAATGTAGCTCCTTTACTTCTTACTCACTGAAATGCTTTACAACAATATCCTGGTTTGTACTCTTTGGGGTCCAACTCTAATTGTGTTAAAGGGGACTTGAGAACTATACTGAACCTATCTCTACTTGCGATGGCTGAGGAAAGGAAGTAAGCTGCCTCTTCCATCTTAACATTAAATTATTATGGACAATAAATCTAGGCATCAAATCCATAGCTCATTAATACCTATTTATGATCTGTTGCAGTAGTATAAGATTTGTATATTGACTCATAGTCATTTATAACTACACTGTTTAAGACTATATTCTGAATCCCACAGTTTCCAAAGCATTTTCTTCTACGTCTCCAGGAACAAAAATTCTACTTTAATGCATCATTTCAGTAGACTGGTGATTCATCATTCACTTGCCCCCAGTACTTTTTCAAGCACGTTGTTTTCATCAATACTAAACAGACTGCTTTTATGTTTGATGTATGCAGTCTCATTTTCAGATTTTATTTGGGTCCTGCGAGCAATTTCAATAATACCAATGTGCAAAGTAGACTTTGTTGAATACCCTTGAGCAATCCTGCTCAAGTCAATCTGAAGTTACAGTTTGCTGAGTTGTGGACTTAAACACTGGAAAAACAGCACCATCTGCTGGAAGGGGCCAGTTAAGGAAAGAGTTTTAGTTAGATAACTGGAAAATCGAGATGCCAAATTCATGCCTGGGTTCAAGTTCATTTGTGCATACCTGTGCTCCCATAATTCATGCCATGCAAAGACAGTGGTGTTATTTCAACCATAGTGAGGCAATATGGTGCCACGCAAAGAGAATGGAGTGAATGTTGATATCTGTTCCTGATTCCATGGTCATTTTCTTCCTTTCTTCCTTCTTCCCGTTTCTTCCCTTCCATTCTACCCTTCTTCCTCTGTCTACACATCTATGTAACTTGAAGGAATAACATTTCTAAAATAAGATAGCCTTATTTGGATGTTGAAGTGAGGAGAGAATAGTATGTGAATTTACTACCTCACATTAGTCAGATGAGAGCAGTTATTAAAGTACTTTGTACCTGCAAACAGTAATAGCAATATAAGGTTATAAGCACTGATCATAGCATGTCACGCTTTGACTCAGCAAGATCTGGTAGGAAGACAGCAGGCTGATGAATACTTCAAAGATATTGCTAGAGTGATTCTTCATTGGGGAAGCAATTTGGCAATAAGAGAAAGAGCTCTGAAAGCATCCATTTAGTTTGACTCAGTTGCTGTATTTCTAGGAATCCATCCAAAGAAAATCATTAGTGAAGTGGAAACAGATTTATGGTCAAGAACATGCAGACTGGGAGGAATACTGGGAGGTGTAATTAATTCACATGACAGACAGTTGTGCAGCTTTAAATGTCATATTGTGATTCTTCACAACATGGGGAAATGTTCACAATATAGTTGTAAATGTAAACATATAGGATCAGAAAAAGGTTATAGCCAGAAAAATTACAATCTGGGGAGGAAAGAGAAATCAAAGAAGCAAAAGAGCTATTGATTGATAAGTTAAAAATGTTTAGAGAAGTCATCTATGCTAACACAATCAGCACTGTTCACATGTTGTGCTGCAGAATTAGGCTGTGCATTAGGAATAAGTTTAACAGCCTCTATGCACCAGAGCATGTTTCACCCAGATGTGAAAACCTAAAATGTTGCTAAATGTACTGAAGTGGAAAGGCAGAATTAGTTAGGACCACTAACTTAAATAAAGTATTAAAAACAAAAAATTTAGAGAGAGATTTAATGACTTCTGTATTATTCTGCTACTATGACATGTTGAAATCAATAGACAGGATCAATAATGTGTTTGATTATAGGAATCTAATAAATAATTCTGAAAGAAACTTGCCAATTATCAAGGTTCTTACCAAAGAAAATAATCAGAAAATGTATTTGATATATAACAAAAAAGAAAAAGAAGAAAACAATCCATTACAAAAAATACAAACACTCCTAGGATACTTATCTGTGCAGACATAGAACAAGCTTTTTATCACAGGTGACCTGGAGGAACTTATGCATATTTCCCTTTGCAATAAGGACATGGCTTTCTACCCATTTCTTGGCAAGAAATCACAGGCTGATGAGAAAAAAATGACTTACTTTCTTCTTTGTCCTTTCTACATTTTCCCCCATAATTTTTTATAAGCAACCTGAACTTATAAATACTGGGAAAAATTAAATGAATTAAAAAAAATAAGAGCAGACCAGGAAGAGGATGTTACAGTCTCGGCTAGTGTTCCCCTAAGGTGATCATTATGGATTTCATCTGTCATGTTTCTCACTTCATCTTAAAATCAGACAAATCCTGCATAGTTTCAATAGTAAATGTAAACATGTGTTGAAAATCATAAAATACTAGTTTAGGTAACATTTTCTTTTTGACTTGCTAGGCTTCTTTTACATTGCTAAAGAAATGTATAAACAAAAGCAACTTAGGAGTTTTATTTAGTTAGTTAGTTTTTGTCAGCTGTGGGGCTTGAACTCCAGGTCCAGGTGCTGTCCCTGAGCTCTTTTTACTTCCAGTTTTTGAGTGGTTAGAGACAAGGGTTTCAAATGGACTTTTCTGGTTGGGCTGGCTTTGAACTGTTATCCTGAGATTTTAGCCTCCTGAGTAACAAGGGCAGGCATGAGCCACTGTGCCTGGCTTATGGGTTTTACTTAATTATTCTTAGGTAGACACTGTATATTTTTGTCATTGGCTCAACAGTCTATTCCGTATCATAAAGCCAGTCAGAAGACCAATGTTTTTGATGGTTGGTGGCCATAATTTATGAACAATTGTATCGTTTCAAGTGGGTTTGTGGCAGAGGAACTTTTGTGGAATGTGTTTTGTCTCTTCTTGTTCTTCAGACCCCAAATATTACATTCTATATAACATGCTGGTGACTTGCAAAAATGTCCCTTTGAAAAATAACATCTTTGGAGATCTAGGTTCAATATATGGAAAGAGAATGAGCCTGAGATCACTTAACTGCACTACAATAACTAAAATCAAATAAAAATGAGCAAGCCATTTCCCTTTCCAATTTTTTGAAATGAAATTCTCTCTCCAGTGGAGTAGAAGTATATGTGAGGGTTTAGCCACAAGCTACGTTAGGAGCTGTAATAAATTCCAAGAGCAATGATTTAGTAGGGAATTATAATAAAAGGAGAATGTTAGATGTCATCAAACAACAGCACAAAGAATATATGCAGAAGACCTGCTGAAGAATAAAAATCTAAGGCCTACCTTATTGCTGTTCAAACTTTCGGAATGTGTTTTGATTAAGGTATGTATTATGTTTAAGAAACTTACAGAACTTCACAATTACCACAGAATTGAACTTCTTTCTGATGCCTGACCTATTTGATTATCAAGCCAAATCTTAATGATAGAATACATAGAAACCTCTATATGCTTGAAAACAAGATGTAGGGAAGTAGTATCACTCAAAATTAAATAGTTCAAGCCAATAAAGGACCATCAAAGAATATGGCCTAACATATTCCTTTAACTAACATAAAGGAACAATGCCCAGGTTCCTGTGCTGGTTTGGACATGTTCTCCAGTGTTCATGTGTGGGAAACGTACTCCTCAATTTCTTAGGTGGAACCTCAGGGAGATAAATATTGACTGATAGTGATAATCCTCAGGACCATCTCCAAATCCTTGATTCAAGCAATGTCTTTCCTCTTCCTGTGGCTTCCATGGTAACACTCCCACTCTGAGATCTTGTCTATAAAATGACATCGTCCCTTGGAATGCTACCATTGCCATTGTAGGGTTCCTGTGCAAAGAAGCCAATACCCATTCATGATATCTACAGCTGATTCCCAGGTGAACTTGGCATTCACAGCTTTACAAAGTATTACCCCAAACCACATTTACTATTTAACACCTTGTTGTGCTTTAAGGTATGGTCTGGCAGGATTTTCTGGCTCAGCATTTCTTAGAAGATTATATAGTCCAGAGTTGACTGTATTTTATAGCTCTATGGGGAAATGATTCTCATCTAAGCTTGTTCACATGGTTACTGGCAGGGCTCCTTATTTGTTTGTTGGTGATAGGGTTTAAACCCAGCGCTTCATATATGATACACCAGGTCTGTACTATGTAAGCTATTCTCCTACCCTTTTTCCTTTAGGTCATTAAATAGAGTCTTTATGCCTGGGGACAGCTATGGACTGCAGTGTTCAATCTATGCATCCTGTAAGGCTGACATCATAGGCATAAAGTGACACATCCAGCTTTTGGTTAGAATGGGGTCTCAAAAACATTTTTCCATGTTGATCTTGAACCAGTCCTCTCAACATCTATGATCTAAACAGCATGGATCGTATATGTGAGCCCCTAAGAAGCCACACTAGATTCTTTGCCATGTTTTCTCCATGGGGAAGCTCACCACACAGCAAGTGGCTCCATCAGAGTGAGCAAGAGAAAAAAATTAGGAGAAGGGACACACACACACACACACACACACACACACACACACACACAGAGAGAGAGAGAGAGAGAGAGAGAGAGAGAGAGAGAGACAGTAACTCTGCAAAATTTCTTTCAAGAAGCAAAGAGCAGACTCTAAATAGGCCACCTAGACACCCCTTTTGGTCTCAGTAATCTCCCCCAAAAAATCTGTGTCTTGGAGTGTTCAAAGCTGTGGGTGCTATGCTAGGAGCCAGCAATTATTTCTAGTTCAGCATTTGGACGTTAGTAAAGCTGAGGCAAAAAACACTCCATTTTAATATCCTGTTAGTCTTTAAATCCAGAGGTGCTTTAGAACAGAAAGGCAGATTATAAAATTGTGTTTAAATGTACTGTGTACTGTTCAAAAAGGAATGTACTCATTACCTGATTTAAGTAACTAGCTCCTCTGTACATCATCTTTACAATAACAATTTAAAAACTGAACTGTGGAAAACAGAATGTAAATGAGAACAATAGGGAAACTGGAAGGTAGAGAATAGGAGGGTGGATGTAGAAATATCGTAATTTTGTTTTTGACTTTTGGGGTAGTATTAGGTTTAGGGTGTCACTATTAGAAAGTTTTTGTGTGTGCATGTGTCAGTTCTAGAACTTGAACTCACAGCCTGTGCTTTGGTTGGGGTTTTTTCTCAAAGCTGGTGCTCTACCTCTTAAGCCAGTACCTTACTTAGAATGAAGTCACCTTTAGAAAGGGCACAGACAATCCACATTTACAGCTTGCAAGATTGGACTTTATTTTACTGCAGTTCATCTCATCTGCTGACATTGTTACCTGAATCTATTGGAAAAAGAATGAGAAAGAAGCAAAATCAAAAAGCCCTGCACTGTGCTTGACACTGTGCTTGATGCTCAGTGTGTTTTCCTTTGCATCCTATTTATTCCATGCTTCCTCTCAAGTCTGTTCACTCAAACACCAGTGAGGGGCACTGCCCACATTGGCATTGGCTTCCCATGGACTATTTCTTTCACTGGATAGAGTTTTTGTTGTTGTTGGTTTTTTTGTTTTGTTTGTTTGTTTTGTTTTGCCAGTCCTGAGGCTTGGACTCAGGGCCTGAGCACTGTACCTGGCTTCTTTTGCTCAAGTTTAGCACTCTACTATTTGAGCTACAGTACCACTTCCAGCTTTTTCTGTGTATGTGGTAGCAAGGAACCAAAGCTAGAGCTTCATGAATGCTAAGCAAGCAATCTACCAGTAGACCAAACTCCTGGCCCCCAGATAGAGTTTTTTAAATATGTGTTGATCTTAAGGTAAGCTACCCAAATATGTTTGCCCATTCATTTAGCACAGTCACTTCAATATCTCCTTGATCCTCTTTCCTAAACTACACCCGGAAATTCCAATTTATACTGTTTTAACATGACCTCACCGTATTCACTCTAAGAAGCAGCTCCTCAGAACACGTTGGAGAAGTTTTTAATTTTTAATAGGGTGACAAAATGATATTCCCAATACAATCTGTGATCCATAAAAGTGTTGCTTTTTCTTTTTTCTTATAATTTTAAACCTGAGAAACAGTTCAACCTTTAGCAAATGTTTTTAATTCCCTGTCTTGGGAGGGAAAAAACACTGAGTTATAAACTGCCAGAAACACTAAAAATCAATATAATGATTCTCAGAGATTACACTAATCCTTTTAAACATTTATTTGCCCTTTCTTCTCTCTTTCCCTCTTGCCCTCCCTCCCTCCTTTGAATTTCTTTGCCTATGCTGGCCTCAAGGAGTGGCTTCAACCATCAGCCACTAATTGGGACAATCCTTAGGGAATCCATTTTGATTGTGAGGCATAGTGAGAGGAAGGTGTTGCCATACAGTCAGAGGAGAGGAGAGAATGGATTGAAACAGTCCCAGTGCCACAGAGGACAAAGGGAAGGCAGATGGGAAATATATCCGAAGACCAGGACCAAAAGAACAAGGGAACATTTAGACAGGGAGTGGATATAGGAGTTACTAGGGAGAAATACTGGCAACCAAATTTATGATTTACTCATTGATAGATTCATGATGCTGATGATAACTAATAGAGAAAAAAATGAGGCAGATTTTAGTAGAATTTCATGGGTTAGTGTTTAGAGATGTCAAATTACAGATGATGGAGAGAATGATAGAAGGGGTGACACTGACCAAGATGCATTGTACACATAAATCCATATGTCAAGTTGAAACTTCTTCGAGATAGTACTACTTGAAGATAGCCATTTTAAAAAATGAATATGTCTTTGAATCATTTAATTGGAATTGCCAATAGACAGTTGAATACACAGACATAGAATTTTTAAAAGAGATCTAGGTTGCTGTTGTTGTCATCAACTTTTAGATGGTAATCAAGGCATACTTGAAGTTCCCAGGAAGGGAATATAGAAAGACATGAATGAAGCTGTCTCTTAAATGAAACCTTGGGAAATCATTATTTTTTTAAAGAGGTCAAACGATGTAACATTGCAAAGGAGCCAAAGAACAGCTAGAAATTGAGCAATGACTAATGAAATCAAATCCTTCCCAAAATATGGTCTATAAGGTGTTTTCTCCTAGGATGGGTCCCCTCAATGTGGTTTATTGCTCAATGAGTGTGGGAAATGTTGCATATTATATTCCATTCTTGCATAGCCCCCATCGGGAACATCTGCTAATAGGTGGTATAGTTACTCTAATAAATGAAATAGTTTAAGTTATGGAATCTAGGGCTTCCCATAATGTTGAACCACAGAACCCCTTTCAATATTTCAGAAGACGCTCATTCCAGATCCAATGTTGGGAGAACTAGTGGAACTGAAGGCAAGTCCTGAGAAACTCACTTTCACTTCAATTACTGCAAGCATAGTTGAGGACAAGTTCTAGTTCAAAGCCTTTTGTTGTGTTGTATGGTGCTGTGCAATGATGATGAACTTAGACAAATATAGTAATTACTTCGTTGGGCTTCTGGAAGGATATACTGAGTAACTGCAGGCCAACCCCGAAAAGAAGTGCCTAGCCCACAATAAGTGGTCTTAGCTATCATTTGGTAATTTATACATATCTTGGCAATAGCACTTGTGAGTTATTTGCAAATCAAAACAAACAGTTAGAGGCTAAAAAAAACCACCCTAAAAATAGTGATAATGTAATCATCCCAGGAGTCAATTTCTATGGCATGCCCTTCTATGTATGCTGTATGTGTAACATTGAGTCTTTTCATTTTAAGAATTTTAACCATAGCAAAAAGAAAAATACACAAACACTAGATCTATAATTTAGTAAACTGACATAAAGTAAATATACTGTGTCTAGGAGTACACTAAACATTCTACTTTTCTCACTCACCTGTCTATACCCTACTCCCCAAAGGTAACTCTATTTTGATCTCTAATTTTTAATTATTGTTTTCATTTCTTTGTTGTTAAAGTGATGTACAAAGGGGTTATAGTTTCATATGTAAAGCAATGAGTACATTTCTTATCCAACCTGTTATTTTTTAATTATTTTCAAACTTGAAACATTAAGTTTGGTGAGACTCAACAATGCTGTTGCATGTAGCAGTTGTTTAATATTTTTCACTGCTGCTTAGTATGCTATTGTGTGAGCATGCCGTTATTCCATCCACCTCTTCTAATATTGATAGACATTTGTATTGATTTGTATAATTAAAAAATAATAGTATCATTGGCATGAATGGACAGGTCATTTGGTGAACATGTGTATGCCTTTCTCTTATTTGCCTGGAAGTAGAATGTCTGGATTATAGGATATGCAAAAAGGAACATCGGTAGGAAACTCCCAAGTACTTGTATCAAGTTATATTACAAATTGTAGCAATACCCATTCCCAACAGCATTCAAGAAGTTTAGTCCCCATCCTCACCAACACTCCATATTTTTTTTTCACTTTTAGCCATTAGGGTAGAGATGGACTGGAGGTTCACCATGGCTTAAATATCCAGTTCCCTGATTACAAATGAGATTTTGTATTGAGATATATGGGATTATTTATCTTTGGGCACTTTTAAAGGATTTCAGTTCATCATTGATCATTATTATAATTAGATTGTGTATTGACCCTATGTATATGCTTTCCTCATTAGCCCATTCTACCAAGCATTCTTGGCTTTTGGATATCTGCTAAATGGGCAGCTCCAGTTGTTATGGCTGTTGCCTGTTTTCGCAACAGACTTCTCAGAGCTCCAAGAGTATGGGCTGGGTTTAGCATGGCTTCCTGTAGGTCTGGTGTGACTAGAGCTGCAGTAACTCTGGTTCCCAAGCTCAATGCTACAACACTCCCAGGGCTTGGTCCCTCCCAGCATCTCCCTCCAAGTCCCCATGGGAAGGCCAGGAAGCAAAGCTAGAACTGCTTGGTGGTTTTGTCCTATGTGGCTAACTTTGATAATGAGGAATAGGTGCTAGAAAGAAACCACCCCACACATTGATCCTCCTCCCTCTGTACACTCTCCTGAAGTAAATGATTACGTCCTGTATAGAAACTGATCAACAGATACACAAATTCATATTTTAATGTGAATTGGGCATTTTTTGCTTATGGTTTAAGCTATTAAATTCTACCTAAGAAACCTTTGCCTATCCCCAAAGATATAAAGATATTTGATTATCTTTTTAAAGCCTTCTTTTGTGTTTGTGATGATTTGTTGGACAATGTGAAAAGGGGTAGTTTCTATTTTTCTGTGTGGATATTATATTCCATTAATTAGGCTTTATCTACTGCTTTGAAGTGTCACTTGGGCTTATGGAGTAGGAATGTGAATAGGAGCTTATCTATTCCTTGACTCACTACTTTTCTCCGATCAGCCCATTCACCTACCTAGTCTCATTGCAGCTTTGTTTTACATGTACTAGTTTCCATACTTTAGATTCATACTTGTTTAAATTTACAAGCTTCAGCTATTTGGATTCCAGAGATTTCCACTAAAGTTGCATTGAATCTAGGTCAATTTGCAGACATTTGACATTTCTCCAAGTTCAATCTTCCATTTACAAGTGTGGTATAGCCCTCCTTTGGTTTAAATCTTTAGTTTCTTTCTATATTGTTTAAATCATCTCTGGATTTTTCCCACAAGTACTTACTTCCTTAAGAGATACCAGCATCTTCAAAGTTTTGTAATTTTTCCAGTTCTTAGTCAGAAAATTTGCCTAAAAACAATTATTCTGCCATTGTCTGAAATGGAACTTCCTCTACTTTTCCATATACATAAATCAATGTTAATTAGTGATTGGCCTAAATCTGAAAATCCCTACTACCCACTTGAGATTTTTGGTATACAAAAGGAAATGGGTTGTGGCTCACAAAACATCTAAATATTATTACAAAAATAGAAATTCAGCAAATGAGGGAGTGAATTTGTGGCTCAAGTGGCCAAATTCCAGCCTTGAGAAAAAAGCCAAGCCAGTAGGCAATGTTCTGAGTTAGAGCCGAATACCAGCACCAAATTTCTATTTTTCTAAGGTGTTAACCTATCAAAGAAGGAGATTATAATTATATCATAATTTCTCATTGGTTGTGTCCTAGTGTCAGTTATTATCAAACAAAAAATTAATTTTTTTCAGAATCCAGGCCCTAGACAGGTGGGAAGATTATATCTCTAAATTGGTCTTCCCTTGGGCATATTTAGTAGCTGTAAAAATAATAAAAATTGATTCATCACATATCTAATTTCCAGGTAATAAAGTCAACCAGTTTTCTTGTTGCTATACTCACATAGTGTGGAATCTGTTGATGTGTACTGGCCTCACTCTAGACAATTGTAACCAGCTGCAACATCATACTTCAGAATATTCTCTTTTCTTTTGAGTGTGACTTTATTTCTGCTTTGGAACTTTAACAAAAAGTTAAGTAGTTGTACAAAGGACTTGTCATTCACCAACACAATTTATGACTACAGTGCATCTTAATCAATGTCACCCCTTTCGACATCCTTACCCACCCCTCCTAATACACCCCTTCACTCATATTTCTTTTTTTTTCAAATTTTTATTATCAAACTGATGTACAGAGAGGTTACAGTTTCATACCTTAGGCATTGGATACATTTCTTGTACTGTTTGTTACCTTGTCCCTCATACCCCCCTCCCCCTTTCCCTCCCCCCCAGGTGTTCAGTTCACTTACACCAAACAGTTTTGCAAGTATTGCTTTTGTAGTTGTTTGTCTTTTTTTACCCTGTGTCTCTCAATTTTGGTATTCCCTTTCAATTTCCTAGTTCCAATACCAGTATACACAGTTTCCAATATACTCACATAATGTTACAGAGATAGTGTAAGTACAACCACAGGAAGGTGATACAAGAACATCATCAATAATAGAAGCTACAGATACACATGGGACGTTGAAAGTAGTTACAACTGTGATATAATAATTGTCTCCATAACATGGAGTTCATTTCACTTAGCATCATCTTATGTGTTCAATGTGGTACATATACACAATGGAATTTTATGCCTCTATTAGAAAGAATGACATTGTCCCATTTGTAAGGAAATGGAAGGACTTGGAAAAAATTATACTAAGTGAAGTGAGCCAGACCCAAAGAAACATGGACTATATGGTCTCCCTTATTGGGAATAATTAGTACAGGTTTAGGCAAGTCATAGCAGAGCATCACAAGGCCCAATAGCTATACCCTCGTATTTCTTAATGTTTAGGGTATGTATTCAATTTTTTACCATTTAACAAAGCAGTTTATGTATAGAATGCATCTTGATCAGTGTCATCCCTTCAATGTCTTCACCCTGCCCCCCCTTCAACCCACCCCTTTCCTTACTTTTTCTCAATTCTGTAACATATGCAATGATGTCTTGCCTGCATTATCTCTTCTGCCCTCCTTCATTCTTCTGCCCCTCTCCCCTGGGCCTCACCCTCCCCTCTTGCAAGTACCCATTTCCTGGTACTTATTTTGTTTGGCTTTGACTTAGTGTTTCTAAAGAATTATGCTTACTGGGGTGAGGTGGAATCTCAGTGTTGTTTTGGTTTGCATTTCCTTTATGGCCAGTGATGTAGAGCACTTCTTCATGTGTCTCTTGGCCATTCTCATTTCCTCTTCAGAGAAGTCTCTTTTTAGGTCTTTAGTGCATTAGTTGAGGGGGCAGTTGGTTCTTTGAGGTTTTGTTTTGGAAGAATTTAATTTTTTTAGTTCTGCATATATTTTAGATATGATGTCTTTGTCCGTTGTATGGCCAGTAAAGATCTTCTCCCAATGCGAGGGCTTTCTGTTTATCTTGCGAGCTATGTCCTTTCCATGCAGAAGCTCTGCAGTTTGATGCAGTCCGATTTGTCCAACCTTTCTTTGATTTGTTGTGTTTCTGGGCCTTTGTTAAGGAAGTTTCATCTGGTGCCAAGGAGCCCAAGTGCTACTCCTATTCTTTCTGGTAGTGTTTTTAGGGTATATGACTTTACTTCAAGGTCTTTGATCCATTTGGAATTGGTTCTGGTGCAGGGTGATATATAAGGATCGTGGATGAGGAAAATGTGGTATATATACACAATGGAATTCTATGCCTCTATCAGAAAGAATGACACTGCCCCATTGGTAAGGAAATAGAAGGACTTGGGAAAAAAAATCATACAAAGTGAAGTGAGCCAGACCCAAAGAAACATGGACGCTATGGTTTCCCTCATAGGGAATAATTAGTACATCTCTAGGATAGACATAGCAGAAGATCACAATAGCTAAATAGCTATGCCTATATGAACACATAAGATAATGCTAAGCAAAATGATCTCCATGTAATGGAAATCAATGGTATATCATTGTTGTAGTTAATCTCAACATGCCATGTGAAACCGTATCTTTTTTTCTCTCGTATTCCCTTTCTGTGGTTTTACTCCTGCTATTACTGTGACTGATCTTAGTACCTTGGATACTGTATATACATGTTTTGGAACTAGGGAAGGGAAAAGGAATACCAGAATCGCGAGACAAAGGATAAAATGACAAACCATTCTGTACAACTCATGGGGAAGGGGGGAGAGGGTAAGGGGGAGGGGGGAGGGGGAGGAAAAATGAGAGAAGAGGTAACAAGTTGGACAAGAAATATACTGACTGCCTTACATATAAAACTGTCTCTGTACTTCAGTTTGACAATAGAGAAAAAAATTAAAAATAAAATAAAAAAAGAATTATGCTGTTTGAACTCACTATAGAGTATTATACTCCAGTTAACTCACTTGTAAACTATTACTTAACACACAGTGTGTTTACTTACAAATTTATAGGTACATTCTAACTTCCACAAATGAAGGAAACCATGCAACTTTCTTTTCTCTGGATCTGTCTTACCTTTTAAAACAACATTTTATAGGGAGAGAACATTAGAAGACATAGATTTAGGAAGTACTTCCCTGGAATATGATGTACTTGTAGGTCTAGAAATTCAAATGGAGGAAAACAGATGATTGATAATTGACAGGAGCTACATCTAACTCTCCCTGATGCTCTAGGGGTGGCTTTCCAGGGTTATAAGCAACCCACTAGGGTATATACTGAGTTGTGTTGTTGCTAACCTACTTCATTAAACCACACCACGAATGAAACAGATGTTAAGAGATTCAGGGATCATTTTGAAGAAAACATTCTAAGCCCCATAAGGGAAATGCAAGTTTTAGAGTCTAAATGAAATTTTTAGAAAAGTTTGTTTCAGGTATGGTTAATATCAAAAGAAATAGCTGTTCAAAGTGAGACCAAAGGAGGATATTCTTAGGAAAGGATCACATAGACATATAAAATGATATTTATTGAAATTGACTCCAGGAAGTGGAAACAAGGTGTTTTGTTTTTGTTTTCATTTCCTTTTGTCTTATTTGTTCCTTTATCTGTCTTTGGGAGTAGGGGCAGGCATAGAAATGGTAGGACAAAGGGTGAACAAATGCAACAATGCTACTAGGTAGACCCACAGGTGGGTGGGGATGGGAGGGTAAAACTGGAAGACACTGTTCAAAAAGAAATGTACTCTTTATCTGACTTATTTAACTGAAACCCCTCTGTACATCATCTTTACAAGAACAATAAATTTTTAAAAAGAAATAACTGTTCACTGAAAATACTTTCCATTCAAATTTCTAAAATATTTCCAGAAAGAAAATGTTCTAAATAATCCTGTTATCTTCTGAAAATTAGCTCTTCCTTGAGGACTTTGTCATCTGTTAGCACAGTGATTGTGTGGTTAAAATCAAGTTGCTTACAAATTGTACAATATCATTCTTTCTGATGTAAGAGTAAAAATATATATATATGTATATATATATGTCCAAACTCATTCATATATATTTGTGTATGTATGTACACACACACACACACACACACATATATATATATATAACATTTTCTTGATACATTTGTCCATATCTGGGCTATTCCCATATCTGTACTACAATGAACATAGTTGTTGTGGTGGCTTTACTGTAACATCATTTGTGTTCAACTTCTGTCCAGGAGTGGGATTTCTGGGTTATGATGTAATTCTATGTTTAGTTTTATGAGTAACTGCCATATTGCCTTCCAGAGTGGTTGAATAAGCTTACATTCCTACCAATAGTGTATTAGAGTTCCCTTTGAGCTGCATCTTCCCCAACATTTTTTTTTGTTTTCTTTTTATAATGGTCCTTGGAAGAGATTACATGAAGTGAAGTAAGTAAAACCCAGAGAAACAAAGGTGGCATTGCTTCCCTCATCTGTGATAGCTAGAATTAGCCTATAAGTCTATAAGTAGATGAATGAATTAACTGAATCATGGTAGACTCAATGGAGAGTTCAAATAATGTAATTGTTTTTAGAAAAACAAATCAAAGCCCAACAAGTTAATCACTAGAGAATGGCTACTTGCAAGATAGCAAGAGAGGTGTAGGGGTGAGGGGTGTTCAGCCATGGAGAGAGGGGCAGAATGAAGTCAAGCATATATTGTACATACCACAAAGTTAAGAAAGTGATGGGTCAGATGGGGGTGAGAATGTTGAAGGGGTGACACTGTCAAGATTATTATATTTATAAAATGTTTTGTTAAATGACACCTTTGTACAACTGAAGATAGTTTTTAAATAATTTTTTTAAGTACTAAAATGATAAGCCAAGCTGCTCCTCAACCATTAATATGTCTTGCTCATTCAACCAATACTTACGGGTCCCAGCATGCTCTGTTTTCTCATGTTACTTCCTACTTCCTGTCTGAGTCTAAGGTCCTTCCATTGTATCCTCTTTCTTCATATCCTTCTTCAAGCTATATCTAGGTACAGAGATTTTGGAGCCCTCATCAAAACACTTGTTGAAATAAATAGTAATGGAATGGTCCAGAATCCCGAGTTATGCTTTTTTGAAATAAGTAACTTCTCAAATGTTGATACTAGAAATAAGTAACTTTTCAGAATTGTTTGGTTTTACCAGCTAAATATTTAGTGAACAAATGTCAATATTTTTAAGGCTTGTTTTAAATTGTTAAATTTTCTAGGAAAGTAAAATAGCTTCATAAATTTTTAAATTTCAGACAGCAACAAGCTTCTGACAATTTCAAATCTTACGCAATTCTGTATTTCAGAGTAAACATTTTCTCTTATATATTCTTGATTTTACGTATTGAACTCTTAACAACATTTAAATATGTTACTTTGTTATGTACTTCTTATATACAAGAAGCCCTGCTATATCCAAGTAATACAACCAAACTGATGACAAAATAAAACCCCAGTGTTTAAAGTGTTGTTGCTCCTATTTCTGGCTAGAGACCTTATTGTTAGTCTATACAGGGATATTTTGTTCTTCTGAGTAATTATCTGTTCTAGCAAAAATCAAATAATTATGAGCAACACTCTCGCAAGTGTTTTTTTGTGTGACATTTTGCTTTTACATTTCCTTTATGATAATTAAACTCAAAAAAGGGCATTTCTTATCTTCCAGTTCCCTTGTTGAGGAAAAAATGTACGCTGATTCCTAATTGTAATTCCTTTGTTTTACTGGAGTTTCTCCTCCAAATACTACCCCAGATGCACTTATGACAGAATAAGGGAAGTTCCCCTTTCAGAGAGATAGGAAAAATGCCCATTTCCAGTTGAAGCAGTCTAGAATGTAGGCTAGAGGATAGGCTGCCAACATGGCATTTCCATTCAGTGGTGCTAATCCCCACAACCAAACCTGTCAGTCATCTGTCTGGATGCTCATGTTTCAGCTTTCATTTCAGCAACCACAAAAATCCAGATCTTTATTTTAAGAGCAAAGCTTGCTGTTGGACTAACTTTATACAGACCGCCCCCAGCACATTGTCTGTGCTTAGTGACCTGGGGGGAAAAAGGGCCCATTATATCCAAAAATGTTAATGTTTCAACACAGGGAAGGACAGACAAGGAGGTACAAACCAACACAGGTCATCTTTCCTTTGTGCTGGATTTGGTTTCTGAATTCCTTCCTGAGAAAGAGTTCCGGCTGTAATTTTTCCCATGCCAGCTCAGCGGATAACATCTTTGCACTCTCTCTCTGCTCTGCCTGCTCTTTTACATCTACAGCAAAACACACAATGCCTTGTATTATGGTATCTCATGAACTAGTGGCAGCCCCTGCTCAGGGGCTGTAGATAGGAAGTGGGATGTAGGATACCATGAGATCTGTGATTTCTTATGAGACTTAAACTCTTAAATTCAAGTCCTTGATCATCCATTCATAAAGGATGCATTAGGCACAAGGAGCTACAACTTTTCCATAAGAATCCGAGGCCCTTATTGTAATGCCCAGAATAAAAAATACCCTCAAAAAGCAAGCCAGTCAATAAACGCTCTGCATTTTGCTCATCACTGCTTCTCTTAAAGAAGAAGAAAGGCAAATAGAGGGATCATTTATTCAAATTATAGAGATAAAGTCAGAAAACATACCACCTAGCTTAACTCACACAAAGACAAGAATTTTTCTCTTAAGCAAAATTCAAATTTGACATCTTTCCATTATTTTCTTCCAGATGAAGATAAATCACTCTCAGAATAACAAAATCATCTTAGCCAGTTTCCATTCAGTTTCCAATGTCTATTCAGTATTCACAGGGTCAAACACAAAAGAATGAACCATTTCAGACCTCCAGTGCAATGAGGTCAATGGAAACTAACTACAGGGAACATGGAATGTGAGTAAATGACAGGGCATGCCTGAGCAGGAGCTGGGGCTCTTATTGACCTTGTGCTATTGTGCTAGTTTGCACCTAGGAAGTCTCTGGTCATAACCTTGCTCTGCGTCATCTGCTTATAGGTGTATTTGGTTTAAAATTAGGCCTGTTGGAAAAGAACTACACTTAATAAAGTAGAGCTACATGCTAATTACTGAGTATCTTGGACTACATATTCAATAATGACCTTCACATTGCATATGATCCTACCCTTATCCACAAAAGGGTAAGAATACTGACTGATGCATGCCTGGAGCTAGTGGCTCACACCTATAATCCTAGCTGTTTGGGAGGCTGAAATCTTAGGACTGTGATCGAAAGCCATCCAGGCAAAAAAGTCTGAGACGCTCTCATCTGCAGTTAACCACCAAAATCTGGAAATGGAAGTGTGGCTCAAGTGGTAGAGTACCAGCAAATTATCAGTGCACAGTGCTTGCCTTTGTGTAGCTACAGATGTCTTTCTTGCAGCAACAAGCATAATATGTGACATTTCCTAACAGTGTTACCATGACAAAGATCATCACCTGGCCACACTGTGCATAGCACTTTCATATGCATGTCCCATGTGCCCTCCCTCCACAGGTTATCCTCTGAGGTTCTTAACCAATCATTAATAACTTGGAAATTAATAAATTGGAAGCACATGTCAATATACATTATATTCATAACCTGCCTTAAAGAAATAGTAATCTCTTAGTACAAGTAATTAATAATCAAAATTGGAAGCAAGAAAAATCTGCCACTCTATATTTGCACTAACAAGTAGCCACAAAAATTCAATGCTTCATGTTTTATATTTTCAAAATCTAATGATTACTCAGAGCCACTATGATGTTACACTTCTCCCAGTATACACCACTAGATTTTTAAAACTTTTTTTGAATGATTGTATCTGTAATTTATTTGAGAATTTATTTATTGACTTTATTTCTGGATATAAAACTCCTAAGTATATGCTTTCCATGTTGTATTTCAGATTTCACATATAATATTTCCCCACTGTGAATATACATTTTCCAGCCAAAATTATATTTAACTTGGCTTGTTTAAAAATAAAGTTCATTGGTACGTCTTTAATGAGGGAGGAGGTAACAAGTTGGATAAGAAATGTACACACTGCCTTACGTATGAAACTGTAACCCCTCTGTACATCACTTTGACAATAAAAAATGAAAAAAGAAAGAATTCTAATCACTGGGCACCAGTGGCTCATACCTGTAATCATAGCCACTCAGGAGGCTGAAATCTGAGAATAGTGGTTGAAGCCAGCCAAGGCATAAAATTCTGTGAAACTCTTATCTGCAATTAACCACAACAAAAAAAAAAGCTGAAAGTGGAGCTATGACTCAAGTGGTCAAACATTAGCTCTAAGCAAGAAAAAAAAAGCTCCCTCAGGGAAGTGTCCAGATCGGGAGTTCAAGCCCTAGGACTGTGATGATGATGATGATGATGATGATGACGATGATGATGATGATGATGATATTGATGATGATGATGATGATGCAGAGTAAATCTTTGGGCTAGAAATGAGCTTCCAGAATCATGCTTTATATTGACACTCATCCCTCAATCTCTCTGGGGGATTCATTCCAGGAATCCCATGTATAAAATGGCATAGAAGTTGCATATAACCTAGGTACAGCCTGTGTAATTTAAATTAGCTCTAGATTACTTATAGTGATCTACCACAATGTAAGTTCTATGTAAATGGTGGTACTGTAAAGGAAGGGTGACTAAGAAGAAATGTGTACATGTTCATGCACATGTAATTTTTATTATTATATATTAAACTTTACAAAATAAGTCATTTCATGACACTTCCATACATGCATAGACTACATTTGAACATATTGCATCCCTCTTTCATTTCTTACAAAGACATAGTTTTGCTCCTCACTTGGTTGAATCCATGTATGTGGAACCTGCAGATATGGAAGGCCTGCAAAAGAGTCTTGTTCCTTGGATTGATTTTGTATTATCTGGAAAAGAATAGACCAGAATCATTAACCTACAGTTTTCTTCACCCTCCAGCTCAATGATAAAGAGTAATTTTGATTCTAATTTGTGTGGTCACAGCCATACCTAATATGGTTGACCTTTGTGAGCTTATTCACCAATTTTCAGGTTACATGTGAGGTCTCCACACTGTTCTTTCTTCCTTTTCTTGTATTGCTTTCAGTTTAGGCTCATAGATGCATCCTGGAACAAGGAAATTCATAAATAGCACTGAAAGGAGAGGGAAACTGTGGAGGCAAATCCATCAGAGATTAATATTAAAAACAAAAGAAAGTCACCCTGTACAGCCTCCTAGGAAAATGCTAAATTGTCTTGGAAGCTCTTTAGAAAAACTTAAGGTCGTACTTTTATAGTATTTAGGGCTCAGAAGGAAATTCTGCCCTTTCTAAATATTGCAGCTGCCTGCCTACATGAAGCCAGATACTGAATTTTCTTCTGGACTGCCTTCTAGTCCCATTTCAGTCCCATGAGCCTGAAACCAGAAGTGGAGCTGGACAGCCGTCATGATTTAGGGCAGAATTAGAAGTCCGGCTCAAAAGTCAGGTTATATTTTTTGGTCAGAATAAAAATCAGAACAACTTATACATAACATGGTTGATCTCAGGGAGCCAGTGGCTTATAATTAGAAAGCCTAGAAGTTCTTACTAAAAAATTTTATGGATACTACTTTGGGGGGCAATATGTGTGTGGCTTCCTGGAGCTTGGGCCTAGGATCTAGGCCTTGGAGCTATCCCTTAGCCTCTTCTGGTTATAGCTGGACTTTTGCTAGTTAATTGGAAATAAGAGTCACAGTCTTTCCTGCCCTCGCTGGCAGATCATCAGATCTCAGCCTCTTGAGTAACCAGGATAATAGGTGTCAGTGACCAGCACTGGGCCATTTTAGTTACTTCTTGATTTAGTGTTATAACTCACAGAATATTCCTTTGGAAATAATAATTGAATATCTTTTAATTTTAATAATCTACTTATATAATACTCTGATCTATTTCTTTTCTTAGAGTATTCTTATTTGTACCTTGAACTCCAAATTTCATTTTTCTCTTTTATTCCTTAATCTCTGGAATAAAAAGTCTTGAAAAGTATGGTCCATGCTTATACCTTTATTTACTTGGTTTTTCTAGAGATTTATTTCTTCACCCTTAATGATTTTAATCATATCTGTATCATCAAAGTTATGATTCCCATACTTGGAACTTGATTTTTCTTTTCCTTTAAAGTTGTTGTTAAGAATATTTACAACAGTGGGATTCTCTCCAGTATTTCTTGAGTATTTTCTTATTCCCAAGCAAGAAACCTTATAGTATATGGAGTGTTTGTTCTTTACTTCTTCCGGATACTCAAGTCTAGCATTATAGTTTCAAGTATCTGGAAAGAATCACTTATCCAGCAACTGATCAGTCCATTCATTCATTCTTCAAACATTAGCTATCTTCTCATTTTTAAATGTGATGCTAAGAACCATATCAACAGTTACAAAGCACAAAGTCTTCGGAACACAAAGGAGATCAGAATCCTGCATCTTTCTGTCTAGTAATATATGTTTCAGGTGCTCGGAGCACATCGTACAGGCACTGGCCTTGGCTTCAGGTACCTCCACTGATAGTATGTTGCTTTGGTATTTGAAGTTTTAGATTCCTATAAGCTTTTCAATTAGGCAAAGTTTCTTTTTGACCTACATTCAATCAAAGCAAAGGTTCAAATTTTAGAGACTCAATCATTCCAAATTTTATCAATAATCTTTCAGATCTTCGGATGGTTTTCAAATTAGTTGAAGTTGAGGGAAAACCAAGACAATTTTTCCAGAACCTCAAATTTTAAACTTCTGAGCTGCTGAATGAGAATATAGCCACCTATAATATTCAAATAAAGACTGTACAGTATTTTATCCAGGTGCTGGTGACTCATGCCAGTAAGCCTAGCTACTCAGGGGGCTGGTATTTGAGGATTGAGGTTTGAAGCCCTCCCAGGCAGGCAAGTTCATAAGACTATCAATTCCGATTAACCATGAAAAAGCCAAAATTAGAGTGTAGCTCAAGTGGCAGAGTGTCAGACTTGATGGGAAAGAAAAAAGCCAAGTAGGAGCTCAAGGCCCAGTGTTCAAGCCCTTTTCCAGAGAGAGGCTGTTCCCAAGAAAGCTAGGCAAGATCTAGAAGTTGAAGTTAATATTTTATTTTGTATTAAGCTTTAATTATCTGTGGCCTAATGCCAAATGCAAGGACAACAGAGCGTTGCTGTAATTTGCCAGTCTGACCTTCCTTGGACTCCCTGGAATGTTACTAGGGCCAATGAGCTGGTACATAGTAATAAAGATTTTCTTCTAGGTTATCAGCATAATTTAGAAACTGTTGTTTCTTTATTTTTCAAGCCATTAGCATACTTGCTGCTTCTGTCCTCTAAGGGAAATCAGTTCCTTCTCTCAGCTGAGGACATCTAAGTGCAGAATTTTATCATTTTTCTAACAGTTTACCACCAGAGAAACTATTTGCTCTTCCAAACTCAGGCTATGTATGTGCAGGGGGGTAGGGAGGTGGTACAGAAAGATTTGAGTTCAGGTCCTGGACACTGTCCCTTAGCTTTTTTGTTCAAGGCTGGTGCTCTACTACTTGAGATATACCTCCACTTCTCACATTTTACTGGTTAAATTGGATATAATAGGGTCATGGACTTTCCTACCTGAACACAAACCTTAGATCTCAGCCTCCTTAATAGCTTGGATTTCAGATATGAGCCCTCAGTGTCCATTTCTCAAGACATTGTTAAAGCTTTCATAACTTTCCAGTACAGTCAAAGATCTCCAAATGGAATTACTTGGAAATCAGGGTTCAATTCCATTCCAGGTATTCAGCCTCTCATGCAATTAACTTTCCTCTCCTATTGAAAAGATTGAATATAAACTGCTTCATTTCTAAATATGCTGATATTCAGTAGTTCTTTACCCTCTTCTGATACATAGAAAACTGCATAATGTCAGGAAATTCCCTGTAATAAGGTATGCATCTCCTAGTTCAAGCATTAGTCCTTAAAATTCCAACATTGTCGTTTGCTAGGGGCAATCATTTTACTAAAATCTGCCTAATTCAGTCCAATAGTGATATACCATGAAGATAAGAGTGCTTTATTTAATGTGTTAAAGTATCTTAACTATACAATGAATATCACTCCTGATTAAACAGCTTGATTTTTTGTTTCTTTTGTTGTTGAAAGTGCTCTTTGACCTTCTGTGTTGATTTGTACTGTCTTGTGTAATAATTCATATGCATTTGCTTCTCCATTTTTAAAAAATTCTTTCAGCATCTGGCTCTTTCTTTTCTATGTTTCATAAAAAGAAATTGAAAATAGGGCAATCATCTGTTTCATGTAATCAGTACGTACCTCTGTCTGCTGTCAAGGGTTTAGCCTTTCAGTGTTAGTTAACTGGGTATGTGAAATTCAGTCACAACCTCTGGAGGGGCCTTCAGGCTGCCAATTCTAGAAAAGCATTACAGACAAGCCATGAACATCTTCATAATTATTAGCTGTTCTGCCATAGTACAGAGTGTATTGCCCCAGCAATAATAACAACCTGCACTCATAAGCCAAGCACTGGTGGCTCACACCTATAATCCTAGCTACTAGGGAGGCTGAAACTTGAGGAACATGGTTCTAAGCTAACCCTGGCAGGAAAGTTCATGAGACTCTTATCTACAATTAACCACCAGAAAAATGGACCTGGAGCTATGGTTCAAAGTGGTAGAGCATCAGACTTGAGAAAAAGAGCTCAGAAGCAGTATTCAGGCCCATGAGTTCAAACTCCAAGACCAACAAAAATAATAATAATAATTTCTGTGAATTTTATTGTTTTTGTCTCCACTTCTCTTTTGAGGAAGTGGCCTTCATGACATATTTCTGTTCAAACTAGTCTCTTCATGTCTTTTATTCTCCCTGAAATCCAGTTTAGGGAACTTTAATTTGTTTTCTACTTTGGTTTAATCATTTTTTGTTCTAATTTTTTTAAAATTTTTTTCTTATTTATTGTCAAAGTGATGTACAGAGAGGTTACAGTTTCATACATTAGGCATTGGATACATTTCTTGAACTGCTTGTTACCTCCTCCCTCATTCCCCCTTCCCCCTTCCCCTCTCCCCCCATGAGTTGTTCAGTTGGTTTACACCAAACAGTTTTGCAAGTATTGCTTTTGTAGTCGTTTGTCTTTTATCCTGTGTCTCTCGATTTTGGTATTCCCTTTCACTTTCCTAGTTCTAATACCAGTATATTGGTATTAAAATTATCTTTGTTGTCCCTTCTCTCACTGTCTTCCCAGTTTTCCCCTCCCATCCCATCCACAATTTTTATAATTCATTTTCAATGTAATGTCTGAAATACCACTACTGCAATTGCTTACCCTTTGTTTCTATACCTCCCTTTGGCCTCCCAAAGACAAATAGATAGACAAACAAGACCACAAGAGAAGAAAACAAAAACAACAAAAGAGAAAAATAAAACTTTTTTCCATTTCCTGGAGATCATTTCAATAAGTATTATTTTGTATGCTCAGATGCACATAGGAATTGTCCTTTCTGTTCCTTTCCTAAGAGTGTCCTCCTCTGGCCTCACTGTGTGTGAATGCCTACAGACCAATATTCTAGATCTAGCTTTCACACATGAAAGAAAACATGCAGTATTTGTGTCTTGGAGCTTGGCTTACTCACTTAACATGATTTGTTCCAAGTTCATCTATTTCCCTGCAAATGGCATAATGTTAGTCTTTCTAAAGGATGTGTAAAATTCTATTGTGGATAGGTACCACATTCATAAAAATATTCAAAATATTTTTAAATTTATTTTCTTTGTGTTGGTACCAGAGCTTGAATTCAAGGCATCAAAATATCCCTCAGCTTTTTGACTTACAGCTGGTGCTCAACCACTTGAAGTGCACCTCTAGTACCATCTTTTTTGCTAGATAATCAAAGAAAAGAATCTCTTATACCTGTGTGTTCAGCCTGACTTCAAAACTCAATAGTCAGATCCCGGCCTCTAGAGCAGTGAGGGTTACAGGTGTGAACCACTGACATCTGGCTCATTTTCACTTTGATTAATTCATACAATTGTATAACTTGCTACTTGTCCAGCATGTGTAATCATCAAATCAAGGTAATTAGTCTTTCCTTCACTTTAAAATGTTGTCCTTTGTTCATGTAGAGAAACTTTGTAGTTCTTCATAAGGTGAAAAATAAGTTGTTGTCAGCTTAACATGTTGCTATATAGAACATCAGAATTTATTCCTCCCCTATACCCATATCTTGGTGTCTGTGTTCTTAACCTCTAATGATCATTCTGGAGGCCCAACATCAAATATACATAGATCTCTTTTAAATATTCAGGTTACCTGTTCTCTGATAATTTGACCAAAAGGGCTACTTTCCCTCTATGTCAACATTTCACAGTCAGGCCTGATTAATCATTCCCTGTAATTCCTAAGTATTACCTCATATTTTTGATTGCTCTAGTCAGATTTACTGTCTCACTTAAGTGTGTTTCTTATAAGATATGCTTTTTCATTTCTGGGTTGTTTTGCATCTACTTGAGGTTAATCTTTTTTGGGGGTAAGTTATGCAGATCATTTAATGTTCTGAGGTCCTTCTGTACCAGTAAAATACATATGCAATATTGGTTCATCTTGAAATATTTTGTTGTATGATAAACACATTGACAATCGTGTTTCTTTGTATAGTAGATAATAACATAAAATTTTTCTTTGCTCATAAGTACTTAGACTCTCTGTCATCCATTTAGCTCCCATGTGGCATGGAAACTGTTCCAGGTCACATGTAACTGATTGAAAATTTAGCATTAGATAACTCTAACTAAAGTATCTGCTATCGATGCAGATATTAGTTCCCTAGTTTCATATCATACAGCTTAGCTATGATGTGCCTATAGACACAGTAGTGTGAACTATTTCATAGATATTGATGATGGAGCAATGGAGCAAGTGGTTCTAACCAGCAAGAGAAAAATATTAAAAGACCTTATGAAACTTGTGCAAAGTTCATCATGAACACAAAAATAAAATACAAAGCTCCATACACTTGAGATTCTGTAAAGAACACAGAATGCAATGTTGTGTCCCTCCAGACTTCAACTTCTCCCATGCTTGGATGGACATACTGGGTTGCTATGGCACCAATAACAGCGAGATGGCTCTTGGCACTCAAAAAGGCAAAGAAAGTGCTTTTAATGTGTAATGTCTCACTTGATGTCCTGTGTGCTTGGAAAATATGTACAAACAATCATCCTCCTTGAGGGAGGATGAAGAAATAGAGACTCTGAAATAATAAAAGGTCTCCATGAGTCCTGGTACAGTCACCCATACAGTTGGCACTGCCAATGAGAGCTGTCTGACTGTAAAACCTGTGCCTTCTCCCCTTTCATAGTTACAATCCTGGTATCAGGATCCTGTTCTAATCAATATAACACTGGGTTGTAAGCTTCTTCAAGACAGACAGATCACAGATCCTTAAGAAGGCCACTCTTATTTCACATTGTTGGATACTACTTTTAGGGAGCAAACAGTGAAGTGCTGTACAAATGTTGGCAACTCATGACAATCTGTTTGTTATATTTTCTGTTCTTTACAGAAGTTCTATGTACACAGCACTTTGTACTTTATCCGTAGGTTCCATGTTGCCTTAGTACTGAACCCCCAAGTGCTCACAAAGAAGCCTGGAATTTGGTTAGTGTCAGCTGTCATGTGTTGGTACATGAATGAAGGTGAAGACAACAATCTTGTTCTTGATAGGAAAGGCATAGATCATCATGCATAAGGAGTTGTTTTGTGAGATACCAATGCTGAAGAGCAGAGTGTTGCAGTTAGAGAAATTCCATGTGGTTTTTTCCAGTCTATGTGGCCCAGGTATCCATTTACTGTATCTCTCAGAGCAAAGCTCTGCTGGATCTTAAGAGTGACTTCCTACTGGCAGTGTCACTAAGAAGCCATACTGAAATTTTTGCTTTCCTTTCTTCCCTTCCTCCTTTCCTCCTTCCCTCCCTCTTTCTTTTTTCTCTTTCTTCATTTCTCTCCTTTTCTTCTTTCTTTCTCTTACACTTTCTTTAATTTTCCTTGCTTTCTTTCTTTTTATTCTTTTTTCTTTTTTATTTCTTTCTTTTGTGTCCATACTAGAGACTGAACTCAAGGCCTGTGAGCTGTGTCTTAGCTTTTTCATTTCAAAGCTGTCACTCTACCACTTGAATCATTCCTTCACTTCTAGATTTGGGGTGGCAAATTCAGAGATAAGAATCTCTCAGACTTCCCTGCCTTGTCTGGCTTTGAATTGAGATCCTTAGATCTCAGCCAGCTGAATATCTAAGATTATAGGTATGAGCTGCTAGTGCCCAGAAAAATATCACATCACAGATCTATACTCACTGCTTTTGCACATAATACCATGAGTGAAAACTTCTTTGTAGCTCAACAAGAGGCAACTGTTGATGCTGAAATTTGATGGGGTGGCTTGTGAAAAAAAAAAACCTTAACTCTTGTCTTTTATTCTCTTCTATTCTCTTCCAATATTCCAAATATGATTCCCAAATTCTAAGTAATACTGCAAATTCTCAGATATCTGTGATCTAATTTGTCCTCTCATACAATATTGTTTGCTTTATGAGGAGTAAACCCTTAATAGTATTAGAACTTTTGGCATTTTTCCAGTAGAGGAAATTTCTGCTTACCATTTCATATTTTTCGACTTCTTTTCAAGTAACTGAGAGGCTTATAATATTTTGTATCAGACTTCTTTCTTGTCTGGAGCTTTCTGTGGGAGAAAAGAGAAAGATTCCTTTGATCTAAATCTTTTTTGATGTAATCCTTTTCTAATATTAATCTTATTTACTCCGTGTCAGTCTTTAATTATTATTAGCCCTTTAATCTAGCCACATGTGACAAAATTTGGTTCCACAGAAATGTGACTCTGGTTTCATGAATTACTGTTTTTCTTTCCATTTCCAGTAAGGGTTTTTTTGCTTTTTGAGTTTTGTTTTTGCTGCTGATATTAGTTTTTTCCTAGAAAAATTCATACTTTTGTAGGACCATGAAGTATCCCTTCATTCTCAAAATCCTCAGGATTTTGTATAGTGTATGCATAATATTTCCTCATATTTGATGTCACCATGTGGCTATTTATGTTGTACTCCTATTAATAATATTATTGTAACTCCTATTTCCATAAGCTTTTATCATTTATAAAAGAGAACTGCTCTACATTAGCCATTTTATGTTCTTCATACACACACACATACACACACACACACACACACACACACACACACAACCAAAACAGTGGACTAGGACTTTTTTTTTTTTTTTGCCTATCCTGGGGCTTGAACTCAGGGCTGGGCACTGTCCCTGGCTTCTTTTTGCTCAAGGCTAGCACTCTACCACTTGAGCCACAAGAGCCACTTCTGGCTTTTTCTGTGTATGTGGTACTCAGGACTTGAACCCAGGGCTTCATGCATACTAGGCAAGCACTCTACCACTAGGCCATATTCCCAGCCAGGACTTTATTTTTATGGATGAGAAAACTTAGTCTAAACATATTGAACCAAATTGTTATAAGCTCCTATAACAAATCCAGCTCTCCAACCGGAGCCCCAGACATGGTCCATGTTATTTCATGAAGCAAACATCTATAACATGGCTATGCAGTTGTAGGGCACCTATGAAAAATAACTTTATTAGAAAATGCATCACTGCTAACTTAGGCATCATCTGCACATAGATATTATAGTAGCAAGCCAGTTAAAGGAATCTCCATTGGGGCAATAAATTTTATTACCTTTTCTTTTTTTTCTCAATATGTTGTAGATAAATGGAACTTTGTGCTTATTGAAAATATCATCTCCTATAAAATAGTTAAAGTAAGTGGCATTTTCTTAATTTTATTTGTGGGCATATTTGATCATATATATCAAGTGGCTTTTGTAGACAAAGGAAAGTAAATAAAACCAGAGCAAGAAGGCTGCTCCATTCATATTTTTGTTCAAGTAATTTCCTATTCTGCCACATACTACTATAGTTAGCATAACAGTGGTCAATTTTTTGTGGAGGAGGGTCAGTCCCGGGCTGGAACTTAGGGCCTAGACACTGTCCCTGAGCTCTTTCAGCTCAAGACTAGTGCTTAACCACTTGAGCCACAGCTCCACTCCCAGCTTTTTTTTTTGGGGGGGGGGTGGTGTTGGGAGAGGCAGTTAATTGGAAATAAGAGTCTCTCAGACTTTCGGGCTGCAAGATCTCAACCTCCTAAGTAACTAGGATTACAGGTGTGAACCACCAGTGCCCAACTATAATCATAAATTTTAACCTTTAAGTTGCAGTATTCACTGAGAATTAAAATGGTCATTTAGTTAGAAACTCTTGACTTACATGCAGAAGTGAATATTCTTGAAACTTGTCTTAACCATCCACAAACAGGAAGAGAGTCTCATAAATGCCTTCATTTTGGCTAATTTATTGATCTTTTTATTTTATTTTGTGGTGTGGGAGGGCCAAATAGGTAAAAACACAGTTTGAACCTAAAGAAGAAATAGTGCGTTAGTTGTAGATAATTTCATCCCCAAAATATAAAAGAAGCAGAACTGAATTGAGCTGAACCACACTAATAAGTTCCAAGACAATTTCTTAAGAATATAAAGTTACCTAGATTCATCAATAGTCAGCTAAAACAGTTCCCTAGAAAATAATCAAATGCCCCAAACCGGCTTTATATACAACCTCAAAATTCATGATCTGGCTCCATTAATATAAAGAAAGGGGAAAAAAGTGTTGATCTAGGGAGTAATCTTTTTTCTAGACATTGCCCTTAATTTATAGATCCCTTTTTTATTGTTCTAACTATAATAGAATCTTTTTTCTCTGAAAGTCATTAATATCCTTAACTCCTCCCACTTTGGGGAGTGTTTAATGCCTCTGTGGTTAACAAAGTAAATTTTGTAATTTTAAGAATAAGTCATTCTACATATAATCCTTCAAGACATCAAGACACATGATATAGACAGTGTTGCAAGTCATCCTGAAAATAAAAACTCTCACTTCTACTTCCCATTTCTTCCTTCAGCTGTAAAATTTTCACCTTTCCTCACCCCAAAAGCTTATAGTTACTATCCGTATGCCTACCTTATTCTGTGCTCCTGAGGCTAGGAGAAACATGATGAACACAAAATCTCTCTTGTAATACATGGAAACATGGAATGTACTAAGAGCATGGAACTTGGAGTAGTAAGGCTTAAGGTCAGATCTGCCTTAATGGCACTATGGCCTGAAGCATACAACACTCTAACTCTTGAACTCTTTCTCTTCCATGTAGGGACCAAACTGTCTGCCTCCTTGGGCTATCAGCAGAATTAAATGTCATGGTACTTGACTCAGTGCTTCATGATAGGTATACATTTAATATAACAACCCAAGAGAGATATTAATGGTCATCTTTCATAGCCATTAACTCAAATAAGAAACTACTGACTTATTAAGAACTAGTACTGTAACTCAAAATTATTTTAGTCTACTTTCCAGTGTTTTCTACTTATAGTGTGTTAAGGGTTTTTGTTTGTTTTGTTTATTTACCAGTCCTGGGGCTTGCATTCAGGGCCTAAGCACTGTTGCTGGCTTCCTTTAGCTCAAGGCTAGCACTTCATCAGTTGAGCTACAGAGCCACTTCCAGCTTTTTCTGTTTATGTGGAGCTGAGGAATGGAACCCAGGGCTTCATGCATGCTAGGCAAACACTATACCACTAAGCCACATTCCCAGCCCTGTTAAGGGGTTTTATGTTTTAAAAAGAATGTATATATAGTGTGATGTAGAATTATTTCCTTTCTTTTTAACATTTTTGTAAGTGTACATTTCTTGTACAAGGGGTTTCAATGTGACATTTTTCTACATGCAAAAAAATTCTTCTTTTTTAAGAAAGATTTTTAAAATAATTTTATTTATTTATTGTGTTAATGTGATACCAAGAGGTTTATGTGCTATCAAACCCAAGACCTTGCTAGGCAAGCACTCTACCACTGAGACACATTCCTAGCCCTCCCATCTACTTCTTTTTCCCCTTCTACTTCTTAAAACAATTTCAACAGATTTCATTGTTTTTTTTCTATACATGCCTATAAGCTATTTTAAACATATTTACCTATATTTATTCTCAAATTATTTTATTGTTAGCAATTCATTTCTTTTTACATAGTTTGATTATATAGCTTTTAAAGTCAAATAATACCATGAGTCCTTTAATTCAAAACAGTCTCATATCCTCCTACCATATTTCTGATTCTTATTTACTTGTAGCTCTTTTAGTATGTTTTCCTGTAATTTAACACTGTTTATAAATAGTGTGTTTATAATTCTACTTTCTAAGTTTCTTGTAGCAGATTTCTTTAGTGTGAAAACTTAAAAAAAATTTGTTAGTTTTCTATTGTGTGAAAGGTATAGCTATTTTTTCCTCCCCCAATAGACTGTCTCTTCCCTCTTACTCCCAATATGGACAGAGCAATATGCATTTTTATAACTTTGAAACTGGTGTTCAGTGTTGAACCAAATAAATACTATCAGCACTTGTTTATCAAAGACATTGTAGGTTATTTGTGTGTTTGCACTAGTTGTTTTTATGTGCATGCTTTTCACCCCATCCCTAGCCAATATTCCTTGTTCTTCCAAACTCTTTGTAAGGCATGTCTGGTTCCTGATTTCTCATTGGTTCTTTATTCCAACCTAGAATGGCTATGCCTGGGTCTTTGCTGAGATGCCTGGTTTATACGATGCTTTGCATTTTCCTGCTCCTATGATTTCCTCTACTTCTCTCTCATACCTGGTTTCCTGGTCCGTAGATGTTATAGTTCCTCAGGTTCAGAAAATATATTTACTACTAGCTTCCCAAGGAAGGCTGGCTGCATATGAGGTTATATTTTGAGGTGTTTTTAATCCTAAAATATGCTCTGTTCTTACATAGGATTGGAAATAACTTTATCCTTATAATTTCATTGCTTTCTAGAGATCACTTTCTTTCCTTTCTTTCTGTTGTTTTTTTAAATTTTTACTTTTAGTAGTGCAAGTGGGTATAATATGAAAATTCCATTGATGATTAAATGTGTTTTGAGCAAGTTCACCCTTGTATTATATTTCTGTAAGCCTTCTTCTCTCTCTCTTCTCTTTTCACAGTATCAAAGCATAAATTCAGGGCCTTGCACTTCTAGGCAGGAGCTCTACTACCTGAACTATGCTCTTAGCCCATTTTGTTTTGATTAATTTTTAAGTCTCCCTTTTTGTCCATGTTGGACTGAACTGAAACCCTCCCAGTCTTAGCCTCCCAAGTAGCTATATTTATAGACATAAGGTGCCATGCTCATCTCATCTCTTCCCTTACTTTTTAGAAATATTTAGTGAGTCTTATTATACTTTTATTATACTCTGTCTTCATCCATTGCCTTGACAACTCCTTGGCCCCTTTACTTTGTGAATTTATGTTCTGCAATCCTGGAATTTTTTAAATGAATTTTTGTTTATTTGTTTTGTTTTTGTTGCCAGTCCTGGGGTGTGGACTCAGGGCCTGAGCACTGTCTCTGGCTTCTTTTTGCTCTAGGCTAGCACTCTACCTCTTGAGCCACAGTGCCACTTCTGGCTTTCTTCTACATATGTGATGCTGAGTAATTGAAATCAGTGCTTCAGTTATATGGGGTGAGCACTTTACCACTGGGCCATATTCCCAGCCCCTTAAGTCAATTTTTGTTTTGTCTTATATTTTGCAGGGCTGGGGGAGTTGAACCTAGTATTTCGTGCATATGAGGCAAACACTATACCATTGAGCCACATCTGCTGCCTCTATCAGTTTTCTATAATCTCTTGTACTATTGTCTATTTGTTCTCTTTTTTTACAAGCTTCCACTACTGATTCTCTAATGTGTGTGTATATTTTACTCCTCTTTTCTCTTTGTTCTGCTTTCTAGCATTTCTAGTACTGGTATTTTTCATGGCTTCTTTTCAACTCCCTGTTGTTGTTTTTGGTGTTACTCCTGTCCTTTCTCTTAACATTCTAGTATTGTCTTCCTGGTTTTAAAATGTGCTTTGTCATCATTGTATCTTTTTTCTTCCTTGCCCACATCTTTCTTCCCCCTCAGAGACTACTGGTTATACTCTTTTCTCCTGAATCTGTGCACTGAGTGTTTACTGTTGATTTTGGTGTTTTCTTTCTTTCATGAGAATCTTAATCTCATTTCTTGTGACTTTTGGCTTTAATTACAATATTGAGTGGGGCATTGATATGCAATTTGGAAACCTTTAGTGCTTTTGTGGAATTTGCTGGCTGGTGTTCTTTTCTTCAGTTACCTATGTTTTGTTGGGAAAGTTCCAAGTTAAAGTCATTAGGTTTATTTACTCTCCTTCAATATTTCCAAATTAAAGCTCTCCAATACCTACATAAAAATGTGTACAGGGTGAGGTAGGTGTGGGCAGGAGATTGTGAAGGATGATATTCATCCAAAGTGGCCATGATCTGGTGATTGAAAGCAGTCAGGAACCTGAGGGATCTCACCAGTGAACTTGAGAGTTTTACACCCTCCTTTTCATTCTGTCACCAAGACTTCTTTCAGTGGTGACTCAGGACCTTATCTAAGGTTCCACTTCAAAGTAAAAACTGGCCTTCTTGGTGGGTGAGGGAAGGGGAATTTTCTGACTAGAAGTAAGGGAGAAAGTTTGGCTCCTTCTTTTAAAAGACGTTCACCTTGTGAACTAGATAGGCCTGGCCTGACATTTTCATGTATTCTCCGCCCCTGATGTTTCTTGATGTTTACTTGATGTTTCTGTACCTAAGCCTGGGTCCAGTGGAATGAATTGACTTGCTTGTTTATGACCCTAGTCTAGTCTCATAGCTTTGCTATTTCTCCACTCAGCAACCTTGCTTGCCATCAGCCATTCACTCTGAAGCTGAACTTGTAGACATCTGTCATGTCCTCAGACCTTCTCTTCCATGTTCTTGTCCTTGAGATTTATATATGTTTCTTGCTCTTACACTTTACTATTATTTTAGGATGGTATTTGAGAGGAAAAGTAGAAATGTTCAATCTTCCAGGTTCCATTAGAAGTGCTATAAACACCAGATAGTGGGCTCATGCCTGTAGTTCCAGCTACACAGGCGGCTGAGATGTGAGGATCACAGTTCAAAACCAGCCAGCCAGAAAAGTAAAGTGATTGAGTACTACTAGCCTTAAGGGGAAAAAAAAAAAAAAAAGAAAAGAAAAAAAAAAGCTCAGGAACAGTGGCTAGGCCCCAAGTTCAAGCCTCAGGACCAGCATAAAAACAAAAACAAAGAAGAGCTCCTGTCTCAGTCCCCTTCCCATTCTAGAGTGGACAATCTTTTATTAATTCTCGGCTATCCCTTTCCTCTTTCTCTTCTGCAAACATCAGTTAGTATCTGCTGAGCACAGTCCCACAGGTGGAAAGAGTGAATTTTCACTGCCTCAGGAAGAGAGGACGGCTCACCCCCTTTTCTAATTACCACTGAAATTCTCACAAATGGATTGTGATGTACATTAACAACAGAAATAAGACAATAAGCCAACACTGAAAGCAAAACCAGTACGTTAGTAGCAAAATACATTCAAAAGTAAAATGAATCAAGAGAATAAAGTCTTAGGAAACAAAATATCTGGCAGTTTTCAATTTTCTATTAATTATCAAAAAATTTTAAACGTCAACAGATTCCTCTCCTCCCACCAAAACAAGAACAAAACATAATAGAAACTTCCAATGACCAAAATTAATTGAATATATTGCTCTGAATATACATATTTTTGGAGACCTACTACTATGTGTTGGGTGGTCTTCATGGTGCATAGTAAAGGTGGAAGCAAACCTTGTTCAGTCATATAAAATTTCATCATTATTCTGACTCTGGGATGGCCAAATCCAGTTAATCTGCCTTCTTGGTTCTATGGAGCACACTACAATCCATGCCACATGCAATTAAAGAATGGTTCAAATGGCAATCTGAAGAGCTTTGAAGATATCCGTGGGAAACAGGCTGCTTGGCTGTTCATTACTCTTGTAATAGATTAAAAGTGACATTAGTTTGAGGAAAAAAAAAATCACCTCATCATTCTGGTCCAATTGTCCAATTAGGGCATTCACACTTCATACTGCAATTGCACAGTTATTGACATTGTTTTTCATCCATCGATGGCTAGTGGAGAAATACACAGAACTTTATAAGCTTTTACAATGTCTCTGCTTCTGCCCAAATTAAAATCTTTGGGCATAGAAGAGAAAATGTTTATGTGTACATGGTTGCAACGAAACAAACTATTCTCTGGGGGCAGTGCAGAAGTCAGTTGATGTTTGAAAATTAAATTGCAGTACATAGAAACCCAGATCCTCAGAAAATAGGAGATTTGTACAAACTTCCTCATTCTTCCACCTGTAACATAAATGAGAAAACTCCCAGTATGATGTTTTCATACATGAATATAATGTACTTCAATCATATTTTTCTCCTCCACCTATTTCCCTCTTCCATGTCTCATTGATTCCCACTCAGTAATCTACAATTTATTTTCTCTATCTCTAAGTTTTACATATGAGAAAAAATAATTCTTTCTGTGTCTGCTTTATTCTACTTTCCTGTAAATGATATAATTTCACTCTTGTTTGTGGGTGAATAATACTCTATCATGTACATATGTCACATATTCTTTATCCATTCATCTAGATGTAGTAAATTAAAAATAGCATTAGTTGAAACACACACACAGACACACACACACACACACACACACCAGCCTATAAATGATCCCATAGCTGGGCTACTATGAATAGTCCTGAAAAAAACATTGTTGTGCAAGTATCTGTTGTATAACAACTTGCATTCCTTTGGGTATATGTTCAGCAGTGGTACAGCAGAAGGATATGGTAATTTTATTTTTATTGAGGAAACTAGCACTGATTTCTATAATGGCTACACTTCCATCCTTCAGAACAGTGTGTAAGGAAGGGTTTCCCACATATCCTTACCTACATTTGTTGTTTCTTTTCTTGATGACTGTTATTTTGACTGGTATTTTGCTTTGATTTGCATTTCCTTTATACCTAAGAATGTTGAAGTGTTCTTTGTGTATTTCTTTACTCGTTGTGCTTCTTTTGGTAACTTTTTATTTAACTCATTTGCCCATTAATTAATTGGATTACTTTTTTCATTTTTAGTTTTCTGGATATTATATATTCTGGAAATTAATTCCTTTTCTCTGAATAGCTGCCAAAGATTTCTCCCATTCTATGGGTTATCTAGTAATTCTTTTTTTTTTTTTTTTTTTTTTTTTTTGGCCAGTCCTGGGCCTTGGACTCAGGGCCTGAGCACCATCCCTGGCTTCTTCCCGCTCAAAGCTAGCACTCTGCCACCTGAGCCACAGCACCCTTCTGGCCGTTTTCCATATATATGGTGCTGGGGAATCGAACCGAGCGCTTCATGTGTAGGAGGCAAGCACTCTTGCCACTAGGCCATATTCCCAGCCCTATCTAGTAATTCTTATCTAGCAAGTCTTCTTTCTAGTAATTCTTTTCTTTTATCTGCAGAGACTTTTAAATTTGATGTGACCCCATTTGTCAATTCTTACTCTTATTTCCTGAGTCATTGGAGCCCATTCAAAAAGTAATTGACTTTACCTCTTCTTCAAGTGTTTTCTGTATATCTCTGAGTGAATCTAAAATTTCAGAATTTACATTAAGTTATTTGATTCATTTTGAATTGATTTTTGTACAGGGTAACAGGTTGAGATACAGTTCTAATATTTCACTGGTGGATATACAATTTTCTTAGCACCATTTGTTGAAGAGGCTATTCTTCAGTGTATATCTTTGTCACCTTTGTTAAAATCAAATGGTTGAAGCTATATGGACTTTTTTCTGTGTCTTCTGTTTCAATGTTCTACATATGTATGAAACGGAACCATGCTGCTTTTGTTACTATGTCTCTGTATTGTAATTTAAAGTCAGGACTCATGAAACCTCCATCAAAAACTTGTATTTTCCTGCAAAAAGTCTGTTTGTGTAATTCTAGATAGCTAGGAACACCCTTTTATAATGACTAAAATAGAAGGCAATATTATCAATAACATAAAATTTCACCTATTAGATTTGTTTCACATGTACTTTTTACTAAGCTTTAAAAGTGGAGAAAGAAATTTTACATTTGTATTTTAGTATAAATTTACCAGTAGAGGGCTGGGAATGTGGCTTCGTGGCAGAGGGTTTGTCTAGCATGCGTGAAGCCCTGGGTTTGATTCCTCAGTATCACATACATAGAAAAAGCCGGAAGTGGTGCTATGACTCAAGCAGTAGAGTGCTATCCTTGAGCAAAAGAAGCTCAGGGACAGTGCCCAGGCCCTAAATTCAAGTGCCAGGATTGGCAAAAAATAAATAAATAAATAAATAAATAAATAAATAAAAATTACCACTAGATTTGATTAGCACTTTACTGCATAACAATATCATTAGGGACCTTTTTTTCCCCCCAGAAAATAACTGGCTCCTTGAAAGTATTTCCAGAATTTTTTTAAAAACTTCAATTTTTTTAACAATGAGATTAGAAAGATGGTATGGAGAAATAGCACAATTTTCACAGGAGATAATATTGAGGGACATAAAAATGATTTAGAGCCAAGTACTTGGTATTGATAATTGTATTACAGATTTGTATGTAGAAAAACAACCATCTTTCCACCTCATTCTTTGTCTTGGTTTCATTTCCTACCCAACTATACATTATCAGTGCTGACATTTCAAAAATAAAAAGAGTCACTCACTCCCAAAGGACCTTCATCATCACCAGTGATTATTCCTCAAAAACCCTCACTAGCCTCTTAAACTCCTCATCTCTATCTCTCTTCCCCCTACCACAGCTCAGGATCACTAAGGTGATAGAATAAGAGCTTTATGCCTAGGACTAAAATTGGAAGGCTAAGATGACTGGATGCATTTGTTATACAACATAAAATAAGAGCACAAAGCAATGAAGGGAAAATTGAGACAAGTTAATTGCCTAAAATTACTGCAGTTATTAAGACAAAAAATTAAGTAATTTCTAAAGCCCAGAATTCCTTGGTAGCTTTTTTGTGACTATTTCTACCATGATGCTAGTGCAGCATCTATTGAGTCCATGTTCCTAAAGCTGATTGGAGGCATAATTCATATCTATTAAAGAAAGAAAAAATGCTAAAGTGGACTTGGCTCTTGAGTTTGTTGGGAGGTTGGGATGTTTAACTTAAGGTTGATTATGAATAGTTTATATTCTTGCCCATTTTAATTCTATTTAAAGTTTCCATACACAATGCTAATGAAATCTTTGAATTGCAAATGATTAATATCCTGGCTAATGTGTAAATGCTGTAAGTCTGCAACCTATACATTCAATTTAATTTTCAAGATATTAATGAGTCAACAATTTGATGAAAATACAGTCTGGTATGCTTTAAATACCACTCATTTGGGAAAAGTAACAGGGATTTGAACTGAGGACCTTGCATTTGATCAGATGACACTACCACTGAGTCATGCCCTCTGCTCTTTTTGCTTTTATTATTTGTTTTTGTTTTTTTTCCAATAGCATTTTTTTCCCTCTGGACCATAATGTCAATAATATCGAATTTGAGACATTCTAGTTGAAGACCACTCTTTTAGTTTTTGGTCTATCATGAGGCTTAAACAAAGGGACTGAGCTTTGTCCCTGAGCTCAAGGCTAGTGCTCTACCACTGTGAGCCACAGGTCCACTTCCAAGTGGTTGATTGGAAATAAGAGTCTCATGGACTTTCCTGCCCAGGCTGGCTTCAAACCATGATCCTCAGATCTCATCTTCCTGAGTAGCTAGGATTACAGGTATGAGTTAATAGAACCCAATTTGAAGAGCACTGTGAAGGACAGAATATGGGAATGGGGCACTAAGGCACTGAAGCCTGTTGGTAAAGCAGTTCAAATGTTAGTATCAGAGATGAGGAAGACCAGAAGCAGCAGTAATGGGTTGGCCCATTGTGGTAAACCAGCATACAAGTAGACCCACTTGGACAAGCTCTCATGGAGAAGAAAAAGAAATGTTAGCAGTGTTGCTCACTGCCTAGTTTCTCGAATTGTCTGTGGCCATCATTTAGAATCTCAGAGCCAGATTCAGAATCTGTGAGCAAGGGAACAATAATGTGCACAGATTCACAAACTCCTGAGATGATCTGTAACGTGTATTTCCCAAAGACTTTGGTTCCTCAACTTGTTTTCTAGTAGATTAGGATGTTTATAATTACATAAAAAACGGACGCCATTTAGTTTTAATCACGTAAATAAAAGGATACATGTCCCTCAGTGCTGTGAAGAAAGAACATAAGCTAAACATGAATAGTGTTACATGAACCAAAGTATTACTATATCCTTCCCTTTTTTGCTTATTCGTGTGTGTGTGTGTGTGTGTGTGTGTGTGTGTGTGTATTATGATCTTTCAGTAGTTATACAAAGGAGTTTCCATTCAACATGTCCGTTTAAAATAACTATACCTTTTGTATATGGGAACTACTTGGGGGTATTTACGTCTTTCCTGCAATAAGAAACTAATTTGCTACATGCTGCATTGTGCATTCTGCCTCCCCCCACCCACCCCCCACCCCCAACATGCTGATGGCACTGCCAATTCTTCCTCCACTTGCCTGGTCAGCATATTCTCAGATGAATGGTTAATTCAGTTCTGCATGCTTTCACCAGGTCACTGCATCCCAGTTGAGAAATGAGACATTTGCTTTGCAGGCTCATGCATTCTATAGTTTTCCACCAACAAATGCCACTAGGTCACCAGAGGTTTTCATTGAGTGGGAAGCAGAATTAGAACCAATATTCATTTTCTTATTTAGTGATTCCTCCCCCCCCCAAGAAAAAGAACCTCCATTCAGTGAATTAGCATGACTTTTGTAATAGAGAAAGGATAAAGAAAATAAATTCTGAAAATAAAAATGCTACTGAAGACTTTTTGTATTTGGACATTGTCCTTGCATTGGATTATTGTGAACTATACTCTAGCACAATCAAGAAGGACTGTGCTGAAAGAAGACCTTCAGTAGAGATGACATGGATAAATTTGACTTGAAATAAATACCTCAGTGTGGTGAGAGATCCCTAAAGTGTTTTTAGATACATATGACTTCTCAAATGCTCAAAATCAAATCCCCTCAGTTGAATCATGTTTAGATGTGACACCGGAACATGGAAGACAATGGATGTTAAGAGCTAAAATTGCAACCATTTCCAAGTACAAAACAACTCCTCAGATCCTCCTCCTAATAAACACTGAACATTTCAGTCTGTCTGTGTTCATCCTGTAAATTAATTCCCCTTTCTAAGGCTCAAAATATTCTTAAGTTAGAAGCAAGCCAACTCTGCCATCCACATACAGGAATGTGATGTGGTTGGAGTACAGAGGCTTCTGAGTAGGAAGAATTAGCTGTAAGTACTTAGCTTTGCTAGGTGCTAGTGCATGACTTTCAGGTTAGTTCTATGCCCCCTCTGAAAGTCTGTTTCTTTGACAACAGCAGCCAGTGGACCAAATAAATGTTCAGATGAGACCTAGGTCTGCTAATGTAGCAGAAATGTGTGTGTGTGTGTGTGTGTGTGTGTGTGTGTGTGTGTGTGTGTGTGTGTTTTGGCTCATATAGGCATAGCATTCCCTTTAACATAGTGTTCTGTTAAGCATCACTCAAGTCCATTCAGAGGACAGTAAATTATTGTGTGCCTAGGAATTAAGCAGAATTGGGATGGAGAAAGCATCTAGAAGCAAGACTTTTCTCTCTCTGTCTCACAAATCAACAACTAGTTTTTTCTCAGTTATACACACCATTTCTGCTTCCAGCTGCACAGTGCTATGGAGCACTCTGATGTTAACCTGTGTCCCTTGATTCATCTCAGCTAATGCACAATTATTGTTTTCAATTTGGGCCTTTCTTTAGCGCAAGACTTTTGTACATTAGTTCCTCATGCTTCTTGGCTCAAGTCGTCTACATTTTTCAGTTCAAATTTCCAAGAAATGACATGCCATTGGTCAGCTTCTGGGTAAAGGCAGTCCAATAGTCCAAGACAACTATTTACATTATAGTTTTGAATTGTGAACTACCACTGATCCATCCATTTAGTTACCACTATTGCAGTACTGCTAGAGAATCTAGTCCTTATTCCTTCTCACCTAGCACATTCACAAATCAGACTGAAAATGTGTGACAGAGAACTGACTCAAACACTATTCCTTAAATGCTAGCATGAATGGCTGAAGCCAATCTAACACAAATACTGATAGTCTGTATACATTAGATTCTATACCAATCCTTAGGAATCAGGTAAGAGATTCATCAGTCCTCCTAAGTTCAGTTATTATGTAGTTTAGGCAAGAAAATGGAAAATTTTAAGAAGCGGTAGGAAAATTGTCACCATGCTTAGCACAGCTTAATCCAACCTGAGTATTTTCATTCATAGCTCACATATTTTACTACACCTTCAACTTTTCCCTAAGTTGTGAAGTTTAAAGGTGATGGATTTTGGCAATACTTGAGGGAAAAAGAAAACCTCTAAAGGTCACATTCTAAAGGACAATAATCAAATGCAGAAATAGGCCAAGAACCCATCACAATGTCCCCTTTTATGAGCCCACAAAGGAGACATAATTACTCTACTAAGTCTTTGTTTGTTATTTGAGAGCAACAAATTAAACCTTACTAATCTACCTCACTGGATGGTACTTACCAAGTCTAAGAGGCTTCAATTATCAACAGCTTAATAAATGTCCTAATCTGCATTAAATGAAATCCTTTGCAAAAAAAGGAAAAAAATCACTTCAAAACAATGCTTAAGTCATGATCAGCTTGCCTGGTACCTACAGCCTACTGTGACTGAGGCTCTGAATGCACTGTGTAATCAAATTCTATGTAACTTAAATCTCAGAAATTTCTAACAGGTTTTTTTTTTTTTAAGCAGGAGAGAGAGGGTCAGATTAATTCATGTGGTACTTATCTAATTCTCCCCACTTCTCCCAAATTGGTGCTTAGATGTAAGTCAAGCAAAAATGTAATTTAAAATTGCTTGACTATAGCCATCTATGATTATGAAAAGGAAACTTCAAAGAATGTTTTAATCTGTGGGAAAGCCAGTACCTTAGGCTCAGTCCTCATGTGACAGTCTTAAAAGAATCTAGGTTATTCTTGTGTTTTTCATTCCCAGCCGTAGTCTCTAGTAAGGTTACCAGTTGGACAGTAGTCTTTATGCTTGCAAAGGAGAAACTGAGGCACAGGAACAGTTTGTCCCCATAGTTGTGAGCCTAAACAGTCTGTCAGGTTATCCCTCTGTTTTGTTCCAAGTAGTCTAAGCAAGAGAAAACAAGGGCACTAATTGATCACCTTAGTATGTATATACAAAATCTCTACATTACTTTTCTTGATATCTGACACAAAAGTTCAGGATGGCAGTAAATGTCATGAGGAATTTATCAGTTATGTCATACATGTTAAAGGATGAGCAGAGCAGCACAGACAAACACAAAGGGAGCTGAAAGACTCAGCTCATCAAAGCATTTAAGGATTTTGTCCTCGAATTCATGTAGTAAACTGATCATTTAAAGGCCCCACACAACTATGCATCACATGCAAATAGCAACTAAAATCCACCTCTTTAGGTTTCTCTTGGCACAGTTTTATGTTCTAATCTACTATGTGCAGAAGATGCTCCTTGGCTGAGGCAAAGACTAGCAAAGATCAACACCAAAAAGCAACCTAAACCAGGCAACCAGGCTGGATGACAGGCTCACATCTGTAATCCTAGCTACTCAGGAGATTGTGATCTGAGGATTGCAGTTTGAAGCCAAACTATGTGGGGAAGTCCATGGACTCCTATCTCCATTTAACTACCAAAAAAGATGGAAGAGGGGCTATGGTCAAGTGGTAGTGTACTAGCCTTGAGTCAAAAAACTGAAAGACATGGCCCAGGTCTTGAATTCAAGTTTCAATAATGGCACCCCCCCTAAAGAAAAAGCCATCTACTTGATTATTTTAAATAATTGTATGATCTAAGACTTGAAGAATTTGGAGCCAAGTCAAAACATAATGTAACTTAAATTTGTAAGAAATCTTGGCTGGGGATATGGCCTAGTGGCAAGAGTGCTTGCCTCGTTAAATTTGTAAGAAATCATATATGATGAGCAATTACAGTATTTAAGAAATGTCTGGATTTAAATAATGTCATCTACTGATTTTAGGAAAGGAATTTCTAGGGTTGGAGGCATGGCTAAGGAGGTAGAGCACTAGACAATCAGTGTAAGTCTTAGATGTATCAATATCAAGTTCAAATCCTGGACACAAACAGGAAAAAAAGGAAAAGAATTTCTGCAACCTCAAAATAGCATTTGATAATTCAGATCCTGAATAAGATGTTTTTCCCAAGACCATGAAATACTAATTTGCAGGCACAGATATTCAAGAACCATGTTATGACCCTTTATCCTTCAGATATGCTAATAAGCTATTATTATAAGCTTTTATATCCAGTAGGAATGGCTGAAATGTATTACATTTTATGCAGTGTTCCTTTTCAGTGTTGTCTACTTTATTACCTGTGTATTAAAATGGAAAAAACACACACACACACAAAACTATGGTACTCATGCACAATTTTAACCTAAAAAAAAAATCACACACATAGAGTACACACACATTTGATACAGTGTAATTACCCATCAACTCACTGGTAATACTTTTAGATTGACAGTTACATTTTGCTGGGATTTTAAAGCTTGACAGTTCTATTTATGCAGAACATGCCAGTGAAATCAATGAACAAATTGTTCTTTTAATAAATATCTTAATGCTCCATCTACAATCAAGTGGACTATTTTCTTTGTACATGTACAATACTATATGGTATTTTAACCAATATTGATTGAGGTTTTGCCAGATAGAAGGCTCTCACATTTAAGAGAGAAGGTAAAAAGTTAATGGGTATTATCCCTGCCCTACAAAACAACAGAGAACACCATGAAAGTAGAGCATATCTGCAAGGTATTAACCATAATTTAAAAAATTTGTGAATGGGAAGGAGAAAGAACAAAGTGCTTAGAAGCTCAGAGGAGGACACAAACCTTTTCTATTATAAAGATTTAAAAGAAACAGGAGAGGAAATTAAGTTTCAGGATAAATCTTGAAAAATAGACAATGTGAATACAGGTAACTAAATTGAACCATTTCCCCGAAGTAATAGAAATAAGGAAGACCTGGTAACAATACTTCCATTCACTTAACTGAACAAAATGAAACCAAAATCACTTAAGTGCCTCCTCCCTACTACTAGCACTGACTCTGTGCCAGGACAGCTCAAATACACCTCCTACCTAACATCAATTCTTCCCCGTTTGGAGGTCCAATGGCATTATATCTCTTCTGTCCTGTGTCACTGAAGCTACTCTGCATCCCTGTATTCTGCTGCCCGGCTGAATGCTATTGAGTCAGCAGATCACCTTCTGCTACCTCAGTGTTCCCAGCTGCAAAACAAGCATAATAGAAACACTAACTTTTGCAGATTTGTAATGAGATTTAAATTCATTAAAATATGGAAATAATTAGACCACTGTATTGCCTTGTTATCATAGAAATAAAACTGCTTATTATTGTGGATGGTATTGGCGGTTATGGGTGATTTCCCTGAAGAATAATGTTTTTCAACCTTAATGTAAAGGAATCACCCAAGGACCTTACTAACAGGCAGGAAAAAGTTTAGTATTGTTGACGCGTGTCCTGAAAGTCGGCATTTCTAACAAGTTCCCAACAAGTACTGTTGATGTGACAAGTCAATTCATGCCTGTGGTCCATGAAGAGATCTGGGTCCTTGAACCACTTGGGAATAAAAAGATAATAAACATTTAGAAACATCTAAAGCCCAGGGCCAATGCCACAAAATGCCAAGTGATCATTTAGAGTGAAACTCCTTGATTTAAGAATGAATTAAAAATTTTGAAACAATGTTCCTTGGCCACGAGTTATTTCACAAGCCTTGATATTGATACAGAATATAGAATAAGCCTTAAAGCAGACACAAGGACTTTTTAAATTGTTTTACCTTCTTGGAAACTAAAGGATTCATCTACAGTTAGTGTTCACTGTATACTTTCAGTGCATTAAGTAAAACAATTAGTGAGTACAGTCTGATTATCCATTTTCAAACTTTTGAAGTAATGACTCCAGCCCAAGTTCTAAGAAGCATTGATTTAATGAAGTATGCCCAGTTAGAAACTCCACAGATCAGTTTATATTTACACATTGTTCTTAAGGATTAATTTTTTTCTTGAAGTATTAAAACTGTAAGCATGATAGTCTTTTCTCTCTCTGGTTTTATCCTGCATGATATTAACTTTTCACATTTGTAGAAATGCATGTCAAGTTTTATAATAACTCTCTTTCAAGTAATTCACACTGAGACCTGAAGCCAAATAATAAGATGAGTTTGATCTCCATCATCTACTCTGTTAAGTTATTACTTGATAATAGTGAATGTAATGTGGGACACATGACATACTTAAGGGAAAATTAACTTCAAAAAATAGGAATGTATTCTTTGAGGAATCACTTAGTACTACAGTATATCATAAACCTTCACAATTCACGATTTCAGGAGACTACATAGTCAAACAGTGTGTGTGTATGTGTGTGTGTATGTGTGTGTCTATGTGTGGTGTGTTACACTTTTTCTTGTACAGTTTACCAGTAGCTATCAATAATTTATCATTTACCATGAAGAATTTAGTGTTTTGTGAATATTAGAAAATGGTCCAAAGATTTTTTACAAACCTAGAGTTTGGGTTCTTAATATATTGATGAGCTAGGACTCTGTTTCTGAATTCCTGGTGATTAATGACTTGGTAATTATCTTCCAAAATAGTTTTATATGTATTGCTGTGTGTCAAGCAAGAGTCTTAGCATAAATCACATCATCAAATTAAACAAATATGTAGGGAACATGTGGTCTGTGAGAGGAAGAGGTTCCTAAGTGGCTACTTATGAAATTGGATTTTTTGCAATATCAAGCAGCATGTGATTCTTCGACCTCCACTCCTCAGCCACAGGTCATGGGAAAAAAATTCAAAACATAGTATTGAAAATAAATACCAGTTTTTAACATGACATTATTTTCTCTATTCCGATAAACTGTGAATCTGAAAGAAGGTTAATGTGAGTAGAGGCAGTGAGGTGGTTCATTCTGGTATAAAAGTTTAGAAAACTGAGATGGGAGGTAATAGGACTTATTAGGAATCTGGATTATATTCTAGAGATAATAGTAAATCACTCGAGTAATTTTGGGTATGGGAATGGAATGCCATAGTTGCATCATCATCTTAAAAGATCTCCAGTAAAACTGTCCTGTAAAATTCTTCAGTAATGGACACATGTCATTATACATTTGGAAAAACAAAAAACCCAGAACTGTTTCAACAATAACAATTGAACTTTATCATAATTTCTTAAATTATGAGTTTTTGTTTATAACTGTGTTATGTAATAATGCTTTACTAATTTCTCAATTAAACAAATGTACCACATTGATTTAAAATAACCACCAATAGATATTATGAATGTAAAGAGTATATAAGGATCTTTAAACTTTTGTTCAAATTTTATGTAAACCTAAGACTTTAAAAAATGTTCATTAATTAGGTGTGAATGGGGAGATTGTTAATTACTGAGGGAGGATGAGATTAGGGAATTAATTAGGAAGACAACATAGTATTTATGTTAAAAGTAGCATAGCTTCTTTCAGAAAAATCTTGCTACCAGAAATACACATTGGTATCCAGTTTTCAGAGATTGGAGCTCTACTTTGCAGTAATGGTGAGGTGGTAGGAAAATAGAGGAGGGAAGAAATCATGTTTCTATCCATGAGATGAAATTGGAGATGACATCTTTATTTTTATTCTACTGACCTTTAGATTAATGTTTATTTTCATATGTACCAAATTTAATGTTTTTCATGTGATCCTAAATAACAAACAAAAAATAAAACTGCATTTGCATCAAAAATAATAATTTTATAATAAGGTAATTCAAGGATTCATATGACTTGGAACCTAAAACCTCCCAAAGAACTATATTAAGACACAAAGGCAGGCCATCATCAGTTACACATGGAGTCAATGGTGAATTTGTAATGGAAGACAGAAGTAGTGTTTTGGAGCTAAATCTAATAACCTTGAATAACTTTAAAACTATCACATTAAAATAATATCACCAGAAACTGAATCTATGTGAGAAGTTTGTTTTCTACCTAGCAATCTAGCAACTTGACACAGAAAAATAACTATCACCTAGAAATACATTTATGTAGCCTTAATTCAATACCTAAGTTTTTCATTTCCAAAGAGTAATTGGGGTATCATTGTATGTATATTGCCAAACCTGTAGACTTATAAGTTATTTCTGTTAATACCAGTAAGATTGATTTTCTTTCTGTCCTTTCAGTTACATAGTTCTTGACTATTAGATCAAAACAACAATAATAACAAATAAACAAACCTTACAATTCATGATCAGTCTCTGTATGTTCTGACCTGAATGCTGGCACCATACTAAGACTTGATTCATTATTGGGTAGGGGATAGGGGAAAGAACATCACGTTCTGGTCTTAAAAGTTCTCTGAATGGCAGAACAAGAAATGCCAAGTTATCAATTAATCATAATAATGTGTTTATAACGTTTGAAGTTTTACAAACCAGAATTAGAATTATACATATGTGCTGAATTGCTCAACCAGGGACATTCTTAAGAATGCTTACGGCCTGCTGAGAATTCTTTCAGGGATTATTTATTAATTCAAATCTCCTTATGTACTTTGTGCTCCATGGGCACAAAACCTTGTGCTCTTGGATGTTTTTATTTGCTCAGTTTTATGAAAAGAACAACAATTCTGGGAATTTGGAAAGGTCGTTTTAATCAAAAATAAAAACTCTTATTTTCAGCCTCTATTTTGTGTGCATTACAGAGGTATTGAAAGCAAAGATGCAAGATTCTGAGTCCCAGAATCCTCTGCTCTAAGAGCTGCAGCTGACTTTGAAGATCAACAAGATTAAGTCAACCTCCTCTATGGTCATGCACTACTTATCAACAAGTCATAACTAGGATACACGTCTTGAGACTCGTAATCAGTCACCCTTCCACCAGCCTGCCTTAGTGCTGCTTTGAGTAGACAGAGAAATAAAATCCTATAGTAAATTTAAGCCTGTATTCTTGTGAGGATAATTGAAAGTATTCATTAGGGCTAGTAAGCAAAGTTCACACACACAGTGACAGAGATAGACTCTGAGTATAATAATCATATTATTAAAACTTTACTACAAACAATACTGCAGTGAATTTTCTATTCTTACACTTTGTTTTCCTTGGACTCTTCATCATTCCATGGCAAAAAGAGATAAAATAAAATTCAAATCAGCCTCAGAATCGGACATGGATTATCACATAAATTTCACATTTCTACCAAACATAAAATGTTCTAGTTTTATGACTAAGCACATTTTTTGTTTTGCTCCTCACAAAATCAGAATCAAAATGGAGATGCCACTTGAAAATTCTGTGCTAAGTAGAAGAAGCTAGACAATTAAAGGTCACATATTGTATGATTGTATTCATACCAAGTAACCAGAAGTAAATTCACAGGGAAAGGACACAGACTGGTAGTTACCAGGGATAGGGAGAAGAAAAGGATCAGGAATAATGGGTGATGAAATGTTTTAGGACTAGACAGAGATGGTACTGCACAGTTTTGTGAATGTACTCACTACCCTAGTTGTACAATATTTATTAGTCCACTGTGGTTCCACATATTCTGGTGGTGATTATATGTTCTTCATTTTCCTCAGTTTCTGTCCAGCTCAATGAAATCAAATTGCATAGAATTTGGCTTCAATGTCAATTGGCTGAATCATTCATAGTAAAATGTTGACTTAAAAAAAATCAAGATGGTGAAGGAGTTTTGAAAGCTAAACAGAATCAAGAACTTAAACAATGTTCAAGGTCTGCCTTTATTTTACAGAAAACAGGTATAGTTCCCACTGGGTTTTCTTGAACACCGAAAACCTTCTCCATCATTGTAGTATGCTGACATTATCACAGACATAGTATTTTCTAACAAATGATCCACCATTTGAAAGTTCTTGTCCCTTGAGGAAGATGTCAGGTGGTAATATCATAGTCTATTTTTAGCCATAATCATGTCTTTTATTTTCCCCTTACCGGGGTAGACTTCATCCTATTTTTAATGTTTGTGGACCAGCTCTTTTGGCCAGTATGATAGTCATTACATTTTCATTCCACAATGGCAGTAAATCCCCAAGAGTATGTGTGTGGCGTGTAAGTTTTTATGTATGGAAACAGCTGTTGAACTAATAGCTAATCCCTGATGTTATGCTGGTTAGTCTTCAAGTGGAATTGTGCATCCTCATGTTAGTATTTTTGGGACTTGAAGAAGATTATAATGAATGACTAAAATACACTTACTCTATCACATCAAGAGAAATCATCATGCAGATCCCTCACATCATTTCAAGATAAGGAGGATGCTGAGCTCTCTGAACCCTACCTAAGCAGCATAACAACTTTAGTTTGTGTGGAAACTGATGCATAATGCACCAGTACCCACCTTTTCATTTGTCCAATAACATTTTGTTTTGTTTTGGGTTTTTTTGCCATTCCTGGGGCTTGAACTCAGAGCCTGAGCCCTGTCCTTGACTTCTTTTTGCTCAAGGCTAGCACTCTACCACTTGAGCCACAGTGCCATTTCCAACCTTTTCTATATGTATGGTGCTGAGGAATTGAACCCAAGCCTTCATGTATACATGGGAATCACTTTACCACTAGGCTGTATTCCCGGCCCTCCAATAACATTTCATAATGTCTTTCTTACAGATTTATTGCAAAGGTTGCATGAAATGCTTTGTGCAAAATCATTCTGTGATCAGTAAAATGCCTTATAAATGTATTATGACACAATGATTAATTGCTTCATATTGAAACAAATTTCCAAAGAAATATATTTTCAAATTGATATATATTGTAAAATTTTCCTTGGAAATGACTGTGGAATGACATTTACACATGAAAATTCTGGGTAGGTTCAAGTATAACTTTTACGACATGGCTTATTAAAAGATTGAAGATAAGCTTGGCTTATAATTGCAAAGTAAATTCATTGAATCTTTTCCCATTTGGGTGATAAAATATATAGTTTAACTTTATGGCAGGGTATATATGAGATAAGTCCAGATGTGATTAGTGTATTTTAGTACAAATAATTTTCATTCAACAAAGTATGTTTTATTACAAATAATTTCAATCAGCAAATACATTATTCCCCAAAGGCGAATTATTGATTGTCCCCTAGAAGCAATAGTAAAAATAGTAACAGATAGAAAAGTCTCCTAAAAAAAGGCTACAAAACTCTAAAACTGCCATAATAGACATAGAATACTACATAATTGCAACAGAAGTTGGAAGTGGCTGGTCAAGATACATTGTACTTATAACCCAATTTATAGGATTTAAACCTGTTTATACAACTAGTTCATAATTAAAAAATAAAAACACATTACCCTTAAGAACTGACATTCTTGGGGAGGAGGGGATGCAGATGAACAACAGTCACACACATAAAAGTATGGCGTAGCCGGGTCATGTAAGAGGAGATGAGGAAGAGAGGGAGTAAAGAAATAGAGGGTGGGGGTTGGGAACATGGTTTAGTGGTAGAGTGCTTGCCTAGCATGCATGAAGGCATGGGTTTGATTCATCAGTACCACATAAACAGAATAAGCAGGAAGTGGCACTGTGGCTCAAGTGGTAGAGTGTTAGCCTTGAGCAAAAGGAAGCCCTGAATCCGAGCCTCAGGACTGGCAAACAAGCAAACAAAAAAAGAAATAGAGGATGACATGGTATAGCTCTAGTTACAAATACTAAGGATCTCTGAGGGGTCCAGGTGTGCATGATGAGTTGTGGAATAACATAAGCTGGAGCTGGCCAGCTGGAAGGAACAGAAGGAACAAAGGCTCCTACAAGAGAATTTGCCTGACATAGATAAATGACGAGTAAGGAGTGTGCTACAAAAGGATGGATTCTACAACCACTACCCCTCTACCCTCCATTACATTTTTCTGTATCAGAAGCTATCCAGAACACATCAGTTATAGCAAACATCCTGTTTAGTTCTAGTGAAGACATGGTCACTAGGATGTGTTGGTTTTGTATCACTGTGACAGGATAATTACAGAGGAGGAATTGCTCACCAGTGATCCTAAAATATGTGCCATCTGCCCCTTTTCAGAATATGTGTAGTGACCCCTTACTTTGTATCAGACTCTATGTTGTTGTTAGATCTGTAAATGCATTGTACATTTTAATAAAAATGGAACATATATTTTCCATGTCAAAATCTAGATATTATTTTTCCTGGCAGAATATTTGATTTTTTAATTGTATTGTGTACCAACAGAAAGGTCATTTTCCATTTTCTTCAAGGGTAATTTTTTTTCAAATTTTTATTATCAAACTGATGTACAGAGAGGTTACAGTTTCATACGTTTGGCATTGGATACATTACTTATACTGTTTGTTACCTCGTCGCTCATACCCCCCTCCCTCCTTCCCCTTTCCCTTTTCCCCCATGAGGTGTTCAGTTCAGTTTTGAAAGTATTGCTTTTGTAGTTGTTTGTCTTTTTTTACCCTGTGTCTCTCAATTTTGGTATTCCCTTTCAATTTCCTAGTTCTAATACCAGTATACATGGTTTCCAATATACTCAGATAAGATTACAGAGATAGTGTAGGTACAACCACAGGAAGGTGATACAAGAACACCATCAATAATAGAAGCTACAGATACACATGGAACGTTGAAAGTAGTTATAACTGTGATTTAACAATCGTTTCCATAACATGGAGTTCATTTCACTTAGCATTATCTTATGTGTTCATAAGGGTATAGCTATTGGGCTCTTGTGATCCACTGCTGTGACTTGCCGGTAATTTTTCAATCATGGTAAACTGAGAGAATAAAGTATCATGCCATTGCATGAAGTAGAATGAAGAACAATCACTGCTAAAGTTGTGCTTGTGGTTTTTCTCTTGTTAGTGTTCAGATTCTATCATCTCTGAAGTGTACCTGGATCAGGCTGATAATATGCCCTTCCAGGAACAGTGTTGGCAGATGAGGCACAAGATTTTTGAAGATTTCACAGACACAATGTAGCCTGTAGCTACAAGTCTCTTTGGAGCTACTGACCTTCTGAATCAGTCCTCAGGTCATGTACTAGCTCATATGAAAAACTGCTACACTGCGTCCACTTGGGGCGTCTCTTTCTGCATAGGCAAATGGCCAACACTCTGCTAGCAACAGAAGATGCTTCATACTCTATTTTCTATTAGTTTTTCTCTTTAGGAAAAAAAGCACAAAAGCAAACAAAATTTGAAAGATGTTATTGCCAGGTGCTGGTGGCTCACACTCATAATCCTAGCTACTCGAAATAAGTGAGATCTGATTATTCAGGTTCGAAGGCAGCCTGGGTAGAAAAGTGTGAAACTCTTACCTCCAAAAATTTACCAAAAAAAAGAAAAAGAAAAAAAAAAGCCAGAAGTGGAGCTGTGGCTCAAGTGGCAGACGACTAGCCTAGAGTGAAAAAACTCAAGAATAGCATCTAGGCCCTAAATTCAAGCCCTAGTACCAGCATGTAAAACAAACAAACAAATATATCATAATGGATTGAATTTAAGATTTAAAGGAAGAAAAGATTGAAGTAGCAGCTAGTGAAGAAGGAAGCTGGAGAAGATGAATTTGAAATTTATATACATCAGATTTGTTTGCAACCAATCTGTTCAGTCTCACAACTGTACTCACAACCACACAAAGCTCAGTGGTTTTTTTTGCCTGGCTACCTGACCCTTCCCTTCTCCTCTTTCCTTCCTTCCCCTTTTCTCCCTTCCCAGCTCTCCAGAAAATTCACCTTGCACACTATGAAAATTTCATTCCAAACCTTCCCCTACACAGCCCACTCTTTTTTTCACAGAATTTCTGATCCTAGTCAACTTCTAAACTACTCATTTGCAAAAACCTCCTATTATCCTAAACTTGACATTTGAAAAATTTTTGGAGTACCCCAAATGCAGGTTTGTGACTGTACATATACAGGGGAAACTTTAAAAAGCATGGGAAAGTAAGTGGAATAAAATAGAAACTAACTGTAGGTACCACCTTAAACTTCCTTATTTTATTATCAACCTTGTGTCTGTCATAATTTTTGCACCTATTGTAGTGTGGCCTGCTTTTTTCACATTGACAGTGTGAAAATGTCTATTTCTCCATAGAACTACATAGTCCACTGAACCCTGATTGGAATCACCAAATGGCATCAATGATCACTTATTTCCTGTCTTGATGATGAACTTAACTTAAGGTGTTATAGACAATGCTGCATTGGACATCTTTTATTATGAAACATAATTACTCAGGAAATCTTATTTTTTTCCACATTTCTTAAAGACCCACATAAGGAGCATATGCTCTGAAAATATTACTTCTTTAAAAATAACAAAAAGCGGGCTGGGGATGTGGCCTAGTGGCAAGAGTGCTTGCCTCGTATACATGAGGCCCTGGGTTCGATTCCCCAGCACCACATATACAGAAAATGGCCAGAAGTGGCGCTGTGGCTCAAGTGGCAGAGTGCTAGCCTTGAGCAAGAAGAAGCCAGGGACAGTGCTCAGGCCCTGAGTCCAAGCCCCAGGACTGGCCAAAATAAAACAAAAACAAAAACAAAAAGCAGGCCTAGTGAAAGGTTTAGAATGCAAAAATCAAGATAATTTTATAGAAGATATGTGTTTTGTTCAAATACACTGGTAAAATACACGTATTTGTAGACAAATAAGTTCTCAACTCTGGGAGGCTTATTTCTCATTTATTGTTGCTATGAATAAGAAATACAAGATATGAAAAATTGGTTACAATTCTCTCACAAAAACTTGTTCTAAAGTATATCAAAATAGTCATTTATCTTTGGTTTTATTGCGGGGCGGGGGGTCGGGGGGGCTTTGAACTCAGGGCTGTGTCCCTGAGCTTCTTTTGCTCAAGGCTAGTGATTTACCACTTTAGTCACAGCACCACTTCCAGCTCTTTCTGAGTAGTTTATTGAAGCCAAGAGTCTGATGGGGACTTTTTTGCCTGGGCTGGCTTTGAACCACAATCCTCACACCTCAGCCTTCTGAGTAGCTAGGATTACAGGCATAAGCCAGCAGCACCTGGCTTTTATTCTATTTATAAATGAGTTTAGACCTTTCACATCAAGCAAGTCTAAAACATACTGGCAAATATCTCCTCTGCAAAATATCACATCCACAGTCAATACACTGACTAGATTATGGTTTCATAACAAGATTTTGGTCCATAAGTAGAAGGTTAAGATAGCCATGCTGTTTTTTTCCTTTATTGTCAAAGTCAAGTACAGAGGGGTTTCAGTTTCATATGTGAAGGATAGCCATGCTTGTTAAAGCTAAGTTACAAAGACCTGGAGAATTAAAAAGATACACAGCACCTTACATAAAAAAGTATGAAAGTTTGAAAGTGGCTTCCCATGAGTGCTACATGTTTAGATTAAAACATGATGTCATATAAAATGAAATCTACTGACATAATCTGGAGCAATGCATAGACTCACATCTCTGATGGTTCTCTGAGAATGAGGTCTTAGGAGGGTTCTGAACACACTGAAGGAGAGGAACTGTCGTAACACTGTACTAACACCTGCAGGAGGGCAAAGAGACTTCTCCCTCATATGCTAAGGCTGAAGTTCAGTCTAGTTCTTCATTTGAGTTTGGCAGAGCCTAAGTTTTCTTTAGTTGAAACTCAATAGATAGGTTACTATCCCTTGTTCCTCGGAACCATTAGAAAAAGAGTGATCACATTTTAAAATGGGGTGTGTGTGGGAGTTGGTCAATTCTAGAAAGAATAGAGAACTAAGATATTTTTAGGACCTAATTCTCAGAGTGAAATACATCATTGCATTACCAACATGAGAGATCATTGAAAAACTAAAAATCCTCCCCATTCATCACCTTTTCAATAAAGATAAAAATTTTAAATAAGAAAAATCTAAACCCCACTCCTGCCATGAATCTACAAATGTCACCTCTCTGCTCTAGCTTTTGTCTCTGGGAAGAGAGATGTACTGTTCATATTTTCACTCTTTTATGAATAGATTCACATATTTATTACTGTTTTTCCTGTTTTGTTATCATTCTTAAAAAGCATATTAGTTGAACCAGGGGTTTTCATTGTGATTTGCCCTATACTCCTACAATGAACCCTGATTAATACCCCTCCCCCACCACACCCTCCATCCCTTCTTAGGACAATTGGAACAAGTTTCATTGTTTTGTTCTCATACATAAAATAAAGTACTTTGACCATATTCACCCCCCTCTTTCCCCTTTCACAGGTGTTCCCCGCCAACAGAACCTGTTGCACATCCCTGCCCTTGTTTCTGCGTCTGAAAAGTGTCTGTGGCTTGAAATTTGAGCTCTTTCAAATAGAAAAATTCTTATTATCTCACTCAAGAGAAAGACCTCTGTTATTAGTAGGAGGATTCCTATTACCTTAAAAAGAAAAACTTTACTCTTGAATGATGTTTGGAAGTGTTTTTTTCTTTCATAGTTTGAGTCACCCCCAAAAAACATATTGCATCGTCACTATTTTCCATCCTTGTCTGTATAATTTGGAGGCCACCATTCATCAATTGTTAATAAGGAACTAAGGAGTATAGATTTCTAATCAGGCTGTTGCATTGATCAGGGAGGAGCTTCTGGATAAGAAGTATGGTGAGGCAAGTTTAATTATTGACATTCCAAAAGTGTATTGAAGGTCACTGGCAAACTCTTACTTATATTCCACTTGGACTTCTGTTTGGGGACCAAACTATTCTTTAGAAACACTCTTGAGAGTTTTTTGTGTTTTTTTTTTTAATAGCAGTTCTTCTTTAAAGCAGTGCTATCTTTCCAAACTTTTCCAGCGGGTGGAACAATGCTGCTTGTGTGCTCACAAACACTCAAAGAATTAATACACTGTTTCAAGAAAGATTTGCTTTCCAACGTTGAACTTTCAGAACTCAGAACACCTTATCACACTTTCACAAGCTTTCTCTCTGAAAATGGAAAAAGAAAAAAAAAAAAAGGAAAGGACGGGGAGAGGGAGAGGGAGCCTGTTAGGACTTGTGCCAGTTAAATCCGATCTCCCCAGGGATTTGTTTTTCTTCTGGCGTCAGATTAGATGTTCAAATCAAGCAGTGTTTGAGGTCTAGGAGGAGGGACTGTCCATGGGATTCTGAGTTAGGCTAATCCCCACACAGCAGCACATTCCAAGGGGCTAATCTGCCCCCAAGTTCATTGCTTACTTGAAATGTCTCTTGGGGGAAGAGCCCAGCAAGTGACTTTTTTTTCCAGTGGGCGGTCATAAGAGCATTATTAACAGGATGGCCAGCCCTGGCCACAGCAAAATGAAAGCAACAGGAGCTGCTCCGGGAAACAGCCTTTGCCACCAGCCAGAGTCAGTGCTCAGGTAAAATGATTTCAGCTAACTTTTCTCTTGATCCGTTTCTCAAATGTTGGATCTGGGGACTTAGAGGAAAAACCCAAGAGTTACCCAGAGAGGTATTGAGAGAAAACAAAAGGCAAAAAGGGAACAAATGTAGTAGGTTTCTTTGGTCTTTAGTATTGTTTGCTCCAATGCAAACAGGCGATCCACCTGAAGCAGAAGAGTGTAGCACAGAAGAGTGGATGACATTTTCTTTGAATTTGTTTCTAGAAACTTGATGTACTCTGATTATCTTGTGATGGCTGGTTCAGGCTATAGTCTTTCTGTTAAGTGATTCTGGAAAAAAAAAAAAACAAACATATTACAAGAGCACTGCCTAAGACTTTCTCAAGAGATATGTAACGTATTGTCTCTCCTGGAGATGATATTGGTTCTATAGCTTGTAGGGAACAGAGAGGAAAAAAGGCTCAAATTAGTTTGGGATCCAACGATGGGGTGATAGCCTTTGAGAAAAAGAGGTTAAATCTGTTTGGATGAAATGACTTATGTTTTTCTTTTATTTCATTTTATGGTAATATTTACAAGCTCTTCTTCATTTCTATCACTCTGATGCTTTATGGATTGTATATTTAATTTTCCAAAGTTAATATATGCTTAACTGATTGTGGGCAATCATTAATACTTGGTTCAAAGTGTGGATATCATTTTTTATTTTGAATAAACAATCTTTTAATTATTAGCCTTTGAAAAAACACTTCCCTGTTACATCTCACACATGACTGATACTGCAGAAAGACAAAAAGGAAAAGAGCTCTTCACAAACTCAGCAATAACCATGTGACTGTACTATCTTTAAAAATATGCAAAAGTAATTTTCTGAGAGTAGAAACCACCTTTCCTAACAGGACAAGACTTTTCTGGAGCTTATTTTAAATGAAAAGATTTTAGGACAGACTATCCCTTGAAGTGTTATGCTAGAAAAGAATTCAAAGGTCAGCTACAAACATGGCATGTCAAAATTATTTCATGCTTTCTAGCAACGAGAATAATCATTGTGTGCTAACTTGGTTGGATTTGGAGCAAGTATAAAGTCTCATGCAGAGGATTTCAAAGGCTTAGAACAAAAGAAAAGAGAATTAGTTTAGAGAACAAGTTAAACCATGATTATGCTTCAAATATGCCCTCTCCAAGAAAAAAAATTTAAGAATTTAGTCTGTCTACACTGAAACCTGAATAAAAGCTTAAAAAAAACAAATCCCACAATAGTGCAGAGCAAAGTGTGCATGCTGTTTTTTTTAGAATTTCTAACATGTACTATACATATATTGTTTCAAGATTTGTTGTCTTTCTCAGAAACAACAGGAATCAAATTCACTTACAACATATCTTTTACTTTATATTTCTTCATTTCCTCCCAGTTGTGTATGCCATAGCAAAGGAAATTATTAATCTACTATTAACAATAAAGTAAAATTGATTTCAATCATTTTGCTAACAATGAAGTTGCCTTTTCACCTTTGAGAAAGTCATAATACTTTATATTAAAAATCAATTTGGCAATATATCTTAATATATATTTTAACATATGCTAACTTGCTGCAACCATGAGGAACTTTCAAATTAAAACTGGAATCTAGGAATGGAAAAAGTTATGAAGGTGGCCTTGAAAATTTTAATCCATTTACTTACAGTCCCCCAGATCCTCAAATTAAAAGTCCCACTGTGATTTTATTTCTTTACTGATGCCATGACAATGTCTATCCCTTCTTTTATTTCTTTTCAGCCTTCTAAAGCATTCCTAAGTTTTCACCCCATGCGTGACCTCAAATAGAGAGAAAGAACAAATAGCAAAAGGTTCATTTCAGAGGTGAGGACTGGCAGAGGGACTTGAGGAAGTGAAAGGTGCAAGTTTGAATTGCTTCTACCATGCCACTAGACGTCCAAAGACAAAGCCACTGGCAGGCATGCCCAGGTACCACTGTTCACATCAACAGCATTTAATGCCAATAATATCTCATCCGAAGAAGCCATGTAGAAGAGTGAACAAAAGTAGGAATCCAAGAATTGTGCTGCTCAAGTTCAAATTCTGGCTTTAACACTCATTTACTACATGCCTGTCTCAATTTCTTCCTTGGGGAAATGGCTATAATAGTAGCACTTCTCTCACAGAGCTCTTCTGAGGACCTGTGGAAATGGTACACTGAGAACAAAATGCCCAATTAGGACTCATAGGGAAACTACTGCATCTCAGGTGTTTGGCTGAAATATCTCATTTTGATGATTACAAAGCTCTCCAATCTGGCACTGATGGCTCATCCTTGTAATCCTACCTACTCAGGAGGCCAAGATCTGATGATGGAGGTTGGAAGTCAGCCCAAGAAGGAAAGTCTATGTGACTCTTATCTCCAATTAACTTTCAGGGGGAAAAATAGCTGGACTGGACATCATCTGTGGCTCAAGTGATAAGAGTGCTACCCTTGAACATAAAGGGGGTGGGGGACTGTCAGGGAGAGCACCCAGGCCCTGAGTTCAAGTCTCAGGACACACACACACACACACACACACACACACACACACACACACACACACGTAGCTAAAGCTCTCCAAGTAGCCGACATCTCCATGTTACAAAAGAGGCTTAGAGAATTGAAGTTGCTCTTCTGTACACTTTTTTTTAGTGGCCAGACAGGTGCTCTGTATTTCTCGATAAAAAGAAAGACCAACCTAGGTTATTGGTACTGGAAATTCCTAGAACCTACACTTGAATTTCCATCCAAACATTCAGAACTAAAAATCATACCAAAACCAGTCCCAACTGTAGATATAATAGTATGATAACCAAAGCATAGTAAGAATAACTCTATGTCATATGTTACCATTGTGCTATTTCTAGAGATGAGAGAATCTGAGATCTGAGGATCAAAGAATTCATGTGACTTTCTCCATCCCCCAAAACCTGATTAACACAACTTTTTCCAACCCGGTCCTCATATTCTGCAATAATAACTGCTTTTCAAAGGAAACTGATCAGCACACCCTGAAATTCACAGATGATTTTGAAGGCTAGCCAGAAAAAAATTTTAAAAGATAAAAGTTTGTTCTCTCTTTTTTTTCTACTCCCTGAGGTGTAGGGGAAGTGGGTTTCAGATGTCTGGTGAGGAACATTCTACCATCTTCCTGCCAAGAGATAGTATCAGTGAAAGTATTCAGTGTCTGAGGAAAATCAGGACCTATGAATAGTTTAACTTACAGGCTTTTTTTTACAAAGATAAAGCCTAGTTATCTCTATTGCTAAGCTTATTTGTGCTGCAAAAATGGAGCCACTGTGGGTTTTTTTTGTTTTTGTTTTTATTTGTTTTCTTGGTTTTGTCTACATTTTTTAGAAGACATTGACAATGGTCTTTTTTTATGGCTAGCTGACAAACAAAACTGCAAGTGTTCCCTCTGTGTCAGGAGGGTGCAGGGGTTCACCTGGGTCTGCAGGTCTCTAAGGCAATGTGGGTTTGCCTTTTTGTGTAGATAATATGTGAAATTCACAAATCATATAAGCCACCATCACCCAAACAAGATGTGGTTCTTTGGTGGCTATGTACCATAACCCTTGATGACACTTCTAAACTGTGCAGCATCCCAATTATTCAAGAACTACTGCCATCGTTGCAACCCACTTGTCAACTTTAACAGTGCCAGACTGAGTGAATGAAGTCAAACCCAACTTAGTTCTACTGATAACAAACCTTGGAGTACTATGCCAAATCAAGATGAGGAACAGCCATCAAACAAGGGCTGGTCACTATTCATACTAGTGACTGAGACAGGTCAACAAACCACTTTGTTGGGTTTGTTTTACGCATATGGATTAAGACCTGATATTAGATTAGAGAGATGATCACATATCATAACTTGCATCTTAAATGCTTTGCAAAGAAACATTCAGAGTAGCTTATTGGATTTTCTGAGAGACTTCTCTGTTTTTTTTCCAGTGCTGGTAGTAAAAAAAAAAGAGGTAGTGGGATGCTTTGAAACAAAGATCCTAGGGTTTGCTAGACTATCATTTGTCCATAGTAAACCTGATCTCAGTCTCAGTACTTCTGGATGGACAGTTATGAAAATGCCCATTCTAAGAAGCTGTATTTTCTTTATTTGCTGTATTTTTTCTATCTCCTACTCTTCTCTTAAGCATTAGTAATTTTGATTTTTTTTAAAGCATGGTGATGGTTAGGGCTTTTGAATTATATACTTTCCTCCATCATTTTTCTTTTCCACCTGTAAGTTAAATCTAATGGAAGCCATAAAACCCTTATTATTTAAATGTATTTGTGCTTACACTGAATGTTTGCTTTCTATAAGGTTGGAAGTGAATCCCATGCCTCCAAATCCATTGTCCCTGTAAAGTGCATTGTACTTGTTGTCTTCAAATATCATTATGATGGGCTGGGGATATAGACAGTCCAGTGATAAGAGCACTTGCCTAGTATATGCGAGGCCATGGGTTCAATTCTTGGCACTGCAAACAAAGCTCATCATGAATTTGTACGTATCCACCCACCAGTAACATTTTTAGCATGGCAATTTCCTTTAATTCTCAATATTATAACAGTAATCAAATTAGATTCCATGAATCATTGATTTTTATTATATGTAGTATAAATGTGTGCAATAATCATAATTTCTTTGTATCACATCCTAGTCTATTATGTGATTATGAAATTTTGCTTCCTAGTCATATTCAAAGCATATACTTATCTTTTTTTTCTCTCTCTCTTTTCAGGCTCAGAAATCCTGGATAGAAAGAGCATTTTATAAAAGAGAATGTGTTCACATCATACCCAGCACCAAAGACCCCCATAGGTAATGTTATTGTCTCTAATGTGTCAAGTAATTATACATTACTATCTAATGTACTAGTAATTATAGAGAGAAACTGCAATGGCAATTACTACCATTGCAAGGAATCCATGGTCAAATTAAGCATCTTTAACTTTTCATTACTGCTGGATAGTTTTGAGGCATATATTTATGTATTGTATTATGTATAAATAGATATTAAATATTTTATATATTATATAATGTAGTATTTCATGCCTACAGTTAACACTTAGCCTAAATGCCTATCCATTCCTCCATTGCAGAAGCAGCTAATTACTGCATACAATAGTGGGTCATATTATTGTTATGACTTTTGTTTCTTAAAATATTTTACCAAGGGATTGGGAATGTGGCTTAGCAGTAGCGTGCTTGCCTAGCATGCATGAAGCCCTGGGTTCCATTCAGAAAAAGCCAGAAGTGGTGCTGTGGCTCAAGAGGTAGAGCAAAAAGAAGCCAGGGAGAGTGCTCAGGCCCCGAATCAAGCCCCAAGAGTGGCAACTTATTATTTTTTTTTTTACCAAAATGCCTACTTGCTTAGTTTATTGATGGTAGTTATGGTTTTTTTGAGGGTCCAGGTACTGGAGTTTGATCTTACAACCTTGTATTTACTAGGTAGATACATCACCATTGAACCACATCTCCAGTCCTTTTTTTTTTTTTTGGTCATCTTTCTTTTTTTAATTTCATGTTTTATTTTATTTTTAAAATATAATTTTATTGTCAAGATGATGTACAGAAGGGTTACAGTTACATAACTAAGGTAGTGAGTATATTTCTTGTCAAACTTGTTATCCCTGCCCTCATTTTTCTCACTTCCCCCTTTTTTGCTGGTAATTTTTAAATGGCCTTGCACTTTCTGCCTAAGCATGCACCTGTTCAGTAATCTGCTTGTTTTAGGTTTCTAGTCATAGCTCGGATGGCAGGTATTCACCATCATGCCCAGCTTTTTCCCATTGAGCCAGAGTCTCATAAACTTTTCTACCAGGGCTGGCATAGAACCACAATCCTCATCAGCTGGGATGACAGGCGTGAACCACTGTACCCAGATATTGGTTCAGAAGGGGTGTCTCTTGGTGTCTCTTGGCTAGCTGACCTCAAACCATGATCGTTACTATCCCAGACTCCCAAATAGCTGAGGATGCAAATGAGAACTACCACCACCAGGCTCCATTAGTTTGTACCACTATGCTCTACTTAAGAGAAAAAAGGTAAACTAGAATTAAAGAAACCTAACAGATTACTAAAGACACTGCAGAATTTCAAGTTCCTCTTCACATCTTCTTAGATATGTTACTTACCTTCCTGAGGATGAATAGTGTATAAAATGGGAATCATTTGGGATAACCTAGCTCATCCACATCCTTGTAGAGAAAATGCCTCTACAAGGGGAAATTTAATAAAGCAATTTAAAATATAGTTTAGACAGTCATCCTGACTAGCTGTATGACCTTGGACAAATTATCTAACATCTAACCCTACAATATTTCATCATTAAATGGAGACAAAATTATTAGTGTTTAAAAAAAGGTAACTAAAAAGCTATATATCTATCATTATGAATATTTGTAATAGTTGGTAGTAGTAATATATAAAGGAATTTTTGTACTGGAAGGTGCAAATTTTAAGTTCTCAAATACATTCTGAATACTTTTTCTTTTTTTTTTCAAGAACACAAAAGCTTATGGATTTTTTATTCTCAGAATTGGATAATTGACAGCAAATGCCAATTTAGGAGACACAAGTTAGGTTGTGACTCACATATAAGTGAGATTTCTCATTTAAATGTGCATATTCAAGTTCTTCCCTCAAAGCTATTCAGTGTCCTTAGGCAGTATTTGATTGATGGAAAGAATGAGAAAAAGAAATATCTAAAAAATTTTTGTTCACAATGTCTAATCCCCAACAATACCAGGTGAAAAAGGTGTGGAAGGAGAAGGTCAAAAGGCCTTATTGTAGCTTAGCTAATGGGAAGTTGAAGGGAAGAAATAAGAAAAGATATACAGGTCATGTAAATCTTGAGATCCTGAAGTTCACCATTTATGAGATACAGCAACACTATCAAAGTTCACCTGAGAAGTGACTAAAATGGGCTAAGGCAGAGTGTAGCTGATTACCTAAAGTTTGAATTCCAGTGGTACTCCTATAAAGGGTTCATTTTTAACCTCTTATGTTATAGGTGTTGCTGTGGGCGTCTAATAGGCCAACATGTCGGACTCACTCCCAGTATCTCTGTGCTTCAGAATGAGAAAAATGAAAGTCGCCTCTCCCGAAATGACAACCAGTCTGAGAAGTGGTCCATCAGCAAACACACTCAGCTCAGCCCAACGGATGCTTTTGGAACCATTGAGTTCCAAGGAGGTGGCCATTCCAACAAAGCCATGGTAATCAGACAGCCCACCATTCATTTCCAGAGGCAATCTCATGGCCTGCAGAGGAGTGGCTAAGAGCCTAGAATTTAGTGTCCAGGCCCAACCTCAACTCTGCCACTAACTGGTGGGGCAACCTTTCCTTGTATGCCTTACCTTTTATTCTGTAAGTTCGAAGAAAGAAAGCCTTCCTTCTAGGACTTTTTAAAGAGATTAGGCACAGTAACTGGTATAATTAATAGTATAACAAATCCATTTATACTAGCAGCTATTAATTATACATAGTAATGGGGTGTGGTGAGATATTTCCATATATACATTCATTATGTCCTGATCAAATACAGCTGTCTTTATTCCCTCATATACGCCCTTCCTGGCCTCTTATCCATCACTGCTCCACATCCATGTCAATTTTCTTCCAGCTTCTACATCTAAGAGAGGCCATGCAGTATTGTATATGTGTGTCTGGTTCATTTTCCATAGTTAATCACTATTTATGATGTTATTTCCCATATCTCCTACATTTAGATCTTTTTTCCTAAATCCATTCTCCCTGCTTTAGTAAAAGGAATATTGCCATTATGTTTCTATTTGTTCCATTCATGTCTACCATTTTTCTTGATTCAAAGTGGAAATGATCATCACAGCCTCTTTCCTTTCTGATTCTAAGAGACATCTTGCTATCCACATGGAATGATATAGATCTGAGCAGCTGTTCTGTGTTCCTAGCAGAAGGTTGTATAGGAAGAGAATTTCTTTTATGGAGGATTTAAAATTTATATACAAATTTTACTTGTAGGAATTTCTATTTTACATTTCAGTGCTCATCATAAACCACTCTCTACTTGGTTGACATATTTTTAAAGGATAAAGTATAGCATATATTTCCAAACTTCTGGAAATTTTACAGTACAAAGGACTTGGTTCTGTTAAGACAGAGTTAAGTGAGGGAAGATCAGCAAGAGGTAACATTGCATGGGAACACCATAGAGTGTTCTGGGTTTGGACTGGAAATTCTGCTGAAAGCAGCACATTGAAAAACTAAAGGAAGACACATCACATGTATTAGCCAAAAACTGTGCACTGGTGTCTCTTCTCTCCCGTCCCCTTTCCTCCCCACCCCTCCCCTAACCTCTCCTCTTCTCTTCTTTCCCCTCCTCTCCTCTTCTCTCTTTTCCTTTCTCCTCTCCCCACTCCCCTATCACAGTAATTTCCTTACCAAGACTGGTGACTGAGGGCTGGGAATGTGGCTTAGTGGTAGAGTGCTTGCCTTGCATGCACGAAGCCCTGGGTTCCATTCCTCAGCACCACATACACAGAAAAAGCTGAAAGTAGTGCTATGGCTCAAGTAGTAGAGTGCTAGCCTTGAACAAAAAGGAAGCCAGGGACAGTGCTCAGGCCCTAAGCCCAAGCCCCAGGACTGGAAAAAAAGAATAATGATGACTGAGTTATTCTCACAATTTTTCCTCAAGAAAATTAATTTAGAGCTATATATTAAATTTAAAGAAATATATATGCATTACATTTGAACTATGTATTAGAAAGAAAGAGATGCTGTCATGTGTCACCTTCAGCATGGCTTTGAAAAACAAAGAGTGAGTTAGTCTTATCCTATACAGAACTAAGGGAAATGGAGATCGTCAGATTTCCTATGCACTTAAGGGATGTTTTCACCTATACATGGTCACTGAAAGTCCTTCCGTCAGCACAGTTCCCATTCATAGTATGGGACTGAAATGCTACAAGTTAGGAAGTGGCTAACTGGGTGATCATCATGACCGAACTTAGAGCCCACCACCTTGGCAGGGGGCTTGAATGGTGGCTCTAGCTGTAGTAGCCAGCAGGCATGTGGGAAGCATGTGGCCATAATTTCCACTGCTAACCTTCACTGTCAAATACAGAATGATACTCTTAAGAGTGTCCTGCAAAATCAATCACTTGGGAGTCTATGCTACCACAGGGTGCCATTGTCTCCACAAGAATTGGTCTGCTTTTTGTTGATGGCCTTCAGATAACCTATAAATCACAAAAGAAAAGCAATCTGTGCATTGCCCAGATGATCATTTTAACTGAAAACTAATCCCAAGTACCTGCAATTCATAAAACCTATAGCTAATCACAAATGACTTCTTTCAGTTTTAATAAGCCCAGTCATATTCTCCACCATTGAAAGTATCTAAAAGAATAGATGGTTCTCTTAGTAGTGAAGAGTATAGTTCTGAATACAGATAGTCTAAGTTCATCCAGGACTATCAAATAAATGTTAGATGACCTGGCAAAAGTTAATTTTTCAAACATCAGTAATTTAATCTATTCAGTAGAATTCACTGTTGATACTCTCATTCAAAGGCACTAAGGGTGATAAAATATATACAACAGTGATATATGCGGTGCTGGGTACTTCATACATGTAAACTAATTTATATTGTATCACTGTTACTAAAATCATAATAATTTTCCCTAGGCTCTGAAATAGAAAAGTAACAGAGCGCTGGGGATATGGCCTAGTGGCAAGAGTGCTTGCCTCTAATACATGAAACCCTGGGTTTGATTCCCCAGCACCACATATACAGAAAACTGCCAGAAGTGGCGCTGTGGCTCAAGTGGCAGAGTGCTAGCCTTGAGCAAAAAGAAGCCAGGGACAGCTCTCAGGCCCTGAGTCCAAGGCCCAGGACTGGCCAAAATAAAAAAAGAAATAAAAGAAAAGAAAAGTAACAGAAAACCACAGCTTAATACTTTGAAGGATATTCATTTAGATATATAGGTATTGCTATATTATCTTTGAACAGTAAGTAGCACTTTTTCAGCTAATATGTTTATACACTTTCATAGCCCAAAGATTGATCTTTGGGTCTGAAGCCACATTGGATTTTACTAATATCCTGGTTCTCTCATTTACCATCTGTATAACTACCCAGTTTACTTACCCCATGTCTCAGTTTCCTCATCTGTAAAAGGAGGATAGTAATTCCTATGCTTCATAGGGCAGTTTGAAGAATTAAATATGTTAATATATAGTAAGTGTTTAGCACTCTGCCAGTTGTTAGAGTTACATAAGCATTTGTGTTATTACCTCTACAAAGAGCAAACCTTTTCTTTCTGAGGCTAATCAGGCATATGCTCAAGGCTAGCATTCTGCCACTTGAGCCACAGTTGCCACTTCTGGATTATTTCCGAGTAGTATTTATTGGAGATGAGTCTCACAGACTTTTTTTTTTTTTTTTTTTTTGCACAGGTTGGCTTTGTACCAAGACCCTTAGATTGTAGCCTCTTGAGTAGCTAGATTAGTGACTATGAGCCACCAATGCCTGGTTTGAAGTTGAAATGATTTAAGGTATTCCAGAGATTCTAAAATGGATTGAGTCTTATTAATTTCTTTAGAGTAAAATGTAACATGGCCTTTGTCCTTCAGGCAACCCAAGATGAAGCCCGTATGCCTGTCAACTGGACAGGGTACAGTATGTGGCAGATTGTTGGAGTTTGGGCAGAGCATACAACAGTTGAAGGAAGGGTTATGTTAATAAAATGGTGCTCGTCAGGAATGCTGGGACATCTGACCTGTAATGTGGGCATGATAGCAATGTGTCAAACCTTCAGCACTAAAGATACTCCAGGGGTTGCTTGCAATGGTTGGCCAGCTTGGTGGCTTTGAGTAATGTAGTAGAACATCGCCAATGACCTCATTCAAGACTCCTAATGGTTTCCTAAGTTACTATGATTATTGCACTGTTCAGCTTGGCTTAAAAAATAGTAATTAATTCCAATCTATATGGGTAGCTGGAACCCCAAGATATTCATTTACTTTCTCAGTGTCACACAATTATTTAACAACAAATTTCTGGAACTCAACTTCTTAGGATGCATTTTATTTGTTCCATTTCTTCTCTTGTCATAACTGTCTACAACAGATGATAGCCATTTGGGGGAGTGAGTAGGAAGGCACAGCAAGCCATTGAGGAGTATCTAATTGCTACTACATTTCTAGTTCTTTTAAAGAGGTCTTGACATTTTTGGAGTAGAGTTATCAAATCAGTTTTACTTCATGAGGTTCATTAAATCAAAAGATGGAATCAGAGTGAGGTTTTTGTAAAATGATATATTAGAAGGGGTGCAGTGGCTCACGCCTATAATTCTAGCTCTCAGGAGGTTGAGATCTGAGGATCACGGTTCAAAGCTGGCCCACGCAGAAAAGTCCACATGATACTCTTATCTCCAATTAACCACTCCAAAACCAGAAGTGGTGCTGTGGCTCAAGTGGTAGAGCACTAGCCTTGAACACAGAGGCTCAGGGACAGCACCTAGGCCCTGAGTTCAAGTCCCACAACCCACAAAACAAAATTATATCTTAGGTTTACAGAGCCATTTCCCAAATACTCTGTGGTATAGGAGCCTTGACAAGCCCCAGTGAGATAGAAGGGGAGCCTGGCATATTTCAGAGAGATTGTCATCCTCAGGAAAGGTACTGAGAGAAGGATTCTGACTTCCTTTCCAATATGAAGCTGCATCCGAGCATATTCCAACCCTTGCCCCCCAAAGGCAGTTCCTGTATTACCCAAGGACATAGCATTTCATTAGGACACCTCACAACCTTTCCTAAATGTCATAGAGAGTGGCAAGATGGCTCTGTGAACAGATGTCATGTGGTTCCAGGACGCTCCTTCGCTCCTTCGTCTAGGTTTCCATACATTACTTAGAAAAGGAATCCGTGCTAAGCTTAAACACAGACTCTATCTTATTTGCTTACTAATCATCTCTTCTAATTAATGCTGAGCTGACTTGTAGGCCCTGAACGAATAAACCTAATTAAGGACGTGTATTTAAACCTCTCAAGGCATCCACATAATTCTCTTCAGGTTTTCCCTAGCTATTTACTGCTTATTAGATCAGGTTGAGCCCCTTATTATAGTTTGCATATAATTCAGATAATTATCCTTAGGCCTCATTTTCACATGTAAAGCTTTCACTATTGAGTGTCACAATGAAAGACTTACTCTGAGCATTGTGGATGGGGTGAGGGGATGGAGAGAGGACTAAAGGAAAGGAATGGCTCAGCATTCACGACCACAGACCCTTAAAATACGTTGGGGATTCAATTTGAGATTTTAAAAATTGTCTATCTCTGCATTCTGCAAATTTGTTCTGGAAATCATTGATTGACATACACAAAATAGGAAATTAAATAAACTCTCACACATATCTTTTTGTAAAGCCAATCGCTAGACTGCTAACTGAGCAATTTTACATAACCACAGTACAGCTTCTGGGATGTGTTGTAATTACTCTATTGATTTTTTAAAAATTTCCATCTTAAAATCTCAATGCCACCAAACTGGCAGTATCTATGGATATGAAATGGAGACTAAAACTAGAATATATCACTTATCTTTCCAATCCTAATCAGATGAATTCAAGATGGAAAATCCAACCTGCCTCCAAGAAACTATCCTCTCTCCTTAGCTCTAGGAAAAGAATGCAGAATAATTCTGGAAGAAATTTCATAGTCTTAATTCCTTTTACCTATTCATGTGCTTAGTGCAGTTTCATGTTACTTTTGAATCTTTACCTCTGAGTTCTTAGCACCTATAGAAGTAGCTCTTATCTATCACTGAGAAGTTGTGAAAACAATATGGCAGTTTCACTTCCAAAGTCCTGTGGATCATCAAACTGAGAATTTAATAACAGTGAGGACAATTCCAAATATTTTCTTAAGAGGCAGATTTTATATCTGTTAAGCCATCATAAGCATTAAACCCTGGCTGTAAAACAAAAGGCTCTATGGATACAGAAACCTGGTATCAGCAGAATTATCTCAGCAGTCTACTGGGACATATTCTGTTTGGCAACAGTTTTAATTACAAGTCCACCCCCCACCTCCCTCACCCCACCCCTTCAGTGTGGCTGCAAAGATTTTTTTTTTAAATGTTATGATGTTTGTCACATTTCTCAACAGAAAACAGAATTGGCACATTTCCCACTAGAGACCTAAAAGAAAGACATTAACGATACTGTGAAAGTAGATTTAGTTTAATACTATGTCCATTATTCAGAGCAAAGACTACTTAATAAATACCAAGTGTTTATTTCTAAAAATTAATTATGTCTTTGAAGTGTAAGGAGAGAACTTGTCATTTCACATTGCCAAGAGTGTAGCCAGATTTATTATTCCACAACACCTTTCCAGGTTCATGATACATTTTCATTACAACAGCTTAGACAAAGTTACAAGGGCAAACATTTCCGGCTGAAAAGGGTGACTGATAACTTACCAGAACCAAGGAGCTCCACAAAAGCTCAAGTACAGAATGGCAAAGGTTTTTGTTTTTATTTTTTAGTGGAATAGCCCCATCTGATCCAAGTATTCACAGCAGCCTGTGCCCACTGTGGATGCAATGAAGGGAGTGCAAAAGGCACTTACTGCTGTTTGTGACACCCCTCTGCCCTGCAGTCACATTGATAAGTGAACAATAACATTCCTAGAGATGAAACCCCATGAGAAGCTTTTGTGAGGAATTTCAGGAACAGCTCCTGCTCATGTTGGAGGTTGCATAAAACCTCCAGATTTACCAAAGTTCTCTGCTATTCAAATGGAAGACATTCTCTTTTGTTGTTGTTGTTAGATACTGGCTTTGAGCTGAGGGCCTTGGTGCTGTGCCTGAGCTCTTTATGTTCAAGGCCAGTGCTCTACTACTTTGAACCACAGCACCAGTTCTAGTTTCCTGGTGGTTAATTTTATTTAAGTCTCACAGAGAACTTTTCTGCTCAGGCTGGCTTTGAACTACCATCCTCAGATCTCAGCCTCCTGAGTAGCTAGGATCATAGGTGTGAGCCACAGATGCCTGGTGGAAGAGAATCTTTACATGAATGATTTTTTAATAACTTGTCAGTTACTATATTTTTATTTTATATTTATTAAGGACTCACCCCTCCAGTGTTTTCCCTATCTTTTTTATGTTCATATAAAATATTGAGGCTTATTTTTTAGTCTATTTGAGCCAATAGCAAATAGCTGACACATTATATTAATCCTTTTGCATGCTACTATAGCTAAATACCTAAGACTGGTTATTTTATTCCCAAGGATAGAGTGATATACAGAATTTAATTCCATCTCATTTTTGGAAATCAGTGTGCATTTTTTTCTCAGAAACAATGCTGCCTTCCATAGTGCCTAAGAAATGGAACAAATAATTCAATTTCAGCTAAGCTTAGCTTCTGTCTTAGAACATTCCAAATGTCATTCTACCCTTAGATGCAAGCATCCTGCTGCCTAGTAAATGCACTAATGATAGAAAAAAATAAAGGAACATAATTCCTGCCAGGAGCAAACTTATTTTATCACAATGTCTCCTTTTAGATGATAAATTGGGGAATCTAATAGCATGTAGTACAGAGAGTATTAGGTAGCCTAGAACAAGTACTTTTACAAATACTTACACTAGTCATTCCTGCCTGTAATACCTGCTCTTGAGAACTATAATCGTTAAGGAGTGGAAGGCAAGTTATTTGGACCAGTTTTACACAAGACATAAATGTGAATTTGTGATACTGAATTCAGTCTTTATTCCACTTTCATTGTTTTGGCCATGCACATTCCACAGTAGGCAACAACAAAGGGCCAGAGCTGCCCATTATGTGTCAGCCTTTGCCAACTTCTGGATAGCTAGGTGTGGTTCCCAGTCAATCATATGTTCGGGTTATATCAATATGTTTTAGCCAAAAAGCTTTAGGTTAGTGGAGACATAGTACCAAAAAAAAAAAAAAAAAAAAGAAAAGAAAAAATCTGTGTATTGTGGCCTAATTCCTCCAATATTTTCCTCATCCTCACTTTGATTTTTCATGTAAAATATAAGTTCTTTTCTTCCATTTGAGCTGGTAGTAAATGCCAGACACATTCTCTTAGTGGGTTTTTGTTTGTTCGTTTTGTTTTGTTTTTAACTACTCTAACAAAATACCTAAGGCTTAGTATTTTTTAAAATACAAAGCACCTTTATTTCTTACAGTTCTGGAATCTGTGAAATCTAAGATGTACAGGGCTATTGCTGGCAAGGGTCAACTTACTGCCTCAGTCCATTGCAGAAGGTGGCATAGTATCTTTGTGTGCATACATATACGTCCACATACCCACATGCAAACACACACATACACACACAGGAGAGGGAAGAGGGAGGGGAGGAGCAGAAGAGAGGAGAGAAGAGGAGAGGAGAATGGAAGGTATGCTCATCTTTTTATCAGGAACTCACTCTTAATAACAGCCTGAATCCAATAAGGAAGGCAGAACCCTTGTGACTTAATCACTTCTTAAGGGCTCTGCCTCTCAGTACTGTTGCAGTGAAGATTTGGTTGTGCTTACTTGAACTAAAGAGAACATATTCAAGCTATAGTACACACGAGTTGGAATTTGGCCTGGAGAAGAGTCATCCTCCTTGATGTTCATGTTCCCCAGGGAACAGTTAGACATGCAGAACCTCAAGCCTTACCCCAGACTTAATGTCTCAGAACTTGTGTTTATGACAATGTCTCCAGATGAGCAATTCCAGGTTGGGAACAAAGCCCAGGCTAGAGCCCTCAATGAGTATCTGTAAGTGTTCTGACTTTAATATTTGCTGAACTGTTGGATCACCAGCTCTGAGAGCATAGCCATGCCTCTTCCTGATCTCCATGTCCTTTCCTATACACCTGGACAAAACTGGTTGATCTCTATGGCTTCATAGTTACTACTTCTAAGTTTCTTTTCTTCAAGTGTGACTACTTCATACCCACTGCTGAAAGGTTTATGTAAAAAATGTGATCAGGTTCAACAAGGTCTCTCCCTCAAAGGCTTTGCAAAATGGAAGATAAACTGACACATGAGAAAAGTAAGCAGAAAACGAATACCTTAAGTTTGATTGAGAGTCATATTGCATCAGCATGGGTTTGCATTTTCAGGAAAAGTCATTGTGAATAAAGAAAAGCCTTTGAAAGAGGAGAATGATTTCAATCAGGGTAAGTTAGACAACTTCAATACCCATGACTTTGGGGAACAGCATTAGCCAAGTGCACAAGGAAGTAGAGGAGAAAAAACCCACAAACCTCTCAGTAAGGACAAATTAGAGATAATCCTTAAGTGCAGAATGAGAAGTTTATGTTGTAATATTTTAAATTGAGAAATAATATGATCACCAAAGGGGTTGGAGAAAGAAGTCTGCCTATTGGTGTAGACAGAAAGTAGCTCAGGACCAGAGAAATCAGTAGGAGGCAATTGTCACAATCCAAACTGATATCCTTAAAGGAGAATGTAGTATTTGAATGATAGCTGAAGGAATAGAGAGAAAGGCCTGGCTGAAAAGCAAAATTTTAAGGAATGGATGATAATAAGGTCTAGGAAACTAGTTAGTTACAGGTAAAAGAAGAGAAGGGTGGAGGAAGAGTATTTGTAGCTTCAAAGTTTAGAAAGAGGACTCTGGTGTTAGCCCTCTGTGTGAATGCTTTTCACCCTTCTCTTGACAAGCAACATGAACTTGAAAACATCATGGCTCCTTTTGGCTCCACTGGTAAAATGCAAGTGATATCTCTTTATTGTTGAAGTACATGGGATGGAACGTGGAAAACATATAGCATATATGTGCTTTGAGCACATATAGTCATATGTTATATAATGATTCTTTTTTGTCAACAGTGGGCCACACAGATAAAATGGTGGTCCCACAGGATAATGGAGCTGAAAAATACCCATGATGTAGTAACATCATAAAAGTCTAAATGTTGTAGTAAAACACAGAGGCACACATCTATGGTAGTACTGTTTTACAAATAAACCTACTGTACTTGAGCTCAGGACCTGAGCACTGTCCCTGAACTATTGTGCTCAAGTCTAGCACTCTACCACTTTGGGCCACAGCTCCACTTCCAGTTTTCCAATGGATAATTAGAAATAACAGTCTCAGGACTTTCCTACCCAGGCTGGCTTCAAACTAAGATCCTCAGATCTCAACCTCCCAAGTAGCTGGGATTGCAGGCATGAGCTACTGGTGCCCGGCTGCACATAATATTTGGTATAGTACATAATACTCTAGTAAATGACTGTGTTACTCATTTATATATTTAGTATGCTGTATTTTGTAATCATGATTTTACAGTGTACCCCTACTTTTAAAAATGTTCACTGTAAAATATTATGTGACTTATTGTATACACATGCAAGCTCAGATAATAAATAAAAAAATAAAAGAATAGACCAGCCTATAGATGGTCCAAAGTTAATCAAAACTTTTCCTTCCCCTGCAACATATAGACTTAAGAATGACATAATGTATTATCCAGTGTTTTCTAAAATAATCATACCTAATTCTGGACTGCTGCTTTGTTGTTTGGGCATGTTGATGATACCAGTTTGACATGCATTGCTGCTGTTGAGGAATAGACCTTGTGTTGAATGACTGCCTCTTCAACATGATCCTTTTATCTGTGTTAAAAGACAGATATTCTCCCCTCCCCCACACAATCTAATGTTATATGTGATCTGTCTGTGCTTAAGATTCATTGAACTTCCTAGACATGAGAAATAATATCCCTGAATATTTCTGAGCAACACTTCCTCTGTAACTCTTCAAGTCCTGCCACTCACTCATTATTTCTTTTATTTTTGCCTAGCATTCTGATTTTCTCTTCCTCCTCTCTACTTTTCTTTTATGTCTTTGATGCCTTTGTTTGTCAAGGCTCCTTTGGTTTACTTCCTGAAACTATTGTCAGTGTGTCCGTTCTGTAATTTATCCATTGGAATTTTCACACTTTAGATGTATTTTTTTAACTCTATTTGACTTTTTCAAATGGGCATAGGCATAACTTGATGCTCCTTGTTCCTTTCTCACCCCCCACTCATCTCAATTCATTTTAATGTGTTAAATATAAGCTTTTGTATTTTGTGGTCATTTCAACATCTTAGATGAAGATCTTACTCTGCTCTCTGTTATTCCCATTGGTTCTCATTCATGGTGCTTTATTTCTTGTGATTTGTGATTCTTTTTTCATTTTTTTTTTCAGTCATGAGGCTTGAACTCAGGGCATGGACACTGTTCCTGAGCTTTTCTTCACTCAAGGCTAGCACTCCACCTCTTTGAGCCACAGTACCACTTCCAGTTTTCTGGTAGTGAATTGAAGATAAGAATTTCTTGGACTCTACTGCTCCATCTGGCTTTGAACTATGATCCTCAGATCTCAGCCTTCTGAGCAGCTAGGATTACAGGCATGAACCACTGGTGCCCAGATTGATTTTTTTTCTAATGTTTTACTTGTTTACTATGGCATGTTTATTTTTCCATGGGACAATGGGATGTGTATTAGTGACACATCCCGCCCCAGAAGATTTGCATTTGCTTCTGCCAGTTATGCACAGCCATAACCCAGACATGTATATGAATACTCTGATTGACATACCTCAAACCACACTGACAGTGTCAAAGAGGAGTAAAACCTGTGTGAAGGACTTTGTGTTTTAAAAATAATCACATGAGCATTGTTTCACATCCATTCAGAGCGACGGTTGAGGTATGCAGTCTTTGCTGCCACTGTCTTCTGTGCAGTTACATATTGTTTTATTTTTGTGCTTCAAAGTAGAGTTCTTTCCAGAACACCATCTTCCTTCTGTTCAATTCCCTTGTTGGCATGAAGCCACTAAATGAGATGTCCAAGGTCTGCAGGGTTTAGGAGACGCCGTTAGGCAAACTTTGTTTGGTATTCTGTGCTCTCTTGAGATTCCAGCTTTGTTTTGTTTAGGAATTGAATATTACTTCTTTCTGTATCATTTCAATAATGTGTTTAAGGGACTTTGGATTTTTTTTGGCTAATATTTTATTTGTGTCTGACTAGACACACAAGGCTTTGTATAATTAACCTAAAACCTAACTGAGTATGTATATGATCCATTATATCTAAAGCATTTCACTTATGTGGTCTAGTAATGTTACTTCCTGTTGCATTTAGTAAAATCTTGATTTTTTGCTATAAACATTAATTTCCCAATTTTTCTGTAGGACTAATTGTCATGTGTCTTGAAAATATAAAGTATCTATGATGCATTTGTTAGAAAATTAACTATGACATGCTGTTATGATAGAATTTTTCACAACCTCTCAAAATAATAGAATCACAGAAACATGAAACCACAATTACACCTGCTTCTATTTTATTTCCAAAGTTGGCTTCCACTCAAAACATTAGGGACCCATGAACCTTTCCATAAATTTAAAGAGTGGTAAAATAACAACATGATGACTTTGGGGCAAAAAAACTAATTCAAGGAGAATTGTGCTTAAACTACACTTGAGGAAATCAAGTATTCTTTGAAACTTCAAGAATGTCAAGCTTACAGATATTTCAAGCAAACCTTTAAAAGTAGTTAAGCTCCTTGTCTTCCGTAACTTACCTGGTAAGGAAATGAATGCTCCTCTTTAAACTATCTGATTTCATGTGAGACATTTTATTCAGCTAGGGACACACACACACACACACACACACACACACACACACACACACACACACACACACACTTGCAATCTGTAAAGAACACCAGCCTTGTGCAGCCTTGTCTGTCTCCCTAACTGACTGCCTTTCTTTCCTAGTATGTGCGAGTATCTTTTGATACGAAACCTGATCTCCTCCTACACCTGATGACTAAGGAATGGCAACTGGAGCTTCCCAAACTTCTCATCTCTGTGCATGGTGGCCTGCAAAACTTTGAACTCCAGCCAAAACTCAAACAGGTCTTCGGAAAGGGACTCATCAAGGCGGCCATGACAACTGGAGCATGGATATTCACTGGGGGGGTTAACACAGGTAATTGGAGTGGGACAGAGAGAAAAGTCATAGAACCATTAGAATGTTGTACCTAAAATTATTTCCTGAGTCAAGTATATTTATTTTTCCCTTCTGATTCCTGTGTGTACCTACTCTAATTTTTCCTTTCACTGAAACTGTCTTTTGCCTTTCCCTAAATGACAACCACAGTTATTTCTCAAAAGAAACAGGCTATTTAATGGTTGATGGTACTGAATTTATCAACACGACTAATGGAATTTCACAGAATGTTTTCAGTTGCTCAAGTTATATAACTATCTGATATTTTTTTAAAGAATAACTTCTGCTTTAAATTGGAAGCTATGCCTTTGCTCTTTGAGAGAGACTTCCAGTTTGGTGACAAATAGCTGTAATTTTTTTTCTTTTTTGGAAATGCCATGTGTATCTGAGATATAAATCATGCTGCAAAATCTAGGTGGTTATCTCATTATTACTTTAAATATTTCATCAAGACTTTCTGCACCAGTAGATGACACATTTCACCTGATCTGTAAATATAATTTCCTATCTGCCAAATGAGTTTCTATCTTGCGCTATAGGCACACTGTCAAATCAGTTCTTACCAACCCACTTTCAGTCATTGCTTATGTGTAAACAGTATTAATGTGCAACACATAATAGATTGAATCCTTGAGAATGTTGTAAGCCTATTTCCCCAGCCTAAGACAAGTTTCTGTTAGAAGCACTCAAATCATAATTGTAGTAAGTTGATGCAAACTTGTCACAAGGTTCAAAGTCTATTCAGGTACACATAGACACATTTGTAGTGGGAATTTCTGGAAAAACAACTGGAACATTGAGGGTTAAATACCATGTTATCTCACTTGTTTGTGGGTTTTGTTTTCACGATGTTTGAGTGAGATCTGTACTGTAAAACCTCCTACATATCTTGAATTTATGACCAATGTAAACACAGCTACATAGGCATATTTGGGTGGTAAACTTTGCAGCCATAGCTTTGTGAAATTCAGTTCCTAAATATGATCTTAGATTGAACTGCTCAGTCACTTCCTTAGTGATGATCTTATAGTGAACAGTTAAGAGTTAAAGACTAGTCAGGCTTTAATTTCCACATTTTATTCTTTTCCTGTAAGTATTTAGTTGTTTGGGACACAAGGACACCAACTAAAAAGATTCTAAAGGTTCAAAAGAAATTCTAATCACTTTTCTGTTGTTTGGAAATTGGGACATAGTTTATTGTTTTTGTTCTTTTGCTATCAGAAGAAGAATTTACAGCTTAAATACTATAAACCAAAGAGTTCATCTCTGCTCCAAAATATGAGGTTCTAATGATGAATATTAAAACAGTGTATGAGATAATAAGAAAATTGGAGCCAAAAAGAACATTCCATGAACTTAACCTTCTTATCCAGGACTGATTTTTTTGCATTATATTCATATTAATGTCCACTGATTTCTTTCATTTGTGTAGGTTTGTTTTACCAGTAGTCACCTTTTTAAAGATCCTTACCCAAGTTAGCAAGTGAAAATGACCTTCTCCCAATACTCCCAGGGTAGTTCAACATGATTTAGTAGCCATTAGTGCTACTTTTTTTGTATTTAAAATGAGATTTTCTATTTGATCTTGTATTTCACAACTGAGTTATTGAAACATGTACATTCTCTCCCATAATTAAGTTGGGGGGTATGATTTGTATGTTTAGTTAGTTCAAAGCAGTTTCTAAGCCCTTATTTAGACTACACTATCCCTTAGGGCACACAAAGTGGAGAAACACATTGACCTTTTGCCTTCACTATTGGAAAATACATCCTTATATGTGAGTATGAATTACTGTAGAAAATGTTAGGTGACATATTGAGCTGTTCAAGACACATACCTGCAATATACACAAATGGATAAGAAATCAGGCCCACCTTAATATTCTCTAGAAAATGGCACTGAGTCTGAATTGTCTGTGAAGAATGCATAGAATTTTGATAGTGAAAACTTTTTTTAGAAAATGTATCTTACAAGTCTTATATAGAAATCAACTGAGAGGGAGATTAGTAGATAAGGAATTGTTCCAATGAATGGTCTATGAAATGACAAATTAGGTTCCTTATTATTTGTAAACCAAACTCCTTCACTTTTAAATATGAGGGAGATGGCATTATAATAGATGAGAGACAAGATCAGAATGGTGAAGAAACTAGAATATAGCTCAAATAGTAGAAAGCCAGATTTGAGCAAAAAAGCTAAGCAAGAGCATACATACACACTCTCACATACATACCCTCCCTTTCACACACTATACACATACACATATGCACACACCAAGATTAGAACTGTAGAGTAGATAATGTCAAATATTTATGCATTTTTAATATAAGTTTTCAATATAGGAAGCCAACATTTTCTGTACAACTTTGCATTTCATATTACATGTTGTAACTGGAAATACTGACTAAAATTAATAAAAATCTAAAATGAGTAACTATTTTTATAACCCTGACTCATTTACAAACTGTATTATAGATTTACTAGCATAATGTATATCATGCTTTTTCCCCCTGGGATATAGTTAAGATGTTGATTCTTAGTCACATTAACAAATCACTATGCATTTAAGAGAAAGATTCCCTATGCATTCATTAAGAAATATATTTATTCTTTTTATAAATATTGAGTGCTTCTTTATTTTTCCATGTAACTTAGAATAAAAACTGAATTGCTAGAGTACATATCATTGTATAATCAATTCCATTTAACCATGTGAGAAATGGGAATCACAATTTCTATAGAATGATGGAAAAGCCATAGCCTTCAGAAAACAAGATGAATATTTCTCTCTCTGCTCTTAGGTGTTATTCGCCATGTTGGAGATGCCTTGAAGGACCATGCCTCTAAGTCTCGAGGGAAGATATGTACCATAGGTATTGCCCCCTGGGGAATTGTGGAAAACCAAGAGGACCTGATTGGAAGAGATGTAAGTTTTGGGGACTAGCCTGCCACATGACATTTCCTAGATGAGTTCTCATATGAGCAAATAGTAGTTAATTGTAATATGCACAAAATAGTGTTCTCCTTCCCCTTACCTACCAAAGTGAAACATTATTAGGAATGATTTCAACTAGGTAACTAGTTCTTTCCAAAAATCTGTCTAGGTAGATCCCATGTCAATTCTGATCAAGAAAGGTAGAAAACAACACTTATCAAACCACCTTCTTATTGCTTGAACCAAGTAATTCAGGCATAGTTATGTCAAAGTTCATTTACTCTGAGTAACAGTTGCCAACACGAACTCAGGGCTCCAGCTTCATTGTTGCTTGAGTACATCTCTCTCTCTCATGAACCTCAGGAGAGCAGCAGGGATTGGTGCTTTTCACTGGCTCTGGTGGCTTCTCTGGGCAGCCTTTCTTTTGTTAAATGCTTGGCAAAGATATGGGCACAGATGGGTTCTTTACTTCCCACTTACTTTAAAATGTCAGCTTCTATTTCCTGTTCTGATGTCCAGGGCCACATACTGACCAACCAGACAACAATTTTGACAGAAATTTAGACCATTTGTTCTCATTTTTTTCCTGAGTCACTATCTTATTCCTTTTCCTTCGAGCAATCTTCTTATTTTAAAAGAAAAAAAAACAGTTATTACTAACTTCCTTTAGGAGATTTTTCTCTCCTACCAGCCACTAAACTTTTCAAAAATCCCTCAGTATGAAGTTTAATTACACTATGTGAACACATTGCTATATTTTATTTCATTCTTCTTTCTCTAATAATTTTAGCAATTGATTATTTATCACTACATTGTATTAATGCATCCTATTTTTGCCAATCAAAACCTGCCATAGAATATGCTAATTTCCTTTATTCAAGTGTCATAAGATTTATCTGAACAAAAAAGGAGAAAAAGAGAAGCTAAGGACCGACTGGTTTTGTATTTATTCTTTTAGTATTGTGATACACCACAATGCAACTAGCTCATTTCAATCTAACAAAGTATTTCTTAAATGTAATACAAAACACTATATGAAAAGACATGCAGTGAACAAATCAAGACAAGAAGTAAATAAATTCCTAATAATTTGTGATAACAAGTATATAATTTGGCTTCCAGGCTACCAAATTACATGGAGAAATGCTGATATATCCAGGGGACATAAGATAGGAAAGGAGATACCAATTTTTATCACTATAATAGTTTCTTAGCTAAAGTTTACTGGATGCTTTATCTATATCTTTAAATGTCTCAAGCACCAATTCCCTAAGTGCTAGGTAGGGCAGAATTGGCTAGAAAAGTAAGCATTTATGACTATTTCCCCAGAGTACCTGGGACTTGTCTTTCATGAAATATATTTGGGTTAATACTTGCCTTAAATTCCAAGTTTGCTTGTAAGTAAATGCTGACGTTGAACTAGAATTAAAGATACATCTTCAAGAATTAGAAAATGCCAAAGAAATCTGAACACCATAAGCATTTAACAGTATATTTTGTTAACAAACTTATTTCTAATATACTTATAATACAGAAGTCATTTTGAAGTGTTCATAGCTTCAAGATCCTTACCATAAACTTGAATAATTTTTCAGCTTTAGGTACTATTTTAAAGTTTTTACATCCAAATAAATGATGGCAAATGGCCGCTGGTTACTTTTATTTTCAAGATAAATTAACAAAATGTTAATGTGCTTATCATGTAATTATGGAAAATTAGTACTCCTATTATATTTATTTGTCTTGGTGCACTGGAAAATTCAGTCCTATTTATTTTTCTTTCAATTGCAAGTTTTTCTCTGATTTCATTTCCTTCTCATGTTCCTCTCCCCTTACTTTTTCTCATTGTATGTCAGTGGGGCTTAGAGATGTTGGCTGATGTCCCAATTAAAATGGTCTTGTTCCAAGCCCAGAGGGCAGAAAAACCCCACTCATTTGCTCAGTATAAGGGTGCTTTGATCAGCCCTACTCACAGGGGTCTAATAAAAGCAAATTATGGCTCACAAAAAACCAGGTAAGCTGGTAGAGAGATGAAAATGAAAAATATTCAAAATGAAAATTCCAAGATGGCTTAATAGAGGTATCTAAGACCCAACTCCTCTCTCACAATGAACCCAAGTAACAGATATGTGGTTGTATTTTGAGTTTTCTGTCACTGAAAAAAAACAGTGGAACTCAGCAACACAGAAACTAGAACCTGTAAGGCTCAGAAACCTGTAAGACTGCATAGAAGGAGAAATGAAATACCCCTGCCTTTGCCACCTTGGATCCACAGCCAGTGTAAGAGGATCTCTCTTTTGCAAGGATGAGATGAAAATGTCAGGACAATATCTACTAGTGCAGATGCTGGTAATTTAAGCTGCTGGAAAGTTCCACAATGCACACAGCATTGTAGCCCACTGTTAAAACATAACTTGAAATCTGCATATTTGGAAAAGACTCTAATACCATCTTCTAGAGAACACCTAGGAAAACCAGGAGCTACCATGAAAACAGAGTTTGAACTTCTACAACAGTTAGAAATGCCTGCCTATTCTCAGCTCTGGGACCCCACACACATTCTACTGTTATTACCAGCCCAACTGGACCTAGAAAGATAACTCTGACCTCTACCTATTGGGTTTCCTGCAGGGGATGGGTATTGTGACAGAGAAGGGAATGAAGAGCATTTGTCCTCTATGAGCAAGGGCATGGCCAGTCCCATAGGGATTCATATTAGTGTGAGGCCTGAATGTGGGTGTCCACATGGTTTCCACTGCACCTATACCACTTTAGGCTGCCTGAGAAGATAAAGAAGATAAAGAGAAGATAAAGAACACCATGTTCCATGGCTGTCTTTTCTTGGTGCGTGCTACAGTTGAAACATGAAGAAGAGCCTCAGTTCCACCCATTGCCAACTCATTAGACATAGAGAGCCAAAGATAGCTGCATGATATTTGGAGCAGCTTCAGTCCTGGATATGCACTGGCATCACTAGAGAGGAAAATCACAGCCCTGTGCTGCCCTGCTGATGCTATTGTCACTGGTAGCCTGAGTATGATAGGTGACATGCACTACTGCTGCAGTTCTCACCACTGACTCACCTTGTACAACATCGTGGCCAGAATCATTGACCGGTCAAAGACAATTACTTTAGGCCCCTCACCATTCATGTGGTTCCCAGTAGCAGAGCCTGCATAAAAAGTGCCATTAAGAAATCTCCATCAGCCAATAGGGGCACTCTTCTTGTGGAAGTAACCACACCATGACTACTCACACATTCTACTGAATACATCCCATTAGCCTGGACTACTTCAGTGTCCTGACTCATGAATAATGTCCTGCCAAAACAGATGATTTTTTATAATCCCACCAATGTAGACTGTGCCTGGAGTTAGTAATCACAGTCAAAGAAGCCACAGAGAGTTAAAGATATAGTGCTGAGCTAGAAATAAAGTCAATAATGCATACTAAAGCAACAATCTCAGCTACATGTTCATGAGAAGACACTAAAATACTATGTTATCAAAATGGTATAGATGCCTATTCCAACAAATATGCTAATGTTTATGAAGGAGAAGAAATACAAAACAAAAGCAATATGACACTTCTAAAACCAAATATTCTATCAAGATTCAGAACAATAAACATAGATGAATTGCCTAATAAAGTTCAATGAAATCCAAGAGAATACAGGTAAACAATGAAATTAGAAATATAATACATAACATGAATGAGAAAATCATCAGAGAGACTGATTTGAAAAAAAGTTTTAGAAGTGAACAGCTCAATTGCTCAAACAAAAATTTAATTATTAAGCTCAAAAATCAACTAAAACAAGGAGAATGCATATCTGGACCTGAAGATAGGCCTTTTGAAATAGTCCCATAGGTAAAAACAAAAATAATAAAGAAGATATTCAAAATTTTTAGGACACCATTAAATAAACAAGTAACCACATTTTCAGAATACTCAAAGGAGAAGAAAAATGTTAGTGGTACAGAAAACTTACTCAGTGAAGAGTAGCAGAACTTTTCAAGGCTTAGGAAACTATTTCTCCTTATGTATGAGGCTTACTGGACCTCAAATACACATGATCAGAAAGAAGCTGGTTATATTTATTATAAACATATTATAGTTAAATGTTTAAAAAAAAGAGCAAGATAAGGGGAAAATCCTCAAGTCTGCGAAAGAACACTATTTAGGGTTGTCTCAGGGAGTCTAAGAACTGATTTATCAGCAGAAATCCTACAGGCTACGAGGGAATGGAATGATATATTCCATGTCCTGAAAAATAACTGACAGCCAAGAGTACTGCATTCAGCAAGGAGATAGAGGACAAATTGTCCTTTCAAGACAAGCAAAACCTGGTATAATTAATGATTACCAAATTAACTTTACAAATGATGTGTAATGAAGCCCAGTATTTCAGAGTGACAGATAAATGCCATTATGAAAACAGGTGAAAGCATAAATCCCTCTAGAAGAGTACATCCATAAAAGAGAAATTGAAAAGACTCAAACATTTTCAATACAGTAAACCATTAAACTACAAAGATTAACAGGAAAAAAAGCACAAAGAATAATGAAAACAACTGGAAGACAATCAGTAAAATTACAGAAGCATATCCTTATCTTACTTACCAATAACTACGAATGTATGTGGGCTAAATTCTCCAAATAAAGGAGACAAATTAGCTGAATGGGTTATTTTTTAAGCCAATCCCTAGAACATGTTGCTACAAGAAAATTGAATTAACAGTAAAGACACATACAACTGAAAGTAAAAAGATGGAAAACGTTATTCCAAGAAAATAGAAATCACTACACTTTTATCTGACAAAGTAGGCTTTCAGAGAAAACTGAAAGAAGAAACAAAAAGGGTCTTTGTATATAGAATACATAAAGTTCAATTCAATAAGAAGATATAATAATTGTAAATCTATATATCCTTGAGTCTAAGATACCCAGTTTTATAAAACAAACACTAATAAACCTAATCATGGGAGACTTAAACACCCTACTTCTTCAATGGAAAAATCAGCCAAGCAAAATATTTACATGGATAAGAATGAAACTATAACAGAAATTTACAGAATACTCCATTCAAGCTGCACATTGCACATTCCTTTTACCAATGAATGGAACTTCCTCTATAATCAACCATATATTTTAAATATATAGCAAACACATTGAAAAAGAACTGGAACCATGTCCAATAACATTTATTATGAGAATGGAATAAAGCTAGATGTCAACAACAAAGGAAATGATGCAAATAATTGCAGACTAACAACAGTTATGACAGTGTGTCATCACAGAAAAATGGGAAATTTAAGTGTCTTGAAACAAATGAAAAAGGAAACACGACATAGCAAAATTTACAAATCACAGCAAAAACAATACTAAGAAACAAGTTTATAATTACATAAAGAAATGGATGATTTCAAATGAACAACCTAAACACCCATATGAATAATTCAGAAAAGAATAATCCAAACTCAAGAGTGGTAGAAGAAAACAAATAATGGGATGATCAAAGTTTTAATCATCTTAATTGATGCAGAGAAAATGCTTAATAACATTCAACATACCTTCATGATAAAAGCTCTGGGTAGACATTAATTGTGTCAATCCCCATTGTACTTCAACATAATAAAGATGTTGTATGATAAACCAAACCCATAATTATGCTGCATGGAGAAAACATGGAAGTATTATTTCTTAGATCAAGAACAAGACAACTGCCTTCATTCTCACTGCTTTCATTCTGTTCAATGCTAGGAATTTTAGCCAGAATCATTAGATAAGACAAAGAAAATGATGACTGCCCCTAAATAGGGAGAAATTTGAACTATCCCTGTTTCTAAATAATACAATTCTAAACATTAGAAAACTTAAGAACCCACCAAATAAAGGTAAACAAAGCCAGAAGAGTGTCAGGATACAAAATTAAATAGCTTTTTAAATATACTAATAATGAGTTTGCTGAGGAAATTAATGAAAGAAATCTCAATCACAACAGTAACACAAATGTTCTAGGAATAAACCTAGTCAACAGAATGAAAGACTTTTCAATAAGCTTACCAGAAATATTTATTAGAGAAAGGACAGCCTTAGTAATAAATCATGCTTGTGAACTGGACATACAGAAGACTGAAACTTGATCTCACCTTGTATAGAAATCAAGTCAGCAAACCTAAATCTATGACCTGAGAACTAAAACTAACCCAGAGTGTAGGAGAAACACATCAAGACATGGTGAAGACAGTAATTTTCTGCATAGGCCCAAAAGCACAGGAAACGATAAATAACTTTACAAATAAATCTTATTAGAAAGAGGTTATGTTTCTTGGGAATAAGAATCACATCTAAAATATTGGGGATTGTATTGCTTGATCTCTAATTCATATTTGGTTTGTTTTTATGACTTCATAGTGCTTTGAGTTTGGTATGTCTTCCCTATTTGACTTCCAGAAGTTCTCTCTTCAGAACAGAAATAAAAACTTTGAAACAATAATAACAAAAACAAAAACTGACCTGTGGAATTATATAAAACTAAAAAACCCCTTTGAAGCTCCTAGAAAACACAGAAAAGAAATAAAAGACTAGATTGAAGAGATTGCCTACAGAAGGGAAAAAAATGATAAAAAAAAAATCTATTTGTTTAACAGATGGCCTAACGTACAGAATATATAAGGAACTAAAATATTAACAAAAAATAAATAATACAATTTAAATAGAAATAATGATTAGTATGTATTATTTTATTATGATTATTACTAACCAATTAGAATGTATAATGATCTCAATAGCCAACAGAGAAGTGTAAATCAAAACACAATGAGCCATCACCTTACCTCAGAATATCTACTATCAAAAAGTAAAATGAAATAAAAAAGAAACAAATGCTAGCAAAGATATACAGAAAAATGGACTCTTTTATATGGCTCATAGGAATATAAATTAGTATAACTGCACAGTGTGAAAGTTCCTCACTGACCTTAAATTACAATATAGCATATAATTCAACCTTCTCATTTCTGGGTATGTGTCTTAGGAAAAAAAAATGAACAAACCAGAGTGAAACCTGAATACTTGCTTACTGTGACACTGTTCAAAACAGCTTAGGTATGGAGTCAGTGTAGGTAACTATCAGTAGATAAATGGATAAGAAAACACATATGTATACAGTCCTACACACAGAATGGCATATTATCCAGCCACAAAGAAGAATGAAAGCCAAATGTATGGAACTAGAGAAAATTACTTTAGGTGAAATAAGCCACCCTCAAATAAGTACATTTTCTCTCTCAGATGTGTAAACTAAAAACAGTTGAAAGATTAGTGATTGCCAGAGAATGGGAATGGTATAGGAGGATGGAAAAGAAAATTTGAATTTTATCATGCATGTGACAAACACAAATGGAAACACCACATTGAACCTTTCTTATGTGTATAATTAATAAGTGCCTATTAAAAAATTTTAAAGATATACATTACCAAAAAATAAGCTAAAATAAAGTGTCCTTTATAAATAGAAAGTAAAGAGGCAGATTATATAACACACAGGATAAACAGTTGTATTCTATTTATTCAGCAAGTTATTGATCAAGATTAATTGAATATTGGGCACTGTAATACTTTCTTCTCATAATATTGGTGAATTGAAACATTCATAAGACTTCTTAGGTTCTTAAGTAATAAAGTTTGCAATGTCAGTTTCAAATTAGAATAAAAATACTATCCCTAACATATGCTATTTATGACATAATTTACAGTGATTTATGTTTCACATTTCTAATGTGTTCACTAAAATGTAAAATGAAGCTGGGCCATTCTAGAGGATGATGAAGGAGGATTTTGAATTTGAGGGAGCCTGAGTGACATAGCAAAATTCTGTCTCAGAATACTCTGTAACCCCTCTGTACATCACCTTGACAATAAAATTAAATTTTAAAAAACTAGAAAAAGGGAATATAATTTTAATTTACCATAAAGAGGTTGAGTAATATATAGTGATCACTGCTGAAATCACAGTTCTCCTAGTGTTGATAGACTTGGGTTCCAGTCCTAGAAGCTTTAAACCCTGAGAACTAGATGTTTGGGCTCTTTTCAAAGCTGGAAACTTACCACTGAAGGTGCTTAAGGCAGAGATTTATTGCCTTGGAATTAGAGGGCCAACATCTAGTAGGTAGAGTTAACAACTCCTAATCTTTAGGTGTCAGGATTCCCTGCTCTTTGACCTTTGTCAGCTTTCTTAACTACTTCTGGTCACTGGCTCGTGCCCACTCTAGCTCTTCACAGCCCTGCATCTCTCAGTACTTGCACAGTCATTTGTAGTACTGATTTCTTTCAGTTTCAGTCTGTCACTCTCTAGAACTTTTAAATTTCTTCTAGTGTTACAGCTGAGAGGTTCTGGTATTAGAATCCTTATCCTTCCTTGGCTGTTTTGGAACTCTTAATCACTTCCATGCTGTCATTTATGGGGCCAAAAGCCCCAGAATCTTGTCTGCTATATCTGTGAATAAAGACCACAGGTAGGCAAAAGCCCATTTGAGAGAAGACTTTATTGTGTCTATTGTTCCAGAACTGTAATGCCTTCATCAGTCTTCACTCCTAGATTGGATCTTGTATTTCTCAATTTCTAGAACTATGACTCATTCCCTAGTCTATGGCATTCTGTGAAGAAGCACAAAGTGGACAGATTCTCAAACTGTAGTATTTTTCCTGCTATCATTTAGACCTGAAAATGTGCACTGTTTCAGTTATTGATATCAGTACTACCTCGGTGATTCCTTCATATTATTAGTACTGTCCTTTTTCTCGACCACACTCTACCATCCTACAATTCAACAAATTGAGCTCAAGGCTCCCTTCCAGCATTCCCTTGCAGAGTCATTTCTCTGATTGCAACTCTCCCACAACTGCCTTCTCCAGGTTTCGTTGCCTATATAGGCTGGTAAAACTACATACCCTAGACCAAGTGGCTTATAAACAGTAGAAATTTATTTTCCACAATTCTGGAGTCTGGGTGTTTCCTTTTGACTATATTCTCACATGGTGGCAGAGTTTAGGATTGCCTCTTGAGTCTCCTTACAAAGATCTTCATCTCAGTAATCTCCATATTTGAGGGGTCCACCTTCATGACCAGATTACACTCTAGATGATCTACCTCCTAACATTGTCATTTAGGAGAGTAGGACTTCAATTTATGAGTTTGGTAACACATAAATATTAAGTCCATTATACCAATTTAAAATGTTCTCAAGACTAAGGAATTGCTTCTTGCTAAACCTTAATATAGTGCTTTTCATGAACATAGGCATTGATATGCTACTCAGATACTATAAGAAATTATCTCTAAGTGGTCTGTATAACCATTTGATCGGTCATCAGATAGTCTATGAACATAATCATAATGGTAGTAAGTATGATTTACTGTTTCTAATGTAATCCTGTGATTACATATCTTATAAGGTATGTATTACATCCTTTTGAGAATTGACTACACTAAAAATGGGTTTAGAGCCATTTTGTCATACGTTAAGTGAGATAGAAGAACTGTTCAATGATAATATGGTATTTTAAATTATTGGTTGAGATTTGGACAAATGTACCTATATATTCTACTTTCAGATATACTCAATGAATCACCAGAGACCTTTTCTTTGTGCTTAGAGAATCTTTGCCTGAATAAATATGAAAATATCACCAATGAAAAGTTGAGGATTCCAATTAATAATTTTTGTGCAATACATTTAGAATCTTTGCTTTAGAAAACAACCTGACCAGAATTTAAACAATCTGAGTTCTTATCATTCTTCGTTTCTTAAAAATAAGTTAAGCAGACATATGCTAAATTAAAAATTGAGTTACAATCATAAGAATAAGTGCTTTTCATTTTAACTTGAGGATAGACATTACATTTGGCTAGATTTGCCAGCATATCATCATATATGGTTATTAAATTATCTTTCCATTCCTTGTTCTTATATTTTCTCGGAAATACAGATTTATCTCCCTGGTTTTATAGCCTTTAAGAACTATTGTTAATTGGAAAGTGCTCTTTTGATATCAACTTTGTAGTTCAAGCCACAAAACATCAAGGTCAGTAACAATGGATGGCTAATGTGGATGGAGTGAACAATTCTATATATTTCCACATATTTTTGAGGCGAGCCAAAAATGACTTCATAGGTTCAAGAAAACTTCCCAACAGTGCCTTCAGTATGTTTGCTAGACATCTGTGTCTAGCTAAGATCAAATATTCCCTGAGGATGTAAGAGAAAAAGGTCAGAGGCCATGACCTACCCAAATCTGTTAGTTATAAAGGACAGAGCCAATACCTGCTGAGCCTGTACCATACTCAGGTTATGAGATAACTGCATGGTTTATGTGGTGAACACAATGAAAAGGTGAATTTGGGCATGCTAATTTTGAAATTCTTTTGAGATATTGACATGAAAAGCTGACAAATTAGACAGCATATAATGTGGAAGTTTGGGAGCCAGATCTGGCTATGTATTTAGATTTGGAATATCTCTGACACACAGCTGTTAAAAGTCATTTTGGTGGATGACCTCAAGACAAGAGAATACATAGAGGAAGGGAAAAAAGCACCAGAGCCAAGATCTTAATGATCTCTGAGATTTAATGGCTGATTCGAGAAAGGAAGTCGTTGGTTTCCCCAGAAAGGAGACCAAAGAAGTGTCTGAGATGTAAGAATAAAACAAAAGAGAAAGCAAAGGAAGTGTAGGCTTCTGAAAGACAGAGTGAGAGCAATGGTAACCGTCACTGAGAAGCTGAGGAAGTATTGGGTTGGCAGTGTCCATTCTCCTTGAGACAGACATCATTGGACAAAACTTCTTGAGAAGAGTGATATAGAAACAAGCACATTTTAGTGTGTTGCAGAAGGAGCATAAATGAAGCAGTAGACATTTTAGATGTTTGGCTGTGATATGGGGGGATATGGGGTAGCTGAAGAGAATTGTAATTCAAGGGATTATTTTTTTTTGCTTCAACCCAAGACAGACTTGAGTTTGCAGATGTGTCAATGGTTGAAAAGGACATAGTGATAAGGAAATAAAATCTGATTAAGTGCTTTGGGGGTCATAAGGTAATATGGTCCTCATGGGGGTCATGAGGTAATGTGGAAGAGGAGAGGAAAATCACCTGTGCACATGTACTTGGTGTATTCTTTCAAGTTTGATTAATTCTTCAATGATGTTTGTTGGCAATTTTGGCTAGAGGTTATTATTTATCTCTGAAGAAACAATAGTTTTGTGGGTTTTACTGTCAGCACCCTTCCAGGTACTTTTTACCTCAATACATTTTATTTTAAGAATCATTTGTATAAGGATGATAAAACTAAACAAAATGAGATCAACTAAATTATCCAATGTTCCATTACTAGTAAAGATGCTTGGATTTGAACCTCGGCCAGAAGTATACCCTTACAATACTGTGTAGTATTGTTTTTCTAACATACCATCTATCCATGATTTAAGTTTATATAGTACATTATTTTTTAAGTTTATATCTCATTTGATCCCCATAATACGGATCCTGGACTTACCATAGAAGGTGCCTCATAAACCCACTGTAAGGCATAAGAATTGTGAGTTGAAAATGCATTTTAATATATTGAACCTTTCCATTATGACATCTCAACCACCATATCTGAAATATAAATATGTTCAGGTTACAGTCACAGTCAACCAGAATTACCCAATTTGCAACCTATTTATAGTAAAGTACTGATAAAACCTATGTAATTTATTTAACATAATCCACTCTACTTTCTTGGTGGCTTACTTTTCTAATCCTGTGGCTGACTAGAACTTATGGCTTGATGCCAAAAGTCAGCATCATGAGAAAATATTGTACCTCATATCATTTGTCCAAGGAAAATTCAATCATTGAAGTATTGTTTTTCCTAAGTTTGGATCACTTCTGCCACCATTGTCAGCTGGGGATCATCTTTTTTTTTTTGCAGTAAAATAATGGTTTGTCTCCATTTGCATGGGATGACATAGAATATAATTTACATGAGATAACAGAAAATAAATAACTTGCTCAGAGTCACCCACTAGCAGGAGTATAGGAATAGAAGTCTGATCATTTGTCAAATAAAAGAGAAGGATATGCAGATCATAAGTCTGAGGAGCCTGGAAGATTTTAGTCACTACTCACCCAGCGCAACAAACACCAGAACAGAGCAGAGTAAGGAAAGGAATGTAGAGAACTCAGGAACAGAAAGAGAGGGAGTAGAAATAAATTTTCATCAACCGTTCAAGAACAGAAGGAAAGGTACATTTTGAAGTCTCAAAAAGGATAATGATAAAAACACACATTCATTATAAGTGATCTACTGATGGATTTTTTTAAATGATCCCAAAACTTAGTATCTTCAACAAACACTAATTGTGTCATGATTTGGGTAGGTGAGGAATTTGGGAATGACTTGCCTGAATGGTTCTGGATGAAGGTCTCTTGAAGTAATAGTCAAAATGCGAGTGGAGCAGCATGAACTGAGGACTGAAGGGGACTGTGCTTGCCCTCTTCAAAGAAGACTTACTTGCAGATTTTTGGCAGGAGTTCCTGGCTATCTGGACCTCTTCATAGGGTTCCTTTATTGACTTCACAGCATGGCATTGGCTTTCTCTGAAGTAAGTGATCTGACAGGAAGCTAAGAGAAACCTTTTGCTAATCTAGATCTGGAAGGCATACATCACCACTGTTTCATTCTCTCTCCATTAGAGGTGAGTCACTGGGTTCAAACTAGAGTAGGTGAAGAATTTCAAAGAACATCTGAACACAGTTAAACACACACACACACAGATACACACACACACACACACACACACTTACACACACTGGATACATGGTGATTGCTAAACAAAGTAACCCCTTTACCCCTTTGATGGGTTAGTTGAGCTGAGCCTGTTTGAATGGGAAGAATATGTAAGGATGATGGAGCTCCCTGCAGAACACATTTGAGGGACAAGCTTTCAAAATACTTCAGAAAGATGTAATCAATCAATGTGTCTGTGAATTCTAGTGAGAGTCACATAGCTGAAGTAGCAGGGTGCTCTTTGGAAGTGAGTTCCTTACTTTCCTGGTTCCTTGTATTTATTGCCCAGCTGAGAGGCAGAATGTGGTTTCAGTGTGACTGGCTTTATTCTTCCAGCTATGCTACCTTCAAGAGGAAATCCCCAGCCTGTGCCCTACTGGCTCAATCCTTTGATTTTAAGAGCATACTGAGCCTTTCTTTTTTTCTTACTTAATTCTCTCAGTCCGCATGTTCCTTCATTTCTGACCCAGAGTTTACTTCCAACCTCTCAGCAGTATGCCCTCTTCCCTAGCAGAAACAGAATTCCTGATGCTAAGAAAATCTCAACACTCTTTTTGTTTCTCCCTGGCCAAAGGACAATTCCATTGTCCTTCCTGCTGGGACCTTTTCTGACCTCTTTCTACACACAGTTCTAGATGATTCAACTGGAAATAATCTGATCAGTTGTCAGAAGGATTCCAAAGCCCAGCTGAGCAACTGACAAAAAAAAATAATCAGCAGCAAAACCAATCATAATATTCTTATAAATTTAAACTTACATCGAGTCCTGTATTCTCTCTTAATATACCTGACTTGTGAAGGAACTGCGGGCTTCAGATCTGCATGCTGTCAGTAAGACATATTTGTCCAAGGAACCTCATTACTCTTAGCTCTATAATTCCTCCCACAATACATACTTTGTTTATAAATATACACAAAGCACATTACTCCATGGTAATTTGTTATTAGAGTACTTGGTATGTAAGATGTAGTTAATGAATGCTAACTTTCTTCTAGTGTAAATTAAAGTCATGGTATTTCTGGGTACAGTAGCTCACACATAATCCTAGCTACTCAGGAAGCTGAAATCTGAGGATAGCAGTTTGAAGCTAACCAGGGCAGGAAAGTCTGTGAGACTCTTGTCATCAACTAACCACCAGAAAACTGGAATTGGCACTGTGATAGAGGACTATAAAAGTGATAGAGGACTAACCTTGAGTAAAAAAGCTCAGGGGCAGTGTTCAGGCCCTGTGTTCAAGGCCTATGACTGACAAAAAATATGGTGTTATTAGGAGAAAAAGATAACTCTTTGGTCATATGTCCTGCTGCTTGCCTGGACATATAGACAACTTCCTAGAAAATGTGTCTGGGATTGTAGAAGACCTGGGATTAATACCACAAAAAACTAATTTAGTTTAACTCAGTTTTGTTCAGGAAAGAAATCCCAGGTAACTAAGCTTCTATTACATTGTAGAAAGCACTGTAAAGTGAAAAAGACCCCTGGACATCAGAGAATCACTTGATTTTTTGTAGTGAACCCATATGGGAAGTCATTAGGACATTTGTTCTGCCTTCACTTGAAAAGGAAAACAACTTTACTTTTTAACATAACCTATCCAGACTCCATCTAAGAGGAAGCCTTCAAAAATGATAGTTCTCTTCTGATTGAAAAACTATTGCACAGTTTCTCTTAACACATTTTGAACATTTATCAGGAGATATAACCTATAATTTACATGATTACATATCTCCTCTAGTCAGCATAATACTATCATATTTGTGTTTTCTTAAGAAATTTATAATGATTAAATGAATGATTTTTAGACACTTGCCAAAGCTATAAGTTAGTAACAAGAGAAACTAGAACCACACTATTCTCATTTCCTGCTAAATAGTACTAGGTAAGATCAAGAAAGAAGTAGCTAGGAAGAATCTAGAAGATGTTTTAGACCAGTTTACAAACAGTTGACTTTAGCCCATCCCAGGAACATTAATATAGCATTTTAGCACCAGAATATAAAGAATGATCATTTTTCCCACAGTGTCTGAATCAATCTCTATGTGGCAAAACTTTTATTGCTACTAATCTACTATATAATCCCCATTTCACTTTGTTTCAGAGTTGAGATACACAAAAGCCTTGGGGCCAGAATCATATTTATCAGCCAGTATAATACTAAATAGTTTATGATGAATTAATGAGTGAAGAAGAATGTTGTCATTTACTCTTGAGGAATAAGAAATCGCAAAGGTCATTACTTGGAAGTATTCTGGCCTGTGGTGCCTACCTTATAAATGTTGATAGATTTCTCTTTTCCAAATATAGCTACCTTGATCTACATATTATTATATGTAGCAATCATGAACAGTCTCCTGATATGTAGGTCTTTCAGATACCTGAAAACCTTTCTCACCACAGATTCCTTATGTGAATTATGAAACAGAAAAGATTACATGTACAAGATTGCATCTTATATTCTTAGCAAAGAAAGCAACCCATTTACATGCTCTGGATGTCACAGAGAGTCATTTTCTTACAGAATGCAGGCTAAGAAGTATGCTATAGCAACCCAATAGTCCTACAAGCCACAAACATGTCAGTCATTCTCACCAACACATACTTCCTCATTTCATAAGCTCTTAACTACTAAAATGGCTTCCTGGCCTCCAATTATCATTTGTGTTCATGTTACTGAAAAGACTTTTTTTTGCTGTTTGGAATATATAAAAGAAAGAACAGCAAAGTTTTGTGTACCTGAAAATTGTAACTCAAACAAAAATTGGTTGGGGGCACATTTATAAGCAAGCGTATTAACTGTATTTTGTATGGAAGTGAGTACTTGAGAAGTTTTCTAACATTTGGTTCATCAATAAATATCTCCAGACCATCATTCTCTTAGATGCATGGGAGGATATGACAAAGAAAACATCCTTTGCATAGTTTTTCAACAACTGAGGTTTTTTTTTTTCTTTTCTTACACATGTATAAAATAGAAGTCATTGATTTGTCTCATGCAATAGTATGATCACTGGTTTACAATTGGAAACTGAGTTTATAGTTAGAATGATAGAACAGAATTACAGAAAAGATTATCATTTATTGGAAGCTTGCTAGAAGCCAGGCATAGTGCCAGGCACTTTGCACATATAATCTCAACTAATCCCCGGGAGGTAACTGGTTTTTATCATTTCCTTTTTACAAATTAATTAAAATGTTGAGTCGCCAAGTCACACAACCATGACAGAACTAGAACTGTAAAAGATTTCCATGATTCATACGTTCAAGGTTTTTCCAGGACTCAACCCATCTTCCTTCAATGAGACTGAAAACTAAATTGGAACACTTAACTTATTTTCAGATTTATATCTCTACTGCTCAGCAAATTATCAAAATATAGCCACTTTTAACTTGCTACACAGAAGATAGAAAGAAAAATGGATTGGTTGGTTGAAGAAATAAAAATTCATGAACTTGGTGAATTTAACCCTCATACTATATAGCTGATTCAGATAGACTCATTCCCAGGGAGCTGCTGAGCTAAGTTCCACAAGGAGAAAAAGACTCAAAAGTCAGCAGACTGGAGCAGCTCTTTCCTCCAGTGATAGAGGACAGAGATTTACTGGAGGGAAGATCTACACAGATCCATTTCCTTCATTTCCTTCTTTTATTGTCATCTTGGTGACATTGATTGGGCTCAGAACCATTTTCCTTCCTTTATTCATTTGAAAATTTCACTTTCTCTGAAAGTGCTTAAGTAAAGTCTCAGGAATTAACAAGTGTGTGTGTGTGTGTGTGTGTGTGTGTGTGTGTGTGTGCCACACAAATGATTGAAGTTCACTTTCACACAGAATCTAACATCTAAAAGATCCAGTCCTTCCTTGCCTTTCAGAGAAGTGCTTTGGCTCTCTCCTCTCTTTCTGAAGGAGTCTTTAGGAGCTGCTGCTAGAAAACAGTAGCAAAAACATTTTCTTTTCTCCAGAAACACAATGCAGAGGCACCTTCAGAGGAAAAGAAAGTCTTTCTGCCAAGCATAAATATTTATTAACTTGCATTCCACTGTAGACCAGATGTTTTATATCATCAAAATGAGTAGCAACAAAATAGGAATTTCAGCCACAAGCAACATTCTCTTCCAGAGGTGAAAAGCTCAGGATGGGGCTAGCGATTCACTGCCTCTATATTTTGGAGGACCCCACCCACTTACTGTGATAAAGCAGTTATTGATTGCTCATCTATGTAATTACTGGAGACAATAACCAGAAAGTTATGAGCTTTCTTTATTAATAAGAGACAATGAAAATGAAACTATGAATTAACATTCTATAATGCTATATTTTTAACTGGGCTTTTAATAACAGTACTAAAACGGCTATTTCAAAAGCTCAAGACTATGTTCATCCCATGTTGAATTTAAATTAATTCAATTTCCAAACAATTCAGGAAAGAGAGGATATTTTTCTTCAGATTAGAACAAAAGAATATGTGTCATAAGTTTGCCCATTCGACTGTTGACTATTTATTGAGGACACTGTATTTTCCGGGCACATAGGACTGTGGAGGTTTAAATCAGCACCATAGTCTAAAAAAATGACTTACATAAAATGTCTACTATTGAAAATTGCCCTCACTAAATCACTTTGTAATTCATTTAACAAACTCCTCAATCTTACTACAGCTTTGCATGGTGAATGATTACATACTGGAAGTGAGCAAGAGCATCTCATCTCTATAAATAATGTGCACACTGCACCAAGACTCTAAAATAAAACCCAGTGGCGTCAATTCTTGTCTTGTCAATTTCAGGAATTGAGCACAGTGATAGCTGTACTGACACATGAAATGAGAAGCATGTTGAATGTTCCCTCTCAGAGTTTTAAGTGAAGTTCCAACCTAAATATTTTAGTAATAGATTGCCAACACATCATCTTGTGTTTCCATTGGAAACATAAGCAGTGTGGGAAAGGACATACACAATGATTTTGGAAGCGGGTAGGTCTAGGTATGAGTTCTACTTGTATGTGTGTTGTAAATGTATTCCTAATTTGCTTTACCTACTTTTCAGCTTCTCAGCTATAAAATGAATAGCAAGTCACTTGAAAGATTGTTACAAGAAATGCAGATAATGAACACAAGGCAACTAGCTTAAAGTTGATACATGCTTTTCTTTTTATAACAAAACGTGAAAGATCACACCGAAATCACTCCATGGTGGGTAGCATAATTCACCATGAAATTAAAATAAAAACCAAAAAGATGGAATGTAACAGAGGTGAACATTTTCTGCCTGATACATTTTTGTCTCCGGAGACAGTTTACATTAGAGTTATTTCACACTTAAATAAGGTATCTAATATTAATAGTGTTGACTTTAAATAACAGGTCTTCTGATTGCTAAGTGGGATTGACAGGAAAGACACCATTCTTCCTATTCCCACCTCCACCCGCACCCCATTCTCCACAACCCTAATTGTTCTGCTCTGCCTATTAAAGCATGAACATGCTAGAAGAGGCAAAGAAAAAAAAGCAAATTAACTAAATTTAAAAATCATTTTGGTTCATTAGCAAAGAAAATATGAACCTCAAAATGAAGCAATCATTTTTTCATGCCACTTTTTTTCTCTATAAATTCGCTATATTAATACCTTTTCAATCATTGTGCCCAACTTGCTTTGGATGAAATTTTACCTTAAATCTTATTTCTACCCAAATCAATTCTACGAAGAAAATGCAGACTGTATTTTTGTACCCGGGAATGATATTCTTTCCCTCTTTCCTAGTCTCTTTGTTTCGCATCTTATTTTCTCTCCTCTGACTTGTGCATCTTCCTTTTGATACTTTCAGGTGGTCCGGCCATACCAGACCATGTCCAACCCCATGAGCAAGCTCACTGTTCTCAACAGTATGCATTCCCATTTCATTCTGGCTGACAATGGGACCACTGGAAAATATGGAGCCGAGGTGAAACTCCGGAGACAACTAGAAAAGCATATTTCACTTCAGAAGATAAACACAAGTAAGTAAGCCATTGTTCCCACTGTCATACATTGTAGGAAGTGTGTTGGAAATGATCTTATAAAACCTCCAACAAGTTGTTAGCGTGAACTTTCCCTTCTCCTGGGCCAGTGGTTAGAAGAAGTCACGTAGGGCAAGGCTATTGGAAGAACTGAGGACACAATTAATGAGCTCAGGCTCACTTATTACATATGAAAAACTCAACCCCATTCAGGATTGGGGAATGCAAATAAGCTTTCTTTCCAAACATATTCTACATCCTTTTCACAGTACTCCAAGGATGAAAGGTACCCAAGAGAAATTGTTTTAGGTTATTAAGCTTTTTTGTTGTTTTTAGTTAAAGAAGAAATCCTGTTTTGATCTTAGCTCAGAGGCTCTACTGAGGCACCTGCATGGTCCTGAACATTCTCTAAGCTAAAGCATCATGGGAAACTTTCTGGCATCTGGTAGTCTCACCCAGGATCCCTGACCATCTGCTATGGCCCTCTCCCTGCTCCACCCTGATGGGTTCTGCTGTGCTCTGAGGCTAGGGAGCTAGTAGAAACTTAAACTCTTGTCTCTTCATTTTGTATTATTTGCTCTTTCTAGGTATCCATGTGTTTAGATGTATGTGTACATTTATGTGTACCATATGATACATATAGTAGCCAAAGTAACATTGTCTCATAGGTAGGTAGGGGCTCCACACTATATGTTCTTGCTGTATTTATTATATTTTCCAGATAACAAAGTATGAGTGTCTATCCTCACAAAACAAAATTCACAAAACAAGAGTTCAATTTCTTCCCTTTTTTTTTTAAACAAAGTAACATAGGAGATTTCATGGCAAGTTTAAAGTTTGTGGTAATTATATACCTCATGAGGGAAACTTGAATCTAATTGATCAACATTCCTAAGCTCATAATTTGAAAAAGAAAAAGGTTTATTCTCTTTCACTAGATTACTTTTCAAATGTCCCACATAACATAGTATGATGTGTCCAAATCACATATCCCTACACCAATCTCTTTCTGTGCATGACCCACGTGGGTCCTCCTCCCACAGTGGGTATGTGAGGCCCCTCAGATCACTGTTCACCCCATCCTCTCTTCTCTGCTTGCAGCAATAAGAACTACTGCTACATAAGTAGCTATATTTCACCTTCACTCTTTCACAGTGAAGAATAGAATAGTGAAGCCTGGCTTAGACTTGAAATAATAATTGTATTACAAGACGCTCTTCCCAGACTATCTTTAGGTAGAACTTCAGAAATAGCCCACAGTGAACATTTTCTGGAAAAAAAATAATAGAGAATACTAAAAACCAACTCACAGGCCAGCAAAGACCAAATGTAACAAAGCACTATTATCAATGAGAGGTAGGTTTTTCAAGAAATATTAAAATTGAGCTTCTTACAACAGTTGATAGAAAAGGCAAGTTCTATGTAGTAGATCCATGTAGATTTTTTATATGCTCTAACATTTTCTTTAATATGATCAACTTAAAAATGAAAACTTAGGGGCTGGGGATATAGCCTAGTGGCAAGAGTGCCTGCCTCGGATACACGAGGCCCTAGGTTCGATTCCCCAGCACCACATATACAGAAAATGGCCAGAAGTGGCGCTGTGACTCAAGTGGCAGAGTGCTAGCCTTGAGCGGGAAGAAGCCAGGGACAGTGCTCAGGCCCTGAGTCCAAGGCCCAGGACTGGCCAAAAAAAAAAAAAAGAAAGAAAACTTAAAGAATTGAAGTAATAGGAACAGGGAAACAATAAATAAATTTGGGGACAAAGTCAACACTCCTTGATAAGAAAATCTATCTAGCTGGGCACAGCATGTCATTATGCCAAGCCCTGGTGTCAGCTGGGTCTAAGCACTATGGAGGGGAGCTCAACTAAGCATGTGATTCTAGTTGTGTAAGTTGAGCAACCACTAAAAAGATGATTCAAAGCAAAGTCTTACAGGCTGCCCAGAGGAAAAGGAGCCTTTTTCCCATCAGCCACCTTTTGTAATGTAACTACTGTGTTAGGAGGGTGTATTAAAACTTGAAGGAGTAAAGAGTGTGTGAGTAGCCTCCAGGAAGGCTCCTGAGTGACACCCTGATCTCTGTGAGCCCAGCAGAGTGTGAAGATCAGATCATGGATCTGATCAAGAATGCTGGGGCAGGCTATCAAATGTTAGTATCTGGGTAAATTGATCACTGGGACACATCCCTTCCCTTCTGTGGAGACAAGAGGCCCTCACCTAGTTATCAACTATCAAGGCAAGTAGTATGCAGACATATCAACAAGTGGGTACCTAGTCTAGGATACATAGTAGAAGAGATGCATAAAACCAGGATCGGGAGACTTGCTTTGTTGTTTGTTTTTGAGGAATCCTAGGAATCCACAAGCTCCCATTCAATGACTATAATCAAGTGGTAAAAGGAGGATTGCAGCTCAACAGAGAGCCCCAAAGTCACAGAGGTTGTCATCCTGAAGGTACAGGTTATCATCCTGCTCATGAGCCACAGTGAATGATATTAAGAATTATCTCTGTTTTGAGATGTCAAAATTTATATCTGTTCTACCCCTAAACCTCAATTGTGGTAGGTTGATCTTCTGCTATAGTTTCCTGCATCAGGCAAAAAGTCCCCATATCCTTGGGTCCTTTTGGTTATAGAAAACCTAAGGTAGGGCCCAGTGTTAGGTCATCCTATAATAGGTCAACCTGTGAATGACCCATAAATCCTAAGGTCTGCTTTCCTTATACTATATGTAGACCCAAGGCAGGGAAGGAGCAGGAAGCTCCTCAGATGTAGAAAGTAGCTCAGGCTCTGTTCACTTAGTGGAAAGAAAATGGATTATAGTGATTTTTAGAAGCCCCCAAAAATAGAACAAAGAAGGTAAGCTAAATAAATAAATAAATGAAAATGGACCTCGTCATAACCCAAAGCATTATGAGAACACAACCTGTAAAACAAGGCTCCCCAGTCAATAATTACAAGAGAAAATCTACTTTCTTATCTGGCCATGCTTTTTTTTTTATCCCTGTATATACTCTTCACCATAACATTTTCTTTCCTTAAGTCCAGTCTGAAAAGTCCATTCAAGATACAGTTTCATTTCCTGCTCAAAATCTAAAATAGATTTGTGGAACTCAATTCTTTAAACGCTAGACATTCTATGACAGCTACACCCTTTCACTGAAGACTAACCTACCTCCAATAATCACTTGAGTTCTCTGGCATAACTGACACATCTTGTGGAAAATAGCTCCCTTAACTACAAAGTAAATCTTTCTCTTTATACCCAGAAGGCATTTCTCGCCAACATGGCCAGTTGTAATAATACCATATCACAAACACCAAGTGCTCTACACTTTTGTCAGTACCTTGACATCCAATATCTCATCCTGGTCCCCTCCTCCACTCATTTCTTCAGCCAACAGTCAGTATGGAGGCATTGCTGTATGGGGATTCCTGATGGGCTTTGTTTATAATAATATATTTTTAATTCTTTTTTTTTTGTCAGTCCTGGGATTTGAACTCTGGCTTGGGCACTGTCACTGAGCTCTTCATCTCAAAGCTAGTACTCTTCCACTTTGAGCTGCAGCACCACTTCTGGTTTTCTGGTGGTTAATTGTAAATAAGAGTTTTACAGACTTTACTGCCTGGGCTGGCTTTGAATGTGATCCTCAGATGTTAGCCTCCTGAATAGCTAGGGTTATAGGCATGAGCCACTGGCACCCAGCTAAAATATTTCTTTTAGACATAAGAACTTAAGTTACCTGCTTTAAACACTTTTCCATGCATAACTTTAAGCTCCAAATTTAACACACAAGGAAGAACATCAGTAAATAATCGTGATGTATAGATCATAGTTAAGGTGTGGGAGAGTAGCAGTGAATGATTCATTGAGCATAAGTCAAGGACAAATGGGTAATAAGTAACTAAACAAGTATGTGATGCCTGACAGAAAATAGTACTACTAAGAAAAATGAAGTAGAAGAAGGGATATGTGTGCATGCAGATTAGGTGATCAAGAATGGCAAGTAGGAGAAATAACTAAAATGAGGGTGATGATGTAGATAAGAACATTCCAGGGGGACAAAGAACAGCTAGAAAAGTTTGGGGCATTGAATATATAACTGAAGTTTAATAAACACTTGAATTTAATAGGTTTGGATCTGAACATTTATAGGATCTTTTTTATGCTTAAAATACCACTCTGGCTTTGAGTAGTCTGAGGTCAAGGGCAAGGTTAAAAGCAAGGAGATGCTATTAGAAGGCTATTGAAACAATTGAGAAAGATGGCAGTGATTTGAATTAGGACAGAAGCAGAAGTGATAAAATGTGGTTGGTTTCAAGATGTAAAAAATATATGGCTGCCTTAGGAACTAGATATCCTGGGGGAGACCTTAAATATTGTCTTAATTAGCATGTTACATGCTTCTGATGTATTGAAACAGTGCAGGAATACCCTGTAACTGTCACTCTGGGGGCTGGGGAGAGGGAGAGAATTGCTAGAAAAATCTCCAGCAATTGCAATTTTCTTTTAAGAGTCCAGGGAAGAATGTATCTTCAGGGGAGAAGAACAAGTCTTTGTCAGTAGTGAGTGAGTGCTATAAACTTTAGTGGCAGGTAGACTTGGGAATTCACATCATCATAGCCCTATTGTTTAAATTGTTACATTTTTCTTAGTTACTATGTTTCCTTTGTTTTTGTATCTATGATTTTGTATCTGTGAACCAGAGATCATAATCCCTTACAATGCTGTGACTGAGTGAGTCAATACCCCAAAGGATTCTGTGCATGGCAGTTCATACCATCATTTCCATTTTTGCCTCATTTGTACATGGATTCTTCTCCCCATGGATTATGCCTGAATACCCTCACTGCTAGAAATCCCAATCTGAAACTAAGAACCTCTCACCTATAGCCTGTAAGAGTCTAGGGTATTCATTTCTTTACCATGAATCAGAACCTGATTCTAATTTTTAGATCATGGAACCCTTTAGCTGTGAGAGTGTCCAAAGGGAATATGGAGGCTTAAAATTATATATTGGCACATTTCATCTAGCCTCTATTACTATTACTTTTAAAGAACAATTTGTATATAATTTTCTAATCACTGCTGCAGTAATCAGAAAACTATCAAGTTTTGCCTACATTGCTGAAGAGAGCATTGTCACTCAGGCCTGAGTAAACAATGTACTAGAGAAAATATAAGCTCTCTTTGGAAACTCAAACAATTTTATTGTGGAAGAGTGATTATTGATGGCAAGTTCAGGTGTGAGAATTTGGGGTGACTGTGAATTGGCCCAGAATATATCATATAGATGGATGGATGGATAGATAGATAGATAGATAGATAGATAGATAGATAGATAGATAGATAGACAGATAGATGATGGATATTTTAGATTTGAGCCAACATCAGATTTTTCTTCTTGCAATTTACCATTTTATTAAAAAAAACACAAACAAAAGCCAAAATTGAAGTTCTCTTAGGCTTTTATTTAATTAAAGTGATGGCTGTTTGCATTGGAATGGTATTTTGAGTTTGGCATGATGGGGAATTGTATCTGGATTGCATGTCTGATTACATTGTGAACATCAACCTTGGGAATAGGAAGTTCCATTATGAGATTAAAAATTCTCTAGCTGCAGCTCTCTATTTAAACAAGAATTCTGTATCAGGCTAAGTCAAGTCCATGGGATGATTTCACCCCTGAGGACTTTATACATACTTTGTGGTATTAGGTGCTGGGAGTGTCTGAGTTAGGTTCACTTCCATAATCGGTGCTTCTGCTCCCTTTGAAGCTTGTTTGGAAGAAAATGGGATGCTGTACTTTCTTTGTCCCTCAATAGCATCTGACATTTAAGTGTGGCCTTACTTGATGAGGCCACCTGGAGTACTTTTCTCTAAAGCAACAGATTAAAATGGTTCTGGCATTTTATTTCCAAGTAAACAAGGAAGAGAAATGATTACAGAATTCATAAAATATAATCAAATTTGGCATTCGAGAATATTGGTGTTTAGAAATCTATGGGAAAAATGTTTTATTATGCACTGCCTAAACCAACACACCTGGTCATGTATGATGTTATGAGTTATTCACACAAACTAGCAAAAATAATAAATAGCACTTATAATGTTTGCCCGTAGGACAAACATCACCTCTAGGGAATAAGTGTATCTCATTTATCTGAGATATATAATATACAAACATGCTGGTACATAGGTAAGTCAAAGCTGGTAAAAATTCACTGGTTAAAATTAAATTGGACCTTAAATTGACATGATTTTATGAGATAATCAATTTAAATCACATCAATTTAAATCATTTTGTGGCAGAGGTATTTTTGTAATCAGAAAGTACTCCTGATGATGTCATTTTTATCCTGATTATTTTACTATCATTTTTTGTAGTAAATGTGATCTGAAATGTGATCATTTTCAACTAGGCTAAGAGGGCCTCCTTGAGGAGGCACAAAAATGTGAGAGGGATAAGGTGCTGGTGGCCCATGTCTGTAATTCCAGCTACTCATGAGACTGCAATGTGAGGATCATGATTCAATATCAGTCTGGTTAGGAAAGTCTGTTACACTCTTACTTCTGATTAGCCAGCAAAAGTCCAAAGATGGAGTGTTGGCTCAAGTAGTAGTGTGCTATCCTTGAGCAAATATGCTCAGGTATAGTTCCCAGAGTTCAGAGTTCAAGACCCAAGGCACACACACACACACACACACACACACACACACACACACACAAATTGAGAGGGGACTTGGAGTTTTCACAGATTCTGATACTTATTAATGGTCTGGGAAAGGGAAGAGGGGTGTTAGCCTTCTATAGTATTTAGAACGTCTTCATATGAAGAACATCCTGGTCCAATAGCACTCCCTAGGAAGTATTAGTTGGGGAATGTCTATGTTTAAAGACATATGTAGAATAAATATTACTAGGGAGAAGATTTGAATTATATAACAACTTCTGAAGACATCGGTATCCTCTATCCACTACAAAAGCTGATGTCTGTTCTGCTACTTCCATTAGATCTTAATATCTAACTTCATTTGTGCTGCATCTTAAGTCTATTCTATCCTGAATAATGGGCAAAAACCATTGTCTGTAGTAGAGCTCTCAGCGCAGCTTAAAACAGTAAGTGGAGTTGGGTTGATCTTTCTCCCATTGTGGCTGTAAGAAAACTGTTTATCATTTGAAGAGACACACCATCCTGCTTAACAGGCAGAACTAACTTGTGAAATAAAGCATATCAGAATTTCCAATTCTGCAGGACCCATTCCTACCATTAGTGTTTTGGTGTTGTTTTCTTTTTTTTCATTATTTCATGCTCAGTGACTCCAGAAATGTGCGCAAGGCTGGAAGTTTTCCTGTCAGAGTCCTTGATGCTCAGAAAAATTCTAGAAGCCACAGTAATTAGCTGATTAGGGGAAAGAAACAGGGTCCCCAAAATATAGTCATGATGGGTAAACTCATTCCCTATTTGATATTGCCCTTGGAACATTTTAATAAATGAAGGTTAATAAGTCAAGTTCAGCATTAAATGTCAAGAGAATTATTCAAATCACAGGGAAGGGAAGGAGGAAAAAAATACTAGGCAGTAGGAACAAGGTTTGCCACATTTATTCAACATAGCATTCAAAACAGATATCTCTCTCTATATATATATATGTACACATATATTTGTATATTACATGAAGAGTTGGCTGGAGCTGACTTATAAGACAAAATTACATCTGCCATTCATAAATAAGACCTACCTGTATGTTCATACCTATTTACTGAAGAGCTTTGCCCCAAAATAGTTCCTATAGTTCATCTTTCCTTTTCATTTCTCACCTATGAACTTTTCAGTATTATATGATTGTTAGTCATCAACTGTGGAAATCTGATTGAGACAAGGTGCCTAAAATGTTATCATTATTTTAGATCATCATGGCACCACAGAGCTACAGCCTAGCCCTGGTTTGCTTAACTAATCCAAACAAATCCCCTTAGCCTCCAAATAACTGCTAATCTGCTGTAAATAATGCATGTGCATGCTCTAACTGGATCCTTCACATTTTGTTACAGATCATCTGTATCATTTAAATCACAAAATATTAAAAATAAGAGAACAGATTCTTTGTGTCTATGACACTCTACTCTTGAAACTTCATAGATTGTCCTGAAAAATAATTCTCACGTGACTTACTGATGGCTGCAATTTTTTTTCAACAGGTAGAATAGAAATGAAAGGCCTTTGCCCTGTTTGAGAGTGGGGATAAAAGTAACTTCTCTGACTCAATGGAGGCAATGTATGGAAGAGATGAGAATGGGACAGGAGTAATGACCAATTATCCAACCTGGCATCCACAATTTAATAAGTCCTAAGTGGTAATAACTAGTGATTTGACAAAAGGCAGTCAATGCAAGAGAGCTCTTGAAGGCTTCTCAGACCAATAAACATATAATTCATTGTATTTGCTAATAACTATAGAATAATTAATTACTGGAGTTTATTTCATAAGTAATTCATTGTGGCCCCTTGTTTTAACATTTAAGATACACCGACCGTTACTAAGTCAGTCCTAGTTTTTTCTTTAGTTTCTATCTATTCTATCAGACTCAAATGGCAGGTCCACAAACAGGTGTGATTTTCCTTCATCCTCAGTTAATGAACAAAGCCTAGGTGTATGTGTTGCCTTTCAGACTTAATGAAGCCACAAAAGAACTATGAAATGAAACCTTGCCTTTCCTTTCTACATTCTTTATTCATGCTGTCATTTCTCCTCTATGCTTCTGCCTTCACATCTTTTTCTTTCATCATTTTATAAAACAAGTTCACTATTCATCACCTAAAATACTTGGGACTCAAGATTGTTCCAGACTTTAGAACTTTGGGAGTTTCAGATTTTCAGATTACAAATGTTTGACCTGTACAAAAATCATATAGTTAATGATTTTTCCATCCACACATATTTCTATAGAAATCAAATATTAGGTATCTCATTAGAAAATACAAAAATAAGTTCAGAAGGTAAAAATTCACAAGGCAAAGGTCTAATTTCCATAATATGTGGAGTGTGAACAAATCAGAAACAAAAATTATGGAAAACCATACAGATATATGGGCAAAATTAATCAATACAAAGATGATGGGAAAGAAAATACAAATGCCCTATCCCATTCATGCACAATACAATTTTTACCAAATCAAGGTAGCATTTAGAATGCATATGTAAATAAATATATGTATTTATACATTTTAATGTCTAAACATGGTCAACCCTATTTTAAAAACAGTTTGGCTGACCTTTTAAATTTTTGAATATGTATATGTTTTATCTTCTTTAGTTTTATGCTTAGGGATTTATTCTATGTATAGTTACTGCAAAATTATTTACAGTAATAAAACAAATTAAATATTTTCAATAAGTTTCAATAACATACTAAATGTTCAAAAATTATTGTAAATCATATAGACAATGCAGTAATTGTGTTTGAGTACAAATAGGAAAATATTTGGACATATTTTTCTTAAGTTAAAAGTTTATTTTACAACCATACAACTGTATGCTTAGTATAATTACCTTTACTTTTCCTAAGTTATGCATTTATTACTTATAAAATGCCCCACAGGACATAAGTGAACAGAGTATTTGTAGTGAGACTTAAGGTAGAGGACAGAGGACAGAGTGTGTCACTTTTTACTTCATGACTTTAAATTTTTCCTATTTATTTATTTTTGTGATGGTCCTGGGGCTTGAAACTCAGGGCCTTATCACTGCCTCTGAGTTTTTTTGCTCAAGGCTGGCACTCTAGTACTTGAGGAAAAAAGCTCCACTTACAGCTTTTTGGTGGCTAATTGGAGATAAGAGTTGCCCAGACTTTCCTGCCTGGGTTGGCTTTGAACTGTGATCCTCAGACCTCAGCTTCCTGAATAGCTAGTATTACAGGCATGAATCACTAGCACCTAACTCTAACATTTATTTTGGGCAGTGAACAGACAATTGCTTTTGGAAGAGAGAGAAGGAGAATGCAACTTAAGACATTTGTTGCTTTCCTTCCTCTCTCACATATCTATGTATCATTTTTTTGAACAGTTTGGCAAAAATCCTGACTACATCACACTAGATTATTTACTAGAGTGTGTTGTATGTTACACATTCATTTTTTAAGTTGTGTCTTTCACCTGTATCTTACTGCTTCCTTCCATACCCAGACCCCTTAATATTATTGGCCTGTGGGTAAAGAAATCAGCTGTATTCAATACACCTGCTTCCCTTGTTGCCTCAATCTTTGAGCAAAATGCAGAGAATAGTTTCAGATTTGACATTTAAAGGGTATGTATACAATTGCAAGCCCAGTGTAACAGATTTTGTGCTTAGATTTATAGTGGCTGGAATCCTAAACCAGTCTTTCCTCTGAAGAAAAAAACAAAACGAAACAGCTGATGGATAGCCAAAGAATTTGAATTTATTCCTCATCTTTAAATGAAAACAAATATCATATTATTATTCCAATGGGGAGACTAAAAGTGCCCTGAGTGTATGTTTCTACCATAAGAACAATCTAGCAGGCCTACAGTTGTCTTATTGTTTTATCATGCATCTGGACACCCCAAATTCCATCTCCCTTCTCCCCTTTATGGTATGACTCATTGAAAATTGTGCATATGCTCATAGTGAAAAGTATCTATAATATACTCTTCACCCCATTATACTTGTTAAAGAATTTGTTAGCACATATTAGTTACACAAGGGAATTTCATTGTAGTATTTCCCCAGTCAATTGGATCCCTCCATCTCTATCCTACTATACTGTTAAGGTTTTCATATGCAGGCAAACCATGTCACATTTCTTCAGCTTTTCAAAATATGGTAAAACTGAGTAGTCAAACTATCTGACATTTAAAATGAATAGTGATTGCATGGTTACATATTTCCCCTTGACATTTTTTAGGCTCTTTTATCAAAATTATTTCCTTGTGCATCTGCAAAGACTACACTTGAAGAACCTCGCCTTACAAATTTGAAAACAACACTTAGTGTTTGTTGATGGATATCTAAATAATTTATCTAAAAATAGCTTATTTAATTCTTACAAGCCTGAAGTGTGTGTCAGTATTTTTCCTATTAAGGAGTTAGAAAACTGAGGACAAAAATAGAACCCAGGTCAAACTGCTACTAAGTGGCTACTAAGTCTGTGTGTATCTGAAGCCAGGCCTGTATCCTCAGCTCTGTACCCTCTCTGTATTCAAAGAGCTTCCTTATAGAGCAGTAAAGTGTTAAATGTCTTCTAATGATACAAAATACAATAAGAATTCACATAAAAGAAATTCTGAGTGGAATATTCATGGGAATTACCTAGCAGAGGGATTTCAAGTCAATCTGACAGGCAGAATGGGGCCAATGAATTGTTAGCAGCACAGGTGAAAGCTTTTAGTAGTCATGAATGTAATGCTTTGCATGTAATCTAAACTTCTTTGACGTTTGCTAATTTTTTTCTTTATCTTCTGTTGGCATAAGCAAAACTTCAGCTGCAATCATGAATAAGAAGCACTCATGAACTAGAATTCGTTTGTCAGAAAATGGAACAGAAAAATAATAAGGAAAAAATACATGTTCCATTGCTTCCTTTTTATTGACAGAGTGATAAGTAGGGAGATACTAAATAAAAATGCAGAATCATAAATAGGACAAGTGTGTGATAGATGTACTCAGATCATCTAGCTTCATTAAGTGACAGACCCAAGAAACCTGTGGGTATGTAATCTATACCACTCAGGTCTACGTCATCTCTATATTTGAAGAGCTGCGTGATGAAGCAGGTACATTTTATTTATCATCTCATTTCATAACTTTCATATGCAAATAGAAAAAAAATCTCAAAAAGAGCTGATTTTCTGCCTTGATTCCTACAGCAAATTAACTTACAAGAGCTTTTACCTGAACCTAAACTACAAATCACTAGTCCCCCATTCTCTATTCAGCAATATGCCATTAGTTTGAGAGATATTCTCTTACTCTATTTGTACAATACCCTAATTCAGATAAGAAAACTATACCTAGGCAACATACAGGGAAGCAGAACACGTAAGGTATATATCCTAATGTCAATGCAAATTCCTTAGCCAACTAAGCACTCTTGCCTGCCCCCCCATACCACCCACACACACACACACACACACACACACACACACACACACACACACACACACAGATCATTCTTTCTACTGAGTCTTGAGATACCAAGACAACTAGGGACACAATCAATTATCTAGGGGCACAGATCTATTATCTGGGATTCCATTTTTAATTATGCCACCAATTTTACCCCTGTTGATTGTCACTGAAGTGTCCTTTAAAATTTTGATCATTTAAGTTTGATAACCAGGGAAGAATAAATTGAAAATACCAGCATGCTATTTTCCCTGCAGAAAAGTTGTAGCTGTGCCTATTTTCTTATAACGTGATTCTATCTTTAGTGCTTGGGCTAAATTTCTGGAAAAGTTTGTGTGGTGGTTTCTTATGAAAGCCTTGCTTATAGTGTTTAGCAAATGGCCTAATTACCATACACAGCAATGGAGCAGTCTGGGGACTGTGTATGCACAAGCTTAATTTGTGTTCTAAGAAACATACTAATTAGGAACTTTCTGGGAAATGCACAGTAGTTACTCTTCGTTTGTTATTTATGAATTTTGAAGAATCCAGGAGAACCAACATCCTCTGCTTTATGAGATACTGATGCGTGGTTTTCCCATAAAAGAAGTCATCTTTGTCAGATTATGAGAAATGCCCAAATGATATTCCTTTAGAAACGGACATAATATCTCTCACCAACCATCCACCCCAGCCCAAGTCCTACCTCCCAACAACTTCCATAAGCAGAGGCTAGTCTAGAAGTCTAGGTTGATCCTAGAAAGGTAGAGCCTGAGATCATCCCTGAAGACTGTTTCTAGAGAACAAAATGAAGAGAGAAGTGGAGCATCTCTTGCCCAGGGATCCTCCTTCATGGCCGAGATTTGATGCTGCCTGGGCCTTGTAGCCAAAAGCTAGCTTTACTAGCAATTTAGAAACTTAGAACATAATATTACACTGAATTTTTCTTCCACTTTGGGATAGAGTAGCCAAATTAGAAAAGGAAAAGTAAAAAGAATCTCTGTATACTCTATTGATCTATCTGCCTAGCTATCTAGCTGGCTGTCTAATCCATCCATCCTTCCTTCCATCCATCTTCTATTCATCTACGCTTCTATCCATACATCCATTCATCCAGCCAGCCAGCCATTCATCCATCCATCTACATATATATGTCTACCTACCTACCTATGTACAAACTCAAATCTAACTCTATACCTTGACCAATCATAAGAGAAAGTGAACAGAAGGTTGAAAACTTATCTAGTAAATGGAATTGCTGATGTTTAGTAAAACTTTAGCATTTCTTTGACTTCTTTAAAGGAAAAAAATCAAAGAGGTTAGCCTCTGAAAGGTTAGTTGTCTAGATCATATGCAGCTAATCACTTGAGAGTGAAATGTTTCTCCAGAATTCCTAGGAATTTCTCCAGAAATCATAGGAATGTTTTTAAAGAGGAAGATGGGAATGAATCCAGTTCCTGTTCTGTCCTGTGCTTGAAGACATAGAACTCAAAAATTCATAATTATTATTATAAGTGTAAGTGCAATTTAGGATTTCTTAGGATAGCTAAGTAGTAAGCATTGGTACAGGCATGGAACCTGAATTTATTTCAATCCTTTTGCCATCCTATAGTCAGTCTAGGCTAAAATAGTATAGTAAAAAGGTTTTCATCTAGCAGAGGGAGTGTTGTTGGCTTTTTTTCCTTTTTTTGCCAGTCCTGAGACTTGAACTCGGGGTTTGGGAACTGTCCCTGAGCTTTGTTTGCTCAAGGCTAGCATTCTAGCACTTGAGCCACAGTGCCACTTCTGGCTTTTTCTGTTTGTGTGGTCCTGAGGAATCGAACCTAGGGCTTCATGCATGCTAGGCAAGCATTCTACCACTAAGCCACCTTCCCAGCCTGAGTGTTGATTTTTAATAAGCTATTTACTTATAGTTTTAAGAAGTATGATCTTTTGCGTGGATCTGAATCTGACTAGGTTGCAGTCACACATAAAATGTATAAAGACTGAGTAACCCATCTGATTTAATAAGATGTGTGTCCATCCATTGGGTTGTAGAAATTCAAAGATTTTATTTTTTAACAGGATGCCTGCCGTTTTTCTCTCTTGACTCCCGCTTGTTTTATTCATTTTGGGGTAGTTGCCAATTAGACCCAATTGGTAAGTATAATTAATGGACAACTTAAATTTCCTCTTAAGCCACTGCCAAGAAAATTAACCATAGAATCCTTCATTTGTTTTTACAAATTCCTAACACCACTATTCCCCCCATGACTGCTGTTTACCTCTATCTTTTCTAAGACACCCAATCACATCATAGATTAATGACTTCTCATCCAAATGATTCCAAATAGGACATCTTGGCAACAATACTAGAATAATACTATGAGGAAATAACTATTCATTTACATTTAGGCATTATGCAAGACATTTTCATATATGCAGTCTCTTCTGATACAGGCAATGGTGCTCCAAGGTAGAAATCATCTTTTCTCTAGTAGATAAATTGACAGCTCAAAGATTCCAATTAGTGAGAAAGGTATCTGCCAATCTAGACTGATGTGATCCATTACTCTTAGTCCTCTCATCTATTCATAAAAGTTTTTATCTCATTATTTTGATTATCTAGCTTGGGTTTCATTTTCTTCAACCATTATTTGAATGCCAGCTCTCTGTCAGATTAGGGTTAAGTACTGGTTTCATTGGAATGTGTCATAAAGACTTTGAGTAGAGGATGGTGGTTAGTGGCAAGATGATGAAGAAACAGTATGAGGAGGAATTTCAGTAGGTGATGGAGTGGGGGCTGGGGGACGAATGGAAGCAAACAGAGGAGCTCCTGATCCTGTATCCATGGCTACAGTCTTTCTTCATGTGACTCGTGGACTTCCCTTTGTCATCCTATGCCTGAGAATATATGAAGGAGGCTGGGAAGGCAAAGGGACGTTCAATTGTCATCACTGGCATCTTTTGATCATTGCACCATCATCAAATGCATTGGGATAATCATGACATGAACTTTGTCCATCACTGAGCCCATAACTGTCTCATGAAAGGAATAACAACTCTGTATGTTAGAAATCTTATTAGAATTTCAGGTAGCTTGAAACATTGGAAGTCATGAATTATGTGCTCACAGACTTACATCCCAAATTTCAAACCACATAAAATTATACTTCCTCCAAGCAAGTTATGTGAGCATCTTTTTGCAGTTGGTGGATGCTCTAATCTGTGCAGCTCAACCGTGCTCTGAATCTTCTGCCTCAACCAAGCCAGGGAAAGAGCAAGTACGAAATTATAAATATTCAAATCTAGGTCAGTTCACTACAGAGAGGAAAAGTTGCCACTTTTAAGATGTTTTCAACAGACTGTTCAGATTTTTCTCTACCTTTTAGAAGGTCTTCCCCTTATCTTTGTGTGAGGAAAACAATATAGACTCAACCCTTCTTTGTCATTTGATGAAATGACTTCCATTATGCTGGCTGTCTATCTGAACTATTTGTGAATTTTAGTTTGCCTATCTTCCTTACCTGTCCCTTTTCCAATTCAAGCTAGGAGCCATCTCTTCTTCAGCAAGAAGACTGCTTTTACAAATGAGATAGTTGTGTAAACAAATAAATCTGAACAGGGCAACTGCTCGCTACTCTGATGACAACTCTTAGCCACTTTGGTATTCAAGAGAGAACAATGAGATTTCATAGCACATTAGATTTAGGTTGTAAATGTTTGGCATTTTAGTCTCAAGACTGGAAAAATATACCATTACTGGTCACGTATAATAGATTGCTATTATGATAGAGACCTTGGTGGTAACCCAATCTTCCTTTTTACATTGCTACATGATCCCAAGCACTATATGACTAGCTTCTTTTGTTGTCATAAAACCTTGTGGACATTCTGCCTCACTCATTCCATGGTACCTTTCATTTTCCTTTTAAGTACCATATCTATTGGAGGTGCTTTTTGTCCTCCTTCATACTGGATAAATTCCATTCTCTCCCATAAGCTAACTATCGGGCTACAACCTATACACTAAGTCTCAGCTCTAAAGTCTCCTTTCTCTCCTTCCTCCTATGATGCTCATAATTCCACCTTCACCTCCTCTTTATTTCTATACCACTGTCTGCCCATAGCACCATTTCTTTTGATAGAGTAGTTATCTATCCATCTCCCTGTTCAATCTCTCATTGCCTGTAGACTGTGAGCCCTACAGTGTAAAGCCTGTATTTTATCCATTTTCATCATCTTGAAAGCTCAGAATAGTGCCTGGCACATTCGAGTAAGAACTCAACAACTTGCTTTTTTTAAACTATCAATACTTAATGTTCTTGGCCTTATTTTCAGCTTGAGTTTTGAGCCTGACATAAAAATATAATTAGAAGGGTCTGGGTGCCAGTGGCTCATGCCTATAATCCTAGCTATCCAGAAGTCTGAGATCTGAGGACCATGGTTCAAAGCCAGCCTGAGCAGAAAAGTCTGTGAGATGCTTATCTCCATTTAACTACCATAAAAACCAGAAGAGGAGCTGTAGCTGAAAGTGGTAGAGAGCTAAGAGCTAGCCTTAAACAAAAGATCTGAGGAACAGCACCCAAACTAGGTGTTCAAGCCCCAGGACAGCACCCGCGTGTGCACACACACACACACACACACACACGTAATATAAGGTCTTAGATATTAAAAAGTGGAAAATAAAGACAAATAAAATCACAAGATAGGCTCATGGAAGAACTAATGAATGGGAATGTACACAGGAAAGACTACCAGGAGCATCTCTAGTTCATGTTCAGGAGAGCATTTTGGACAACCTTCCTATTAAATCATGATTACTGTGAACTCATTTCCAAGTTTAGGAGAGAAAAAGTATGTAGTCTAAGAATACATTTTTATGTAGCAGCCAGTAAGTATGACAATGGCTTCAGTATTACCATTTACATGAGTGTCGGTGGGGGAAGGAGGCCCTACTTACTTGAAGTAAGAATTGCTCATGGCTGCTTTTCAGTCTAGATTAGGATCAATGTGTAGCTAACTTTAGAAAGGTAGACAAACATAAAATAAATGGGAAATATGCTGACTGAGTACTTTTCTGCCTTAATCAACAATATAACATAAATTCATAGAAAATAGCATATCTCATTCCTTAGGGGCCCTGAAGCAAAAATAGGAGGAAAAGGAGGAGGAGGAGGAGGAGGAGGAGGAGGAGGAGGAGGAGGAGACGACCAAGTTGATTAGTTGAGATTTTAATTTACTTATGATGATCAAGGCCAGAGAATTTATCTCAGAATGCTTCAAAGGTCTTTACCTAGGATTTATAATTGGTCAATCCCTTCAAAATATTATTTATAGCATTTCAAGCCCTTGAAACAAATGTATATACAAGTGAAAAGTATTAAGGAATGACTAGGAATAGTGCCACTGGAGATAACTAATAATGTTGTCATCATTTTCACAAAATAAATACCCTTTAACCTCAAGCACTAGGCTCAAGATCATCAACCCCTGAAAAAATTAAAATTTCTCTATCCTCATAATGGCCAAATAAGCAAACAGCTGATTCTTCTCTCTCTTTTGGCACCCACAGCTGAAATAAATAAGCAGCCCTTCTCCCTCACTGAACAGGCTGTCCCAGTTCTGCATCAGAGGCAGATTTCAAAAGCTCTGCAGAGTTCTGCATGCCACAACCCAACAGGAATACACTTAAGTCCTAAGACACAGGCAGGGAATCAAGGATTCTAAAGAGATTTGTCATCTCTAGATCCACATGGGTTTCTGTGAGCAATGCTTGCTGGAAAGAAACAAGGTGGGAAAAAAAATAGATGCACTCTTGCAAACACAGGTGAGGATTGAAGAGTCAGCTTTTCTGGTCATCAAACAAATCTGAGTTGAATCCTTCCTCATTAAGCAGTGTTTCTTCTACCCAGAGGGAGAACAGGAAGTGAACACTGCCCTACTGCGTGTGAAGATTTATCCTGAAATCCTGGGGGAGGTTATAAAGCACACAGAAATGGCACATGGCATTCTCACATGAGAAGTTTAGGCAGAATTAGGACATTCACTTTACCAGTCTCAGATTCTATTGTGTCAACATGTATGAATAGGAATTGCTTTGTTCTGTTTATTTGTTTGCTCCTTTTATTCAAGCAATAATAATTATTGTAGTAAGAGTGAATTATTGCTCATAAATGCATGAAAAAATGTCTCATGAAAAATAATTTCTTTATTTCAAGTAATCTCATTCCAAGATTCCCTTCATGAAGGTTTGGTTTTATTTTGTTGTTATTTTGTCCTGGTCCTGGGACTTGAATTCAGGGCCTAGCCTTGCTCTCTCTGAGCTTTTTTGCTCAAAGCTAGCCACGTGAGGCACAACTCCATTTCCAGGCTTTTGGTACTTAATTGGAGATAAGAGACACACAAACTTTCCTATCCAGTCTGGCTATGAACTGTAATCCTCGGACCTCAGCCTCCTGAATAGGTAGGGTTACAGGCATGAGCCACCAGTGCTTCGTCCCATGTAGGTATACATACATACATATGTGTGTGTTTTCAATTTTAATGTTTATTAGTTCTCTCCATCACAATCCTGTATTCATCATCTTTCCATAAAAAGCACTTGAATCCCCTTCCTGTGGCTCTCCCTGCGCTATCACTGTATCATCTGAGTACCCTGGATACTGTATATACATGTATTAGAACTAGGGAAGGGAAAGAGAATACCAAAATTGAGAGACAAAGGATAAAAAACAAAAGCAATGCTTACAAAACCATTTCGTGTAAACCAACTGAACAATTCATGGGGGGGAGAGGGAAATGGGGAGAGGGGAGGGGGGAAATGAGGGAGGAGGTAACAAATTGTACAAGAAATGTACCCACTGTCTTACATGTGAAACTGTAACCCCTTTGTACATCACTTTGACAATAAATAAGTAATTATTTAAAAAAAAAAAAACCCTTAGGGAAAAAAAAGCACTTGAGCCAGTTATGGTATTCCAGTCCTACCAGAACTTGGAAAGCTGAAGCCGGAAGATTACAAGTTTGACATCAGTCTGGACTATAGATCAAGAGACTATTTCAAAAGAAACTAAGATAATATACAAAGAGAAAGGGATCGTTTGGGCTCACAGTTTTAAAGAGCACAATCTACAAATAGTTCCCAGAGGCAGTACCTCAGGGTGATAGACTGTGATAGGGCAAAACTGTTCACTTTGTAGACAGAAAGTAAGACAGAGAAGGAAATCTGGCCCCACAATCCCATTCGAAGGCAAGCCTCAATGGCCTAAGAACCTTCTACAAAGACCTACAACCTCACAATCTTGCCACCTCTCATTAGTGCCATCCCGAAGTCTAATCCATTACATGTGAACCTTTGAGGGATATTGAGATCCAAACCATAGCACTCCTGCACATTCTCCCTTGCACTAGTTCAGACTTGAGAAATTTGAGAAGGAATTCTTAACCTCCTTCCACCAAGGTTCCCACTGATACTGCTTACCTCTCCAAGGAAGTTAGCACTGCTGTTCCTCTGAAGGTAAAGCCACCAGGATCTTTGCTGTGACTGAATCAAGGGCCCTAACGTTCAGCAGCCTCAAGTTCAACATTTCATGGTGTAATTCTTAGACGACCACCTCAGACAAGATGCCTGTGATATTTCCCACCATTGTTGGAACTTGCATGCTGGGGAAAGCACAAAAACTACAGAAGCTAAGTAAATGATTTACAATAGATATTTTATTTTGTAGATGATATATAATGGATAATATATTATTACATACTTTATACATTACATATGATATAGATTAGACACAATACAATGTAATAACAGATGATATAATGTATAATATTGTATTTTATAATATATAATATGCATAATACATAAACACATAAATTCACATCCATGCATATATATATATATAACATAAAACAGATAGATGATAGATAGATAGATAGGCAGACAGATAATAGATAGCTGGATAATAATAAATGCTAAGGAGAGAAATAAAGCAGATAAGGCATAAGATGCAGTGGTGGGGAGGGGCTCTAATTTTAAACAGTGGTCAGAAAGACAGGATGAAAAAGGGCAAGGAGAGAACCAGGAGCTGAGTACAGGGAATCGTGATCAGGTAGATGATGAGGGAGCAACCAAAGAGATGTAAGGGAAGCTGGCAAGAGGAAAGAGAAGCATGGAGTTCCAAGAGAAGAGGAGGGTCCACAGTGTCAATGTGACTTGACAGGTCAAGTTAGAATGGGAATAGGGATGCTGTGAGTTTCCTCTACTTGTCCAGGCTTGGATATGTTCTTCTCCCTTTCACCTGTCCCACCGTTCTTCCATCAAACACACATGCTTTCCTTTTCTGTCCTCCCCAGGGCATTCATGAGCTTTGCTTTTTAGAAAAGAGCTTATCTTCAGTCAACTTGTCAATGTCTCTGGCAGGCTACACAAATACCCAACAAGCTGGGGAGGAAAAGATACACCAACAGCTCTCTTTGAAAATCAGAGAGGGAAAAACAAATATCAAGCAAAATCTAGTTAATAATGTGATAAATTATTGTAAATAATAAGAATACCTTAGTAATTATATTCTCTGCCTTTAGACAACTTATCAATTAGAGAATGTCCTAACTACGTACTTTGGCAATTTTCAGAAGTTCAGTAAGCCTTGTATTAAAATCAAGTGACAGCACCTTTTTAAGGGACATGCCAGTACCAGGGTATAAACTCAAGGCACTGTGTTCTCAGTTGGTTCGGTTTGGATTGGTTTTGCTGATGATTGGCATACTACTACTTGAACTACACTTCCAATCTACTTTTTTGATAGTTGATTGGAGATGGAGTCTCATAAACTCCATTCGAAGCCCCAAAAGTGAAGCCAGCATTATGTATTCTAATGTCCCTTTATGTTATGATTCTGAATGAAGACTGCTACAATTGAGAGGCCTTCTTCATTATAATTATTAATTACTATTTCTATCATTAAATATTTTTACAAAGGGGTTTCAATATATCTTGGCCAATGTCACCCCTTTCGTCCATCATTCTCCCCCACCTCTCCCAACTTTACTCATTCTTCCAATTTACCTAGTTCCATTTTCACATATGCCCTTTGAATATTTTATCTCCATTCATCCACTATTTCTCTCTCATGTTATTGCCCCTCTCATTCCTTTGACCTCATTCTGCTTCCCTTTACCTTGCCCCTCTGAAAATACATGTTCCAGCTTCCTAGTATTTATTTTGTTGAAATTGTGAGTTATTTGTTCAGAGGAGTTACACCACCGGAATCCTTTTCTGCAAGTACCATACTTTACTCAACATATTTGTGTAACTGTGCATATGGTCCTGCATGACAGGCCCTACTCATTGGTAATGAAGATTTTTAACTCTCTTTTCTGTTGTAATTTTCAAGTTAGTTTGGATTAACTAGTTTGAACAAACTAGGATTTTCACATTAAAATTGTGGTTTTAAGAGCAGCCCTTACAGTGCTACTTTCTTATTGACAACCTTAGGATGGCCCAATTTCTAGATAACGTCATTAGCACTTATTATTACAGTTAAATTGATTTTTGGTGCCAGTGGTAGCTGTTTTGCATAAACATAACAGAGTGGGATAATGAGGTTAAATATTCTAGTGATTATGGACCAGAGCTCCCATTGCATGCCTCTGAGCCATGACTGTCCCCCTGTTTCTTATTTTCATGCACTGGGTGCATTTAAATGACAGAATGTAAAGGAAGCATTTAACTCCAAGAGAGAAAAGGATCAGGGCTTTATTGCTAGCACTATCAAAGATATGCTACAACATGAGAAAATCTTTTCAATCCTTATTTTTCCCTGAATATAATTTGCACAGGTGCTGCTGGGTTGTTGCTGTTTTCCTTTGCATAATTACCTAACCCTTCTCTGGAGCTTCATCCCTGCCTGCACCCAGAGAAAGGATTAACTTCCACAGCAAACAGCTGTGTTTTTGATGGAGCCAGAAACCCAACCCAAGGAAATAGGAGGAAAACTGTAAACAAACTCAGCCCCCTTTTTAAACATCTAAGATTGACATCTTTGTTTTAAAAGCCACCATAAATGAGATGAGACCCTGAGGTAGAGGTCCATTGCACACTACTTTGTTCAAGATTCAATAATTCAGATTGTGTTTTCCCACTAATTATGAATGACTGTTGCACCATAAATCAGATATAAGTCCAGTCATGAGAAAATAGAAAAGCCACATTTTGAGAAGTTGAATTTTGAGTTTTTATTAAAAGGCCAGTGACTACATGGTAGATGCCTGTCTCAAAGATCAGCAGCCAGCAAATGTGCTTAACACTGTGAGAAAACTAAGCCATGAAGGCCAGGGAGGAAAGAAAGAACAAGAACAATACCAACAAATCAATTCAGCTCCAATGGAGAGCTCAAGTGGGATGCCATGGTGACTGGAGAAGAGCCAGGAGACAGGACAAGAACACGGAGACACATGGGATGGCACAATGGTGCCTGAGCTGGTCCAGGCCTAAATAGGGTCAGGTCAGGGGACAGAGTCAGAAGAAACTCCCAGGCACTGGATTGACAGATTTAGTAACCTATCATCCAAGTCCCCACCTCTGCCAGAGATCAGGCACACCCATCACCTGGGAGGCAGGGACTTAACCTTCCTCCACCATGAAGACAAGATGCCAGACCCTACCATCCACCATGTGGCCATGATGGCATCAGCCAGACCCCATCTCACCACTTCAACTTCATCACACTCATTCTGTGTGTATATGTGTGTGTGTGTGTGTGTGTGTGTGTGTGTACATGTACCCGTACTGGGGCTTGAACTCGTCCTAGACACTGTCCTTTAGTTTTTTCTGTACATCTTGAGCTATAGCTCTACTTCTGGCACATTTGAAGATAAGAATCTTAAAGACTTTCCTTCAAACTGTGATCCTCAAATCTCAGCCTCCTAAGTAGCTAGGGATACAGATGTGAGCCATTCACTCTTGCCAAGAGTCAGGCTGAGAGGCACCACAGCTAGGCAGATGAAAATCAAATAATCATTTTCATTGATGATAGCAAAGCCATAGATAATGGGCAATGTGAATGCCAAATGGGTGCTTTCAGAGCTGCCTTCTCCCCTTCTAAGTTCCCAGACATCCCACCAGAGGAAAAAAAAAAATGGGGATTCCAACTGGCACCTTAACAAATGTCAGTGATAGTACTGGACCATGGAGGAAAAGAAAGAAAGCTAAATCCCCCTTCCTTACTGGGGAACTTTAAGTAATTAGCTCGCTCCAATCAAGAAAGACAATAAGCGGGTGTAGTATGTAAGTTTGGGGGAAGCTGAGATCATGAGGATTTCTGTCAAAGCTGGCCTGGGAAAAAGATTGAGGTTCCCTATCTCAACCAGGTCAGTTATGAAGAAACACAAATAGGAAGATCAAAGTCCAGGGTAACTCCAGCAAACATGTAAGATTCTACTCAACAAAATAGTGGAAAGCAAAAAGATGCTATTACGGCTCAAATGAAACAATTCCTTCCTAGCAAGCACATGCTCCTGAGTTCAAACCTCAGTACTAGACAGAAACAGACAATAGTTACACATTAGTGTTGTGCAATTTCATATTCAGAGAGAAGAAAAGGAATTATCAAAGGACAGATGTCCCATGATAATGGAGCGCCCTCACAAGACAACTTGAAACTAGAGGAAAGAAATATTTCCCCAACATTGACACCCAGATTTCTCACTGAGGATTTGGTCAGACCAACATGACAAGTTACTATGTTTGGAAAAGAGGTCCAGATGATCAGACAAAAGTTATGTATTTATTTTCTGGTCTTGGTTAGAAATTAGGCCTATAATATGGCATGTCCGTGCCAGATATACTACGTACATACTTATAATACCAGTACTTGGGAGGCTGAGGCAGGAAAATTTCACGTTCAATATAACAGCAAGATATAGTCAAAAAAGTGTCTCTCTCTAGCCTCATGTATAATAATAGCCATCAGTAATCTCATTGTTTTAATAACCTTAGGAGAAATGAAAGTCATCACTGACCTACTTTACCTTACCTGCTATAATATTAGTCAGCTCAGTGAGTACAGAAGTTGGTTTCCATTTCAGTCACCTAACTCTTATTCATTTCAACCAAAGGAAATAATTTCATGGACATCCTTCCAAAAAAGGATGTAAACAAAGGTTTGTACCCTTCTCTCCAGTGGTGGAAGCCCTTAATCCCTCTAGCTATATGTGCTATTTCTACCCATGATAAGTATGAGTGGTTGAACTGAAACTGGCTCTTCAACCCCTAAGAATGTAACTTATGTCTTCCAGATGTAATCCAGATGGCCAGGTGCGATGGTAATGCCCATCCAGGTTGTTCAGGATATTCGTGTCTATGTCTCTCATCTCTTCCTAGTGCTCTATGTCTCTGCCCAGTAGTGAAAGACTGTGAGAAGATGACATAGGACACTTGAATGGTGGGCACCTCCAAACTCAGCAGAACATAGAGCCATAGTATGGGAAAGAATGCTAGTCATCCCTTCATAACTATCAGTGTATTCCTCTCCCTTTGGCTGTGCTTAGATTATGTGTGTTTTAGATTATGAATTTCATTTTGTTTTACTTCACAGGCATTTGCTTGAAAACCTTCTGAGCATAAGGCATGATGGGAAGCAGAGTCTGGCAGAGGAAGTTCACAATTTAGTGGAAAGAAAGTTTACATTAAAGCAAGGCAGATTGACTGCCTAAAGACATTTTTAATGAACAATAGGACCACAAAGAAATGAAAAATTAATACTGCCTAAGGAAGGTGGAACTAGTAATTTTTGGGTTTGAGTGCTGAATCTGAGTCTCTGAATGACTGAAATAAATAATATCCCTCTTTTGGATCCATGATCTAAATAATTTGAGAAATAAAACTAGTACTGCGTAGAAGACAAAATGTAATGCCTATTAATTATAGGGGACAAAGAGGCATATGTGGCTTTAGGTCTATTGGCCATGTAGGCTTATAATAATACCCCAGAATTAGGCAGATTCCCACCATGAGATAGGGACTAAAGAATCACCTCTTCATCTCACCGCACATCTTCAGAGCAGGGCCCCTGGGAAGCTAACAGATCCCAGGCTCCCTGCAGACAGGTAGATGCCAGAAAGAAAAGATGTTAGGCTGAGCTGACCAAAAATCAATTCTTTACAAGTTTACCAAAGGACTAAGAGAATAAGAAGAAACAGAAAACCCCAAAATGTGCTTAAGAAAAATCTCCTCTCCTGGAGACAGATGTGGGGGAAATACAGGATAGACATTGGGATGTCTATGGAGAAGTTTAATAGTTCTGCATGGAGGGTCCTGGGAATAATCTACAGAGAGTAGGTGCAAGAAGTGAGAGCTTGGGGGTGGAAGGGGTGGAGATGAGTACACAGAGGAAGATTAGGTCTAGAACAAGAGAGTTTTGTACATTGCACTGAAGGATTTTTGCCTTTTTCTTTTCTTTTTTAACTAAAGTTTAGGCTCAAAGATCTTGCCCTTGGTAGGCAGGTATTCTACCACGTGACCCAAGATTCCTGATATTTTTTTGTGTAGGTATTGCCCAAGTAGGGTCTCACATTTATTGCCCAGGGCTGACCTTTGTTTGTAATTCTCCTAGTTCGATCTCCCAGGTAGCTGGAGTCACAATTGTGGGCCACCCTGCCTGTCAAGGATTTTGGCTTTTTAAATTTTTTCTCTAAGCAATAGGAACCTATTTAATTTTTCTTTTCACAGAAATATTGTATATATATATATATATGAGATAATTAGCAATTCTTAACAACTATGTGAAGATTACTGTGGAAGCAGGAAATCAGAAAGCAGTCCTCAGAAAGATCAGTGGGTAGAGACACTGACATTGGTCCCTTGATTTGGGGAGAATTTCAGTCAATTCTGAGCATCTTGAAACAACTGAGGAATTTCTCGTGTTATAAAACATTTAAAAAATTTTATTACCTTTTTGCTGAGCCTTTGAGAAACCTATATTTACTGGATGGATATTTAATATCCCATTTTTCTGCCCTCTTTTTGAATCCAAAATGTTAATGGTTACAACAGTAGAGCATCACACAATGTGCTGAAATTACAAAGATAAATCTGCCTAACAGAGCAGAGAGACACCCAGAGGCATAACCAGTGAAGTAGAACTTCAAAGGAGATGTGTTCAGGTACTATAAGAACATATCATACTGGCATAATTGATTGAAAAATTCATGAAGCATATTCATTGGCATATGTATCACATCAGTAAATGAGTTAATTTTCTCAAATGGAGTAAAAGGGAGGATATGTGGAGGACTTGTCTTTACATTGGGAACAGAAAAATAAGTGAAAAGAAGAGGCTTAGAAAGCTTTAAAGGCGTTTACATATGCATCCAAGAATTAATTTCAGTCTCCTTTAACAGATGCAAAGAAAAATATTATAATGTGGGAAGAGAAAAAGAATAGAATTTAAGAGCAACACCTCCTCCATTCCTATCCTTTCCCTCCCTATCAAGTCTTCTTTGTATCATGGGCTGGGTCTCATAGGGTTTTTTCAGCCCACAATTTCCCTTGGATACCAAGAAGCCAAGAAATTTGCATGAGCTGTGGACTTGGATCCTGGCATATTTATTGAGGGAGTGTGGGCAAAAATATTATAAAGTGAAATGAATTAGGAATACTCTGGTTACCTTATATTGGAGAAGACAACCGTTAGCCTTTTGATGTAGGTTTTTGAACACAGCAGAGATGAAGACTAGTTGTATTTGGAAGAAAATTTTGTAGACTGAGCTAGATTACATTAAAGCATTCAGTCTTCAAACAATGGCCCCAAAGAAAAATAATGCTGGCTCTTTCCTCTTATGAAAGTAATCCTTGCCTCAGAGCACATGAGATTGAATGTGCCTTTCTATTGAAATGATTCATGAGAATGCTGCTTGGATGTTGATATTATGAGAAGGATATTTCAATCTGAGCTGTCTGGCCATAAGGAAATAACAGTTGCCCATGATTAAGTCAAAAGCTGAGTTTGTTTGTAAGCATTCTCTATACTTGGAGTTGATGTGTGAGGTTTGTTATTTGGTATTTACACCTCTTTTCAACTTCCATAACCCAAAAGGCCTAAGGTGACTGAGCATATGGAAGAAGACATTGGGGGTGTGATACCATGGGTCATTCACCCCAAAGCAGAATCTTTTGGATTCAATATGCTTTATTAGGACATTGCTTGTCTGAATGAAAAAGTATTTGAACTTTAGAATGCCGTGTTTCCAATGTTTGCCAGATCATCCTTTTGGTTTCAACGTATAAAGTGCATTCATTTTGCCTCCATTTTTATGAATCATTTAGACATTTAGAGAAATTCATTATGAACTTATTAAACAAGCATCATTATATGTGTTTTTGTTTTGTTTTGTTTTTATTTTTGTTTTTTGGCCAGTCCTGTGACTCAGGGCCTGAGCACTGTCTCTGGCTTCTTTTTGCTCAAGGATAGCACTCTGCCACTTGAGCCACAGCGCCACTTCTGGCCGTTTTCTGTATATGTGGTGCTGGGGAATTGAACCCAGGGCCTCATGTATACGAGGCAGGCACTCTTGCCACTAGGCCATATTCCCAGCCCCATTATATGTGTTTTTGTTTAACCATAACGTTCTTATTGCCAGGCTCTGTTCTAAGAGCTTTATACATAATAATTTATTTATTACACATTCACACAAAAACATTAATTGTGTATTTACTCTTTGGGCTAAATAGTGTGTAGAGTATCAAATTTTATTTACGTGTCTCCATGTAGATCAGTCATGTCCAAGACAGGCTAATGCGTTCTTATTGTGCATGTCTGGTTCCAGCTATTTTATTATTAGATTTGTGAAGAGCTTCCTATAGCATAGTATAAAATGCCGAGAGTCAGTGAAAGGAAAGGGGAGTCCACAGAATCCAGAGACAGACAAAGCTACATATCACAGCTCTGAGAACAAGGTGGTGATAGATTCTGCCTGTTCTGGACAGGCAGCTCAGGGTCTAAGGAAAAGCCTCATCCAGACAAGAGGGAAATAGGTTAAGTCCTTGGGGGTATAAGGTAGTGATGTAGAGCAGACTCCTTCCAGGAAAGCCCATCAAGGTTAAGGCTAGGCCCAGTCATGGAGGCACTTCGTCAGGAAAGGAACTGGTATTCAAGGCTCTGAGGATGCAAAAGATGATTCCATCCTCTGGGAACTGAAGCTATTCACATATGAAGTAGTCTCCTCCCTGCCTGTCCTTGGGATTAGTCTGTGGGATCAATGAATCCAAGCCTCCCCAGATCTGTTGTTAGCATGAAGTTTCTAGATGTGCCACACAGGTTCTCCTTTAAGTATGAGAAACAGAAAAGCTCACTACAGTTACATCATCACCACTTATACCCCAAACTGAAGCTTCTTCTGATGGTAGGAAAGATGCCAGACACACACCCAGCTCTCACAGGAATAGTCCTTCTACAACCTACCTTTTGAAAACTCCACAACTACCTGGCTCTGGTAGCTCATGCCTGCAATCCCAGCTACTCAAGAGGCTGAGGCCTGAGGATCATAGTTCAAAGTCATTCCAGATCCAGGAAAGTTCAGGAGATTCTTATCCCCAGCCAAAACAAACAGAAATGGAGCCATGGCTGGAGTGATAAAATGCTCTAGCCTGGAACAAAAAAAAGCTCAGGGAGAGCACCCAAGCCCTGAGTTTAAGCCCTAGGACCAGAATGACAGCAGCAGCAGCAGCAACAACAACAACAACAACAACAACAACAACACACACACACACACACACACACACACACACAACTCCACAGTTCTGCTATCCCAAATTCCAAATATGTAGAAAGAAAAGAAAGAAGGGAGGGAATGAGGGAGCAAGGGGGAGAAAATAGAGAAGAATGGGATCAAATACAACAAAAAAAAAGTCCAAATACTTTGTCCCTGCTGGATTTTCATGCATAAAAGTGTGTTCATGAAGATGAAGAGTAAAGTGTTTAGCACCCAAGATAAAGGAAGTTATATAAGAAGAAAGGAATATGTCTATAGGGCTGGTAAATATATCCGCCTCCACCCTGCACCCAAACTCTCTTGCACACACACTCTGCCTTCTGATCTCTTCTGTCCATGATGACTCTGTCTCTCTTTTTATTTCCTTCAAAGACAGATTCAACAGGCTCTTACAGTCCCCTCTCAATCATTTACCCCAGGCTCAGGATCTCTAATCCACTTGTTGGCAGGTAGATCTAGACTGGTGTAGGTCTTCTATCCACGTCTAGTTCAACAAGTTTTAATAAAAGCTGCATGAGTTTATTCCTCTACTGCTGTCTGCAGACCGGTTCTCTGAGAGGGGCCTGTGGAGCAAAGGAAATAATAAGTGTTTCTGGGCACCCTCCAAGGTGACCGCTAAAATTTCCCATCTAAAATCTCCCATCCGGGGCTGGGGATATGGCCTAGTGGCAAGAGTGCTTGCCTCGTATACATGAAGCCCTGGGTTTGATTCCCTAGCACCACGTATACAGAAAACGGCCAGAAGTGGCGCTGTGGCTCAAGTGGCAGAGTGCTATCCTTGAGCAAAAAGAAGCCAGGGACAGTGCTCAGGCCCTGAGTTCAAGGCCCAGGACAGGCCAAAAAATAAATAAAATAAATAAAATAAATAAAATCTCCCATCCACCTACTCTTCTACTCCATAAATTCTGTTCTTCAGCCTCTGATTGCTTGACAGCAAAGCCAATACCCAAATGAGAACCAACTGTTAGAGGCTAGGATAAAGCCCTTATGAAAACACTTGGAGCATGAGATTGAGTGGAATGCAGCATAAGCAGTGTGGAAATGTAATCATGGAATCCCCTCCCTATATACCTAATGTGAGCTGCTGTGATGAGGTGATGTATGTATTTGCTGTGTAATGATCAAATCTGCTTATGGAACATATCTACCACCTCCAAAAGCCATTGTTTCCTTGTCATAAGAACATTCAAACTTTTCTCTTCTGGTTATTTTGGAATGAACAGTAAACTACCGCTAACCACAAAAATTTAAAGAAAACACCTGGAGCCCTGTTGATGCACAAAATGGATTCAACCATTCAGTAATATTGAAAACAAACAGAAAAAAAGAGTTTGCCATATTAATGTGATAACATTTTACATTTTCAATATAATGGATAAGTAATGTAATGCGTCATTAGTTTTCCATTTCTTTTTCAGTTTGAGAGAAGCAATTACATTAATCCAAACACCCAGTATCTTCTGTTTCCTAGCAGCCCTTTATCTCCAGTCAAATCTGCTGAGATGTCACATGCCAAGCTATAAAATATATGAGCATGTTCATTCCATTAGATTTTTAGTAACTTTAAAAATGGAAGGATTTTATACAGTAGAAAAAACATTAAGTTATATTTCCAAATGGGAATAGACTGGTAATGACAGAAAGTGACATTGACAAAGTTCACACTATTTTCATCCCTACTTAGTCCTGAAATAGGGTGGAATCATGTGCCTGGGAAGACCCTAGCCACCTTTCGAGGAATTTCTTCCTTACCATAAACAATAACTAAGTATCTAGAAGTGAACCACCACATTGCATTTTGTTTTATTTTTACTGATTTGGTCGTATGGTTGGTAATGTGGTTGATATGGAAATTTATACTTTCAAATAATTTCCTGAGCATCAATTTACGATCAGAATTATAGAGGACAAAAGTAGGCTGGGCATAGTAATACATTCCTGAAATCTCAGCTATCTCCAAAAAGTAGAGGTGGAAGGATCACAGTTCAAGTTTTAACCATTCCCTCTCCATCTAAACAAAAATGACACGAGTGGTGGTATACACCTGTAATCCAAGCTGGGCAGGAAGCATAGTTAGGAGGATCATAATCCAAGGCTAGGTCCAGGCATGAATATTAGATGTTATCTAAAAACTAACCCACAACAAAATAAGCTGGAGGTATGGTCCATGTGATTTGTTTTGTGGCTAGAACACCCTGGGACCCACCCCTTCCAAAACAAAGTACAATCATATTAGCACACAGGATTGGTTTGCAATGGGTTTGAACTTCTCCAGATGGGTATATCACCAAAGTTCACTTAAGCATCATCTGTTTTATTAATCATTTCCAAATACAGTTAAATATATCGCATTTGCCACATATAGTCAAACACAATAAAAAAATGCATTTTTATCTTTTGTCCCATCTAGATATTTTCTTGGGCTCATACTTATTTGAAGTATTTTGAAGATTTTTAATGTTCTTTTTTACAAAAATATAGGATATTAGACTGTTCTCTATCTGTAAAACATTTCCACAATTGTACATAAATATTCATGTATTTGCCACTGAGAATCTTCCTAAATGTAAAAAGCACCTTAAACTTGGAAGGAAAGAGAGATTTTAAGTGTTATGAGGTACAACTGCTCAATATCTTCCTGTAGTTTTCCTACATCCATATCATACTTTTCAGACCATGAAAGGGATGTACTACCTAGTTAAAAGTATCAAGCATCGAACTCTGAAACTATTTCTTTAAAAATAGTGTGGTATTAAAACACCAGCCACTGTTTCTTGAGAGGGCCAAATGGTAGTTCCTACCCAAATGAGACAAATAGCTTGTCTACTCTCTTCATACACATTATTATAGTACTTTATTATGTGCCCCAAGTTTGTGGAATGTTCTATATAAAAGAAAGCATGACATTTAAGGTGTTATTTTTAACCCCATGACATAATATAAATAAAACATTAGGTAACCATGTTTCAATAGGAAGAATCAGCCATGAAATCAAAGCACATTATGAGTTGGAGGAATTATGAAGAGTACATGTTCAAGGGATTTTTTATTGATAACATTTCACAATACCCATTCTTCCTTTGCAAGACATAAACTTGTTTTGTGGGTGTGCCACTCCTAAGGCTTGAACTCAGGACTTGGGCACTGTTGCTGGGCTTTTCTGCTCAAAGCTGATGCTCTACCATGGAAGCCAAAGATACACTTCCTACTGTTTTGATGCTTAATGGGAGATGCCCAGGCTGGCATCAAATCTCAGTCCTCAGATCTCAGCCTCCTGAGTGGCTAGGATTACAGGCATGGATCACTGACACCTGACTCAACACACAAACTGAAAACATTAAGAACTCCAGGGCTGGGCAGGCCAGTAATAAGTTCTGTTTGTGTTGTGCTTACAAGGCTTTAACTGGCAAACAGAAATACGTCTCACTAATGGCAGACATAGTCTTAAATTGGACAAGATTTTTAAGGAGTCATCTCACGTCTCACACATATAGTGGGAACCCCCTCTGAATGACCCATATCGTAACAACCAGGATCTGTGGCTTATGGTCATTGAGACTTAGGTAAACAATCTTCTGTGCTCCGTTTCCAGATAAATATGAGCCATTTTCCAATAAAAAAGAGATCATCCTTTAGTTTCATAAGTACTTTAGGTCATATCTGGTGATCTTGACATAAAACCAAGGTGTTAGTCTGAACAAAATCCTCAGTAATCCAAAGAGTTCTCTACAACCCAGCAAATGTTTTCACACGTATTGTCTGATTGTAGATTAGATCCAGAGAAAGAGATAAATGTTTGCTTTTTTTTTTTTTAAGAAAAGAAAACCTTTAGAATTTTAACATATTCTTCTGCTTCTCTTATCTGTCTTCCTCAGGACACTTCAACTCAAGATTTGTTTAACCACTTTAGACACTGCACTTTGGGGAACATGAGCAGAAATGCACAGCCTTAAGGATGAGGCTACACAAAATAAAATCTAAAGAGCTATGCAAACTATTAGGGCTCAATATGTAACTCAAAAGTCTTAGGCCAATATGGAACCCTGTGGAATAAATCAGTACCCAAGTTCACTTGTTTGTAGGCTATAATGCTGCGAATTGCAAAAGCAGAAGAATCTGGCAGGCATTGTGCCTCTGCTCTCTTAAAACAAACCTACGTTTTATTCCAAAATAAATTCTATGGAAATCTCTACTACACATCTTCAGCTATGGCAGAAAATGGGGGGAAAATGATTTCCATCAACTAAGGAATCATCCTAACCCACTTTCCACAAAAATCCAAGCAAGATTTTATGAAAAAGCTTTCTGAAAATAAACCCTTTCTCTAAGAGTGTGTGTGTGTGTGTGTGTGTGTGTGTGTGTGTGTGTGTGTGTGTGTGTGATTTTTCATTTTCATTGTAAATCTAAATAGCTACTTTGGGCATAGGAGGTAACTGACCAGTAAGTTAGCTGAGCAAGACAGAGTTTTAAGGATCTGCAAGGGAACTCTTTTTTTCTCTCTCTGCTGTTTGGCTTTATACTCGAGGTATGCATCTACTCAGCTACCACTTATTACTTGAGCCATGTATTCAGCGTGGTTCTTTGCTGCTTATTTTTGGAGTTGGAATCTGAAGGATTTTTCTACCCCAAGTCAGTCTAGATCTTAGCTTTTGAGAAGCTAGGATTATAGGCATGAGCCACTAAAAGGGCTGATCTCATATTAATTTTTTGATGTGCATAAAAATACATGACAACAACCCCTATAAACCTAGCCGATCTGTATATGCAGGGAGTCCCCAAAATGTTTTCATTTACTGTTTTTGGTGTTTCACAAAATTGGTTCTTTATTTTAAGGTTATATCCTAGAGATTTCAATTTGTGAATTTTTCTGGAGATTTTTTTTCATATGCTATGTCCAAAATGTAATTTAGAAAACAAAACGAGAGGAAGGAAAAGGAAAAGAAGGCAGAGAGAGGAATGGAAGGAAAAAAGATGAAAAAAATTATATCATACACTGCTTGCCTTGGAAAACTTAGCCAGTCAATACCTATGAGCAGAACAAATGTAGTAGGTTTCCCCTAGACATAGAATTCTATTTGAATCCATTCTAGAACTTGTCTCCGTGAGCATCAAAAAACTAACACAAACTAACAATTGAATGTGTGATGTGTTTAAATTAGGGTGGGATTTTCTGAGGCCTGAAAGAATATGTCCCAGCCATCCCAGGGGACCATGCGGAAATAGTCACGCACAGTAGAAGGTTCATAAAGAGTTTTATTAGTGTGGCCGTATCTTCCGCGGGAGAGGGAGCAACATGGCATCTGCACCTTATCCAGGTGGCAGCTTCTCTCTGGGGCTAAAGGGGAAGTAGGAAGGTCTTAATGGTGAGTAGGAGTGGCTCCTTAGGTATGGGTGGATCTGGGGGATAATGGAAGGAGCTGAGGACCTGAGGCAGGGGAGATGCTAACATTCTCCCCTTTGTTATTTATTAATAACTGGGGAGGGGTACCAGGATGTGAGTATGGGCAGAGGTTGTTTCTTCTGGATCTACTTCCTGCTTTAAAGGGGCGAAGTAGTCAGGGGTCCCTGATTCATTGTTTGGCAGAGTACCATCCAGGAATTAACAGTTTGCTTGGTAAAGGTTCCAATCATTTCCATGAGAATGGTTATCAGAGCCAATGGGTGGCATGGTCTCCTCTGGCTACCTCCTGCAGCTTGGGCACACCAAGGAGTCACTGGGGCTGGGGTCTTCAGGATCCACATCTGCACTGGGCAGAGCAGTGTAAGTGAAGCCTCCAGTTGCCTGTAGTAACAGGATGGCCTTTAACTGCAAGTTCCCTGGTGGCATCCTGGGTGAGGGATGTTATCCTGTTAAAAGAGATTTTGAAAAGGTCTGGCAAAAGGCTGACAAGTTCACAGGACCAGTTAACATGAACAACATGGGGGAACACACCCTGGTCACAAGCCAGAAAAGTTCCATTTGAAGCATAAACCTAATTGTGGCCCATTACAAGGAAGAAGGAGTAACTGGACTGGGGGCAGGAAGGGAGTATTGGGGGGCAATTGGGTAGAAGACTGGTTGGGAGCAACCAACCAGAGGCTAATATATATACAAATAGCAAGTAACAAAGTCAAGAATGCAAGTTCCTGTCTAGATGGAAAGTGGACAGGTATGGTCATTAGGTGGGCAAGCTGAAAGACCCTCAGAGACCCGCACCCAAGGACACAAACACGGACCACTGGATGCAAAAAGCAAGAGGGTTTTATTCAGGCATGCCCGGGCTCCCAGGTACACGTGACCTCGAGATCCGCAAGGTTCGGGTCAGTGGCTGAGAGCCCCGAGCTGTTTTGGGGATGACTTTTTATAGAACCTTACAGTCCGTTACAACAGAGCCCGCTCTTTTTCAGCCAGTAAATTCAAAGTATTACAACTAGGTCTGCACGCAGGCAGCCAATTCCTTTAAAACAAATAGCAGGGAGTACGTGCTAAGTTGCATATCTTCGGCCCTTGGTATAAGGGACTGACCCTTATCCGAGTCAGCACATGTTGTTCATACCAGGAAGGCCAGCTGCGGAGGCCTGTTAGCAGGATGTGAGCTTATTGATTAGCTTGTGAGGTTACTACTTAGTTACCAAGGGGAGAGGGTAAGGTAAGTGATAATATAATTTTCTTAGCAAAGCATATTTGTACAGAAGCCAGAAACTGCTTGGTTAGACACAAAATTCTGCTCCCTAACAAAGCAACTATTCCTCTTGATCTCCTGGCTCCGATTAATTTTGAAAGGGCAAGTTTAAAATGACTCTATTTAGGATGTGACTTCATCTCCTTGTACTCCTCTCAATGGTTCATTGTTGCCAGGACTGACCTCGTGTTGGGCTCGGTAGCCTCTCCCGGCTAGGGAACAAGGCTCAGCTACTCTTCTTTTCACACTCCCTTTCACGCCCTCTTCCCTAGTCACCCGGCCCGCAGATGAAGCTAGGGTGGGGTGGAGAGCCAGCACCATCCTGCCGCGCGCGTGGCCGATCCAAGAAAGCGTGCCCACCTCCTTACCAATAGACAAAATCAGCGTATGCAAGTCTCGGGGTCAGTTTCGAGAACTAACTGCTTTATTAAGACAAAGTTACCGGGGGATGATTCCGAGAGAAGGGGATTGGCCAGGATGCCGATAGGCTGAAAGCTGTCACATGATCTCCCTGAGCTAACGTCACTCGAGAGCGCCGAGCCAGGGTGGGACTGGTAGGCGCCGGGCTGGCTAGGCTGGGAGACGCCTGGGCTGGCTGGAGAGTTGGGGGCTGGGTGCAAGGGCGGACCCTGAGAGGGTAGCCCACTTCCGCATTCCCCCAGGGCTTGGGGGAGGGGCGTCAAGCCTAAGGGCCGGATCCCAACAACCTCGTCCTGAAGATCTAGGTGCTCTTTGCTTGGATAGCTTGTCCCAGTTGGCACTTATGGGGTTTGAACTCAAGGCCTAGGCACTGTCCCTGAGCACTTCTGCTCAAAACTAGTGCTCTACCACTTGAGCCACAGTGCCGCTTCCAGCATTACTATGAGTCTCTTGAGCCATGCTTCCAGTCTGGCTCTCTTTGCTGGTTAGTTGGGAGATGGTGTTTTAGAGGGAATTTTTTTTCTGCCTGGACTGGCTTTAAACTGATATCAAAGGAGGCTTAGGTATAAAAGCCCCTTTTATTTCCAATTAAAGCAACAGGAGAATGATAGGAGTAGAGCTTACCTGTAACTTGTTGAGAATTGACCAACAGATTCCTGCCAGAGTTCTGCAATGACAAAACTCAGATGTGTTAGGAGTCTTCAAGCAACCACTGATTAGCACTTTAGAGTTCCTTGGGCTATTTAACCACTAGCATTGTGCCAAGTATCCAAACTTGGCACCTTTTTGCTATTTTCCAAAATGCATCTAATTGCAAAATAGCATAAAAACCAAATCATATCATTTAACATTACTGGCAGGTGGAAGAGAACACAAATGAATAATAATTCAAGAGGGCAAAGGGGTGGGGGGGGGGGACAATGTAAAAGTCTCAGCTTCAGTGGATCCATCTCGAATCAGCAGGCTTTGTTAGTCATATGTGATGGATGCAGGCAGGAGAGATGGGTTGGATCTGGGCGAGGCTATAGTGGCATCTCTCAGAGTCCCTTGGATAGATTGTCACACCTCCTACTGGGTTGCCTGCAAATTTCTACACAGACTGGTTAAAGACATTTGAAATTTCCCAGTATTCCCTGGTTCCTCTGAGTAATCTGGCTTTTGCAGGCTGGTGCCCTACTGGTTTAAGCAGAGTGACAACTTTAAAAAGATTTTAGAAGGCTTGGGCCTTTAGCCATCTTCCTAGTCACAAAATCCACACAGACCAAAGGCTAACCAAGTCTGCTCTCTGCAGCAGACACGACAGTTTCTGAGACATGGAGGGGAAAGATACCTCTACTACCCCAATGCAAACCTGTGGCCACCAAACACAACTCTGATGCCTTTAACCTTGGAGTAAGAGTCACAGACATGTGTCTTAACTTACTGCACACTTGAAGTCTTGGTTGCAACTCTGTCATGATAGGCCTGCTACAAGCCCAATTCTACTGAGCAACTTGAGGCAGGCAGTGCCAGAGCAGGAGCAATCTGTGCCTGTCAAAATCTTTACAGAAACACCACCAGTGATTTCTAGATTCCCTGAGCAATTTCCCATGCACGAGAGACAGAATAAGGAATCACTAGTAGTGAAACCAGGCAGTTTGTGAGCAGACTATGGAGGCAGCTTCCTGTAGCCATGGATCGCCACAATCTACACAGCTAGCACAACATGTCAACCTGCATCCTATAAAGCAAAACATCAATCCTGGGCCAGGAAAATCAAGGTCAGCACAAATACAATCTGAAAATAAATTAGTGTTTCTTTTTTTTTTTTTTTTTTTTTGGCCAGTCCTGGGCCTTGGACTCAGGGCCTGAGCACTGTCCCTGGCTTCTTCCCGCTCAAGGCTAGCACTCCGCCACTTGAGCCACAGCGCCGCTTCTGGCCGTTTTCTGTATATGTGGTGCTGGGGAATCGAACCTAGGGCCTCGTGTATCCGAGGCAGGCACTCTTGCCACTAGGCTATATCCCCAGCCCCAAAAATTAGTGTTTCTTATTCCCAAACAAGCCTATGGAAACAGATCACTTGAATCAACTCATCCTCCAAAGATAGAGTTGAGTTCTAGCCATCTTGTCTATTATAGTCTTTTAGATCTCACAACTCTGGGACATTTTAAAAGGTCCATTCTAGCACTTCTCCCTCCATGATATCCCTAAGTACATCCCACTTTGTTTATGTGACAGAGTGACGATTTCACTGACAAAATGCAGGCCGAGAGCCAGAATTTAGCAAGTCAAGGTTCTCTTCAGTGATCCTGATTATGTCCTTTGATATTAGGACAAGAGTGGGAATATCATATTTCTTGATATAAGTCTGCAATATAGGAGCATGTTCCTAAGCAAAGTGAGGGGAAGGGGGAATGAAAGCATAATACTTTAAGAAATATCTTATTTAAAATGACTTTAAATAATGGAGAAAAGTCTTTCTTTACTAAAATATAAATCCTACTAGGGTGATATTTTAGGACAGAAAATTCTTATGTAAAAGAAATGTACTCTGTTAACATTTCAACTTAGCCTTTCATCTTCAAAGGGCCTTTCTACAGGAACTTACTTCAAGGTCTCAATCAGCTACAATGGGAAAGTGCATCCTTAACAAACTCCCAAACACCTTGCTAGAGCCTCTTTGTGAGTTATAAGGTCTCCTGGGTCAAAGCAGAGAGTTGTGCCTCTCTTTTCCTTCTCTCTCCTTAGATTTGAAGGAGCAATTGTTGACATCGCCCCATCTACAACAAACTAGTGTGATCCAGTCTATTTTTTTCTTTCAGTTCCTCTGGAGAGTACAAAGAAATATCAGTAACCTATTTGATCAACAATCATTTTCCTTAAATTTTTAAATATTAGAATTAAGATGGCATCCAATTTTACCTAACTGCCATGCTGGACTGTTTCACTAAGATGAAAATCAATCAATGAAAACCCATTTTTTCTGACATAGGAACAATACAAGACTGAAGTATTTAGAAAAGAAATAGATCACATAATTCAAATAAAAGTTATTGCTAAAAGAGCAAAAAAACCAAACTCAAAATTATTGGGAAACAGTTGCTTGATATAAAAATGGATAGGAGAAAGAACTCATATGACCAAAGTTGTATTTTTGTTTGCATTTGCTTTTCTTTTTGCCAGTCCTGGGGCTTGGACTCAAGGCCTGAGCACTGTCCCTGGCTTCTTTGGCTCAAGGCTAGCACTCTACCACTTGAGCCACAGTGCCACTTCCAGTTTTTTCTGTGTATGTGGTGCTGAGGAATTGGACCCAGGGCTTCATGCATGCTAGGCAAGCACTCTACCGCTAAGCCTCATTCCCAGCCTGGTATTTGCTTTTATAACTTCATATTTATAAAAGTAGCACAGAACTTCAGTTTTCTGTGTTTTTTTACAATGACTGTTACATATACTCTATAAAACCATTTCATCGTTAAGCATATATTCAATTTTTCTAATTATTCTGAGAAAGTGTGGAAAGAAAATACAGCATGATAACAAATTGAACAAAAGGAAGTTGTACAATGAAACATTGGTGATAGTTGAGTTGAATCTCTGTCTCACATTTATCATGGCGGTTTTTAATAACTCTATTTAATATGTTAGGCTGAACCATGCCTATAATGCTGATCATAGAGGAATTTTATATCGAGAAACTGCAATGCCTATGGCTAGGAATAACTAGCTTAAAGACTTTATTTCAACTGATTTCAGTTCTCCATGCTGAACACCACAAGGCACAGGGTACCATACTCAGTAGGGATGCAGCAGCTGTAACTTCTAGGTGATCAACCGGGACCATTATGATGTTAAGAATTAATAATAGAACTGATTACCTATAGTTAGAATACACAAAACTCTAACTCAGCCAACAGTTGATCTGACAAGCCTCCCACTAAGTTCGATCATCTGTAATTTTAAAAAATAGCTATTTGGGGCAATTTCTCACCACTATGGCACATAGGAAAGTGGCATTTCTTTTTACTTTTTTTAAATATAAGAAACCAAACCAGTGGCTAGATAAGAGACTTTATTAAAATCACATTTAGCTTCCAATCTTTTGGCTGCTGGCCCAGTGCTTTGTCTGTTAACCAATTCCTTTCTCTCCCCTTACTCACTGGGAAGTAGGGTCATCGCTGCCTCAGCAAATTCCATTTCCTTAGAGATGTTGGGAGAGAGAGGGTAAAGTCAAGAAAAGACTTCGTGGGGTGAAAAATCATGCTGATGAGTTTTCTGTGAATTTTGCTTAGTATTTTATCCCTTTATATGTTGTTACCTCTCCCCCCCCCCACCCCCATGCTCAGTAATTTTAGTTTGTGCTTTTTGTTTCTCTTTTTGTTTCTTTGGTTTGCTGGCTTTGTGTTCTTTTCTCTTTTTTTCCTTTTCTTTTCCTTTTTTAATGCAGGAATCGGTCAAGGTGTTCCAGTGGTGGCGCTCATCGTGGAAGGAGGACCCAACGTGATCTCCATTGTTTTGGAGTACCTTCGAGACACCCCTCCTGTGCCAGTTGTTGTCTGTGACGGGAGTGGACGGGCATCTGACATCCTGGCATTTGGGCATAAATATTCAGAAGAAGGCGGGTAGGTAAACAAGGCCTATGGTAGACTCCTGTGTGCAAAGCTTGTGCTCGGACTTGTATAAAATGTTGAGACAAATGCATTCTCAGCACCAAGACCCGTTGTCAGAACCAACCCCATTGCCAGTTCTATTGTCCAAATGTTAATCGGGAGACATGGTGGGAAAGAACAGAGGAAAATAGCTTCAATATCTCATGGAGTGGAATGTAGTGCCAGGAGGAGAGCACACTGCTAATAAAGATGAGGAGAAGAACAAAGATCCTAGGATGCAGCCTCTTTTATTTATTTTTTTCTTCCCTCTTTTTCTCTTCTAATATAGAAAAACAGGAATTGGGTCATAATACATAAAACAGAGCTAATCTGGACCAAATAGCATACATTGGCTGGACTCTGAGAAGGGCAGGGTGGAAAAGAGAGGGGGAGTGATAGTTCCACCAAGTTGCTGGAAAGCATTGCATGGATGGTACTGGCCTGGAAGGTAAAATCTCCCCATTGATTAGCACTCTTGCTTCAGTGTAAACTCCTCTTCACTCCCTCCCTATGCCCTTTCCTTGGTCTTCCAGCTCTGTAGTGCAACCAGAAGATGCTTTTCAATGCCTCTTCTCCAATGTGAGTCCCCACCTGGGAACACAGTGAGATACAAACACTGTTACAGATTATAGAACAAAGATATTTGTCCCAAAATGTGAATGATCTTATGAGGAAAAAAACGGATTGGAGATGTCATTCAGTGGTAGAGGATTCATAAGGCCCTGGGTTTGATTGAAGGAAGAGGAATGGACTCAGGGAAATCCATTAAAATTTAAATAGAGAACTTCACCCAATGAGCATTTTCTAACTGATGAAATTAGTGGGAGAACAAAGTTTCACCATATATGAGGAGTTTTTGTTCATGTCTTTTGTATGTATATAGTAAGTGTCCATTGGTGGTCTTACACTCTGCTAAACACTGAGATATAAAGAGCAACAAGTTATAATAAGTCTAGTAGTAGATAAAGGTGGAATTATAATAATAAAAATGGCAGATGCTCTATTCACTGCAGGAACTTCCCCTATCCACTACCCTTTGTTTTCCTTAGGCTAGGGGTACTGGGGTATAGACTGAGGGCCCTGTACTTGCTAGATTGCTACACTACTACCTGAAAAATATCTCCAGTCCTGCCATTTTCCTGGTTATATTCAAGATGAAATCTGGCAAACTTTTGCACCCAGGTTGGCCTCACACTGTGGTCCTCAAGATCTCAGCCTCTTGAGTAGCTAGGATCACAGACATGAGCCACCAGTGCCTGACTCCTAACCTTTCTTAAACAAACAGGCTCTATTCCATCTCTTCTCTCCTTATACTATGCCTCCCATTGTCAGTCAGCCCTCTCATGGTGCATTAAAACAGTAGGATTACCTGGTTAGAACAGGAACCTATGTATGAGAATTTAGAAATAACCAAAGGCCTGCGGTTCTCATGCTTTTGGGATAATATTGCAGACCTTGATAATTTTAGCACTAAAGTTTTGACAGAAAAAAAATGTTAAAACTAATCCCAGCACCAGGAAGCTGAAGCAGGAGGATCTAGAGTCCAAGGCCAGACAAAGCTTCATACTGAAAACCCTGTCTTGATAGGGAGGTTGTTATTTGAACTGGAAGCCAGCTTACTGACAAATGTTATTAAATTACTATTCTAATTTTCATTGATAATCACCTTTATCATTTTACAGTGTAGGTCTGGAAAGGAAACCATTGGCCCAGATATCTTCATTTAACTACCAACCAGAGTTGACAATCCTTACTTTTTTTTTTTTAAGAGTAAGCTCAAATTTTTACAGTTGTAGCTTTGGTTTCCTAATGTTTGCAAATTCTTTTATTGAATGTCTATAAGTTTACATTCAGGATGCAATTTCCTCTTGATAAAGCTAAAGAACATGTAAGAAATACTGTTCACCTCAGTTTTTTTCTAGGTCTCTAAGTTTTCTTTTTCTAAGTTTTCAAGGTCTACACTGTTAACAGCCAGGACCTGATTCCTATTATTCATCATTGCTTTGGATTGTATACCTTGAAAATGTTTTAAAAAAATCTTTCATAAGATTATGCTTGGTGCCAGGCACCGGTGGCTCATGCCTATAATCCTAGCTACTCATGAGGCTGAGATGTCAGGATCACAGTTCAAAGCCAACCTGGGCAGGAAAGGCTCTGAGACTCCAATTAACCACCAAAAAAATGGAAGTGGCACTGTGGCTCAAGTGGTAGAGCACTAGCCTTGAGCTGAAGAGATCGAGGCAGCACCCAGGACCAGACAATCCTCATGACAAAAAAAAAAAGAAGATTATGCTTGGTATTTCTGTTTTAATGTAGACTATACATTTTAGAGCAGGGAGGTATGACACTCAGAGAAACTAAGTGCTTCTGAGAACACACAGCTCATCATCCCTGACTTGGGTTCATTCTGACATATTAGGAAATGTCCCTAAAATACAGTTTATGGTATATACCTTAAAGTTTTCCATAAAGTACTCCAAGGACATGGACTTTTAAATATCTAAGGGCATTTAAGTTGCTCTCAGCTTCCATTGGGCATTATCAGTTTTATAATTTTTATTGTTCTGTACATTCTAAAAAGATGAAATCACTCATTCCTGGTTGTCAAGCAATGTCCAAACTGATGATTCCTAAGCTAAGTGGATTCTTTCATTCCTCAGCCAGACCATTCTACCCCATCCCAAAAATTAAGACCCAATATTACCGGTGCCTTTTTAACATCATTTGGCAGTTATATTCAAAATGTATATCCACATAAACGTGCAAATCATGGATGATTACCAAGAGATATCAAGTCATCATAGAACTAGTGGAGATCAAAAAGTGCTTTTTGATGTTTTTAAGTTAATGCTTTAAAGTTAAGAATGAATTGCTATTCTTAACAGATGCCTAGAGAGACTTCTGTGCACATAGTCACACACACAGAAGCACACATACATGTAGCCACGACAGGAATATGTTCAGAAAAGCACTGATAAATTTATCGTGATAAAGTGAAGGCAGAATCTTTCTGTGTGCTATTGGAGTAACTGCCAGAATTAATCATGTCTATTTAGCATGATAAGAAATCGTCTAGCCACACGTGCAAAGCCAATTTAAAAATCATTTCCAAGGAACATTATTTTTACAGCAATGTATTTTCTTTATGATAAAAATAGAACTAATCAACCTATACTATATTCACCAGGAAGGATTTATTTTTTTACTTCCAGCAAAATTATGCATATTTTGCTAAAAGTAAATGTGAAAGAATAACTATGTTCACAAAAACAAACCTACATAATGTGATACTGTCCATGTAAATTAGCTATCAGAAACATACCCAAACTATTTATGAACCTTTTCTTTCAGTTTGATCATTTAAACATGATTGCAAAGATAACTTCACTTAAAGCTTCTTGTTTCACAATACAGGACTAAGAACTACAAATACATAAATTCACCTATATTGCTTTTCAGTTTGTAATTTTAATACTTTTTTTTTGCCAGTCCTGGGACCTGAACTCAGGGCCTGAGCACTGTCCCTGGCTTCTTTTTGCTCAAGGCTAGCACTCTACCACTTGAGCCGCAGTGCAACCTCTGGATTTTTCTATATATGTGGTGCTGATGAATCAAACCCAAGGCTTCATGTATACGAGGCAAGCACTCTACCACTAGGCCATATTCCCAGCCCCCAGTTTATAATTTTAAAAGGCAGGCAGTTTTCACACCTTACATTTTTAATCTTAGTGATCTTTTGATTTTGTCCTTGAATTCCTTTCCAAGAATATAAATTTGAAAGGAATCACTCGGGAAGCAAATTATAATTGGCAAAACTGATTAGCTTTGGTACATGAAAATACTTGAGATAGACAAAAAGCAGACCGTATCTATCACACAATAAATAGGTCTACATTGCAGTTAAATTCTATCTTGCATGTGTGGTGCTAAGAACCAAATCAAATTCTTATATTTGTCTTTTTTTTCCCCAATCTCTAATCTGTGGTATGTACTACCTTAAAGAAATAGTAAAACGCCATTTTCTTCCTGATTGTAATAGAATTTCTGCTTCTCATCTGTCATAGTTTAGAATGTGTCAGTGATTACTTTCCTTGAGCAAAGTTGTTGTTGGGGGATAGTATCAAGTTTTATTTCTTAATCACAAATAACTGAACATGACAGAAAGATGAATGGTGCTCAAGTGACATTAGATTTGATAACCTAAGCAGTAAGCACAGCATTGCCATGAGTTTGGAACATCTTTCAGGCTGCAAGCACCTGATGGTGAAATCAGAGACTTTTTGTCACCTGATGGTGAAATCAGAGACTTTTTGTCAACTTCAAGTCTCAGGTTGCAGACAAATGTAGTTTGAGCTCCTCATTTATCATTCAGTGAGCATATACCTCACCAAAGACAAATGTCAGTATTTTAAAGGCAACTGAAAGCTAGTGTGTGCTGAGACAAAGCTCCTCAGTCATCAAAATTTTATTACCAATACTTCCATTCCAAAACTAATCTGGAGTTATGTATTTTTGTACACACAGGATAAGAGGCAGAACCAGCTGGTAACAGAAACCTTAAGTTTGTTAGTCATCTGTTTATAACTTGTAGAAAATTATCTGTGACACAAATGCCAAGGTCTTAGGTTCTTGTGGAATTGGTATTAGCTACTGTGGAAAATATTCAAGCAATGATTTATGCTTGGGAACAGAAGAATATATATTGTAAATAAAAACCTGGCTTCTCAGCTTATAAGTAGTTTAATAAAAAGTCCTTAATATGTCTTTTGATCAACTGGGGCAAAGAGATAAGTGGAACACCAATGAGGGATGAGAAAAGAAAAGCAAACTGCATGTTTTCAGTTATATAACTACATATTACTAACAGAGATGTGGGAGATGTTAGTTTCTCTTCAGTACACATCAAGATGATCAAAGATAGGAAAAATTACCAGAAAACTAGACATTTGAGAAACCCAAGAACAGTCTATATTTCTTGGCGCATATCATTCTGTACAAGGATTACAAATATTTTCTCATATTGCTCCAGAAATTTCCAGGAGAACTGACAGATGTCAAAGGCCTATCATTTGTCCCTAGAAGATCGTCAGAAAGAAGTAATTGGTTTTGATGGTTTGTGCTCCAGCAAGGTTTAGACATAATTGGAATGTCAAGTGAAGAGAAGGAAATAGATTATCAAGCATGCTGACTTCAAGTGTCCAATTTAGTTTGGTTAATTCCATCTTATCTGTCTCTTTTCTAAAATATTCTATAAGAAATACCAAAACTTGATTCTTTTTTGGTAACTTTTCTAGGAGGAAAAGGATCTGGGAAACATTAAAGTACATCTATGGTTATATTCATAAAAGTGTTATTTTTGTAAACTTGTTTCCAAACTAACATTGATAGAGTGCCCCTATGTACATGGAGTGGCTAGAAAGTGAATAAGACATGGCCCTTGCCATGTAATAATGGAAAGTCAAGCTCAGATAAGAATGTACTAGGTGGTGACATGAGTGCTGACAACACCAGAGAGTTCCAAGAGCACAGAGGAGAGGGTTGGGGACATAGCTCAGTGAGGGAAGGTGTCCAAGGCCCTGATTTCAAACCCCAGTGCCACAGTCACACAGGCATACACACACATACAATCACACACACACACGCACACACATCCACACTCAAAGAACAGCAATTATAGAACTAGAATCCTTTCAGTGAGACATAGTGTTTTAGTTATCTACAACATGACAATGTAATCACTCAAGTTCTTCTATTCCCTTTTCCATCAAAATCTGAATCTGAGGGTCAGTGTAGGTAACAAAATACAAACCATCGTTTGACCCTCTCTTATGTAACTCACCACAGAGAAAAAAGATTCAACCTAAATAAGATTGAAGAAAATTGGTGAAACATAAAATCTTTAAGCCAGTATGGCAGTATTTTGTGTATGTACATATTATTAAATTGAATTTATATTACTTAAGTTCATTGTGATAAAATTACTTTAAACCAATAAAATTAATGTCATCATATGTAATTAACATAACTAATTAGCAAACTCATAGATAATGAAGCACATATAAATATCTACAACTTTATATGCATCCCTCCATATGTGTGTAGATATATCTATCTATATCTATATAAACATATATATATCTATATAAACATATATAGATATAGATACATATAGATATCTATACATATATATACATATATATACATATATATACATATATATGTTATATATGTATACATATATACATATATACATATATACATATATGTATATATATGTATCTATATATAGATATAGATACATATAGATATCTATATATGTTTATATAGATATAGATAGATATAAACAAATCTAAGACTGGTGATCTATCTTTCCAAATCAATAGATCACGATATTTTTTCATGCTTGTATATACTATGAAAATCAGTACATCTTTAATTTAATTAAAAGATATGTACAAAATCCCATTTGAACTAGTAACAAATAATTTAACTTCAGTTGCTGAATTTTGAGAAGACAAAGGCCCAAGTTGGAATAGAGAAAGTTCCACAAAATAGTACTACAATTTTTGCCTCTGTATAATATTTAAATATATAGATACATGTATTATTGTGTTCAAATTCCACAAGGCTAAGGCCATTATTTAGGGAAATGTAATAGAGAATAAATACCTTTGCCTTACAGTTTACTATATAATCCCCTCATATCCCATTAACATAGGGAAAATAAAGCCCTGGGTTTGGGTGAGGGCAAGCAAGTGTTTAGGGAAGAAATTATGGATGGAGAATGTCATATTGATCTAAGTTAGCCAATCTGTTCTCTACAATGATTAAATTTGCTTTAGACTTTCTCAATTCCCAGTGTACGGAGAAAGAACATCTCTGAACATGAAAACATCAGAGAAAACATACCTGGGTAATCCATTATTGAAAATTCTTTGTAAAAAACCACTGCCTACAATTTTAGTCTCTGTCAATGCCTCATACAGATTTGAAAGGTACCTATTTACTATATTTCTCTGAGATTTGCTTAGCTTACCCTTTCCTGTTTAACAGAAAACATTCAGTATAAGCATGTGGTAATCAAACAGCAGCATACTGGAAAACTACCTGGAGAGTTTTAGGACATCCAGGTTCATATATGTGTATATGATTTTGATGGGCCTGGAGTGGACAAAAGACATTAGTGGAAATCAAAATCCATTGTGATTCCAATGAGAGCAGTCCATGGGCTGTGTTTTCAGAAGCTTTTACATTTTATATTAAAAATAAAACAAACTTTATATTTCCCTGATGTTTCCAAAAGTAGCTTCCTTGGTTTCCGTGCCTCTGGGCATTCTCACACATGATTTTCCTGTTAATCACAGACACTTTGTATCCTCTGCCACGCTAGCTCTTGGGAATTAAATTGATTTGGAAAATGTATTTAATATCCATTTCCTTGTTTCTTTTTCCCAGCTGTGCCTGGTTCAAACATCTGTCTATCTTGAAAACTCTTCAAAAAAATAAAATAAAAAGCAACCTGTACCATAAAGACACTCATATTTGGCAAGACTGGCAAACTTAAGTTCTTACTATGTTATTTATGTGGATTTCTTAAGAGCTTTTGCTTCATGCATCTCCTTTCCTTTGCAACTGTTTTCTGACTAATAAAAACCTAGGAACAATCTAACAAGTGTATTAAAGGGGGCAAGTGAGGGAAAGCAAAGGCATTTAAAAGTGAAATGGTGCTAGTTGATTATAAAACACGATTTTTTTCGGTTGTTTGAAACAGTCAGTAGGGCCAACACCCAAAGTTTAGCACTAACACCATCCACCACTTTGACACAGCAACTGTCACAAATGATCACTGGCATCTCCAATTTTCATATGTCTGGCTGTTATTTTTTTTAAGTCTCTGGATTGTTTTCGCAAATAAAATTTCAATCAAAATATGGCTCCACTCTATTGAAACCAGGGTAGAGAGCTTGAACCAGTAGTTTTCAAACTTCAAATTACCCAGAGAACTTTTTTTGGTATATGTGCTAGTCCCAACACTTGAACTCAAGGTCTAAACACTGTTCCAGAGATTGTGCTGGTGCTCTATTGCTTGAACCATACCACCACTTCAGGCTTTTGGGGGGTTTAATTGGAAATAAGAGTCTCATGGACTTTCCTGTCCCAGGTGGCTTTGAACCATGATCCTCAGATCTCAGCTTGCTGAGTTGCTAGAATTACAAGCATGAGCTGCTGGCACCTGACTCCCAGGGAACTTTTTGAAACAAATAATAAAAAAATATTGCTCAACAGATAAACATTCTGATGACCATAATTAATAACAATATAGTATATGAAAATTGCTAATAGATAACTACCTTTGCTACAAAAATAAGTATGCAGTTAATTTATGTTTATATGTTTAATCTAGATCTAGCCATTTCACTATACATAAGTATATATAGATATATACATAGTTACATACATAGACATAGATAGATGCATTGATACATACATAGATCAAATTATTTCATGCAACACAAATATACACAGTTTTTGCAATTCAACATAAATTTATTTTAAAAAATAAATTTATTATTTAAAGCTAAAAAGCTTTTCTTTTAAATTTTTTTTCTATTTATTGTCAAAGTGATGTACAGAGAGGTTACAGTTTCATATGTTAGGCCTTGGGTACATTTCTTGTACTTTCTGTTACCGCCTCCCTCATTTTCCCATCCCCCCTCCCCTTTCCCCTCTCCCCCCTGAGTTGTTCAGTTGGTTTACACCAAATGGTTTTGCAAGTATTGCTTTTGGAGTCATTTGTCTTTTTATCCTCTGTCTCTCGCTTTTGATATGCCCTTTCATTTCCCTGGTTCTAATACCAGTATATACAGTTTCCAATGTACTCAGATAAGATACAGTGATCTTGCGCCTAGAACTACAGGAAAGGGATACAAGAGGATCATCAACAATGGAAGCTACGGTTTCACATGGCATGTTGAAAGTGATTACAACAGTGATATAACAGTCGTTTCCATAACATGGAGTTCATTTCACTTAGCATCATCTTATGCATTCATAAGGGCATCAACATAAATTTAAAAATAAGAAAGGGAATGAAAGAACATAACTTGCTGACTCCACAACCAAATTTTCTGATTCAATAGTTTCCTAGTGCTGGGTCATTTGCATATCGAAGGAGTATTAGGAGAGGAGTTCAGTGTTGGTCTAAAAGCATTATCTTGAGAGTGGCTTTCCTGGAGCTTCCCTCTCTGACTGGCTCCCAAACACAAAAACAGCACAGGCAGCTATGGAGCTCCTTCTCAAAATTCCAGTGGCTTTTGTGTTAAAGGTCATCAGTCTCTAGGTGAACTCCACATTCCTTTGCATGGACTCAAACACCTCTGCACCCCATGCCCCAACTTCTCTTTAGAGCCCTCTCTCACTTTGTGAGCCTTCCATTCTACAACTCAGCTGAGCTGTTTACTCTACTGCGCTCAAATAGAACCTGCTGCCATACCATGAGATGGACAAAGGCATTTTTTGTTCATTTCTTTTCCAAAAACAACAAAAGAAGAAGAATTGCTTCTTGAAGTTCTTCAGCATAGCTCATGAAGAGATGTTGTAAAAGTGCCCAAATCCATAGGTTTATCTGAATAAGGCAACAATAACAAAATGTCCTTATGTTTCTTTCTTCTCCTTTTGATGAAATAAATTCTGAACCAACCTGACTGGCATTAGGCCCTTCAGCTGCTATAAATACAGTGAATTAATATGGCCTCCATTTCTCAACAGTGCCATTCATAACAACCATGTTTGGGACATTCTTAACAGATTTTTCCATGATTCCTTACACAATTCTCAGATAATGACCCTAGGAAGTATAGGATTATGTACACTTCTGTACTATGTAGAGCCTTGTAAACACCCACTGTAAGCCCTTCTTCAATAAGAAATACAAAAACAAATAATGTATTAAAGTAAGATTCCAGACATAACTGAAATCTATGCTGTTGTTTAGGAAAGCCTCCATTCTGTTTCAATAAAGCCTTTTCTTTATTAACTGTATTATTGGACAACTGTCCTAGAGTTAGCATACATGACTGTTATGTGTTAGGAGGATATCCACTGTAAAGCAAGAGTCCTCTATAAGCAGAAAACCACAAAGGTCTTGAGTAGCAGTAACAAGTTATCTCTATCAACACACAGAAACTACTATTCAGCATCTTGAAGACAGACCTAAAACTTGGAGTTCCTTAAAGCAGAGATTTTAGTTTTCATGACTTGATAGTATTCATTATTAAAATTTTTGCTATGTCTACACAGAAATGACAACGCACTTTCAACTTGAGTGCCAGCTCAAAGCATTGTGTGATGGAATGTGCTGAGTACGATAGAGGCTGCCGCTAAAGCCACATCTGAGCTGGGAGGAAACAGTGGATTCACAAAGAGGGATTCACAAATCTAAACAAGGCACAGAAAGGAAGTCAAAGTTAATAGGCCCAGAATGTCTATTCCTACATGAAAATGAGTCAAAATCTTAGATATTCATATAATTGTAAGACTGCCAGGCAACAATCAAGTGGTAAAACACTGAAGATAGAAAGAACTGTTGACTTTTGATCAATATTGTAACACGCATCCGGTACAGAAATTACCTGGTAATGTCAGAGTTTCCACACAAGCATAGTGCACAGCAGATGAAGGACAACAAGATTTGACCATGAGATGCTGTCTAGATCTGCTGAGGGACAAGCAAACCCCAAAACATCACGAATGAATAATCTATATAAAAGAATATTTTTTCAAAAAAGAAACTGAGAACTAATAACAGCATATGTAGCAAAACTAAAGTTTGCCCCAACATCTTACAGCAATATATGAGTTAAAAGGAATTATTTAACAGACTACTTAAAGAATGTAAATTTAATCTTCCCTTTTCCCACAATTCTAGCCCTCCCTCCCAACCGCACACTTACTTAAAACATTGGAATGATTGTGTTGAGGGCTCCCATATGCAAAATCTAGATTTAAATACATTAGTTCACAAATTCTATGATATAATCATCTCTGTCTTATAAATGAGGACACTGAGGGCAAAAAGTTATGTCATTTGTGAAATGTCGCACAGTGGAAAGTGTCTCCCCAGGTGGATTGGGGCTGATTTTTAGTGTCTGTGCCATCTGCCTCCTAGGAATTTGAGACACAATGCACAAATTTCAAAGGGGGAGGGGGGGCGGTTATTTTCCTTGCCCCTGAGCCAAGTTATCACAGACAACAGAGGAGACAGCACCCAGCTTCCATCGTCACTCAACGTGCTAGTTAATGTCTCTAAATAAACAGTGAACCAACTTTGAAAGCGTAGCCATGGAGGGAGTATCTGTATTTTGCCTGCCCATCAGTTCCACATATCTCAGTTCTAGCTCTGATTCTGGCTTTTATGTAGGGCCCAAAACAATAAAAAAAAAAAAAAGAAGAAGAAAAAAACATTGTCTGTCCTTGTCTGGCTACGGGCAATAGTCACTGATGGGATTTTACTTGGCATGAACTCAAAGGATGTGCTTGACTTTAAATTTTGGCAGAAAAATCTGCCTGACCATGTGGCAGTCCCTGTATTCTTTGGCAACATTTTACATTCTACTCCTGGGCATATTCGTAACCTCAGGCAAAGAAAAGAAGAGAAATTGCATAGACAGCACTGCTTAGGATTTTATAGCTTTTTAAATGCCTTGCTAGTCCCAGCCTGGGGTAGAGTGTTTGGTAGCCCTGACAACAACAACATCAGCACTATCCAATAGATACTTCTGTGAGGATAGAAGCCACATCTGTGCTTTTCCACCACAGAGCACTTGAATTATTGTTATAAATTGAATTTTATTTCCTTGTAATTAAATTTAAATGTCTTTATATGGACAATGCCTATCACTTTGGAGAGCCAACTTGTATTTTTAAAATTGGTTTCCACCACACTGGGATTATAGATATCCAATGTTTTATGTGACATTATTGCTTTTCTATGGTAACATTTTTGTCATCCAACATTGTATATTCAGTCATTTGGCAAATATTTTTTAAACCTAAAGATGAAAATTCCTACCCTTGTTGGTTTACATTCCAGCAATGTTAGGTAGATCATAAACATAGAAGCTGGGCATTGGTGGCTCATGCCTGTAATCCTAACTGCTCAAGAGGCTGAAACCTGAGGATGACAGTTAAAAAGGCTGTGAGACTCTTACCTCAACTGAACCAGCAAGAAATTAGAAATGGAGCTGTAGCTCAAGTAGTAGAGTGCCAGTCTTGAGTGTAGAAGCTAAGGGACAGAGAGCCCAGGCCCTGAGGTCAATTCAAGTCACAGCATTGGCATGCACACGCACACACACACACTTTAGAAAGTGAGATACTACAGGAAAGTTCAGAGTAAAGGAATCAACAAGGAGGGTAGTGAAAATGCCTTCTGTCTTCATCTGTCTTCAGTACCTTGTTCAGCACTTAGTGAAGATGAGAAAACATAAGTAATACATAAGTAATACTGTCCATGCAGCACAAAAGTTGACTATGTAGTTAGGTTTCTTAGATTAACCTGCTTTGTGAAGTGCCTTACAGAAAATGTAGAGCACAAAATTTGTCTTGAAATACTAAGTACCTTTCTAACCACTGCCAGTCCCCATCACATTGCCAGCTTCTGTTTCCTTTGGAACATTTATTTGTGCTTTCTGTCTAACCATAGCTGTATCAGGAGTTTAGAAGGAGTGACTGCTGGGAGAGGGAGGTGAAAAGAAAGTTAGCAAAAGACAGCTGGGCACTAGTGACTCCTCTCTAATATGCCTTATAGTTTCTGCCATTTTTAATACATCCCCATGGAACTCTCTCATTAAGAGAAGTCAACTTCCTGGCTGGGAGTGTGTCTTAGTGATAGAGTGCTTGCCTAGCTTGCCTGAAGCCCTGGGTTTGATTCCTTAGTACCACATAAACAGAAAATGACAGAAATGGCACTGTGGTTCAAGTAGTAGAGTGCTAGCCTTGAGCAAAAGTTGTTCGGGGACAGTGCCCAGGCCCTGAGTTCAAGCCTCAGGACTGGCAAAAAAAGAGAGAGAGAAGTCAACTTCCATGTAGGTTTGCCTACAATCTTCAAGGAGGGGACAGTACAACCCAATCCATAGCATTTCCAGTTATTCCAGCCCAGGTACTGAACTTAGAATTAAAGAAACTGTCTTGGACATAAAGGTACCAATAAATGGGAGATAACCCATATAAACCAGGAACCCTCAGCCTTTCAAATACTCCAGCTTGGGGGGGGGGGGGTAAGAGGTCATTCCCACTGTGACCTAGCTTATCCACAAAAATAACAGAATAAGTAAATGTGGTTTTATCCGATGTTTAAAAATGGGTTATCTATTAATGAATTGCCAGAATATATGACATACAACACTGTGGGTTCCTTGATTCTATAACTGAATATAATTCATCTCTCAGCTTCCGCATAACATCATGTCCAGCACATAATAGGCATCAGTATGATTTGCTAAATGATTTACTAAATAAGTAATTATGTAGATGTCTATATGGGGTGGTTTCAAAACTCCATTATAATTAAGCTTATCTAATTTAAGTATTTCTGTTTCTTTGGGGGGAGATAAAGTTGTGTACTGTTTTTTTACTCATTTATGTGGTATTAAAGATCGAACTCAGGGCCTCATGTAAGCTAGGCAAGTACTCTACCATTAGACCATATTCCCAGCTCTCCGTTTCTTAAGTGCAAGAAAGAGTTGATGGTCTCTAACCTATCTTAAGTGGAACAGTCAATTCTCTTTCACTAGTGACTAAACCTTCAAGTATGAGAATGCTGTGACTCCCTGGAGAGAGCTCTGTGTTGTAAACAAAAGCCCCAGACACAGGTCATACTACTTACCCACCCCACCCCCAAAAAAAAGAAAGAAAAAAAGAAAAGAAGAAGACATGAGTGACTCTCTTCCAAAGAACATCATAGCCTCTGAATACCAGTAATGGTTGTACAGGACTTGCAATGTCCAAGCACTTTTTAAAGTTCTTCACTAAGACAAACTTGTTTACCCTTCCCAAGACTATTAAGTGCTATCATTTCTATGCTTTTGACAACAAAAAGATCAGTGATTCTGCACAAGATCTGAAGTCAACAGGTGATAGCTTAAATTCAGTAAGCTAGCACCCATGGCTCTTACATCTTTTGTTTTATTTTATTCTTTTTTTTGTCAAGGTGAAATACATAGGGTTACAATTACATATTAGGTAGTGAGTTCATTTCTTATCCAACTCGATACCCCCTCCCTCATTTTTCTCTCACCTTCCCTATTTCCCCCACCCCCAGGTTGTACAATGAGTTACAACATATTGTCTTGTAAGTATTGCTGTTGCATTGGTTTGCCTTTTACCCTTTGTCTCACTGTTTTAATGTTCACCTTCCCTTCCCTAATTCAGACAGACATATATAAAATGCCCAGGGTACCAGAATCAAATACAATGACAACAGGAACTAAATCATTTTCTTAACAAAAGTTGCCTTGATTCCCCTGGGAAGAATCTTACTATTACTTGTGACCCAGAGTTATGGCATCTGACAGCAAGTAGTAACTTTTACCAAGAGGAGGAAGAGGGAGAAAGGAAGGAGGAGGTTATAGAAAAAAATGCCATTCCTTATGACTTCAGTCAAGACATATAACTCTCTGTGGCCTTTGTATAAGGTTAGCAGTTTGCTTTGGTTTCAAACAAAAGATAAAACTTCCTTTTTATTTAAAGAATTAAAGATCCTGTGAGAAATGATGTCTTTTCAGTATCAGATTATGGTGTTAACAGGATTGTTATTGATGTAAGGTTTTCTCACATATGTGTGGAAAGAGAGAATCTATGGGGTAATTGCAAAGGGCTCCTCTCCTTTAAATTCCTTAATTAACCTATGAATAGCTCTTAAAGTCTTATTGAATTCAAAATGCAATTTCTAATTTTCAATTCCAGAAACAGTAAAAAAGAGAAATTTGATATTACAGATAATTAAATTTATTCTGAGAATAGCATTTCTACATGTAGGCTGCTTTGCCAGCATTTGAATAGAATATTAATTGCAAAGTGTGGGGAGTTTTGTTGGTTTTCCTGAGCCTTTGATACACAGTGACTGATTATAAATTAATCTGTGACTCATCTAAAAAGCTCCAGATTATAGGCACAGCATTTAAGTGGAGACAGAAATTCCATAAAAAGAGATTTTGTTCACTTAAATGATTATATTTCCCATCACAAAATCTTTAATTGGAGGTATACCAAAAATAACACTGATACATAGGGAGCCACAAATTAACCCTTTCCATAAATATGATCACTTTGTCAAGAAGCCAATCCTAAAACTGTAATGTCACATAATACTATGACGATGTTTTGCTGTCAATAAATTTTTCAATCACTATTCTAATGCCTTAAGAAGAAATCTAACATGGATGTACCTCTAAATTTGTTGATGTTTAAGTATCAATCAAATTCTTTAAATTGCTCCTATGTTATAGAGGGGAGGAAACCCAGGAAAGAATTACTGAAATAGGAATTTGAAGAAAAGTCATGTTCCCCAAATCCTAAGGAATCTGCCTGCAAAATAAGAGTCTTTAGGGGAAGACATACCAAACTTTTGTATCAAAACAGAGGTATCCAGTACCATATAGAAAAAAAAAAAAAAAAGAGTTGGGAGCGGGAATACCGAGGAATACAGAATCATCAAGCTACTAGATGTTCTTAATCACTGTTCTCATGTGCAAGTTTCTCATTATTTTTCCTAAACTTGATTTTTAAAAAATTTTCTCTAGGTAGTTTCTCAATAAATAGAAAGATATAGATATACACATACACACATATATTTACATATATGCACATACATACGAAGGAATAGCATTTGCCTACATCAAATTGAGCTTAATGTTCTACCTGCAATGCATATAGTTAAGAAATTGAAAGAAAAACTGATAGAATACATAGGAAAGTACATAATTGGGTCAAATCTGAAGTCAACAGACTCACCTCAGACACTGAGGTCATCAAGTTATGTGATTTAGAACAAATCACTAAGCTTCCTTCAGTCTATTTCCTCGGTGCAAGATGAAATTCACACCTGTTTGCCTCTAATATTGTTAACAGATTCTCCCCAGAGCCCACTGTGTGTGGAAAATAATTGTGTCATACCACAAACATAAAGTTTTGCTTGGGCTCTTATTCTTAAAAGCATTATTAAACTTCTGTTAAAGACTTGAGATCTGTTGTTTGATTGTTAAGAGGGGAGATCTGCAAACATTGGGGCGCTCTGAAAGGCAGAACAGCCCTAGAAATCATTCCCCACTTTATTCAGATGCAGGATGGAGGGGAGCTGACACAGGAATGAATGGCAGTGATCTACTGGTCATAATGCAATACTTTCAATGGACCAAGTCATTTTTGTTTCACCTAAAACCGTTTCTGTTCTATCAGTAAGAGGTATCTAATTTGGAAACAACAACCTACTTCTCACATTCTATGCTTCTTGCTGCCAAATGATTTAGCCAAAGCCACATTTTTTTTTTTTGCCAGTCTTGGCTCTTGGACTAGCACTCTATTTCTTGAGCCACAGCATCACTTCTGGCTTTTTCTGTTTATGTGGTGCTGAGGAATCGAATCCAGAGCTTCATGCATGCTAGGCAAGCACTCTACCAGTAAGCCACATTCCCAGCCCAAGCCAGAACTTTTGTCACTGTTGAAATTGAGACTTTTAAGTATAGGACTCTTTCAGCTTTCCTAAATCAGTGAAAGCCACAACTAGGTAAACTGCACATCATTTCTTGGTTTTTGCAAAGTGGCAGATTGGATGCAAGTGACACACCAATCTCTCAAAAAGCTAATGACCTCAGGGAATTCAGATTTCATTACAGATGGCTGGCAATGGAAAACAAATTTTGAGTTGTTATAAAAATTAAACACCTGCAGATGAATGATTAGACCTATCAAGTGGCTAATCAGCAGAGACCCTTCTGTTGTTAGTCATGTACGACATTTATGCGCACTTGATATTGCAGACCTCTCTAGACTCTCCCATGTGGGTTGCCTGTCAAGTAGACATATGCCTGGGTATAAGTGCTCAGTTCTTGTCTCTCAAGAAAATTAACTGGTAACACAAATGTGATTGGGTCATGCTCCTGATTAAATCATTCAATGGCTTTTCATTTATTTGGAGACATAACCCCAAATCTTACCTGGAGTGATGGTTTATTCCTGCACTTGGGAGGCTGAAGCAAGACATTTAAATGTTCAAGGCCAACCTAGGCTATATAGCAAGACTTTCTGGAAGAACCAATGAGAAGAAACAATGGAGAGAAAAAGAGAAAGAAATAAAGGAAATTTTCCAATACAATCTCCGAAGTCTCCCACAATCCGGGCTCAGATCAACCTCTCTGTAAACCCATCTTGTTTCCTGCTTCTCTTTGCTCTCCTTGTTAGTCTATTTTCCATCTTAAATACCTGGACCAAATGGAAGGCACTGGTCAAGATGTACTGGACTCACACTGACATGTTGATTGTAGCCCTGTTTGTACAATTACTTACCGTTATTTTTCAAAAAGAGTGAAAACATTATTTTGACTCACAGTTTTAGAGACTTCAGTCTCTTTGGACCTGAGGTGAGACATTGTGACAGGGTATGAAGCAGAACAAAATTGTTCACCTCACAGATGGAACTTGAAAAAAATGAAAAAAAAACAAATGTGGCCTGGGTTCCATAATATCCCTTGAAAGCCCATTGCCAATGATTTAAATTCTCTCATAGAAAACATGTTTTTCACTACAACTCATCACACCAAGCAAGGAGCCAAATCTTTACCATGGGGGCTGTGAGGCACACTGGGATCTGAACTATAGCATATCTATCTAGCTTTAGCCAAAATGACTTTCTTTTTATCTTCTCCAAATTAGGTCTCTCTGTGCCATTTTGTTTCTTACTACTGATGTTCATTCCCTCTTCAGGACTCTTCATCACTTCCTCAAAGAGTCCTGGACCCTCTACATTAGCTATCACAGGTTGTCCTATTTCTCTACCACTGACAGAGTTGAACTCTCTCACATGTTTTTGCACTCCATGTCACATAACCCATTGAAGATGGGCTATGGATGTATCCCTGCAAAATACCACAGTGTCTGGCACTGAATAGGCATTTACACTGACCAGTCATGTATGTAAATGTTCATTGACATTGGTTAAATGAAGGAATGCACAACCACAGCAAAGCCCATGGAGTAAATGTGATCATCTTGAAAGATTTTGTATCATTTTTTCCAACCATAGCAAGGCCATTCTATTTTTCTAAGTGTGTGTGTGTGTGTGTGTGTGTGTGTGTGTGTGTTATTGATACAGATCTCCTTGGGAGAGGAGAACAGGAGATGTAACTCAGCCCTCCATCTAGATTACTGAGCGTCATGATCTGTGGTATAATTCTGTCTTGGGGAATGCCATCCTTTCGAAAGTGGCTTTCAAAAGAACATCCAACCTAGTGCATTCAGGTAAACCTCATCCTGTAAGTCTTCCATCTTGCTTTCCTTAAGCCAAGAAAATTTGTCTTGCTTTCATGTTGAAGGAATGGTTCTGAAACTGTCTGCATTAGCAGCTGGTGAGGAGGAGAAGCTGTTGTATGGAGCACTTGGAGCAAAACAAGGCAGCTTGATGGAGATCTAGGTTCTGCTTCTGACTCTGTCATTTGTTTACTATGTGACCCTAATCATTTGACCCTTTCGGCTGAATTGTTCTGCCTGTGAAATCAAGTTGGGTTCCCATTAGCACCAAATAATTTGCCATTTTATCTAGGAATTGCTGGTACCTCAGTAATGGAGGCAATAGATATGTTGTAAAATATTAGGCAATTTATAGTTATTTTGCCACTGGTTCTTAAGAGCAATTTTATCCTCCTGAGTTTGGACAGTCTCTGTTAATAAAGACTCTCATTTCCTGACATTTGATGACTAATGAGAGAGCCTCTTCTCACCAGGCTGGAAAGAAGAGTAAAAAATTAACTGTGATTGATCCATATTCAAGACAATGTAATTGTGCATTGAATAGATATGATGCTTATTTTTTCTCTAGCATAAAAATACTTTTAATAAGGTTTCCAAAATGATAAGACTTTTTTTGCTGTAACAGAGTAAAACCTCAACATAAATAATGACTACCTACTTAAATTTTTAGAATAAACGTAACTTCTACTTTTGTTGAGTAATGTTGAGATATAACCTTTCTTCCATAGTTAGAGATGACATAATTTACAGGGAAATGATACAGTATCTGATGAAGATAGAGGTATTTAATTCAAAGCATGTTTTGGTACTGGTCCTGAGGCTTGAAATCAGGCCCTGTGCACTGTCACTGAGCTCTTTTTGCTCAATGCTAGTGCTCTACCACTTAGCCACAGCTCCACTTCCAGCTTTTCTGTGGTTAATTAGAGATCAGAGTTCCAAGACTTTTCCTACCTAGTCTGGCTTCAAACTGTGATCCTCAGAGCTCAGCCTCCTGACTAGCTAGGATTATAAGCATGAGACACCAGTTAGACCTAGCAAGGCACTTTTAATTACAGAATTTTAGAAAGAAAGTATTAAACACAGATCATATAGAAAAAGAGAAAAGAATAACAGCAACAAATAAAACCTAAATCAATCCTCCTACTGTACTCAGGTTCTAAGACATATAGATGGATTCATTTTCAGCAGAACATCTCATTAAATTATCACAGTCAAAATGACTATTATGAGAAAAATACAAAAATAACTATGTCCTATTTCAAACAAATCCTCAATGCTTTTTTGTGTCCTACACTATTTCTATTCCACATTGGAGTGATTAAGTTTACTAATGCTACTTCATGTTTAAAAATAACTGGAAGGGTTGGTTCCATATTTTAGCTATGACAAATTGGGCTGCGATGAACACTGTTGTGCTGGTGGATTTAGTGTGTTCTTGTTTGTGGTCTTTTGGGTAGATGCCCAAAAGTGGGGCTGCTGGGTCATAGGGAAGCTCTATGTTTACCCTTCTGAGGAATCTCCTTACCTCTTGCCAGAGTGGCTGAACCAGTTTACACCAACAATGAAGTAGGGTTCCCTTTTGGCCACATCCCCTCCAAAATTTATTATTGTTAGTTTTCTTGATATAGGACATTCTTACTGGGGTGAGGTGGAATCTCAATGTTGTTTTGATTTGCATTTCTTTTATGGCCAGTGATGTAAAGCACTTTTTCATATGTCTCTTGGCCATTCTCATTTCCTCATCAGAGAAGTCTCTTTTTAAGTCTTTAGCCCACTTGTTGAGGGGGCTGTTGGTTCTTTGTGGTTTTGTTTTGGAAGAATTTAATTTTTTTTAGTTCTGCATATATTTTAGCTATGAGGCCTTTGTCCATTGTATGGCCAGTAAAGATCTTTTCCCAATCTGTGGGCTTTCCGTTTATCCTGCGAGCTATGGCCTTTGCTCTGCAGAAGCTCTCAGTTTGATGCAGTCCCATTTGTCCATCCTTTCCTTGATTTGTAGTATTTCTGAGTCTTTGTTAAGGAAGTTTCTTCTTGTGCCACGGAGCCCAAGTGTTGCTCCTACTCCTTCTTTTAGGGTTTTCAGGGTATCTGTTTTAATTTTGAGGCCTTTGATCCATTTGGAATTGATTTTGGTGCAGGGTGATATATATATGGATCTAGTTTTAGTTGTTGCAGGTGTTGAACCAGTTTTGCCAGCACCATTTGTTAAAGAGCCTATCTTTCTTTCATCCTGTTTTTTTTAGCTCCTTATCAAAGATTAAGTAGGCATAGCTGTGTGGGTTCATTTCTGGGTCTTCAATTCTATTCCATTGGTCTTCATGCCTGTTCTGGTGCCAATACTAAGATGTTTTTATTACTATAGCTTTATAATACAGCTTGAAGTTTGGTATTGTAATTCCTGTAGCACTGTTCTTTCTGCTTAGGATTGTTTTTGCTATTCATGGTCTTTTAATGTTCCATGTGAATTTCTGGATTGCTTCCTTTATTTCATTAAAAAATGATGTTGGGATTATTAATGGGTATTGCATTGAATTTGTAGATAGCCTTTGGCAGTATTGCCATTTTGACTATATTAATCCTCCCAATCCAGGAGCATGGGAGGTTTTTCCATTTCCTTAGTTCTGCCTTAATTTTGTTTTTCATGCTTTTAAAATTCTTATCATGGAGGTCTTTCAATTCTTTGGTTAAGGTTATTCCTAGGTATTTTATGTTTTTTGAGGCGATTGCAAAAGGAGTTGCTTTCCTGATTTCTGCCTCGGTCTTACAATCATTAGCATATAGAAAGTCGGTTGATTTTTGAGGGTCTATTTTATATCCTGCTACTTTGCCAAAGTTTTGGATCAGCTCTCGTAGCTTGGGAACAGAGTCTATGGGATTCTTTAGGTATAGGATCATGTCATCTACGAAGAGAGAAAGTTTAACTCCATCTTTTCCTTTTCCTATTTGGATCCCCTTTATGTTTTCTTCTTGCCTAATTGCTCTGGCTAGGAATTCTAGTACTATGTTGAAGAGGAAGGGACAGAGCGGACATTCCTGTCTTGTTCCTGATTTTAAAGGGAATGGCTTTAGCTTTTCACCATTTAGATTTATGCTTCCTGTTGGTTTGTCATAGACTGCCTTTATTATATTTAAGAGTATTCCCTGGAATCACAATTTTTCCAGGGCTTTTATCAGAAATGGGTGCTAGATTTTATAGAAAGCCTTTTCCACATATAGAAAGATGCCCCTCAGTAGACGAATGGATCAGGAAAATGTGGTACATATACACAATGGAATTTTATGCCTCTAGTAGAAAGAATGACATTGCCCCATTCGTAAGGAAATGGAAGGACTTGGAAAAAATTATACTAAGTGAAGTGAGCCAGACCCAAAGAAACATGGACTCTATGGTCTCCCTCATAGGGAATAATTAGCACAGGTTTAGGCTAGTCACAGTAGAGGATCCCAAGAGCCTAATAGCTATGCCCCTATGAACGCATAAGATGATGCTAAGTTAAATGAACTCCATGTTATGGAAATGACTGTTATATCACTGTTGTAATTACTTTCAACAGGTGATGTGAAACCATAGCTTCTATTGTTGATGATCCTCTTGTATGCCCTTCCTGTGGTCATACCTTCACTATCTCTGTATCTTATCTGAGTATATTGGAAACCGTGTATACAGGTATTAGAACTAGGAATCTGTAAGGGAAACCAAAATCAAGAGACACAGGGTAAAAAAGACAAAAGATTAAAAAAGCAATACTTGCAAAACTGTTTAGTGTAAATCTACTGAACAACTCATGGAAGGAAAGGGAAAGGGTAGGGGGGAGGGGGAATGAGGGAGAAGGTAACAAACAGTACAAGAAATGTATCTAATGCCTAAAGTATGAAACTGTAACTGCTCTGTAAATCAGTTTGACAATTAAAAAAATCATAATTGAAAACTCAGAAATAAAGGACATGGATAATAAAAAAAGCCAAAATCTAGAGACAACGGATAAAAAGACAAATGACTCCAAAAGCAATACTTGCAAAACTTTTGGTGTAAACCAACTGAACAACCCATAGGGGGAGAGGGCAAGGGGGATGGGGAAGGGGAAATGAGGGAGGAGATAATAAACAATACAAGAAATATACCCAAGGCCTAACATATGAAACTGTAACCTCACTTTGACAATAAATAAGAAAAAAAATAAATAGATGTGATTTTGCATGTATCACAACAAAGAAATAAGTGAGTATCTGAGGAATTGGATATGCTGAATACTTTGATTACACAGTGTATCATGACTTGAATCATCACAACTCCACAACTGTGTACAGTTATGTGTTAGTAAAAGTGACACCAAGAATCATGTCCTGGGTTGACCTGTTGTCATTGGTTTTCATTGCAGGCTTATCAATGAATCTTTGAGAGACCAGTTATTAGTGACTATTCAGAAGACCTTCACATACACTCGAACGCAAGCTCAACATTTGTTCATCATCCTCATGGAATGCATGAAGAAGAAGGAACTGGTATGTGAGCCCCCATTGGTAGCAATTCCCCTCCACATTCCCTTCTTCTGTTGCACCTCACTTTCTCTTTCTGACCAAGCATTTAAAATCACCCTCAGGCTCCATTGGCTCCAGTAGTTTATTCCTCTAAATAGCTGGGGACAGTTTTTTCTGTCTTGACTCTAATGAAGTGTTTGCGGCAAAGTATTAGCATCATTCCCTTTGGAGCCCATCCGAGTGCTTCTTATTGACCTAACCAAGTGAGTTGAAGAGGAAACAAATAGGTTCCCTCTTGGCAAATGCTTCAGTAAATCCTCCCTTCTGTTTGAGCTTTCACTCTGCATATGAATGATGAATCATGAGTGTGCTTTGTGTCAAGTATCTAAAGTGACACAGCATTGGTGCTCTATGCTAATCTATACAGATGGAAAAATTGAGACATGGACCCATAAATTACTGGAAAATCTATATAGTTTCTGAAGCACCTACCTGTAGCTTCTAAAACATTTCCTACATCTGAGCAAAACATCTTAGAAATGTGCTGTCATAAAGAAATAATAAAACTTATTTGGCACTTGATACATGCCAGCAAGAGTACTATTTCTGTTATCACTTGCAACTGTCCTGAGGAGAGGCACAATTATTAGCATCACCTTACATGTGAGAAAATTCAGACTCACTTCCATAGAAAATAAGGATTTTGACTCTAGCTTAGCCCCATGGTGTCTAATTTCCTTGGGAAATATTTTTATTCAGAAATGGTGTCATTGAAGCCAATATTGTGAACTGACCACATTGGGTAAAAATCCATCAGGCCTCAGGAAGCAGAGATTATTCTCCTAGGTCAGTTGAGCCCAGTTGGTGAGAGAGTTGCCAAACATTTAGATAAAGAATTGATTAGATTGAGCAAGACACTTCTCGGAGAACACCCACCTAGTCTTTGTGAGCCTTCCAGAAGCTTCTAGTTGGGATGGCTGGAGAGGAGCTGAGAAGAAGGGGATACTGCTAATCCTTGAATGTCTACAGATCCCATGTACACAACTTGACTACCGTACATAGGTAGAGATGAAGCGAGCAGTCAAGAATAAATTATCATACATCCCAATAAATGATGTTGTCATCCCAAATGTGACACTGATATTTGGTGCCCTCCCTTCTCAAATGTGGTTAGATCTCAGCCTGTCATGTTTTCATCATCTAAGAATGTATCTAAAGCTTGAGCTTCCACAGGCCACAGGAGGGATTTTTCTCAAGTTCTGATGCTTTGCCAAAGGTGAGACCACAGCTGTGATATCTTACTGGAACTGTATATTCAGCAGCCTTGCTAATTTCCTAGAAATGCACTTCTAATAAAATCTCAGGAACCAGTTGGAGGTCATAAACCAAATGAGGCAGAATGAACTTCTCTGAGCATTTCATGGGATGATTCTGCGGGATTCTGCCTGGTGATTGTCATGTGGCTAAATCATGGCCCCTGCTGAAAAGGTCAGCTGCATTTTAATGTGAGTTAAGAAATATAAAGTACTGTATTCATAGCTGCAGGCTAAGGAAACACATTGTGAATAAGCAGCAAGTTGTCAACTCTTCCCATCTGGACAGAAACGTTAGAAATTTTGTAAGTCATAATTATAATGAAAGCACTTCACATTTCGGAGGGACTGTCTGCAGACAGTACTAGATGCTTTACAAATTAGGTGGACTCCAGGTACCAACTTTTCTTTTCACAATGCTTCATCTCACTTAGAGCTGAAGATACCACTTGTCCAGAAGAGCCATTAGGATTGTGTTGCATGAGTATCTGCTTAGTGGTCCACAGAGCCTATAGCCTGAGACAAGGAAACACTGAGTGGGAACTTCTCTTCTTTTGTATCCTTCAATATTTCTTTGATTTTCTTTCAAAACATGGGCAATAATATCCTGAGGTCAATGTAACCCTTTCTAGATTCAGCTAGGGAGTATTTTTCCTATAACTGGTGTTGACATCTTTTTTTTCCCTTCAGCATTCAATTGATGCACATGGTAAAGATCTTTCATAATCAATGCCTATTTTCTTTGATAAAAACAGGCATAGGGAGCAGTGTAGTTTCATGGGAAACATATTTTGATGGATCCTGTGTAGTGTGCTAGGTGAGATAGCTAATCATGATATCATAACCCAAGGGTGCTTCTGTACTTCTACTTGCTTCATGTTGGTATGTAGGTCTTAAAGAATTTCATTTCTCTGCTTAATCAAAACCAGTTGATGTTGCTGTTTCTTTTCTCAAGGCTGGAGCTTTATTAACACTTGAGCCACATCTTCATATCTGGGTTTTGGCTGGTTAATTTTCACCCCTTGAGGCACCTTTGATGTATAGAAACCATAGATCTTCTTTCAGAAGCTACTGCAAGGTCCTTTCTCAGCTACTGCCTCCCAGAGCCTCTGCTCTCTTGAATCCCCAGAGCCTCTGCTATTAGCACTGAAAACCCACCACCCCCAAATGGGGACAAGCTTACTGTTTAATAAGGATTGATAGGACTTGTTGTTGTATGTACCTTGGTAATTGTGACCCTCAAAAAATCATGGTGGTCAATAGCAGTGACCCAGACCCTTGTTCATGACCTTCCTGATCTATGTTGGTGAAAAATAACCTAGTTTCCTTCCATGCTAGATGCTGAAACTCCTAGGAATACACTCTATTTGTATTCATCAGTTTTAGCATTTCTGTGACCAAATACTTCGTTGAAACAATTTAGAGGAGGAAAGATTTAATTTGAGCCAGTTTCGGGGGATTTGATCCGTGGTTACCTGGTCTCATGTGCTTGGGCAAAACATGGTAGCAGAAACTTGTGGGAGAGGAGATTGTTCCCCTCATGGAAGAGGGAAAGCAGACAAAAAGAGAGAGAGAGAGAGAGAATGTTCAAGGTGGCACACCACAGTGAGCTACTTCCTCCAGCTAGGCCTTACTTTCGCAAATAGTGCCACCAGCAGAGGACCAAGTGTTCAACACATGTACATCTGGGGGACATTTCCTGTTCAAACAATGTAATATTGCTTATCCTTCCATTATTTCTCAGCCATGCTTTGGCAATGTTTCTGTGCTGTGAGTTGATGCCACATATAATCCAAAGCTTTTCAATCTATTCCTTCCTCCAAAGCCTTACCTGCACCTGCCCCACCACTGCATTAATGCTGAACCTGAACTTGGATGCCAAGCTGGTCCATAACTCAGTATCCTGAGGTCAAACACCTGAGCAACCTATGTGGGAGCACATTTTAAAGTATAGATTTTATTTTCTTGTGCCTTGAAAATCCATATTTCTATTTTTCCTCACTTGATTTCTTGCACATCTCCATTTCTCTGCTCTGGGTACTTGCTTCCCTGTAACCCCTTCAAAGCTGAGCCATTTGGCTCTAATCCACCTAAGACTTCGATAATGCTGGGAAATCCTTGTGTTCATCTTTAATTAACAGTCATCTCCATTCCTTGCAATCCCTTTTATATTCTTTTCAAGTTTTAAGCTGTACCTTCCCTTTGTTATTTTTATATACTTTTTAAATTTTACTTTTAAATTATTTAAAAAGTTATACAAAGGGATTTCAATTCAAAATGTCAGTTTATGAGTATATTTCATCTTGACCAATGTCACCTCTTTCATCATTCTCTACAATGTCTCCCAACTCCATCCATCCCTTCAATCTTACATATTCTAATGTTAATCTTTTTCTAGTTAGCATCTTCCAGTGTAGGGATATTTGTGCACCATATTTTCAGTTTCCTTTGATAAGCAGAAATTTTCAAATCTAATGTAAATTCATTAGTATTTTTTGTTCTTTTGACTCATATCAAAAAGAGCTTTTTCTATATTTTCTTCTAAAAATGGATTGAGATTCACCTTTCATAGGATAATGAAAACCCATTTAGAAATGACTTTTCATATAAGGTATTAAGTTAAGATCCAAGTTGGTAACTGGCTCTGCATCATTTACTAAATGGTCCATCTTTATGAACCTATTTGTTTCCTTAATCAATGTAGACTTATAAGCACTGATGTTTAGTAGGACAAATAATCCTCCTAGTGTCCTTTCAGAACCAATAGTTATGTTAGCCCTCTGCTCACACATGAATTTTAAAGCTAACTTGCTAAAGCACACACACACACACACACACACACACACACACACACACACTATCAGAATGGAGATTGAAATACTTTGAGGTTAAAGATTCAACCTCCTTATGTTCCACAAAAGACCTGACCTTGAAAACAATAAAGAGGCTAAGGTGCCAGTGGTTCACACGTGCAATTCAGGAGGCTGGGATCAGAGGATTGGGAAGGAAAGTCTGTAAGACTCTTATTTCTGATTAACCACCAGAAAAGCCAGGAGTAGAGGTGTGGGTCAAGTGATAGAGAGCCAGCCTTGAAGGAAAAAGCTAAGGGACAAAGCCCAGGCTCTGAATTTAAGCCCCAGTAATTACACAACAAAAGGGAAGGAAGAGAGGAAGGGAAGATGGGAGGGAGGAAGGGAGGGCGGGAAACAAAAGAGAAAAAAGAAAGGAGAGCCATAAGTTAAGCTTCCTTGCAGGTAAGGTGTTATCTTCATCTATGGGGTTTTTTCCCCCTTCTACCTGCTATTGCAGGGAGCAATGCCTTCCTCCTAACATTCTCCAAACACATCCCAGGTCACGCTCTGTTCTTGACATAGAAAGGATGCATTTGCTGAACAGTATCCTTCTTTATTACTCCTGTACTGCATTCTGCCTTTATCTTCTTCCTTCCTAAAATTTACTATTCTGTCCATCTTCAAGTTATTTCCTCTCCTCACTCTTTGCTGTCACCCATAAATGCAAACATTACCTTGGGAAGCACTGTTTTCCATTCTTCTTTAAAAAAAAAAAATTATGACATATCTGTAGGTCTAGTACTATGGAAAATAATAGCAGTTATCCTTCAACTCCTGTGAAGTTTTCCTTTTACATATTTTGTCATTATGTTACTAGGCTCATAAACTTTTAAAGCTGGTTATATATCCTAGTGAGTTATTTTCTTTTTTTATTATTGTTCTTGTTTGGTGAGTTATTTTCTGTTAAAATTCACTCTCCTATTTGTTCCTAACAATACTTCTGTGCTTTTCTTTATTTCAAACTTTTCTATACCTTATATGTTAGATTATTTTAATGTTATATAGCTTTGTTTTTAATATCATATTTGAGGCTTTAGTTTTTAGATGGTAAGTTTGCCTATTTACATGTATCCAGTCATATTTACATTAAATAACCTTTTTACATTTTTTTCATTCAGTAATACAGTCCCATCTATGGATTCTCTCTTAAGTAGTTTGATATTTGACCCTTTTTGCATGGTAATATATACCTACTATTGATTTCCAAAAATAACCTCTTTGAAAACTATTCCTAAAACTCTCCTGGTCTCTATAGTGGATTGCAACTTGCAGTTGGATGTCTCACTTAGTTTCTCCACTGTTCCCTCGAGTTTTACCTGCTCAGAAACAAAGAAAATCAATCTCTCTAGTACCCTCAAATTCCTCCCAACCCCACACCTCCACAATACTCCACCTTCCACTTCTTGTTTCATTTCCTCAGTCCTGAAAGCATTGGATCTTTCCTTCTCCATACTACACAGTCACTTAAACCAATATTGCCATGTTATTTTGATTTTCTTTTGGCCATGTCCTTAATATTTGCCTCCTCTACTTTGATTCCTGTCATTACCATTCTTGTCCATGTTCATTGGAATTATTGTGATTTTTTTCTACCTGCTCTCATGAAGAAAAAAAATAAAAAAACTTCCAAGCTTTCTCTACACTGATCATTTGGGGGCTGAATTCTGGTTTTGTCATTTACTTGCTTAGCTAGTTTCAAGGACCTTCTTGCCATGAGTGTCTGAACTATTTCATGTAGCTTTTTGAGAGACCTTTCATAGTCCAAATTTTCATTCCTATACCGTTTCCCTACTGAGTAAGGTATTTCTAATTCCCATATTATTCTTAATCTGAAACTTCACTCTCTTGGGCTGCCATTGGTACTTGCACAAACTGGATGCAATTGCAATCATCCAACTGAAACATCTCATAATCATTTGCTGTGATTGTCAACAGAAAGGTACATGGAATAATTTTACACTTGCCTGGTAGCCTGTGTCTAGGCTGCTCCTTGGGGGAAGGTATTATGCATCATTGCTCATGTAAGGTCCCTGACACGATTCATTTTATGTGTAACCTCTGCTAGGATTAGTGGTTATAATAAGCTAGAGTCGATAATAATTATTTTAAAGGAGATGTCTGGCAGTGGCTGAAAAGAAATAAAGGAAAGAGATTTTAATAATTACTTGTTGAATTTAAATCTGAAGTAAATGGATTTGGTCACTGTATTTCTCTTATATCAATTAATTTTTTTGTCAGTGGTATGGCTTGAACTCGCAGCTTGGGAGCTGTCCCTGAGCTCTTTTGCTCAAGACTAGCACTCTGCAACTTTGAGCCATAGAACCACTTCCATTTTTCTGATGGTAAATTGGTGATAAGACTCTCATGGACTTTCCTGTCCCAGCTGGCTTTGAATAGCAATCCTCAGATCTTAGCCTCCTGAGTAGCTAGGATTACAGGTGTGAGCCACCAGCACCAGGCTTACTAGTGTATTTTATAGAAAATACAGGGAAAAAAATGGATATTTGATCCTTCTTATCTCAAAATCTACAGAACTTTATAATTTTTAGCCAATTACCTCAAAAATAGCTAAATTGTTACAATTTTAACTACTTTTCTAATTTTTAACTACTTTTCCAAAATAGTCAGCCAATAATTTACTATGAATTTATGTTGTATATAGAGTAATTATTAACATACTCATGGCCTGAGTGACAAAAGGGAAAGAAGAGCTTCAAAAGGGAAAGAAGAGCTTCAAGTAATAATTTGTGATCAAATTAATAAGTCTTTTAAATTTTTTTATTGTAGACACAAGGCTGGTTTAACATTCGCAAATCAATAAATGTAATTCACCACATTAACAGAGCTAACACCAAGAATCACATCGTCATCTCAGTAGATGCCCAAAAAGCCTTGGACAAAATACAACACCCATATATGTTAAAAGCCCTGGAGAGAATAGGAATAGAAGGAACATTCTTTAAAACAATAAATGCCATATACAGCAGACCAACTGCTAATATCATATTAAATGGGGATAAACTAAAAGCATTTCCCCTAAAATCAGGAACAAGACAAGGATGCCCACTCTCCCCGCTTCTATTCAACATTGTGCTGGAATCCCTAGCCGTAGCAGGAAGGCAAGAACAGGGCATTAAAGGGATCCACATTGGAAAGAAGAAATCAAACTATCCCTATTCTCAGATGACATGATCTTATACCTCAAGGTCCCAAAAAACTCAGTCACCAAACTCCTAGAACTAATAAACCATTTTGGCAAAGTAGCGGGTTACAAAATCAACCCACAAAAATCAGCAGCTTTTCTGTACACCAGCAACATACAAGTAGAAAAGGAAATTATGAAAACAATACCTTTTGAAATAGCTAAAATAATAATAAATTACTTAGGGATTAACCTAACCCAAAACATGAATGACCTATTTAATGAGAACTATAAAAATCTAAAAGGAGAAATCAAAGAAGACACCAGGAGATGGAAAGACATCCCATACTCATGGGTAGGCAGAATCAATATAGAATCAAAATGGCCATATTGCCCAAAATGTTATACAAATTCAATGCAATCCCCATCAAAATCCCAGCTACATTCTTCACTGAAATAGAAAAAACAACCCATAAATTCATATGGTACAACAAAAGACCTAGAATAGCCAAAGCAATTTGAGGCAAAAGAACCAGAGCAGGAGGTATTACAATACCAAACTTGAACATCTATTACAGAACCATCATAAAAGACATAAAAGCAGACCTGAAGATCAATGTAATAGGATAGAAGGCTCACAAATAAGTCCGTATACTTATAGTCAGCTGATATTTGACAAAGGAGCTAAGACATACAATGGAAAAAAACACGGCCTCTTCAACTACTGGTGCTGGGAAAACTGGGCAGCCACATGTAGAAAACCCCAAGTGGAGCCTAGCCTATCACCATGCACCAAGATTAACTCAAAGGATTAAGGACCTCAACATCAGACCTGAAACCCTGAAAAGTAGTTTCAGGACAGAGTAGGAAAGACACTAGAACTTATAGGCACAGGTAGGAACTTATTGAACCAGGGGCACAACAGATAGAAGAGAGACTTGACAATGGGACTACTACAGAATGCAAAGTTTCTGCACAGCTAAAGACATAGCCACTAAATTTGAAAGGCAGCCAAACATATGGAAAAGGATCTTCACCAGCGCAGCAACGAAGGCCTAATATCCATCATTTACAGACAACTCAAGAAACTAACCCCCCTGCAAACCCAGTAAACCAATTATTAAATGGGCAAAGGAGCTAAAGAGAGACGTCACAGGAGAAGAAATAAAAATGGCAAGGAAACATATGAGGAAATGTTCAACATCCCTGGCAGTAAAGGAAATGCAAATAAAAACAACCCTGAGATACCACCTCACTCCAGTTTGACTGGCCTATACTCTGAGCTCAGGCAACAACAAATGCTGGAGGGGATGTGGAGAAAGAGGAACCCTTCTCCACTGTTGATAGGAGTGCAAACTAGTACAACCACTTTGAAGAACAGCATGGAGATTCCTTAAAAAGCTCAGCATAGACCTACACTATGACCCAGCCATACCACCCCTAGGCATCTATCCTGAACAACAGGTCCTAGGATACCATAAAAACATCTGCACATACATGTTTATCACTGCACAATTCACAATACCTAAAATATGGAAACAACCCAGATGCCCCACTACAGATGAATGGATTCAAAAAATGTGGTACCTGTACACAATGGAATACTACATAGTGATTAGAAATGATAAAATAATAGTATTTGCAGGGAAATGGTCAGATCTTGAACAAATAATGTTGAGCAAGACAAGCCTAGAACACAGAGACAAAGTCACATGGTCTCCTAAATGATTGTTGGGGGGTGGGGGAGAACAGTAGAGATCAGGTCTATAAAATAACAAACTTCTTTTCAAATGGTATTTCCACATGTTTGGGTCAGCAACTTACATTATGTATCTAAAACCAAACAATTACTAAACAAACATAAAAAGGTCTCAGATAGACCTATCAGAGGATCACAATAGCTCAACAGCTATGTACATATGATTATATAAGATGAAGCTAAGCAAAATAAACTCCAAGAAAAGGAAATAGGAGGATTTCATTGTTGTCATTACGTTTAATGTACTAGGTGAGCTTTGGTATACTCCATGTGGTTACTATATATGATTTTGGTACACTGGATATTGTATATATGCTTACCTGAACTAGGGAAGGGAAAGAAAAATTAGGGAGGGTGTAATAAATATGACAAGAAATGTACTCACTACCTTATTATGTAACTGTACCTCCTCTTTACATCACCTTGTCAATAAAATTAAATTAAAAAAAAAACTTTAAAAAATTATTGTAAAGTTGGGCTGGGAATATGGCCTAGTGGCAAGAGTGCTTGCCTCCTACACATGAAGCTCTCAGTTCCATTCCCCAGCACCACATATATGGAAAACCGCCAGAAGGGGCGCTGTGGCTCAGGTGGCAGAGTGCTAGCCTTGAGCGGGAAGAAGCCAGGGAAGGTACCTTGCTCAGGCCCTGAGTCCAAGGCCCAGGACTGGCCAAAAAAAAAAAAAAAATTATTGTAAAGGTGATGTATAGAAGGGTAACTGTTACAAAAGTCAAGCACCAAGTTCATATCTTTTTAAACAATGTCACTCCCTCCCTCATTTTCTCCCAGGTTTTCTCCCTCCTGACCCCTTCACCCCAAATGTTCATTTCCAACATAGTATACATTGAGTTCCATGTCAAATTGTTTCACCTTTTGTCCCACCATTTCTGTTCGTCCTCTTCCTCTTCAAATTAATTTCACATTGTAATCTTCTGACAACTTGGATGCTTCATAACCTTTATATTGGGTCATGTGGTCAGTCTTCTTACTTCATTCCCTATGCCTTTTTTTGTCATTTGGAATGAAAATTCCAAAATCAGGAAGCAAGCATTGCAACAATAGTACTAAGTGTGTTTCTCCAATCTATCAACTCAAGAAGAAGAATGAAAACAAACATTTTTTTCCTTAAGACTCATCAGTTAAAGGCTTGCAAGAACAACAGTATTTGTCTGTTTGTGCTGCAAGTTCTATCAACTAGGTAGTCTATGGAACAACTGAAATATTTCCCTGAGTTTGGGAGGCTAGAAAGCCCAAGGTTATGATGTCAGCTGACTCCGTGCCTAGGGAGGGCCTTCCCATTCATGTAACCTTCCTGTTGTCCTCCACAGATGGAAGCTTGTCATCACAAGCTCCTTAGTCCTCTGTTATATGGGCACCAATCTCATTCCTGAGAGTCCAGCCTTCATGGTCCCCTCACTTCCCCATCCTTCACCCCCTACTACCATCTCCTTTGTGATTTTGATTCAGCACGTGAATTTGAAGAGACTGGGGTATTCAGATCATAGCAGTTACATGAATACCCACCAGGCAACATGGAGAGGAGGTAGTTTGGGGGACATATAAGAACTTGGTGTCTGTCTGTATTTAGAACAAAATGGACACTCAACCCGAGAAGCTAAAGTCATGGAATTGGTCACTGCTGTGCTCTGTCAGCTGGAGCTGTAGAACCTTATTATCATGGCATTCTCTCCTTAAGGCAAGGAAATGCCAAGGACACAGAAGATGTGCTAATGGAATAGGAAGCAGAGAACATTAGATCATCATTTTTTGCATCCATTTTAGACAACTTCTTCGCAGGCAGCATTTTAATCTGTCAAATACTTCCTCACTCTTAAACTCATTTTCCTATATAGTCCATGTAGACTTCCACTTTTTAAAATCTCTTTGATACTTCTTACAGTTCGATTTCTCCTTCCATCATTGTCTCTTCGACTCCACTTTGTAAAGACAGTTAAGGTCAATTCTCTTTTGTTGTTGTTGTTATTTTTTATCTTAAGTAGTTGTACAAAGGACTTGCCTTTTAACAAAACAATTTATTAATACAGTACATCTTGATCAGTGTCATCCCTCTCAACATTCTCACCCATCCTACCCCTACCCACTTCTTCCCTCACCTTAATTTTATAAGAAATACACACACACACACACACACACACACACACAGAGACAGACAGACAGACAGAAAGAAACAGAGACAGAGAGACAGAGAGACACAGACAGAGAGAGGATTCTTGACAGCATTCTCTTCTTCATTTGTCCACACTTTCCCTTTGCCCCCCCCCCTTTTGAGTACCCACTTCTTGGTGTTTTATTTTGCTGAACTTTAACTTTGCCTTCAAAAGTCAATTCTTAATTCTTTGCCCTTTAATTTGCTATTATGACTTCTAATACAATTTTGAGACAACTTCCTCAAATGCAAAATATCTAACTTTGTCTCCCTCTAAGCCCTCAACCACATTCATCCTTCCTTGCCTAAACTATTCTAATATATGTATTTACCAACCAATTTACCAATCCATCATATGTATTTTAGAGGCAGCAAACCTTTCTGCAGAAGGCAGATAGTATTTAAGGTTTGCATGGACCCTTCATGCCAGCTAAAATCATCCCTTTGGATTTTTTAATTTTCTAATTCTTTGGTTTTATCCAAGCTTATAATATCTCTTTATTTCTGCCAAGCCAGCCGGCAGTGAAAAGGGAATCCTGAATGAGGGGGGCGAAGATTAAAGAAAAGGAAAAATACAAGACAAGAGAAAAAAGACAAGAGGTAAAGATGGGGTACGGGAGGTCTGCAGCCTTAGATTGTAACTCAAGACTGCAGCCCAGTTTATTCTTAACTTCCAGCTTACATGCAGTTTTGGAACCAGGGAATAGCATAGGGTTGCTAAAATTCAAGAACACAAAGAGGCTTTGAAGTTTGCAACATCTGATTACAGTAAATACAGGATGAGGTCTATTAACATAGGAATGTACTCCAGGGGACATAGCAAGGCAGACATAGCAAAGCAATTCCAGATAGTGGCTGTGAACAAATGCTAGAGAACAAATGTCCTTGCATCTAGCATATCCTGGTGATAACAACACAGCCAGAGGTCAGAATGAATTTAGCTGCAAGTTTGGCTCCCGACATTTATTCATACCTATCTACCGCACTCATACAGTTATATTTTGCATGCAGACATATACACACATAAAAATACATACACATGCACACACAGAGTTGATACATTAGTTCCTTTATTTATAAGTCTTGTGGTGTTTGTCATTTAATCTTTGTTATTGATGTGTATCTTTATCTTTTCATGTAAGCTATTAAGAATCAAATCTGCATCAAATTCATTACTTAATGAATTTGCCTATACTCACTCATGCCTAATTATGCTTAGTACAACATCATTATATGTAGCAGAAACTAAATAAATCTGTTTAATGGATGAGTGAGTCAATGCATAAAGTCAGATGAATATACATTGATAGAAATCATACATATATAGTAGCCATACATTTCATTAAAACATCTACTCACAGCAGCATATCTCCTGAAGGAGTTATATAGATTTAGTTTATGGACTTAGATTTGATTCAGGCCCATCTATTTAATTCTGTAGACCTGTGGGAAGCTATGTAATCTAATAATTATGAGGAAACAACTTTAAAAGCAGACAAACTTGGAGTCTGATTCTGACTTCATAAATCCAGTAGCCTAACTCTCATTAATTCCCAATCCTCAGCTTTAAAATAGAATTTAAATAGTACCTGTGAATCTAGGATTTGCTAAGTTTGAGGCTCCCTCCTTTGAGCTCAGAACTGTGCTTTAAGTGTGTGTGTGTGCATGTGCGTGTGCGTGTGCACGCCCACATGCATATATGGGCACAAACTGGTTCTTGAGCATCAGCACTGTCCTTTTGCCTTTGTGCTCAAGGACACTTCCACTTCCAGCTTTTTGGAGATCCAAATCTCATGGACATCCTTACCTGGCTTCAAACCACCATCATTAGAACTCAGCCTTCTGAGTACCTAGAATTACAGGTGTAAGCCACCAGCACCTGGATGCTTTGAGTTGGTTTTGTTTGTTGTTTGTTTTGTTTTGTTTTTGTATGTGGTAGAGCTTGGACTCAGGGCCTGGGCACTGTCCCTGAGCTCTTTTGCTCAAGGCTGGTTAGTGCCTTACCACTTTGAGCTACAGTGCTGCTTCTGGTTTTTGAGTGGTTAATAGTCTCACAGGGACTTTTGTGCCAAGTTAGCTTCAAAACATGATCCTCAGACCTCAGCCTTCTGAGTAGCTAGGATTACAAAGTAGCTGGATGCTTTGATTTCTTTTAATACTAATAAGACAAACATCCTTATACAAAAAAAATTAAGGCTGGTATAAAGGTTTCATATGTCCTGTATCCCCCACTGAATGTAAGGCTTGGAAGTTTCCAGATATTACATAGCTTTCCATTTTCTGCAGAGGGGTCCTGAGTTCTAGAGATAAGGAATCTGTTTGCCTTGTATATAAGAGAAAACAGGGCTGTTGTCTGTGGCTTCCAGATGAGTTACCCAGGGCCTAGACTACATTACAACCCAATGTAGGGAGATTTATTATTTCTGTTAGGGTAAATTGGAAGACTAGGCTGGCATCCTACCATAACTTGCTTACTACTTTTAGGAAAATAGGAACAATTTTCTACATATCCTGCCATAGATGCATGGAAACCAAGCAAGCATGACTTCTGGATGAAGACTTTTCATCTCCTTTTGTAGATAGGTATCCTATATCTGTGAAACAAACACAAAGTACAAGGTAGTTCTACCTGAGAAAAATAGAAGTTTGTCAGACTCTTAATATCATGATCAGAAGATACTTAATACTGCCTAAGAGACTGAAGTCTCAGCACCAAGTAGGAGCTACTCTTAAAAATCGTCAATATCACTCTGTCCTAAATCACTGGGAGAGTTAAGCATGTCAGCAAAATATGTTTACCTTCCATTAAGCAGTGATCATTGTAATTCTTAATGATAATTATTAGTTATTACAATTATCCCACAAGTAATGACAAGAAGAGATTAAGGCAGATGTCTCCTTATTCCTTTGTCTTTTCCCCACTCCTGGTTTTTGAACTCGGTGACCTGTCCCTATCAATTCATCTTCTGCACTAAATCCCAATAATCACCAAAAAAGCAAGAACAAGCCAATACCTTCTTTAAAGAATCACAACAATGGAATGACAAAGCCTGAAAATGGCCATAGCTAGAGATCTGATTATGATTCACCATAATAACAATGCAGCTGACAGGGAAATGTGATTGCCTTTATTCATCCTACATTTTAAGATAACAGCCAGAATTATAGTAATAGTATTGTACCATAACTATCACATGTCAGTCGGCTTCATATAGTTCCATAGCACATTTCCATAGTATATCTGTGCAAATACAGTTTGAAAAAAATATACCATTAGTTATTTGACAAGGTTCTTTATATAAATAAATATAGCAATTAGGCCTAACTCATTTAGTAGATCTCAGACACTTTGGAGAGAGTTGCTCTCTGGAATGTCCCCAAATTAGTTCAATGTCAAAAGATTTAATCCAGAACTTGATGTTAGGAACTTTGTCAAAACAACGACATAAAACTCTTGATCAAAACAGAATCACAGGTCACCATGAAATAATTATCATTCATTGAAACAAACTGACAACCACAATATCAATCAAAAGACTTCAAAGGCAAATACAAAAAGCCACATAGATATAGGAAAAGTTCTTCCTCTTCAGTAAAAAAGACTCAGTGATCAAAGGACTCGGTAATGCTCTATTTCTGATTAAAATTTTCAATTCTCCAAGAAAGCCTTGTTGTTTAAACATAGCAACATAGCATATGTAGCAACCAGCAGTATATAAGGGAAACAGATTGTGAGTCACTTCAAATTCATGGACAAATACCTGGATAGTTATTTTAATGGAAGCAGAAAAAGCTGAGAAATCAATCTGCTAGAGGAAGCAAGGGAATGCTTCAATGTTTCTATCTCTAGCCACTGTCTTGAGTCATCCGTAGACCTGCCCTGTCAAATGTGTATGATCCTTACTTCAGAATAAGCAAATTAAACTTCATATATGGTTGTCAAGGAAACAAAAATTACAACATTTACTACAGAGTGTACAGCAGGAGACTGGCATATTTAAAATGTTTTCCAACACACAATGGCTTACTCATACATTTGTGGAACTTCTTAGACTTTCTAAGGATTAAAATATCACTGTTTGAGGTAAAAGGATGGGGCAAGCCTGGAAATCCATCTGCCTGCTTCACACTGTACACTTACCATGTGATACATAATGTTGAGTGAGTTACATGGACAAGTCTCACATGCCTTCGTTTTGTCCTCCAGAAAAGTGACATCATATTATCCAAATTGTAACCTGAATTACAAGCACTAAAGGAATTAATATTACAGAGAATATAGCAGTCATTAGATAATTTATTAGAACTAAAAATGTTTATATAATATTTTACATTTAACAAAGATCATTTACAGATTATATTTTCAAACCCACCTTACTGGGGTCAGTATTAATGTTTTCATTTTGCAAATGGAAACCAAGATTCAGAGATAAGTCCAATGTCTTTTAGTTAGTTAGCTGTAACTTTGGACTTGAACCAAGAGCATCAGTGTATAAGTCTTGAATACTTTCCTCCATATGTCAGTTGATTCCATATTACTTCCATGCTAAATGTCAGGAATCAATAAATTTAGTTAACTTTTTTTTTTTTTGCCAGTCCTGGGCCTTGGACTCAGGGCCTGAGCACTGTCCCTGGCTTCTTCCCGCTCAAGGCTAGCACTCTGCCACTTGAGCCACAGCGCCGCTTCTGGCCGTTTTCTGTATATGTGGTGCTGGGGAATCGAACCTAGGGCCTACCTGTATCCGAGGCAGGCACTCTTGCCACTAGGCTATATCCCCAGCCCAAATTTAGTTAACTTTGAAGAAGCCACTTTCTCTCTCATTCCTGAAACAACCTGAACAAATTTTGTTTTGTTTTGTTTTGTGACAGGGTCTTGCTATGTAGCACAAGATAACATATGATTTTCTATGCAGCCCAAATAGGCTTCACATTCATGATCTACCTGCATCAGCCTCCTAAGTACATGTACCACCATACTGTCTTCAGAATGACTATTTATTAGATTTTCAGATTCCTAGAAATAAAAGATTTCCTTGTTATTTTCCTAGAATGCCCTCTGCCCCATGTACAAGGCTAATGTTTCTATGAGGAAATATAAAGGCAGCACACACAGATCATCCTATATACTCTCCAAATATCCACTGAAAGATAAAAGGACAATTCCTTTCCAAGATATTACCACCTTTTATCTCAGGATAGTTTATAATGTACTTTAATGTACAGTGCTCCATAACTTATATCTCTGAACTGTTCAATGCTGGAGCAAGAATTAATTCTATTTTTTAGCTAAACAGAACAATGAAACAGATTGGATGGTTACAGATGTGAACAGAAAGTACTCATTTGTTCTACCTCATGCAGACCTCAGTTTCTCTCATAACCAATGAAAATGTATAGGATTTTAATACCTCAGAGCTTTTTGAGCAATAGTCATCAAAAGAAATATCAATACATTTGGGACAATGGAAAAATGTCGTAAGTTCTCTTTTACTAAGAAAAAACAAAAATAATAAAATAAAAATTAAAAATACACAGAAACATTATTGAATTGTTTTCCCATTAAAACTTAATGAAGAATATAATAGACAAAATATTATCTACCAAACAACTGAAGGGCTATATTCCAATTCCAGGCAAGTCATCCTTGAGAATAGAATGACTTAGGGTTATATATCATTACTCTGAATTCTGTTCATCTTACCATGCCCACTAAATAATCCATCTCCGTACAATCTCAGCATCATCAACCTCTCTGCTGGACTCACACATGACTGCTGACCAACTGACTTCCTTCATAGGGAAATGCATAGCCCTTCCCCTGGGTGGTCAGGAAACCCCACGGTTTGTGTTTCTGAGAGTGAGGAATTTCTACCACTATTTGCATAGATTCCTTCAACTACAGTGGCAGATAATTTTTATTTGCAGTTACAGTCCACTTTCGTATGTAAATGAAACAAGTGTCATAAACACAAGGCCATAGATAATAAGTCTAAAGTTTTAATGGAGCATCGATTTGAAGGAAAAGATCTAGTTGTAGAGCTAATATATAGATAGGTATGGCCAAAGGTGAAGAGAGTACAAGAATGACTGGGTTAGAGAGATCATTTTCAAAAATAAGTTTCTGTTCCATAGCCTGACATAGGAAATCCTCCACAATGAGGCTCTAGTCTATATTTCTAGCCATGACTTCAAGTACAACAACTCTTGTCCCTTGTACACAAGTCTAACCTAATTTAATTTTATAAAAAGCCATTAATGTCCTATATCTATGATTTTTGTTCTGAATGTACTATAATGAAAACATCCTCTCTTAATATTACTCCAACTCTTTTTATCCTACAGACCCCCAAAAAGAGCAAATTCTTCCTTAGTCTTTTCTCAGAAAGCTATAGCAAAAGATAATTACTCTCAAGGGAACCGGTAATGGCTTGAGTGTGATGATTAAGGAAAGATTTTGGTCAAAATTTATGGTTCCACTGAGCTATAGCTAGCTAGCTAGATCTATAGACATAGATCTATCTGGTAATAGAAGTTGATTTAGAAAGATAAAAAATATATATGTGGAATGACCACAACTAATAAAGTCCCTCTGTCAGTCATTTCACAAATTTGGTCATCAATCTCTTAGGGGATTAGATTAGGGACATAGCAACTGCAGCAAATGCCTACAAAAGAACAGTCATTCTAATCAGATTTGTTTTTTTTCACTACTTTGAACTGATAGTCCATAAAGAATTCAAATAGGGCAGGGAACATGACTCAGGTGTACAGTGTTTGTCTAGTATTTATAAGTCCATGGGTTCCATCCCCAGGAATGCACACAAACACAAAAATAATGAAACAAATAAATGTTCGATTTTAAGAAGTCATTATCCCTCTCTCTTCTGGCCACTGTTTCCTTCTGTCTTGGTAATACTGATCACAGCAGGAAATATTTTTCTAGTCCCATATGTTGTCTTTTGGAATCCATACAGTGATTCTTCTATTGCAGGGCAACTTGTCTCTTGTTTGACTGATACAGTGTGGTTCATGCTGCTAGCCCAACATAATTATTAATGGCAATGTGATGATTAATGGCAGCTCTTTCATTTCCAGACGAATCCTGACTTGGATGGCATGGTCACTCTGAATATGTTCTGTATTTTGCGGATGAGGAAACCATAGCACAATAATCTCTCTAGTGTACAGCTGAGGGGCAAAAACGGATTTGAACCTAAGCAAAATAAGTATGAAAATGTGTTCTCTCAAGCCCTCTTACATTATAAGGGTACAAAGCTTGCTACAAAATGCCATGCAACTTAGTGGGGGAAAAAAACAGTTACCTTTGTGACTCCTAAAAGTCCTAATACAAAAAAAGTGAACAAGAAGAAACAGCCTTTTCTTAAAGCCTCTATTAGGCAAGAATGTCACAGGGGAGCCTCATCTTCATATTTTATACTACTAGATCCTCACTGGATTCCCCAGGTATAAAGGAGCAGACTCTCTAGCATTTGTATTCATATCATAACAGAAGAGATACAAGTCTTTGAATTCTTGTTCAGATATTAAATGAATGGGTCTCAAAAGCACCAGGAGTCACTGAGGAGTCCTGTAAACCCTCTGAAAATACATATGACATTTTGGATTTCTTGTATTTCTTTTTATATATATTATTATCAAACTGAATTACAGCGAGGTTACAGTTTCATACATTAGGCATTGGATACATTTCTTGTACTGTTTGCTACCTCGTCCCTCATTCCCCCTCCCCCTCCCCCTTTCTCTCCCCCCCCATGAGTTGTTCAGTTCATTTACACCAAACAGTTTTGCAAGTATTGCTTTTGTAGTTGTTTGTCTTTTTTTACCCTGTATTGGTATTCGCTTCCAATTTCCTGGGGATTTCTTGTATTTCATGGGAAGAATGCACATACATTTTTCAGATTCCTCAAGAAATCAAAATTTCCAAAGAGTTAAAAACCATTGCATGCAACATCTCCCTATGGTTCCAAGAAAGGATCACAGAAGCTGTAAATGTCTGTAAACTCTTCACAGCCTTCTACAGTGCCACAGTGGGATAAACATCTTCTGAGCAATTTTCCCACACTTCTCAGTTTTTGTAGAGGTTGGTAAGCTCTTCTAAACTAAATAGTCAATTATGATTTTAGGAAGTCATCAGCTTATCTATGGGCTAGGAGCCCATAGATTGATCTATTTATAGATCAATCTAAAGTCTCATAAAATAAGATAAGTAATTTATCAAACTTCTCATTTTCAGGGGGGGGGGGGGAAACTGGTAACAAATAAAGCAAGCAATGTAGTAGGAAAGATGAAAGCAATTGCTGACTGCTTCCTTGAAGGAGATTGATCTTGGACAAAAAAAAAAAAAAAATACTAGCAATGTTCCCAGCAAGAACTTCCATCCCCCCACCCCCCCCCCCCACTTCCCTTCTGATACTCTAAGATAACTTTGTCCTCTAGGTGCCCCACCTTTACCCATCCCCCCCACACACAATTGCACTCCCTTATTGCAAAGAAATTTTTCCTGTGTACTTGCAGGCCAGTGTAATTACTGGGCTTAGATTTGCATACACAGGAATAAGAGCACTTGACCTTTGTAACAGATGTGTGAATTTTCAAAGTGTTGCTGTCATATGACAAAATGAAGGGAAGATACAGGTAGGAGAATTTAGGAAGGGATGGCAATGCCACATAAATTGGCTTCTTAGATTTTTTCAAATGTCAACTTTTTTTGTTGTTGTTTCCATTTCTTGAAGTTTATTCTTTGTTATGTTTTTACTAATTTATTTATTGTCAGAGTGATGTACAGAAGGATTACGTTTTTGTGGGAGTTGTTTGTTTTTTTTGTTTTGTTTTCTTTTCTTTTTGCCAGTCCTGAGGCTTAAACTCAGGGCCATAGCACTGTCCCTGGCCTCTTTTTGCTCAAGGCTAGCACTCTGCCAACTTGAGCCACAGCGCCACTTCTGGCCTTTTCAATTTATATGGTGCTGAGGAATCGAACCTAGGGCTTCATGTATAAGAGGCAAGCACTCTTGCCACTAGGCCATATTCCCAGTCCTGGGATTACATTTCATACATAAGGCAGTGAGTTGTATAGTTGGTTTAAGGCATATAGTTTTGTAAGTATTGCTGTTGCATTGGTTCACCTTTTACCCTTTGTCTCTGCATTGTGATGTTCCCCTTCCATTCCTAAGTTCCAATAAACATACATAGGATACCCAGGGTACAGAAACTTAGACTCAAATCCTCTCGAAACTCTTCTTCCCAAGCATCATCATAAGTAATAGATGAGGAAGAGGGGAAATGAATACTGAACATTAGACTCTGAGCCACCCTTTTTCTGTTTGAAATTTGTCTTCATTCTCTAATCCTTTCCCAGTAACACTTCACTTGACTAAAGGCTGCAGGACTAAAGTTTGAAAATCATTGTTACAAAGCAGATTCTTCCCAGCTGATTGTCTTTTTTTCCACATAGCCAGATTCACAAATACTTGTCATTAGTATAACACAAATTTTGCTATGCTTTTGACTAGTGGTGTTTTCAAGGAGTGTTCTCAGGGTAAATAGAAAAGAGTTCCACAGGTCATTTGCAGGTAAATGAGGTATCTACTGCTCTCTTCCATACTAAACCGTACATATTAATAAATACCACCTGTCATTTGAACTCACTCACATACTTCCTACTATATCACTGTTTATGCTACTTCTTATTGGACATGATATTCAGAATCTATTCATCAAATTGCAGCCAGAGCCATTTGCCCTGATGCACACCATATGTTGCCCAATATATCATTCTCCTAATTTGTCATCTGCCTTCACCAAACTCAAACCTTAATCTGAGAAAAATATCTTAGTGGATGTAGATAGAAAAAAAAATACACTGCCCAGAGATAGCCATTGCTTTTATGTCTTGATCATTTAATCCTTGGTTTTACTTCTTTCCCTTAGCTATTCTCTGCATAGAAGTGAATTTAAAGGGTTTTTTCTCTCCTTTATGCTACATAGCACTTGCCCCTTTTTCATCTTGTCATGTGACTTTTTCTCTATGTATTTTTCTCACCTTACTGCCCAGTTCTACCATTGGTTCTTGGCAGTGTATATCAGCTGTGGCAGCCATTGCTCATGGCTGTCTCTAGAGTTGACTTCCTATATTCACTTCCATTCATGGAATCACTCTGAACAACACTTAATTCACTCTTGCCCCTTGGGCAGAGCATTATCCTATGACAGTCACATGATTATAGCCATCTGCTTCTATTTTGTTTATTTGTTTTTAATTCATGACATACATGGAGCTTTGGCTTGTTGTGAAATTATAGGCCTATAGTTCTCAGCCTTAGCTGTTTGTCACAATTATCTAGGGAGTCTATAAACTACTATCACTACCTGGATCCCACTCCAAGAGAGCTTGACATCACTGGTATGGAGTATGTTCTGAATGTGACAGATGGTAGACGCTCTCGATCTTATGTAAAGAAACTATGGTCTGCACATCATTTACATTTTCTATATCCCATCATATCTTTGGGCCTAGGCAGGGTCTGCCATCATTTGCAACAAATGTACTTCAATTCATTTGGGATAAAAATTAAACAAAAGTTCACCTACAGAAAAGCCCTTGATTTTTCTGAGGATACCACCAAGTGAAGCATCATTACACACTGAGAGCCAGGATGGTTGGAGTGGATCAGAGTGACAACACAATTAAATGAAATTGCCTCCAACTGCGTTAATTTTCCATGTTGTGACCATGTATGTCTCCAAGGACTTGACTATGACTCATAATAAGTGGTGAGAATGGCTCTTTAGGTTTTGCTAGTATACTGCAGGCTCTCTGAACACTCTTCAGAGGAGCAATTTCTAGTAAAAGCAGAAAAATAAACAGGAGGAAGGAGTCACCGGCTCTTGAAGGGAGTAGAAGAAGGAAGAAGATATTGCTTTTGTAATTTTAGCTTTCCCACAATGCTAAGAAATAGATAATATTGTTTTCATTTTTATATTAAGAGTTTGAGACAAACAGTGTTGTTATATCTATAATCCTAGTTAATCAGGAGGTAGAGATCTTAGAATTGAGGTTCAGAGCCAACCTGGGCAGATAAATCTACACAAGACTCTTTTTCCAATTAATCAGCAAAAATCTGTAACTGGAGGTATGCCTCAAGTGCTAGAGCACCAGCCTTGAGTGAAAAAGTGAAGTGCGAGGGAATGAGGGAGGAGTAACAAACAGTACAAGAAATGTATCCAATGCCTAACGTATGAAACTGTAACCTCTCTGTACATCACTTTCACAATAAAAATAAGTAAATAAAATTTAAAAAAAGAAAAAGTGAAGTGGGAGTGTGAAGCTCCAAGTTCAAACCTCAGTAGTAGCACCTAAAAGTTTGGAGAAGGTAAATAATAGGCTTGAAGTCACTCAGCTAGTAAGCAGCACAATTTGCCTTCTCCCTGCCACTCCTGTCTGTTGCTGCCACTCCTTGGGTGGCATTGCAGTAGTTTTACAGATGAAACCAGGAGCAAACAATCTGATCTGAGTGAAGTCACATTCTGATACTTTTTGCCCACCTGGTTCCAGATGGGAGGAGGGCCACACAAGGGAGACAACAGATTTTCCCTCTGGCTTCCAGGTTAGAAGTGGAGCTGTACTGTTCCTGGCAGCGTATCAGTTTCTCAGGGGATCCAGGGCAGTTTGATCTGGGCAAGAAACAAACAGAAGTACTCCCAGGAAGATCCATTGGTCCAGCATAAATATGAGGACCTTTCCTATAGCTAGATCTTTCTTAGACTTCATCATTTGAACATTAACTCCTCTAGGAAACCTTCTTTAGTCACCCTAAATAAAACATGCACTGGTGGCTCATCCCTGTAATCCTAACTACTCAGGAGGCAGAGATCTGACGATTGTAGTTCGAAGCTAGCCCAAGCAGGAAAGTCCCTGTGAGATTCCTATCTCCAATCAACTGCCAGAATCTACTGTTGCTCAAAGTAGTAGAGTGCTAACCTTGAGCAGAAGAGCTCAGGGACAGCACCCAGGTCCTGAGTTCAAGCCCTATGATGGACAAAAATAAATAAATAAATAAAAACAAGCCCCCCCCCAACTTATTCTCCTATTTTTTCCCAGTGAAAATTTAGATACATTGCACCTCTTTCTTTCATTGATGCTTGCATGTGTTGTCTTTATGTACCATTTGCTTATATGAAGGTATACCTTTCTTGCTCATTACATCATTAAATGTTTGCTAAATAAATTAATAAATGAAGCCCAAGGCCACTATATGCTGTTTCCTATCCCATTCCTTTGGTATAACTATTACTAATGGAGAATTCTTTCAGACTCTATGCTAGGCTCTTTTTTTTTTTTTTTTTTTTTTTGCCAGTCCTGGGCTTGGACTCAGGGCCTGAGCACTGTCCCTGGCTGCTTTTTGCTCAAGGCTAGCATGCTGCCACTTGAGCCACAGCACCACTTCTGGCCATTTTCTATATATGTGGTACTGGTGGAATCGAACCTAGGGCTTCATGCATACAAGGCAAGCTCTCTTGCCACTAGGCCACATTGCCAGCCTATGCTAGGCATTTTTAAGATACTTCAATTCAGACTCAAAACAACCACGTATAATAAATTGTGCCTTCTCTATCTGTTTAGATTAAGAAATGAGACTGATAATTTAGGTTTCTTGGCTAAACTGACACTAAAAATAAAACAGCTAAGACCTAAACACAGATATGTCATATTCCAAAGCTTCCATTATTTTCATACTCCTCTTTTCACTGTGACATAGAGAGACATAGAGGAAAGAGGGACAGAGATAGCCCATTAGGAAGAGTGGGTAATCTTTCCAGAGCATGGAATAACAATGTTCCTCATTACCCTCTGTTCTATCCTTTTATTTATCCATTTCTTTTCCTCATGCCTTCACTTGATATTGTCAAAAGCATGCACAGTCATCAGCACAAAGCACAGGGTAGTAAATCACTGAAGATAGAACTTTCTGGAAACATTTCAGTAAGAAAATCACCTTGAGTCACTATCTTCTTTCCAGGCTCTACAGAAATCTTCTCTCACTACCTGAATTTTCAGTGTCTCACTAAAGCAGGCATAACATGCTATATATACCCAGTCCTGCCTCGCAGAGCAATGCCCTGTCCTGGCTAAGTGCTCTGAGGAAAGTGTATTATGCCTAGAGAACATATCCCCAACAACCTGCACTCAGGCCTCACCAAAAAAAAAAAAAAAAAAAAAAAAAAAACACTTGCACTGGTGGCTCACACCTGTAATCCTAGCTACATAGAACACTGAGAGCTGAGGACCAGTGTTCAAAGCCTACTAAGGCAGGAAAATATGTGAGACTCTTATTTCCAATTAACACCAGAAAACTAGAAGTGGAAATGTGGCTCAAAGTGGTAGAGAACTAGCCTTGAGCAGGCCTTCAGTTAAAGCCTTATAACAACAACAACAAAAAAAAAACTTACAAGTTCCATTATAAAGAAAACTGAGGGCAGAATGATGGAGAAAACTCCAATCCTGTCACAGAATAGAGTTTGAGGAGCCCAGGACTTGTCTAAGTGTCAATATTCTAGCTCTGGCTAAGAATTTGACAACCCAATTTCTAACCAGACTTCAACTGTCAGCTGTCATCTGTGGTCCTTTATCTCTGTCTTCCTCTATCGTTGATATTCAGAAGCTTTCCATACCCATTAAAGTTGACTTAGCTCCTTGTTGGCTTTGCCCATCTACCAGCTTAGCAATGTTTGATAGTTCTCTAATCCCTCATAGACTAAACCAGAGAGCTCAGGAAAGAGGAATTTTCCAAGCAACTTATAGCAGGCCTATAAACACCCAGCTGTCCAGTGGGCACACAGGGTGGGAAGCAGCACAAATGCCAGGCACAGCACACATCGCACAGCACACCTTGCACACAAACAAACAGAGGCATATTGTAACAAAATCTCAATGCAGAAACATCCAAGTAGGAAATGTATCTCTTTCTGAAAGTCATCACTCATGACAAATTATTAAACATTGAGCAGAAGTCCACAATGTACTCAGGAATTGCTAGTGGCATCTGTGGAATAGGGTTCAGTGTAAAACATTCATTCACATTCCACTTACAGTTCCCTCATCTGAGCACACATGACAAAGCAAAGCCTCTGCCTGTTGCTTGCAGTCCGCTTCTGTGGGACCTACCTTAGCAATCCTTCATCCAGAAACATGTATGGTGTGCCTTTTACCTGCCAGGTACTAATCCAGAGGCTGAGATAGTACTTGTCCTCATTCTGCCTATATTCTCATGGGGGATGCATACATTTAAGATAAATATGTAGGAAAGTACCTAGTCATAATATTTGCAAAGAAAAAGTGGGAAGAGTACCTAGATATTAAGTGGAGAAAGACAGCAGAATGAATAGATAATAGATTGATAGATATATAGATATATAGAGACAGAGAGACACATACATACACACAGATACGTATCTATATAGAAAGATACATAGGTACATAGATAGCAATGATATAGGATAGGATTGAATGGGGTGTGGTACACTTCTGAAGGAGAGGTTTTGTTCACTGGTCTCCAGCACCTAGAATAGTGACCCACGTTGTCATGAGTCTATACAAAGGGGAGTTGAGGATGTGCTACTTAAGATGCAATCTCAGGAAAGTGAAGTAGCCAGAAGCCAAGCAAAGACCTGGAGACAAGTACATTCTAGGAAAATAGAAAAAGGTTTAAAACCTTGAATCAAAAGTGTGCCTAGTGTCTGTGGTATTTTAAGAAGACTATTATGCCTGGAAAAAAATTAGTAAAGGATGTATTGATGAATATTTTTATTAGAAAAATACCCAGGTAAGAAAGTACTGGATTTAACAAAGGGTTAGAGTGAGTCTGGCAAAGAGTTTGGGCTTTATTCTTGTTCATTTGTTTTGTGTCAGTACTGAGCTTGAATTCAGACCCAAGTGCTGCCCCTGGGCACTCTACCACTTGAGCCACACCTCCACTTCTGACTTTTTAATGGTTAATTGGAGATAAAGAGTATCAAGGATTTTTCTGCCCAAGTTGGCTTCTAATCACCATCCTCAGATTTCAGCTTCCTGAGCAACCAGCTCTTAGCTTGATTTTGTTTGCTGATCAGTTGGTTTGTTTTTGAGGTAATGTTTCCTTTGTAACCTAGGCAGACCTTGAACTCATATGTAGCCCAGGATAGTCTAGAACTTAGAATCTCCTTTCCTTAGCCTCTAAAGTTCTGTTCTAAGATTACTGTCATGCACAATCTTACCTAGCATGGAACTTTATCTTTAATGTAAGGGGAATCTACAGGGTGGTTTTGAGCAGAGTAGTAATGTGATCTACATTAGGTTTGGTTTTTTTTGTTTTTGTTTTTTGCCAGTCCTGGGCCTTGGATTCAGGGCCTAAGGACTGTCTCTGGCTTCTTTTTGCTCAAGACTAGCACTCTGCCACAGCACCTTGAGCCACAGCATCTCTTCTAGCCTTTTCTATATATGTGGTGCTGGGGAAGCGAACCCAGGGCTTCATGTATACGAGGCAAGCACTCTTGCCACTAGGCCATATTCCCAGCCCCTACATTAGGTTTTCAAAGGATCACTGGCACCTGTCAAACACCAAAGCCGGCAGGAGATCATTTAGGAGTTTACCAGGTAATTCAGACAAAATATAATGGTGCTATGGACACCCAGGAAGGAGAGCATATGTGGTTGGATGGGGGATAGAGTTTGAATGTGGAGCAAATGACTTGTCTGGAGGGCTGGATGAAGAGTAGTGGGCAGAGAGGGTGTGGTCAAGAGTAAACAACTACTAGTTTTCTGACCTGACAATTAGAAGCATCCAGTTACCATCAGTTAAGATGAGGAAAGACAAGGGAGGATTGTGAAGGAAATGGCACAGGTTTTTTTTTTTTTTAAATGGTGACTTTCATGTGACATGTAATGGTCAGATCAAGGAAGCTGCTAGATTTATGAACTCAGACTCCAGAGAACAATTAGAAAGGGAGGCTAGACTTTGAAACCAATAGCACATGTACTGCATTTATACCACAAAACAGAAGAGCCCACAGGGGAGGGCCAACAGATGGAGAAGGGAATTGGGGCTGAGACCTGGGGCACTTTGATATTCCAAGGTCAGAAGAGGACTACTCAAAAGGGAGAGCAGAGGAGAGAAGCAGCCAGAGAGAAAGAGAACCATAAAAGTGTGACATTCTAGAGCCAAGCAGAGACAGAATTTCGAGGTGGGGGAGAGCTGTCTAACACTTAGACATCCCTTACTATACATATCAAAAATCTGCCTCCACAGTTAATGATATAGAGCTCACAGGAGACCTGGATGGATGCAATTGGATAGTATGTGGGGGGAGGGGGAACCCTGACAATAACCTGAACTCAGCACATTCACAAGAGAATAAAGTTACAGAGAGAGGACACAGTGAGACAAAATGCTTTCAATTTTATTTTTTTTTAACTCAGAGCCTGAGCACTGTCCCTGAGCATTTGTGTTCAAAGCTAACTAGAGCTCTAGCATTTGAGCCACAGCTCCACTTCTGGCTTTTTTGGTGCTGAACTAGAAATAAAAGTCTATGGGCTTTCTTGTTCCAGCTGATTTCGAACTGCCATCCTCAGATCTCAGCCTCCCGAGTAGCTAGGATTATAAGTATCAGCCACCAGACACCTAGATTTTAAAGAATTTTCTCATAAAGAGATTTAACTTTCGTCCATTAAAAAATGCCATGACGTTACCTATGTACCCTAGCTAATATTGGGAGATACAGGACTCAGATGAATGTAAGATAGTCAAAAGTATCAAAGCAGAGAGAAGAGGGCGGCCAGGAATGGTTAGAGGGAGTAACTCTAAGTTGTGAATATAGGACTTATTTACATAGGATATAAATTATTTATCCTATATAAATATTATTTATAATTTATCCTATATAAATAAGTCCTAGAGATCTGCTGTGCAACAGTGTATCTATAATGAACCACACTGTACCATAGATCTCATGTTAAGTGAGTCTACCACAATTTTAAAATAAAGGAAAGAGGCTTGGAATATGGCCTAGTGGCAAGACTGTTTGACTCGTATACATGAAGCCCTGGGTTTGATTCCCCAGCACCACATATATAGAAAACGGCCAGAAGTGGCACTGTGGCTCAAGTGGCAGAGTGCTAGCCTTGAGCAAAAAGAAGCCAGGAACAGCGCTCAGGCTCAGGCCCTGAGTCAAAGGCCCAGGACTGACTAAATAAATAAATAAAATAAAATAAAATAAAGAACAGAGACTTCAGTAATCAATTTCTTCCAAAGAAAAATTATATCAAATAATTTTGTTCTCAGGTCCATATTCAAGTCAAATATTATTAATAATAGTAATGCTAAAAGCTCTATTTCTTGGAACTCTATGAGGAACTAAATAATTATATATAATTTTATATATCATAAATATACTTATATTTATATAGTATATATATAATATAAAACTACAGTATCTATATTTACATATTTATGCTATTTACATATGTATATATTTATACATAATATATATAATGTATACTAAAAATATATATTTAAATATTTATTCTCTCCTCTCCTCCCTCCTCTTTTTTCTCCTTTTCCTTCAATCCATTCCTCCTCTCTTTTTCTGTTTTCACTCTTTCTCTCTCCCTCTCTCCTCATTATCTCCTCTCATTTAAGTCTGAAATGACCTTAAGTAGATATTATTTTCATCTTTCCTGTCTAAGCTTAAAGAAGTTAAAACTTCCCAGAGAAAACAGGAAATTAGAGAACAGAATCAAAATTTGAATCCAATTTTACTTGAAAGAAAGCCTACCTATGTTCTTTCCACTTATTTCTTCTGTAACTGCAGTCAGAAATCTCACCTTCAAATGACCAGCATGCCTTTTAAATGCTGATGGATTCTATGCAGGACTCTCTCTCTCTCTCTCTCTCTCTCTCTCTCTCTCTCTCTCTCTCTCTCTCTCTCTCTCTCTCTCTCTCTCTTTCTCGCTCGCTCGCTCTCTCGCTCTCTCGCTCTTTCTCTCTGTGGTTTATTTTCCTAGGAAGAGTTTCTTTTTATTATTTCAAATTAATTTACATCCTCAGTGAATAATCATCTTCAACTTGAATATAGCTTTGATGAAGTTCATTTTTTTCCACTGAGACATAATATGTGCTGACGAAAATATGCTAATCATAGAAAAATTTAATTATTACAAAGATAAAAGTATGGTGATTATAGAAAACTTTAAAACTGCAAGTATGTAAAGAAAAAAAACCATGTCACACAATCTCAAAAGCAAGGATATAAATGTCCTTCAAAGCTATTCTCTATATATAAATTCTTAGGCTGATTTAGTTTTTGTTTTCTTTCAAACACAGTAGTAATCATGTAGTTAGATATAATGAAAATTTTCACGTAAGAAGAAAATATATGCATGCTATTCAGAAATATATGGCTAGATCATTCAATAATTCATAGAGTGATATGTCTCCACTGAAAACATTCAGTGCAGTTTTAAACTACTGGAAAGATCCAGGGATGCACAGGGCTCTGCATTTGATCCAAAGTACCACAAAACATTCAGTTCAATGATTAAATTAAAAATGGGAGGAAAGTACTAACAGCACTTAGCCTTTACAACCATAGTTTAAGAAAGCAAGGGTGCATCATTCTAAGAATATCCAAGTCAGTGACTATGATCTAATCACAAATTTTACCAGGTTCCAGAACTTGTTTTGCAAGGGATTTGCTTTTGCAGATATAAACCTTAGGAGTAAGTTTGGCATCAATATCATAAACTTATTAAAAACAATTGAAAAACTGTAGAGTTGATTGGCATTCTGGCCCTCATCTGCCTAACAGGGCATTCCTTTAACCACTAGCTTTGCATGGGAATGCTGTTATGAAGATCTCCTGAAAACTGCCTAATATTAGGGCATTTAATAGCGGTTACTGTGAAACACTATAATGCAAAAATGACTCTTGTGACTTGCCCTTCCCACTCCTCCATTTCATATAATGCAATGAGTTTTAATTCGTATAATGTCCACACACTTTGCTGGGTGATAAAGTTAGTGCATGACTTGGGCTCCTGCATCCTGGGGAAGCTTTGCTCCCAGAATGCACAGCCCTATTGATGAAGCCACAGGACAAAAACTAATTGCATGACAAAAAGAAAGATGAAGAGCCAACCTGCACTTGATATTTGTGATGAATGCCTTTTTCCTGACATTTTGCCAGCTCTACCTCTATTGAAATTTGCATGCTCTATTAATGAGGTTATGATGATGGCTCCAGTAAAGACCCCAGTGAAGTCTCCTGTTTCCTGAACCTAATACACCAGAAAGATTGCTTATGTACAGTTGCTAACTATCAAAATAGTGACTTATTACTGAAGATGTGTTGGATCACTGCACACTGTATTTTGTTACATGTAACAAAAATCTATGTCAGGAACAATGTTAGAAAGCAAGTTGAACCACCAGAGTCCCCATTCCTTCTTTCTCTCTCATGGCATCCTTGGGTTCTCTTTCTCTCTGTCTCTGTCTCTGTCTCTCTCTCTCTCTCTTTTTCTCTCTCTCTCTCTCGTCTGTATTCTTCTATTGAACTTAGCGATCAGTATTTCTAGCATGTCCATATCACATTGGAAAGGGCTGGCTTTGTAATTGCACTGTGAGTACCTAGGAAAACTGTGCATTTATTATTACTGCTCTAATTTACCTGTGTGTAAATGTGTTTAATTTTAAAATGATTTTACTAGGCACTTGAAAGCAAGTAATATATATACAGTTATCGCATTTGAGGAAAGACAAAATACTGAAAAATACAAGGATAAAAGAGAACACACGCACTAACTCATTGTCTAATTTTAAGCAGTTTACAGCCCTCATGCCTAGCATTTACTCAGCATAGAAAGGTATTTTAGAGAGAGAGCACCAATTTGGGAGAATGAAGAGTATACAGTTGTTAAAATAACTGGCACTCATCCTGTCCAAACATTCCTCCAGATTTATAACCCAAAATTACCATATCAGAATGAACCTCCAGAGAACTCCACCAACCAATTGACAAGCTGTTCTGCTCCCTGTTAAAAGCCAAGTTGAGTCTCTTAACTTCTGGATCCCAAATCATTGGAAGCTGGACCAAGATTTTTATACCCCATGAGAAATTACATGCTTATCATTTCATTCTTGTAGCAATGTAAAAAAAAAGTACATAATGTCTGTGTATTTGCATGGTGCAGGACAAAAAGAAGCTATGTCCATTTGCTACTATGGGTTATTCTTAACACCTCAGGATACATTTTGATCTGTATTAAATGCTCTTCTGTCCTACTTATCTAGGATGTAGATCATTCCACTAAAAGGCAAAGGGCAGAGCATCACCAAAGGGGAGGAACAGTCTCAGCCAGATTTGGTCTAACTCCTTAGTTACAAATGAGACCAGGTCCTCAATAATAGTCATAGCACCCACATCACTTACTGAACACGCATATCTGCCAGGTTGCTTGAATGCTTTTTCTCTAATCCCATCTGTCAACTTAGTACAGTTTCTCCAAGAATATTCCAAACTCTTTTCTTACTGATATGTGTATGTGTGTATTAAATCACCTTTCTCACAATAGCTAATGAAAGCATTATTACTAGTATTCTCATTTATAAAACAAGTATTACAATGACTTGCTCAAGACCAGAGAGCCAGCAAGTGGCCTACTAATTAATAGCTGTATTATTTATTTGATTTGTATAATAGCAAAATCATGTTTTGAGGTATATATGTATATATATCAGCTATATGGATATAGATTTTTCTTGAGACAAGCTGTCACTACACAGTCCAAACTAACCTTGAATTCACAATTCTCCTGTCTCAACCATTCAAATGCTGAAAATACATGTGAATTACCTTGTCCAGCAAAGATACGTTACATGATGGTAAAACTATGTTATATAGTAATACAGAGCAATTTTAGTGAGGAATAAATATATAACTTATGTTCTGATATATAATATAGTGTTTACTTTTTAATTTATAAAAGTACATTTTCCTATCAGGTTATATGCACTGACAAAGAGCATTACATTATATTATATGTTAGAAAGGAAAACTGGAAAACTAAAAGTCCTATTCTGCAAAATAAAGGTTTTCTGGTTTCATAAGGTGTTGCATTGAGTCACCAACTCAGTATCATAAGAAAGTATTAAGAAAATACCTACTGAATCACAAAGTAAGTAGGTAAAAAGGTAGATAGATCAGCTATTAAATAGGATTGTGAATATTCCTAGTACGACACAAAAAAGCTGGTAAACGCTTGAGGTGCTGGATATGCCAATTTAGCTGATTTGATAGTCACATGTTATATGCATGTAGCAAAATATTACATTATATTCTATGAATATGCTCAATTACATGTATCCATTAATATATTCATTTTATAAAGGGGAACTTAATTAAAATATTTTTCACAGCAATTGCTACATTGGGCTTTTCCTTTAATGGTTTGTGAGTTCTTTCTACCTTTGCCACCTTGACCCAGGCAGCTCCATGATATGTGAGTGCCAGTCTGCTTGAAATTATGACCTGGACTCCTTGAAATGAAACTGTCATGCCTACCCCAACTGTTGACTCCCTGTCACATCTGGAAATTCTTGGAAGAATTGAACTCACCCAACAGATAGGTAAAGCACAAAGGCAACCTAGAATAAGCATCAAGCAACCCAGAAAGTTCCCCCACCTCCCTTCCTGGGAAATACCAAGAATGTTTAGTAGTTATGGATTGTCTTCTTCCTTAGTTCTTGATGGTTTGGTGCTTATGACTTAGTAGCCTTGCTAAGAAAGAGGAGGAAATACTTGTGATATTATACTGCGTACAATTATAGGACTTGGGATTCTCATGATCTTTTGAAAAGAGAAAATTCTCCAAGTCACCCAATGGTTCTTTTAGAGGCTATCTCACACCTACCAAGCCTTAAGCCCATGGAGGATACTGTCTTATTTTTTCATTTCTAAAGAGTAAATAAATACACAACCTGGCTGTTTTTCAAAGCATTAGAATTGTCCATGTCACCTGGTACAAGCCTAATAATTTTATTGTCATTCAGAATTTTATAAAGACCTTGGGAGTAGTACAGAATTTTATAGTTTTCTCACTGCTAAACTTAGTTTCATTTAGCTGCTAATATAGACTACCATCCCTTCTTTTAGATAACCATGGCCAAAAAGTTTCTATTAGGTATATTTTACTTATCATCTATAAACTGTAGTTGTTCTTTTAGATGATAAATAGCATTCTATGGAACTGGGCACTAGTGGTTCATGCCAGGCTGAGATCTAAGGACTATGGTTTGAAGCCAGTACAGGCAGGAAAGTCTGTGAATCCAACCAATCATCAAAAAAGCCATGGCTCAAATGGTAGAGTGTTATAGACTTCATCAAAAGAAGCTCAGGGACAGAGTCCAAGCCCTGAATTCAAGCCCCAGGCATGGCACACACACACACACACACACACACACACACGTGTTCCACTGATGAATTTTTTGAGACTTGATATAATGTTGTTTAGCATTTGTTACTAGTTGTTAAAAAGGAAAAATTACAATATCCTTAAGATTAAATAACAATGTTGATTAAATTATCTATTTCTACTCAACTATACATGTGTGGATATGTGTATGTATGTGTCTGTGTGTGTGTGTATGTGTGTGCTGAAGGGTACAAATGATTATAAAGTCATGCATATAATAAATATGTGAATATGTATATATTATGTATATGGAAAATATACAATATATGAATACTGTCTCTGCCTAGGTCACTTATAAAATAGATACAGACAGACAGATAGATAGATAGATGATAGATAGCTGATACTCTAAAGGTTCTTCGCATTTTTGGAAGAAAAACATGGAATAGTTGAAAACATAACCAAAAGAAATTCAGGGTTTGTATATAGATCCTCAGTCCATGAATATTTCTCGAATGTTCCCAGATACGTATTTGTATATAACTTTCACTCAGGGGGATGTTTTACTGAAAAGGACAGAGAAAGAAGAGATTGAAAAGGAATTAACCAGAAATTAATACCAAGTGACAGACTCAAAAACAGGTGCTGGAAGAAAATAATTAGATGCTACTCCCTATAACTCTTTCCTCAATTAAGCACAGTACATTTATAGTTACTAGCTAAAAATGTACATTTTCATGCCATTGTGGCATGCCAATTTTTTATAATTCAGCTTTCTTTAGCAGCTTGCTTTAGCTAATACTAGAACTCTGGTATGCAAATAGAGAATTCTCTACTTAAGAAACAAAGTCTTGAACAACAATAGAATATATTTTAATACTTTGTGAGCCAAGTGAGTTTCTTGTCAAAACAATGGAGAAGAAATTCAAGACTATATAGTAACTCAATCTTTTTTTCCTATAATCAAGGCTCTTTGCCACACTTTATAGTTGAAGGTGTTCCAGAAAAATCAGACCAAAAAGAACAGTCAACAGGCATTTTTATGTATAGTTCTTTATTTTTCCCTAAACCTTTTTTTTGAATATTTTATTCTCTTTAAGTAGCTTTACAATGGAGTTGCCATTCACCAAAGCAGTTTCTTAATACATTGCATCTGATCAATGTCACTCCTTTCAACATTCTCCCCTACCCCAAATACTTTAATAGGGTAAGTTAATTGTATAATGGAGTTTCTTTGTGATGTTTCTATACATTAATGTAATGTACTTTTATGTAATTCAACCATTTCATTTGGTCATTTAGTAGCAATAATATGTTGGGGCTGTACTTAAACATCCAACTTGCGTTATCACTTTTGACTTTCAGCAGAAAATAATGAGAACTATGATTATTACCATTTATCAGATGAGAAAATTGAGGTTTCAGCATAACTGAACTTTCCCAAGGGTTACAGTTTCACACATGAGCAGACTAACTAGAGGCAGCTTGCCTCAATTCTCAGTTGATTTATGGAGAGACATTTTGAAGAGACTAGGGAAGAAGCAAGGAATGTGATGAGTAGCGCTACTGCAGCAATCTAAGAGAGAACTGTAGCTTAGACGTGGAGGAATACATAGGTCAAATTATTGTGAAATGGTCAAGTTACATTGCATATGTAAAGAATTTGCTGAAGGAAAATTATAGAATTATAGTAATGATTACATGGTAATTGTTATATTATTCTGAAAAATACCTTTCTTAAAATTTCCTAACATGTTGCTAGAGATGTCTGCTTCATTTCTTTCAAGTAGTATAGAGAGAAAACACAATCCTTGGAGAAATAGAAAGGAAAGATTCTTGGAGAAATGCCATTGTCTTTAAACAGTTATTTTTCCTAAATGGTTAAGAATCCTGAAATCTTTCATTATGATTTTTATGCAAAGTCTTTTAACTTTTAACTCTGAGCATTTAGCAACTATGTCTTATCCAGCACACATATAAGACTATGCTTGAGCATTTCAGTGGAGGAGACAGGGTTATGTATCCTTATTGATACAAAGAAGAAAAAGGGATTTCTTGGGCTTAAAGAGGTTCTACTTGCCATACTGTGTAGATTCTGCTTCCTGGAAATTCTTTTCTGCTTAAGCATTTGCATGACCCTTAGTGCTTTGAATTCAGTCTTAAAAATGCACAAGTTATAAATACAGAAGAAGGAGCAACCTAACAAACCTGAAAAGTGCCCTGAACATTTTCAAACTGCCTGTGTGTACATTTCACTTCCACACATACTGTATGTTGATCAAAACATCTGGAAGACTAAAACTGCATCTTTGTATTTATTACTTGATGTAATAAAGCTTATTTTCATTAACAAAAAAAAGAAAAAAAACAACAGAGTTTAACAAACTGAATTGTTCTTTGAATTGGGTCCATCTGAGCATGATAGTATAGAAACTTTTCAAAATGAGATTCTCTGTAGATGGTAAAAGGGACGTTATTAATATAAAGTCCATTTATTAATATAAAGTCCCCTTTACCAGCTAATGAATGACATGTTCTTCCATTGTCAGGTCAGAAAATGCAGTTTCATGTGAAGACTTCATTCAACCACCAGCTTTCTTTAAAATTTGCCAAGCAAGTTTACAGAGGAAAACAACTAGAGCTGTGTTTTGTGTCCCTTTGTATTTCCATTCTTGTTAGTGAACAAAGGACACTGCTTGCTTCTTATTCTTCTTCAGTGGCCCTAGAAAAAAGGCTAAGACAAAGCCAAATTGAAATGAGAAACTGCAAAAAGGAAGAGAAAAAAATGACAGTGTCTCCAGGCTCAGTATTGTGTAAATAAACAAGGGACTTTCTCTGCCCACTAAGGGACCAAAGCCAGGCACACAGGAACAAGGACATGAGAGGAAGCCCTGGCAGGCATACAAACTTAAAGACTGGATAGGTCCTGGGGTGGATTTGATTTCCAGTAAATGGCCTTTGTGAGTTTCAATTTTATTTGCTCTTTTCTGTTTGCTTTTGTTGAAGACAATAATATCACTGACATATAATCTTATGGCTCTGTTTACAAATGGTTTCAATTATATGAACTCAAACAAACAAAATTCAGGATTATCTTGGGTCAAAATATAAACTCTACAATGTCCTGGCATATCTTTTGAATGTGGAGAGTTTTCTTTCTTTACTATTTCTCTGACTTGGAGTTATTTCAATACTCTTTTTGTGACCATGTGGGGACAATCCTGATCAAATAAAAATATATGTTTTTGCTTATGATTAACCAATAAGTCTAAGCAAAGTGAGTTCTAGCCTTATTGGGTTTGAATGCCCCTGGACTGTAGCATCAGGGCCACTTTGGCTTTTACCAGTGAAACTGTGAACATTAGGAGAAAACCTGACTAGTTTCTGGATGAGAAATTACCTAGTTTTAGACATCATGAGACTGGACATCCCTGCCTGAACCCAGTCGGTAGTATTCAATTTCAGATACATATCCCATATGGAATGTCCAGGCCAGATTTAGACAGGGAATGGAAGATTCATCCCACAAGCATTCACTGAGCACCACTGGAGTTATGTCAAGCATCCTACTTGATAGTGGAGATGTAGAGATGAAGATGCCTCCTTGTTCTCCAATGCTAGTAAAGAAGGCAGACAAAGAGAATATGCCTGTAAGTCAGGCTGTCTAGTCTCTAATGAAACTCCCTGTATTTCCTAACTGCATGATCTTCTACCTGCCATATGCCTTCTCTGGCTTTGAGACTATCAGCTGGAACTGGATTAAGAGCAGTTGTAGATATTTGTGAGATTCGCTGAAGTCATGATTCAGAAGTACTTGTTTGTGCGGCGTTTGACATACTGCAAATCAACAATAATCAACCGCTAGTAATCCTGCTGTCAAGATATCAGCACCTTTCACACTGAGATAAAGTTATTTTCACATAGTTCTGAGGAAGCAATGAACTAGGCATTAAAATGTGTTTATAAGAGGTGATGCTTCATCTTTGCCTTAGAGGATAAGGAGTTGGTAGCCAGGTAGTGCTTCAGAGAGGAGGCTGGTCAGTAGAGAGAAGAGACATAGTCAATGCCTATGATGGAAGAGAGGAAGATGGAAGGGGAAGATGAGAAGTAAAGGGAAGGGGAGGAAAAAGAGGAAGCAGGGAGGAAAAAGGAGAGGAGGAACAGAAGGGGGAGAGGGAGGAAGAGGAGACAATGAAGGGCAAGGGGAGAGTCAGGAAGGAAGAGGAAAAGGGACAAGGAAATATCACCCTATTTGTCCAGGAAGCTGGCTGGACAAAACCCAAGACCCTTTCTCAAAATAACTAGAGCAAGCTTGTACTGGTGGCTCACACCTGTAATCTTAGCTACTCAGGAGACTGAGATCTGAAGATTGAGGTTTGAAGCCAGCCAGGTAGGAAAAGCCCCTGAGTCTCTTATCTCTAACCACAAGAGAAAAAAAAAGCTGGAAGTGGATCTGTGGCTCAAGTGGTCGAGCACTAACTAACCTTGAGCAAGAGAAAGCTCAGGGATTGTACTCAGACCCCGAGCCCTAAGTTCCCAAGACTGGCGGCACACACACACACACACACACACACACACACACACACACACACACACACACACAATTAGCCGAGCAAAATTGGGTTAAAGACATGGCCCAAGTGGTAGAATGCCTGCCTAGAAAGTGCACAACCCTGAGTTCAAACCCTAGGACCACCAAAAGAAAAGAGAGGGAAATAAAGAAAAGCAATCACAAACAAAACTTTGAAACTGTAACCTCTCTGTACACCAGTTTGATAATAAAAATTTGAAAAAACAAACAAACAAAACTTTGCAATTATCCTGATATAAAGAATTATCCCTAATTCACAGAAGAGGAAAAAGCAAAAGAAAAGAAAATGAAGTTCAGAAAGCAACAGGGAGTGGCCAAAAGTCACAAATCTAGTAACTGATATGGTTCCCTTCTGAGCCTGTCTAATTCAAAAGTTCATGTTCTGAACAGTCTGTTCTCTTGAAGCTAGAGCTTAAAACATGTCTGGGTGTCCAGAGGAGCATAGGGACTAGTCTAGGAGATTGCCCAAGTATGTGCCAATGTTTGCAGTCAGAAGCTCTGGGCCTTGTGTGCTAATGAACAAGTAAAAGCCAAGCTGGTGAGTCGGTCTTTAATGAATGGGGGAAAGTTGTCATGTGCCATGTTACTTACTTCATAAGCATAAGAGCTGGGAGTATCATAGGCTTAGTGTCAACGTGGTGGTTTTTGTGACAGGGAAGAGAGATTCTGGCACTGTCATGCAGTACTAGCAAAGGAGAACATTTAAAGAATGGCAATATGCCCAAAGCTAATAAACAGATTACATAAGATAGCAAATGGAAATGAGTTTTTAATGTGGCACCCACTCATTAAAATCAAGATTCCCTTCGTATACCATTATAAAGGGATAAACATATCAGTTAGGATTCCAGACTTATTAAACACCCTAATGCAGATTTTTCTGCCATAATGAGCATAAGTAAAGGAAAATATGAGGCTACAAGAGCTCAAAAGAGTGCCCCAAAGATTATTTGCTAATACTTTTTATGTAGATGTTAAAAGGCAAGATTCTGAAAACATTAAATTTTTTCCAACAAGGAATATCTTCTGTCCTAAACTAAACTTTCCCTGCCTGTAATACAAAGAAAACAAGGAACCTGAAGGTGGAGACACAAGCAGAAATGAGCCTTTTCTTCCTGTGCATTTCATCTGACTCCCCATGGTTGAATCTCCCACAGCCTCTGCCATTGAATGTTACTTAAGCAGACCTCCTTGGTTGCTTGAAGAGGCAAGTACAGAAAGCTTGGCTGGAGGAACACAGGTCCCCTGCCCTTATGGAGTTTGCCAGATCCTCTAGATATGTATCTATGTTCCTTATAATTGGGCAGAAAGGGAAGGAGAAAAACAATGTTCCTAATAAGGAGACCCAAATGGTTGTTCCCCTGTCCTCAAGGATATCTGTCACTGGCTCTGTCTCAAGGTTCCCCTGCCAAATTCTGGAAGATAAGCTTGGCCCCATAACAGGTGAAATGGCTTCGTGGTGAATGGGCAGGTTCCTAGAGAGGGAAACTGGAAGCATCTGGTCTACCAACCATGGAAATGATCAATTATGTTATTATTGAGAGTAGAATAACTTGAGTAAGTCAGTGATAAAACTCTCCAGCACTTCACGGTGTCTTCATTACCGCTCTCCTGCAGTAGTAGTTTTTCAAAGTGCTTGGACTATAGCCATATGTGGTATCCTCCTAAATATGGCAGGGAAGTTACAAAGAAAGAAAGAAAAGATGTTGTTCTATTCTGTGAGGACTAAAAAAAAATAGGAAGAAGAAAATATGAAAGAATAAAAGCAAAAAACGTTTACAACTGACTAAAAAGCCCATATGGTGTTGACCTAGAAGTACCATCTGTGGTCCTGGTTATCACTCCTCAGAGAGATTTTTTTTTTCCAGCATGTAGAGTAGCGCTAACAATTCTGGCAATGTTCTTCCCAATACAGCGATTGTTACCTTGGGTCAAATTGAATTTTCACCCATCTGGTTGACTCACAAGATGGTAGGTGACAAATATTCTTAATTCTATAGTCAAGGCCATGAGACATATAAAAAGAAACTTTGAAAATGTTACCGCTACTGCTGTGGCATCTATTGCATTGACATCCAGTGAGCAACATTATTTAGTTATATAATAAATGAAAGAAATAACAGTAATTTTCAGGACAAGAACTGAGAACAAGAGACCAGGGATGGTAGGTTGCTGCCTAGTTTCAACTCTCTAGAAAGCCCCAGTGCAATTTCCCCATAGAATTCAAACTTGAAAGAGTTTTGGACTACCCTTCTTTTGGCCCTCATTACAAACTAAGCTGGGAAGATTTGTCATTTCCTCCCTACAAGTCAACTTATGACCACAAAGTTCCCTTTTAATAATAAAGGACAGAGTCAGGAAGCCTTGATTGAGTTATTGACCCATATTTTTACTGTTCACTACTGTGTTATGATTTGTATGCATTTATAAAGGTTTACTGAGAGACTTATGTTTCCACATGTCTGGTTCTATAAACCTACAATGGCCCCAAGATCTATGCACCATTCAAAGGGTTAAAGGAAAAATAGGAAAGTAGAACTAGAACAGAATGATGAACTCAATCTATTTTCCAAGACCACTTCTCTAAGAAATAAGAGCTTCACCAGATTGGGCAGGACAAAGGTCACAGGTGGCTGCTAGAACTAAACATATACATAATTACATACAGGACCATGTAGGCATAGACAGAAAGAACCCGTTTGTAATTGTGGGACCATGAGATATGAGGAGAGGGAAAGAACATTAGAGGGTACATAACGGAAATACATTAATGTCTGTGAATGAAGACAGCAAAATGAAACTCACTGAAAGCTGCTGGAAAATAGTGAGTAAGGAGGATGGGGAAAGTGAGAATCCATGAGGGGGATGCATGTGGTTAAAATACTGTTCATGCATGTACAAAATGCCACAGAAAAACCCCTTCAAAACAGCATATATATATGTATATGTGTATGCATATTTACATATATATGTGTGTATGTACATATAAAGTGGCCAGGAATGTAAAACAGGTCCAATCCAGGGTGGGGTGCTAATGAGAAGGGAGAGAGAAAATGAGGAAACTGAAGAGGGATGAACAAGATCAGAATACATAATATATGTGTGAAAAACAGAGCAATGTGTTGCTGAGATTGTTTAAGAATGGGAGGAGGAAGTGGCTCCCTGGTTCAAAATGGTAGAGCACTAGCCCTGAGTGAAAAACCTCAGGGACAACAGCCAAACCCTGAGTTCAAGCCCCATGACTGGCAAAAAAAAAAAAAAAAAAAAAAAAAGAATGAGACAAATTAGGAAAGTGACAGAGAGGCTGATTCTGATCAAGACACCTTGTATACATATATGGACATGTCAAAATGAAGCTTCTTTGTACAACTAATAGATTCAGGTAAGGACAAAGCTGAATCTGCTCACAGCTCCTCAGCTTGGAGGTGTAAAGACCACTTTCTCACCAGAGACTAAGCACTGGCTTTCCCAATACCATTTTAGAGCCACTGGCTCTCCCCAGAGCTTTTGTTAATGGAGCTGGAGTGCTATCACAACCAATCTAGTTCAAGGACAACACAAGCTTCCTATCACTTCAGCTCACTTTGATGTGCAAAAAGACTCATTTCTAGCTATGAAGTATTTGTGATAAAAGCCCCAACTTCTAGGAATTTGTCCCAAGTACTGCCTGCTAAATACAGATTGAGATTCATACACAAAAATGTCCATTGCATCTTTATTCACATCAGACATTTAGAAACAATGTATATGTCCAGTGATGGAGATGTTGATTAAACAGACTGTATAAGACATCTGATAGATAAAAACAATATAAAAGTATTCAATTTTTATTTTTAAAGAGCTTGCAAAAATACAGACATAATGCTAATGGAAAAAAGTGATAATGCAAACCAAAACTTCAAAATATTCTTCCCCTTCTCTGCATAAAAGGAAGAAAAAGAAGGAAAAGAGGAGAGGAGGAAGAGTTCCTTGGATGAAATATGTCAAAATATAAGCAGTAATTGACTTTGATTATGAGTGGGGATGTTGCAAATTATCTTCCATTTACTTTTGTTTCTAAACTTTCTATAATTTTTTTTGGTAGGGAAGTGAGACCATGTTTGTTGTTTTGTAGCCCAGGATGACCTTGGTCTCATGATCTTCCTACCTCTGCCTCTTACCTTCTGGGATTACAAACCTTGCACTGTCATCCTTTATTTTCTACAAATCCTAATGGCAACGTGTGTTGTCTTTATAGTAAGAAAACAATTAATCAGGTTTTGTGACACACACCTATAATCTCAACACAGAAGAGGCTGAGGCAAGAGGATCTCAAGTTCTAGGCCAGCCTGGACTATGTAGAAAAGTTAAGGTCAGTCTAGGTTGCATAGTAAGACTGTCTCAAAGAAACAAAACAACAACAACAAAATTTGGTTTGGTTTGGTTTGGAACCAGTGGCTCACTGGTCAGAATTGCAGTTCTTGAGGGGAGAAACTAAATCTAGTTGCTCTGAAACTATAGTAAAATTAAATGAAAATAAATAAAAAGAAATTTAGGTTTGGAGTTAAAAACAAAACTCCTTCCATTCTCTGTCACACCTCATTAATTACCACGTTGTTCACCCATAAGGCTCCCTTGAGAGCCTGGAACTGAGAGGTAGTGAAAATATGCTTCAGCCTAGACCACAAGCTATTTCTAAACATCACATGAATGGCTTATTTTATCCAATGTGTAAATTCCTAAGTGAAAATCTAGTGAGACATAAGGACAGAGTATTCATTTTACTCAATTTATATCGGTTATCACTCACCCATTCAATATAAAACAGATTTGTTCAAAAGTACTTCATGGAAGGAGCAGTCACCCTTCCCTACCTACCCAGTTGCATATCTACAATTCAAGCAACTACAGATTGAAAATACAATTTTTGTTTTGTTTTTAAAATCTGTATTCAGGTGCCTTAGTAGCACAGTAGGTAGTATATCCATCTCATAAAAGAGTGGTAAGATCTGAGGATCATGGTTCAAAGCAAGCCTGGACAGGAAATTTCATGAGACTTATCTCCAAATAACTACAAAAAGCTGGAAGTGGAGCTGTGGATCAAGTGGTAGACAAGTCTTGCACAGGAAAGCTCATGGACAGTACTCAGGCCCTGAGTTCAAGCCCTAGGACCTGCAAAAAAAAGAAAAAGAAAAATTAAAAAGTGTATCTATACTGAATCTCTACCTTTTTGCATCACTATTTCCTAAATGATATCACATAACAGCTATTTACACACCTTCATATCTTTGCATTTTATTAAGAGTTATAGTAATTTAGAGAGGAGTTGATATATATGAAAGGATGGGGGTGGGGTATTTGCACCTACTACAGCATTATATGGAAAGGATTTGACCCTTTTCTAACTTTGGTACCCACAGCAAGTCCTGCAACCCACCCTCCAGAGATCCAGTTCTCCATCAATTCTGAGGGATGAAAGTATTTTATGTTCAAGTTGCAAATAATTGAGTTTATTGATATTAATTTTCTAATAAAATTGTTGCATATTTATTTCTTGCCAATTGTGCTTAAATTGCAAGTGTGTTTAAATTCTCATTTCCTTTTTTTCTTCCATATAAATCTATGCGCTCATTTCTAGCAGTTAATACCTCTGGAAAAAGTACAACTTTAGGAGGAAAAACTGGGAGAGAGCAAGGGAAGGGCTGACATTGCCCAAAAAGAAATGTGTTCTTTACCTGATTTATGTAACTGAAACCCCTCCATACACACCTTTATAATAACAATAAAAAATTTTAGGTACAACTTTAAGAATTTTACTGGGCTGGGATGTAGCTCAGTGGCAAAGCGCTTGCCTAGCAAGCGCAACATCCTGAGTTTGATCCCCAGTACCAAAAAAGAAAAGACAAATAATAATAATAATAATAATTTTACCAACCCAAAATAGTTCCGTTTTTTTTTCCAAAAGCTGTTTCGGGTGCATAGTATTTCATTAATCAAGGTTTATTGTTCTCTCCCCCATACCAAAATCACCTTTGGTTATGCTGGAGAGAAAACTGAAATGAGTATCTCTCTGCTTTTATTATCAGTTTTCATAACCTTGTATTACCCATTGGCATTCTTGCTGGCCATCTGGCAACCTTCCACTGCTTTCTTTTGGAGCAGAGAAGCAGTACCAGGGATTGAACTCAGAACCTCCCACATGCTAGGTTTGTTCTCTACCATTTGAGCCACGCCTCTTGCCTGTTGCACTGGTTACATTGGAGGTAAAGTCTAACCTTTTGCTCTGGCCAGCCCAGGCTGTGATCTCCTTTGTGCTTCCCCACGGCTGGGGAGATGACAAGCACAAGCCACTGCTCTCAATTACTGTGCTTCTCCCATAGCTGGAATAACAGCTATGTGCTACTACACTCAGCCATTTGTTGAGATGAAAGGTATTTTTTTATTTGTTTTTTGCCTCACCTGGCCTCAAATCTTGATTTCCTCATCTTGTCTCCCAAGTTGCTGGGATTACAAACTTCAGCCACTGCCCCCAGCTTCTGTATCTTAATGAGCTTTACATTTTCTATTAGTCATTCATTTATTTCTCTAGCTATTCCAAATATCATCAGGGAAATATTATTTAAAACCAGTGTTTTAATTGTTTTATTTGGAGAAAGGGTTGTGGATGTAGCTACTACTGAAGCTTGAACTCAGGGCCTCAAGCTCTTTCACTCAAGGTTGGAGTTTTACCACTTGAACCACACCTCCAGCTTTTTTTTCTGGTTAACTGGAGATAAAAGTGTCTCAAATTTGCCTTCTCTGCATGACACTCAGATTTCAATCTCCTGAGTAGCTATGGTTACAGATATGGTCTCCCATTGATATTCACTATGTTGGCTTTAAAAAAAAAACCTTTCTTTGTAATGACTGAATTACTTACTGAGTTTAATAATCTCACACTCCCCCTGCTCTTGTCCTTATGTAACCCATCTCTAGCTTTTAGTAACAAGTAGAGCAAGAAGCTAGGAAATATTTCAAAAACATTTCTTTTATGGAAGCTTTACATAAAGTCTTTTTAGTGTCCATAAATCTGCTGGTTAACTTTAATACAGGTAGCGTTTTCTAAACCCCTAGTTGATTACAAGAACTTTCCTTGTCATTTTCAATGGTATAGTTACAATATTTCTCTTGAGTTCTCAGACATGTTACAAACCAGTTGTCAAACACTGATGTCATATCTAAAAAGTCAAACACAGCATGGAATGATTGTAGGATGTTCCTTTCTATTTCTGACAGATTGAGCCAAATTGTCCTGCGGTTTATAGATGTTTATCAGTCTCATGGTTATCTTCATTTTCCAATGCTCTACTCATTTTCTGTGTCTGTATTCTCAGACTCATTGCTTACTGGGACATAAATATAAGTCATTAATTAAGCTAATTAATACTTTGAAAGTGAGTCGGTTTAATTCCCCCAATATATTTTTCCATACTGTGTCTGGTTCAACTCTGAGACCTGCTGGGCTTTAGAAATGGAAAGTGTATCATTAATTCATCCACATAGGCTCTGTTTTGTTATTTCTGTAGTGTATATGCGTGTGTGTGTGTGTGTGTGTGTGAGAGAGAGAGAGAGAGAGAGAGAGAGAGAGAGAGAGAGAGAGAGAAAATGAACCAAACTGCCTATAAATAGTCACTTCCCCCAAGGCCATTCCATGTTTGTTTCAGTTTTTACAATACATTCTCACTTGAAGTCTTTTTCTGTCCTGCCGTTTAGTCTACATGGAACCAAAAATTCAATTTCTTGTTGAAACACCTCTTATAGTCAGATGTGGTGGTTCATGTTCATGCCTGGAATACCAGCTCTAAGGAGGATGAGGTGGGAGGATTATGATTTCAAAGCGATCCTTGGCTACAAAGCCTATGTAGGAACACAATCTGACTATTTAGACAGATCCTGTCTCAGAGAGAAGGAAAAAAGGAGAGAGGAAGAAAGGAAAAGAGGGAACAAAGGAGGAAGGGAGGAAAACTATCTCAAAAATATCAAATGTATATGACATCTCAGCACATTCTGCTGCAAAGCTTTCCTTTATGACTGTTTAATCCCTAAACAATAATATAGTATCTAGTAGACTCTTGTATTCAGACTAGTTCTTTACATTTATAATAAACTCTTGGTCCATTTATCCATTTATCTGTGTCTATCTTGTGTGGAACATCCTACTTTTAACTTCTTTTCTTCAAGCCAATCTCTTAAATACAACTATTTAGCAATAGTACAAATAGGAGTGCTGAAGGATTGAAAATGGTGTCATAGAAAGCCTTAGACAATAAAGGCACAGGGCAAAAGCAGGGAGTTCATCTGAGTCATACAGAAAGGCTACAGAAAATTACCTTTATCCAGTAAAATGCTCAGTTAGTTCACCAAGAAGAGGCATTCCAGAAAAAAGGCACTGAATGGGCAAAGGCAGAGTGACCATAAACAATATCAAAGACTGCAGAAAGAGCACCATGTAAGAGGAACATCAGATATGGGGGGTCGGCTGTGGCTGCGTTGGTGAGAATAACAGCAGGAAGCATGCAAGAAGCATGGCAGTGAAGGTACAATTGGTAAGAGATGAGACTAAAGAACGATCTAGGGGAAAAAGTGAAAATAATCTAGGAGTGTAAGATCAGTAGACCTTGAAATCTCTACCACGAATGTCTAGTTTTATGCCATTGGAAGTAGAAACCTCTAAATATTTAACAAGGAAGATGGTACAAACAGCTGGCTATGTGGGGAGAAGAATGAGGAGTAGGAAAGACAGGACCAGTATCAAGAAGACCAGTAAGCAAACTATTACCAAAGTAACAATACTATAGGCTGAACAATTTATTACATAAAGAATAGAGAAGGAAGTCAACAACACAGAAGTCATGCTGTAGGAGGACATTTTAACAGTCTGACAATATAGATAACCACTGACTCTCCTTAGAACAGAGGTTCTGTAAAGCCAACAATCTTTTGTCAGTTTGGTTCACTGCTCCATCCTCCATGTTCCAACAGTGCCCAGTACAGAAAAAGATTGTTAATAAGTAAGCTCCATGAATCAGTTTCATGCTGAGGGTGAGTGTGACAAGTATGATGCCTAGTTTTCTGACTTGTAAAGGGATGCAAAATGCGAGTGTGAGAAGAGAAACTGGTAGGCAGCTAGGTTGCAAGGATATAAAACGAGAGGAAAAATTATGCCTGCTTTCACTATGAATATCATAATTTCAAGTTAGTAATTCAAGGTCATTTCCTCACAGGAGAGCTGAGAAGATAGAATATCTAACTGAATTTGGGTGAACACATTTTTCTAGAAAAACATTATTTGTTCTTTGGGATTTACAAGAGTCATTTCATCTCTTGTGTTTCTCATATTTTGGAAGGTAACCAACCAAGCGAAAGAAGTCTGAGTTTCTTTCAGTGTGGATGTTAAATAGTCTAAGTTTATGATAAATAAGAATGAGACTTTTCACTTAACATAGCACCTAGGCCAAGAGATTCTCTCTGTATGGGCTTTATTCTGCAGATGTACTCACTCACCTAGGTGCACACAGGATGGTCACTGTGTTTATAATTACAAACTTTGAGAAATGATCCAGAAAGAGGTGTATGCTTAGTCTATGCATATAAATAAAACATTAGGCAGCCAATAAATACTGTTGCCCATCTCTGTGTGGCTTGACCTCAGTGGTCTCTAAGATAAAATGTCAGGTAAGAAAAGCAAAATATAGAATGCAATGTGAAGATTGCCATCCCTTGTGTGAGAGGGAGAAGCATTATTATATGTTATATGTAGAATATATATATTATATATATAATATTATATTATATATTATATATATTTTATATATTATATATATATTATATATTATATGTAGAATATGTCTAGAACTGCTGCCACGGTTAGCTTTGATGGACAGAAGTGATATGCTTAGTGTTCACCACACATCTTTTTAATGCTGCTGGGATTCTGGGATTCTTTTCAGCCATGTGTGTATATTACCTGATCGAATCTATTTCTTCGAGGCAAGATGTGGTATAACACAGAAATGACAAGGATGTCAAAAAAAAAATTAGAAAGCATAAAATATAATGGAAGAAATTTGTCATATTAAAGGCAGTTGCATTCTTTTCTGTAATTAAGAAAGAGATGTTCAGTAATGCACAATTTATCAAGCAAATACCAGGAAGTGGAAATAGATGTTTGAGTGGCAGGCAAAATGGGGGCGGGGACCTACAGGAATGAAGGAGAGCAAATGCAGTCATTATATTCAATGTACATTATGTAAACAATGAACTATGCAACATAAAGGCAGAGAATAGGATGAGAGGAAAACAAGGAAAGGGATGACCATGACCAGGAAGCATTGTACTCAAACCTAACTTAAGAAAATATCATTCTATTTGCACACCTACTTATTAATAGTCACTTTTAAAAAGAAAGAGATGTTCTGGCTTCAGACCAGAAAAATAAATCTAATCTTGCTCTTTACATACCTACGGCAAAATGGCAGAACAAATAAAATGACTAATAAATCAACTTAATACTCTAGAAAACATGAATTTAAAGAGGTAAAAGTAGAAGTGATGAAACTTTTTGAAGTTAGTACTAATTAACTATACAAATTAGTAGATTTTATTGTGATATTTTCATACATGCATATATGATGCCGATCTTTCATTTTCCCTAACAACACTTTTTCCAGCCCAACTTTTCCTTTTAATCTCTACATATGAGAGACAGCATGTGATACTTGTCTTTGGCTTGTTTCACTTACACGATGCTATCTATTTCCATCCACTTTCCTTGCAAACAACAGAATTTCATTCTTCCTATGGCTGACTAGACTCCCTTGAGTATTAAAACATAAACCATAGTTTCCTTGCCTCTTCATCTGTTGATGGGCACCTAGACTGTTTCTTAGGGTGGCAACTGTGAACAGTGCCACTGACTTGGATTCCTTTGGGTATGTATTCCCAGGAGTGAGGTAGCTGCAGCATATGACAATTCTATCTGAAGTGTTTAAGGAATCTCCATCCCTTTTTGCCTAGTGGCTATATTAACCTATTCCCCACTGATGGTGTGTTAGTGTTATTTTTTTCTCCACATCCTCACTAGCATCTGTTAAGAAAATAGTTCCTATAATTAAAAACAATAATATTGACTGATCAAAGCAAAATTCAAAGCTTCAAAATGATCATGATTTTGAGTAAACAAATCAGGAGACATTTTTAAAATTTATACAATTCTAGATACAGAGCAGATTTTTAAAATTATAAGTGTAATTCTATGTACAATAGTATACCAATACATTTGACAATCTGGAAGAAATGTTTGATTTATGGATTTCATCAGATATTGAGTTGCTTAATTCTTTTAAACAATGAGCTCTGCTGTTAATGTTATTTGCTTCAGTTTGTTTTTAAGCTAATTGCATGTTGATAATATCTTTCAGACCATAACCAACCCTAGTGGAAAAAATTAAAGAGTGGCCCAAATGCTACTTCTCCAATGGCCCTCAAATTTTCCTTTTAGTTCTGACATATATTCCAGAGTCCACAGCAGAGAATGTCTGCTCCTCATCTCACAAGAGGAGTCTTCAGGGCTTTCAATAACCACTCAGGATAATGTCCAGCTGGTGCCTAGGCCCGTCCGTAGTAATGTAGAATCAGAACTTCAGTGCAGATCTAATTGAATTGGGGCACACCTCCACCTGACAAATTTCCAAGAGATCACAGCTGTGTCCCATAACCCAAATACAGTATACAGTACAGATGGATTTTATTTCTCTCTCTCTCTCTCTATCTCTCTCTCTCTCTCCATTTATCTAGTTAGGATATGTTTACATTTTCCTTACTGCAATGAATACTGTGATAGGACTAAGATAGGAGGGTTAACATATAGCACACTCTGACAAAGTAGTCTCACTAAAGTGGCATCTTCTATAATCAAGTAGGCGCCAGGTGCCAATGACTCATACTTGTAATCCTAGCTACATTGGAGGCTGAGATCTGAGGATAAAGCCAGCCCAGTCAGCTGAGTTCACAAGACACCATCTCCAATTAATCAGTAAAATAGCTGACAAGCACCAGCCCTGAGCAAAAACACCAAATGAGAACACAAGGCAATAGGTTCAAACCATAGTACTAGCACACACACACACACACACACACACACACACACACGGTATAGTTAGTGCAAGTATATAACAACTAGAAAGATGAGGTTTTTGTTCTATTTTTGTCAGTCATGGGACCTGAACTCAGGACCTGGGCACTGACCCTGAGCTATTTTGCTCAAGCCTAGCACTCTACCACTGTGAGCCATACTACCACTTCCAGTTTTCTGGTGATTAATTGGAGATAAGAGTCTCAAGACTTTCCCACTTGGGCTAGCTTCAAACCATGATCCTCAAATCTCATCCTCCTGAATAGCTAAGATTATAAGCATGAGCCACTAGCACCCAGCTTATGGGGGAGGGGTTAAAGTGTGGGTAACAAAATAATAATACTATGAATATGTATTTTCTATAGTTTTGTGTCCTATTAAGAAATAAAATAACCTCTAAATTTAAGCATTCTGCTGTAATAGAAAATGCTAGTGGCTCATGACTATAATCTTAGCTACTTAGAATGCAAAGATCAGAAAGAACATGAATCAAGACAAACCAGGGAAAATAGTTCCCAAGCCTCCATCTCAGCCATTAGCCACCTGCGGTGGAAAGCATCTCTCATCCTAGCTATCTGTGTGGCTGAGATCAGGAAAATCATAGTTTCTAGCTATCCCACTCACAACACTTTTAGGAGACAACACCTCAACAAAAATAGTTGAGCATGGTGGCACATGCCTGTCAACCATGTATGACAGGAAGTATAAATAGGGGTAATATAGTCTAAGCCAGCTGGTACAAAGAACAAGTAATATATCAAAAATAATCAAAATAAAAATGAATGAAGACATGAGTCAAGTGTATAGTATCTGCCTTGCAGGTGAGAAGCCCTGGATTCAAATCCCAGTAGCACCAATTTTTTTTTAATTAAAAAAAAGAAATTAAAAAAATAAGAAATCTATCTATAATTACAGCAAGAGTACAAGAGGTACGAGAGTAATTCATGGTTTTTACTTTGGAAGGCAAGTTATTCCAGCATCATTTATTGAAAAATCATCTTTCTGGGTGCAGTGACACGACTATAATCCCAGTATTCAAAAAGCTAAGCATGAAAATCGTTAGTTTGAGATCAGCTTGGACAGCATAATAAAACACTGTTTGTTAACTTGTTAAATTTAAAAGAAAGAACAATCATCTGTCTTCTCAGTGATGGTAAATGTCCTTTCTATCTTCTAATACTCATATATGCACATGAATATATCTAAGTTATATTCTATGTGTGCCTGTGTGCATGTGCATGTGTGTGTGTGTGTGTGTGTGTGTGTGTGTGTGTGTGTGTGTGTGTGTGCAGGTACTGGGGCTTGAACTCAGGGCCTCGGGCTCTTTTTGCTCAAGACCACTGATCTACCACTTGAACTACAACTCCATTTCCTAGGCTCTGTTCTAGCTCATTGACTTGAATAGTTATTGTATTTTATTATTTATTGACTCTACTACCAACTTCATACTGTCTTCAAATTCTATGGTCTTAGAGGGCATGATTGGTCACCCTTTCCTCCATGATCTTTTCTGTCTTCGGATATTTGTTGAGTGATTACAATAACTTGACTCTTCTATGTGAATTCTAGCTCAGTCTATCATAACCCACAAAAATAGTTCTTGAATTTTTATTTAATTTATAGTTGATTCTATATTTATTTGGTAAAAACATTTTTGTCGTCATGGGGCTTGAATTCAGGCCCTGGACACTGTCCTGGACCTTTATCACTTGGGGCTAATGCTCTATCACTTTGAGCCACAGCACCACTTCCAGTTTTCTGGTGTTTAGTTGAAGTCTCACAGCCTTTCTTGCCCTGGCTAGCTTTGAACTGCATCCTCAGATCTCAGCTTCCTGAGTAGCTAAGATTACAGGCGTTACCATCAACACCCAGATTGCAAACTAACAGTTTTAAAAATTGCATTTTCCCATTAATTAATTTAGTATATGCCTCCACTTAGGGGTCTTTTCTGCTCAGTAAAGTTTTATACCTTTCATGATGAGGTTCTTTATTACGTTATCTTTTGTTGTTGTTGTTTTATTTGGATTTTTTTGTTTACTTTGTATTGGTCCTGGGGCTTGAACTTAAGGCCTGGGTACTGTCCCTGAGCTTATTTGCTCAAGGCCAGTACTCTACCACTGGAGCCACAACTCCATATTCAGCATTTAGTTAACTGGAGATAAGAGTCTCTTGGATTTTCTGATGAGGCTGGCTTTGAACCCCAATCAGATCACAGCTTCCTGAGTATCTAGGATTAAAGGCAAGAGTCATCAGTGTCGAGCCTTTATTAAGTTTTTATCCAGGTAACAAAGGATTGAGAAAAAAATAAGTCTTATTCCATAAGCCCAATTTTTTATATGTAGATATCGGACCATCTTTTACTCTATGCTTTAGTTTATTTCAGCAGGAAATTACTGACTTTAAACACACTGCTTTTTTCCCGAACATTTGGGGCTAGGATGTGATGTCCTTTATCTCAATAATGATTCCTATTGTTTCCTAGAGCACGTGGCATCCAATTCTTCCTTTCATACTGACCCGTTTCCTATTGAACACTGACTCAAAATTTGCTGTCACATGATGCTTTTTTTCTGTGTCTTTCAAACCTGAATGTTCTTCCTCTCTTCATTAGTTTTCTATATTAAGATGCATTGTAGCCACAAACTCACATATTGACCTAAACCTCTTTGTACAACTTAAAGATAACTCAACAAGTAAAATTAAATATAAAATAAGCTTTCCATGAAATGGGAAAAGAAGGAGCATATTACTTCCATTCAATGTAAAGATTCACTTCTTAAAGCATAAGCAAGAAACAAATTCTCTTCTGCAAGGAAATATGGATTCCACGATACTTCCTGTGTACTCATTAAATATCGCTCCCCAGAAACATAAGCTTCGTGGCCCTTGGTGACAAATAGTAAGTGCATATAAATAACATTTCTTATGGCTTTCTTTTTATGTTAGTGAATTTTAAGGTTATAAGGGGAATTCTTTAGTGTTGTAAAAGTGGAGATTATTCCCAATAGTTGCTTCATAGTAGCAGCATCTGTTGTTAGTGACAACACCTTCTCTACAATGAGTCCCCAGCTCCCTCTTCCTGCTTGTCTTGTCAACAGTCAGATCTCCCATAAGCATTCATGCTTCAGGACTTTCTATTCCATTTCTACCAGTGATATTCTTCCCTCAAGAATTCTTTTCTCCCCTCCATTATTAAAAGGAAAGTCATTATTGTGTTGTCTGTTTTCTACTTCTTACAACCTGGATGTACTGCTTCAGTTATCCCAGAAGATATTTGAGGTCATTGAGAAGACTGAAGGGTCAAAGACATCCCAATTTTCATATCCTGGGGTAACTATGGTTAAGAAGTAAGTGTATCAATGGACCACTGACTACATAACTCACTAGCTAATTTTTTCCATCTTTGGACTTGAACTCAGGGCCTGGGCACTGTCCCTGAGCTTTTTTTGCTCAAGGATAGAGCTCTACCACTTTGAGCCACAGTGCTACTTCCAGTTTTTTGGTGGTTAATTAGAGAGAAGAGTCTCTCAGACTTTTCTAACCAGGCTGGCTTTGAGCCACTAGCTATTTTAAATATCAATTTCTCAACCTATGATTTACAGTAGGATGTACACATTCTTTTGTAGATCCCATAAGTCTTGACTTTAAAACTGCAATTAGCAGAAGAGGACACTTTTCTTTAGTCTCTTGTTTCTCACTATCATAATTATAACCAATGTAATTTACGTAAGGTGGTGGGTATCTCTGTTCAGAAGTTAATGACACAGCTCCCTCTCATTGAACCCTTGCTGTGCATGTATGCCCTGTGGTTATAAGTCTACTTTACAGGTATTGAAATAGTCTCTGTTCAGATGTGGTCTAATTGATTTAATAAAACTCGAAGGGAAAATACACTGTTAATGGTTGCCTTGTCTCAAATTGCAGATTACAGTATTTCGGATGGGATCAGAAGGACATCAGGACATTGACTTAGCAATCCTGACAGCTTTACTCAAAGGTAAAACAGTTTCTTTGTCTGTAGAGTACAAAATTAATTTAAATGAATTAAAAGAGCAACCGTATGTTGCCTACTAGTGAATATAATCCCAAACAATACCCTGATATACCTAACTATTGATAATATAGGGCCTCTTCTATAAGACACTGTGACTTCTATTAAATGATTATGAAATGGACCAATGATAGTATAATTAAGTGTATAATGCTCAAAAACATTTCACATTAAGTGAACCATAAAAATATGTACAGAAAAATGTTGACATACCATGTAAGACATTGTTACCGGAGGTTATTTAATAATATTTATCTTTCTCCAAAACCATTTGATATAGCATTTATATGAATGGGGTGTGTGTGTGTGTGTGTGTGTGTGTGTGTGTGTGTGTGTGTGTGTGTGCATTAAAAATTGAAAATCAAGCCAGGTTTTGGGAGCTCGTGCCTGTAATTCTAGTTTCTCTGGAGGCTAATATCCAGAGGGCTATGGTTCAAAGCCAGCCCAGGAAGAAAAATCTACAAAACTTTACTTTTAATTAATAAACAAAAAGTTGAGCTTGAGACATGGTATAAGTGGTAAGAGCTGTGGGATAAAAGGCAGAGTGAGAGTGTGAAGCCTTGAGTTCAAGCCCTAGTACACACACACACACACACACACACACACACACACGTATGTAAGTATGTGTGTATTATGTATCAAGAAAAAGCAGCTTTTGTTCAGTTCTGAAATTAAAATTGGAGGTATAAAACAAAACAAACCACAAACTTTGATGATGTGATTCTTTTTTTAATTTAATTTGTTTATAAATTGAACACAAATTTTTGACAATGTATTGTGCAAAAAGGGTACAGTTACATAGTAGGGCAGTGTGTACATTTCTTGTGATATCTTACGCCCTGTTTTTCTATCCCTTCTCTAGGTCAGGTAGACATATATACAATATAGAATATATCAAGAACATATACAGTAGCCATGTGGCTACGCTCAAGAAAGTTCGCCTAGGGCTTTAAATGTAATGTCGATATTAGACAATATGTCGACAATAGTCTTATATGAACGTACATACCTAGCTTTTGAGCTATTGTATTCCCCTGAGAGGGCAATTTTTGACCTTTATATGTTGAGTAACTGTTTGGTTTTAGTTACATACTGTTGGATTGCTGCCCCAATCCTATGGGGAATACTATTTGACAAGCAGTTTTTGGTTTCACAGACTTGGTCTCTACTGTCTCTCCGTCTCCCTTTGTTAACAGTCATATATCAGGGAGATCATGCCCCTTTGTTTTCTGTGTTCTAGGCTTGTCTCGCTCAACATTATTTGTTCGAGTTCTGACCATTTCCCTGCGAATAACAATATTTCACCATTCCTAATCGCTATGTAGTATTCCATTGTGTATAAGTACTGTATTTTTTGGATCCATTCGTCTGTGGAGGGGCATCTAGGTTGTTTCCATATTTTGGCTATTGTGAATTGTGCCGCAATAAACATGGAAGTACAAATGTCTTTTTGATATCTTGGGTTTTGCTGTTTAGGATAGATGCCTAGGAGTGGTATGGCTGGGTCATAGGGTAGGTCTATATTGAGCTTTTTGAGAAACCTCCATACTGTTCTCCAAAGTGGTTGTACTAATTTGCACTCCCACCAACAATGGAGAAGTGTTCCTCTTTCCCTGCACCTCCTCCAGCATTTGTTGTTGCCTGAGTTTAGAGTATAGGCCATTCTAACTGGGGTGAGGAGGTATCTCAGGGTTGTTTTTATTTGCATTTCCTTTATTACCAGGGATGTTGAGCATTTCCTCATGTGTTTCTTTGCCATTTTTATATCTTCTCTTGTGAAGTCTCTCTTTAGCTCCTTTGCCCATTTCCTAATAGATTTATTGGGCTTGGAGGGGCTTAGTTTTTTGAGTTCTCTGTAGATGACAGATATCAGGCCTTTGTCTGTTGCTGTGCTGGTAAAGATCCTTTCCCATATTGTTGGCTGTCTTTCTATTTTGGTGGCTATGTCCTTAGCTGTGCAGAAACTTTTTAATTTGTAGTAGTCCCATTTATCGAGTCTTTCCCCTATTTGTTGTGCCCCTGGGATTATATTCAAGAACTTCCTTCCTGTGCCTATAAGTTCTAGCGTCTTTCCTACTCTGTCCTTCAGTAGTTTCAAGGATTTAGGTCTGATATTGAGGTCCTTGATCCATTTTGAGTTGATCTTGGTGCATGGTGATAGGCTTGGGTCTACTTTGAGTTTTCTGCATATGGCTGCCCAGTTCTCCCAGCACCAGTAGTTGAAGAGGCTATGTTTATTCCATTGTATGTCTTTAGCTCCTTTGTCGAATATCAGCTGGCTGTAAGAGTGCGGTTTTATTTCTGGATCTTCAATTTTAAGCCATTGGTCTTCCTATCTGTTTTTATACCAATACCAGGCTGTTTTTGTTATGATGGCCCTGTAGTAGAACTTGAAGTCTGATATTGTGATACCTCCTGCACTGCTCTTTTTGCCTAGAATTGCTTTGGCTATTCTAGGTTTTTTGCTGTTCCATATGAATTTATGGATTGGTTTCTCTATTTCAGTGAAGAATGTGGCTGGGATTTTGACAGGGATTGCATTGAATTTGTATAACAATTTGGGCAATATGGCCATTTTCACTATAATGATCCTGCCTACCCATGAGCATGGGAGGTCTTTCCATCTCCTTGTGTCTTCTTTGATTTCCCTTATTAGATTTTTGTAGTTTTCATTGAATAGGTCCATCACATCCTTGGTTATGTTGATCCCTAGGTACTTTATTGTTTTTTTTTTTTTTGGCTACTGTAAATGGAATTGTTTCCATAATTTCCTTTTCTGTTTGTCTATTGCTGGTGTACAGAAAAGCTGCTGACTTTTGTGGATTGATTTTGTATCCTGCAACTTTGCCAAACTGGTTTATTAGGTGTAGGAGTTTGGGTACTGAGTTTTTTGGGTCCTTCAGATATAAGATCATGTCATCTGCGAATAGGGATAACTTGATTTCTTCCTTGCTGATGTGGATCCCTTTGATGTCCTCCTCTTGCCTTATTGCTATCGCTAGGGATTCCAGCACTATGTTGAAAAGAAGTGGGGAGAGTGGGCATCCTTGTCTTTTTCCTGAGTTTAGGGGGAATGGTTTAAGTTTCTCTCCATTTAATATGATATTAGCAGTTGGTCTGTTGTATATGGCTTTTATTGTTTTGAGGAATGTTCCATCTATTCCTGTTCTCCCCAAAGCTTTTAATAGGTATGGATGTTATATTTTGTCAATGGCTTTTGGGCATCGACTGAGATAACAGTGTAATTCTTAATTTTAGATCTGTTTATGTGGTGAATTACGTTGATTGATTTACGGATGTTGAACCATCCTTGTGACTGTGGGATGAAGCCTACTTGGTCATGATGTATGATTTTCTTGATCAGTTTCTGGATCCTGTTAGCTAATATTTTATTAAGGAGCTTTGCGTCTGTGTTCATTAGTGATATTGGTCTGTAGTTCTCTTTTTTTGTTGGGTCTTTGCCTTGTTTGGGAATGAGTATGATATTAGCTTCGTAGAATGAGTTTGGGATTTCTCCCTCTGTTTCTATTTTCGCGGAAGAGTTTGAGGAATATTGGTATTCGCTCATCACTAAAGGTTTTGTAGAATTCGTTGGCGAATCCATCTGGGCCTGGGCTTTTCTTTGTTGGGAGGTTCTTGATTACCTCCTGTATCTCACTGTAAGTTATTGGTTTATTTAGTTGATTTATTTCTTCTTGGTTCAGTTTGGGCAGTTTGTACTTCTCTAAGAATTGATCCATTTCTGTAAAATTATTGTTTTTTGCTGAGTAGAGGTTTTGGAAATAGCTCCTTATGATTGTTTGAATATCATGTGTACTTGTTGTGATTTTTCCAGTGGAGTCCTTGATTTTACCTATATGAGTCTCTTCTCTTCTTTTTTTTGTAAGTCTTGCAAGGGGTCTGTCAATTTTATTTATTTTCTCAAAGAACCAGCTTTTAGTCTTATTTATTTGTTGAATGGTCTTTCTATTGTCAATCAGATTTATCTCTTCTTTAATCTTTGTGATCTCTCTCCTCCTAGTCGTTTTAGATTCTGTCATTTCTTGTTTCTACAGTTGTTTTAGTTTCATCGTGAGGTTATTCACCTGCTCTGTTCCATTCTTTTAATGTGAGTGCTGAGGGCAATGATCTTGCCCCTCACTACTGCCTTAGCTGTGTCCCATAGGTTTCTTTGTGATGTGTTTTCATTGTCATTGTGGCTTATGAATTCGTTGATTTCATCTAATTTGGTCTGTGGCCCAAGTGTTGGATAGCAGTGTGGGGTTTAGCCTCCAAGAGTGTGTATAGCCTCTGTGGTATCCTTTGTTATTGAGGGTTACCTTTAATCCACTGTGGTCAGATATAATACATGGGATGACATCATTACTTTTGTATTTGCTGAGGTTCTTTGTATGGGCTATGACATGGTCTATTTTGGAATATGATCCATGGGCTGCTGAGAAGAAGGTGTATTGGGTCTCTGTAGGGTGGAAGATTCTGAATAGGTCTGTCAGATCCATTTGGGATATGGTGTTACTTAGGTTCTCAGCTCCCTTGCTGATCCTTTGGGTGTTGGATCTGTCTCTTGGAGAGAGTGGGGTATTAAGGTCACCCACTATGATTGTGTTTGCATCTATCTTGTTCTGTAATTCTGTGAGAATTTGCTTGACATATGTAGGGCCTCTTTTGTTCGGTGAGTATACATTCATCACCGTGATGTCTTGATCCTGGATTTTTCCTTGTATTAATATATAGTGTCCTTCTTTGTCTTTTTGAGTTGATTTTAATGAAAAGTCCAGCTTGTCTGAGATCAGGATGGCTACACCGGCCGTTTTGGTAGGTGCATTTGCTTGGTAGATCTTGCTCCATCCTTTCATTCAGAGCCTGTTTTTGTCTCTTGCTGTAAGGTGGGTCTCTTGTAGGCAGCAGATGTCAACTTTTTGTTTGAGGATCCATCCTGCCAGTCTGCTTCTCTTTATCGGAGAGTTTAAACCACTTATATTTAAAGAGATCAAGGATAAGGGTGTTTTTTCTCCTTCCATTTTCTTGTTGGGCTGCTTTTTCCTCTTTTTTTTTTTTTTACTTGTCTTTAGTGAGCTGTTCTTTCTGTTGGGCTTTGGCTATTGTAGTTTCTTTCTGTTTCTGTCTGTGTGTCTTGTACGATCTCTGTTGGGTGGGGCTCCCCTCTTAGAATTCACTGTAGGGCTGGTTTTTTATTCACATATTCCTTTAGCTCCTCTTTGGTGTGGAAAGATCTGGTTTTCCCTTTGAATGTGAACTCCAATTTCGCTGCATATTTGATCCGAGGTTGCATATTGTTAGCCTGAAGTACTTGGATGGTGTTCTTCCAGTCACTTTGTGCTTGGTAAGTTTGTGTGGATAGGTCTGCTGTTATTCGAATCCTCTTCCCATTGTAGAAAATTTCTTTCTTCGCTTTGGCTGAATTCAGAATTTGCTCTTTAATCTTGAGATCTGAAGTCTTGAATATTATGTGCCTTGGGGTGACTTTTCTGGGGTCTGGCCTGCCAGGTGTCCTATAGGCTTCGGTTACCTGGATGGGGTCCCTTGTGAGACTGGGGAAGTTTTCTGCAATAACTTTATTGAGAACATGTCTAAGCCCTCTGCTCTGGTATTCGGCTCCTTCTTCTATTCCAATTATGTGCAGATTATATCTCTTGTCTTTGTCCATTAGTTCCTGGATTAGTCTGCCCTGAAGCTTCACCATTTCTTGAAGTGTGGTCATTTTCTGGTTGTTGTCGGCTGCTTCATCATCCAAGCGAGAGAATCTGGATTCCATATGGTCAATTCTTTGTGCTGTGGATTCAATTGCGGAGTTTATGGATGTCAGAGAGCTATTTATGGTTGTCAGATCAGCTCTGATCGTGGAAATTTCTTCCTTTAAAGAGTTGTATTTTAAATGTATTTTTTCATGCATTTCAATTCTCAGGATGTTAAGGTCTTCTTTTAAGGAGGCTTGCATTGTATCCATTTTTGCTTCCATTTCTTTCTTGGCTTCCTGGGTGTCCTTCAAGATTTCCACTCTAAACTCCTGGAATTGTTTTCTGATTTCATTTCTGACGCTTCCCATCGTTCCTGTTAACATGGTCTCATTTGCTTTTTTATTCTCCATCTCCTCTTCAGTCGTGCTGCTTTTTGGAGCTGGCAACTTGGCTTGCTCTTTGATGAACTGTTATGTTTCTTTGTGATTTGCGCATCTGGAGATCTGTGGATAGCTTCTCAGGTTTGGTTTAAAGCTCTGCCCTCCCTCCTGTGTAGGCGCGTCTACAAGAGCAGGTGCTGCCGCTGTGGCCCCACCCACCTGTGCGGGGTACGCCTACCAGAGCGGTCGCTGTCACCAGGGGCCCTGCCCACCTGTGCGCTGTGTGCCCGCTACAACAGGCACTGGCACTGTGGCCCCATCCACTTTAGCGGGGTACGCCTCCCAGAGCAAGCCCTGGGTTGTTGGGTTGTGTTTGCGCCCTCCCGCGAGTCCGTTGTTGGGTGCGGTATGTGTGGGGCCCAGTGGGATCAACTGTCCGGGTGCGGGTTAGCACACTCAGACCTCACCTCCGCTGCGAGGGGGGGACGTGATCAGGCCCAGGTGTCCCTGCTGTGCTGGTATTGCCCACCAGCGCCTGTGATTTTAGTTGTAAGAGTCCACGAGGTCCAGGCGCCTCGGGTGGGGCTTGCACTGCCGGCCGTCCCCCAGCCCCTGTTGGGAAGGGGGCAGGGCCGATTCAGCCAGTTCAGGATCCTGTGCGGCCTTGGGGCTGCTCCGCCCTTCCCCTGCTAAACTGACTTCCCAGCGCCTGATGGTAGCTTCCCACCTGATTTGGGGGTTCTTTGTTCCCTCGGGGTGAGGAGGGGGAGGGAGGGAGATCTAGCTTCTTTGTAGGGCTTGGGTCTCTGATAGCTGGTCTCCCATTGGGGGATGGGGGGTAATGGGGAACTCACTGATCCTGGATTGTGTGTGTGTCCCGCGCAGCCGTTGGTCCTTCAGGGGGAGGCAAAGTGTCGTGGTGGCATCCCCGGCTCCCCCCTTCTGCGAGGCTGGGTTCCCCAGCCGCCGTCTGTCCGATCCCGGTGTGGACCCGAACTTCTCATTGCTGCCGTTGTATGTCTTGGTCCACACCCTCCCTAGTGTCCATGAGGTCCCGCTGTCTGGATTCTGCGCTCCCGGCAGCCTGTCTGCCGATCGCCGGGTTCCCCTTTCCCAGCCTGGCCCTGTTCGGGCCAGGGTCGGCTGGTGGGGGGAGGGTGCCCCAGAGATTCTCCGGCTCCGTGTAGGTTTTCGGCTCTTCTTTTTTACTCCTTTGTGTTTTCCTGTGTATCTCCACTGCTTCTGGCTGCTGGTTTTGCTGGGTTCTTGATGGGGTGTTGGGTGTTGGAGTTCCCAGCTTGCTATTCAGTTGGAGCGAGTCGGGGTGCCTCCCTACTGTGATGGTGCCATCTTTCCTCCCCCCCGCTATGATGTGATTCTTGATGCATGTCTGGCATTCTCTTGTTGCCCCATAGTTATCTTGTTGCAGTATTAATCTCATGTCTGGTTATTACCTGCTTATACTCACCATAAATTGTAATCCTCCTGAGAACAAAGAGTATGTCTTATTCATTACATACCCTGAACGCCTTGCGAAATTCCCAAGTCATGACAACATTCACTCAACTTTTGTTGAATAAATGGAGAAATAAATGACTGGATTTCTTGAGGTTTGGTAATATTCAACATTCCAAAGTCAATACTCAAAAATGCCTATTTCACTCTATTTCCCCATCTTCTTAACTCTTCTATAGTTAATAGTTTTTGAGAACATACCATGGTGGTAGCTACTATGCGATGTTCTTTAGAACTAATGTATATGTTCATTACTGCAACAATTATATGATACAGGAGCAATTTTTAATCTCCATTTTACAGATGGGGTAAGTAAAGCTACAAGACATATACTAACTTAATTTCCTGGCCTTTAGGACAAGTATATGTAATTCTTCACTATACCACATGTGACCTATTAATAATAGTTGTCAATTTTATCAACTCATCTCCCAAAATTATATGCACAGTCATCAAAATCCTGATCACATTTTCAGAAATTTACTATCCTATAAAACAAATCATGTATTCCAGATTGAGTACTTTTGCTCTAAAACATTTTATTTCAGTCTACTTCACCTTTAAACACTGGGTAAAAGAGTTAAAGGACCACACTTGGAAGGAATAACAAAATAAAAATTTTTAAAAAAACTCCAGATATCATCCTTCTTTTGTAAGATACAAAGTTTAGGGCCAGTAACTTTCTGATATTGCCTCTTCCTCTATAAAGATAAGAAAAACTATTGATAACTGACATTTATAGTACAGTTGCTTTGGTCAAACACTTTTAAGCTCACTTGATGGATAGGTTTATTTATTCTTTACAGTAGTTCAACTACAGTGTATTATAAGCCCCACCTTGTCATTCCTTATAAGAAAATGAGGAACAAAGCAAGTCAGAAATTTGCAAAAATTAGCTGGCTGATAAATGGAAGATAATGAGAATCTCCAGATCTCATTTATATACACTGCCATGTTAGCATATATAATACACCATTACATACTATATAATAAATGAATCATGTAATGACCTTGAAGAAGACATACCACAAATGAAGAGAAGATCAGTGAGGACATAGCAGCCATCATCATCTCAGAAAAGTTCTTTCTTTTTCTTTCACCAATTTGTGAGACTTTAAATTGTGCATTACCTTTGATCAGTCCTAGAATTCATCTGTCCCATTACAGAATAGCTGTTTTCCAACTTGTGTGAGTATAACATTTCATATAAAATGAAACACAGTTTGTGTCATTACCACATAGCTATACAAAGGCATTTCGAAAAATGAAATTAAAACTAAAATAATATTTGCATGGACAATAGGCAATCAAGTGCTATTCTATTCTACTTCATTGTCTAGAATGCTGACTGTGTCCCACCAAATTGATTTCATGACCCACTAATGGGTCATAACAGTAGAGAAACACTGCCATAGATGACGAGAGGAACTTATGATTGCTCTATGAAATTAAGATTTCTAATCATTCCTATAAACATTATTTATCATCAGTTGATGGTAATGGGAATTTATGCCATTAAAAGATAATAATAAACTATCAATTCCATTTTGCTAAGGCTTTTAAATGCTCTCATTATTGACCTTGTTGATTTATGGAGAGTGTCAGGGAATAATACTTTTACTATCCTATCTGAGAAGCCAAGAACACTTACATTTCTATCAGTTCTATCAGTTCCAAATTCTTAAGTTTGTGAGATTCTTTCCAGGTAATGTGATCTGACAGTTAATTTGTACAGCCCCATTTAATTTTAAATTATCTAACAGAGAATATTTGTAAAGTCCAATTTTTATTCTGAAAATGTACTGAGAAATGTATAAGTTAGATAGGAAATAAAAAGAGCTGTGAAAGTAACCTCTGGGTCATAAATCCAGAGGCATAAAAAATATGGCTGGAAAATCAGGTGGCTGTGGGAAAAATATACTTGTGGTTTTCTTGTCTCTGACCTGTTCAATTTTCTTCACTTTACATATGACACATTAGAGGCTAATGTTTATATAATGCAGACCAGTCTGTGTTCAAACAGAGAGGGGTGGGGAGAGAGAGAGAGAGAGATTGAGAGAGAGAGAGAGAGAGAGAGAGAGAGAGGAGAGAGAATGCTATTTCAGACATGCAAGAAGCTGAGAGTTTCTTCAAGTGGTGACATAGGTTACTTTTGAGACTATATGATGTCACATTTGTCCTTTATACTAAAGGAACTATTCCTGACAGTGGTAGCTGAGTGCAGATGTATCCCCTACACACAGAGAGAGACCAGAAATAGAGCATGTCTAGTTATTATTTAGACAAGCAGCAAATCATTTTAGCATAAATGTCAGCAAATGAGATCATCATAGAATTTTTTAAATCATTCATTTTATATGTGTGTGTACATGCAAGTGTGCCAGTCCTGAGACTTGAACTTGACCTGGGCACTATCTCTGAGCTTTTTTGCCTCAAGCCTAGTGCTCTACCACTTGAGCCACAATTCTACTTCTAGCTTTTCTCATAATTTTGTGTATCACAGACTCCTGCCTAGGCTGACTTCAAACTGCGATCCTCAGATCTCAGCCTCCTGAGTAGCTAGGATTACAGAAGTAAGCCATCAGCACCCAGCTAAAATAATTCAATATTTACCTGACTTAACTGGGAATCCTGTATTTTGATTTCCTGAATCAGGCTATCCTATTCCAACGAACTCTGATGCCATAAACACTTCTGAACTTCAGACACATTTAAGTGATTCTACAGGAAGAATAACTTGAAAATCAAAAGTCAAAAAAGGCAGAAATGAAGGGACAAAGAGTGAACAAATGCAGCAGTTGTACTAGATAATAGTCACTAAACACTATGTTGAAAATAAACTATACAACTTGTGTGAAGGGGGATGGGAAGGAAACACTGGGAGAGAGCAAGGGAGAGTGATATTGTAAACAAAATGCTTTTGACTTACATAACTATAACTCTTTTGAACATCACCTTTATAATAACAATAACAATTTTTTTTCTAGAAAGGTTCCTCAACTTTCCTCAACCTTCCACCTGCTTCCTCTTCTTAGCTGGCCCTGCCTCAATCAGCTCCAAGAGCAACGTCCCACTAGAAAGCACCCTAAAACTGCCTCAATAAACAACTGGGTATTCTTCACCCTGTTCTGAGTTAGCAGCCTTGTCTTGCCCAGCTCACTCACTCAGCAGCATAAAACCTCTTGCACCAGTCTCCATAAGGACCTCTGGAGCCTTCCTGTGAATAAAATATCCCCACTTGTTCAAATTTTCTCATAGACCTTGGATTCAATAAGCAAAGTTTAAGCCATATAAGCAGACATAACCTGCCATTCCTCTTCATTCTTTTATTTTTCCCAGTAGTAAATCTGTTTAGTAAAGACAATTTCGCTCATACAGAACAGTCCTAGACACACCAACACAGATGAGGAAGGGGCTGTAGAGACCTGGGCCCTGCCCCCAGGCGGGAGGCAACCGTGTGCCCCTCCACCATCGACTCCTGAGGGAGACACCCCTCCTCCAAGGGGAAGGGAATATACTGATGTAGAGAGTCATTGCTTGTCCTCCGGTAGTGCGGGAGAGCATGACTGCTCAGTGGGCAAGGGCCCGGACCTCCAGCGCCCGCACTTCCTTCCTCCTCTTCAGAAGCAGAGGGCTGGGCTTGTCTTCAGTCTTTTTGACCTTGATCTGCCCTCGCACATCGTGACCAAGGCACCCATCATCTCCTCCTTGATGTCCCCCCACCGCTCCTTGTCCTCCTTCAGGACCTGGCTGGTGTGCAGTGGAGTCTGAGGGACCTTTGTGGACTGCAGGGTCCAGGAGTGGATCATGAACTCTGTGATGGTCGTTGTCTGGGTAGGCACTGGTTTCAGCTGGTTCCGGATCAGCATCTCACTTCTTCTGATACTTCTGACCATTCTGGGCTGAAATTCAGACTTCATCCACCTTCTTAAAAATGTAATATGTGTCGATCGTTGACTTCCATAATGGAGAAAGGCCTTTCTTTTTTCCTTTGAATACAACTTCTATTGGTTAAAAAAAAAAAAAAAGTTCATCTGAGGCATAGGGAGAAAATAACCTTTATTTATTCTTGCTTTTTCTTATAAAATATTTTGAAAAGGCCAAAGGGAAAGGAGAATTAAAATTAAAAATATCATAATGTTTCTCTTAAAATTTGTCAGGGTCATAAAAACCAAAGGAAGGGAAGTCTAAGAAATTGTCACAGCCTAGAGGAACCTAAGGAGATGGATCACATAATGTAATGTGCGTCCCTGAAACTGAAATTTTTAAAAATGGGAGGCCAGACACAGGTTTAAAAAAAAACTGAAAAAGAAAGTTGAAGTATAAACTGTAAGGGAAAAAAAGAAAATACGTTATCACCCAATATGGATCTATGCATGATACCTGTTGGAATCAAAGACCTCCATTAACCCTTTGTGTTAAAAAAAACATAACAATTTGTGAAGTGAATAGTAAAAGTCAAGTACACATGTATTCACAGGACCATGACCAGCACAAACTTTATCTGTACATAATATTTAGGGAGCTGAGGCTATACTCAGTGGTAGAGTGTTTGCCTAGAATGTCCAGGCCCTGGGTTCAAATCCCCTAACTTCCTTCACACCAAGAAAAAAAAAGGAAAAAACAGTAAAACTATTAAAGCTGGGTATGGTGTTGCACATCTGTAATTCTAACACTCAAAAGGCTGTAAAACAGAAGGAGCATAAGTTCCAGGCCTTCCTGAGCTGCACAGAAACACTGTCTCAGAATAAACAAAAAGTCCATCTCTATAAATCACATAGGTTGAATAATAGCTTATCACTGGTGATCTAAGAAATGGCTACCTATGCTCATGTGGAATCTAAACAGATAAACCACACAACCTACATAAAATCAAATTTCTCCATCTACTTATCACGATCAATTCAGAGATAATACCTAGTTTTCTATTATTTATTTATATTTCTTTTCATCACACCATATTAATTCTATCAATAATTAGGCAATGGGGGCTGGGGATATAGCCTAGTGGCAAGAGTGCCTGCCTCGGATACACGAGGCCCTAGGTTCGATTCCCCAGCACCACATATACAGAAAATGGCCAGAAGCGGCGCTGTGGCTCAGGTGGCAGAGTGCTAGCCTTGAGCGGGAAGAAGCCAGGGACAGTGCTCAGGCCCTGAGTCCAAGGCCCAGGACTGGCCAAAAAAAAAAAAATAATAATTAGGCAATGTATCACCTGTGGATATGTAGGAGACAAACTTCTACTTAACATATGCATCTATAAATTAGTCCCAAATGCAAACGAAAGCTTGAAACAAAGCTTGAATTACACAAAGAGCGACCAATATCTTTCTGTAGAACTTTAGACAAATTTAAGGAGGAGGGAGGGGGGTATGAGGGATGAGGTAACAAACAGTACAAGTAATGTATCCAATGCCTAACGTATGAAACTGTAACCTCTCTGTACATCAGTTTGATAATAAAAATTTGAAAAAAAAAAGAAATATAGACATAAATTTGAAATCTAAGTGGATAAATAATTTTAAGTACATTTTTTTTTTTCTGTGCCAGGCCTGGAGTTTGAACACAGGGCTTGGGTGCTGTACCTGAACTTCATTGCTCTAGGCTAGCTCTCTACTACTTTAACTACAGCTCCACTTCGGGCTTTTTGGTAGTTAATTGGAGATAAGTCTCACGGGGAGCTTTTCTGCCTGGGCTGGCTTGGGACCACAATCCTGAGATATCTGATCAACATGTTTTTCTTCTTCTATTCATGTATATTCCTGTGTACATAAGGGTTTCTTTTTGATACTTTCATGCAAGTATACTTTCACCCTCTCTGTTGCTCTTCCTTACCCCCTCTTGCCCCACTTTTGAACAATTCAGGTTTCATTATTCTATTTCATACATGTATATGCATTACTTCAAGCACATTCACCTCCTCTTTGCCCTATCCTTTCACCCTCTTTACCTTCTACTGCCTCCAACCCAAACTGGTGTACCACTCTGAGTGTCAGACTTAGGTCTAGATTCCCCATAAAAGAGTGAATACACTGTATTTGTCTTTCTCAATTTGCCTATTTCACTTAACATGATTTCCAGTTCTATCCATTTTCCTACAAATGGCATAATTGCATTCTTTATGGTTTAATAAAAATACAATTTCTATATATAAAACATTTTCCTTATCCATTAATTAGTTTATGCATACCTAGGCTAATTCCATAATTTGGTTGTTAGGAATATCACTGCAAGAAATGTGAGTGAGGAGGTAGCTTTATTGTATGCTGATTTACATTCCTTCAGATATATACCTAGGAATGGTACAGCAGGATCATGTGATAGTCCTGCCTTTAGTCTTGTGAGAACACCATGTACTCATTTCCATAGAGGTTGCAATAATTTACATTCCCACCACATGCATAAAATTTCCTTTCTTCACACTCTCACCCACTAACATTTCTTCTTGTGATTATTGGGAACTGTCAGTTCAACTCATGCGTCCATTTATCATTTGGTCTTCTGGTGTTTAATTTTTGGAACTCTTTGTATATTCTGGATATTAGTTCTTTATCCAATGAACAACAAGATATTATCTCATTCTGCAGATCGTCTCTTCAGTCTGGTCATTGTTTCCTTTGATGTACAGAAGCTTTATAACTTGATGCAATCCTATTTGTCAATTCTTGCTCTCATTTCCTGAGCAATTAAAACCCTATTCAGAAAGGAGTGACCTATGTCTACACTTTTAGGGATCTTCTCTAAGATTTTTTTCTAGTCATTTCAAAGTTTCATGACTCACATTTAAATCTTTGATCCATTTTGAATAATTTTTTTATAATATGAGAGGTAGGGACCTAACTTTAGTCTTCTACATATAGATAGCTAGTTTTCCCCACAGTTTGTTAAAGAGGTATTTTATTCTAAAAATGACAATTTTGGTCAAGATATATATTTCTAATATGTTGTTAAATCAGCCTCTTCAAATGAATTCACCTGTTTCTTGGTGATCAGTTTTACTCTTTTATTCAAATCATTAATACAATCATTAATACAGGTGTCACAGAGCAGATTGTTCATTAGTACTTAGAGCCCAAGCATGGACCTTTCAAAAGCAATGTCCACTACTATGCCTAATTTCCTCACACCAAAGCTACCCTGAAGCCACAATCGCCACTCTCCTTTTGCTACCCTCATACATTTTCAGAGGGCCAGGGACATTCAAGATCGTTTGGGAAATCAGTAGCAGAACCAAAGCTTACACCCAGGTCTCTTCACCTTCTACCCAGTTTTCTTTATATTATGTTTATGATATTTTGTGTGTTCAGGGCACAGGTGAAGATTTCCCCAGTTTTCCAATGCCACATAGATGTCATGAATTTGCCTCGGTGGCTCCAGGGAAATGTGAAGAAATCAATAGATCTGGATATCTACTTCCCTAAAATCTTGAGGTTCTTCTAACAGAACCTCAGATGCTAGATTATCTTAGCTGCACACAAAATATTTTAGTGAGACAAATAGGATATTCACAACTTCACTGAGTGAAGACAACTATACATTGCAATCTGACACTTGCTTTGTTCTTTAAATTTTAGATAATTGGTGAATTATTGGTACAATTGGAATTGTAAGTAACAGAAAGACAGTTTAAACTAACTCAAGAAAAATATTCACATAACCAGAAAGTTCAATGCTTAAGCTGAGTTCAGTTTAATGGGATTTAGGTCTCCACTCGTGTCATTGGGGGTCTGTTCCTCTTTCCCTAGACATTATTCTGTAGCGTGGCTAGCCAAAGCAGCCATAAGAAGTTTACAAAATGTGGTACATATACACAATGGAATTCTATGCCTCTATCAGAAAGAATGGCATTGCCCCATCCGTAAGGAAATGGAAGCACTTGGAAAACATTGTACTAAGTGAAGTGAGCCAGACTCAAAGAAACATGGACTCTATGGTTTCCCTCATAGGGAATAATCAGTACATGTTTAGGCTAGTCATAGCAGAAGATCACAACAGCCCAACAGCTATGCCCTTATGAACATATAAAATAATGCTAAGTGAAATGAACTCCATGTTATGGAAATAAGTATTATATCATTGTTGTAATTATTTTCAACATGTCATGTGAAACTGTACCCCTTTTTTCTCTCATATTCCCTTCCTGTGGTTTTACCCCCGCTATCACTATATCTCATCTGAGTACCCTGGATACTGTATATACATGTATTAGAACTAGGGAAAGGAAAGGGAATACCAAAATCGAGAGACAAAGGACAAAAAGAAAAACCATTCCAAAAGCAATACTTACAAAACCATTTGGTGTAAATCAACTGTACAACTCATGGGGGGGGGTGGGGAGAGGGGAAGGGGGAGAAGGGAGGAAGAGGGGGGAGGCAGGGAAAATGAGAGTGGAGGTAAAAAGTTGAATAAGAAGTATACTCACTGCTTTACATATGAGACTGTAACCCCTCCGTACTTCACTTTGACAATAAAGGCAGGGGAAGAAGTTTACAGGTTCACAAGCAACCAGGTAAGAAAATCCCAATTATAGAAAGAGCTGTTATTCCCAATAATTGCAACAGAAAGTTCCCAGGAAAGACCAGGATTTCCTTACCTTGAATCAGTGCTCATTCCTTAATTCATCAGTGGGACAAAAGAGTTCAGAGAATCTCTAATCCTGTAATAAGGATCAGTTATAGGTGTTCAACAAAAATAAAGGTTTTGTAGCACTGGGACATCGCCTATGTTCAAAATGTACTGGAATCATAAAATGTCTGTGCTACTCCCTTACTATTACCCTCCCAAATACAAACTAACAAATAAGATAAAAGGGAAACATAAACAGCAACTAAAAAATCTTGTTTCCTTTTCTTCAAGTTCATTTCATAAAATATCATTTTATATGATCATATGTACATATCTATTGAGCCTTTGTCATCCATACCTATGCATAGCCTCCCTTGGCCTCAATGTGTGAATGTCTATACACCAATAAAAAGGCTGATTGAAGAATGAACAAATACAACAGTGATACTCACTAGACACTTTTGAAAAATGAACTGTACATTTTGTAGGTGGGGATGGGAAGGAAAAATGGGGAGAGAGCGAAATAAAAGGAAATGTGGTTCAAAAAGAATTGTATTCATTATGTGACTCATGTAACTATAACCCCTCTGTATATCACCTCTACCATAACCATAATATATGTATGTATTTATGTATGTATGTATATATATAAATGTGTGTATGTATGTATATATAAATTAATGTTCAAATTTTCAAGAAAAAGAATCATAAAATTTTTATTTGAAAGGAAGAACCCATAAATTTGAAAATAATAATTTAAGAAAAAAACCAGAAACCTTTTGGCATACATATGAAAATCAAAAGAGAACATAAATATTACTTTAATCTAGAAAATGGTTCTGCATCTCAAACTAAGATTCATTTTCTGACAAGTTTATTTTTATGCAAATATAAACATCTCAGAGCAATAACAAGGGCTAAGGTAGAAAGCAATTTCAGATGCTTGTGTCTGTCTCACCAAGTGAATGCAATAAAAATCTTAATCTCTTAAATCCTTTTCATTTATATAATGCTTTATGAGCCACAAAGCATTATCATCGAAATCTTCACTCTCTCTGAATCAGCACTTTCTAGAGGATAAAAATGGGCAGGATTAATAATTATTCCAGAACAGCTAAAATAAACCAACAATGTCTAGGCCAATGGGGAGGAAGGTTGACTCTTGCTACAAACTCCACCTTCTGACTGAGAAGTTTCCAGCAGAAAAGGCCAATGTCTTCTTCACCTGTGTATCCCAAAAAATGCAAATATTTATTATTATTACTATTATTATCCAAACTCAGAAAGACAAGTATTGCATGTGTTTACTTATTAAAAAAATTGTATGCCAGTACTTAGGCTTAAACTCAAGGCCTTGAACTCTTGCTTGGCATTTTTGCTCAAGGCTGGCACTCTATCACTTGACCCACAACTCTACTTCTGGGTTTTGGTGATGAATTGGAGATAAGGGTTGCATGGGATTTTCTGAACAGGTAGCTGGCTTCAAAATTCCATCCTCAGATCTCAGCCTCCTGAGTAGATGGGATTACAGACATGTGCCACCAACACCAAGCTGTTTTTACTTTTATGCCGAATCGCAACCTAAAAACAATAATGATACTGCATGATTATGAAAAGGGAGATTTAGGGGGTGGGCCTAGAAGATAGGAGGAGGGGAAAAACAAAGAAAAAAAGTTATTATTTGGTGTCGGGATCTGAACGATCCCTTTCTCCCCAAACTCCCGGGGAGAATGGCTGAACCCCCAAATCTATGAAAGAGCACTCAGCCTTGCCTTCCGCCGGCAGAAGGCCAAAGGCGTACTCTCATGGACTTGCGCTAAGTTGAGGAAAGGTTGCTGAAGCCTCCCCTCCCCCCAGTTTCCTCACATGTTACCAGGAGCGGGGGGCAGAAAAGAAGGCATCAGGGACACGCTGCTATGGTGGGATGCATCTCAAAATCTTTAATAGGGAAAGGCACTTATATAGAGGTAATGGCAGGAAAGAAAGGGGGCTGGCCAAAGGGCTAGTCATAGGCTAAGGACCATGTCCATCAAGTGATATCACAAAACTTCCTTTGTGGGCGGGACAACCCCATCATGGTAGCACGCACGTGTTTGCCTCCCAGGGAGGCTTTCTTTTCCGGTTGAGGCCAGAAGGTGGGAGGGACTTCCTCCCACACTACCCCAGAGCTGGGGGGGAAGGGCAGCGTCTTGGGAGCTCTGTGCCTTTCCCCCTTTAAGGCCGAAACTGAATCCCCAACAATTTGGTGTCGAATAAGCTGTAGACTTTTCTAAAAACATAAACAAGGCTAGGAGAGGAGTATTTAATAATAATTTAGCAATACAAACAACTTCTAACTCCCTATCACTGATATCCCTTTCTTGTTCACACAAGTAATTCGCCCTGTGTCTTCCACCCATCACTTACCAGTATCGCATCACAGAGAGACTCCCAGCTCTACCATGCTTTCTCTCATTTGCTTCTTTCTCATGCTTCCCTTTAAGAATGCAACCCACTCCTCCTTTCAAACTGAGCAGGTCTTAGGTGTTTGATGATGTTCTAAGCCTCTACCCTTGATGGTCAACTCCCTTTCTCCAGCCCCAAGTAGCTTTACAAGGCACTTTGGAAAACAAAGACAGTTCCTTTCTAAGCAGATTTGGGCATTAATTCACAGGAGAGAGAGACAGAGAAAAAGAGAGAGGAGGGAGGGAGGGAGGGAGGGAGGGAGGGAGGGAGGGAGGGAGGGAGGGAGGGAGGGAGGGAGAGAGGGGGAGAGAAAGAGCTTGAACCATTTCACATGGGGGGTGGGGGTTAAACTCAGCCTGTCCCTCAGAGGATGAAAGTACAGCACCAGCATGTTCTGCTCCAGGACCACAACCAGTGACAGAAATCGGTGTGTTTTTAAGGACCATGAACACCAGGGCCAATATCTGTAATTTTAGACAGGTGGTTGCAGATATTCAATGTTCTAGCCATAAACTATCTCTCAGTAGGGTTGAGCCATAAAGATCTAGGAAGCTGAAAAGCCTTCCATTTCAAAGCAGAACTCGAATAAAGATCAATAGACACCTAGACCTATTATTCTTTTCCTGGAGCATGTGGCCCATTCTGATGATTGATGTGGTCCTCGCTGCCCCTAGTTCCATAGAAGCTAAGAATCCTTTCACTTCTGACTGGCCCATGCCTCAGGCTGGACACAAAGCAGAGCTCTGAGTGTACTTGGGGATCTGCACACTAAGCTCATTGCAAACCCAGCATTTCTGAGCTGTGCTCAGCTGTTGTGGAATATTTTCATCACTGCTGACTGCCCAGCTGTACTATGGAACTGGGCTTTTGTTTTTATCTTGATTTGCTTGAGAGCAATGAATCAGCATCATTCATTAATCAATCACTGCCATTTCTCAATCACTTAATTGCATTGATTGGCGTCAACAGCACAATTCTGAAATAAGGGCCTTCTATTAATTTAAAAAATAATGGCCCTGACAATAGTAAAGCTACCATATAACAGTAGTAATCTAGCCAGGAACTAGTGGCTCATGGCTGTAATCCTAGTAATTCAAGGGGGCTAAGATCTGATGGTTGTAGTTCAAAGCCATCCCAAACAGAAAAGCCATTGAGACAGTTATCCCCAGTTAACTATCAAAAAAGCCAGAAGTGAAGCTGTGACTCAAGTAGTAGAGTGCTAGCCTTGATCAAAACAAATCTCAAGGAACTAGTCACCATTGGCTCACACCTGTAATGCTAGCTACTCAGGAGGTTGAGATCTGAGAATCATGGTTCAAAGCCAGTCTGGGCAGGAAAGTCAGTGAGACTCTTATCTCCAGTAAACTACCAGAAAACCAGAAGTGAAACTGTGGCACTAGCCTTGTGTGAAAGAGCTCAGGGACAGCTCCCAGGCCCTGAGTTCAAGCCCCAAGAACCTACCAAAATAAACAAACAAACAAACAAAAAACCCTCAGGAACAGTGCCCATGCCCTGAGTTCCAGCCTCTGGACTGGCACCAAAAGAGAAAAGAAAACCAATAGGAAATCTAGAACTGTGTTTATGAATACTAACTAATCCTCATAGTACCACACTGGAGCAACTACTATCATAGTACCATCCTTCTGAGACTTGAGAGAAGTGAGATACTGAAAAATGAGGTTCTTAACCAAGTTCACTGGCAGTCTGAGCCTTGAATACTTGCTCTGCATTCTAAGGACTGGATATTAATGACTGCCCCCCCCCTTTTTTACATGTTTTGGACAATTGATTATGCATAAACTTTTCTTATTACATGACAAAGTATAGACTGCCAGATAAATATGGCCCATTGAACTCCTCTGAACCTCCTTAAAACAAGAGTTACTTAAAAGCATTAGAGCAGAAGCAATATTTTTTGTTCACTACACTTATTTCTCTTCTTGCAAACTGAAAGCTCAGTCTCCTTGGTGCAGTACTGGAAGCTTTGAGCTCGCTCTGCACCCAGCGGGATTCGAGCAGAACCATCTATGCCATGGATGAGAAGCAAAGGAAAGAAGGAAATGTAGCAAGAAAAAAAAAGGAGCTGCATACTAAGTTGATATCAAGTTGGCTTATACTTCAAAGTGCCCCAAAGGCCCACAAATGTAAGCATCCAGAAACTCAAAAAGGGAAATTGAAGGAAGAGTATAGAAAATTTGTTTATTTGTTTTGTTTTTGTTGCCGGTCCTGGGGCTTGGACTCAGGGCCTGAGCACTGTCCCTGGCTTCCTTTTGCTCAAGGCTAGCACTCTACTTGAGCCACAGCGCCACTTCTGGCTTTTATCTATATATGTGGTGCTGAGGAGTCGAACCCAGGGCTTCATGTATACGAGGCGAGCACTTTACCACTAGGCCATATTCCCAGCCCCTAGAAAACTTATTAAATCTTTAAGAAGAAGCTACAGTTCATTTCTTCTTTCACACTCCTCAAAACCTTCTTCAAACCAGAAGAAAAGATGTTTTCCTGATGAAGAAGCCACAGTTGATATATTAGTATAGGAGGAACTAGTGAGGCCTAAGCTACAACTCTGAAAGGGAGGTGAGGAAGAAAACTTAATAAATTAGTTATTGTTGGATGTGAAATCACTCCTCTCTTCCCCCCATTTGAGTCTCAGCTGACTATTCTTTTTTGCTCTGTTCACACGTCTTTGTTTTTCTTTTTCTCCTTTTTTAAAATTGTTATTGTAGATATACAGAGGGGTTAGTTACATGAATCAGGTAATGAGTGATTAGTATAATTTTTGAACCATGTCTCCCCTTTCATCACTCTCTCCCAGTCTTTCCTTCCTATCCCCAACCACAAGCTATCCAAATTATGTTCCACACAGTGTCTAGTGAATATCACTGCTGTATTTGTTCATCCTTGTTCAACCTTTTATATGCCCTCCCTTGCCCTCACAAACACAAACAAACAGACAAAGGAAAAGAAAAAAAAAACCAGCAACAATGGCAACTAAACAGTGTCTATTGTTTCTTTTTCTTTGAGTTCATTTCATAGAATATTATTTTATATGATCATTTGCACATAGCTATTGAACCTTTGTCCACCAATCCTATGTATAGCCTCCTTTGGCCTCTATGTTAATTACTTGTATGTTAATTACTAGATGCAGGGTTTCCCTCATTTGTGGTAACTAGAATGCACCCAGAAATCTACAAGTGCATACACTGAATGACTAATAAATTATATATACATACATATATATAATGCACACACACTGGGACATGATAAATTATATAGGATCCTAGTCATCAGCATACTGATTCTTTATTCTTCAGAGGAAGATATTAGAAGAACCTGTTTCAGTAGGTAGAGAGAGAGAGAGAGAGAGAGAGGCAAGAGAAAAACAAAGAAGTGATTTCAAAGAGAAAAATAAAACAGGTCATTTTCAAAAGACCATCAGCTAACATGCTTTAGACTTCCAAACAATACAGAAATATATTGATCAATTTTGCAGTGTCTTAAAAATTCTGAAGAAAATTTATTTCTATTCTAGACTCCTACATTTTGTCTATCATCCACTTGTAGGCAGAGAAAGAATATTAGACATGAAGCATCAAAAAATAGTATTATGAGAGTAATTTCTTCAAAATTACTGGAGGATGTTCTCCACCAAAGTGCAAGGTATATTAAAACAAACAGAAAACATAGAGTACAAGAACAGAAACTGCAAACAGGAGAGTAATGTCAGAAAGCCCCTGGATGATGAAGAAGGAAGGACCAACTCAACAGGCAGTTCTGTCCGATGCTTAGCCAGCAGGCCTTGCTATAGCAAGGCCTGGAAATGAAACAATGTCATTTGGGCTGCATTGTCTGCTGCCTCCAGCCTGGATTCCACACAGGATCCCAAGATTGGGAATCTTGTGCTGTCATTCCTTGGTCAACATCTTCAAGACCAGCTCCCAGCCACAAGAGTACAGTGGTTGCCTCTGGGAAAAGAAGGCTAAAGCACGAAGATGTGTGGTTTTAATTAACCTCAGAGGAACAAATAGTTTCAGTAAAAAACAAAGTATGTATGGTCCTTGGATTGCCTAGTACTCGAAGAAATAAATAAAAAGAAAAAGGGACGACTAACTGTAGGAAACAATCAATGCATTAATTCAGAAAAAAATAATATTCTCAGCCCTCCACAGCACTGGTTTCTGTAGAATCTGGCTGTAAAATAACAATTTGGAAGATGTATATATCTTCCTTTCCCAGCTCTATAAATGATTCCTTTTTGTCATATCACAAAGAAGCAACCCTCTAGAATAGGGTTTTTTTTTTTCCCTTTTAAACTGTCAGTCTTACATTAATTATATGTTCCTTGACTTTGCATATTGTCTCTAAAACAGGAACACTTTTATACAGCCATTTGTTAGCAAATAGGAGGTTCATGAAGTGTTTGAGTGCAGAAAGGGCATGAGAGAGAACATATCCATTTAGGTAAGCTGGCAAAAAGCAGGAAATGGTAGGGTATGTGGTAGGGTAGTGATATAATTTCCTTGATCCTCTCTGTGTGCCTATGTTGTTAGGGCAAAGGAAATCATGTTGACATTTACTGTAGAAACTCTTGGGAAAGCCCACGAGGGAGACAATGGTCCATATTGAAGTACCTGACTTTGTGAGGTTTTTCTATATCTTTGGCCCATGAACAGAATATCCTAGGTCTGAAGATGAAACTTGAAAAGGCTTCTTTATGGTGAGAAGAGCTTGCACAGAAAAAGCAGACCCAATAAATAAAAAGAAATAATCTCCCATGATCCTTTGTCAGCCCTGAACCGTCAGGACAGGTGATGGGCCACCAGAGCTGCCACAGTTCCATCAACTGCTTGCATGGGGGTGGCACCAGGAAGCAACCAAGCCATGTTCTGTTTCACTAGGAAACCCAACGAAAGGTGCCTGGGACACCTTCCTAACTGTGGTGGTAATAGCTCAAATTGAGACTCCCCATTATCCATGGCCCCCGGGGGCTATACAGCATAAATTCACACCTAATCCATTTAAATTAAAGCAATGAAATTCTGGGGGTTTGTAATCTTTAACTGCTACCTTCAAATAGTTGTACAAGGGGTTTTGATTTAACATGTCTATTCATGTGTATCTTTAACAATGTCAACTTTTCTACTTCCATTTTCACATAGGTACATTGAATAGTTTGGCTGTATATTCCCACCATTTCTCTCCCCATTTGTCCACCACACTTCATTCAGAAAAGACATTTCAGTTTTCTAACAATAATTTTGTTCAAGTGTCTGTTAATTGTTCAAAGAGCTTATGCCATGCATATTCACCTCTACATACATCATCCTTTTTTAGGCATTTGCCCCTGTATATTTTTTCATAAATATCTATTTTAGTTCTAATGTCTACATATTGAAAGGAAACATGCCCCTTTTGTCATTCTGAACTTGATTTACTTTACTCAAAATAATATTTCCCATGTTCATTCATTTCCCTGCAAATGACATCATATTATTCTTTGCTGATGGATAAACCAAAAAAAAAAATCCATCGTATATATTCCACATTTTCTTGATACATTCATCTGCTGAAGCTCATCTGTGCTATTTCCATAACTTGACTAGTTTAAATAGTGCAATCACATTCTTAGAATCGAAACACAGAATCTGTATCTAAATTCAAGCTCTTACACACACACCTTGTATAAATCTTCAAGCTTCAGCTTGTAGGTATCTGAAGAGTCAGAAAAAAAATCTCACTAGAAGACAGCATTTAACTGACAACTAAACCTCTGTCAGAGAACTGTTTTCCATAACCACTGCCAATTCTAACATGTATAGCTCTGAAGAATTTAGAATCTGTCCTTAATTCTAAGATTAACTGAATAGTAAGCATTATTTTATGAAAATTCACTAACAACTAATTTATAATGACCACATTGAAAACTTTATTGCCATCTGATAATTATTCTCTATTCAGGAATAGTATGCCTGGGAATGGCAATATTCACCCGTTAAATGTATTCAGTTATTACTAACCTGGTAGAATTTATTGTTCAGAATGTGTAAGATAAGCCAGGCACCGGTGGCTCATGCCTGTAATCCTAGCTACTCAAGGGGTTAAAATCTGAGGATCACGGATGGAAGCAAACTTGGACAGGAAAATCCACTAAACACACGCATGCACACACACACACACACACACATATACACACTAGCATTGAGCAAAAAAGCTCAGGGAGAGTGCTCATACAGTGAGTTCTAGCACCAGGATTGGTTTAAAAAAAGAAGAAGAATATGTACAACGCTTAAAATATTTACATAATTTGTTAACAAACATCTTTTCTAATTGATAATTCGATTGAATCTGCAAGGCCATCTTTTCAGACAGATAGTATTGATTTTATATATGATTTTTTAAATGAAGTCTTAGGGAGGTTAAGTAACTTCCCCCAAGTCCACACAGATAACATGTAACCTTAATGTTCTCTGTCTTTGACTTCAAGAAGTTGTTACAACCCATATGTGCAATTACTGCTACCTGCTATCCCTTACCACTTGATGTGGATCAGAATTGGGCCAAGCAGCTTTCACCTGGCTGGAATGTGGTTCATATTCCCAAAGAGGCCAGGATGCATCAGCCCTCAATCAGAGATGGTGGTCTCAATTCCTGGAGTACCTATTGTGTACAAGGCATTATGTTACACAATGCATTCAACATTGATCTCTAAGACAGTCTTAAACTATTCTAGAATACAGACCAGAAAAGGGTAAACAAAATACTACAGAGGCTCAAATGAAAGGAACTGTTGGGCTCAGGGGAAATGATTGTGAAGGCAACATTTGAAATGCCCTGCTGTGGTTCACAATGCCTTTACAATCTAAGCCTATTATATCCTAAAAAATAGCCCAGAGAATTTCTAAATAAGTAATACGCTCATTGCTTTCTCAGAGAAATTTGAAATTGGAGAGAATATACATTTTAAAAATGTAATTAAGCTGGGTGCCAGTGGCTCACACCTGTATTCCTAGCTACTCAGGAAGCTGAGATCTGAGGAACACAGATTGAAGGCAGCTCAGGAAAGAAAGTCTGAGACTCTTAACTCCAATTAGCCACAGAGAAAAAAAAAAAACTGGACGTAGAGCTGTGGATCAAGTAGTAGAGCACTAGCCTTGAGAAAAAAGAGCCCAGGAGCAGTGGACATTGCCCAGGCCTAGAGTTTAGCCCCAGGAGAGGCAAAAAAAAAAAGTGATTAATATTGAAAATCATAAATTTAAAATAAAAAGTATATAACAAAGTCCAAATAGGTTTAGTTTGTCCACACAGGCATACATCACGTTTTCCAATCACTACCTTCCAAAATATTTCCAAACTATTTTGTTTGGCATCCATCATATTTTATATGCATATACAAATTCCTAATTAAGAAAGGAATGATAAACACTTTGATAAAAGATGATACTTCTATAAATGTTATCTAAATTACTGTTTAGAAAGTTTTTGTTTTTATATCTGATTGTGTAAAATGGAGAACCATATTTATGATCATCAGAGAGGAATGACACTGAGATGAAATGATGGAAATGAATGGGGAAATTTGAAATAAATGGATGGGAATCAATTTATAAGCAGTATTTGTTATTCCATAGGAAATGACTGCTGAGTCCATTTGAGCCATTTCAGAATCTGTGAGAGGACATTCAGTAGGTTTTCCAAGAACTCTACCCCAAATCAAAACTCACTAATAGAAATTAAATGGATAAGGATAGATGAATAGACAGGTAGATGATAGATAGATAGATAGATAGATAGATAGATAGATAGATAGATAGATAATAAATGGATTTGTCTACATTGGTTTTTTTTTTTCTCTCCTTTGAGTGTAGAGCTCCATTTAGCCTCATTTCCCCAGTGCCTAAAATAAAATCTATCAGAGAATTGGAATTCAGTAAAATTTATGAGTAAATGAAGTCAACTGGGAATCCATGTCGCTTCCCTAAAATCTTCATCTATTTCCTGTCCCAACTGCAGAGGTAACAAAATGAAAATACCAAGAATTTTAGCTATGAAACCAGGTATTATGGCACATGACTAAAATCTCAGTACTTGGGAGACTGAGACTGGAAAATTTTGAGTTTAACGCCAGTCTGCTGTATCTAAAAAAAATTAAGGAAGGAAGGGAGGGAGGAAGGGAGAGAGGGAGGGAGGGAGGAGGGAGGAAGAAGGGAGGAAGAAGGGAGAGGAAGAATATTCCACATGTTCAGGTTTGAATTTCAGTCTGACATTTCCTGGCTACTTCAACTTGAGCAAATTTTTGTGCTGCAGGTTCCTCATCTGCAAAATGGGTTTACTATAATGGCACCTTCTGGTTGCTGTGAGAATTCAGTCAATGAAAACATAGAAATGGCACCAGGCACAAGCTGGGCATGAAGGAAATATTATTATTATTGTCTTCCTTAACTACTGAAGATAAACCAAGAAAGACATGTTCATCTTCCAGTAAATGGCTTCATTCATTCAGCTGTCTGTTTTATCGGTTTCTTACAAGCCAAATAGCAATTTCTTCAGCTGAAGTTAATTCAATTTTTCCTGATTCCTTTCAAATTTCTCATAGGATTCATTTGAAGTTATTTTCACCAAAAGAAGAGAGAGTTATCATTCAGAGAATGATAAGGGAGTAAAGAATGAATTATCCACAGAGCTCATCTACCTTTTTGAGTGTGTTTCCAGCCTTTAATTTGGGTTTTCTCCATGTCACAGCCAGATTCCTAAGGGAGGCCCCTGTTAGGCAGCATCACTACTCTGGGTAAATGAAGGTGTATCCTAGCAACCCCAGTCACATGTCCATGCCCTTCAGCTAGGCTCCTCCCAACTCAGTGATCTTCATATAGGTAAGGTGTCTTTGTCGGTTGTAGGGCTTGAACTCTGGGCCTGGGCACTGTCTCTAAGCTCTTTTGCTCAAGCATAGCTCTCTGCCACTTTGAGCCACAGCACCATTTCCATTTCTTTGAATGGTTAATTGGAAATAAGAGTCTCACAGGGACTTTTCTGCTTGGGCTGGCTTTGAACTGTGATCCTCCTATCTCAGCCTCCCAAGTAGCTAGGATTAAAAGTGTAAGCCACCGTCGCACAGTGGGACCTCAGTTTAGATCCTGCTTCTTCAGTTAGTCCAGTATTCTGAGTTTGTGTTCTGACTCACAAAGTAGGGGAAAGTTGTTTGTAGTACAAATGTGATCATACTTGTAAAATGCCATCACATAATTGGCCCTCACAGTATGGCAGTAAATACATTTCCTTTTACCATTTCTTGATGTTAGAGACATTAAGTATTATTCCTTAGTGATCTTCATCTCCTTCAACAATCTCTTTTATTGCTGTTCTTGGCATTCTGCCAAACTTATAAAACCACATCTAAATGCCTAACCTCAAAATGTGCAGCCAAACCTGCCTCCCGCTCTGTCCCTCTTCCCTGATTGTGTGTGGGGACAAAGAAGCACCTCAAAGTCAATCAAATTAATTGTCTCAAAAAATGAAATAATTAAAAATAAGTAGCATTTCCTCCAAGAACTGGTTCCTACTTGATTTCCTCATCTCTGCTCAGAGAACCACCATCCTTCCAGTTATCCAGAATCACACCCTCCATCAAATTCTCCCTCCCTTTATCCAAAAGAATATATTAATTCTGAGCAGCGTTTTCTTCCTCCATAAAAATCTATCATCATATCTATTTTTTCTTGACAGGTCTGGAACCATTGGACTTTGGGGAATTTATTTGATGGATTGCAGTGGTCTTGTAAGAGACCTTCCTGCCCCCCGCCCCCCGCACCCTGCACGCCACACATCACTATCCATCCTCCATATTTCAATTACAGGAATATTATCCATGCAAAGTGACTGGCCAAAACATTCTCCTGCCCACACAACTCTCCAAGCTTTCCAATATACACAAAACGGTTCATTTCTCTCTTTCACTGGAAAGCTTCAGAAGTTAACAAAGAAAAGAGTAGGGGGGGGAAAACAAACTTCTTTTCTTTTTGGTACAAGTAGGAAATATGTGGGGAAGTATTACTATGAAGGAACTATGTGGGAGGAAGAGGCAAAGGCTAAAGAAAGACATCCCAGCAACCCAATACATCCCAGAACCAATACAAATAAATCATCACTCCTGCACATGAAGAATGTCCTGAAATGCACCATTCTCTCCTTTCACTGGAACAGCATGTGCTAGAACAAGGATGAACTGTAAGGTAGCAGGAGTTCCCTCCTGACCCTACCCCAGGGCATAGAAATAGAGGAAGTTGGTTGTGAACAGGAAAGGAACAGCATGTGCTAGAACAAGGGTGAACTGTAAGGTAGCAGGAGTTCCCTCCTGACCCTACCCCAGGGCATAGAAATAGAGGAAGTTGGTTGTGAACAGGATTATGCAGATAAGTTAGGCTTACAGGAGGGAGTTTCATATTGTAATAGCTTAGAAAAAAGCCTTCCAGTTGTGAGTAATAACTAGCTTGGAATGCCACCCTGGGCCCATTATAACCCAACTCATTAAATGATAAATAAAAAAAGGATTAGCATAGACTGCATACAGAGATTTTAAGGAACATAACAAAAGACCAAATGAGTATACTTAACAAGAAAAATACTCTTTGCACAATTTCTGAGGAACAGATGAGCATTGGATATGGTGGCTCACCCTTGTTTTTGGGGGACATCATCTAGAGCCCCCAGTTTATACCTGAAGTCCCACATAGTACCAAGGCCCCCCACATGCTCTGCTCCTCCTCGACCTTCATAGCTCTGACAAAGCTTCATTCGTATATTAGGCACCATAGGCTTGAGCTTTACTGACCACTTCTTCCTTGAAAAAATCTCTTTGCCATAGTTTGAGGCCACTAGAAGATTCATTCTTCTCTCTCTCTCTCTCTCTCTCTCTCTCTCTCTCTCTCACACACACACACACACACACACACACACACACACACACACTATATTTGTGGTCCCTGTCTACTTAGTCTCAAACCTTTCAGGCATTGATAATATTCCATTATTCATCCTTTGTCCTCTTTCAGTTGGTTATGATATGTCCAGATCCCAAACTAGTAACTTAAGAGATTACTTTGACTCCTCTCTCTCCCTTGATCCCCAATCAATATCTATTACTCAAGGTTGTCAGTTTTGTGATCTAGATATCCCTCCACCCCAGCTATTCTGGCACATATTTATCATTCCCTTCCCCAGTACATGGTAAAATTTCGTATCTTCTTTTTTCCTCCAGTCTTTAATCCTCAACACTACAACATAATATGTTTCCTAAGACACAAATTGGACTGCACTGTTTCTCAGACCGCATATGTGGCCACCACATATCTTCAGGATAAAGGGGAAACTTGCACAATCATTTACAAGACCCCCCCTGTTTTTCTGTTTCTATGTCCAAACATACAGACCCAAGCGCCTTGTCGTGACTCTCCCAAATATTCATCAGCATTTCACATCCCCAGTCTACCTACACTGTTACCTTTGAAAGAATTCCTTCCATTATCTTTTCCTCCAAGAAATCAATTCTTCAAAACTTTAGATATACCGGGCGCCGTTGGCTCACATATGTAATCCTAGCTACTTGGAAGGCTGAAATCCCAGAATGGTGGTTCCCAGCCAGAGCAGATAGAAAAGTCCCCAGGAGATGCTGGCCTCCAATCAACCACTCAAAAACATGACATAGACTGTGGCTTTAAGTGGTAGAGCACTAGCCTTGAGCAAAAGCTCTCAGGGACAGCGCCCAGGCCCTGAGTTCCAGCCCCACAACTGAAAACCAAAACCAAAAACACATTATTTATGTTCTCTAAGATCTTTCCTAACCTACTACATTAAGACAAAATAACAAAACTATGTTTTTGTTTTTAATTTAACTGTGTTTATTCTTACATTAGAGTATGCACACTTGGTCTTTATACTTTGTGGGCTATTTTTCCTCCAATTCTTCATGTAGGTGATTTTGTTGTTGTTTTCTTTGCCAGTCCTGGGGCTTGAACTGAAGGCCTGAGTACTGTCCCTGAGCTTGTTTTGCTCAAGGCTAGCACTCTACTGCTTGCTTTCTGGAGTAGTTTATTGGAGATAAGGGACTCACAAATTTTCCTGCCTAGGCTGGCTTCAAAATGCAATCTTCAGATCTAAAGCTCCTGAGTAGCTAGGATTACAGGTGAGAGCCACTAGTGCCTAGATGTTCTTGTTAGTTGTTTTTTTGTTTTGTTTTGTTTTGTTTTTTTGGCCAGTCCTGGGCCTTGGACTCAGGGCCTGAGCACTGTCCCTGGCTTCTTCCCACTCAAGGCTAGCACTCTGCCACTTGAGCCACAGCGCCGCTTCTGGCCGTTTTCTGTATATGTGGTGCTGGGGAATCGAACCTAGGGCCTCGTGTATCCGAGGCAGGCACTCTTGCCACTAGGCTATATCCCCAGCCCTCTTGTTAGTTTTAACTGTTTCAGTTCTCAGTTCAAATGCTCCTATTAGGCAGGCACTAACATTGTTGATCTCATTACCACTCTGATATGAGTCCTTAGAAGAACCTTCTTTCCCAAGGTGCTAGGTCCTCACATTCACTCTAGACTAGGGACCAACTTAAGAAGCAAGATCCACATTGTGTCCAGACCCCTTTAAAAACCTCATGGCCTTTGCAACTCTGTCTCCCATATGAAAGTCAACCACATATTCCAAAGAACTCACATGCTTGTGTCTTTGAGTCTGTCCAAAGACTCCATTTACAGCCCTTGTTTTAAGGGGCAGCCTGGCCCATGGGTAGATCCTAACATGGTCATGAAAACATACAAGATTGGATGGGACCACAGTGCTGCTCCATTGCCTTCTTGTTAGTAGACATGGGTCCCAACTACCCTGGGAGAACCACTGCACCTTCGTTGAAGAGTTCTTGGTTTCTTTGCTGATTTTCTGAGCTTTGACACACCACAAATTGAATATAAGCTCTGGGAAGAGATTGCTAAACACTATCTGGCTTGAAATCAGACACACAATCACCAAGCAGTTTTTGGAATAGAAGATAGGTAGCTATCTATATATCTATCTACCTTTGTATACATAAATATGCATATATACACATATATGTATGTACATACACTTGTATGTATTGGAGATATATAATATATCTTCATACAATATACAATATACAACATATATGTATGTGTATATATTACATACATATGTATATATACATCTGTGTGCACATGTGTATATACATGTGTATACCTGCTGACCAGGTAAGTGAATCATTGCATGCATTGATATTTTGAATTAGAGAAGGGGCATTCTCTCCCTCTCTGGGCTATAAGCTCCCAAGACATAGGACTCTGTCTTATTTATCTTGGTCCTCATTGTAATAGAGTAGGTGTTGAATATGAAGGCATCAATACTTTTGAATACACAAATAGAGGAATGAATGAACAATTCAAAGAGTAAGCAACTCAATCAGTAGACATTATCTACACTAGAGATTCTGCATCTTGTCTTACCATTATAATTATCTGGACAGTTTTTTAAAAACATCTTTAGTAAACAGAAGGGTTTCTGTTATATAAGTCAAGCAAAGAATACATTTCCTCTTGGCAATTCTTAAACACTTGATAGTTTTTAAACACTGCAATGTCAAGGGCTAATCAATCCAGAATCTCTGGGGATCTATAGATCACTGGCACAAATCTACTAGAGCTCTTTAGGAGATTCTAGTGCTCAGCCACAGGTAAGGACAAGGTGACCCAATGCTCAGGCTCACCCAGGATCAAGACAGCTCCCAGCATACAGGAATCTCTGTGCTAAAATAGTCGCTGTTCTAGCCAGACCAGAATAGTCATCCTAAGCTCACCCAAAACTGTCACCCATGACCATTCTGGAGTGACATATTTTCAATTTTTGAAAAGTCATTGGCTTTATGTTTTTGTTTGACACTCACCTAATTGCATTCAAGCTTGTAGCTCACTTTGACCTTTTATCACTGCTTCCTGCAATGATTCTTTTTTTTTTATTAATTGAACATAAATTTTTTTACAAGGTGTTGTGCAAAAAGGGTGCAGTTACATAGTAAGGCAGTGTGTACATTTCTTGTGATATCTTACGACCTGTTTTTCTATCCCTTGTCTAGGTCAGGTAGACATATATGCAATATACAATGTATCAAGAACATATACAGTATTCACAGACTTGGTCTCTACTGTCTCTCTGTCTCCCTTTGTTAACAGTCATATATCAGAGAGATCATGCCCCTTTGTTTTCTGTGTTCTAGGCTTGTCTCACTCAACATTATTTGTTCGAGTTCTGACCATTTCCCTGCGAATAACAATATTTCACCATTCCTAATCGCTATGTAGTATTCCATTGTGTATAAGTACCATATTTTTTGGATCCATTCGTCTGTGGAGGGACATCTGGGTTGTTTCCATATTTTGGCTATTGTGAATTGTGCCGCGATAAGCATGAAAGTACAAATGTCTTTTTGATATCTTGGGGTTTGCTGTTTAGGATAGATGCCTAGGAGTGGTATGGCTGGGTCATAGGGTAAGTCTATATTGAGCTTTTTGAGAAACCTCCATACTGTTCTCCAAAGTGGTTGTACTAATTTGCACTCCCAAAATGGAGAAGGGTTCCTCTTTCCCCGCACCCCCTCCAGCATTTGTTGTTGCCTGAGTTCAGAGTATAGGCCATTCTAACTGGGGTGAGGAGGTATCTCAGGGTTGTTTTTATTTGCATTTCCTCATGTGTTTCTTTGCCATTTTTATATCTTCTCTTGTGAAGTCTCTCTTTAGCTCTTTTGCCCATTTCCTAATAGGTTTATTGGGCTTGGAGGGGCTTAGTTTTTTGAGTTCTCTGTAGATGACAGATATCAGGCCTTTGTTTGTTGCTGTGCTGGTAAAGATCCTTTCCCATAATGTTGGCTGTCTTTCTATTTTGGTGGCTATGACCTTAGCTGTGCAGAAACTTTTTAATTTGTAGTAGTCCCATTTGTCGAGTCTTTCCTCTATTTGTTGTGCCCCTGGGACTCTATTCAGGAAGTTCCTTCCTGTGCCTATAAGTTCTAGCATCTTTCCTATTCTGTCTTTCAGTAGTTTCAAGGATTCAGGTCTGATATTGAGGTCCTTGATCCAGTTTGAGTTGATCTTGGTGCATGGTGATAGGCTTGGGTCTACTTTGAGTTTTCTGCATATGGCTGCCCAGTTCTCCCAGCACCAGTAGTTGAAGAGGCTATGTTTATTCCATTGTATGTCTTTAGCTCCTTTATCGAATATCAGTTGGCTGTAAGAGTGCGGTTTTATTTCTGGGTCTTCAATTCTAATCCATTGGTCTTCCTATCTGTTTTTATACCAATACCAGGCTGCTTTTGTTATGATGGCCTTGTAGTAGAGCTTGAAGTCTGGTGTTGTGATACCTCCTACATTATTTTTTTGCCTAGAATTGCTTTGGCTATTCTAGTTTTTTTGCTGTTCCATCTGAATTTGTGGATTGGTTTCTCTATTTCAGTGAAGAATGTGACTGGGATTTTGATAGGTATTGCATTGAATTTGTATAACAATTTGGGAAATACTGCCATTTTCACTATATTGATTCTGCCTACCCATGAGCATGAGAGGTCTTTCCATCTCCTTGTGTCTTCTTTGATTTCCCTTATTAGATTTTTGTAGTTTTCATTGAATAGGTCCATCACGTCCTTGGTTAAGTTGATCCCTAGGTGCTTTATTCTTTTTTTGGCTACTGTAAAATGGAATTGTTTCCATAATTTCCTTTTCTGTTTGTCTATTGCTGGTGTACAGAAAAGCTGCTGACTTTTGTGGACTGATTTTGTATCCTGCTACTTTGCCAAATTGGTTTATTAGGTGTAGGAGTTTGGGTACTGAGTTTTTTGGGTCCTTCAGATATAAGATCATGTCATCTGCGAATAGGGATAACTTGATTTCTTCCTTGCCGATGTGGATCCCTTTGATGTCCTCCTCTTGCCTTATCCTGTAATGGTTCTTGTTCAAGGTTGTGCTTCTGTAATTGACTTGTATAGCAGATGATTTTGTGATATACAAATGGCAAAGGGGATGAATAAGCCATTGCAGTGCCTCAGCAACAGCCAACAGACCTGCTAAAGAATCAAAGCAGAACTCTCACACACCATTCAATGTGTGGGTGGGTGGGGAGAGTACACTGTGGAAAACAATATGGAGGTTCCTCAAGAAACTAGAAATAGGTCTACCATTCGGTCCAGCAATCTCACTCGCAGGCATAAATCAAAAGGCCATGAAATCAGTGTGTCAAAGAACCATCTGTACTCACACATTTTCTGTCACAATGACAAGATATAGAATTAGCCTAGGTACCCATCCATAGAAGTATGGATGAAGAAAATATTGTCTCTACAATGCAATGGCTAAATAAAATGAGTGAAGTCATGTCACCTGCACAAACATGGATGGGACTGGAGACAGGCACAAAAAGACAAATACTGCATGTTCTCACTTCTGTGTGGATGCTACTATGTGGATCTTGTGAAAGTTGAGAGTAGCTCCCTGGGAAAGATGAGAAAGGAAGACAGAAGATATGGCCAGTGGATGCAAGTGTAGCATTGGATAGGAGAATGATTTCTAATGTTCTATAGCACAGTAAGATAACTATGGTTGATAAAAACTAACTATATATTTATTTCCCACCCCCCTTAAAATAATACCTAAGGCAAGAGATCTGCAAGTTACCCCGTGTGCAAGTTACATACTGTGTACATTATGTAAATATTACTCCAAAAATACACAAATCAATGTATAATGTATATGGGTTAATTAAAATAACTTTTAAGGAGGAAAACTACCCAGATGCCAGCTGCTCACACCTGTAATCCTAGCTACTTAGGAAGCTGAAATCTGAGGATCATGGTTCAACCTGAGAAGAAAAGCCCATGAGACTCTTATCTCCAATTAACCTCCAAAAAACTAAAATTGGAACTGTGACTCAAGTGGTAGAGTACTAGCCTTCAGCAAAAAAAAAAAAGCTTAAAGACAGAATGCATGTTGGGCTCTGGCTATACCTTTAAGGGGCAGTCCCGAGAGGCCTGTCTCTTCTCCCGCCCTGGGGCTGCGTGGCTACCCCCTTCTGGGTCCAGAACTGGAAGAGGTAGCAAACCAGCCCTGCCTTCTGCCTGGCCATGTGTGTGTGAAAATGGCACTGGGCCAGGCCCTAGGAGGCGGTTCTGTGGGCTGTGATCTCCGCCCCCGGGGGAAGCTCCATGACATCACTGTGATGGACAGATTAGCGACAGGCTAATCTGAGCTAGCAACTCCAGGTCCCTCCCCTTCCTGCGGCCATTACTGTTATATAAACCTCTCCCCTGAGTAAAACTGGTGGAAGTTCCAGAAGCTTACCCCGAAATGCCCACGTGACTCCCGTGTCGTTCTTTAAGTGTGCAAGGGGGGGGGCATCTCACGACTACACACCGCCAAGGTTTGCACATTGGGCTACACTCCAGCTTTCCGCCCAGCGGGACGGGGTACGATATGTGTGAGGGTGAAAGGGGTCCCGACAAACGCAGGCCTTGAGTTCAAGCCCCAGGACCAGAACAAAATTTTTTAAAAATAAAAGGAAAACTAAGGAAGCATAGGAAAATATAAAGGACCAGCTTTGCTAATAGAATCCCAATGAACCTTCTTTCTCTCTCCAAATTGAAGATAGTGTACCCTGACACATTCCTATTTATCACTTGCTTATGCCAGTGACTCTGATAAGAGTTTGCAGTTTCTGTTGTTTTCTTAGGTGATAATCTTCTTGATGGAAAATTCCTTAGGTAAATAAGTTAATATTCATCATTGAAATACTAACCAATTTGCTGTAAGTATGTGGTTTCTACTAAGGCTATGAATGAATATATGGACAGCAAAATTAGAAATATTCTTCCTCCCATGAAAGGAAGATGGTCCCATAGCTAGCTCCTGCGGGCCTTGACATTCAAAGTATGGCCCTAGGTCAGTAGCAGTACCCACAAGTCTGCTAGAAACTCAGAAATTAACACTCTACCCCAGAGCTACCCACTCAGAATATCTGGAGGAGGCTTTGGTTGAAATTCCAGTACTACAAACTAACTAAATAAATTTTGAAAAGCAGAATAACTGGAGGTGTGCCCCAAGAATCAATGTTCTAGAAAGTTCTCTAGAGTTTTGTCTGCTCATCTAAGCAAATGTTTTGCCTAATTCTCAATGTCTCTATTACAGAATCACAGGATAGAGGAAAGATTGGCAGGCTAATTAATTAAGCACACCATTGGAAAGAACTCCAACAATGTGATTTAATTGGTGTGGGGTAACCAGCCCATTGGGATGCTTTGACATAATCTTCCCAGGTGGTTCTAATGTGTGCCAGCTTGAGGGTTGTTAGTATGACAATAAGTTCAGCTGGCAGCAGCCCTGACCTCTTTATTAGGCCTCTGCTGTGTGTTGCCCAGAGGGAAGGGATACCCCACACAATGGTTATCCTTTCGTCTTTCACAAATATGAGAATAAGCAGTGATGGAAGAAAGGACTAGCATCCTAGGTCTGAATCTCACTTGACATGAAAATGTCTTATTCTGCATAGATCTTTATCCATAGTTCTTTTGTTTTGTTTTTGTTGTTTTTTATCTTTCACTATTTACCCACAACCACTCAGGCTTTCAGTATCTTCATCTGCCCAGTGTAAACAATAATAAGATTCAATTCCCAGAGTTACTTGAGAACCCACATATGACAATATGTAGAAGTATCTAATAGCCAAAACACTCAAGATGCTTCAAATAGGTGAGCCAGGGAAGAGATTTTTCTCTATGATAGACTTCCTGCTATTGGATGACCCCTACTGGTAAGATATCCCCTACTGGTGGGATGTCCAATAGCATGAAGTTAGACAAACACCTACAGATGTGTCTTTGAGCACAACTCTTTCTCTGAGTTGTAAAAAACCTGTTTACATACTATAGTTCATGTGTGTGGTCTCACACCATTTTGGGTAAGCAAAAAAGAATTAATTCTTACACCAATGATAAAACAGTGGCTCAGAGAAGTTCAATGTCACAGTCATGAATGACTCCTTGGGGAGCCCCTGGTTCCTTCTAGCCTTTGTGCTGCCTCTGTTCACAGCCACACTGAACCCCACTGCCTGGCTGTTTTATGGGTAAACCCAAAGACCTTCTGACATAATATAAATAAATGCCTTCCTGATCATGGTTCAAGACTAACTTGGGAAAAAAGCCAGTTGTAGTAGAACTAATCTTTTTTTTTTTTTTTTTTTTTTTTTTTTTTGCCAGTCCTCGGCCTTGGACTCAGGGCCTGAGCACTGTCCCTGGCTTCTTTTTGCTCAAGGCTAGCACTCTGCCACTTGAGCCACAGTGCCGCTTCTGGTCTTTTCTATATATTTGGTGCTGAGGAATTGAACCCAGGGCTTCATGTATACGAGGCAAGCACCCTTGCCACTAGGCCATATTCCCAGCCTGGTAACTCATCTTTGACCCCAGTAACTAGGGAGGGAGAGAGAAGACCATGATTTCCTGAGGCTAGCCCCAGACAAAAATGTGAGACTCTGTCTGAGAAACAAACTATGAGTAAAATGATTGAGGATGTGACTCCCATGGTAGAGCTCTTGACAAGTGATCACAAAGCCCAAGAGAAAAGACAGGAAAGGCCCCTGCCTCTTCTCCCCAGTTCAAATCCCACAGCTTTTAACAACATATGGCCATTTAACACTGAAATACTGCTTACGTTACAGACCAAGCAAGGAACATTTTTAATATAATTCACTTAAAATTAAATAGCCACCTGTGTGTGTGTGAGCAGCACTAGAGAAGAAACTGGAAATGTGCTCCAATGATTTCTATCTTCAAATCAGAGTAGACCTAAGCTTCTGTGAGCTTTTCTCAACCATGTTTGTTGCTTTGTTTTGTTTTGGTTTGGTTCCTTTTCCTGGTGCTCGGGATAGAACCCAGCCTACCCCACCAGGCAAGCACTAAACCCTCCTGAGTCTCACCTCAGCCCGTGCTTTATTCTTGATCATCTGCACTTTTTTCTCATGGAGTGGCCACAGTGGCCAACTAGTTGATGAGGACACCCCCACGCCAAACACTGTACAATGTAATGACTGGGAACCAGACCAGCCAACAGAGGCCAAAGGTGTGATAGAGCAGCGCCTCTCCAGCCACGACGTGCACACAAGCCACTGGGCCATACTAGATGCAGATTCTGACTCACTGCACACTGGGTTCATCGATGCCCCTGCTCCAGGCTGTGAAAGAGCCTCTCTCCACAGGCTGCTTCTGTCTTTCTTTGTACTGGGGGCACTTGGACCCTGTCTGGAGTCATTTCTGATTGGCATGATTGAGAATGGGGTTGGAGGGTACTATTGGGTACTCTTAAATAATCTACAATATATAAGGCCATTCACTGAACAACAAAGAACTGTCCTCCTCAAAATGTCAGTAGCACTGAGTGTCAGACACCTTGCTGTGCAGTGTGGTTGTCAGGAAGAGGAGTCAATAGCAGAGGGATGGGGCGGTGGGGGGAGGGGGTTCTGCATGGTATGATTATTGATCATTGTTTTCTCTCTCTCATTTTTTTTCTCCCACTTGTCTGTACAGGAGCCAATGCCTCAGCCCCAGACCAATTGAGCTTAGCTTTAGCCTGGAACAGAGTGGACATCGCTCGCAGCCAGATCTTTATTTATGGGCAACAGTGGCCGGTAGAGTATATGTTATCACTCCTGAAAAGCCCTCTTGCTTGGGCCAGGGTATTTGTGTAAGGAATCTTTGAGAGTAGCTCAAGAAACTACTTGACTGCCTTTTCCTTAGGATGAAGAAACAACCACCTTTTTGTCCAGTACTGTTTCATATTTGGGGAAATGCTGCCCCCTGGTGGCCTGCTAACTCCATACAACACCAAATAGTCACCCGTTTTCATTTCTGAGGATTTCTGAGGATGGCAAACTCCCCTGTGTGAATGGTATCTTTCCCATGCCTCTTAGAAACCAAGTAGAGTTGTGTGAATTAAAATTTAAGGAACATATGGGATTTACTGGTTTCTGATTGCTTTTGAGGAGGGCAAAGGGAAGAGGTTGCTGCTACCACATGGTGGCACCCACGTTGGTGTGTGGCTGGGTTGCACCTCAGGATGCAGAATTAGCAGGCCTCCCTGTGCAGGTGCCATCTGGTCCTCATGGCTGAGCATAGATCCTCCCTATTTCCAAAGGACAACATGAGAGAACCAGAGATTTATATAACTGTTCTTGGTTTGCTTCCCTCAATTGACACTACCAAAAATAAACACTTGGGAAACTGGCCATTGGACGGTATACGCACACATCCACGGGAGGCAATGCAGCAAGCCTGGAATTGGAGTTCTGTGCCTGGCATCACACCAGTCATGGGCAGATCTTTCTTAACCCTCTCAACACTACCCTTGTCCTAGGAGCTTGTCCTCTTGCCACTAGACTGTTAGTGTGGAAATAGTTGTCAAGGAATATAAGTATTTGGGAACCTTTTGTGAAAGGAATTAAATGAAAATGCTGGCCAGTGTAGAATGAGAAAAGAGGTTTTTCTTTTAGTGAAATGAGAATAGCTTGCCTTCCTTTTGCCTATTTTTTTCCTCCAGAGACGCACAGTGTGTTCAGGTGTCTCAGCTTCCTCAGGTTCCTCTATTGTAATCAATCAGTGGGTCTTATTAAAGCCCAAGGGAAATGGAAGTGCCCACTGTAGCACTTCACTGCCCTTGAAGAAGTTTGGACAGAACATTGCAAGGGTGAAATCCTGGTAACCAGTGGCAACTTTTCAGGACCAAGAAGAAAGTGAGGCAGAGAAGAAACAGAACTTTGAGATCCATCCCTTCTGTTTCTAAAGACAGGCTCTCACACACAGGACAGGGAACTCCAAAACCAGAGCATACAACCAGTCTCTCTGGCATATCCTTAGATGTGTTGAATGAGTGTACCTGGATGTCATGGTACTATTGTATGAGCTGTTGGGATGGATGCTAAGGAACCACATCCCTAGTCCCTGGGGCAGACTAACTCAGTGACTTGATTTGCAGGTGGGGTCCCTGGAGCAAGCCATGTTGGACGCCCTAGTTTTGGATAGAGTGGATTTTGTGAAATTACTCATAGAGAATGGAGTAAGCATGCACCGTTTTCTCACCATCTCCAGACTAGAGGAATTGTACAATACGGTAGGGCCAAGATAAGGCGCTTTCTATATTCCTCTTGTTTTGATTTTGGTTTTTGTTTTCACCTTCTCCTACTTCCCCAAATGCCTGTGATTCTCTTCCCCTCTCCCTCCCTCAATGCATGGAGACCATTCTTCACAAGTGTTCCCTTAGACCTATGTAGACAACCAACATCAAGCCACCAAGCTTCCACCTGTTTTAACTGCTCAGTTGTCAAGTTCAAAGGCAAAATGTTACCTGGTCACCTAAGGGTATCATTCTTAGTTTTTTACACAAAACCAAAAGCCTCTGAAAAATCTAAACATTTTTATTCTGCAAGCCCAGAGGGTGTTTGAGGCATTTTCAAAGAATGATCAATTCAACACCAATCCTCCAGGAAGCCGTTTGAGTTCCCTGTACTACCATTCTGTTAGGCTCAGAACCATCAAGCTTATTCTTATCCCATGCTAGTGAGATAAAATGTAAACTATGAATTGTTTAGAATTACCCAACACGAGATTTTGTGGGTTTGTTTACAGTTTCTATCCACTAAAAAGAAGCTTAAAGAGCCATACTGTTTGGGGCCATTTTACAGATAAGAAAACTGAGTTGTCTTAGTCTATTTGAGCTGCTACAACAAAGTACCTGAGGCTGGGTGATTCATAAAGAACAGACAATGATTTCTCATTGTTCTGAAGGCTAGAAGTCCAAGGTCAAAGAACCAGCAGACTCACTGTCTAGTGAAAGTAGATGTCTCTAGCCAAGATGGCACCTTATGGTATGTCCTTTGAATGGAACAGATGGTAGGTCCTTACATGGCAATAGTGGCAGACAGGCAAATATTGTATGCAGCCTCTTCTGTATTCCTGATTCCATTCTCTGATTCCATTTTCAAGATGGAAGTCCTCATGACCCAATCACCTTGAAATGGCCTCACCACTCAACACCAGTATACAGGCAACCAAATTCAATATGTGTTTTGCAGAGGCACAAAATTTTAAGCCATAGTGGAGGCTAACAGATGACTTCTTCAGGGTCTCAAAACTCCTAAGTGGAAAAAAAAAAGCCAGTACAGAACCTAAGCTTCTATCTCAGAAATAATTTTCCCCTCCCTCTACCCAGTGTCTGTCCGTACCATTAGGCAAAGCAGTCGGGGACAGTGGCAATTGCCCAGTGTGCAGTCAATAGTGAGTGCTGAATGGAGCCCCCAGCTGCATCTCATTCCCACTGCAGGAAGTTGTGAGCAGCATGGCTTCAGGCTACTGTTTTCTCTGCCAGTTTGTCAAGCTGAGTCTTACAGTATGAAAGAAGCCAGAGTAGAACAGCATACAAATCAGAGAGTTAAGGGAACAGAGAGATGTTCCACAGACTGACAAGAGAAAGAAAGAAGTGAGGATATTCTCCATTGAGAAAGGACAGTAGAGCTCAGCACACCCATAAAGTGTGGTGGGTACTGGGGTATGACGTCAATGACTATAGAATAGTGAATGGATCCCCCAAATAATGACAACCCTAACATTTCTATAACCCTAACTATTCTATACATATTGTACTGTTTACCTCTCAAACCACCCTAGCAAATGAAGTGGTATTATGTCCATGGTAGAGATGGTAAAACTGACTCACAGTTTAAGTCCTGTATGTAACTTGTCTGTGCTCAGAGGCAGGTTTGATGGTAGCCAGGTGTTAGACATCAGAATCTGCATAGTGCCCTCTGTTGGCTAAGAGTTCTGATGTGTGAATGTGTCATGTGAATGGTAGGTGGTTAAGCTCAAGACATACCTGTGTGCCTATGCATTTGCTTAGGGATTGCCATGGTGGTTTTAGAGGTCAGATATTGTCAGATTTAGTAAATAAAAATAAAGAACATCCAAGTTAAACTTTATTTTCATAGAAACAGTGAGGATTTTCTTTTTAGTGTGAGTAGAGTGTATCCCACTATATCCACCGGTGGGGGAGGGGGCGGCTCCAGGAGTCTGCACATAACACAAACTTTGAATATCCCTGCATAAAATGGCATAGTGCCCTACTCAGATCTACCTCTACACTTTACTTCTCAACTCTTAGACCACTTCTAGTACCTAATAAAAGGTAATTTTGTGTAAATAGTTGTTATATTGTATTTAGGAAATCATGAGGAGGAGGGAAAAAAGCCTGTACATATTCAATATAGTTACTTTGGGGGAAGTTCTTTTAAGTATAATTTTATTGTTACTATGAGAGTGTTGTACAGAGGGAGTTACCATTTCATAAGTCAAGCAATAGTTGCATTTCTTTTTTGGACAATACTACTCCTTCCTTTGCTTTCCTCTCCAGTTCTGGGGGGAGATTTTTGAGACAGAATTTTACTACGTAGCCTATACTGGTCTTACACTCTTGATCCACCTGCCTCAGCCTCCTGAATGCTGGGATTATTGGCATGCCAGCCCCATGCCCAGCCTACAACTTTTCCCCAAATATTTCCAATCCACAGATGGTGCAATATGCACACACATCACTTATGAATATATAGATCCTCAGATCTCAGCCTCCTCAGTAGCTTGGATTGCAGGCATAAGCCACCAGCAGCTGACTGGCTATTTCTTTTTAACAGCGCAAAAGCAGTTAAACAGATTTAAATAAAAACTGTATAGCCCACAAATCCTAAAAAAAAATTACTGTCTGTCCTTTTAAAGAAGAGGTGGATAACCCCATTAGAAAAAAAACCTAAGAAGCTGCAATGATAATATGCCAAAGCATTTTCCCAATGGGTAAATTGTCTCGCCTCTGTTTCCCTGAATGCAAATTTAGCTGGGCCCAGCAGTCAAGAGAGCTGACAATGTCCCTTAAAAATTTGAACCTAGGACCTCCAACGTACTTTCTAGAGGAAATACAGTCCAAAAATCCCACTCTGCATTTGTTTAGAAAATTCAGATACAACTGAGCAACTAGAACAAGACCCATTGTGATGACCTACCCATCCTGCAACCAGCCAGACCTATCCTTCCAGATCCTTCTTCCTTGTCATAAAAGCCCCTGACTAGCAAAACTATTTGATTCTTCTTTATTGTTTTCAGAGACATGGGCCCTCAAATACATTGTACCACTTGGTCAGGGATGTCAAAAAGGTAAGAATCCTCTGGCCCACAGGTCGGAGGCTCTGGCCTGATGCTTCCTGTGATTAGACAGCGTCTGCCTTGCATGAGCTGCTGCACCCCTCTCATTCCTGAACAATGTGTGCACATCTGTCTTGTAACTTGGATACCTCTGCTTATAATTCAGCTGGGGCTTTTATCTTCAGCTGCTGTGGTTTTAGCTGCTTTTGTTGGACATAATGCTTTTGGATAGTGGAGCACTAAGCTCCCCGCCCCCCCTCCCCCCACACACTCCACCATGTGTATTTATGCCATCCCCTGGTTTTGCCATACTGTTTGAGAAATACTTTCCATGGAATGTCAAAGACCATAAGAGAGGCACCTTCATTTGCTAGCTTCTGAGATGAGAATACTTCCGGAATTGTATAAAGTATAGGAAGAAAACTCCAAAAGTCTCAGAGAGCAAGAGACAGGAATGCAATGTGCCATTCCATTCTTCTAACCTTTCATTTTTTTTCCAGAACATATTTTCACATTCATCATCTTTATTTGATTTTTAGAAAAGCTAAATTACTCAGCTGAGGAAGCTGAGGACTGTATTTAATGCTTAGTGATGAGCTAGCATTAGAGCTCAGATTACTTAATTAAGGATAAAAGAGTGGTAGCTGTGGTTTACTGATAATCAGGTGCATAGCTTTGATTGATGTAAGTGGCCTATGAGCCTTAACATATTCCACATGCACACTAGTCATGGAGCTTGAATTCAAGATCTGGGCACTGTCCATGAGCATTTTTCCTCAAGGCTAGCAGGGTAGCACTCTGCCACTTGAGCCACAGCTCTATGTCCAGCCTTTTTTGGTGGTTATTTGAAGATAAGAATCTCATGAACTTTCTTACCTATGCTGGCTTTGGACCATGATCCTCAGATCAGCCTCCTGAGTAGCTAGGATTACATGTGTGAGCCACCATCAGCAGAGTTAAAAAAAAAAAAAGAAAAAACAACACTCTAATTGGGGGCTGGGAATATAGTCTAGTGACCTACTGGCCTAGTGCTTGCCTCGTATACATGAAGCCCTGGGTTTGATTCCTCAGCACCACATATGTAGAAAAGGCCAGAAGTGCCTCTATGGCTCAAGTGGTAGAGTGCTAGCCTTGAGCAAAAAGAGGCCAGGGACAGTGCTCAGGCCCTGAGCTCAAGCCCCAGGACTGGCAAAACAAAAAAACAAAACCTATAATTGAAGTAGAAATTGACTATCATTAGTTACTACTCCCATTTAAACAACAAGGAGGAAGGTGATGAATTAGTTCATTTTAATTGGAATGTGATGTTTAAGTCCAGCCAAGTGTTCATTTGCCCTAAGAAGTATCTTTTAGGGCAGCTTGGTTCCTGAACCAAGCACTCACCACTCCCATTCACCCCCAACCCCCACCAGCTGCATACATTTTATAGCAATTAGTCATCAGAGTCTACAGGACATACTTAAAGAAATCTGAAAAATGAGGTCCAAAATAAAGATAATTTCTTTGTTTCATATAAAGTCATTGAAATATCCTGTCAACATTTTAATTTATTTTTCCGTCAAAAAGTAAATCAAAAGTCCTGTGGTTCTTTTTAAGATACCTGTTTTTGGTTGCTAGATGAATCTTTGGTAATAATGAATCAAAGTGTAAAGACAAAAAAGGACCAAAACCAGAAAGCTTTCTCTTTTGGGGGTCTTTGCACACTTTCTTGTGTGAATGAGGGAAGTCCAAAACTTTTTCAAAGCAAGGAAGGAAAACAAATACTATGCAAGCTATATATGCAGCCAACGCCCACTCCACCAGACACAAGCTTTCCTTCATCTGCCCCAATCCAACCTCAGAGCGCATCTGTCCTCAGCACAGCCACCTTCATGCCTTGCAGTTTCATTTAATTTATTCAAATTCATTCAAATTGCCTAGAAACTAAACCCAGAAGATTAGGGCTATACACCTTCCATATGTTCTTTGTCAAGCTATTTGTCACTTATGTTCGATAATAAGTTCTGAGCTTTTCTAAAATAATTAAATGAGCTCTTCCAAAGTAATAGACATGAGTCAGGCACCAGTGGCTGCCTCATACTTGTAATCTTAGCCACTCAGGAGGTTGAACTCTGAGGATCGTGGTTCAAAGCCAGCCCTGGCAGACAAATCAGAGAGGCTCTTATCTCCAGTTAACCAACAAAAAGCCAGAAGTGAAGCTGTGCTGCTAGTGCAAGAGTGCTAGCCGTGAGCACAAAATCTCAGGGACAGTGCTGAGGTTGAGTACAAGCCCTAGGACTAATAATTATTATGATTATTCTGAAATAATAATAAACATAGTGCTATCACCTCTCCTGAGGTATGTCTGTGTCTGATTGTAAGACCTCCTGAGGAGACAGCTTATCCCTTTGGCCCTCAGCTCTAACTATCTACCACCCCAGGCCCTCCTTCAAGGCCCTAGTCCACTTCCACCACCCATACACCCAGCAGTAAGGTTCTGCCTGGCCTTTTTTTTTCCAGTTAGATTTTACTGAATATAAATGCTCAAAATCCCTCTCATTAGCTTCTCTTCCCCCACAGGACATCTGCTTTGCAAAATCATTTCCTCTTTTTTGAAATCCCTGGAGCGGCCTTTTGCATTTGCTCGTCTCCCTTGTATTATTAGAAGGCATGTAACATACCCTTGGGGTGGCTTCTTTATCTTCTTGTAAAAGCTTCTTAGCTAAAAATATCTCTCAAAAAAATATACAGACCAACAAGAAAGAACAGGGTGGTGAGAACTTGAGGGAAAAGAGCATTTGCTAACAGTAGACTTTTCGTCTTTTAAGTGTGACCCAAATATTGGAGCAAGAAGATAGTTATATAAACATTCATTTACCTACTAGCTGAAAAGCAAGGAAAAAAATTAATCACTCAGGTAGCCTACCAAAAATTCTATCCTTTTAGCTGAGAAAAGAGATTGTCAATGAAATGAGGAGAAGCAGTCTGTGTTAGCACCCTTTACACACACCCTTCGGAGAAGAGACAAGAAATGCCCATTTGTTAGTTCAGTGATAAGGGTGAATGTTGAGTTATAGGATGGAAAGAAGGGATAGCCATGGATGAAAGGAGCTGAAAATGAGGCTCTTTGTTTTTGTGTTTCTTAAAGAAGTAAATGAGAGCCAAGCACTGTAATCCCACACCTGTAATCCTACCTACTCCAGAGGCTGAGATCTGAGGATCATGGTTCAATAAATCCATGAGATTTTTATCTCCAATTAACTAGGACATGGAACTGTGGCTTAAGTATAGAGCACCAGCCTTGCAAGAAAAAGTCAAGTGAGAGCCCGAGGCCTTGAGTTCAAGCCCCACTACTAACACCAAAACAAACAAACAAAAAGTTAATGAGAAAGAAACGAACCTCAGTGGGCAACTTTATTACATGGCTCAAGATGACTTCCACCCATTTAATCCACTAAGGAACTCAGAGGTTTTGGAAACTAGGTTAAGAAACTAGCTAAGAAAGTCTTGAGAAGTTTAAGCAATGTTTGAACTTTGAGCACACAAAAAAACACAACATACTAGCTTCCTTACCATTCTAGGAGATACACATATAATATACATAGTCTGTGAAAAACTTAACGTTTAAACTGATACTAAGCGAAATACACAGCTAGAAATACAGTCCTTCAACACAGTATTTGATCATACAGCTGTACAACTTAATGTAAATCACCCTTACAAATCCAGAGAACAACTTTTAGGAATTACCAGATCACTGTAAACAAAACAACACGCCATCTCCATACCCAAATAGTCTGTAAACCAACATCACTGAACTTGGAGAATCACTCAATCCAGTTTCAAGATCCAAATTATTGATATCAAGAGAGCAATCTAAGAGCAAATGAGATGAACTGCCATTCACCAATCGATCAGTAATTTGCATTGATACACCCCAGTCCAATTCCATGAACTGTTCCACGCATAAATCTATTGATTGTTAGTGATGCTCTTGCTATAGACCGAATGGCCCAAGTCTGTCTGCTTTTCTGTAGACTATAACCTGCCATTTGTAGTAGCTAACTGTCTGCTCAATGTGTGACTCTATATGTTTTAAAGTAGTAGTTTCTCTTTTTTAAACCAAATGTTCTAACACTTAAGATTTCCTCCACTATCCGTATCTCCCCCACCAAACAAGGGTGGTGGTATTGGAGTACTCTATAGAGGTAGTAGTGAAATTATTATCATTTAAAGTTCCTCTTTATGCGATGCAAAACTCAAGCAGCATCCTGCAGAATGCAAGATATAAACAGAAATGATAGAAACAGAGAAAGGCAGAGAGAGAGAAAGACAGACAGACAGAGGGAAGAGAGGAGACAGAGGAAGAGAGAGACATTTCTAACACTTTAGATAAAAAATTACATTTTGATAAGCCCATCTGCTAAATGCATGTGATTTTGAAAAAATTCTTATTTTTAAGATTAGTTACCATTTTGACTTTGCTAATCTACCAGACATGAGAAAAAGTTCTTTGCTCCTCCTGAGTTTTCACCAAATTAAACCCTATGTGGTGATTGCTCATGCCAAATTAATCTACCTTTCCTTATTAGGGAGACTGTCCTGAAACAGTTTTTCCTCCCTTTCCCTTGGCAAACCTAAAATATTGTAGTCATTTTCCACATCAGGAGAGAACAACCTTATTTTGAGGGCTTATTTTACATTTTAAAGGAAAAAAAAAACCCTAACCAGTTGGAATCTGACAGGAGTATCATGAGCTGACATCCAGAATGCAGTCCATTTTGAAGAGCAGATGTGACATCTTAAGCATGGCATGAAGATGAGGCATAGCCTGAGAATAGGAGATCACATGTTCAAGTTCAAAAAAAAAATCTTCCTGAAGACCTAAGTTGCTCTATCAAAGTCTTTGAGTCATGTGACCTACCACATATTGTTAAGGCATATAAGGAGACACCACAGTCCAATTTATAATGGTTTATTAATTACCAAAGTGATGACTAAAAGGGTGGGTGGGAAAAGGCATTAGGAATAGTGGGTCGAGTATTACTCCAGTCTGTTGTAACGTCCCATTAGAAGAAGCCCCCAACAAAGGAAGACTCCTCCAGAAGTTCTGAACATTACCTTTGGGTGTGTGAGTTACCATTCAATGAACACAGCCTCATCCCTGAAGATGCCTTTCCAGTCTCTTGCCCCCAGTTCCACTCACCAAACTCCAGCTGAAAGCTAAATCAACCCATGGAACTTCAAGGCAGGGGTCTTTGCCCAAATGACCTGGCAGCACAGAAATTAAGAGTAGCTGCCAGGAGCTGATCATCCAACTGGACTTTCAGAAGTAGATGAAGCCTTAGAAGTCAAAAGACCCACAGAGTATAAACTGAGGTACAGAGAAAGAGAGCTCTATTCAGAATCAATGGACGAGACCACACCACAGCCCAACCCCTGTATGATTTGCTTTAGGGAGCCATGTCTCTACATAAGTCTCCATATTTTTCCTCTCTCCAGCAATGACCATTCTAGATGCTACACAAATGCTTTTTCTGTGGTGTCTGAAGACCACAGAGGGTCAAAGCCTTTAGCCCAGCACTGCATCCAGACAGGTCCTGCTATTCCCTTAGAATCTCCCCAGAACAGTTTTGTCCCAAGATGCCTTCATTATACCCAATTATATTCATTTTATAAAATCTATTTTGCCCTCATTCCCCCCTGCCAAAAAAGGCATCGACTCTTCCTGGTAAGAAATATGATGCTGATTTCCCTTATCAGCTCTTCCCCGAACATTTCTGGAGACAGATACAATCACCTTTGAAGGCAGCGTTCAAATTGATAAAAGTTCCCTCCTTTGATATCATTTCAGCAAAAACATCTGATTCTCTCATTTTCTTATCCTTCCACCAAATCCTAGATTCCACTGATCACCTTTTTACACTGGTGAAATAGAACAGGTAGATAAATACTAGTGAGAGAGGGATCCACATTGGCTTTGCTTATGTGAACATCGCCCCCTTGTGGTCAGACACAATATAAACTACTTTGGGGGGAGGGGCTGAAAGCCTTAAAGGGTCATTAAATTTTCTCTAGCTTCAGATCTGACCACCTATATAAATCATTCTGAAATAATCAACCTTTGTAAGGCAAGATTCCTTCAGCTTTGTTGAAAGTATATACTACTATCAGACCTTTATGAATACAAGCATTTGGTAAAAATGCTTTCTTTGCCTCTTAAATTTTGTATTTGAATACTATCACCTACTCAACCAGCATAAATATCTCCATTCAGTATTACTGTTTGGGAAGTATCAGTATCTTGTTCTTAGAATTCAAATTGATGCTCATGACTCACTTTCTCAAAACAAGCTACACAGGTAGCAAGCTCACTGTCCCCCTAGGTTGTAAACTTAGGAACATCATACAAGATTAGAAGTGGGTACAAGTTCATAGACTTGCATCTATTGCCTTTTCACAGCATCACAACAAATCATTTGAGCATACTTTTCATAGCTGGTATTTGAGCATTAAAATCAGAGATGCCATGGGGTTCAGTCCCCTCTTACTGGGAAGAGGCACTGAAGGAAATCCTCTGGCTCATGAAGGACAGAGAAAAGCCCAGCATGGCTAACTAGAAGATGGTATTATTTACCATGCCTATTTTGCAATGCCAAGGAAAATAACAAGGCTGAGATGAGTGAGTATCCTTTGAACTCATCCTTACTGGAGGCAAATCCATATGAGATGACTGACTCAGACATGACCCTTATGCTGGACTTTTCTACTATTGAAATAGCAACTTTTCTTAATGTCCAGTAGATCTGGGTCTACAGAAACTCTGAGATTACAGACTTCCCCAAAACTAGTGAAGAAAAGCAGTTGGATGGGTTAATGCCTTCTAACTCCAGTTCAATTTTTGTAGAAAGGGCACTGGATGAAAAGTTAACTGCCTTAAACTTTTCCCTTTATCCCCTTTCAAATGCTTTTTTAAAATTTAATTTTATTATTAAGTGATTTCAGTTACATAAGTAAGGTAGTTTAGTCATACTTTATAACCAAGTCAGGCAATGGATCTTTGTCAACAGCCGGAGGACAGCTTCACTGGCTGACTTGATCAGATTGATGAAACAATCTCCAGACGCAGGAGATTCTGAAATTCTGAGGAAAGTGAGGAGCAAGGGCAGAGAACATTTCTTGGAAAGATCAATTCAGCTAATTCCATCTACCTCAGGCTGGGCTTTGATGAACCATGGTCAAAGATGAGAGACATTTGATGTCTCCTGTGTGATAGCTCTAACAGAGTCCCATTTTTCTCAGTAGCCTCACATTAGGTCCCCAAACCTGACTTCGGCCCCCAGCATGGAGCTGCAGACCCCAGTGGGAGGAAGTGGGAGCTAATTAATTCTAAGGGTAGGAAGAAAGTCTAAGGAGCAATGATGGAATCCCACACACTTGAGACTCTGCTCCAATGGCCATCACATCCTTCCTGCCACATTGAGCATCACCATCGAGCTCCACGTACAGGGATTTAACTAGAACTAGGTATGACTAAGAAACTGCAGCTAGTTCATTCTGTTACTGAAAACACAATACCCAAAATCCTCAAACCCAGACTGCTTTCCAATCACTGCAATTAATTTCAATTTTCCTGGACTACATTCTCAACAGAGAAACATTCTACATATGCCTACCTCTCACAGGCTCTGTATGAGGCATGAGAAATACGAGGATTTTGAAGATGAAGAACACCCTGAAGCTATAGGTTTAATTAGAGGATACGTGGCTTACCTCTACCTTTGAACCCTCAAATCTTCTAATGAATTCAATTATCCATGCGAAGGCTGAACAAGGATGACTGAAAACCTACCTTCAGCTCAGCAAAAGAATGAAATGAGTTTACTAGAGATGAGGGATTCCTGTTTTACACTCTGAATGTCCCAGTGTAGAGTGTCTTGGCTACTGGAGACTTACTTAATAGAGAAGCATTTCACAGTCTTCAATGAGTAACACAACCACCATGAAATGTGCTTAAAGTCCAATAAAGTAAGCAGAAAATGATCCAGTCCTCTGTGCACTCACCAACTTCCCAGATTATTCTAATACCCTCAAACAACTTTGGTAGTAAAAAGAAGAAAAGAAAAACACCACTATAGATAAGGAGCTTCTTCTGTGAAGTGACAAAGACCATGCACAGCAACCCGTGTGAGTTGTTCTGCCAAGATAAAGTAAAGCAAGGTTCTCATAACTTTTTAGAATCTCAAGACAGTAACTAGCCTTCCTATCTTGTTCCATGGCTGCCCATGCATGTACAGACGCTTTGCTATGTGGAGGAGCGAATCCAGATGGTGACAGCTGGACAACAGTGACGCCATCGCTGCACTTCTGGAAGTGCCACAGATGGAGCCACCTTTGCCTTGACCTCCCACAGCACCAGCTCAATCCCAGAGCCAGAATCAATAAACAGAAACTGACCTGCTTTTTGTACCTATATAAGGAAACCCAGGAGAAGATAGACCAAGGCCCCTTAATGCCACAAAAATTAAATAAATAATACACCATAACTCCCAGTCTTTACAAAGGGCTACTCTACTTTAAAGAAAAGAGGAAGTTCTTTTTAATCCTAGGAGAATATTCCATTGACAACATGTCTTCTTCTGTCCCTCCCTACTTCTCTTTAAGCACAAGAGAAATTCATATACATCTCCATCATGACAATATGATGGAGTTCTCTTTTCTGAAAAACAGGCTGATTCCTTGGGTTGGGGATTAAAGAAGACCCAAGTTGGAAGTTTCTCAGCTCTGGTAATGGCATTAATCTTCAGGGAGGAGTCTTCCTTTAGTAAGTGGGAGAAAAAGGAATGACCTGCCAGAGGGTGCTAACAAACCTGGGCCAGAAACAGGGTGGGACCTAGAAACATTCGGGGACTTTGAACCTGGTGGCTGGGAATGGTGGCATTTGCCATATCTGGCCTTGTGTTTCTTTCTGCTACACTGGTTTTTTTTCTCCTCAGCTGAAGACTTGAATAAATATTTTGATTTTCTGTTATTGCCGACGGTTACTGCAGCTTCTTATTTAACTTATTCTTCTTTCCAAGCGAGAATATCCAGGTTTCGGTTGGATCTATTTTAAGGTGAATTAATTAACCAGCATAATAATATATTCATATGTTTCTTTTTTTTTCATCATATTTTTTACTCTAAAATAGTTACAGAACGCACACTGGAACCACTAGTAAACCACCCTATCTTTTGGATGTTTGTTTGTTCCATTCTTCCCCAACAGGGAAACCTGCCCCCAGACTACAGAATCAGCTTGATTGACATTGGCCTGGTGATTGAGTACCTGATGGGCGGGGCTTACCGCTGCAACTACACGCGCAAGCGCTTCAGAACCCTCTACCATAATCTCTTTGGCCCCAAGAGGGTGAGGCTTCTAACACATTATTGGGTTTCTCCTGGGAGGACTAGAATGTGAGACAGTTGTGGTGTGGCTTCTTTATCTTCAAAGAGGAGACTACTTGAGAAAGAGGGAACTTCCCTTCTTCCTTCATCCAAACCACTAAAAAAAACCCAACAGCAAAAACACATGTTTTTAGTTAAAGTAAAATTTGGCAATACTGTCAGTTGCTTTCTTCGAAGTGATGACTTGATTAGGCTCATTCCAAAACTATGTGCCCAATGTCCAAATCTAAGGAGCTGTAATCTGTCTACCAAGTATTCCTTCAAATAAAAATTATATTCCATGAAAAATAAGTGGCTATAATCCAATCCCTGAAATTGCATAAGTCCCCCTGCGCTGGTCATCAAAACACCTATGAGACAGGAGGTGGAAATATACCTTGGTTAATAAGAATGTCCCTGAAGGACATTCTTAAATGAAATTGTCTTTTTCGGTTTGGTTTGGGTTTTTTTAGGACGTGGGGGGTTGGAGGGGTTGCTTGTTTTGCTGGTCTTGGGCCTTGAAATCTAGGCCTGTGTGTTACCCCTGAGCTTGTGTGTTCAAGGCTCTACCACTTGAGTCACAGGTCCACTTCCGGCTTTTTGTGGTTAATTGGAGATAAAAGTCTCACTCATGGACTTCTCTGCTCTGGCTGGCTTCAAACGGCAATCCTCAAATCTCAGCCTCCTGAGTAGCCAGGATTACAGGTGCAAGCCACTGGTGCCCAACTTTGTCAGTCTGTGTGTGTGTTCTCTGCAAATGCCTAATAATGGGACTTAATGAAGTAGTCAAGTTGGGTCCAACTGCCTTCCTTTACTCCTGCAGAGGCACCTAGCAGTTTGCTCCCTAGGGCTTTGAACTGCCTGAGCTACTGTGAACATAATGAGATCTCAGTTGCACTATGCTATCCTACTACTATGAACTTGAACTTTATCCACTTCCCAAAGTATCTCTCAGGGAACTTCTCATGGATGACCTTTTGAGAGCTTCTGTTCTTGCTGCAGATGGGCATAGTTTTTTTTCTTTTCTTTTTCTTCTCTCTTTAAAAATTTTTAAATGCTATTTTTATGGTTTTCAGTTTCCTTTTTTTTTATTCTGTTGACTTTTATTTTGAACAAAGGGTTTTATAATTGTGAAAATATTTTTTTAGGACAAGTAGAGACATTTGGAAACACCAAAAGGTGTAACTGTGAGGGACAGAAATCCACAGATTTTTGGACAATTTACGAAGCTGAAGCAGAGAAATAGGGTGACAAGATAGGTTACAAAATTTTGAGGAGCTAGCAGGACACTAGTAGCTCACGCCTATAATCCTATCTACTCAGGAAGCTGAGACCTGAGGCAGGAAATCTCCAATTAACAATCAGAAAACCAGAAGAGGAGCTGCAGCTCAAAGTGGTAGAGTGCTAAAAGCTTGAGCACAAAAGCTCATGGGCAATGCCCAGGCCCAAGCCCACTACTAAAACAATAAATAAATAAAATTGAGGAATTATACTTGCTGTAACCTTACTATTTAAGATGACATCTAATCACTGTATAAAAACTTAGAAGCACAGAATTTGTGCTCCTGATCATTAGATGTAATTCTGTAGCTCCCTTGCTGAAAAAAAATAAAATTCTGTAACTTACTGAGTTGCCTTATATATTGTACCTTCAGGTTCTCAGATGGCCAGTACCACTGCCCGGTATCCAACATTTCCTGTGCCACCATCAGCACATGCCTTCTGGCTACTCCCCTTTGCCACGATGTGCAGTAGCAGAGGGAAATAAGAAGGCCAATAAGAAGCATCTAAACATAAATTTTTGAACAATTCTCATCTCCAGATAATAGTGGTTCATCAGAAATTGGATCTGGTGGAATGTTTTGTTGCTTGTCCATCCTAGTGTGTTCAGGCTGCTATAACAAAAGACTATAAGCAACATGAATTCACTCACATTTCTGAAGACTGGGAAGTTCAAGATCAGCTACCAATAGATTCATTATACTAGGAGGACCCATTTTCTATTCATAGATGGCATCTTTTCACCATGTCCTTGTATGGGGGAAATGACAAACAAGCTCCCAAGGGCCCCTTTGATAAGGAAACTAATCTCAATCAGGAGAGTCTTTCCTCTTGAACCAATAACCTCCTAATACCAATCTTAATACCATTACTTTAGGGGTTAGGACTTTAATGTGTGAATGTGGTGAGGGGAACAATCAGACCATAGAATGCATTCAAATACTGGATATAATGGAGCTGTCAGCCAAGCTTAACAATTACTAGATGGTAAAAGAAATTTTTGTCTAAAAAAAATTATGAACCTTCAGGCTCCCCCTTTAGGCAATCTCATTAAATTTCTCCAGTTTCTTAAAATAATATGATTTACCAAAAAATCACAGATTCCTGATGATCCTCCAAAATTTCTATTATAGATTCCTCCTGTGGGTAATTTAGTCAGTGAAATAAAATTAGTGCAATATGGTACAATAGAGTTCTTAAATTACTTCTTTACAATATCATAAGAGTTCTTTTCTTACTTTGATGAAAGAAAGATCTAACTTTATTCACATTTTTTTAACAGCCTAAAGCCTTGAAACTGCTGGGAATGGAAGTAAGTGTTTGCTCAAAGTATTAGTGTCAATTATTCACTTTATTGCACATTTAAAAATAGAACCAAGAAAGAAAAAAAAAAAAAAAAGAAGCCAGGCACAGTGGCTCTTGCCTGTAATCCTAGCTACTTTGGGAGGCTGAGATCAGGGGAATCCTAGTTTGAGGCCAGACAAGGTAAAATGTTCACAAGACCCCATCTCAACCAATCAAAACTAGGTATGGTGGCATGGGCTGCTCCTCTTAGCTATGCAGGAAATATAAATAGGAGTATTGCAGTCAGGTTAGCTCAGGCATAACCACAAGGTCCTATTTAAAAAAAAATAGCATGAAGCAAAAAGGACTGAGGTGTGTTTGTCATGTGGTAGAGCTCCTGGTGGACAAGAACGAGGCCCTGAGTTCAAACTCCAATACTGCACCCACCAAAAGAAATGACTTCATTTCCATAGGAAGGCTTAATATATGCCTCTAATGTAAAAGAATAAGTATAGATTTACAAGGGTCATCAGTAGCTCTAACATTTCCATCATGAATTTCTGTTAGCATTGCAAACATATAAAAATAAATAAGTAAATCCTATTTGAAATATGAACTTGAAAAACAAGCATATAAATTCCAGTAAGCCAAATCTAGTCATGGGTGTTTACAGTGGCAATGGATTCAAAGGCCAGAACTACATCACAGATTCCCCTGATAGGTATGCACAAACTTGAGACAGATTACATTTCAAATGGTGGCTGTCATACATGCAAACAAAATAGAAAATATCCTTGGATCTTTCGGCAGGAGGGTAGTGCTGTCCACCAGCAGCCCTACCTACAGGAGCTAAAAATTAGACAAAGTAAACAAACAGAAAAAAATCATGATACATATATATGCATATATGTGTATATTCATCATTTTTGAGACAGGGTCTTGCTTGATAGTCCAGGCTGGTCTCAAACTCACCAACCTCTTCCATCTGCCCCACCTCTGAGTACTGGGATTATATGTAGTCACTATACCTGGCTTAAAAAAAAATAACAATTTTAACTGCAGTATAAACTGACATGTGCCCGTAGACATGTGTATGCGTTTGCCTTATTTTAAAAGTAGCCATAGATGCGCTTGTGAGTTCTTTAAGAATAGCAGCGGCTCTGGTTTATTTCAGTGTTGCTCCAAGAAGTGAACCAGTGGAAGAAATACAATACATAGTAATGAACTGAACTGATTCATTCGCAACTCAGCCTGGGTGTGTTTCTCTAAACTTGCAGGATGATATTCCCTTGAGGAGAGGAAGGAAGACCACCAAGAAGCGTGAAGAAGAGGTGGACATTGATCTGGATGACCCTGAGATCAACCACTTCCCTTTCCCTTTCCATGAGCTGATGGTGTGGGCCGTCCTCATGAAGAGGCAGAAGATGGCCCTGTTCTTCTGGCAGCATGGCGAGGAGGCCATGGCCAAGGCCCTGGTGGCCTGTAAACTCTGCAAAGCCATGGCTCATGAGGCCTCGGAGAACGACATGGTTGATGACATTTCTCAGGAGCTGAACCACAACTCCAGGTTGGCCAGGAAATGGGGAGGACATGAGGGAGAAGGGATGGTGGATGCCATAAAAGTTTAAGGGGATGCAGTACCATTCCAACAGTGCACTCAGACTTTGGGCACGATTAACCACTATTGTGCATATTGCTATAAAGAATGGTACCCTAAGAGCGAGGTCCTGTTATCATGCACTTTGTTCAACTCAGGAAATGAGGAGCTGAGTAAGTAACTTGAGTAAAACCACACAGTTGTGGTTAGCCAGGTTGGGATTTCCACATGAGGTCTGTTACAGTAAGAAGACATACTACATTCTCATCATTGACTGATCTTCCTAGATCATTCATATGCCTAGAATTTGGAGTCCTGAATGCAGAGATCATTCCTTGTTTGACTTCCATCCTTAGATCTCTCAACATAGGATCTGACATATAGTGGATGTTGGATGCATGGATTTATGAATAGAGTAGACCTCAAATGAAACAACTACACACAGTAACTACCCTTTGTAGCTAGCCAGTAGGTGTAAGTCTCCACATTGGTCTGAGGACTCTTCTACATATTCTCTCTTTCAGAGACTTTGGCCAGCTGGCTGTGGAACTTTTGGACCAGTCCTATAAGCAGGATGAGCAGCTGGCCATGAAACTACTGACATATGAGTTGAAGAACTGGAGCAATGCTACGTGCCTGCAGTTGGCTGTGGCTGCCAAGCACCGTGATTTCATTGCACACACGTGCAGTCAGATGTTACTCACCGACATGTGGATGGGCCGGCTTCGCATGCGCAAGAACTCAGGCCTCAAGGTCAGCCTGCCCAAGAAGGCCCTGTGAAAGTCTAGGGGAGTAGGGCTTCACATAAAAATCTGCAGTGGCATTAGGGGCTCTTTTATCTCAAGGATATGGTGCTTAATTGCAGATGTTCATCAAACCTTTTTGTGAAGTATCTTTATTTTCATATAGATGCTGAGACATTTCCCTATCCCAAATCTCTAAAGATAGTGCTTACTATTGGTATTTTTCAAAAGATCCAAAAGTGAAGGTCATGTATAGGTACCACGGGTCCTTGTGCCATTTGCTTGAAGATTCTCACTCAGGCCAGCATTTACCATGTAGCTGCCTGACCTGTGGCTGTGCTATAAGACATGCTGTAAGACCATGCTCTGACCAGATGTGTTTCAGAACATTTTAAACTTTCTCATAAAATAAAACTGAGGTTCATTTCTATGTCAAGACTTTGCCACATAATCCTGATCTATTCTCTTTTTCTTTTGATGGTGTAGGGAAATCAAAACTCACATTGCCATTGAATCATATCCCCAGCTTTCAACCTTCTCTTAACAAATTTCCACTATGCAATATGATATTATACCTGTAATCCTCACGTCATTCATTAGATCTCCAAACTTACTCTTCCTGTGAGTCTGAAACTTTTACCTTTTTACCACGGCTGTATTGAACACTCCCTATTCTTCTCCATCCTTCCCCAGGCTCTTCCCCAGTCCAGCCCAAGCCACAGAAGCATTCTATAAAGTGGGTCATGGACAACATTCCACAGACGCATGGTAGTGACTGCCAATCTTGGCTACAGGCAGGAAGCCAAGACAGGTCCTAGTTCTTAGGACAGGGTGTCAAGTGCCCAGAAGCTGCCAGCATGCCACCTGAGCCACCATAGACCTGCCAGAATTCAGGGTCATTGCTGTTCCTTTGCCCTGACTGCTCTAGGGTCCCCATGAGCATTTTGAGCCCTGTCTCACAACTTGAGCATCATTTGTTTAAGTTATTATTACTAAGTAGTTGTACAAAGGGGTTACAATCCCATAAGTCCAATTATGAGTACATTGCTCCTTGGCCGATGTCATTCCCTTCTTCCATTCTTCCCCATTTTCCTCCTCCCTTTCCTTTCTTCAAGTTACATAGTTCAGCTTTCATACAATGTGCCTTGAATATGACTGCATTTGCTCACCCTTCTTCCTTCCACTTGTGTGCCCCCACCTTTGTCCTCCTCCCAGTAAAACATGTTTGCACTTCGTTGTATTCATTTTGATAAACAGTTCACTAGCTATTACACCTTTGGATTCCTCTCCCAAGTCTATCATTAGTCTGTTTTTGTATAAATGTATTGAGCCCTGAATATGTTATTGTGCATATCGTGTTTTTTAGATCTCGTTTCCACATATAAGAGAAAGCATGCACCATTTGTGTCTCTGAGCCTGAATTACTTCACTTTTGAACATCATTTTTTTCTGTGTGTATGTGCTTGTCCTGGGTCTTGAATTCAGAGCCTGAGCTGTCCCTGAACTCTTTTGCTCAAGGCTAGCAGAGCCATTGCTCCACTTCCAGCTTTTTCGGTAGTTTATTGGAGATCATTCTCACCAACTTTCCCACCAGGGCTGGCTTCAAACCACAATCCTCTGGTCTCAGCCTCCTGAGTAACTAGGATTACAGGCATGTCTGCCACTAGCACCTGGCTCTTCAGCATCATTTTTACTGACCCTTCATTATCTCATTGAGCCCCTTGCTTTGGTGCAGTGTTTTCAGAGAGGCTCATCTTCACAAGAATCATGCTAGGATTGAGGGAAGTATGAGAAGTCATGGAAACACAAGTCAGACATTACTGTTCCCAATCAGAAACACACTTGCTCAATCACAATGGAGAACATTTGGTGGTTCTCCTCACATACAGATGCTCAGATGCACATGTATTTATATGGGAACGAAATGTTGTGCTGCCCCTCCTAAAGTTTCTGTGCAAGGATGAATACAGAGCTGGTGGGGAGAGGGGTTCTGTTGTACAGTCTCAAATGCTCTACAGTAAATAATATGCTTTCCTACATGTATTCTTTCAGGGTCAGCTTCGAACAACTGACAATTCATTTCTTCACTGAAGTTTAAAAATTAAATTATCTTTAAGTAAAGATATAAAGGCATTTCAGTTCAACTTATTCATTTATGAGCACAACACATCTTGATGCGTATCACCTTTTCCATCATTCTCCCCCATCTCCAACCCCACTCATTCTCTCACTCAAGTTACCATTTTCACACACAACAATATTAATTCACAGAGATAATCAGGCAACACGTCAGCTATACTTGACATGCTAGCAAACGAATGCCAGTAGACATATGTATGACTAGCCAAATGCTGTTTAAAGGCTAAATGGAAATCGTGAATCTTTCCTGCTTTTGCTTTGAATAACATCTCTTTTTTCCCTCTTTTTTTCTCCCATACAAATGGGTACTAGTAGGGTAAGGTGTGTTTGAGGAAAATAAAAATTTCTCTGCTGGGACAAAGTAACCCTCTTCACATAAATGTGTTTATTCAGATGCTCAGGTCCCCACCCAGAGCGTACAACACCTGTGTACACTCACACACATGCGCACATATACACCAGAGGCCCTCTGATTCTAAGCAACCATCCTAATCGTAATCCTTTAAATGTGATTATTATTATTATCATTATTATTACTTTAGGTAATTCTGGGAATTCTACTTCCTCCTTCAATTCTCAGCTTGGAGTTCAAGAACAAAGATGACATGCCTTATATGACTCAGGCCCAAGAGATCCATCTCCAAGAGAAGGAGCCAGAAGAACCAGAGAAGCCCACAAAGGAAAAAGAAGAAGAAGACATGGAACTGACAGTAAGAAAAGACTATTCCAGTGGTTTCCCTTGGCAGAATTCTTAATTCACTCTTCCTGTTGTTGATAGGGCTTAGTAAGCCTTGAGGTCAGACAGCTGTCTCACAGCTTCCCACCAGGTTTAATCACGTGTATTCTTGTACGTTCTGGGAAAAGACTGTCAGAGAATTGTCCTGTTTATGCACACACACACACACACACACACACACACACACACACACACACACACACACACCCCAAAATGGGCCCAATTACTTGCCAAACATTTCAGCCAGTCAATGATACAGACAACCAAATGAAATCCAGAACAGTTGCTCCTAAATTTTCCAGGCAAGCCAAGGTGTATAAACAACTAGATGACAGGGAAGTCTTAGCACAAGAGAAAAAAGGAGAATCCATGATCTGGGAGCAGCCAGCTTTTCTAAACTAGAACTGTTTTGCTGGTCAGAAGCTATGCTTGCATCTGTCTTTGAGGTTAGGCTCACAAAAACAGAGCACTAATTGAATTTTGAGGTTTGTATGGGAAGCTTTTCTTGGTTTTTCCTGGGGTAATTATAGAACATGGGTGCTTTGTTCTGCAGAAGGAATGGGACAGCTGCTCATCGGACAGCTTCCCACAACCCCCAGCCTGAGCAGCGTGACTGCCACTGGCTTATGTCCAAAAGCTAAATATATCCCGTGCTATGAAAGGGACAAACAAGGCTTCATATCTTGGGAGCTATCGAGCACCAGCTTCCTAAGGACTGTCTTGAGGTGCCTTGCCCTCTCCACCACCCTGGCCAGTGGCCGGAGCAGTAATGTCCCAGAAGGAACTGGGAGAGGAGACAACGAAAATTGGTTTTGCTCAGGTGACAAAAGGACTTTGCATTTATTCGCCTGGTGAGACCAACCTGGGGATTGTTCTTCCTCCAGGTACAAAATAATGTCTTTGCAGTCGGCCATTTCTACAGGTTTATTTACAGACACAACCCCTGAGTCATGGAAGGAAAGGCCAACTTTTGTTTCAGTTGCAGATCTTTATTGAAATCTGTTACAACACCCTTATCACCTCTGTGTTAACATCAGGAACTACCTTTCCTAAAGATTTTTACCATAATTTTGGCCGCTGAACCCCTTCTAAAAGGAGAAATGATATCTTAAGCATTGGTAGAAACATAGCTTACAATAATACTGACTCTTTATTGAGTATTTCAGCAGAAAGGTAGAGTGTGAGCTCTGGAGTCAGCATTCTTTGCCAACCACCAAATCCCTGCCTAACCTTGAGCACGATTTCATACCCGCTAAAGTAGGAATAATTTTGTCTGCCTCACAGGTGATCATGGTACTTTTGTTGTTATTATTTATTTGTGTATGTGTGTGTGTGTGTGTGTGTGTGTGTGTGTGTGTGTGTGTATACTAGCACTAGGGCTTGAATTCAGGACAGACATGATGTCCTTTAGTCCTAAAGGACATCATGTCTGTCCTGTTAGCTTTTTTGCTCAAGACTAGTGCTCTGCCACCTTAGTCACAGCTCTGTTTCACTTCTGACTTTTTGGTGTTTAACTGGATGTGAGAGTCACATAGACTTTCCTGCCCAGGCTGGCTTCAAATCTCGATCTTCAGATCTCAGCCTCCTGAGAAGCTAGGATTATAGGCATGAGCCACCAGTGCCCAACAGTTGTTTGGGTTCTAAAGTGCACATGTAAACCACCGAGACTGGCATGCTTACACACTGATAAATATTCACTAATATTTTTAAACAGCTCCAAACACTCTATATTCATGCTCATGGAACCCTCATATCAGACACAAGAGATAGGCAGTATTATGACACACAAGAAAGTTGGAACTCAGATTAAATTGTGAAGCTGAAGGTAGGCATACAGATTTTCATTGGCAGCTCTGTTAGCCAGTAGTTAACTGAATTTCTTCCTCATTGTGCATGGAAATGTGTAGCAAGTTTGTCTTATGACCTAGTAAAGAAAGTGATGTTCACCCTCATAAGTCAAGCATGGCATGGACTTAACATTTAAACATATGTCCTAGGAAGACAGCCAGGAGTTAAATCTGAATTCTCCATGGTTGGGTTTCAAAGAGAAACACAAAAGGAGGAGCTCACCCTGCTCATCCCAGAGCTCTGTAGTTCTGGTCTTTCAAGAAACCACAATAAAAGATGTCTCTCTAGTCTGAGAGCAAAGGTCCTTGCCAAAGAAGGGAGCTGGCCCTGTTCACTGAGAACTTAAGTAGGGACAGGACAAGACAGAATTTCCTGAGCTTATTCTGTCTAGGCTGAGAATACAAGAAGGAGAAAAAGAGGAAGGAGGGAACTTGTGGACTGAAGGTTCTCAGGGTGGGACATGGATTGTCTTGAAAGAAGAGCCTGCTGAGCCTGGAAAATTCTATCTTTGCCTGGGCTCTAGTTGGTAGCTAACCCAGACAGAATTGGTGAGAGCAGTTTGTTGATACCTTGTTCCCTTCATAGGACTGATATTTGATCTGATCCTCTCTTGGAATCAGACATCCTTTGGCCCTTCCAAAAATATCAACCTCAGCTTGCTTCATCTTTATAGCCCCTAAAAGCTTAGTTTATCTCAAAGGATCTTTCTCCATACCGATGTCTGTGTCAAAGGTTTTAAAGTCCATACTGCTCCATTAAATTTCTACTTTAAGTCATGCCAAAAGAACTCATGGGGGGGAGGGGGGAAGTGAGGGAAAAATGAAGGATGAGGTAACAAGTTGGATAAGAAATGTACTCACTGACTTACATATGAAACTGTAACCCCTCTGTACTTCACTTTGACAATCAAGAAAAGAAAAAGTAAAAAAAAAAAAAAAACCAGCTAAAAAAAAGAAATATTTGGCAATGGGGAAAAGAAATCAACTTCAGCAAGTTCAGTTAAGGCTAGACTTAATGTAATACAAAAGCACTTTACTAACGCCCACTAAATATGGGCCTTTTATAAATGCATCTACTTTGGAATATAGGTGAATAATAATGAAAAAACAAGTTGTAATGATGTATTCGCATTTTGCCCATATAACCAAGTAAGTGTTCCACTTTGTACTTTACCTAATAATGTCCCATCATGCTTAGTACCTCAGAGCAGCTTTATAGCTCACTGTCCCTAGAGGTTACACCAAAATGTGATCCCTAAAGATGCCTATCTAAAGATATCAATCTGAGCTGAGAGCCAGTAATCCTAGTAAGGAGACTGAGATCTGAGAATCATGGTTCCAAGCTAACCTGAGCAGGAAAACCTATGAAGCTCTTATCTCCAAATTAACTACCAGAAAGCCAGAAGTGGTCCTGTGGTTCAAAGTGGTAGAGCACTAGCCTTGAGTGAAAAAGCTCAGGGACTATACCTAGGCCATGAGTTCAAGCCTCATAAGTGACAAAAAAAAATCTAATCTGTCCTTCCATTCATCTCATTCTATCTCCAAATGGTATTGCATAGCAAGCATAGAAATTGACAGAAGCACTGTTATTTTCTATGAATGTATAAACTCTAAAAGGAAAAATATAATGTATCAGTGATTCAGGATTATGGGTCTATTACACGGGGTCATCATGAAAATTGATTATGCTCACTGATAAAATAAATGAGTTTAGATAAGCTTTAGAATATAATCTGATCTAGTCTTTAACTGAAGGTAATTTTCTAGCCAGTATCTCAAAAAAATAGAAGCTATTTTATCTAAAAAATCCTAATGTCAAAAGATAAGTCATTTGTGATTGTCATATATTTGAATGAAGTTGTTCAAATCACCTCATTTCCTATTTGAAGTAGTCGTTATTTGAGGCAATGATTGAAGTAGTTGAAAGTAATATCTGTATATTTTGGTAGAATGGCTTGAAAATGAAATCATTATTGTTGCTGATCTCTGTCCTCATCTTTAATATTAACTTAAATTAATTAGATCCATCAGCTTAAAATACATATGCCCGAGCATTTGGTCCCAAATCTTATCAGTCCTTATAATGCCTTATCCAGTTTTTCACATTTAATAAAAATCTCATTTTCCATCATTGTGGAATTAACCTGATCTTAGAACAATACCAAAGAATCGGTAGCTAAGTCAGCTGTCAACAATAGTGACACATTTTTTCCTCTGGTGAAAGATCCTACTAGGTCATTTCAATGGAGAGTACTGAGCAGGCCTAACATTATGTTGAAGGCAAGTTAAGTGAGAAGGGATTAAGTATCAAATGTTAAGTGATTTCTAAACAAACTCTATGGCAGAAGCTCTTATTAGTTCTATTTTGCAGATAAAGAAACTCAGACAGGGCCATGTACCAGTGGCCCATGCCTATAATCCTAGCTACTCGGGCAGCTAAGATCTGAGGATCACAGTTCAAAGCCAGCCTGGCCAGGGAAATCCAGGAGACTCTTATCTCCAATTAACCATCAGGAAAAAAAAATGGAAGTAGTGCTGTGGCTCAAGTGGTAGAGTGCTAGCCCTGAGCTGAAGGGCTCAGGGATAGCACCCAGGCCCAGAATTCAAGCCCCATGACCAACAAAAAGAAGAAGGAGGAGGAGGAGGGGGAGGGGGAGGGGGAGGGGGAGGGGGAGGGGGAGGGGGAGGGGGGAGGGAAAGGGGGAGGAGGAGGAGGAGGAGGAGGAGGAGGAGGAGGAGGAGGAAGAGGAGGAGGAGGAGGAGGAAGAGGAGGAAAAAAAGAGAAAAGAAGCTCTCAGACAGGCTAAAACAACTTGCCCAAGGAGCCACAGAATCCCCTTTGGATGGACTAGCATGGAATTCTTCATTATTAGAATCTTCAGCCATGTCTGAAGTGTTCAGTCACTTGCTGTTCAAATAAACTTCTGTCTGCTTTCTCCCAGGTTCTTTATCTTCTCTTTGCAATATTAAATCATTATTGGAGATGTAACTGAGATGGTGTAGAGAAGAGCATAAATCCATTCTTATGTTCTTGTTTTTGTTTCTTGAGATAGAGTTCTCACTAGGTAGCTCAGACTGGCTTGGAATTCATGGTTCTCTTGTTTCAACCTCTCAAGTGCTGGTATTACAGGCATACACTGCCATGCCAGGAAATAGATGCATTCTTAAGCAGATCTCCAACAGCTTGGAGAAAAGGACCTCTACAGGTTAAGCCTGTTAACTGGTCTTAGGTCTTATGAACTCTCAGGGTCTGTGAGCAGCCTTTCTTAATCTGTAAAAAGGGCATACTGAAAGGAATGCTCTGCAGAGTCCTGACTTGATGGTGTTGGTTCTCTTCCACTGTAGGCAATGTTAGGAAGAAACAGTGGGGAGTCTTCCAGGAAGAAGGATGAAGAAGAAGTTCAGAGCCGGCACCGGTTAATCCCCCTGGGCAGAAAAATCTATGAATTCTACAATGCACCCATCGTGAAGTTCTGGTTCTACACTGTAAGCACTTTGCCTTTTCTCTTTCCTAAGCAACAGCCACAAGGGCCTGCATCCATTGTGCATGCACCTGTAGGGTTTTCACTGCAAGTCTGTGTATCATAGGTGCAAGAATCAAAGCTCCATGACCTTGCTTTCCCAATAGCTTTGCAAGAGTAATTCTGGACTTTGTTAGTCAGCTCTCATAGGCTACCTTTCTCTGCTTTAGAGAAAAGAAAAGAAAAATGTACATGTGAGAATGAATAGAAATAGATGTGAGAGGAGTATGAATTGAGTCTAGCAGAAAAACAGATGTCTGTCTACAAAATACGTCCCTGTTCTGGACAGGTCAGATGCTCAGTTTAGATGTGAGTCTGGACTTGGGAGAATACTTGGCACAGTGTGCAGTGTGGAAGTCACACAAGCACAGAATGGCAGCATACATGTGTAATTACTCCCAACCTGATAGTGCCATCACACACACTTTTCTCAGACACAATGGAACATTCAACTCAAAGCAATAGCTCCTTCCTCACAGCAACCTTCAATCCTAGCAGACCTTGTTCAGTGTGTACCTTCTACAAACACTTCCTGCCTACAAATCCATGGGCTGAATTGGCCTTTGGTGTGGTAGAAAGGGCTGGAGTACCCGCTTTCACTTCTCCCTATCATTGATTCTTTACCTTTAAGGTAACCCTGGTTCAGGTCATGTCTGATTCTCTGCAGCCAGTGGAGCTGCTTCAGTTAAAGGCTGGTACAACTAGCACCCAATGGAGTCCGCAACAGGACAATCTAGCTCTGACACCAAGGTGATTTAAGTGACTCTAGGAGGTCCTTTTTGGTGTGATCCTATAGGTTAACACTAAGCACTGACTTGAAATCAGGGTTTCACAACCCAGCACTATTGATATTTTAGGCAGGTAAATTCTTTGTTGGAGGCCTTTGTAAATTCTTTGTGTTAGGCAGAGGCCTGTAGTACTCCAAGGATGACAACATCAGATCTGATGTTGCCATTTATCCCCTTGTGGGAGCAAATTGCCACCAATTGAAAACAATTTAAAGGATTGGCTCTTGGTTTTTTCTTTAAAAGATAGTCTTTTAAAAGACCACTAAAACATAAATTTTACATTTATTTTTATTAAAGTAAAATTTTCAAGTGTATTAATGTTCATTTTATAAAAGCCCCCCACCCAAACAACTGAGGTATGCAAAACTCTTTGCTAGTTCTACATTTTCTACAGCTCTCCATCATTTTTATCAGGTACAAAATGGCATAGTGAGAGAAAGCATGGGGTCTTCAGAGAGACAGAGGGGTGGGAAGGCCATTCATGTGACTTGTACCATGTGACCTCATTTTGTCCATAGTTCCCTTAAGGTGGGGACAATATCAGTAGTTGCTTGGTAGGGTTTTGTGAATATAAAATGTGTTAAAGTATGCTAAGCAAAATGGCACTGTAACTATGTTTATTCCTCAGTCACATTGAGTAAGGATAGGTAATCATTTTCTATTTTCTCTCCCCTCCACAAAGATAATAGTGTCATTTATTAAGCACCTATAGTGTTTGAGAAAACTACATAGATATTTTCTACTTCTTCTTGTTTCTCTTTCTCCTCTTCATTTTCCTCCTCCTCCTCTTCATACTCCTTTCTTTCCCTCTCTCCTCCTCCTCCTTATTCTTCTTTTTCTTTTCTTTTTCCTTCTTTTACTTTTTGTTTCTGACTGTTTGAAACACGATCTCACTATTGTATCCCAGGCTAACCTCAAACTTAAAATCCTCCTGCCTCAGCCTCCTGAGGGCTAGTGTAATAGCTATACACCACCACAGCAAGTTCCAGATGCTTTTCAAATACTCTCCCTAATCCTAACAATAATTTTAACAAGATGACACGTGTACCGTCATATATCCATATCTGTCCTTCCACTTATATTATGCTGCCTTCACCTAGAATAGAACTTGCCAAGGAACAAACTTCAGTCTAAATCCATGCCTGCTGTTGTGGCCTGCAAGCTCACTATCCTTTTTGATGTTTTTATTTCCTTTTCAGTGCTGATGATAGAACCGAAGGCCTCATGCATGCTAGCTAGGCAAGTACACTACCACCGAACTGTATTCCCAGCCTCTATTTTTCCTATTTTGATATGTCCAAAATAAATAGGTCCAAACCCTATTTTGTGACACCTGAAAGGCATTTGGAATTCAAATTCCAGTGTCTAGAGATAAAAATGCATTGGAACAGAGGCAAACTCACTTTACCCGTAGCCTGGCTGCTCTTGTGCTAATGATAAAGTTGACTACTGGCTATAAAAAGATCTCTCGGCCTGAAAAGCCTTAAAAAGCTAACTCACTGGACCTTGGCAGAAGAAAATGGCAGATGCTGAGATGAAAAAAAGTCACTAAAGGTAATCATGCCAAGGATCTTATATGAACAGAGTCGCCTCCCTACTCATTCTTCCTAGCCATCTGTTCTCCTTTCTCGATCCATGTTTAGTATTACAGCAGTTTAGTTCCTTGATTCACTTGATACACATTCACCACCCTATGGTTGTCAGTCAACAAACTGCCCAGACCTTTGGTTCTCAGCCTTGGTTCCACAACAGAATCGCCTAAAGCAATGGGTTTTATTGTTTCTTTTTTGTTTGTTCATTTTTCTCACTAGGTATCCTAGGCTAGCCTTGCATAATAATCCTGCTACCTTGGCCTTACATGTGCTGAGATTACAAGCATGTATCCCTATACCTAGCCTCTGAAACACTGCTAAAAACAGAACACCTGGACTCCATTCCCAGGGGCTTTGATGTCACTTGTCTGGGCATAGCCAGGGCATCAGGATATTTCAGAACTCTCTGGGTGGTTTTCATGAGCCCCAGGGCAGAAATTAGGGTTCTAAAATCTCTGATGGGAAGGAATTTCTTTAGAGTTACATATAGACACTTCTGGGGTGGGAGAGAGGGCTGTATGGAGAGAAGGGGGGAAGGGGGAAAGAAAAGCAAGCAGGAAAAGATGGGATTTCAAGGCAGATCGACAGAATATAAAAATATACTGTAGAGTTTTAACTTCAGGATTCCTGTCTCTGTATTTTGCATAACAGTGCTTATGGGAACTACAGAGTGAATTGCCAGTGTAATATGATGGGAAACAAAACCATGTGAACCAAATTACAATTTTGAACTAATTTTTTTTAACAGTAACCTACCTGACTGCAAGAAAACTTTCCTGAGAGATTGTTTTGATTTGCTAATGATATTGAAGAGGAGGAGGGGAGGGAGCTTCTAGGCACAGATTAGCAAGACAGTCCTGGGTTGGGGCTGAAGCATGAGCTCAGCTGAGCCTCAGCAGCTGCATAATTCACTCTCTGTCCTCTTTTGCCCTCTGTTTTCACATGTGATGTCATTTAACTCCAACACAGTCTCACCTTTCAAGAGAGGAGAGAATGACTGGGGATGTAGCTCAGTGGTAGAGCAGTTGCCTAGCATGCATGAGCCTTGGGCCCAGTTCCCAAACACAAAGAAGTAAAGAGAAGTGGAAGAATAAGGTGCCATGGTTTTGTCTGCAAGGATGTTGTCAATGCAATAGAGCATCCAAGATATCTTTGATTGGTATTTAGAATTTAAGCTGTGTGCTGCTACTGCACACCTGTAATCCTAGCTACTTAGGAAGCTAAGATTTGAGGGTTGAGGTTCAAAGCCAACCTGGGAAGGAAAAATCCATGACACTTTTATCTCCAGTTAACCACCAAAGAAGCTGGAGGATGTGTGGCTTAAATGGTAGAACACTAGCCTAGAGCACAAAAGCTCAGGGACATTACCCAGGCCCGGAGATCAAGCCCCAGGATCCAAAATTTTTCTATTTATTTATCAAAAAGTGAGGAGAGGGAGGGAGGAGCCCCATCAGGAGATAAAGAGGTATCTGCCCAGTTCCCTCTGTACCTGCCAGCCAGGAACACCGCTTCTTCTACCCTCGGATGCCTCCACAGCCCCAACATGTCTCCATCCTTTTACCCACATGGTATTCTGTTCTTGTCACATGGCCCTGGAAGTGTGCAGGATATTTCAATAAACTGGCTCTGAGTTCCTGCTTATGGACCCCGAGGGCAGCATATGTACCTTGGCTCAACTTGAGGCGCTGGCTAGAGAAGATTCCGCATAAGTTTTCTCATGCAAGAGCCTCACCAGTTCTCCACTCCACTCACCTTGACACCACTGGGTCTTCCAGTGCCAGGTGCCAAATTGATCCCTGAGGAGCCCATCATTCCACACTCTGGCCAGTCTCATCAAGATTCAACCACTAGGTGCTACAGCTCATGAGGATTAAAGCCCACACTGGACCACAGCAGGCCACACAGACCCATGCCTTTCTTTATATTGTTTTATATCAAAGAAGCAGAAATAAAAAAACAAATATTCCATCTTGTGTATGGTAGGCTGGAATTACAATGTAAAATATGTAAAACCTTCCCAGAGTACCAAGAAATCAAGGATTTTTAAGATAGTAGAAGAAAAAAAAAATGGGACAGGACAGCAGTAAAGAATGAAGTGGGACCTTGAGATAAAACCTGGGCTGTTTTCATATGGTCTAACCAATTTGTATTATTACCTATGTCTCCCTTTCCTTCTCATGGACATTTAGTCTGCTTGATATTCAGATAAAAATCTACTATATTGCCGTCAGTCAGCAGTCTCAGGTTCATGCCTGCACACAAGCAGCTCTGAGTTTGCCTTCTTAGCCAGGAGACACAAAACTCTAGTTAACTGCAAAACCAAGTCAGGAATGATGACACATAAGGTACAAAGTACAGATCAGTGAGACTGTGCATATTTGCCCCAGAGACAAATGTAAGGGTCAAAGGAAAATTTGCATGGTAAATGATTTCAAATATTATAAGATTTTCTTTTCCATTTGAATTTCGAGAGTTTTAAGCTTTTGTTAGAAGTTCTCTGTCTCCTCTGTTGACCTTGCTGTATGGTGGTCTTGCATGAAGCCAGGATTCCAGGGCCTCCACAGCCATAGTTCCATATTGTATTTCTTTACAGCTGGCATATATTGGATATCTGATGCTCTTCAACTATATCGTGTTAGTGAAGATGGAGCGCTGGCCTTCCACTCAGGAATGGATCGTCATTTCCTATATTTTCACCCTGGGAATAGAAAAAATGAGAGAGGTAAATGCTTCATAAAGGAAAATATAGAAGGAAGGGGGTGGTATGTTATATTTGCGGATGGAGGGAAGAAGGGGATATTTGGGATCCAAATTAAACCAGAAAAAATTTTATCTAACTCTGCTAAGGGATGTTTCTTTCCTGTTTGACAAACCCGGAGAGGCTTCACAAGGTGAGTTAAGCCATTTTCTACTCACATAGCTTTTGCCCCAAGACATCCTCTATGTGTCTTCCACATCATTTGCACCTCTCTTTACTCATCCCAATAAACATGACTTTTAAATTTTTGCTATTTTAACTCCCACTTCAACCCCTAATTCTGCATCTCTTTGAACACAGTCTACCAAGACCAATATCCTCTCTCCAAATTGTGTTTTAGCAACTCCAGAAGGGATTCAACTGTCATTTCTCAATTTAATTTATTCTCTGGTTGATTCCTTCTCAACATTAACCATGTACCTGCTAGGCACCAGTCATTCTACCAGCCCCAAGAATCACCAAAGCAAATTCAAACACAGTTCTGGTCCTTCAGGGTGAGGTTGTGGGGTCATTCATTCAGTCCTTCATCCTTATGACCTTATGAGGAGCCATCCTCATGCCACTCTAAAATGATTTGCTTGAAACCAAAGCCATCCTACAAGACAATGTTGTTCTAGCTATATAGCATTTGGGAAAAGGTGAAAATATAGAGATAGTAAATAGATCCATGATTACCAGGATTGAGATGAATGTAGGGAGATCACATGAACTGTTTGGGGCATGAAAACTTTCTGTATGATACTACACTGTAGATACATTTGTCAAACCCCATAGAAAGGACACCACCAAGAGTGAGAGCCAATGAAAGCTAAGAATCCAGATTGAAGAAATTGATCCTCAGTTTATGTCTATGTAGGAGGACAGAGGGGAATATGGGAAATTTCTGTAACTTCCTCTCAATTTTGTTTCAAATTCTAAAATGGCTCTAAAAACAATAATAAAATAGTTAATTTTTTTTTAAGAGAAAGAAAGCTAATTCTCTATGGGCTCTTCCATTTTCAAGAGCTTCCAAAGTGAATGGGATTAAACAAGACTCCACAAGAGGGCTCTGCAACCTTGCTCAACACTTTCTGCAAACTCCTATTTCACTAGAGGAAGGAGTCAGGGAAGGAAGCTGGAGAGGCCATCCTGACTTCTCTCCATCTTCCCTAGAACTGCAGTGCACAGGAAAGGCTTTTTAAAATTTATTTGCTTGTTTTAGGAAAGGCGCCAATCACGTCCATTGCAGCTCTAAGAGCTTGAGAACAAGGAAAAAGAAAATCCCCACAAACACACCCTTCCTTCATCCCTGAGACAGGGTTAGTGGTCCCTGCCTTCTTGAAAGCCACCTCTACAATGTTCTACAGACAACTACAGGCAAAAAGATATTCCCAAAGGCTGGAATATCTGTTTGATGTCATTGTTCAGGGATCATGGAAAACAACAAAATAAGATTTTTAAAAAACTCCTCTCTATTCAGATCTCTTTTCTTTGGTGTTTCTTGAACTTGGAGATATCTTAACTAGTGTTTTTCCCATCCTGGGAACCTAGGAATATTCTAGTATACTTTTTTTTTCCTCTATAATAGTTTAGAGAATAGTACAGGGTCTAGTAGAGTAAGCACTCTACTAGTAAGCTATAACCCCCCCCCCACACACACACCTATTCTTATTTTATAAAGGATTGGATTAAATTAAACACAAACAAACGCATTGGAATGGATTTGGATGTTCCAACCAGTTGTCCACACACCAAGATCTTCCCATTCATAGTACCTTCTGCTTCTCCACCAGAGCTGTGCATTTCCTGTTTGTAAACTACAAAACAGTAATAAATGTGCTTGGCTCTTTGTGAAGCTCCCTGAGCCCCGAGCCTGCCCCTCCTCGAGGCCCTGGAGCGCTGTGCAGTGCCAGCTGGCGCTCTTGCCCAGACACATATTCCTTCCCCATGATAAGCAGAAGAGGGAAAGACTGGAGCACAGAGATTGGAGGCTCTCCAGGGACTAGGCTGGAAGAAGACAGGGAGCAGCCTGTACTCCACAGACTGTTCTAGTAGAGGCTGCCAAGCAGGCAGGCCGCCAGAAACCTCCAGGCCTGGTTATCCATTTCTTCCGAAGTGGAGTGTCATAGCTGGGAAGGCAGGACTTCTGAGGCTAGGTTCAGGAAGAGGTCAGCTGAAGCAACCTTGCTTCTGAGGAAGCTGTGGGGAGTCAGACTATGACCCAACATTGTCCCTGACCTTTCCCTCTATGACCTTTTCCTTCTCGCCCGGTGTCCCTGACCTGCACTCAGTCAGAAGACTGAGAGTGATGGTTGCCAGAGGTTCCAGCCTTCCTGCGTCTTCCCAGTCAACACAAAAGCCTCAGATGCAAAATCCTGGAAACATGGAAAGAGTGTGCACACTTCTGTGCCTTCCCAGCATACATAAGGAAGGTTTTGTGGTTTTTACAGGCTGCCCTCCCACTCCATCACCGCATACTTCTTTGCCTGTAGTCACCAGAGGCAGCCATAGTAATCCCTTCATAGCAGATCTCACAGCACTGTTTACTATGCCTGAGTAGACATGATCTCATCTGGGTTTTTCTCCCCACAACTCTGGGAGGTCAACAGCATGGCTGTAATGCAACTCCGCTTTACAGCTATGGGAACGCAGACTCAGGGGATTTATTGTTTTTGTGTCTTCCAGTTAGAAAAGAGGGCTAGTTCTGAATCCAGTTGGATGTCTGAGATTTGCTCCTCTTTACCTTCCCCATGATGCTTTGCAGGGTCACAGGATACTAAAAGCAGGTGCCAAAGGGCTACTCAAGAGGTGAAAGAGCAGAGTGAGGGATGCTTGACCCTTTGACTCCTGCTTTCTCTCCACCTGCTCTACTTTCCTCTTTTTCTTTAATATTGACACTTCACAAAAACAAAGAACAAGTTTTCCATATTTAAAAATTATACCGTAACCCTCAATGGTTAGCAGTTTTAACAGGGTAGAGGAAAGGTTTAGAAAAGCATTGTCCTCTTGGCAGAACAGGGCTTCTCCCATATAGACAGAGACTTTTTTTTCCTAGTTAAGATGGAGCCAGAGGATAAGAAGCCATCAGGACACCACTAGCTGCAGGAATAGGCTAGGACAGTGACTCTCAGATGAGAGTCAGCAGCGTGGCCCACTCACTGGCCAGGAAGGTAGATCCTCAGCCCCATCCTAGGACTGCTGAAGCAGGAGTTCAGGGCCCAGCCACCTGTGTTTCCACCTGTGATGTTGATATACAATGATGATTACAAACCTCTGTGCTAGTGCTTAAGTGGTGGGAATTACAGAGGATAGAGAATGGGGCTGCCAAGTAGCCCTTGGTATCTTGTTCAACCTTAGAATCCCCCAAACTCCTTCCTCAGTATTTCAGATCAAGGAGGAGATGTAGAGTGGACATAAAGATTCAAAGAACTAGCTGCTGGGCTGGGAATGTGGCTTAGTGGTATAGTGCTTGCCTAGCTTGCATGAAGCCCTGGATTCGATTCCTCAGCACCACAAACACAGAAAAAGACAGCAGTGGTGTTGTGGCTCAAGTGGTAGAACACTAACCTTGAGCACAGAGAGGTTCAGGGACAGGGCCCAGGCCCTGAGCTCAAGCCCCAGAACCGGCAAAGCTAAAGTAAAAGAAGTAGCTGCTGCTGCTGATAGACAACCCTGTCTTTCCTCCCTTTGAGAGGTCTTGAATGAGAGGAGGGGGAATCATGGCTTAAAGACATGGAACCTGAAGGTAAATGTCAGAGACTTTTGAAAGTTGCCCTGTTGCACAGTGCTACTAAGAGGGGTTCCTGGCTTCTCACATCCTGTGGCAGACGATGGTGCAGGACTGGTGGAGCTTCTGATTATGATGTCTGAACCAGCGGGGGTGGGGGGTATATGAAGGGATGTGAAGTGAGTCCACAACAAGGATTATGACGTTTCCTCTATTTGTAATGGAAGCTTAAGTATGCAGTTATTATAATTTACTTAAGTTGCTATGCAGATGTACAGTTCCTCGTGTGGGGTAGCCCTGGTAGATATAAAGTAAATAAAGAGCTCTACTTTGGCTAGGTATAGTAATGCACACATGTAATCCCCGATACTCAGGAGGCTGAGGTAAGAAGACTTAAAGCTTGGGGCCAATCTAGGCAACTAACAAGACCCTGTCTCAATTTTTTTAAATAAAAGAACTAAAATATATGCAGAACTAAAAAAAATTACATTCCTCCAAAACAAAACCACAAAGAACCAATAGCCCCCTCAACAAGTGGGCTAAAGACTTAAAAAGAGACTTCTCTGATGAGGAAATGAGAATGGCCAAGAGACATATGAAAAAGTGCTCTACATCACTGGCCATAAAAGAAATGCAAATCAAAACAACATTGAGATTCCATCTCACCCCAGTAAGAATGTCCTATATCAAGAAAACTAACAATAACAAAAGTTGGAGGGGATGTGGCCAAAAGGGAACCCTACTTCATTGTTGGTGGGAATGTAAACTGGTTCAGCCACTCTGGAAAACGGTATGGAGAATCCTCAGAAAGCTAAACATAGAGTTCCCCTATGACCCAACAGCCCCACTTTTGGGCATCTACCCAAAAGACCACAAACAAGAACACACTAGGGCTGGGGATATAGCCTAGTGGCAAGAGTGCCTGCCTCGGATACACGAGGCCCTAGGTTCGATTCCCCAGCACCACATATACAGAAAACGGCCAGAAGCGGCGCTGTGGCTCAAGTGGCAGAGTGCTAGCCTTGAGTGGGAAGAAGCCAGGGACAGTGCTCAGGCCCTGAGTCCAAGGCCCACGACTGGCCAAAAAAAAAAAAAAAAAAAAAAAAACAAGAACACACTAAAGCCACCAGCACAACAATGTTCATCGCAGCACAATTTGTCATAGCTAAAATATGGAACCAACCCAGATGCCCCTCAGTAGACGAATGGATCAGGAAAATGTGGTACATATACACAATGGAATTTTATGCCTCTATCAGAAAGAATGACATTGCCCCATTCGTAAGGAAATGGAAGGACTTGGAAAAAATTATACTAAGTGAAGTGAGCCAGACCCAAAGAAACATGGACTTTATGGTCTCCCTCATAAAGAATAATTAGCACAGGTTTAGGCTAGTCACAGCAGAGGATCACAAGAGCCCAATAGCTATACCCTTATGAACACATAAGATGATGCTAAGTGAAATGAACTCCATGTTATGGAAATGACTGTTATATCACTGTTGTAATTACATTCAACATGCCATGTGAAACCGTAGCTTATATTGTTGATGATTCTCTTGTATCCCCTTCCTGTGGTTGTACCTGTACTATCACTGTATCTTATCTGAATACATTGGAAACCATGTATACTGGTATTAGAATTAGGGAAGGGAAAGGGAATACCAAAATCGAGAGACACAGGATAAAAAGACAAACAACTACAAAAGCAATACTTGCAAAACTGTTTGGTGTAAATCAACTGAACAATTCATGGGGGGAGAGGAAAAGGGGGAGGGGAGAGGGGGGAATGAAGGAGGAGGTAACAAACAGTACAAGAAATGTACCAATGCCTAACATATGAAACTGTAACCTCTTTGTACATCAGTTTGACAATAAAAATTTTAAAAAAATTAAAGGGCTGGAGATGTAGTTTCATGGTAAAGCCTTTATACAGTATGAGGCCCTAGATCAATTGCCAGGTACTGTGAAGTAAAATAGAACAGAATAAAATTAAGCTATTATAGCAATTAAGCTATATAAGAGACTTGGCAGCAGAAAGTAGAGATAAAAAGTAGAGGTAAAAAGTGGTTGATTAGGTTATCTATATGATAGGAATTTTTGAAGCAAGAGAAAAACAGAATTCTCCTAGAGGCATGGCCCAAGTAACCAAATATGGTGGAACTGTTTATCAGAATGGAGGAAGATCTGGGGAGAAGATCAGCAATGTATTATATCTAAACAATGGTACAGGAAAACCCATTGTGTGTCAGAATTCTAGTCAACATAAAGATTTGACTCTGTTGTATACTCATAGCATGCAAGCTTCCCAGTCATTGCAGTACCTGCTATCAGCTAACAGACCAAGCACTTTCTGAGGGGCAGAAAATGTAGGTAGAAACCCCAACTCACCCTACCCTTTCCTACTTTGTAGATTCTGATGTCAGAACCAGGCAAGCTGCTACAGAAAGTGAAAGTGTGGCTGCAAGAGTACTGGAATGTCACCGACCTCATCGCCATCCTCCTGTTCTCTGTTGGAATGATCCTTCGGCTTCAAGACCAGCCCTTCAGGAGTGATGGCAGGGTCATCTATTGTGTGAACATCATTTATTGGTACATCCGTTTACTAGACATCTTCGGTGTGAACAAATATCTAGGTCCTTACGTAATGATGATTGGGAAAATGGTAAGCAAAACTTTCTGATTCCAAGCTAAAGTTCTCAGGGAAGAGTTGTGATAATAGGAAGAGAAACGGAATGTATTTGGACCTGCTGACTATATCCATACACAAAAGCTGGAAATATTAATCATTAGCAACTTGTTTGCAAACTGAAAAATAGGTAAAGATCATTTCTTTTGTGCCAGGCATCGGCCCAGTTCTTGAATACACATAGATTGAAAAGGAAGGAAGGAAAAGAGGGAAGGAGGAAGGGAGGGAGGAAAGGAGGGAAGGAGGGAATCAAGACATGTGTAAACTACAAAAGAAGCATAGGAGCATGTCATGTGGTGCACACCTGTAATTGCAGCTCTTTGGCTGGGCGAATGGAGAGTCAAAGACCAGCTGAGGCAAAAGCTCAAATGGTATAATGAGGTCCTGTATTCTATCCCCAGTACCAGTATTTTTAGAATAAAAAGGAACATGAGTCAGTAAAGAATTACCATGGAGTTTACATCTGAACTGAGCTTGGAGGAAAAATAGTCTTCACTACAATAGACATATACATATATGGAATATCTATAGTACTGGGATTAGAACTCAGGATCTTCACTTTACTCAGCTTGCTTGCTTGGCTGGCACTGTACACCTTGAGCCGCATCTCCAGCTCAAAACTTGTTGACTTTCCTTGTTGTTGTTGGTTGTAGACCTGGGTCTGGGCACGGTCCCTGAGCCTCTTTGTGCTCAAGTATATATAGTGCTCTACCACTTGAGCCACAGCACCACTTCCAGTTTTTGAGTGGTTAATTGGAGATAAGAGTCTCATGGGACTTTTCTGCCTGGGCTGGTTTTGAACCTCAATCCTCAGATCTAAGCTTCCTAAGTAGCTAGGATTACAACACGAGCCACCAGCACTGGCTGTTTAAAGAAAATTCTAGGGGCTGGGAATGTGGCTTAGTGGTACAATGCTTGCCTAGCATGCATGAAGCCCTGGGTTCAATTCCTCAGCACCACATAAATAGAAAAAGCTAGAAGTGGTGCTGTGGCTCAAGAGGTAGAGTACTAGCCTTGAGTATAAAGAAGCCAGGGACAGTGCTCAGGCCCCGAATCCCAAGCCCCAGGAATGGCAAAAAAAAAAAAAGAAAGAAAATTCTAAAGTGAAGTGCCAGTGGCTGACACATGTAATCCTAGCTTCTTAAGAGGATGGTATCTGAGGATCACAGTACAAAACCAACCCAGGACAGGAAAGTTCATGAAGTAAATTGGAAATGGAGCTGTGGCTCAAATGGCAGAGTACTGGCCTTGAGGGGAAAAAGAAAAAAACTTAGAGGTAGTGGCCCCATCCTGAGTTTAAGTCCCAGGACCACACACATACAAAAATAACGCTGTAGGAAGATACCTTTTCCTGCACAAAGGGAAAGGTTTGTTTATTTCTTTGAATTAGTTTATTTGCATTAAGTTGAGTTAGGTTGAATATGAACTGAATGCTGGAAATAAGATGTCTGCTAAAAGCAAGGTTCTGGAATAATGCTTCTACTTAGATAATTCAGAAAGAAGGAAGGAAGGGAGGGAGGGAGGAAGGGACGAAGGGAGGAAGGGAGGGAGGGAGGAAGGGAGGGGGGGAGGGAGGGAGGGAGGAGGGGGGGCAGGCACTAATGGCTCACACCTGTAATCTTACTTACTCAGAGGCTGAGATCTGAGGATTGCGGTTTAAAGCTAGCCCAGGCAGAAAAATCCATGAGAGTCTTATCTCCAATTAATCACCAGAAAACCAGAAGTGGCACTGTGGTTCAAAGTGGTAGAGTGCTAGCCTTGAGTTAAAGAGCTCAAGAACAGTGCCTAATCCTGAGTTCAAGCCCTATAACCAACAAAAATAAAAGAAAGAGAGAGAGAAGAAAGAAGGAGGGAAAGGAAGGGAAGGGAAGGGAAGGGAAGGGAAGGGAAGGGAAGGGAAGGAAGGGAAGGGAAGGGAAGGGAAGGGAAAGGGAAAGGAAAGGAAAGGAAGAAGTAAATCCCAAATACCAAGTTATTGGTATCTGCACAAATGGGCAAGGACTGATTCTAGTCCTTTGGGGCCACACAGCCCCATCCAGGCTTTTTTGATGTAAACCCTAGCAGGAGCAAGAGTTTGGGAGTGCAGGAGTAAGGGTGCTCCCTGCTCAAACTCACCACAGAAAGAACCAGAGCCTGAAGCCCAGATATGGACACTTTTGTCAGTTCAGCTGCTTCCCTTTCTCCAATACTTTACCCTTATGAGACATATGTGGAAAAACCAAGCATACCCCACCTAACCTGGGCAAATGCCTCTTAATGAACAATTCTTTCTTGATACTGTTCATTTACATCCTAAGAGCTGTTGAAACCAACAAATGGTCATTAGATGTTCTGTGTCAGTATCATTCAAGTTTTACTAAACACATCATTGCAAGCTCAAGATTTCTTAAACATCACTGTGTGAAACTCCACTGAAATGAATCTTAAGTGACCAAAACTCTTTCCACAAAAATCACTGGTAAAGTCATGCAAAGAGAAGAAAAACTTGAATTCAAATGAATTGAATAGAAACCTTGAGTGATTTGCTTAACCTCTTGGAGACTCAGTTTATTCATTTCTAAGGTGGTAATAAACAATAAATGCATATCATGTAGAGTGGTTGTGATGGTTATAACACACATGCTAGATGGCCAACAATGGCTAACTCATAGTTGACTGATTATATCTCTTAATCATTGTTTGTATGATGGATAATGAAAATAGAAGTTACTGAACATGATTATTCTGCTATATATCTAACCCTTTTGTATGCAAGCTTAGTATTTGTCATATTGGCATTGTTTAGGACATATTATCACCAAACTCATTCTAGAGAGAAAAACACTTGAATTCTCAAGCTTCAGTTATCCAAAACAGAGCCCCAGTTCAATTGAGTTTTTTTAAGTAGGATAAATGTATGTATTACTCTTATTAGTCTATACTGTATTTTTGTGCTTTAAGAATTTGAGTGAGATGCTGGTGGCTCACAACTTGTAATCCTAGCTATTCAGGAGGCTGAGATCTGAGGATTGTGGGTCAAAGCCAGCCTGGGCAGGAAAGGCCAGGAGACTCTCGTCTACAATTAATCACCAGAAAACCAGAAGTAGAGCTATGCCTCAAGTGGCAGAGTGCTAGCCTTGAGCAAAAGAGCTCAGGGACAAGGAAATGGGCAAAGGAGCTAAAGAGAGACTTCACAAGAGAAGAGATAAAAATGGAAAAGAAACACATGAGGAAATGCTCAACATCCCTGGTAGTAAAGGAAATGCAAATAAAAACAACCCTGAGATACCACCTCACCCCAGTTGTGAATGGCCTATACTCTGAACTCAGGCAACAACAAATGCTGGAGGGGGTGTGGGGAAAGAGGAACCCTTCTCCATTGTTGGTGGGAGTGCAAATTAGTACAACCACTTTGGAGAACAGTATGGAGGTTTCTCAAAAAGCTCAATATAGACCTACCCTATGACCCAGCCATACCACTCCTAGGCATCTATCCTAAACAGCAAAACCCAAGATATCAAAAAGACATTTGTACTTCCATGTTTATCGTGGCACAATTCACAATAGCCAAAATATGGAAACAACCCAGATGCCCCTCCACAGACGAATGGATCCAAAAAATATGGTACTTATACACAATGGAATACTACATAGCGATTAGGAATGGTGAAATATTGTTATTCGCAGGGAAATGGTCAGAACTCGAACAAATAATGTTGAGCGAGACAAGCCTAGAACACAGAAAACAAAGGGGCATGATCTCCCTGATATATAACTGTTAACAAAGGGAGACGGAGAGACAGTAGAGACCAAGTCTGTGAAACCAAAAACTGCTTGTCAAATAGTATTCCCCACAGGATTGGGGCAGCGACCCAACAGTATTTAACTAAAACCAAACAATTACTCAACATATAAAGGTCAAAAATTGACCTCTCAGGGGAATACAATAGCTCAAAAGCTAGGTATGTACGTTCATATAAGACTACCGTCGACATATGGTCTAATATCGACATTACATTTAAAGCCCTAGGCGAACTTTCTTGGGCGTGGCCACCTGGCTACTGTATATGTTCTTGATATATTGTATATTGTATATATGTCTACCTGACCTAGAGAAGAGATAGAAAAACAGGACATAAGATATCACAAGAAATGTACACACTGCCCTACTATGTAACTGTACCCTTGTTGCACAACACCTTGTCAAAAAATTTGTGTTCAATTAATAAACAAATAAATTAAAAAAAAAAGAGCTCAGGGACAGGTGTCCAGGTCCTGAGTTAATGAAAACAACACTGAAATGGTTAGAAAAATCAGACCACCAAGTTGTTGTTTTTTAACCGTGACACTCCAGATAGCTTGGGCTGTTTTGTTGTTGTTTTTGGTTGTTTGAGGGTTCTATTTTATTTATTTATATTCCAGACAGGCCTCCTTGAACCCAAGATCTTCCTGCTTCTCCCTTCCAGTGTTTGGGATTATAGGAATGTAACTCTTGGCTTGGCCTGGGTAATTCCTTGTTGTGTGGCACCACTCTGTAAATCACAGGCTATTTATCAGTGTCCTCAGCCTCTCTTCACTAGATTCCAATAGTATACAGAAACACACACACACACACACACACACACACACACAGAATTATGACAATTAAAAAGTATGTCTCTAAACATTGCCAAATGTACCTGGAGTACAAATGTGATCTCTATTGAGAACCATTGCATTAGAGGATTATTAAATTGGAGAGGTTATTTTTTCTGATGGTTACCTTACTTTTTCTTTATATTTTCTAGTTCTTGCCTATTTTAGCAAATAAAATCTACAAAGACCTAAACAAACCAAATCTATGTTTTAAAAGTCTAGGTGGCATATTTGAAATAAACTAAAACCACACAAATGCAGCAAGATTCTTTGAAAATCTATGGCCATCATTTTAATAATGACACAATTATGCCCAGTTTTGACTAGAATAAAGGCTTACTGAGGAGTGAACAAGAGTGATGTATGGCATTTTCTCCACCTTTTTAGTTGTGAGTGACTTCATTTATCAGTCAAGAATAAGTAGGAAATTAGAGTACTTGGGGACTTCTCCCTCATGAGGCCTCTAAGATAATTAGTTCAATAAGTGAGCCATTGATTCAGAAGGTAGAAAAAAATATGCCTGTAGAATTTGTCAGTCAGCCAGGTGGAATGCCAGGCTGGGAGCTTAACAAAACCTTTCCAGATGTGTTTACTCAGAAAACCTTCCATAGGAGCAAGTCCCTTTTCAATAGTAAACATCAAGTAACCTGCTAATAACCTGAGGACTAGACAGACAGCTGATAACACTGCTGGATAGAGGATATCCAGGTGTTCATTTTGAAACTGGTTTACTATGTCTTTGTATTTTAGAGGAAACCAGTGCCCCAGTGTCTAACTACATAGAAAACCTGTTTCCAGTGTGATTCCAATTGATCTGCAAGCCCACGATCCCTTGCAGTCCCACCCTATTCCTTCATATTTCACCTCTCAGAGGAATTTGCTAAGCTTACTACTGTGTAACAGTGGGTAACTACCAGGTAACATGCCTATAATCCTAGCTACTCAGAAGGCTGAGATCCGGAGGACTACAGTTTGAAGCCAGCGCTGGCAGGCAAGTCTGTGAGATTCTTATCTCTAATTTAAAAGCCAGAAGTAGAGCTGTGGCTCAACTCATAGAACACTAGCCTTGAGAAAAAGGAAAGAAAGAGAGGAAGGAAGGAAGGAAGGAAGGAAGGAAGGAAGGAAGGAAGGAAGGAAGGAAGGAAGGAAGGAAGGAAGGAGCTCAAAGACAGCATCCAAGCCCTAAGTCCAAGCCCCAGGACAGGCATCAATAAAATAAAATAAACAAGATTAAGCAACTCACCCCACATCCGTATCTAACTTTATTTTCTTTCTTTCTTTGCGGGGGGGGGGGGGGGTCAGGGCCTCTTTTGTTCAAAGCTAGTGCTCTACCACTTGAGCCACAGCTTCACTTCTGAGTGGTTAATTGGAGATAAAAGTCTCCTGGGGACTGTCCTGCCCAGGCTGGCTTTGAACAGCAGTCCTCAGATCTCAGCCTCCTGAGTAGGTAGGATTACAGGTGTGAGCCACCAGTGGCCAGCTTGCTTTTTATTTAACAATGAACAGAAAAACCTTTATTTTCATACCTTCTTTCTTTCTTTCATTTTTTATGTGTGTGCAGTCATCTCACTTTTTTTTAAGAGGGCAGTGTAGATTTTATTTCCATGTAGCTATTTTTACCAGCAGAGAAAAAAACAAAATCCTGATTATCTGACACCTGAGAGCCTGCACCCTATTACTCCTACAGCATGTACTCTCTTCTGTGGAACACACTGAGAGATACTTCTAGGCAAAGGACAGGCTCTTACTGTTAAACTAACAGGATGCTTTGAAAACAGGAGAATCCAGCCCCTGTTCTTACTAGTAATGCTCAGATTTGGGTATTTGTATGAAACTGAAGCTTCAGATGTGGATGTGGCTAAGCATTTGAAGAGAGTGTTTCATCTCTTTGCCTATTTTGACCCTGTGTACAGATATCATAATTGGTCTGAATGAAAACACTCCTGAGAAATTAAATGAGTAGACTTTCTATAATTACTGGCTGAATTTTCTTGAGTCACATTGGCCCTAAATCTCATGAGCACATATTTTCCTCTCCCACCCATCTTTTAGTGAATGGAAACAGGCATAACATGAAGGCCCATGTGTGTACTTTCATTGAAGAAACTTTTTGTAAATAAATACTGAGAGACTACTGCAAAATAGAATGGGGAAAGAAAGCTGATCTATGTTTCCTGTAAGATAGTTTCAACACAACCAGCCTGCTTATTTAGGCTTCTGTGACCACTAAACTGAAGGAATAACTAACTAGCATATATTTATGACAATGAACCACAAGAAGTTTGGACAGATTGCTATTTAGTTTCAAATTCACATAACACTTGGGCTAAGCACTAGTAGCTCACACCTATAATCCTAGCTACTCAGGAGGCTGAGATCTGAGGACCATAGTTCAAAGCCAGACTGGGAAGAAAAATCTGTGAGACTCTTATCTCCAATAAACTACTCAGAAAAAGGCAGAAGTAGTGCTGTCGCTCAAGTGCTATAGTGCTAGCCTTGAGCAAAAGAAGTTTATAGACATCACCTGGGCCCTGGGTTCAAGCCCCAGGATCAGATAGATAGATAGATAGATAGATAGATAGATAGATAGATAGATAGATAGATAGATAGATAATAAATAAGTTGCTTTGAAAGTTGATTAGTAGATCTAAAATTTATTAGGGTATCTGTGTCCTGGAGAATTTCAGGGAGGTTGTAATATTCAAATTTGAGAAATCTACCCTCTTAAAACAAACTCTTAATCCTAATTTGGAGGATAGGTATGAAGCAGTGTTAGAGTTCATATTTAGCATGTATTAGGATTTGGGGTCAAAAGAATTTTTAATGACATAATTTGTAGTCTTCAGCATCATTGATAAAATTATCATTCATCTTTTTTTGTGGATGTGCATATCATTTTGTGAATATCATTTCTGTAAAAATAATATCCAAGAGTGGGTTGCTCAGCCTCAGACATGCTGAATAATAAAGAGAGTGAAACACTATTTTAACAAAAAGGAAGAGATCTTCTGGCTCTTAGCTTCAGTTTGAAAAAAACAATAAGTGAAACCAACACTTGTGAGACTAAGGCAGGACATTATGAATTCAGTGCCAGCCTCATAGTTCAAGACCAACCTAGGTCATATAGTGACATTCTGTATGAAAGTTCAAAAAACAAAAAAACTGGGGTGAGGGTGGGCATTTTGTCATGCATCATATGCCTTATGCCCACCACAATTGCCAGAGGTACTGTCATTAACTTAAACTAGGAAACACAAGTTCTGAGCCAGCCAAAAATCAATGATTATTGCAAACATCCATTTGAGGTAGTATAAAGAAAGCATTTTCCATGTGAGAAACATATCCCAAGTAATATTGAGACAGATAAGAAAGAAATAACAAGGAAAAAAAGTAACCAGAGGTAATATTGCTTTGGAATTCGGGCAAGAGGACTTTATAAATATTCCATGGGAAAAAAAATCCATCATTCCAACAGCAGGCACAGGTGTAGATCATTAGTCTACATGGTTCTAAAATACTCTCCTCCATCACTAATGGGAAACCCTGAAGAAGTAGAGAAAGAGTGGTACTCTGAGAGCCTAGCACGTGGTAGAAGAGCATACATTGGGATGAGGCCATCAGAATAAGAATATGATGGATATTTGATTTGTCCTAGATTTATTTATTTAAAATTTTTCTTGAGCTTTCTAGCTCTTTGTTAGCCTTTCAAAACTGAGAAAGGGAAGTTACTGCATTGTAGTAGTTCTTAAAATAATTCAACTATTCTAATTCCAATTTTACTAAGAAGAAAAAGATTCAAAGAGGGCACCTGGCCTCCCCTAAGTGCAGAAAGAAAAGCTCATGCTGGCCTAAGCTTCCATGTTACCTGACTCCTATGCATAGACTTGAAGAAGTCCCACAACATCTGTGAAAAAGGAAGGGCTCCAGCTGGTGCTAGTGGCTCACGCCTATGATCCTAGCTACTCAGGAGGCTGAGATCTCAGGATTGTGGTTCAAAGCCAGCCCAGGGAAGAAAAACCAGAAGTGTCACAATGGCTAAAAGTGGTGGAGTATTAGCTGTGAGCAGAAGAACTCAGAGGCATAGCACCAGGCCCTCAGCTCAAGCCCCATGACCAAAAAAAAAAAGGAGAAGAAGAAAGAAGGGATCCATAGCATGCACATTTAAAACAAAAACTGCTGTTGAGTTACTGATTCTGGAGACATGGACCAACTAGCTTCTTATCTAGACATAACTCCCTATCAAGACATTTCTTATCCAGAGTCTAGAAAGTGAACCTCCTTCAGAGGTTTCCACCAATAAGAGCCTTCAGAGAAACTGTCAATCACGTGGATTTTCTTTTCTCTCCCTGCTTCTCCATCCTTCCAGATGATAGACATGATGTACTTTGTCATCATCATGCTGGTGGTGCTGATGAGCTTCGGAGTCGCCAGGCAAGCTATCCTGTTTCCCAATGAGGAACCATCATGGAAACTGGCCAAGAATATCTTCTACATGCCCTATTGGATGATTTATGGGGAAGTGTTTGCAGACCAGATAGACCGTAAGCAAGTTTATGATTCTCATACACCAAAGTCAGGTATTTAACTTCAATTGAGTCATGTCTTTTCCAAGTCCATTTGTTTGTTCTCAATAAATGGCTCAAGATAGAGGACCGATTCCTAGCTTGCTATCTTGGTGGAAACAAACAATTACAGAAGGTGAATATAATATTTTAACAAGGCATTTTTCAAGGTTTATATCAGGTATGTCCTTTTAGTGACACCATATGCCAAATTTGCTCCAGAAATGAATGCATTTAAAAGATCTAAATTTTTCTATGATTCATTTAAAATAAATACCAGGTGTCAGATATTTCATAATATATCAGGGATATATTATGTCACAAATCCCCTACTCCTACCCAGACCTTAGTCTTAGCCTTAGAAAATCAATTCCTTGAGTTTGACTTCAAAACAAATAAACAATTCACTATTTTGCCATCCAAACTCAAGAGTCAAGGCAAACGTCTGTATGCTGTTTCCCTTGCACTAGAAATTATTCCATCTCCCTTTGCCACTGTCTGAAATTATGTGCTATTGAGACTCATAGGAAGCTAGAATTCATTGCCAAGAAGTATGGAAAAATGCCTTAGGTCAGACTGAGTTACTTTCTGTCAATGCCAGGATTTAAAAAAAAATAGTAAGTATATCATGAACTGATTCAGTGTGGAGACTGAGCAGCAGCAGGCCCCCAGTGTTTCAAGTCCTATTAAGTGCTGATTCTCCGTAATAAGCACTCCTTTTGTGTGGAGTTTGAAGATAGTTTTTGCCTAAGAGTCTGTTCCAGGATTTTATTTGGACCAAATGTCAGGGCATACCAGGCACTGGGAAACTATTTGGGAAGAAAGAATCAGGAAAAAAAAATATTCCAGTGCAGAGGAGTTGAATCCCCTGAGCAACTATTTCTTATCCCTCACTCCACCCTCTGGAGGAGGTTAACTCTGGAAAGAACATCCCTCCAACATTGTTAAATTGACATTTTTAAGCTTTTTTTTTTTCCTGACTGGCCAGCCATCTGACCTCTGGACTCTGAACATGAATAAAGGTTATATAACCAGGTAGTAGACCTGGTAAAGAGCAGGAGCAGAGATAAGTCAGTATTCCCCACCCCCATACACATCCCAGGTAGGACGGAGACCAAGAGTTTATGGACAAAGCAGCCAAAGAGAGTTTCTGCAGGCCTGAGAAGAATACAAGTGCTCTGGCAACAGAACACAGCAGCCATCATTTTCCCTTCCTCCACAGTGAACTTTTTTGAACAAATACCCTTTCCTTCTCAAAATCTAAGGCAAGCAAGACTTTTTGGAACAACTAATTGGAACAAATATTTGTTCCATGAGACCTAGCGAACTCACTGAGGAAGAATTTTAACTCTGTCCCTTCATTGTAATGTCTTGGCTGACAATGTACAGCTTTCACTATGACAGTTTCCTGGGGACTGGGGAAAAATTAAAAATCTCCCTTCAAATGTTCCCCACAGGAAACAAAACAACACTTAAAAAGACCCACCTATGATAGTTCTCCTCAGAGATTGTGTTATTTTCCCCCTGGAAATTACTTTTCTACTTAGTTACATTGTTTTACCTTTCCTACAGTCCTTTGCTTCCCTAAAATGAGATGAAGCCCCCATGGGGGTTTTGTTTGTTTGTTTGTTTGTTTTGTTTTGGGTTTTGTTTTACAATGTAAGGGGAGGAGAGAGATGTAGATATATTTTATAAATGGGATTTTGTCTGTCCCTCTACAAGTGGCCATTTATTGATGTTGTACTATGAATCCAGCCTAGTGCAACAAATACCTCCATCTTGGCTGAATAAGAAGAGTTATTATTGCTATTTTAAAAGAAGGGCTGATTGTAGTTTAGAACTTTAAAAAACCCTGTCCCTGGAGATGGAAGAAAGGTGTCTTGTGTGAATGAAGTATGAAAATAGATTTCCCACATTGTGAATTAGAGGTGCAGTAGTGTGTATGAATAAATTTCGACTCCCCCCCCCCATTCCCAATATGTAAATGACACAGCTTTGGATGGATATAATCTTGGTGACATTCTTTCCCCAACCTCTTCCCTTCCTTTGTGATGTTCTGAGATTGGCTTCAATGGTAGCCATGGTTCTAAGCTAAATCAGCCAGTTGTCTGTCTAGAGTGCTAAAGAATATTCATCCTTTCTCAAATGGATATATAAGTCTGCCCCTTTCTTGCCAAATCTGTCATTACATTTGGCCAAATCTACCCAGGCATCCTTGTTCCTTACATGATTGGATATCTGTCCTATGGCTCTGGGTGGACCCAATGAGGATTGGATGTCTCTCTTATCTGACAATTCAAACCTTTCCAGGAACACCAAGTACCAAGCCATTTGAGAAAGGTATAAATCATTTATGCTGCCCTATAGTGTTGTGCCTCTTCTCTGTGCCACATCCAGGTTGGTTTGTGAAGCATGTGATCAGGCTGATCGGATCTCATATCCACCACGACCCATGGCCCTGCCCAGGGTCTATCAATCTCATCCTGTGGATGCGCCCTGTGTGGCTTTCAACAAGTGCTGCTCATTCAAACACTTTCTCAGTTCAGAGCGCCTCATTCTTAATGTGGTGCACGTGCTCCATATCTAACTCTTTTTTTTTTTTACTTCAAAATTTCTGGATCCATTTCATGGGTGGGGGGGAGAATAAGCTCCTTCTTAATTGGAGTGGCTATCTGGGAGTATGCAATGGGACCCTCCAGATGGGTGATAACACCAATTTTATACCTCAGCTTTAATACCCTCACTTCTGGGAGGCAGTGTTACCTAACTCTATTGTTTGTATACTGTCACCTTTTTACTTTTCCTGGTACTTTTCCTATATACTGACACTACTAATGAGGCCAAAGTCTCTAGAATGACACTTGAGTGATTACTTTATTATTATTATATTATTATTATTATTATTATTATTATTATTATTTTGCCATTCCTGGGGCTTGAACTCAGTGCCTGGGTGCTGTCCCTGAGCTTCTTTTTGTTCAAGGCAAACACTCTACCCCTTGAGCCACAGCACCACTTCTGGACTTTTCTGTTTATGTGGTGCTAAGAAATCAAACCCAGGGCTTCATGCATGTTAGACAAGCACTCTACCACTAAGCCACATTCCCAGCCTGAGTGATTACTTTTCAAATGATATTAGAAAATCAAAAGAACCAAAAATATTCAGTCACTTGTAATCACAAGTGCTTGTTACCTCTAAGCTATGTTGGATTGACACCAATGACCGTCCAGCCTTAATCTGTAGGAGAGTGAAATATTTGCTTTAGTGTAGGGTAATTAAAAAAAACAAGATTGGTCTTTACTCTGGAAACCAGGCCTAACCAGCTTTTGTTCAGTTGGCTAAAATTTAGGTCCAAATTGTCTCTGCTATATGTACTTCTCTATAGGTACTTCTCTTATATGTATATTACTAGTTCTTTAAAACCCAACTAAGATCTAGTATGAAGTGACTCAGACTCCAGGTTGTCAAATCCACTGATATAAATTATGACATATGTTAGAGTGGTGTCATTAGGGTAACCCATGTTGCATGGCTTCTAAGCTGGTCAGGATTTTACTGGGTATGGAGGGGGGAAAGGTCAGTTCAACTAGAGGAGAAACAAGATACTTTTGCAGCAGTTGCCACAGAAAAGCCAGAGCAAAGTTAAGACTGAATCTACTCTAACCAGCTTAGAGATCTAGTTCTACAGTATGTGAGGTGTCTGGCAGTTCACCTTTGTTTGCAGGAAAAATGGGATGTCTTTGGCTTTTCCAACCTTTGAATCAAGGAGGGTTCTACTTATTTACAAGTCATCCATGTGCTGCCTGCTGGATATTCAGATTCCCCAGGCTACACCATGACAGGAAGAAAATGAATCATGCTATTGAATGCATTAAATGAGAGTCTAAATTTAGTTCTTCTTTCTGCCTCTCTGAGTATTTTTATAAGTTTAGATAGTACTGTGAAAGCAGAATGTCCAAAACTTTCTTTCCTCCATGACAACTTAATATTATCTACCCATTTTTGCTCACTGCAAATTAGCTTTATCCAATTCTACTTAGTGCATGGGTCAATCTTTTCTTACTGCCTAGGGCTTTTCTGCTCAAAATTAATAGTCAATCTGGAGTAGCAGGGATTTTGTTTTGCTTAGGTTTTGATTGCTTGATTTAATACAAAGCCCTATTATTTTTAAGAGAAAAAGAAAACTCTATTGCTCTAGTATCCATGTTGTCTCTGTGACATTGATAACAAACAAGAATCATGTATATGCATGTAAAACTAAAAAGAAAATATTCTCCTACATTACTTTCTGCCTTATATTAACTGCTCCTCACTTCAGGTATGGAAATTAGGACAGCTCATGAAACCAGTTTCTGAAATATGCCTACGTATAAGGGAAGCTGAGAGCAGCAGGAGCAGAGAGGGCGGTGATTTTTATGCATCTCAGCTGTTAAACTCCAGTTCTCAAAACTCAGAGTTGGGTATCTGTTTAGTATTCCAGGCTGACCTTCTCTAATGCATTCAGAGCACACTAATGCCTAACAGCTATAGCGTGGGGAATGCTGCCTGACCAGAGAACTATTCTGGAAAAGAGAGCCAGTGCCAACTTTTGGAAAAAAGCAGAATTGTTTATTTGGGATTTGTTTTCACAAATTGCTGAAAAAGCAAGCCAACATCATGGGCCATCATCCCCATTTTCTCTCCTGGAAAGTCAGCTCACATTATAGAAATACTCATCTGACTTGTTTATTAATGCAAACTGAGGCTTGATGGATTTACAAATAACAGAGCTCTCTGCAACAGGTCTCAGTGATGAGTCAGTACATCAGCTGTGGCTGCAATCAATCTGAGTCCATTATCATATTCACTTAACACTTACTTACAGGCTGGGTTCCATTTTAATTCATTTATTCTTCATCTGATAGGTATTCCTTTTATTCCTGATATGCACTAGGAATGGAAGCACAAGATATACATGACACAGATACTATCTTCAAGAAGTTTATAATCCAAGAGAGACAAACTGGCATGGACAATCTATGAATAGAGCTGGAGCCCAAAGCAGAAAATAGTCCTCATTGGGTTGGGAATAGAGGTACACGAGTTGAGTCCTTGAAAAGAAAAGGAAGGTTAATTTGAACCCCAAAATATGAACAGATGTTTGTTAGGCAGATGGAAGCAGAGAGTGTGAAGAAAAAAGAATGCCATTCCAGACTGAAATTTAGAATGGAAAGTTCCCAGAAAGGGAACTGCAAATTGCTTAGTAGGGCTGACTGTAGATTGAGAATCAAGAGGCAAAAACAGAGCAAATGAGTCTGAAGAGAGACAAGCAAGAGTAGATCACAGAGGACTATACTCCATACTAAGTGTACTACCATGATTAAATATATGTGTGGGGTTTTTTGTTTGTTTGTTTGTTTGTTGTGCCAGTCCTATGGCTTGAACCCAGGGCCTGGGCACTGTCCCTGAGCTTTTTGCTCAAGACTAATGCGCAGCCTCCTTGAGCCAAATCTCCACTTATGGCTTTTTGGTAATTAATTGGAGATAAGAATGATGAGTATTTTCCTACCCAGGCTGGCTGTAAACCATGATCCTCAAATCTAAGCCTCCTGAGTAGCAAGGATTAAAGGAGTGAGCCACTAGCACCCAGATTCAAAAATATTTCTCAGGGGCTGGGGATATGGCCTAGTGGCAAGAGTGCTTGCCTTGTTACACATGAGGCCCTGGGTTCAATTCCCCAGCACCACATATACAGAAAACGGCCAGAAGTGGTGCTGTGGCTCAAGTGGCAGAGTGCTAGCCTTGAGCAAAAAGAAGCCAGGGACAGTGCTCAGGCCCTGAGTCCAAGCCCCAGGACTGCCCCCCCCAAAAAATATGTATATATATTTCTTAATCAAAACTTTCAAGCAGAACTGTAGAGGGTCCCTAAGAGGAGTTGAGGTAGGAAGTGAGAAATGAGAGGACACCACTGACACTAGAAACTGGAATGGAGAAGACAGCATGAAGCTTGAGGGAGATAAGAATAGAAGGACCTGTGCTAAGATCAGATGGTGAAGAGGGTGTTGGGAGGGAAATGGACAAGGATTTAAAATGGGGAAGATGAACATCAATCTGAGTTCTCTGGCTAAATCTAAAGTGCAATGTCATTTACACCAAGAGAGAGCCTAGGAGGAAGATTCATGATGGAGAGTGGGATATTTGTTCCATTGGGATTGGATTGAATTTGAGGTTCTTATAGGAATTCTAGGAAAGCCACAAAGACTATTTTGTGACCAGAACTTTGAATCTTACTAAAAAGAACTAGACTATAGATGAGGAATTTGAGATTAGGACTATCAGTACCAGTGAAGTCCATGCTGTATAAGCTTTCTTGGGAGTAAAAATCAAAAGAGAAGGAAATGCCAAAGTACAGCACAGAGAATGGAGTAGTCAACAGTGCAAGAGAAAACTTCCATTAGGTGACTATTTAGAGGAACACATTTAATTAGACCTTTAGGAAGTCACTGGGATTTATTTCTCCCAAGAGATGCTACAGGAAAATAAATATACGCATTCAAAAAGATTTTTGAAATTTTTGTCATAACAAAGCCACCCCCCAAAGCAGTTGATTTTTTGTTTTTCAGAGAAATCATTTACTTAAGAAGGAAACATAAGAGGCTGAGGGAAAAGATTCTGCTATACATGGCAGATTCACCTTTATAAAAGGATTTCATTTTATAGAATGATTTTATAACTATTTCATTCTATAAAACATGACTAGAGCTGGGGATGTGGCTCAGTGGCTCAGTATTTTTATAGCACATATAAGGCCCTGGGTTCAATCCCAAACAGAAAGGAAAGAGGAAAGATGGGAGGGAGGGAGGGAAGGAGGGAGGGAGGGAGGGAGGGAGGGGATGGAAGTGAAAGAAAGGAAGAAAGAGATAGAGAGAAAGAGAGAGAAGGAAGGAGGGAGGGAAAGGAATACTAAGAAAGAATGAGAGGAAGGAAGGGAGGGAGGGAGGGAGGGAGGGAGGGAGGGAGGGAGGGAGGAAGAAAAGAGAAAGAGAGAAGAGGAAGTACAGAAGGAGGGAAGACATAGGTGATTCAAATGACATGTAATCTCATATCACATATAGTAAAAATAGACAGACACTTGATACTATGGCAGGTATTGCAATTCTCTTCGTACCTTCCCTCCCATTCCTTTGTACCAATATTGTCTATTTTACCAGTACTTTGTATCTACTCTCCAGTTTCCATGTGCCTTAGTCTTCAGGTTCAATAGTGATCATCAATTGCCTTGGATCCCTGGGAAGCTTTTTGCCACTTAGCCTTAAAATGTTCTGGGGGTCTTAGGTGTCCCTGGGGTCTGCCTTTGGGGAAGACAGAGAAGTAAAAGCCCACTTTCTATATTTTCTCATGGCACTAGTCCTTCACAAGTCACTTGCATTTGAATCTTTGCATAAGGTACCTTCAGAAAAACGAACAAAAATACTGAACTGTACAGTCAGGCTCCAAGTCTCTTCAGATAAAATCTGATACCATTGGCACTGAAGGTTCCTTATAGATCAGGGTAGGAAATCATGGGATTCCAGGTTCTATCTAAAGCTGATGAATGATCTACTCATCTGTCCCTCACACTTTGTGTTTTATTCTTAGTTTTCTGTTGGTATAACAAATTCCCAGTGACTGACGATTTAATAAATAAAGAGATTTATTTAGCTCACAGTTCTGGAGATTTAAGAGCATGGTAATGGCATGTGCTCCATCATGTAGATCATAATGGGGAAAGAATGTGCAGAAGAGATCACAGGGAAATACAAGAAACAAAAGTCAAAGGAGTGGCTTCACTCACTCTCTTGATAATAGTCCTTTTTCAAGGGTACTATTTCACTCTGAGACATCAGCATTAATCCCTTCTTGGGGTGCCCCCATGATACAATTGTTACACAGGAATTCGATCACAAGATACAGAGAAACCACATTTTGAGAGGCTGAATTGGGAGTCTTTATTAGAAAGCCAGAAACTGTGAACAGACACATGTCCCCCCCAAAACCTTGCAGCCTCAAATGCACTTAATACTGTTAGGAAACTGGGCCATGAGGGTAGTAAAGAAAGAGCAGAAAAACAATCTCAACAGGCCAAATCAAAGTCAATGGAGAGTTGGAGAGGGACACCATAGTGATCTAAGGTGGTAGAGTCTAAATATGTTCATAGTCAGGGGGAAGACCCACAAGGAACTGGAGAGTTCAAAGAGTCTCAGGAGTTTCCGGTACAGGTCTGGTAGGCCCAGTCTCCTATAGTCCAAGTGCCACCCATCTTTAATACCTGAGTTTAGTGGTTGTAGCTCTAAGGTATTTCCAGGAGTCTCTGGAAGAAGTGACCATTGTAATCTTTTATTCTACCACCTTTCTCAATTTACTGTCCTGCATCCAACAGGACCTATAAGAAATACGAAGATACCTAGACAAAATCCTTATCTAAGTTTTCAGCAAACTTTTTCTGTAAAGGGCCAGATATTGCAGGACCCAATGGTCCTTTCTCAGCTCTGCAATATTGCTATTGTACCACAGAGGTAGACTGGAGTAAGGGTATGGCTGTGTGCCAGTAAGACATTATTTACAAAACAATCAAGATTACACATTAAACCCCTAACCTAAGCCATCAGATCATGTAACTTCCTTCTTGAATGATTCAGTAGATGTTACGGTTTACATATAAAATATACCTCACAGGCTCATGTGTTGAAAGCTTGGGCCCCAGCCAGCAGTGCTATTTTTGGTGGCTCTGGAAACTTCATGAAGTGAAAGTCTGCTGAAAAAATTACCTCACTGGGGCTTTATCTTTGATGGACATATCTAGTCCCAGCTCCCCTCATCTTTCTCCCTCTTCCTACTTCCTGTCTGCCATGAGATGGCAGCCTCAGCCACATGCTTCTGCCTCCATGATATTCTGCTAAAATAAATCTTTCCTTCTCTTAAGTTGTTCTCTTTGATATTTTGGTCACAGCTGTGCAACAGTAACTAATATAGTTAAGGAAAAGGCAAAACCACAGCTTGAGGACAGAACCAGCATTTCCTCAACTATTCAGTTTTCTCCAGATGGCACTGCTTGGTGCTTTTGCTTCCCAGGAAAAGTGTTGTTGTTGTTGTTGTTGTTTTATTTCCTACAGATCTAGTAGGCAAAAGAGAGGATGATGTCAGTTTTTTTTGAGTTCCTGTGTACAGGTGGAAACCATGATGCTTAAACAGTTGCTATGACTCCCAGACCACAAATACAGAAGCTGGCAGCAAACAAATCTATTAATTATAATTCCACTTCTTTTTATTTTGATACCCATCTTGCTAAACTGGGGACAAAATAGTCACCACCTCTTTGCTTTCTGGGAGAGGCAGATTGAGATGGAAATGGGGCTAGAAGTATTGTTATGTCATCTTCCACATAATTTACTACTGAAATGCCAGTGAGACCCTTCATGTCTCATGGAGTTATGAGGTATCTCAATAGACTCAGGTTTTAGTTTCATTTTCTCTATTGTAAGACCCTGCTACCCACAGCAGAACTGGAAGGACCATGCAGCCTTAACGCACAGAGTATATATAGAGTGTTACTCTTGCAATCTCTCACACATATGCAGAGCTCCACATTGCTCTCTTTGCTTTTCTTTTTTTTTTTTTTGGCCAGTCCTGAGCCTTGGACTCAGGGCCTGAGCACTGTCCCTGGCTTCTTCCCGCTCAAGGCTAGTACTCTGCCACTTGAGCCACAGCGCCGCTTCTGGCCGTTTTCTGTATATGTGGTGCTGGGGAATCGAACCTAGGGCCTCATGTATCCGAGGCAGGCACTCTTGCCACTAGGCTATATCCCCAGCCCATCTCCTTGCTTTTCTAGTCCTGATTCTGGCAGGTCATTTTAATCTACTCCCTCAAATCTTCCTTCCTGTTGTTCCTTAAAGGTCCTTGAGAACCTGTATTAAATCATCCAGTGATGTTCACAAACTCTTGAGTTCTGCCAGATTACTTTCCTTTCTATCCTTGAGCAAGAGAGCTCAGGGACAACACCCAGCCCCTGAATTTAAGACCCACAACTAACAAAAACAAGCAAACAAAAAATCCTACAATATATAAAAAGTGACTTGGGTCATGTTGGTGTTAACAGAGGGTTGATATCAGGACCTCACAGAGATCCCATGGATCCCAACATCCATATATGCTTATTTGTTATGCAAAATGGAATAGTACCACACATAATTTTTTTAACATTTTTTTTTTGGCCAGTCCTGGGCCTTGAACTCAGGGCCTGAGCACTGTCCCTGGCTTCCTTTTGCTCAAGGCTAGCACTCTGCCACTTGAGCCACAGCGCCACTTCTGGCCGTTTTCTGTATATGTGGTGCTGGGGAATTGAACCCAGGGCCTCATGTATACGAGGCAAGCTCTCTTGCCACTAGGCCATATCCCCAGCCCCAAGTACCACACATAATTTATGGACATCCTTCTGTATATTTTTCATCCTCTCCACATTACTGGTACAAATTGTAATGCAAATGATATGTTAATAGTTACTGTATTGTTTAGAGAACAAAATGATAAGAAAAAAGATCTGTACCTGGTTAGCAAAATTTTTCTCAAATGTTCTCCATTCATGGTTGGTTGAATCTGCTGATGCAGAGTCCACAGAAATGGAAACCCAACTATATCTGAAAATATTATCCTACCACATTACCTTAACTTTCATATAATAAAACAGGATGCCCAAGATTAAAAAGAAAACCCATAAGTTTCAGGCATGCTGAAATAGTCTCCAAGTTTCAAAGATGAATTTATGTAAATAGTATCTGGTATTCTCTAACATCATCTCAAAGTATGAATCCAGGGTCTTATTTGACCCCCCAGAACAGCAGTAATTGCAGCAAGAACTTCTAGAATCTTTTCTAGAACTAGTCTCAATCTGTGTTAGCAAGTATCCATGGATGCCTATCTCACATATTTATAGAGTTATTCAAATGTGCCCAGTGTGAATGAGGTTCTGTCTTGTTTTGGAAATTTTTTATCTCATTTTAATTAAATAAAATTAGAATTTAAATAGCTATATGTCACTAATGGGCAACATATTGGACAGCTGAAGTTCTAGAATATCCAGTTGCCAGCTCCGTGGGAGCAGGACCACACCAGTCTTGTTCACTGCTATGTCCTCAGCATCTCAAACTGTGTCTGGAACAGAGTAGATGCTCAGAAAACAGCCAGTATATGAATTACACTTGAGGCAAGTCAAAAAAAAGTGATGTTATGATCTTTTGTAAACAATCAATCAAGTAAAAATATTTCAGTGGTAATACATACAGAATTTAAAAAGGCAAAATGCCTGAAATAGCGATGAAGAATAGTGATGACAAAAGAGAATTACATTCATTATGGAGGAATTTTAAATTGGGGGTAAATTAAAGGTTGTGGTCACACACACACACACACACACACACACACACATGGTGAAGGGGTAAGGGGAAAAAAGTGAAGTCAAATAGAGTCTTTAACATCCTGAAATTGAGCTGCATTTGCACTTTAATTTATGTTTATGTAAATTTGTATAATTTGAAATTTAGCTGAAATTAGAATCAGGTTCAAGAAGCTTTGATTGAATAGGCTAACATGCTAGTTGGCATATGCAGATATTAATTAGCGGGCACCTATAAGAAGGGAAGTACAAAGAAAAGAGGAAGGAAAGAAAGGATGAGGATGAGAAGGGAGGGAGAAAAGAAGGAAAGCAGGGAAAGGGGAAAGGATAAAGGGAAGCAAAGTCAGGGAAGGCGAGAAAGAGAGAAAGAAGGGATGGAGGGAGGCAGGGAGGAAGGAGGAACAAAGGAAGAAAAGAAGAGAGAGAGAGAGAGCACAAACCTTGGCTGCTAGGGCAGCAGAGGAGGTAGGAGAGGTCTATGTGAGCCAGCCATGAAACTGGATGAGGCATGCAGAGAGCCCAGCCTGTTCAGAACTGCATCACACAGGAGGTGGTTGCCATTCATCCTGTAACCATGGCCTTTCCAAAGGCTCTGTGTTCTGACCAAACACAGTGAGGCAGATGGCTGATATCCACTGAAAGCAGAGCCAAGTACACCCCTTGTGAATAACCTGGCAAGATTGTTAACTGATCTGTATTAACAACAACCAACAAATACACTGATCTGCACACAGGTTAACTATTAGCAGATAAATCCCAGCAGTGTTTTCCTCAAATGTGAGAGTCCAAATAGACCTGCAACCTCAATATGGAGGGAGAAGGAAGATGCTCAAGATCTTTTGCAAGATCCTGTCCAGTGGAGCAAATTGCTTCCTGAAGCTATTTCAGACCACATCTGCCATGTGGCATCTGACTGAACTGCTTGGCTTTTAGCCAAATATTTAGTATCTAGAATATCAAGCCTAAGGTTCAAGATGAGTTCTTGCTTGGAAAAGACTCCAGTAGCTTCAGGTCAAATACAGAAATTTCACCACTTCATCTTGGTGACATCTTCAATTTAAGCAGAAGACATCCACAGATGAGTTTAGAATAGCAGGGCTATTTCTTGAACTGAGCTGTGGTTTCCATGTTTTCCATTTTATTTTTGTTGTTGATTAGTTGATGAGGCTTTCATTTTATACTGGACAAACCTGTATTATGAACTCTGTAACCATCTCCCAGTTTAATACAAGTAAGAATACATGAAACATGCCACTACTACTAATTTGAATGGGTTCATCCATTCAATGGTATTTTCTGATCACTACCAGGTATCTTAGCTTTAAAGAACATTCAACAGGGGGCTGGGGATATAGCCTAGCGGCAAGAGTGCCTGCCTCGGATACACGAGGCCCTAGGTTCGATTCCCCAGCACCACATATACAGAAAACGCCCAGAAGCGGCGCTGTGGCTCAAGTGGCAGAGTGCTAGCCTTGAGCGGGAAGAAGCCAGGGACAGTGCTCAGGCCCTAAGTCCAAGGCCCAGGACTGGCAAAAAAAAAAAAAAAAAAGAACATTCAACAGGGAAGACTGGCGCACAAAGGGAACATTATAGATTGGAGTGATATATGTTTCCACAAAGTTGATATTTAAGGACTTAAAGGAAAAGGAGTATATCAATAAGGGAACACAGAAAATCAGGGACAGCAAAGCACCTTCAGGTAACTTCACCTGGAGGTACTAGCTTAACTGCATTATAGAGTATTAGTAATAGCTGGCTTGTGCCTATAATCCTAGCTACTCAGGAGGCTGAGATCTGAGGATTGCAGTTCAAAGCCAGCCAGGAAAGTCTGTGAGATTCTTATCTCCAATTAACCACGAGAAAACCAGAAGTGGTACTGCGGCTCAAAGTTGTAGAACATTAGCCTGAGCAACAGAGCTCAGAGACAGTGTCCAGGGCCCTCTCTGAGTTTAAGCCCCATGACCAACAACAAAGAGAAGAGTGTTAGTGAGATCATGAGAAGGTATTCTAAAGAGAGGAACTGTCATGTCTAAACCTAAAGCAAGCGATAACAAAGTCTCCCAGCAAGGCATGGAGAGGGTGGCAATGTAAATTGTCCTCTCTGGACCAATCAAGACCTAACCTATAGGTTATTTCTATATCCAAGGTCCTCCCAAGATTTCTGTTTTTACCTTTCCGTACTTAAGGCACGATATTGTTTTCTCTGGTTTCTTGTATGTACCTCCAATTAGACTATACGCATGGGGGAGGGTGGGAGGTGGGGAGTTGGGGCCACAGGCTGTGACCATCTTTCCCACTATTATTTGACTGGATGAATGGACAAGATATTAGAAAGGCAGATTGCTGTGAAAGCCTTTATAGGGCAAGCTAAGGAGCTCTCATGTCTTTTCACAATTCATCTTTTGTGAGGCCCTTTTCTATGTGAAGTAGTTTAATAGAATTTATAGATGTGACTGAGGGGTGGCAAAATTACAATTGGAAAATATGCAACTATGAGGATCATTTCAGGTACATCAGATAAACCATGTAAAAAGTCCTATGTGACAAAATATTCTGAAAGAATGAAAGAAACAAAGAAAGAACAAAAGAAGGAAGGAAGGAAGGGAGGGAGGGAGGGAGGGGGGAGGGAGGGAGGGAGGGAGGGAGGGAAGGAGGGAAGGAAGGAAAGAAAGAAAGAAAGAAAGAGAGAGAGAGAGAGAGAGAGAGAAAGAAGTAGGTTCTCTTGAGAGTCCATTCCTTACACAGATTAAACGTGCTGACTTTTCTCCCCCTTAATGTGAAATACTTGAATCTCTAATCTTAACTCTACAAATAGCTGAAATCAGCATTCCAGAAAAGAGAAGTGGGTGGGGGCCGGGACTGTTGCATCGTATGCTTACTTAGTCTGGGCAAGGTGGACTTTGAGCAGAAGGCTCCAGGAGGCAACTATGTTTTCTGCAGTCCTAGGAGAAGGAGACAGGGGGAAGGAAAGATTCAGCAAGAGGCTTGGTGGCAACACAACTTTGCCTGCATTGCAGTTTTGCTCAGGGCCCTGGTAGATGCCCTGCTTGCAAAAAAAACAAAAACAAAAAAAATTCAATGCTACCTGCAGTAAACTGGATTTCAGAATTTACATTATTAGGATGACTTGCATTCTAAAAGCCCCAGCCCACCCCCACCCCCCACCACCCAGTTCCATCTGCATGACAGGTCCCAGCTTTTTCTGTTCAGCCAGAGCTCCATCCTCCCACTCCATCTCTCACCTCGGGAAGATGAACAGAGGTGTAAAGGAGAGGAGGAGGAGAGAGCAAAGGAGCCAGTGCAGTCCTGTGCCACACTCTCACCTTTTCCTTGTTTTTAGTTCAGCTTTTTCCTGCTTACAACCACATTAAAAAAAGAAAAAAAATCTATTCTTCAAGAAATTCAAAGATCAAAAAGGTACTAGAAGAGTCAAGACAAGTGGAATATAGTCAAGGCAGCTTTATTATGACTACTTTATTATGACTTACTTAGCATGCAAAAGACCCTGATTCCGTTCCCAAAAGACTAAATGATGATATAAAATGATCACCATGCCATCATCATCATCACCATCACCATCACCATCATCACTGTATCCCACCTCACTGGTTTTCAACCTCAACAAGGGACAACTGTTTCTACCACCACCACTCTCAGCCTCATCCTTAACCTAGGAAGAGGATATCTAGCCCTGCCTTCAAGTATTTTTAGTTGTCAGACCTTGGGGGGGGGTGTTGCTGGTATCTAAAGGAAAAGGTTAGAGGTGCTTCTTCGACTTCTGCAAGGCAGAGGACAGCCACTGTAAGTGACCAAGTATCCAACACCATGTGTCAGCAATGCTGAAAAAACATGCCCTTCCAGGATGCAAAATTCTACTCCTAGTTGTGGCTTCTTGAAGAAAAAGGACACAATTGCTAGATATGGCAGCAAGTGCCTGTAATCCTAGCACTCAGGAGTCTGAGAGGGGAGGATTATGAGTTCAATGCCAGCCTGAACGACATAGTGGGACTCATGTCTTCAAAAAAGAAAGAAATTGTGGGTAGGGATGGCAGGGAAAATTTGGAGAGAATGAGGGAAGAGGTGACATTGTCCAAAAATAAATGTACTCATTAACTGACTTATGTAACTGTAACCCCTTATAATAACAATTAAAAATTTTAAGTAAAAAGAAAAGAAGAGGAAAGGAGAGGGGGAAGGAGGGAAAGAGGGAGGGAAGGAAGGAAAAGAAAACAATGTAGTTGCCCTAACATCTGGAAAGTCCTAAAAGGCAAATCTAAAAAGATCTCAAGTTCAGAAAACTGAAGCACGCCTAAAGTACCACAGATCTTGTTTGCTTTCCCTCCTTGCTCTGTCCACTCTTATCCTCAGATCAGAGACCAAGTTAGGACATCACTCACGGTGTATGAATGGCCAACATGTGGCAAACCACTCTTAGTAAACCTCATTAGGTCTTGTCTCTGTTTGGGGGTGTCTTTGGGATAGACTAAATGCAACTATTGTCCCATGGAGAATTGGAAGAATCCAGAGACTTGAACCCCTCATTCACAATCCACAAGTATTCTGTTGAGTTGGCCTAGGAGAAAGTCGAGCAACGATTTCTCTCTGAGGGTAAACCTGAGAGACTTCAGACATTGTGGGTTTATGACAGAGAAGGTGGGTGGGAGGATCTCAGAAGTCCTGGTGGACTTGTCCAGTTGAATCAGTACATTTCATCACTGGGATGAAGCAGGAAGGAGAGTCACACTCTGTGTCATCAGGTAGAGATCATTTCATTACAAGCTACCTCAACACTGACCAAATTCAAAACAGTGCCTCAGCTTTCACTGGAGCCAGTGGCTCTCTTCCTAAGTAGACCACTGGGATATGGCTTTGCAGAATCCCAGTTCTTAAAGCAGAGGAATGAAGGCTGCCGCATGCCCTTTTTAATATTCTGAACAAGGACTTCAGAAGTAAAATGCCACTGTGAACTGAGCAGTTATAGTACTGCACAGAGAAGCCAGTTGCTGACAAGTACTTCAAAGTCATTCATGCCACCTGAGGAACATAATATTCACCTACTGCAAAAACTATGTATGGTTCATGCAGTTCTATTATATAGCTGGTAATTGAATATACAAGGCGGAGGATGCCTCTATCAAACAGGTCATGCACTGAAAGACTAAATTCTTTTCAGTGGATTTAAGATTATGAACTCTATCAGGAGTCTGCATGGAATAACCAAGTACCAAAATGTCACTGCTTTTAGCAAAATGTCCAGCAATTGTACTTAAGCAGTTTGTACGGAATATTGGGTAGCCTGAGTTCTCAGTTAACCATTGTGTTCAAGGCAGTACAGTGGGTTTCGTGGGCTGCTTCCAGCATGACTAAGGAAAGGGAAGTCAATAGCATTTGTTGGGATCCTATTACAGTGGCTGGTAGCATGTACATCCTGCAGCCCATCCTGATATATTGTTGATATGCTAAAACAGCAGAGATTTTTAAAAAAATCATTTGTCAAAGGCACTTAGTTAGGAAGTAGCTGAGGCTGACCTGAAATCTGGGACTAACTCCTAAGTCTGTGCTCCTAGGTTCTACTCAATAACAGAAGGCTGTTTCATCCAATTACAAAGCCCTTTCCTTCCTTCCTTCCTTCCTTCCTTCCTTCCTTTCTATTTTGTTGCAAATAGCCTCTGTGTGTGTGTCTCTCTCTGTCTCTACCTCTCTCTCTCTACCCCTCTACCCTTCCCCCATCACATCCCCCTCTCCTTCTCCCTCTCTTCAAAACAAAAGAGAGCCAACATATTGCAGAGCTACTCATCATGAAACACCACAACCACGTTTTTGGTTTTGTTTTTTTTTCCCCATTGTGTCCACCTTCCAGCCAGGCTTCAAGTCATTCTGGGCAGCTAAACCTATTCTTTATCCATTCAGGAACCCAGTAAACATTTGGGACCCACCCTGTTCCCACCATGCAGAATGCTGGAGGCTTAGTAACAGTAAACTAAACCAATGAAACTGCTTCCTTCTCTCCAGCTCACTCTCCTCCTCTAGCCTTGCTGAAGTGTCAGCTTTCAAGTCCAGAATCACACAAATAGATGCTTTATCATAAGCTCTAGGAAGTAAGTGTATGATCAAGAGAAAGAGTGCTATGAAAACATCTAACAAGGAGACATATTGGGGGCTCTCTGAGGAAATGATTTTAAGCCAAGCTATGTAGAATAAGTAGGAGCTTTCCAGCCAAACAGTGAGAGACTAGTCTATGGAGGGGGAGAAGTCTAAGCCAAAGTCCCGAGGCAAGAAGAGGGTAACTCATGCCAGTAATTGAGAGCAGACCAGCAGCATGGAAACAAAAGTGCAAGAGAGAAAAAAGTACAAATTAAGTTGGAGCATCAAACAAAGGTTAAATTGTGCAGAATCTTTTGGTCTAGGAGGACTTGAAATTTTCTTCTCATTCAATGGAATACCTGTGAAGAATTTTGCCTAGGAATCAAGTTGATGATGCTTATGGTTGTGTGTGTATGTGTGTGTGTGTGTGTGTGTGTGTGTGTGTGTATACAACTGACATGAAATGCATGATGTGACCTCCACTTCAGAATCTGTCCAAGGGTCCTCAGTAAGTTATTTTGTTTGCTTTCTTGCTTGTTGTTTTTTAGAGAGAGGTGAGACAGAGTCTCACTATATAATTCTAGCTGGCTTTGAACCTATAACACCCCAGTCTTCAAGACCTAGGATTACAAGCATGAACCATTGCCCCTGACCCAAGTAATATACTTCAGGATTCAACCACTGACAGATTCTGTAGATTAAGGGAAGACAAACACAAATTGTAGTTTCAGTTTGCTCTAATGTACTGGCTACATGAACTTGAGCCCATTTCCTTAGTTGTGAGAGCAAGTCCCTTGCAAGACTTTCCCAGTGGTCATCTTGATTCAGACAGCATGACTCAAGTCATATTATGAATTAAAATATATATGGGTTCATATATTGAATAAACTCAATAAACAATAAGAAATGATATAATAGGCAAACACTATAAGGATTTTATAACTTAGAAAGGGTAAATTCTTATTCATTAAGAAGAAAATACTGGCCCGGTGCCGATGGCTCATTCCTGTATTCCTAGCTACCCAGGAGGCTGAGATCTGAGATCTGAGGATTGTAGTTGGATGCCAGCCCAGGCAGGAAAGCCTGTGAGACTCTTATCTCTAGCCACTAGAAAAATAGAAGTGTTGCTGTGGCTCAAAGTGGTAGAGCACTAGCCTTGAGCAAAAAAAGCCAAGGCCCTGAGTTCAAGCCCCATGAATGACCAAAAAAAAAAAGAAAAGAATACTGTTAATGTCCAAAATATAGAGTTCAACAAAGCTTAGTAAAGTAAGGCATAATGTTTAGTAAGGCAAATTCACATAGTATATTAGGTAATATGAGATTACCAGGTTTTGATGTCCTAGATGGGGTAGGGACAAATCAAGGTAGTTTAAATATTTTTTTAGAGAATTTATCATTATAAGGTGTTGGGTCTGCTTTCTCTGCTCCGGCTCAAATGCTTATTCCTTTCTCTCTTATTACCCTCGTATCGTCCTCTCCCCTAACCCTCGGCCTGCAGGTCTGTCAGGGTGAGACGTAGGGGCGGCTCCGGTCTGGCGTGCGCGCGACCCGCGTGGCAATGTGACCGCTATCCTACCCTGGGAGCTAACGTACATAGACCACGGAGTAAGCTTCTGAGAGCGAACTAACTTTATTGAGAGAGGGACAAGGGGAGATGATCCGGGGGAAGGGGGTTGGCCAGGATTCCCATAGGCCATGAGCTGTCAGGTGACCTCCAAGGGGCTGGTCACTTGACCTCCAAGGGGCTACGTCACTCTGAGCGCGCCAAACCAGGGCGGGGCTGGTAGGCGCCAGGCTGGCTGCCAGCTAAGTTGGGGGTCTATTTGCCCAACCGGTTTCTCCGGATTCCAATGTAGAGAGGATGGAAGGGCCGCATTCCCCAGCTGGGGGAGGTGCATCAGGCCCCTTCCATCTAGGGGGGAAGATGGACCCCAACAATAAGGTAATATTTAAATTTGATACAATACACTCTGTGTTTTCCAGAATATTGTAGAATTTTTATCTTAGGAATTTGTGAGGTGTTTTTGCTTGCCCTTCTTTATTGAGGGATACCACTTTTCTGTGTCCATATCTTCCCAATATCCCAGCAGATCTACTCTCAAAAGGTTCCTGTGGTTAACATCTACCTGATCAATAACTTGCCTAAGGTGCACAGCTATTTCAGTGACAGAGTTGGACTTCACATCTTGGCAGCTGACTCAAAGGGCTTGGGCCATGAGCCTCCAAGCTCACAATTATGGTCTCTCACACACATGACCATCATTTATTAATTGCTTGCCAAGTAGCAAACATTGTATATATCACTAACAATTCCTCCATCTTCACAACAGCACTCGAGGTAGCACTGATTATGGCCCATTTGATAGTTGAAAAAACAGCCTCTGCGAACTTGAATTCCTTGTCATAGGTTACAGGTAACAAATGATAAACCTCTGATTTGAGCATGTATCAGCTCACCGCAGAGCCTGAGTCTTGTGTTTTCTGTCTCATCTGTGTTTGTGGGTTGGCCTTGGGATTGAGACCAGCCTTCACTTGTGAATAGAGTCAGGAGAGGATAGGCTTTTCCTGTCACACTTCCAGGCAGTTGCTAAGTATCTCCCATTTTTGGTGGGACTCACAGCAGGGAGGCATATTTTCTAGCTAGCTAGCTCTCTCTCTCTCTCTCTCTCTCTCTCTCTCTCACACACACACACACACACACACACACACACACACACCTGATATTGTTATTCTAGTAGAATAGAAAATTTAGCTTATAAACTCTGCAAATATAAGGAAATAAATGCAAGAGAGAATGAAAAAAAGAAACGAACCAGACTGTGAATAAATTGGAAAATAAACTATAAAAGGTACTTCAAGGTTTATATCTTTAAGATATTTGGAATTGATTAGCTTTTCCCTGTCTCAAATGATTTGCTCATCAGTTAGTGGACATCGGTGCTTGAATTTGCTTTCCTTAATAGTCAAGGGATCATGTCATACTGACCTACTATTCAATCAGCTTAATTAACACTCACATTTCTCTCAGAGGTGAAAAAAAACAGTTGAACATTTCTCTCTAGTAAATTTATTCTTTAAAAAACATTGAGGCCAGGCACCAATGGCTCATGCCTATAATCCTAGCTACTCACAATGCTGAGATCTGAGAATTGCAGTTTGAAGCCAGGCCAAGCAAGAATGTCCATGAGACTCTTACCTCCAATTAACCACCAAAAAAAAAAAAAAAAAAAAAAAAGATGGAAATGGAGCTGTAGATCAAGTGATAGAGCACTACTCTTCACCCAAAAGCTCAGGTCCTGAGTTCAAGGCCCATAACTGGTACCAAGAAAAAAAAAGCCAAGCAAAGCCCTGAATTTAAGTCCCAGTATGAATGAGTCAGAAATTCTAAAGTGTTTTCCTTGCTGAATTTTGTCATATTACCCTAATAGTCATCCTCTTAACCTCAATGGCTTTGGGAAAATGCTTGGTTATTTGTGCCAGTCTAATGAGATAATATATGGGTGATTTAAGCACTGACCTGGAACTTTGTGTGGTATCTTCTAGGCTGATATAACCAGAATTGCTTGCTGGCTAAATATAAATATTGGCTGCACTGAGTTTGGAGTTTATTTTGTCTAACTTATCCACCCCTGAAACAATTGTAGAGGAGAGCTGAGCCATTTGCTTTGTATGTGTACAAATTACATCCAATTGTAGCCCTTATTGGAGCACAGAATTATCAATTCATTCCACTGGAATGTTTTAGTGTCACCCTAAGTACAACTGCATCATACATGGGAATCTGATGGTATGCATGAAACTCTTCCTCTATATCCTGTTAGCTACTTGAGCAGTCAAACTGAAGTTGATCTCTTAACTTCCCTTTCACTCTTTACCCCTCTTTCTTTTTGCTTTCACTGCCTCTACTCTCTCCTATGTGTGTATGTATGTATACGTGTATGTATGTGTGTGTTATATTTTACTGAGGATGCACTACAGAGCCTGAATATTCACAATCTTCCTCTTACTAAACAGCTGCACAAGATTTTAGAAGAAGAAAAGACAGAAGATTCTGTTATAAACTCCCCATGTTCACGCTTCATGAGCACTGGAGTAACAGAGCCTAGTGAACAACTTTTGTTTTACAATTAGGCAAGGGATATAAGTAGAAAAAGACCAGCTTGTTTCCTTTCTATGTAAGACCTAGAAACAAGCCAATTTTTATGCTGCTGTGGTTTGGTTTTAGGATTTTTTCCCCCCACAGGTCTATTCAGACCAATTGGGCCAAAGGAAATGCTGTTCACACACCATTGTTCAGAGTGAAGCTGTGTGAAACGTTAGCTTATTAAAAATGTGACAGCCATGTTTTTAAAGAACAAATGTAGGTCACCTTTCACTTGTCACCAGTTCATACTCTAGAGTGTTGCACAGTGGTGAAATGAAGCTGTTGTATTTTCAAATCGTCTGCATGAACATCAGGTGTGTTGCTGAGAGGATAACTGAGCTTAAGAGAAAATTACATTCCTGCAAACCATCTCTTTCACTTGATTATTCTAATTAAAACCTTCCCATTAGGATCCAGTGGCCCACACTTGTAATTCTAGATACTCAGCAGGCTGAGCTCTGAGGATTACAGTTTGAAAGTAACCCAGTGAAGGAGAGCCCATAAAACTCTTATCTCTTCAAAAAGATGAAATGAAGCTATGGCTCCAGTGGTAGAGCACCAGCCTTGAGTGAAAAAGCTAAGGGACAGTTCCTAGGTCCTGAGTTCAAGCCCCACTATTGGCCCAAGAAATAAAAATGATAAGATAATAAAATAAAACTTCCCTGTTTTTTATGAAGAAGGGAAATGGCCATTTAAATTTAGATGGTCTCCTATGTTTTATAATGGATATGCTCACTGTTGAGAAAATGGCCTGGAAATTTTTCTCAGATTGCCTGCTGGCTAGAGCTTCAGGTTGGGAGGCATGGAGGGTTCTGCCTGTCCTCTGGTTTATCGTTCTCCATCACAGCAGGTGCATGATTGAATAGCATGTGCTGAACCATAGCCACCAGAATTTAGCTGCAGTGACAATAGCTGTGCTGGTGCCCTGGTGCCATCAACAAAAACCTTGTTCCTTGTTCGTTCTCCGAAGACTCATGCTGGGAAGTTTTGGTCTATCTATAAAAGTTACTTTTGCTCAAATCAGATTAGAAATCAGCTTTCTCTCTGTGGACTTCCACATAGCCAATAAAGGCACAATAACTGGGGTAACAGGGTGAAAGACACAGACATGTGAGCACCCTATCTCTTGTTTGTTTGAGTTTGGGTGTTTTTTTTAATTCTCTTCTTCTATTTGAGTCAAGATTTTGCTATGCAGGCCTATGGTCTGAAACTTACATCCTTCTTCCTCAGCCACCCGGGTATCCAGATTACCACACTCAGCTACCACCTCTCTTTCACTCTCTTCCTATAAGTAGGTATGTAAAGGTATCTCACAGTCACTGTTGCAGGCTGTAGGGAACCAAACACAGATGCCTCCAGTGCTCCCCCTAGGTTCAAGGGTGATCAATATTTCTTTTAAAGACACTGTAAATGACTGAGAAAATAAAAGCAAGGGAGAGAAGGCTCATGTATCAAGGAGTCATTAGGCAGAAGTTGGAATGGATGAATGTGAATTGCCTTCTATAGTAAACCCAACAAAGACCCTACTACATAATGTGTTTACCTAATCAGAACCTACCTGGATCCTCAGAGTCCTTCCAAAGAGCCCACCTGGTGCTCTCTTCCCCATCCTTTAGCTCTTCCCTCTCCTGCAGGTTGGCTTCAGACACATAGGACCAAGCTTCCACCTGTGGACCTTTGCCTCCCAGCTGGGCTGCTTGAAGCTTAGGCCAACTTTGTCCCACTTGACCAACTCTCTCCTTTAAAATGGCAAGTCTGCTCTCATCCTCCTTCTCAATGCAGCCTCTCACCTCCTGCACCCACTCCTGAGTCTTCCCCGCTTCTAACTTATGTCCTGCCACAGCCCTTTTGAATGGGCGTTGGCCCATCATGGCATTCAGTTTGCTCATTTATTAAATGACTGCTTCTCTCCCATCCACTTTCTGTCATCACTGCCCCTCACCACCACCTTAGCTTCCTCTGTGCATATTATAGCAGGACTAAGGTCTTGGATGTTTTGTTCACTGGTAGTAGGAGTTCCATAAATACTTGTTGCACAAACAAGTGAAGTTGGGTATATCACCATCACTAACAGCATTACTTCCATTATCGTTATCTGGGGATGTGTGCTGGTATTAGGGCTTCAACTCAGGGTTTTAAGCTTTTTCTTAGCTTTCTTCTCTTCATTCAAGGCAAGTGTTCAACTACTTGAGCCACAGTTTCACTTTTGGTTTTTTACTTTTTCTGGCTTTTAGTTGGAGATAACAATTTCACAGACCTTCTTGCCTGAGCTAGCTTCAAACTGAACTCCTCAGATCTCAGCCTCCTCATATCTAGACTTACAGGCTTGAGCCACCAGCACCTAGCCTATTACTACTATTATATCAGCTCAAACCCGTAGAAAGTTATCCAAAGGTACACTGAACACAAAATGTCACATCTAATGCTCAAACAGAACCTCTTGAAGACAGTGTCTGTGTCTAGGGACTTCAAGGAATTATTTAGTAAGGTGGATCAGATGAGAATAACAACCAAATCAGGGAATATGTGATATGATTGTTTCAAATAACCAAACTGGGATAAACAGTAGAAGGCCTTCCCCATCCTTCCCCTCTCTTTCTTCACTTCTATCTACTTGATAGGCATTTGTTTATCATCATCATCATCATCATCATCATCATCATCATCATCATCATCATCGTCATTATCATTATGTGGCAGTTGTGAGGCTTGAACTCAGGGCCTGGGAACTATCTCTTTTGCTCAAGGCTAGTGATCTATCACTTTGAATCACAGCACCACTTCTGGTTTTCTGGTGGTTAATTGGAGATAACAATCTCCAGGACATTCCTGCCTGGGCTGGCTTTGAACTGTGCTCCTCAAATCTTAGCCTCCTTAGTAGCTAGGGTTATGAGCCACCAATACCTGGCTCAAGTTTATTATTTTTAATGTATATATCTATCAGCATAAAAATTGCTTCTTTTCTTCAAAGTGACATGAATCGATATCTTTTAGGGTGCCTTTTGCCTTCAACTGTTGCATTATGACAGTCGTGGTGTTTTATTCCACATGCTGTTGGACTTATATGCACAACACAGTGATGCTGGACACCAGCATCTAAGCCCATTTAGGTTCTGAGCAGAACGTGGACGGCATGCCATCTGGATTCTTTGCTGTTAGAGGATCATCAATTGGAGGGTAAAAAGCTCAAATTTTAAGGTAAACAGAGGAAGGCAGAGAGAACAGAGCTTGGGATGTGGAAGGCAAGAAAGGATTGAAAGGCACTGAAAGGGAATCACATCAGCAGATCAGAGCTCAGAGTGTGGGCTGGGAGTACAGACAGATTTCTTGCATTGTCACTTGCCAGGGAATCTGTAAATAATGTCAGCAGGAAGTTGTGTTTGCTTACAGACACATACCTGAATGTAAGGAGCTCTACTGATTGTGCTTCTGTGAATGTCGTATCACCCCTTGGGCACAATCCAGGGAAAGTCAATGGGAGCCACAGATCATTTCTGTAGAGTTGGTACAGCCTGTGTCCCCCACAGTGCACCTAGGCAGAGATGTGCAATCTGGCTCGCTGTACAGATCCCTCCAGGCGCAGGAAGCCCTGACAATACTGCTTTCTTCATTATGAAAGAGTTTTTCTCTTTACTAGGACTTGACACAAGGCCTTGTACCTACTAGGCATACCGTCTGCCCCATGAGCCACAACCCCAGTCTCTCGGCTTTTAGTTTGTTTTTCAGGTAGCATCTCATACTTTTGCCCTCACCAGCCTCAGACTGCATTGCTATCTCTAACTGCCACATAGCTGAAATTACTGGTGTATTGCCACCCTGCAGACTTGTGGGTTTTTTTTGGGGGGGTGTTCTTTTTTTAAAATAATTACTTATTTATTGTCAAAGTGATGTACAGAGAGGTTACAGTTTCATACATAAGGCAGTGGGTACATTTCTTGTATAATTTGTTACCTCCTCCCTCATTTCCCCCCTCCCCTCCCTCTTTCCCTTTCCCCCCATGAGTTGTTCAGTTGGTTTACACCAAATGGTTTTGTAAGTATTGCTTTTGGAGTCATTTGTCTTTTTATCCTTTTTCTCTCGATTTTGATATTCTCTTTCCCTTCCCTAGTTCTAATACCAGTATATACAGTATCCATGGTACTCAGATGAGATACAGTGATAGAGTGGAGGCAACCATAGGAAGGGTATACAAGAGGATCATCAATAATAGAAGCTATGGTTTCACATCGCATGTTGAAAGTAATTACAACAGTGATATAACAGTCGTTTCCATAACATGGAGTTCATTTCACTTAGTATCATCTTATGTGTTCATAAGTGTATAGCTATTGGGCTCTTGTGATCCTCTGCTGTGACTAGCCTAAACCAGTGCTAATTATTCCCTATGAGGGAGACCATAGAGTCCATGTTTCTTTGGGTATGGCTTACTTCACTTAGTATAATTTTTTCCAAGTCCTTCCATTTCCTTATGAATGGGGCAACGTCGTTCTTTCTGATAGAGGCATAAAATTCCATTGTGTATATGTACCACATTTTCCTGATCCATTCGTCTACTGAGGGGCATCTGGGTTAATTCCATTCAGCATCCTCCAACAGACTTGTGTTTTTTAAGGGTCTCATTTTCCAAGCTGCCATCAAAACACAATCCTCATGTCTCTGCCTCCTGAAGGAAATACTGTTTTGATGCAATAACCTCTTCAAATATCCTAAAGAACACAGATATGCTAAAGATCTATAGGTTAAAACATGCAACCCCATTCAAGAAAACAATAAACATGTTCCTCTCTGAGCTTCATGGGAGCTGAAGTGGTGGGGCCCTTCAGGAGAAGCCCTCTACAGTCATGGGACTGGAATGCCTATCTCCTGTGACTGTGATGGAGGGGTGCCTCTTCCTGCCCCCAACAGCTCTGCATGGAATCATTGCAACTTGATGGTTCTCATGAGCACACCACTGTCAAGAATGATTATGGAGGTAGCAGCTGCACAAAAATCTACATGAATGGATCATTTACTTCACTTGTTCTCTGAAATTTGTAGTTGTTTTAGTTTAAAGGAGACAGAAGCTTATCTAATTCTATTTTGCCTAGACAAATATCAGAAGCAATGAGTAATGATACTTACTGATGAGGTGTAGTCAAATTGAGCGTTGAATACTGTGTGTGAATGTGTGTGTGTGTGTGTGTGTGTGTGTGTGTGTGTGTGTGTATACTGGGGCTTGAACTCAGGGCCTGGGTGCTATCCCTCAGCCTTTTTGCTGAGTGTGTGTGTGTGTGTGTGTGTGTGTGTGTGTGTGTGTGTGTGTGTGTGTATGTACTGAGGCTTGAACTCAGGTCCTGGGTGCTATCCCTCAGCCTTTTTGCTCAAGGCTGGTTCTGTAACACTGGTGCCATACCTCTACTTCTGGTATTTTGCTAGTTAATTGGCGATAAGAATGCCGTGGACATTTCTGCCAGGGGTCCCTTTTGAATGGAGATCTTCAGATCTCAGCCTCCTGAGTAGCTAGGATTACAGGGGTGAGCCTTTTATTACTCCCCAACCCATCTAGGAGTCCCTTTCCCATCACAGTGGCCCTGTCCCAATTCTAGAGTACCAGCAAGCTGGATTTCTACCTTTGGCTAACCAGAAGTAAAATGGCTAATAGATAGATTTTTAAAATGTACTTATTGGGGCTGAGAATATGGCCTAGTGGCAAGAGTGCTTGCCTCATATACATGAAGCCCTGGGTTCAATTCCCCAGCACCACATATATAGGAAATGGCCAGAAGTGGCGCTGTGGCTCAAGTGGTAGAGTGCTAGCCTTGAGCAAAAAGAAGCCAAGGACAGTGCTTGGGCCCTAAGTCCAAGGCCCAAGACTGGCAAAAACAAAACAAAACAAAACAAAAAAATTTTAAATTTATTTATTGTCAAAGTAATGTACAAAGAGAGGGGTTACATTTTCATATGTAAGGCAGTGAGTAATTTTCATATGTAAGGCAGTGAGTACATTTCTAATCAAAGTTGTTACCTTCTCCTTTTTCTCCCAACTTCCCCACTCCCCAGTTCCCACCCCTGTCCCATGAGTTGTACAGTTGGTGTGCAGCATATTGTCTTGTAAGTATTGTAATTATTGTAAGCATTGGCTTGTAAGCATTGGTTTGCCTTTTATCCTTTGTCTCTCCATTTTGTTGTTCCCCTTCCCTAGACATTTTTTTTTATGTGAACAACATGGTCTGTTTCTATATAACCTTCACTTAACTGAAGTCTTTATACTTCAAATTAATTTCTAAAGACAAACACTACTAGCCTTCCTTTGTCTAATTCTTCCTTTTTATATAATGATGGAATCTACTCCAATCATCTGACCAGAATTGGTAGTGGGAAGGTGATGAAATTAGGAAAAGGCTTTCTCATTCTAAAGGACATGGCTGCTGCTTCCAGCTGAGGGCAAGTCAGGGAAGTTGGCTATATCTACTAACATGATAATGCTGTAAGGCAAAGCAACACAAACTCTGTGGCTTATAGCCAAAAGCATTTATTGAGCTCACACAACTGGAGTTTGGTTAGATATTCTTCTGATCATTGTTAAGTTTGTCACATGCTAGCAAGACAACTGCTGTGAGCTAACCCAGAGCAGCTGCTACTCCACTCAGACAACAGATCATCTGAGAGAAGATGCTCCAGCTGACTACTACAGGGTCTTCTTGTCAGAATGATGGTCAAAGTTGAAGAGTGGAAATAGAGACATTCAGGGATTTTCTTCAGGTTCTAATATCTCATTGATCAATATAACTAACATGGCCAAACTCAGAGTCCAGGAGCAAGAAAGTAGATTATACCTGACCAGTCAGAGAAGTTCTAAAATCACACAGCAAAGAAGCTTGGATACCCAGACAGGAGAGTAACTGTAGTTGTTAATTCAATTAATTTGCTTTATAATGGTTGTAAACTCATTAACATGTACATCACACACACACACACACACACACACACACACACACATTTGTCTCCAGCAAAATTTGTACAAAATCTTGCTGATATGAATTCCTGAAACAAAACAATGAACTACCACAGTTGGAGTTTTAAAATTCTCTCTAAAAAAAGCCTAGCGAATAATAATATCTCTAGGGAAATCTAGATATATATAACAGGAAGATGCCTCTCAATGGACAAATGAATAAGAAAATGTGGTGTATATATAATGTGATACATATATAATAAATTCTACTCTTACATCAAAAAATGACATTGTAATATTTGTAGGAAATGGAAAGACTTGGAAAAAAATTATAATAAGCAAAGTAAGCCAGACCCAAAGAAACATAGGGTACATGATTTCCTTCATTTGTGGTAACCAAAAAGTGCCTATAGGGCTGGGGATATGGCCTAGTGGCAAGAGTGCCTGCCTCATATACATGAGGCCCTGGGTTCGATTCCCCAGCACCACATATACAGAAAATGGCCAGAAGTGGCGCTGTGGCTCAAGTGGCAGAGTTCTGGCCTTGAGCAAAAAGAAGCCAGGGACAGTGCTCAGGCCCAGAGTCCAAGCCCCAGGACTGGCCAAAAAAAAAAAAAAAAAAAAAGTGCCTATAAATACACTGGATACTAAAAGACAAAAACCAAAAATACACTAGAACATTATAAATTATATGAGTCTCTAGACATTCACATAAGTGAGACCAAAGGAGGATATTCTTAGGAGAACATCAAAAAGGCTCTATAGTTATGTGCCTATGATCACATAAAATAATCTTTTTCTAAAAGAACTCCAAGAAATAGAAATACAAGAGTGTTTTTATTTTTTTTCTTTGTTGCTGTTTTTGTTTTCTTTATCATTTGTCTGTTTTCAGAAGGTAAGTGGGGGGGCACAGAAATGGTGAGACAAGGGTGAATAAATGCAGCACTAGTACTCATAGACAGTATGCTGAAAATACAACTTGTGGGTGGGATGAGAGGGGAAAACAGGGAGTGAGCAAGGGAAGGCTTGACATTGTTCAAAAAGAAATATACTCATTACTTGATTATGTAACTACAACCCCCTGCACATCACCTTTACAATAACTATAGGAATTGAATTATCTCCCCTCTTCTCCCAGAACATCCTCTAAGATGCACATAACAGGCATAGGCTTGTGACAATCTTACCTCTTATTTAGAAGCAGAAATTTATTCAGCTAGCCAGGCACTGGTCTCTCATGCCAATACTCCTAGCTACTTAGGAAGTTGAGATCTAAAAGACCTAAGTTTGAAGCCAGACTGGGAAGAAAAATCCATGAGACTCTGATTCCAAAATAACCAGAAAAGGCAAGACTAAAGCACAGTTCAAATGGGAGAATACCAGCCAAACAAACAAGTAAGCCAAGTCAGAGCCCAAGGCACTGAGTTCAAACCCCAGTATATTTTTTTAAAGTTATTCAAAAAAATAATGATTTATAAATATCTGAAAACTAAAGCTAAGCAAATAGCAAGTAACTAAGTAGCTAAGATGTTTCTGAAGACTGTGTCACTTGATCCCAAATTGGGAATCATTTAAGACTTGTGTTCTGCATCTTAGAATCAAGGAGTAATAGAATCCTTAGATGAAGTTTGAAGATTATCAGATTTAGTATTTCTCAATATCTAGTCCATCTCATATCCTATTCACTATTTTGTAACTCTGTTCTACTCTTTAAAGTTTTTAAATTGATTCAGTTTTCAAAGCTCAGTTTATTTTAAAATATACATCATGGCCATACGTTAAAAATCGGTATGATTTGACAAAAAGAGACAATAACCAAACTAAACAGACTGAAAACAGTACATTGTTAAGAAATTCTTGCCAAATTCTTGAGCCTTCAGTCTGCTCAGGCTTCACTAAAAAGGGGGGTTCGGAACTGTGAGGAAGTGTCAAGGAAACATTATCCTCAAATGACAGTCTTCAGAGGAAGTCAGGAAGATGAGATGAGAAGAGTTGTTACTTTCTCACTTGCTATTTCATCTTGGCTAAAATTGTTTTGGACTTCCTGAGCAACGGGCATAGCACCCTGGGAGGAAAATCCATACTCCAACTACCTTCACTCACTATAGAGGAACCAAAGCCTCCTGATCTTTTCCAGTTGCTGTTTTTGTGCATGTCACTCTCAGCTAGCATAAGGGGAGTAAGTCATGCAGTAAACAGCAAAATCTGACCAGGCATTGGTGGTGACTTATGCCTATAATCCTTGCTACTCAGAAGATTAAGATCTGAGGATCAAAGTTTGAACCCAGCTCTTACAGAAAAGTTCATGAGATTCTTATCTCCAGTTAACCAAAGCTGGAAGTAGAGCTCAAGTGATAGAGCACCAAATTTGTGCAAAAATGTCTAAGGGACAGTGCCCAGGCCCTGACTTCAACCCCCAGGACTGGTACATATACTAAAAAAGAATAATAAAAGAAAAAAGTGTCTTGGGGGGGCAGGTGTGATGGATTGCTTTTGACTAAGAATTCAGCCTTAACTGGTTTTCAGTTACTGTTGATCTTTCTGACCTCCCTTATGAGCAGACACTGACAGCCACATATTGACCCATAAATAAGGAAACTTCTAGATATATGTAACCATACAAAAGAAGACATCTCCTAGTATCTCACCAAGGAGATTGTTGTGTCAGGAGAAGGCCAAAGAGCAGAATTATCTAAATTGAATTCACCTTGAGTGTAAGCCACCAGGGCTGTGCTAATCCCACCCTAAATCCTCCATGGAAAACCATATGGATTTTGGAAAAATGGAGAAATCTTCTTTGCCTTCTTATCTTTCCAAGATGGATTTTTTTTCAGTTGAAAATCCTTTCTTTAAAAAAGTAAAGTAGGATAAATGTAGCCAAATACTTAACTAAGCTCTTTATCCCATTGTCATTGGTTCACAATAAGCTTTAGGGATATTGCTTCAAACAGGACAGGAAGAGTCAGTCTTCTAGAAATATTCTTAATTTTTCTTTTAAGAATATCACTAACTGAATCAACATTGCCCTCAGTGCTAATTTCACTTCTTTTGGGGAAGCAAGAGGATGTGCACATTAAGTAAATATTTAATATTTACTTCTTTGAATATGATAAGATGAAATAAAAAGCACCAGGTATTTTAGTTGGGGAGACATTGGTACTTAATACCTGTTATGCAAACCTAATTTTCCTCACACACTGTTAATTTTACAGTATTCCATACACCCGTTACTTCATCTGAACAGTTCAGGCCCCATTATTTGTGTCAGTGGAATGATACAAAATCAAGTGTCTACTGAACTTTGTCTACATGTATCCATAAATGAGAGGTTCCTTGGAACCCTGGGTGGGGTGTTTTCTTTAGGAAAAGAGGTTTTTGTAGTCTTTCAGGCTTGAGTGGACACCCAAGCTCTTTTCTTCCTATTATTCTCTGAGATACTGGAAAAATCAAAACTAAGCATCAGGTCTTCCTCTGGAAAATGAGGACAATTATATCTATCATGTCAAATATTGCAAAGGTTATATGTAGTTTGGATGGCCTTGCATTTAAGCATGCAAGAGGCAGTCACTAATATTATAATCAGGTAGAGTGGAGTTCATACATGTTTCAGGAGCAGAGAGAAATCAACCCCCATTTTTATGTCATTTCAATGGCTTCTCTAGTGCCAAGTTCAATTGACACTAAGCAGGAGCATTTTGGCACTGGGGTATATTTTGCACTGTCTCTTGTAGGCCATGTGATTTGGGTAAGGCGTTGCACACCTGAACATGTGTTTCCTCTGTTGTAAAACAAAGACAATACATTTCTCGCTGGCCAATGGAAATTAGCTCAGTTTAATGGAAATGTAAAGAGCCCAGCACAGAGTCTGGCATACACTACAGTTCCCACTGATGTCTGTTCCCAAACCTCCATCGTCTTTCACTTTTGAAGGTATTAGATACAACAAGAAGTAGGATTCACACTTTCTGGGGATGCACCCACTTTTAAAACTCCCTTTCTAAATAGGCAGTGAGGGCTGGGAATATGGCCTAGTCACAAGAGTGCTTGACTCATATATATGAAGCCCTGGATTCAATTCCCCAGCACCACATATACAGAGAATGGCCAGAATTGGTGCTGTGGCTCAAGTGGCAGGGTGCTAGCCTTGAGCAAGAAGAAGCCAGGGACAGTGCTCAGACCCTGAGTCCAAGGCCCAGGACTGGCAAATTAAAAAAAAAAAAGACTAAATAGGCAGTGAGCTTGGCCCAAGATGTGTGGGGGAAAAGCCCATGCCACTCCCTTATCAGAAATATGAGCATTTAGGAGCCTATTTATTTTCTGATCAACTATGAGATGATACCAGTCAGGCATCAATCAAACCTTTTAGACTTGAGAGGGAGCCTAAAGAGGGATCTTACACACACACACACACACACACACACACACACACACACACACACACACTTCACATTCCTCTTTTAAAGAAGTTGAGAACAGTCCCTTCTCTTGGACCAATTGTGGTTGCTTGGTTGGTTTGTACTTTCAAAAAGTTTTGTTGTTTGTTTATTTGTAGGGAAGGATTCCAAGGTTATATCTTGCTTCAAAGGGAAACAAATAATTAATTGGCCTTATCTTCCATAGATACAGGATGGGGTGTTGCAACTCATTTGTTGTAGAGGTTTTGTACAACCACATTCTGAGGAAGATTTTCTATGGACTTAAAAAAGCATGTTGCTTTCACTTTGGCAATGATTAAAAAAATAACTATATTTCCTTCTATCCTTTTTGCTGTCACAAGAGCCATCCCATACTGGTAGGTTGCAGTGGTACTTGATAAGATCTTCGAAGAAATAGGAAAGCAGACACTGGCCTAAACAAGTGCAGCAGGTACAACTTACAGAACTGTCTGGCACTGCAGGCTAGGCATGCAGTGTGTGATATTCTGCCTGTGACCATTTAGCAGGTACTTTTTAATTTCCTATGCAACACACAGTGTCACAGTATTCTAGAGTATTCTAGTGTTTGTGAGCAACAGAGACAAAATCTTGCCCTGGGGAGTTCGTGGACTAGTGGGGATGCTGTTGACCCTTGCTTTATGTTTGGGTATTGGGGGCAGGGGTTGTTTTGCTTTAATTTTTATGTTTTATTTTGTTTGCAGAGCTGGAATTGAACCCAGGATCTTGTGCTGCTAAGAAAGCCCTAGCACTGAGATAACACACATGTATACACACACACACACACACACACACACACACACACATACACAGCCTCTTTAGTCACAATAATTTCTAAAGAAAATTCCAACCACTAGAAGGCTATGTTCCAAGCCTTCCACAATGTGCACAGTAAAGAGGGGGCTTTGTTCCACCATCCACATACTCTTGGCCAGATTGTGATTGTATAGCCTGTCCCTGTGCTCCAGAGCCCAATTGTCCATTTCTACCTATGAATGCATAATCAGCAGAGATGACACTTCCAGCTTCCTCCCTATGATGTGTCAGAGTGACCCACATAAATACATCACAGGGAATTTGAGTCTCCAAATGCTGGGTCATCAGATCTGGCTACAACTACATAGAGATCTCCTTCCCCCTTGTGCCTTTACCCTACCCTAAGGATCCTTGACTTAATTAGTGTATGTTCTCCTTCTGAAGCAAACTGTCTTCACTTTAGACAAAGCTGGCTGGATATAGGTATTTGTCCAGAGTTAAGGAACTCTCAATTCTTGTATTTACACTCTGAATTTGTAATAAATCTAGTCTATGTTGTGAGTTTCTGAGTCCAAGATCCCAGAACTGATAGATACCAGCCAAGAAGGAAATGACACCATGTTACTGGTTATAAAGTTAGTGGTGACTATGCACTGACTTGTGCAGGAAGACTAAGAGAAAAATCACTCAAGTGCCAAATCCTAAAAGTAGGAAAGGACTCTGCTATCTCAGATTCATGTGTTTGGGCAGTCTTGGGAACTAGTTGGTACCATATGACTATCAATCCAGATAATTTACCCTTCACCCTGAAATCTGCTGTGCATTGGGGCTGGGAGGAATCCAGTTCATCTTTATCAGTGGTAGTCATCTGTGAGTTTGAATCATAGCACTTCTGAATGCAGACAAATGTCCATAACTAGGACATTAGAAGCCATTGTAGAGCACTGCTCAACAATTTAACTGCTGCATATGATATCCATGGTTTCTTTGCTGACATTATCATATGAGAACTATCTCTTAATGATTCATTATTGTTAGCATTATCACTGTTACAAGGATCATCTAATTCACTTAGGCTGCAATTCTTGCTACAGAATCTAGATAATGTTTTTCAGGCTGTCTCTACTACCAGACTGTTATGTGGTAGTCACCCACCAAAACTCATACCTTAATATAGTAATGCAACATTTAGTTCCTTCTCTGTGTCCTCTACAAAATTGTGAACTCCTTAACAGGAATTGCCTCCTCAATTCTCTATGTGCCTGGTGCCTATTATATGATGCCCAATAAATGTTTGTAGAATAAGTGTTAGGGTTGGTGATCACAAAACAAAGGGAAGTAGAACATAGTCCCTCAACCTGAAAAGACTGAACTCCCTTAGTTACAAAATAAGTGTACTGATAATGATATAAGCTCATGCTGATTGTTCTGGCTATATAGGGAGCCTTGGGCTTTACATGTTTTATGCCTTGTATTCATCTAGACATTCCCCACCCCCTAAAGGAAGTGCCATTACTGCCCTTACTTCATAGATGAGGAAGATGAGGTAAGCTAACGTCAAGTCATGTGAGAATGATAGGCTTAGAGTTTTACCCAGGTTGTAGACACTAAATGAGTGCTACTTACTTAAAGGTAAAATGGAAACTGGAATAACAATTAACAGGACATCCCCCAGGCCCACTCACACTGACATCAAATCAAATGTTATGTAAAAACCCTAGGCAAGCCTAAGTTTTAACGAGCCAAGAAATCCATAGAGGAGCATAAGAAAAATAGATGTGTCTACAACATTGTGGAAAACCTACCTACTTTTCTCCCTGAGTCTACTTTCCATTGGGAAGTAGAAAGGTTTTCTTTATAGATTTTATGAAACACAGGGTCAGAAAGAATAAGATAGGTGAGTTCTGCCTCCCTGAAGTTTGTTTCACATTCTCTCATGATGGATTCAAGAAGTGGAGCCCAGGAATGCATTTGTTAGTGCTGTATGAGCCTTGAGAAGGATCCCAGATAGCTGCTGTTTCAGCTACTCTTCTTCACTTCCCCACAAAGATCTGACCAGGAGCCAGAGGAAAAGGCAGAACAGAGTACCAAACATCTCATCAGATAAGAGAGAAAAGGGGTACATTAGGTACTTACTGAACACAGTCTTCTAAGGCTATGGGCAAGTGGACAACAGAGATCCTCAAATCTGGTCAAGCATGACAAGCCTGCTTGCTAAGCCAAGGATAGGGTTTCTGTGAAGACCTAAGGAAAGATTCAACAGTCTCCCAGAACATAGCGAAGCATATCAATGGACCTGTGGAGTGTGAGAAATATTGGTTACTGCTCAACAACCAAATATTGAATAGGTTCTTTTATTCTTTCATTTATCATGTATGGGTGTGTATGGATATCCTCTGTGTGTGCCCTGAGCCAGAAGATGGGAAAGCCTAGGAGAAATTCCCTCTGGGAATCTCTTTCACAAGAGAGATTCATAGATTGCCAATGACAGTGCAGTGTGAGCAGAAGTGCGGGGTCATGAGGAAATGACCTGCTCTTCCTTAGCTGGAAGAGGTAGGAAGTGAGCAAAGGTAGGCTTCAGAAACAAATTGGGCACTAAGAAATGAATGGGAATTACGCAGATGAAGCACAGGGGTAGGACCAACATGTCCAGAGGCCTTTAGGAAGGGGAAGCCACAGAACCACTTGGCTCACAATCAGTTATTAAGAGGGAATGTGATATTTCTGAGAACTGCAAGAAACTTGGTCCAAGCTACACCCAGAAGGAGAGAGATGAGAAATGGCGAGAGAATGGCCATAGGCCAGCCACCTTCAGAATATGGACTTTGTCCTAGCCAGTGCAGCCACTCACTAGATTTTCCTTCCAAGGGAATAAATGACAAGAACCTCTTACAGAGCCTTCTTGAGTAACCAGTACCCCAATTGCCAATAACAAAAGACCCCAGCTCCTTGTAAACACTTCATCCCAACATCTGATCTTCTTGCATGTAGAACCAAAGGAATCACTTTGGCCATTTTGTGCTGGCCAGCAAAACAAGGTCTTGTTGCCTTGATGTGATTAAAACCCTCATAGACTGAGAAGCTGTATTGGGATCTTCAGAAGATGTCCAAAATTGTTTAACTTTTCCTGCTCAGTGGGCTCAACTTGGGAATTAGCTGAGAAGGTTTTAAAAAAAAAAAAAAAAAGACCACCAATGCCTGCGGCCTCTCAGGGAGTCTGCTTCAAATGCAAAGGAAGAGCTGTTCAGGCTTTTTTAAGCTTCTAAGGAACCACTGGACAGTGAAGATGGAGGGTCTCTGCAGAGGGAACAGCCCAGCAACCAGAACACTATAAAATGGAGTAGATCTATTTTGCCAGGATTCTGAGCCCTGCAGCGGGAACAGCCTAGCAACTGGAACGCTATAGAATGGAGTAGATTTATTTTGCCAGGATTCTGAATCCCTCTGCAAACCCAGCATCCTGTGGCTACTATAAAGTCCTCTCCGTGCTCCTGTCACTGCCCTTCAGCCTAAGTCTTTTTCACAGGTAGATACTAAGTGGCTCTAATCTAAGGCCAACTTATAAGATAGCTGGAGATCAAGGGTCATCAAAACCTACTCCAGCACCTGAGGGCACCATCCCACTCATGAACCAAACTGTGCAGTAGTAGACAGCTTTATCGAGGTCCCCTCTCCCCCTCCCAGAGGACGTGGTCACGCATTTATCTGGAAACTCCATGCAGGCCTCATTAGAACATTACTCACACTGACCCAGTCCCACACATCACCTTCCTCCTCACCACCACACCCCCACCTCTCTCCCCACCCCCAATTTAGCCATTTAGTCACTTCCTTTAGATTTTGTTCCCTGTGCCCTGAAAAAGCACATTTTTGTGATTGAAAATGGTGCTGGAAACAAAGCAGGTAGCTATGAATTGTGTGGTTCCTGGACCCATCACTCATCCCTCATCTTCCTTCCTGATGAAGTCTAGTCCATCAGGAGCAAGAGTACTGAGTGACAAGCACTCTGCTTCCCAAGGCACTGCCCTGCCTGTTCCTCCTCTAGTCAGACAGCAAATCATTAGCTCCAAACCCTTCAGTTGCTTCTTGCAGCAATTAGCATGTGCCCTGGTGTTAATTCCTGATCAATAGCCTGCCATGACTGTGCTGCTGTGAGCTGTCATAGCACATTTTGAAAGTAACCCGCTGCATTAGGGAGCCCAAGACAGCTCTCACCAGGTGTGCTAGGGACACCAAATGCCCCTGGCCATTTTTAAGGAGGCAAAGCAGGTAGCTGCAGCTACCACTTCCAGCTGGATGACAGGTTGGGGACACAGGTCAAACTGCCTCCCCTCTGGAGTAGGGGCTCTTTGTATTATTCACCAAGCTCTCATTTGTTACTTTGGCATTTTGGAACTTGCTTTTTTTTTTTTTTTTAATTGGAGATGGCTGCATTTTTCTTCCATCTCAACCCTTCATACAAACCAGTCTTTTTATTGTGCTGTTGCTTGTCAGGTAGCCACGGTTTCTCACTCCTTGCCTGTACTGCTTTCTCCAGCTCCCTGTGGACAGAATGAGACCCGAGAAGATGGGAAGATCATCCAGCTGCCGCCCTGCAAGACAGGAGCATGGATTGTGCCAGCTATCATGGCCTGCTACCTCTTAGTGGCTAACATCCTACTGGTCAACCTTCTCATCGCTGTCTTTAAGTGAGCCTACCCTTCTTCCAGGAATGTGAATGGTCGGGGGAGCCAGGTGGAGAGAGCCCATGCCTCAGACAGTACTGAATTTACTTACTTAACTCTCTCTGGTTTATTCCAGCAATACATTTTTTGAGGTGAAGTCGATATCCAACCAAGTGTGGAAGTTTCAGCGGTATCAGCTCATCATGACATTTCACGAGAGGCCAGTTCTGCCCCCACCTCTGATCATCTTCAGTCACATGACCATGATATTCCAGCACCTGTGCTGTCGGTGGAGGAAACAGGAGAGTGACCCAGATGAAAGGGACTATGGCCTGAGTAAGCTTCAAGTGACAGCCACCCCCCTCCCCATCCTTGGCAGTCTTGTGGAATCACGGGTCCCCCTCTACCTTCCTGCTCCTGCAGATTTCACACAGCTCTGAAAACCTAGTAGGACATGGGGCATGGAAGAGGGGCTGGAAAAAAGACAATAGAAGCTGAAACTTGAGCATTCTTAGCCTCACATCCTTCCTAATGACATAAAGAGTAGTCACCAACTAAGCAACAGTGCCTCATGCCTGTAATCCTAGATAATCAGGAGACAGATCTGAGAATCCAGGTTCAAAGCTAGCCCAAGTAGGAAAATACATGAGACTCTTAACTCAAATTAATCACCAAAAAAAAAAAAAAGAAAAAAAAAAAGGGGAAGTGGAGATAGGGCTCATTTAGTAGAGTACTAGTGTTGTGCCAGGTCACGAAACCACCACCAAGAAGACCACTGAGACTCAGACATTCCGAAATGCAATAGCAAGGCAAGACTTTATTCAAGTGGGGCCGCAGCCCGGGCCTTGTCCTACCCATCGGACACAGTGGAGGTTAGGAGGCAGCCCCAAGCTGTGATTACACAGGGCTTATAAAGACAAAAAACAAAGTTACGACAATCAGGTGTTCAAGCAAGCAAGATTAGGACACAGGTACAAATCTGATTGGCTCAGGGTTCGAGGCATTCTAGGGGTGGTCAGAGTTAAGCATTCCCAGCGGTTAGAGTTCTAGACCGACTAGGCCCTAATGGGCTTGTCCTGGGTCTGCTCACAGGGCCTGCTTATCTCAGGTTCATGTGGTAAAGTGAGGTTCACGTGGTAAAGTGGGGTTCACGTGGTAAAGTGGGACCTGACTTCAAAGTCTGGCACTTCACTAGCATGGAGCACAAAAGCTGAAGAACAGTGTCCAAGCTTTGAGTTCAAGCCCTAGTTCCAGTACAAAATCAAAAATTTTTTTAAATCACAAGAAGGGTTGTTTTACACTTTTCTGTGTCCTAATCTTCTTATCTTTCAGGGATTGCATCACAAAAATCCATCAACCATGTTGACACAGCCCACCACATGCCATCTTTAGGCACTGTGGCATGAGTCACATTTTAGTGATTGTCTGATTTTCCATGACCATTGTGATCAGTTCTTTCAAGTCTTAAAACATTTTCCTAAACCTCAGGGGTTGTGCCTTTATGTGCTCATAAAGAAACCAGTCTTGCTTTACTATTATTCAAAGGAGAAAACTGAAGACTTTCTCCCCACTCACCTTCTAGTTCAATATTTCTAAGAGGAAATTTCATAGCCATTGGGGTGAAACAATTCACTCACTGTGCAAGACTCTGCCACACATGGCAGGAGGTTTGCCACATCCACCTCCACACACTAAGTACCAGTTGCTCCTGCAGATTCCTAAACACCCCTCGGGCACCAACACTCATTAAGAGCCACTGGGGATCCAGCCCCATACCGACAAGCTACTGTGGTTATCCAAATGTGTCGAGTTGCCTCCTACATTAAGTCTATGAACAAGAGCCTGGATTTGTAGCCCAGGAGTCTGCTTCCCCATGTGGGATGCCAGTACAGTATATCTAAGGTTTAAAACCAAAGCTCCTTAATCAACTGCTTCTCTAAGCCTGAAGAATCCCAATGATCTCCCTGAATGGCAGTGCCCAATTTCTCTCTAAATATTAACATCAAAGAGTTGGAAAGCACTAGAAATTCCAAATTTTCAGATGATAATCTGAAATACAAAATTTGATAAATGAAAGCTGGAGAACTGGAAGGGTGGGAAGGGGTGGGGGTGAGATGTTCCTATGGTCTATGAGTTAAGCCCTAAGCCATGAGTTATCTGCCAGCATAGGAAGAACCTGGGCTGTCCAACAGGAGCAGAAAGAGAATGCTATAATGAGTGACACCATGTTGAATGTTAACTCAGGTGGCCACAATCATTTACAATGCAGCCTGAGTCATTTGTGGTAGGAGAAGCTTAATTATCTACACAGCTTAGTTGGGAAGAAGGGAAGTTCAGAGACTTGGTTTCATTTCAGGGCCCACTTCACAGGCTGGGACATAGTTTGCTTACATAGTTTACTTCTTATTATTACCCACAATAGCATTAAAAGTATTTCCAGGTCTCTGGACACGTGGAGAGGAGTGGCCAAGTGTCAGATTTCTCAAGCGAAAAATAAAAAGATTTTTCAGAGCTGTGACTGGGTGGGAACTGGTAAAGCACAGAGAGGAGGGCCTTTAATTGTTATTTATAAATCAAAGAAAAGGGAGCTTGTCACCATCTGTGACTTGTGCATGAAGGAGTATTTCAGGGAAAAGGACGATCGGTTCAACTTGTCCTACTAATTAAAAGATCCCAGGACACTGCCAAGTTCTGGCAGAGCCTTGGTAAACAAGTACTCTGTAGTCTAAGATTAAAATTACATTGTAAAATTTGACACATTGATGAATCTTTTAAAATAATACCTATTTTTTAATGTCAGTACTTGAACTCACTGTCTGCTCATGCTTTACTACTTGAACTGCAGCTCTACTTCCAGCTTTTTGGTGATGAATTCAAGATAAGAGTCTCATGAACTTTTCTACCCCAGGCTAGCTTCAAACCACCACATTCAGATTTTAGCCTCCTCTAAATAGCTAAGATTATAGGTATGTGCTGTTAGTTAGCATCTGCTAAAATGTTTTTTTTTTAAATAACATTACATATAACCAAAGAAATAAAATGGAGCATTTGCTTAAGGTGTCATCAGAGCAAGGCTTCAGTATACTCTTTGGGGTCTCAACTAGATCAAGGGCAGAAAGGAGTCTGCTCTCTTTGGTCTTTGGGGGGGATGTCTCTGTACATTCTCTTTCTTCTCTCTTCTTCTCTCCCTTCTCTCTCCTCTCTCCTCTGTCTTCTATCTCTTCTTCTCCTCTCTCCTCTCCCTCGCCCCTCTCCTCTCTTGTTTCTTTCTCTTTCCCCTTCCTCTCACTCTCTCTCCTTTCATTCCTCTCCCTGAAGCCAAAGGCTTTATGTAATTTCCTGACTCAGTCTCAGGCATGATTTTCTGATAAGGACTGTCCTCACTTCAAGAGCTTGCCATATTTGAAAAGACTGGTTTGACATCTGGCAACTTCTGGCATTTTCTTTACTCTCATCTGCTTTCATAGTCATATCTGTACCATGCTCCCAGCAAGTTAAAATACTAATATCATAAAACTAGCAAGAGCAACTACAGAAAACAAAAGAGCTACCAAGGGGCTAAAATTCAGAGCTCCAGACATTAGAGACAATCCCAACACCATCTCAGAGGCACAGGAAAGAACTTACTCATTCGTGGTTTTTCCAAAGCAACTGTACTAACTTAATCCCAATTTATAAACCATTTTAAAGGCTCACATTTCCACTGGGATCTTTGTACCACTATATCCACCATGAATAAACTTACTTTCTATTAACCAAAAACCAGAATAACAATAGCAAAGAAATAAGGCTTCCTTTTCCTTACATAACAAAAAATGAGGAGATAATAAATAGGCCAGAACAAGAATTCAACAATAGGCTGTTGAAGTCAAAGATCCAGAGTTCTAATTTTAGATTCAGCTATTCTTATTGTGCTGGCTTTTATGGTCACAAAATAATCATTACACTTCCAGTCATCACCCTTATGTTCAAGATAAGAAAAAGATCTGACTTACAGAATTGCAACTTCTTTGTATATCTATTTAATAATAATTTTTTAAAAGATAGGAAATAGGAGGGAAGATGAACTGGACATGGTGGCCCATGCCTGTAATTCCAGCACTTGGGAGGCTGAGGAAGGAAGACTGAGCGGATCAAAGGCCAGCATGGACTAAGAGGGCAAAAGAAAAGGTTTTTTTTTTAAAAAAAAAATAGAGAACCTAGAGATGTACTAATTATTCCCTATGAGGGAAACCATAGAGTTCATGTTTCTTTGGGTCTGGCTCACTTCACTTAGTATGATTTTTTTTCCAAGTCCTTCCATTTCCTTATGAAAGGGGCAGTATCATTCTTTCTGATAGAGGCATAGAATTCCATTGTGTATATGTACCACATTTTCTTGATCCACTTATCTACTGAGAGGCATCTAGGTTGGTTCCATATTTTAGCTATGACAAATTGTGCTGCAATGAACATAGTTGTGCCGGTGGCTTTAGTGTGGTCTTGCTCGTGATCTTTTGGGTAGATGCCCAAAAGTGGGGCTGCTGGGTCATAGGGAAGCTCTCTATATTTAGCCTTCCGAGGAACCTCCACACTGCTTTCCAAAGTAGTTAAACAAGTTTACATTCCCACCAACAATGTAGTAGGATTCCCTTTTGATCACAACCCCTCCAGCATTTGTTATTACTCGTTTTCCTGATAATGGACATTCTTACTGGGGTGAGGTGGAATCTCAGTGGGTTTTTTTTTTCTGTTTTGTTTTGTTTTGTTTTGTTTGGTGGAGACGTGGGTAGGGGGTGGCCAGTCTGGGACTTGAACTCAGGGCCTTGGGCACTGCCCTTGGGCTTCTTTTGCTCAAAGCTAGCACTCTACCACCACTTGAGCCACAGAACCAGTTATGACTTTTTCTGTTTATGTGGTACTGAGGTATCGAACCCAGGCTTTCATGCATACTAAGCAAGCACTCTACCACTAAGCCACATTCCAGCCCCTCAGTTTTGTTTTGATTTGCATATCTTTTATGCCCAGTGATGTAGAGCACTTCTTCACCCGTCTCTTGTCCATTCTCATTTCCTCTTCAGAGAAGTCTCTTTTTAGTTCTTTGGCCCATTTGTTAAGGAGGCCATTGGTTCTTTGAGGATTTGTTTTGGAGGAACTTAATTTTTTGAGTTCTGCATATATTTTAGATATGAGGACTTTGTCCATTGTATGGCTGGTAAAGATCTTTGTTTATCTTGCAAGCTATGTCCTTTGCTGTGCAGGAGCTCTGCAGTTTGATGCGGTCCCATTTGTCCATCCTTTTTTTAATTTGTAGCATTTCTGGGTCTTTGTTAAGGAAGTTTTGTCCTGTGCCAAGGAGCCCAAGCATTTCTCCTATTCCTTCTTGTAGTGTTTTCAGGGTATTTGTTTTTACTTCAAGGTCTTTGATCCATTTGGAATTGATCTTGGTGCAGGGTGATAGATAAGGATCTAGTTTTAGTTTGTTACAAGTGGTGAACCAGTTCTGCCAGCACCATTTGTTGAAGAGGCTGTCTTTCTTCCATCCTATTTTTAGCTCCTTTATCAAAGATTAAGTAGCCATAGGTCTTCAGGTTCATTTCTGGGTCTTCAGTTCTGTTCCATTGGCCCTCAGGCCTGTTCTTTTGCCAATACCAAGCTGTTTTTATTACTATAGCTTTGTAATACAGCTTGGAGTTTGGTATTGACCCTGTCTAGGATAGACATAGCAAAAGATCATAATAGCTCAATAGCTATGCCTGTATGAACACATAAGATAATGCTAAGCAAAATGAACTCCATGTTATGGAAATAAGTGGTATATCATTGTTGTAGTTAATTTCAACATGCCGTGTGAAACCGTACCTATTGTTCTCTCATATTTCTTTCCTGTGGTTTTACTCCTGCTTTTATTGTAACTGATCTTATTACCCTGGATACTGTATATACATGTATTGGAACTAGAGAAGGGAAAGGGAATACCAAAGATCAAGAGACAAAGGATACAAATCCAAACCATTGCACTACTGATACTTATAAAACCAATTGGTGTAAACCAACCATACAACTCTTGGGTGGGGGGAACTGAGGAGGAGATGGGGGGATGAGGAAGGAGGGGTAACAAGTTGGATAAGAAATGTACTTGCCTTACATATGAAACTGTAACCCCTCTATACTTCACTTTGACAATAAAGAGGGGAAAAATAGAGAACCAACCACAATCTCTTTATCAGGAAGGCAAAAATATCTTCCTCTTTTGTTTCTTGTCCGAAAGTAGGTCTCATGGCTGCTGATAGTTTCAATGCAGATTGGATATATGTGTGTTTGCCTTTGCTGCCTCCATAATAGCAAAGGATTGTCAGTCAACTAGGTCTGTGTGCCATACCTGCCAGCCTATTTGAGCCTTTAAGGCATGTTCTTTCTCTAGCTGTTGTTCCTTTTTAATCTTGGTCTCATCCCTTGTGTGATTCTAACCAGCTCCCATAATGTGCCCTTGAAATTGAAAAAAAGAAAACTGTGAGATGAGTTGCCTCATTGGATGTTAGATCTAGTTTGAGACTTAACCAAAAATCAAGGACCCTTTTCTTAGCTTTGATTTATATTACAATTGTCATCAAGCCCACAATTCAGTTACTATCGCTTTTAGTCTCATAATTCACCTTTTTCCCCCCTCTCACAGAACTCTTCATAACCGACGATGAACTCAAAAAAGTACATGATTTTGAAGAACAGTGTATAGAGGAATATTTCAGAGAAAAGGATGACCGCTTTAACTCATCCAACGATGAGAGGATACGAGTGACATCAGAAAGGTTTGTTCCATGGGCACATGCCTCTCTCAGATCTGGTTTGCCACAGCCTTGTTTACCAGTTACAGTGCCCCCCAAAATGGAAATGTTATACTAATTTTCTATTGTCCAACAGATCATGGACCTTCTGAGAGAAGAGGACTATTGCCCAGCATATATAAAGATCAGAAATTCCTTAGACTTCTCCAGTAGGGAGTAGCAGCTGCTCTCCTAGGTGGTAGGGATTGCCAAATAAAAAACAGGGCTGCCTTAGACTTGAAAGTGGGTCTGATTCAGTCACAAAGTGAGAGATCCAACCTGTCTCTAGGCTCTCTGATAGGTTTTTGCTTCATTCAGAACACTGATCATCTTCCCCAGAGAATAGAATCATTCTAGAGCCTGGTTTATCTGGGTGCTTAATGTCTTCTAAACTGCAGCAAGAGTCTTAGAAATCAATGAAAATAATGATCGAGTGTTTTGCGGTCCCCCGCCCCCCAGAATTATTTTGTTTTTCCTTCTGCATGGAAAAGTAAAAATAAAGAAATGCAAGCAAAATTTTCTACCCAGTGTTTGTATTTAACAAATAGTTCTAAGAGCCAGTAGGGTTATTAGAAAACTCTCCAAACTTTAAGAGACAGAGAGAGAGACAGAGAGAGAGAGAGAGAGAGAGACAGAGACAGAGAGAGAGAGACAGAGAGAGAGGCTCTAAATGTAATAAGCCTTGATATATCTAAATGCTCTTAGATTTTCTTACTTCTCTTGTTTTTCTGTAGACTAATAAAAACTTTATTCCAGGCTACTGCATTTGCAACTCAACACTTGGGGACTGCTGTTCAAAAGAATACCCAAGAGTCACAAAGCATTGTTATAGCTTTACATTTTAACCATTTGCAACATAAATATTCCAGAAGTAACCATTTGCAACATAAATATTCCAGAAGTAATTTTAAAATAGTGCAAAAAATATGAAAGCTTGATTACTAGAGCCAATATGACTCAGTCTTTTAAGAATGGAAACAGTCATGTCTAGTTTTCATGAGATACCATTTTGTTTGCTTATCTACTTCAGATAGTTTCTACAAACTTCAGAAATTATATAATTGGTAGTATATTTTTTTATGTCCCTGGCTTTTTATTTCTTTAAAGAATGAAGTCCAGGTAAGTTGGTATATTCCCATATGCCTCCATAGGCACCAAGCCAATATTAATAAAGTTGACAGCCATGCATATATTTTACACACATCTATCACCACAAAATAGAGCATTTTATTATGATACAATGTGGAGTCATTTTCTGGCAAACAAAAGAAAGAGCTGCAAATCTGAAAATGTCTCTCATTCTGATGCTTATTTATTAATAGACATGTAGCCAGGTGGTTCCCAGTAAATTGTGCCACATGGACCCATTACCATTGTGCAGATACATTTCCAAAAACATATGTCTTACACTCCTTGGAAGTGCTTTTTGAATTTGGAAGGAAAGAAAGGTAGGAAGGAGAGTTAAGCTGCCAGGAAGGCTTTGCCTCTGGGGAACTACAGTGAAGAGGGGAGGACACCAGCACATGTAGATATATTGTGACCATGTCACCAGTTCCTTCCAGAGAAAACCAAGAAGGAACTGGGGCATCCCCCCCTGGAGCCTCACTCCATGTCTGTAAACCCTTTGAGACCACTTTGTTTCCAAGGCTGTGTTCTATTCTTGGTGGTTTCAAAACCCCATCCTCAAAGAGTGATTGAGGTGAACAAGGGCGATTCCCTGCAGCCTATGACAGAGTGAAGGCTCCCTCCCTTCTCTGTATCTTGGGAATTATCCATACCCTCTGGAATAATGTGGCCTGGAGAATCTTCATAACCTCACAACCCAACCTAAATACCTAAACCCAAGCCTTACGCTACTTTGGTGACTTCTGCCTGTTTGTTTGTCTTTTTTTTTGGGGGGGGGGGTTTGGTTATTGTTGGGTCTTGAACATTGGTATCCCCAAAATAATCTTTTACTTCTGAAATTGCAACCCATAAAACAGAAATATCATGGGACTCACCAACTGAGATATGAGGGATCCATACAGCCCATCTCATACATCCTTCCTGATTGGTATGACAAGCGACATAATTTATCCTGTGTGCATTCTTGAGAGGGGTGGGGAAGAAAGGGAGAAAGCTATAAAGGGAAGGAAAAGGGAAATGTTTCAGTGTGTATATAATACACAAAAATTTGGATACATAGATTGAATTTAACCACATACAATCCACATAGACTATTGCATCACTCTATTTATGTTAGACAACCGTAAAACAGAGTTTTGACATCAGGAACACTTAAAGTTGCTCCCATCTCTCCAGCACTAGTCATCTCCATCTTTCCAGGACCCCGTTATGATCACATCCTAAGTTATTCTGAAGTGAGTCACTCCAAGTGTGGAGAGATGAGAGAAGGAAGCTAAATAAAGTGTTCTTCCCACTGAATGTCTTATTTTGCATAGTGCTTGTTTTTAATCCCTACAGTCACGATAGGTTTCTATCCCCTTGGGCATTCTAATTGATCCATTTTATCTCCTAAGTCATTTAGTCAGAGTCAGTTCTGAGTGGCCACAATTATTACCCCAACTCCTTGGAGGCTCCTTAGGCCTATTTGAATCTAGGATGCATGGCCATTTATACTGAACTTTTCAAGAAAATATTTGACAGATTAAGGGATGCAGTCTCTTACTGAACAAACTCTAGAACCGTTATTCTTTATAGTTCCTACATTAGATCCCTACAAGTTGAGTCCATGACCTAAATGATAGAATTCTTGAAGAAAATGGAAAGCACCAATCACTACTGGTTTGGTCAAGACTTGCCTTCCACTCCACCTCTAAGCCATGGGAGAGTTAAGTGTTATCTCCTCAGGCTAGTAATTATGTTGCACACTTGTAATCGCAGCACCCAGGAAGCTGAAGCAGGAAGATTGCAGGATCAAGGCCAGCCTTGAGTTAGAAGCCAACCTGAGCATAAAAAAAATGATAAATTAAAATAAATTGTTTTAAACTCAAAACAGTTTCAACAGCAAAGAATAGATTGCAGTAGGTTTCTCTCTTCTTTCCATTCCCTCAAATCATGGTACTTTACTCTTAGAGCTCCTATCAGGCCCCTCCTGGCTGTTCCTGAAGACTTTTCTCCTGTCAGCCCCCTTAAGCCACACCCCATCTTCCATCAGCTATTGTGCTTCATGTCTGCCTCTTCCCTGCTAGTTTTCCCTATGGTGCTGGCTTGAGGGAGGTGGGATGTAGAGAAAGAGGCTATGGATAGGAGATATTGCCCAGTTCTTGGATGTGATCACAAACACACACACACTTACACTAAAACATCTTTATCTCTGTAAAATACTAATCTTGTCTACACTGGATTCCAGAAAGAACTGAAAAAGGAACAAAACTGTTCTGTCTTTTCCTGTTTTACTCTCTAGCACTGAAAAATTGATATGACCCAGTGTCTAGGCTATGCTATCACCAGAAAGATTAAAAACCACTAAATTTAATCAGATATGGTGTCATACACCTATAATGCCAGCTACTGTGGAGACTGACTCAAGAGAATCATTTGACTCAAGGAGTTCAAGACCAGCCTGGGCAATGCAACTATACCCTTTCTCAAAATGAAAATAAAACCACTAGGTTCGGTAATCTCAGAAGTCTTTTCTTGCACAAAAAAGGTGGGATTCTGGGCTGGGGATATAGCCTAGTGGCAAGAGTGCCTGCCTCGGATACATGAGGCCCTAGGTTCGATTCCCCAGCACCACATATACAGAAAACGGCCAGAAGCGGCGCTGTGGCTCAAGTGGCAGAGTGCTAGCCTTGAGCGGGAAGAAGCCAGGGACAGTGCTCAGGCCCTGAGTCCAAGGCCCAGGACTGGCCAAAAAAAAAAAAAAAAAGGTGGGATTCTGTAGTTATCAGTAATCATGCCACTTTCTCCTCCCCAACCTCTCTCATGACCCATGACCCTCAGTTTTCCTTTGGCCAAGGGAGTTAGAATGGCTGTCGGAACACAGAGGCCCCTGAGGTTTGAGTATGCCTTTGATGTCCTCTACCCTTATTCTCTAACCATCCCCCTGGCAGAGAGGCCAACTTGAGTAACCCTCATTTTCTCCTCACACAGGGTGGAGAACATGTCCATGCGGCTGGAGGAAGTCAACGAGCGAGAACACTCCATGAAGGCTTCTCTCCAGACCGTGGACATCCGACTGGCGCAGCTTGAGGACCTCATTGGGCGTATGGCCACAGCCCTAGAACGCCTGACAGGTCTGGAGCGGGCAGAGTCCAACAAAATCCGCTCGAGGACCTCCTCAGACTGCACAGATGCAGCCTACATTGTCCGCCAGAGCAGCTTCAACAGCCAGGAGGGAAACACCTTCAAGCTCCAAGAAAGTATAGACCCTGCAGGTGAGGAGACCATATCCCCAACTTCTCCAACTTTAATGCCCCGTATGCGAAGCCATTCTTTCTATTCAGTCAATATGAAAGACAAAAGTGGTATAGACAAGTTGGAAAGTATCTTTAAAGAAAGGTCCCTGAGCCTACATCGGGCCACTAGTTCCCATTCAGTAGCAAAAGAATCTAAAGCTCCTACAGCCCCTGCAAACACCTTGGCCATTGTTCCAGATTCCAGAAGACCATCGTCGTGCATAGACATCTACGTGTCTGCCATGGATGAGCTCCACTGTGACATAGACCCTCTGGACAGTTCCATGAACATCCTTGGGCTGGGTGAGCCAAGCTTTTCAATTCCAGCACCTTCCACAGCCCCTTCAAGCAGTGCCTATGCAACCCTTGCACCAACAGACAGACCACCTAGCAGGAGCATCGATTTCGAAGATATCACCTCCATGGACACTAGATCTTTTTCTTCAGACTATACCCACCTCCCAGAATGCCAAAACCCCTGGGACTCAGAGCCCTCAACATGTCACACCATTGAGCGTTCCAAGAGTAGCCGCTACTTAGCCACCACACCCTTTCTTCTAGAAGAGGCCCCCATTGTGAAGTCTCACAGCTTTATGTTTTCCCCTTCACGGAGTTATTATGCCAACTTTGGGGTGCCCATGAAAACAGCAGAATACACAAGTATTACAGACTGTATTGACACCCGGTGTGTCAATGCCCCTCAAGTGATTGCCGACAGAGCCACCTTCACCGGAGGAGGTCTGGGAGACAAAGTGGAGGACTTAACTTGCTGTCATCCCGAACGAGAAGCAGAACTGAGTCACCCTAGCTCTGATAGTGAGGAGAATGAGGCTCGAGGCCGGAGGGCTGCCATTGCTATTTCCTCCCAGGAGGGTGACATTTCAGACAGAACCCTGTCCAACAACATCACAGTTCCCAAGATAGAGCGAGCCAACAGCTATTCAGCAGAGGAGCCAAGCGCGCCATATGCACACACCAGGAAGAGCTTCTCCATCAGTGACAAGCTCGACAGGCAACGGAACACAGCAAGCCTACGAAATCCCTTCCAGAGGAGTAAGTCCTCCAAGCCGGAGAGCCGAGGGGACAGCCTGTCCATGAGGAGACTGTCCAGAACATCGGCTTTCCACAGCTTTGAAAGCAAGCACAACTAAATCTTATTACTATGCGTTGCAGGAGGCTCAAGAATCTAGCCCTAAAACTCTTCCCAAAATTTCACCCCACCCCACCCCCTGCCCTACCACACCCACCTTCCTTGAAGCATTCCACTTTACTCTTAGCTGAACAAAACAAGCAGTGCATTTGGGAGATGTTAACACAAAGGTGACTTCTGGGCCTCAGATCAAAAAAGCATTTGATCTGACCCAGTGCCAAACACAAGGGGAGTTAAAGCATGTTCACACTTGTTGGGTAGGGAGGGAAAGCTAGGGGAGTAGAAAGCATAGAGATGAATGGGTATTGCCAGTTACTGCAGAAACTTATGAGCTCTGGGGAACCTAGGGGGATTCAAACACTCACCCTGCCAGGACGCATCTTATGATTTTCATTTTTTTATTTTTGCTCATTATCAAGAGTTGAGAATGCAGGGCTAAATTGCAAAATAAAATAAAATAAAATAGCCAGCATACAAAATGAGATATTCTAAACTTCAATTCTGTTTTCTTTTCGCATTGGCTCCATCACTGGTGACTGATGAAGAGCATCCTTTTTATTCAGTATAAGCCGGCAGCAAGCAGTTCTACCTAACGTCCCACATGCTTCTCAGGCCAACACTTCTGTAATTGGTCATTATAAAGAAAAAAACAAGGTAACAGTCATAGTTCACCTGTCTCTTCTCTATTCACTTCTGGTGCCACAACTGTTTTATCTTTTTTTTTTGTGAAGAAAATAAAGGGAACAGAAATGCCTTTTTTTTTTGTCTTGCAATCAAAATGAATGAAGCATTGATGTGAAAAACAAGTCACGTGATTTATTCTATACAATGGGCATTCCCGTAGAGTGAGCAAGCTCAGGATGAATGTAATTAAATAATTTTATATTTTTAAATTTATTTTGTATCTCACCTGTCCACAGTGAATTCACTCATGGATGTATAATATTGAACTTAAAATTATAAGTGGGTAAAATAACCTAAAACTGCCATATGAGATATTGTCATATTCTCACCATTCCTTATGTGTGTAATGCTGGTCTCTGACCTTCACCATTTGCATGACTCCACCGTGTCCTCAACATCTTCAATAAGTAAATTCCAATTGCTCATCACATGTCATTTTGTATATGACACATGGTTATGTGTGGATATTTTCATACCTAGAGTTTTGCCATCTAAGCTGAGTGCAGCATAAATTTAAATTGGAGTTTTTCAAGGGCTGGTATCTTTTCTATGGAAATGTTCCAAAGTACTTTTTAAGGAAGTTTCAAAACCATAAATAACCTTAGAATTGACTAAGAATTTGATATCAACCCAAAGCCATCCATTGCAAGCATACCATGAATACTTTTTATGTACAGAGCTATAAAAAAGATATAATAGATCAAAATAGAAAGCAAATAAAGCATATAAGGAGTTCTATGGTATATGCTGCTTACAGACATACATGTGCATTTACACAGAGACACATGTTTATATATAGGATATAAGCAGACAGAGAGCTTTCTTAAGAGGCTTGGACTTTTCTACCATCTGGAGGTATTTTTAATATCCACTGAAAAAGTTGATTATACTGACTATTAGACCAACTATTGAAATTATGAATTTTTAGAATCTGTCACCTTAACTTTTTCCTCTGCCAATGCCAAATGAGTTGTTTAAATGATTCCACCACCTGCGTGCTGTCTGGCCCTTTTTTGTCTAAAGGTACTCATGTGTCATGACATCCATGGTATGCTGGTTCTTCTACACAAAGCTATTACCCATTTACAATCTAAATAGACATGCAATTTCTAAACCGGTTAGTATTATAGAGTTGAAGTAGGATAAAGAAATCTTAGCCAGGTGCTGCTGGCTCATGCCTATAATCCTAGCTACTCAGAAGGCTGAGATCTGAGGATCACAGCTCTAAGCTAGCCCAGGCAGAAAAGTCCATGAGACTCTTTTTTTTTTTTCTTTTTGTGCCAGTCCTGGGGCTTGAACTCAGGGCCAGGGCACTGTCCCTGAGTGTCTTTGTGTTCAAGGCTAGCACTCTACCACTTGAGACACAGTGCCACTTTCAGCTTTTCCTGCTTATGTGGTACTGAGGAATCAAACCCAGGGCTTCACGCATGCTAGGCAAGCACTCTACCACTAAGCCACATTCCCAGTCCTGTGAGACTTTTATCTCCGATGAACTACTCAGAAAATGCCAGAAGTGGCACTGCAGCTCAAGTGGTAAAGCATTAGTCTTGAACACAAAGACACTCAGGGACAGTGCCCAGGCCCTGAGTTCAAGCCTCAGAACCAGCAAAAAGGAGAAAGAAAGGAAGGAAGGAAGGAAGGAAGGAAGGAAGGAAGGAAGGAAGGAAGGAAGGAAGGAAGGAAGGAAGGAAGGAAGGAAGGAAGGAATCTTGACCACCAAATCTTTGAATTCTAATTTTTGGATCATTGAAAATTTTAAAAGAATAAAAGACTTCTTTAAGAAAAATGATCTCATGTTTCCAGTCCAAGATACTACCTGGTTCTTTAGTTGTAGTTATAGATACCAAGTAATGTCTCATTTTGTGAAATCAATAAAATTGATTGAAAACCTCTAGCTTTTAAATTGTTTTAAGGAACACTCTTTTCAATATAGGAAGAATGATAAGATCACCTATATGTAAAGATCCCTTCTTTGCTCCTTGGTATTTAGGTGAGTTAATAACACCCAACCTCTTCATTTATAATTGCTCAAGAGATATTTCCACTTTACTGACCTCCCACTGATGGTCCTCCTCTTGGTAGACATGTGATTAATCTGAGAATAAAGCATCTTTAAACTTCCCTGAGTCATGAGTCCTTGTGAGGATCTGATGAAAACTCTGAGCCCTCCATACACAGAATGTACATATAAATGACATTGCAATATAACTTTAAAAGGTTCATAATCCTCTCATTCTGTATTGATAATAAAGGAATCATCTTTGGTCATAAGCAGTATGGTTGTAACAGGCACTTTACATTTTTAGACCATTTCTCTGTGATTCTCAGGAAGGCCAAGTCTCAGCACCAGATCTGAACCGAGGTCAGGCTATTTCTGTCCTTTAGACTAGATGTGGTTAGTTCAATATCCTTATGCCCTAAAATTTGGATGATTTGTAAGTAGTAAGCACACTCAAAGCCAAAGGCTTCCTAAGAGAGTCTATAGAGGAACCCAAAAAGGAGGTAAAAACCATTACTCTTTAGCTATAGAGCAGGACATTAAGCAGCTCCAGGGCCTTGTGTTGAAACAGATTGAAAATGAGGGAAAGGAATGATGTGCATGAGTGTTTCTGATGGTTGTGATTTCCAAAGAGAAAAGAACACAACCTGGGAATCTGATCTGTGGCTACCTGGTTCAATGGTTGTGCAAGAAAATTAAATGATAACACCTTTGGTGAACTGTGTGAAATACATAAGCCAAATTAAAATGGCTTTAGACACAAACTGTGTAACTCTCACAAGCCATCTCTTCCCTGCGCACATACATATATGTTATTTTTCAATTCCATCCCCCCCCCCCACTTTCTGGATTCTCTGCACACCATTGTGGCATTGATTCTGTGGCCTTGTACCGTCAGCTTGTGCTCAGCTCATGTATTCCACAATGTCCCTGATAGAGGGGACATTAATTACTTGTCTCTGAATTAAGCAGTTCATGAGCAGCAAGTTATTGAGGACCATAAATAAAGTCACGGAGAGCTCAAGAAGTAACAGCTTCAGTTTAATCATCTGCTTCGGAGGTGCCAATTTTTATGTACTAATATATGTAATGATTTGTCCTAAATTGCTTGTTCCTTTTAGAAAAAAGAAAATTAAGGATGTTTTATGGGAATGACCATAGCCGTTCCGTGATTAACCCATATACTTTAGAGACACACCTTCCCCCCACTTCTTGATGGCTTTGGATGGAGAGCTGTAATGCTAGAGTACAAATGTCGTGGCTAATTTGTGTATTTCTGCAAGCCAAACTGTGTATCAGCAGCACTTTATGAACTGAATTTTTTTAATCTAAGCTTATAGGATCAGGCTATTGTTCAGCACTTTGAAAGCCCCTCCCCTTTTAAGTATACATATATATAAGAATAATTCAATGAGAGAAATGTATTCTTAAAAACACAAAATGTGTTTCTTCCGAATGTTGCAAATGTATTCTAAAACATGGTTCCTATAGATATTATGGTAGATAACTGGATAGTACTTGTTTTCCTCTTTCAGAGGCTGTTCAGTCTAATCACCTTGAATGTTTGGGCTATTTGATTTCTCTAAAGATAATAACTATTATCCAGTCATCCATCATGCTATATCTGTAGACTATACTATACAGTATGTTGGGCAATGCTGTATTATAGAACACATGTAAACATATATGTAACCTTGTGTTTAACCCAGCAATAGTTGTAGCATGTGATCGTATTAATGAACGTTACAGGACAGCTTTATAATCATTTCTAAATCTGTAACATTCAATAAAGAAGCACATGTTGCAAGAATTCATTATGTTCTCAATTCCATGTTATTTAGCATCCTCGTGAAGTGATAATTTTTGTTCCCGATTGGCTTTGTTTTTGACCGTTTCCTCAGACTATACTGTAAAGTATTTCTATGAGCCTCTGTATGTCCTCTTCCAAGGTCTGCCAGCTGTGATAGGCAAGTTGTGATTGTGTGAACAAACTGGCATGTAATACAAAAGACTGTATGACAGATGAACTTAAAAGTCACATATTCAAACTCCAGTTGAATTAGCTGTTTGTTTACAACTGCTGCCCCAGTGTGGAAGCAGTGTACAGTATTTTATAAATATGTTCATTCAGTAACACTCTGTTGTTTCTAGATAAAGTGATGCTAGTGTGTAGGTGGTTATATACTTGGCCTAGATATTGCATTATATAATTCACTATCCATTAACAATAACCATGTGACTTAAATGAAGTGATCCCTCTCCAACCTCAGTCTTAATTTTGTGTTCACAAAATTGCATGAACTGCCTTATGCATTTCTTTTGACTTTTCTGAAGCACTTAACATTTTGCTATTGCCTGCTGTGATGCTTAAACCAGTTAGGAACTCATTCAAATTGTTGAGCTTACACTGGGGATAATATTCAGTTTTTAAAAATTAAAAAGGGGTAACCAAGGGGATTTTTCCCATCTTTTTTTAAAGCTCTGAACAAATAATGTGAAATATAGTATTCACACACAAGTTGTATAACTCCGGGATAGCAAGCCAGGGGCACTTTGGATTCCCAAGGTCTAGGTGTTGGGGCATCCATGATACAAGGAAGACACATTTATGATTCTTTGGGGATACTGGGTGCAAATTTGTTAAACCTTGTATGGAAATGAACAGTCTATTTGAGATGGGACAGATCACCAGAGGTGAGTGGTCTCAATACACAGCATGTAATCTTTTTCCTTATCTGTGGCTTTCTTACCTTGTCTGTGAGCCTGGCCTAGAGATGGGAAGTAATGGTTTGGCATCTTATAGAGCATCAGATGTCTCTGAAGAATTGATTCTTTATAATTACTTATCCCATTAGTAGAAGCCATTCAACATCTGGAAGGAAGCAGCGAGTGCCTTTCAAGCCCTGTAAATGACTAAAACAAGTGGGGGTAACTTTTTCCTCAGTCTGCTTTCACCTAAGCTTGCTCTTCCTTTGACAAATTATCATTCTGTGTCAGACTGGGCTCAATCAAAGAAGATACTGGTTCTGATTTAAACAAAACAAGATTGTTTTCTTTCTAAAATGGGAATTACTTCAGAGGATACTTGTGTTGCCTTTGCTCTGATGATTTCCTTGCACTTAGCACTATTAATAAAATGATGATGTAACAATTGCCATATATTGTCTAAGAGAAGATTTAGGTGGCCGCATGAGCCACATGTAAGAAAAAAAAATGGAGGTGAATATTTTTTCTTAACATTCCTATAATAATTGGCCACCTATAGCCTGTAGCCTGTAGCCTGCAGCACATTGCATTTTTTGCACAGTGTTTGGGTGCTGGAATGTGAAAAAGACGTGCATCTTTCTAGAGTCTACTGTGGAGCATCAGTGCCAGCCATGACCCTAGCCTTCCTCGGGGGAGGCAGTCTGCTCAGGACTGTGAGACTTAGAGGGGAATTCAGCCTCAGGCCTGAAGGATGCAGCCTTCTTCATCCCCTTCACTTCCTTTCCTAGTCCAATACTAGCTCCTTTTGTGTGAGACCTACAGACCCTCGCTTTCATTACCTCAATACCCATGGATCCAGAGAATTTAGAGGAAATAGCAAATACATGAGAAATAGCCACACATTCAGACTATAACCCAGGCCTTGTCTTCACCTTAACTTAGCTTTCCTCTAACTCTACTCCATGCTTCTGACTTGGCTGGAATTTGCTGCTGGCTCATCTAATTCTTTGCCTATCTGAACTCCAGAAGGGTCCCTCACATCTCCACCAGTTTCCCATGCATCAGAGCCAGCCATATGCAATCTCAGTCTAGGGACCAGATTTAGGACACAGAGATGAGGATGGGCCTGGTGAAGGGCTACAGAAGCAGGATGTGGAGGGCATGAGGAAATATGCATCCTACCACAAAGACCTTCAAATCCAGGTTTTCCAACCCCATGCTAGCTGCGCATGTGTGTCTGCTGGCAGAATTCTCATAGACAAATGTTTAGAGCCTCCACTTCAGAGCAGCAGATCAGTGTCTGGATTCTGACAATGAAAATTTGATATGTAAAATCAAATATACTGAGACCTGAGAGCTGGGAAAAAGACTTCACCCCATTTGGAATTACTCTAGTTCTTCTGAATGGTATATGCATGTGTATATTTGTTAGCCATATCATTCTGGACCCAAACCTAAGAATGTTGTGAGGGAGACTCAGAAGAAGGATATGGTAACATTGTATGGAGACTTACCAACTTCCTGTCACTAAACCATCTGACCTGAGTTTATATTGCTGCTACCACTGTGTAAAACAGCCCAAGCAGTATACTTTACTCATAGCCATTTCATAAGATAACACTTAAAACTCTCTTGTTTGTAAATAGTCTAACCATCATTTATAATGAGGGGAATTACCTCAGCTATCATTTTTTAATGAATTCCTATACATATAATGATTTTGAATTTGGGTGTGCTAATTATACATAGATCTTTTCCTTCTTTGCATATGGATAGACAGTGCATATCTATTTACACTATGAATATATATACATATATATGTATATATTCCTTAGAAGTAATGTTCTTTTTTAAAGGTCTATTACTGGATTCACAATGCACTTTGAGCTTGTTTGTTTAGATATATAATTCGAAGCAGAAGTTGGCAGATACCATGGGAAAATTTTTTTTCTGAAATTTCTGTACCCAGTGTTTTGCAATAAAAAAATATCTCGGTAGTTTAAAACATGACTTGGATTTCCTTGTGCATTTATTTGTCTCCATCTGATCTCCACCATCCTAAGATCCCCACCATCCTAAAAATTTTGGAACTTCCTAGAGATGATTGCCTTGGGCCCCATGAAATTATTGATTTTAGCTAGGCACCAGTAGTTCACATCTCAGGAGGCTGAGATCCAAGGACCGTGGTTCAAAACCAGCCTAGGCAGAAAAGTCACCGTGAGACTCTTATCTCCAGTTAAGCATTCAAAAACTGGAAGTGGTGCTGTGGCTCAAGTGGTAGAATGCTAGCCTTGAACACAAAGAAACTGAGGGACAGTGCGCAGGCCCTGAGTTCAAGCCCCACAACCGACAAAAAAAAAGTACTGATTTTTGGTCAACCAGACATCACAAACTAGTAACCTATGAATCATACCTAACTATCAGAAGAATGGGTATAGTGGCTCAACATAATTTTTTAATCCTTTGAAGCATTTAAAAAAATAACAGATTTTTACACCAATTCTTAATTTCAGACATCTCCTGAAGAATCGAAAATCTAATCATCTGAAGCCTGCATTCTTACATAACTATGGTGAACCAAATCATGGCATCTTTGGTTTTCCCTTGCAAGGAAGATACATTCCCCCAAAATACCACAAGTCTCTACCAGTTCCTACTGTCTCGTACCTCTAGTTTCCTTCACTCAGGAACTGCAAGGCCCTATTTACACTGGAACCTAGGTCCCTCTACCCCAACCTGCCCCCACCACCATACTAAATATGTAAAAGGTAGCAGCAGCTCTAGAATTTGCAAGTAGCAAAGACTCAGACTATCAACTATTTGGATGAGAGAGACATGGGACATTTGTCTTCATGCTTAAAGCTACAGAGTAAACACGTTTTTATTATCCACTTTCATCGATTGCCTTTGTAACCTTGCTTTTAACTCTTACCAAGAAGAATCAGAAATGGGCCCTACCCTTACAAATATTTAAATTTCAAATAATATGGGAAACTGAATTGTAAAACACATTTACAGATTTTGTTTGCTTGTTTGTTTGTTTTCTCACTATATTGCTTAAGCTGGTTTAGAACTCCTGGGCTTGAGCAATCCTTCTGCCTCAGCCTCCTACATAGCTGAGACTACTATCATGTCACTCTGTGACCAGCTAATCCTTCATTTTTAAAAGTTGTTGAGTATTTACTGTTTGCTCAAGAAGATGCCAAGGGAAATATGTGAGTTCCCATTCCATAAAGTTTTGGGGGGTTGTTTGTTTGGGGTTAGGATTTTTTTTTTTTTTTGCTTGTTAGTCCTGTGGCTTGAAATTGGAGCCTGGGTGCTGTCCCTGAGCTTTCCTACTCAAGGTTAGCACTCTATGACTTGAGCCACAGCTCCACTTTCAGGTAGTTAATTGTAGATAAGAGTCTTACTATTTTCCTGCTGGGGCTGGCTTTGAACCAAGATCCTCAGACCCAGCCTCCTGAGTAGCTAGGATTAAACAGGATGCCTGGCTCCTTGAAGTTTTAAATCCAGCTATAAGGAAAAGGTAAATTATCTAGAACCTCATCATTTAGTTGACTAAGGAATACAGTATAAAAAATATGAGGCTAGGGGCTGAGAGATAGCAAAATGCTCTGTGACTTAAGAAAATGAAGGTTCTACAATAAAATGTGTCTTGAAGATAAAAAAGGGGTTCACTAATCAGACATGGGATGATACCCAAGCAAGAAGAATACTAATTCAGTAAGTATTAAAATGTTACATAGCACTTCGGCCCAGTTAGAACTCCCAGACATATTCCAATCATAGATCTCAGTATTGAGAATGGGTCTTGTTCCAAGTCTTGCCTTTTATCTTTGCCCTTTCCATTAGCTCTTTCTAGTCAGTATGTGTGTGTCCGTGTGTGTGTGTGTGTGTGTGTGTGTGTGTGTTTGTGTGTGTATGGGCAAGTACTGGGGCTTAAATTCAGGGTCCATGAGCTGTTTTACTCAAGGCTGACACTCTATCACTTGAGCTACATGATTATTTCTGGCTTTTTGGTAGAGATAAGAATCTCACAGACATTCTTGTCTGGACTGGCTTCAAATCACAATCCTCGGATCTCAGGCATGAATTTGTCTATATTCATGAGTAGGTGTATTTTTGTAAAATACACAACATTCAATAAAATTCCCTGAAAAAAATCAGATCAAACATCATTTAACCAAAATCTCAGGTTTATATTAGCACAAGTTTTCCTTCTTTCCTTCCTATCTTCCATCTTTCTGATTTAAACTAGTGTTTATTTTATTCTTTTCTTTCTTTCACTCTTCTTTCTTCATTCCTCTCCTTCCTTTTATCTTTCCTTTTTATAGTATTGGGGATTGAACATAGCACCTTGTACTTGCAAGGCACTCTACCACTTGAGCCATCCCTCCACACCCTTTTCCCTTTATTATTTTCAAGGTAGAGTCTCACCTTATGACCAGGCCAACTTGGCAGTGATCCACCTACTTTATGCTTTCCATGTCCCTAAGGATGTAGGCACATGCAACCATGCCCAGATATTGTGCTTTTCTTGTAACTGGGACAACAAGAACACAACACAGTACCTAATATGGAGTCTTAGGAACTTTTATGCCCAGGCTGGCCTTCCTTGAACCTCTAGCTCTTGATCTCTACCTCTCAAGTGGCTTGAGCAACTTTTATCAACACAGGCATTTCTTGAAAGAGATACTGATGAAAATAGGGAAAAGAGTAAATTTTTTAAAACTACTTTATTGTTACTTGTTTATATTACTTCACTTGATTAAAAGTCAGAACATGATTTACCATATAAAGAACTGAATTGTCATTTCCTTATCACTGGAATTCTCAACAATTATTTGTGTGTGTGTGTGTGTGTGTGTGTGTGTGTGTGTGTGCACGCACGCCAGCACTGAACTTAAACTCAGGGCCTGGGCACTTAGGGTTTTGTTTTTTTGTTATTTTGGTGGTGGTGGTGGTGGTGGTGAGTGTGTAAGGATCTAGACATTGTCCCTGAACTTGTTTTTTGTTCAAGGCTATTACTTTGCCACACGAGGCATAGCTCTACTTCTGGCTTTTGGGTGATTAACTGGTGAAAAGAGTTTCTTGGACTTTCCTGGCTGGGCTGGCTTCAAACTATGATCCTTAGACCTCAGCCTCCTGAGAATTATAGGTATGAACCACTAGTGGCTGGATAATTATTTCTTTTTACCCTACCTGATCTGTAGCTATTAATTTAGCCTCTGCCTACATATTCTGCACATTACTTTCTTACCATTTAAATCATTTCCCAAGCCTTGGGCTGTGTCATAGCCATTGTCTTTCAACATATTATTGAAATAGACACACAGTCATCCCCAAAAGTCATCACATGAGTCATAAACTTTTGCCCCAATAGTCTTGGTCTCCAATAGTAAAGTCATATTTTAGTAGTGTATTAGTTTGTTATGGCTCCCTTTTGAAAAGTCCTATAAACAAGTGATTAACAACAGAAATGTATTATCTCAGTTCAAGAAGCTAAAAGTACAAATTAAAGCCATGTGCTGGTGGCTCACACCTGTAATCCTAGCTACTCAGGAGACTGAGTATTATGGTTTATGGTTTGAAGCCAGGCTGGGCAAGAAAGGCTATAAGATTCTTATCTCCAATTAACTACCAAAAAAAATAAATAAAAGCCAGAAGGAGAGCTACAGCAAGTGGTAGACTGCTAGCCTTGAGCAAAAGAGCTCAGGGACAGGACCCAGGCCCTGAATTAAAGCCCCACGACTGACCAAAAACAGAGAGGGAGGGTAGGAGGAGGAGGAGGAGGAGGAGGAGGAGGAGGAGGAGGAGGAGGAGGAGAAGGCCACCAAGTTAAGGTGTCAGTAAGGTTCCTTCACTCTGAGGGAGAATTCATTCCATGCTCTTGCTTTGCTTGTCATGTTTTCTGGCAATTTGTGGCTTTCTTCAACTCTGAGCACTGCCCTCATGTTCACATGATACTCTCCATGTGCACTGTTTCAGAATTTCTCTTTTGTTAAAGACACAAACCAGATTAGATTTGTTCCCCCCACTACAGTCTGACCTCACCATTACTAATTACATCTCCAGTGATCACATTACCAAAAAAGATTGCTTCATCTGAGGTACACAGGCTATAATTTTGACATATGCATTAGAAAAGGGGCAAAATCAACCCATAAAAACAAATCAATTTGTCGGGTAGGTTTAAGGTATAGAAATGAAAATTAAAAGTCAATTGGAAATATATTGCTGAGCAACGCAAAAAAGATAAATAATTGTGCCACACTGTCAAGTCATTAAAATATTAAATCTTCATATAATCACCTGAAAAGATGTTGTTGGTAATTTTTAGTCTTTTTAAAGAGAAACATGAAACCAAGTTTATGATGTAATCCCAATTTTTGTAAAAACACATGCCAGACATATAGATATGAATGCAATACATAAGAATAGCAAAATGATCAGAGGCCAGGTGCCAGTGTGTAATGCAGTGTGTAATCGTAGCCACTCAGGAGGCTGAGATCTGAGGACTGTGGTTCAAATCTGGGCAGACAAATCTGACTCTTATCTCCAATTAACCAACAAGAAGACAGAAACGAAGGTGTGGCTCAAGTGGTAGAGCACCAACCTTGTGCACCAAAGTTAAGTGAGAGCACAAGGCCCTAAGTTTAAGCCCCAGTACTGGCACACACACACACACACACACACACACACACACACACACACACAGAGTGCAAAGATTGGAAAGATATTTTAAAAAGTAGTAAAAGTTATACAACTTTCTTTTTCAAAAATTCAAATGCTGTGCAGAGGTAACCTAAAGTGACCTGGAAGATATAAGGTTGTAAGGCCAAGTATCATGAGACATAAGCCAGAAGGATGATATTTCTTTCTGTTCAGAAACCTCTTGCAGACATCATTTCAGGACTCATGAGCCTTAGGATGGCAAACTGTCTCTTCCAAGCAATGGAGAAGTTCATTTTTTTAAAAGCATAAAATTAGTAGGAACAGTTTAACTGCTAATGTCATGAAATTATAATTTTAGGCACAAATATAATCAATGCCTTTTGAGCAGCTACTTTGTTCCTGTAGAAGAACTGAATTTTTTATTAAAAAGGCAAGACAGTCATGACTAAAAAGATAATTGTATGTTTTCGTTATTTAATTAGAGCTGTTGAAAAAATGGGAATGAGTAACCTAAGTTTAGCTCATCAACATTAAAACCATTCAAGTAGAAGCAAAATGGCCCCACAGAGGCAGTATATGTGTGATTTCTCACATGTGGATAGGAAAATGGACTTTATAATCTACTCTGAGACACTATGTAGAACAGGATTTGAAATAGAAAAGAATGAGCATTCACAGCCTGGCAGGGCCTAAAAGAATAGGAAGAACTAAAGAAGACAGGACAGAGTCAAGTCATTTGAAGGTTAGACCCCTAGGTAAAACAAAAGTTCAGCCATGGAAATAACTGAGTCAAATACCTAGAGAAAAGAAAGAAACTAGCTGGACCAGGGTAGAGAACTCACCCTGGAGAGCCATTAGAAAGTATAACTATACCTCAGATTCACTAATCTTTTCAACATTTTGATGACATTGGCAATATTATACTACTATTCTCTTGTCCCTGATGGAGAAGGGGATTAATGTGTTATTTGGTTTTATTTTGTTTGTTGACATGCTTTTGCTATGTAGCCCAGGCCAAAACTCACAATCCTGTCTCAGACTCCTGATGGCTGCAGTTACATAAATGTAACAACACATACAACAGGATTTGTCATTTTATATAACAGGCTAAAGTCTCACTTTATTTCCATGGTAAGAAGAAAGTAACTTTTAAAATGTGGACAAAAAAAAACGTGGCATATAAAAGGAAGAAGTATAGTGAAACTGATTGCAATGTTCTTGATGATTAAAAAACATTTTGAATAAAACTCACAATTTAAGCTGAAGAGCTCAGGGAAAGTGCCCAAGCCCAGAGTTCAAGCCCCACGGCTGAAATTCCCCACTCCCCAAAGAAACCTCACAATTCAGTTCAAGTCAATGAAGTGATTTCCCCCCAACCCCTTCAAAGGCTCATGTATTGAAAACTTGATCCCTAGATGCTGGTCATGCTATTTTAGGAGATTCTAGAAACTTTAGGAAGTGGTGCCTCATTGCAAGAGGTAAGTCACTCGGGCATATTCCTAAAGATTGTACTTGTCCCTACCCCCTTGCTCCCTCCTCTTCTAGTCCACCATAAGGTAAAGAACCTCTGCTACATACTCCTACCTCCATGGTATTCTGCATCACTACAGGCTCAGAAGCACAGAGCCAATTAATCTTTGATTGAACCCTATGAAAGTATGGGTCAAATACATCCTTCCAGTTAAGCACTAGTAGTTCATGCCTATAATTCCAACTACCCAGGAGGCTAAGATCTGAGGATCATGGTGAGAAGCCACCTTGGACAGGGAAGTCCATGAGACACTTATCTCCAATTAACCATTCAAAAACCAGAAGTGGCACGGTGGCTCAAGTGGTAGAGTGCTAGTCTTGAGCAAAAGGGCTCAGGGACAGTGCCCAAGACCTCAGTTGAAGCCCCTTGACCAGAAACAACAGCAACAAAAAGATCCTTCCACCCTTACATTGTTTTTCTCGAGTATTTTGTTACAACACTGAAAAACTAACACACTAGACATGTTGGTACACATCTCTAATCTCAGAATTTGAGATGAGGAAACAAGAGGATAGAGAGTTCAAGGACCACCTAGTCTACACAGAAAGCCTCTTTCACACACACAAACACACACACAGACACACACACACAGACACACACACACACACACAAAACTGTTTTTGTTGGCTTCCCACTATTTGAATACTAAACACTAGTACATTCTAACTGAAATACAGCTCTTTAAATTTCCTGGTGAGCAAATAGTCGTTCTTCATAGAGGACTATTTTTTAGTGTGTTCTCAGCAAAGCTTCCCTTGAAATTTTCCTTGTTGGCATTTGTACCATGGAGAAGAGTTCTGCCTTTTAGCTACAGCTCTAACTTTGAGTACATGTTTGGTGAAAGTGGCATTGACCCAAGAGTGCTAATCAGAGTTTTCCCCTTGAGAATTTGGATTGGAGATGAAAGATGGGCAATTGCTGAATAATAAAATTATCACAGCACAGGAACTGCCAACAATTGTGTTCCTACATATTGGATGAGGTGCAGAGAAAGTCAGTCTGCCAAGAAAGAGAAAGAATAAAGACTCTAAGTTAGGAGCAGATGCAGGACATATAAAGATTCTAGATTCTTCCAGAAACATAGCTGTAGTCTTGCCTGTAGGCTTTCTAAAAAGATATATCAGGATCCTTAAAATAAACCCTCCCTATGGCAAGCTGAATAATTGTTTCCCAAAGATGTCCACATCTCAATGCTCCAAACTTGTGAATGTTATCTTACCTGGCACAAGGAACTTTGCAGATGAGATTAAACCAGGGATCCTGAGACAAAGAGATTATCCAGATGGGTCTGATGGAATCACTTACATCCTCAATAGAGAGAGGTGAATGAGCCAGAAAAGGAGCACATACTAAGTCACAACAGAAGCAGAGACTCAAGCAATGCAGTTTAACATGGAAGATGGAACCCCAAGCCAGGAACAAAGGAATCCTCTGGAAGCTAGAAAAGAAAAGCACAAGATCCCTCTCCTCAAGTCCCCAGAAAAATCCAGACCTGGTGACATCTTGATTTTAGCTCCTTAAGAGTCCTTTTTGGTTTCTGACTTCCAGCAATGCAGAACCATTTGTGTAATTGTAACCTGTTTGTCTCAATGATTTATTATGGCAGCAAAAAAGAACTCTTCCAATCTTCTCCTCACTCCCAATTTTTAAAGAAAAAGAAAATAAAGCCAACTATTTGTAGCTCATGCCTATAATCCTAGCTACTCAAGAGGCTGAAATCTTAGGACTGAAGTTTGAAGCCAGCCCTAGCAGAAAAGTCAGTGAGAGTCTTACCTCCAATTAACAAACTAGAAATGGGGGTATGGTTCAAATGGACCTTGTACAAAAAACGCAAGCAAGATCTCAAAGCCCCAAGTTCAAGCTCCAATACCAACACAGACACCACACACACACACACACACACACACACACACACACACACACACACACAAAATCAAGCTGGTATTTTCTATTACTGCAGCCACAAAAATCTAAATATGTTTTCTTAACAACAAGATGCCACATACTGTAAGATACTCTGCCAGGTTTGGAATGGAAGAGCAACATTGCCTCATTACCTATATACCTTAATTTAACTAACAAAAGCATTGTGGTTTTGGGATGTGGTGAAAGGATGCAAGATTAGAATTATTCATGTGAGGAAATATACCTATCAAGCCATAAATCAACTATTGCTGCCTCTATGAACCTCTTGTCTAACTGTTGTTTGACACCGGGCATCTACCTTCCATCTTAACAGTTGTCACCCTGCATGATACTGGTATTTGTCCCCCCACCATCCAGATGGTGAAAGTTTTGGCACATTCCTAGTACCTAACTTGGTGTTGATACTTGCTCATAGAATGAATGGGGGGGGGGGGGAACATATGCAGGTAGTTCCTACCCTCAGAAAATTCCACACTTCACAGAAACACCTTAAATACACACACAAATCAGACTTCAAAGCACCAGAAATAAATTGTATAAACAAAATCCCCTAGAGTAAAGGGTGTACTTTGAATGTACATTCAACTTAACAATAATTAGAGAGCAGAGTCGAGGAAAAGTTTGCGAGGGCCTCTCAGAAGAGATGGTATATCAACTCAAAGATCCCATTAATGAATTGGCACTCATTCTTGGAGAATAAGTGTAATTTCATAAGAAAGAAAAGAGGTCCAGGGGGCAGTACTCAACACAATTAAGAAAAGTCAAACTGGCATGAAGATAACACTAGAGCACTGGAAAACAAATGACAGAGTCGCTATGGCTGCAGTATGTCCTAGATGGAAGAGATGAGTTCACTAAGTTTGAGCTAGGTAAAAGCTAAAGATGAACTAAGAAATGAAATGGTGGAAGAAGCTAAAATGGAGCTAGATGGACTCAATGGGGAGGTAAAAGGAGCCATTAAACTGGCCAAATTAGAGTACCCAGTTAGATAGACATTAGAGAGTAAGAGTAGATAAAAGCAAAAATTAAGATGACTTCAAAGTCCTATGCCTTAATTACAGATCCCACAAATACTTGGGTGAGAGCACCACTATATATGGCAATTGTAGTTCAGTAAAGATCTTTCATGTGGATGTGTGAACAAATACATGGCCTATGAAAAAAATGAGTGATACATTGAATGAATCAATGAATGATGATTCTTCTTTCAAAAGGACAAGTAGACACAAAATTGAAGTCAAAGATACATAGGACCTTTAACCTAAAATTGGATTGGAGCTGAAAAGAAGGGCCATAGCCAAAATGCTTACCTACCAAGATACCCCACCATCACTCCCAATGGAATCATGTCTTAGTATGCCCTCAGTGAATTTCCAACTTAGTAGCAGTAGATATATGTATAAAATCCAACAGATGTCCCTTACAGTATCTTTAAAACATGTTTTGAGAGATTTGGGGAAGATGGTAGAGTAGCAACAGCAAATCCATTTAGGATCCTAATACACACTTTATCTCAAGAGAACAACAAGAAAAATATAAGCAGACAGAGAATCACAAGAATCAAGAAGAACTTATACCTAGCACATACATGGACAGAAAAGTGCAAAATGCTTTCTCCACAACCCCCATCCCACACTCCCAGAGTACAGCCATGCAGCCTTGCTGTGACCCCAACCAATGCAGAAAGCAACACACCTGAAGAGCCAGAGTTGCAGAAAAAAAAAATAATAATAAGACCGCTATATCCAGACACAGAAAACGTTCACCACAACACTGCCAGTCAGCTGAAAACCAACACCAGGAACTGTGAGTACTCCACTGGGGACCTTCTCATGGCAGACCAGCACTGGTGGTGACCCAGAGTGCTTGGCCTGTACTAACTTCCCCCTACCTGAGAAGGGGTGCCATACTAGAAGAGGGCAAAAAGGCTGGAGCCCTTTCTCCCATCCCTTACCTACAGAAGATCATGGGACAACCCTGTCCCTGCTCCTCCAGCCAGAGAACCATAAGGTCCAGCCACCACTGGGCACAATTTCGGCCCAGACAGTGGGATGCTGCTTTCTACCAACAGGAAGTAACTGACCAGCTAAAAGTCAGCCAGGACAATCTCCCCACACTACCCTGTGATAATCTGCCCCCTCCAGTGTTCAGTCTCAGTGGGGACACTGGAGCACTGCTCCCCACCCAGTGGGAAATAGACTCCAGTCCAGGACTTGAGCCTGGACAATTCCCTCACCCCACCCCACCCCACCCCCCCACCCCCGTGCCGGAATCCACCTATTCCAGGCCTGGATTCTGGCTATGCTGCTGCATTTCTGTGCCCCACACTGCAGGAAACTGTCACCAGGCCTAAACCTAGGCCAGGATATCAGACCACCCCAAACCACCATGAGTGATACCACCACAGACACCAAACATCTGGCCAACACCCATTACACTGTTTACACTACCCTCTACTAAAAGCTACCAAACTCAAAGTTGGACAGAGATCCATTCAGTGAATCATACCCCACCATCACTGAATGTAAGACATAATCTAAATGACTCCTAGAGTCCCTGAACCAACATACACAAATGACAACAAAAGATTACAAAATTCATGAGCAGTAAGGACAACATGCCAAGCTCAAAAAGCGAACTACAATCTGGGAAGGACTCTAGTGAGACCGAAGTAAAGAGATGGAGAACAAAAAGACCATTGAAGTAATTATGAGACAATTAGATGATGAATTAAAAGGGCACACCCAAAAACAAATAGAAGGATACAAGGAGGAAATGATTAAGAATATACAGGATGCCCAAGAAAACATGGAAAGGAAATAGGAATGCTACACACCTCATTAAAAGACAAAATTAACAACCAGAGAATTGACATCAATGAAGAACTTAGAAGCAGGAAAGTATCTATCTGCCAACTGCAAAACACAGTTGAAAGAATAAGTAATAGATAAGTGAAGTTGAAAATAGGACATCAGGAGTTGAGGATAAAACAGAGGAATTGGAACCAAAAAATCAAAGGAATGGGGAAAACACTCAGATCATATAAAAGGAAAGTTCAAGAACTACCAGATTCCACCAAAAGATCAAACCTACAGTTAAATGAGGTAGACAAAGGAGAAGAATTCAAAACTAAAGGGATAGAAACACTACTTAACATAATAATAAGAGAAAACTTCCCCAGTCTTAAGAGAGAGAATCTCACCCACCTGAAAGAAGCATACAGAACAACTAGTAGACAAGATCCAAGAAGAAATACTTGTAGACACATTGTAGCGAAAATTCTGGACTTAGAAAAAAGGAATTAACTTTAAATGCAGCAAAATCAAAGAAGTAACTATATTACAATAGAAAGATCAAAACTACTGCAGATTTCTCCACACAAATACTGAATGCAAGAAGAGCCTGGAGTGGTATAATTCAACCTCTGAACTACAAATACTAATCCAAACGGATGTACCCAGAGAAGCAAATATTCACAATTGACAGCAAAACAAAAATATTTCATGGCAAACAAAAAAAAATTAAAGGAATTTGAAAACAAAACCAGCATTAAAAAAGATACTAAAAGGAAGTATAGAATCTGAAAACATCAAGTTAAAGAAACACATTAAACAAAAATCACTAGAAAACTAATTTCATAAACACAGAAGGAAGAAGAATCAAACTACAAGAAAATGGCAGAAAACATGACACATTTTTCCATAGCAACATTAAGCTTTAACAGACTCAACTCCCCAACCAAAAGACGTAGAACAGCAGAGTGGGCCAAAAAACATGATCCAACCATTTGTTGCCTCAAAGAAACCCATCTCAGTCAAAGATAAACACACTGAGGTCATTATAAACCTGTAGAAAAATTTAAAAGGTCAAAAAAAATTTTAATCACATTGGAAACAATGGGGTACAGCAAAAGCAGTGTTGAGGAAAGTTGATAGCTCTAAGTATATGCATATGGAAAACAAAAACAGCTCAAGGGCTGGGGATATGGCCTAGTGGCAAGAGTGCTTGCCTCGTATACATGAAGCCCTGAGTTCAATTCCCCAGCACCACATATACAGAGAATGGCCAGAAGTGGTGCTGTGGCTCAAGTGGCAGAGTGCTAACCTTGAGCAAAAAGAAGCCAGGGACAGTGCTCAGGCCCTGAGTCCAAGCCCCAGGACTAGCCAAAAACAAAAGCAGCTCAAAAACATAATCTCATGTTGAAACTAAGTCTACTAGAAAAATATGAACAAACCGAAAACTACTAAACTAATAGAGATAGCAAATATTAGAGCAGAAATTAATGCAATAGAGACTAAAAATCTATATAGAAAGTCATCAAAGCAAAAAGCTACTTCTTTGGGAAAAAAATCAATAAAAGTGACAGACTACTAGTTGGATTAATGAAGAAAGTAAGAGAAGAGATTCAAATAAACAAAATTAGACATGCCAAGGAAACATTACAAAAAAAAAAAAAATCCAAAAGACTATGAAGGACTACTTTCAAAACCTATCCTCAGATAAAATGGATCACCAAGTAGAAATTGATAAATTCCTAGAGACATACAAACGGCCTACAATGAACCAAGAAGACATAAGCCAATTAAACAGGCCCATAACATGCAATGAAATTGAGGAAGTAACCAGAAATTTCCTAACAAGGAAAAACCCTGGTCCTGATGGATTCACATCATACAGAATGGTGAAAACCTAAAGCTATTTCCTCTAAAATCAGGAACAAGTAAAGCATGTCTACTCTATCCACTCCTACTCAATATAGTTTTGGAATTCCTAGCCAGAGCAATAGGCAAGAAAAGGACATAAAAGGGATTCACATGGGGAAAAAAGAATTCAAATTATTCCTACTTGCAGATGACATGACTTTATACCTAAATGACCCAAAATCCTCCATCCCCAAGCTCTTAGAACTGATTTTGGCAAAGTAGCAGGATACAAAATTAACCTGCAAATATCAGTAGCCTTTCTGTATTCTAACAATGTACAAACAGAGAGCAAAATCAAGGAAAACAACTCCATTTTCAATAGCATGAAAAACAAAAAATACTTGAGAATAAACCTAACCAAGGACACAAAATATCTCCACAGAAAAACTATAAAAAAGTGAAGAAAGATGTTGGGGATTCAGCTTGGCCTTGAAGGGGGAAGGGCGATGAGAGCGATCCCGAGACGCCGCCCTTCCCCCAGCCCTGGGGCAGTGTGGAAGTAAGCCACACCTATCTCCTTCTGGGTCCGGAACCAGAAGGAGTAGCTTTGAGACCAGCCCCCCAACTTCTCGCCAGCAAGCACGTGTGACCCCCTTTCCCGGGCTTTGCCCAGAGGGCGGGACTATGGGAAGTGACGTTAGCCCATGAGGGGTCTTAGGACAAGCTTGCCGGCCTATCGCCAATTCCTGGTCTATCGCCCCTTTTCTCATCATCATTGCCATATAACTGTTATCCCCTCCCTTTATTAAGCCAGAACACCCCTTGAGGGTTCTCCAAGAAGTCCACGAGCCCCTGTCTTCCTTGGGAATGGGGAGGGGGCAGGACTTCTCTCGACCACATGCTACGGAGGCTGACGGTGGCCTCCACTACCGCAGTTAATTCCTACTGGCCTGAAGAATGGGTTGAGAGTGGCAGAGGACCACACACGGAAGAGGCAGAGAAGCCCAGGACCCCCACGTGGATGGGAGGTAGAGCGAAGCCCAGCAGAAAGAAACCAAAAGGGGCATCAGGAAATGCAAATACCTTCCATGTACATGGATAGATAGAATTAACATTGTGAAGTGACCATACTGCCAAAAAGTGGCATTTAAATTCAACACAATCCCCATCAAAATCCCAATGACATTCTTTACTGAGATAGAGAAAAACAATTTTAAAAAATCATATGGAACAACAAAAGACCTTAAATAGCCAAAGAAATTGGCGGCCAAAAAAAAAAAAAAAAAGTAATGTGAATGATATTACAATCCCAGACCTCAAACTATACTACAGAACTATGGTAACAGAAACTACCTGTTATCAGCACCAAAAAAGATCTAAAGATCAATGGAACAGGTTAGAAGACCCACAAATAAAACTATATACTTACAGGGGCTGGGGATTTAGCTCAGTGAAAGAGTGCCTGCCTAACAAGTACAAGTACCTGAGTTCAGTCCTCAGCTCTGGGGAAAAAAAATAAGGTATAAAACTATATACTTACAGTTAGCTGATATTTGATAAGGGAGCCAAAGATACACAGTGGATAAAAGATAGCCTCTTCAATAATTGCTGTTGGGGAAACTGGGCATCCATATGCAGAAAACTAATAATGGATCTTTGTCATCATACACTTATATCAACTCAAAGTGGATCAAAGACCTCAATATCTGACCAGAAACTTTGAAATTACTGCAAAAGTAGGAGAAACACTAGAATTCATAGGTATATGTAGAAACCTTTTGAAAGGCATCCCAAGGGCACAGCAGATAGGAAAGAGATTTGACAAGTGGGACTACATCAACATAAAAAGGTTTTGTACAGCTAAGGTCATAGTTACTAAACTAGAAAGACAGCCAACAGACTGGGAGAAAATCTACCAACTATATATCAGACAAAGTTCTAATATCCAAAATATACAGGAGCTCCAGAAACAAAGCCCTCCCAAAGCTAATGAACTAATCACTAATTGGGCAACTGAGCCAAAAAGAGACCTTTCAGAAGAAGAGGTAAGAATGGCAAAGAAACACATGACGAAATGCTCACCATCCGTGGCCAATAAGGAAATGTAAATCAAAACAACCCTGAAATACTGTCTCACACAAATTAGAATGATCAACAATGTGAATTCAAACAACAACAAATGTTGGTAGGGATGTGGGAAAAAAGGAACCCTATTGCACTGTTGGTGGGAATGTACAACCACTCTGGACAGCAGGCTGGAAGTTACTCAAAAACTGAACATAGATCTTTCCTATGACCCAGCCATACTACTCCTGGCCATCTACCCAGAACACCACAAGCCAGGATACCATAAAAACATTTGCACATCCATGTTCATTGCCCCAATACTCACAGTAGACCAGGTGCTTTACAACAGAAGAATGCATCCAAAAAATGTGGTATCTATACACAATGGAATTTTACACAGACATTAGAAAGAATAATATTATGTCATTTTTAGGAAAATGGATAGACCTAGAACAAATCATGATAAGTGAGGTAAGCCAAGCTCAGAGAGACAAACAGCTCATATTCTTTCTAATTTGCAAAAGTTAGATCTAAAATACACTGGGATATGATAAATTATACAAGACTCTAAATACTAACACACAGTGAAACTAAAAGAGGATATTCTTAGTGGAGAAACACAAATGTAATGCCTGTGTGCTTTAAATTTATATAAAATTACAGATATCAAAACAAACTCCAAGATATGGAAACAAGAGATTTCTTTTTTTGTTGTTGATTCTGTTTTCTTTCTTTTCTGTATGCCATATTAGTGTGTCTACCTTTGGGGAGGTGACAGGGTACACCAAACTCAAGGGAAAAGGAATGAAAAAGTGCAGCAGTGTTGCTCCCTGAACAGTGTGTTAAAAATAAACTATATAACTCTCAAGTGGAGACAGGTGGGTGGGCTGGGAGAGAGGGAGCAAAGGGATGACACTGTATGAAAGGAAATGTACTCATTGCCTGACTTATGTAACTGCAATCCCTCTGTACATCACCTTTATAAGAACAATAAAGTAAATTTTTAAAAAAACATGTCATGAGAGCTGACGTGATGGTAAGACATATCTAGCAAGAATTTTCTCTGAGAAACTGCTAAATCAACAAGTGTTTACAAGCAGGCATCAGCAAGATACATTGATAAGAGAGGCTGGAAGAAGAGAATAGCAGCTTCCCAACCCAGAGTTGCTCACCACTGGGAGAAGGCAGGCACAGAACCCCATAGGTCCTTCCATTCAACATCCAGAATCCTGAAGCTTTTCCAGCATTACTTATATGGCATTGTACTTAGTTGTAATTCCTCCCTCTTCCTACCATCCTTAGCCCAATTTTAGTTTAAAGACTGTTGTGTCATGTCCTATTTGCTAAACCCGATGTTGCTTCATTAAGTAGAGTACTTTCTCTGTTCCAGAAAGAAAACTGAGCCATCTCTTTTTTTTTCCAGTTCTACCAAGAGACCCATTTCTTTGTTGTTTTGATACAGAGGTGATAGAGGGTGAAGAAAAGAGCAGGTAAAGAAATGGAGTATGTTTACATACATATTCTACAGTGACTTTTTTTTTCCTCCAATCTTGAAAATAGCGCAGGTGATAGAACCTGATTGATGCCCCCCATGCCACTGGCTCCTGGGGACTAAAGGGATACTGCTCAATTTCTGTCTCTTTGTGGGGATTTCAACCAGACCCATCTTTGCTATTTGGGGCCTCTATCTGACAGTGAAAGCTCCCTTGTGACTCAGTTTCATTCAACCAATTTTCCTGGGCCATTAGCTCAGGCTGCAATGGTAGAAAATCAGGTCAATTCTATAATGCTACACAGACATTCCAAAATTTTTAACAATTGATTTTGTCCCCTATGTGCTCCCTCAGTTTCTCTGTTCAGTGGGGCTCATAGGTTAGGCTAGATCAATGGCTCTTGAATTTCTTCAAACTGTAACCATCTTTCAGGATCAGCAGAGAGCTAGGAAACTTTGGATAGAGGACAAGCTGAAATTTATGAGGGGTTCATGGAATCCCTGAAACTCACCCACAAGCACTAAGGGAAGGCTCTGGGAGCCCCAAGTGAAGAAGCATTTGCCCCATCAGCTCCACTGCCCTGAGTCTCCACACAGGCTGACAAAGTGGGAAATACACATAGTCATTGTGGAGCCTCTGCAGAAAAGACCATCTGTCAGCTGTTGGAGCCACCCTGCTGTTCTGTGTTGTAAGCAGAAGACATGTGCTTGTCCCACCACTGCAGCTGCTGAACAAATGCAATGAAGGTGAGACAGATTCTGAACTGAGCAAGTCCAACTATTCCTGATACAGGAAACAGGAATAGTCTGGTCCTCTTTCAAGTCTCCTAGGAGCCCCAGATTCTGTAGCTTCCAATGGTGAGTTCCACATGCAAATGAACTGACAGTCACCTCAGTTTGTCTGAAGATCTGCCTTCAGCCTCTGCCTCCAGTGATGAGAGTCTACCCGTGTTCAAGCAAGTGGCCTTTCTCATCATGAGTCTGTGAGATTGATGCATAGCTCTAGGTCACAGTAAATATCCTAAATGAATAGGATAAATTGCTATTTGTTAAACCATGAGCTGCTAGTCCACAAGCACACAGCACAACTGTTGCTACATCTCTTAGTTTTTCCAGGGAATCTTTTAATCATCATATCTTGAGGGAAGCCAACTCATTCCTCTCTATTTCTTATTTTGTTTCTCTCATTTTATTATAAAATTATCAAACACACATAAGCATTGAAACAGCAAAAAGCAGTATAGCTGAGTACTGATGACTCACACTTGTAATCCTAGTTACTTAGGACACTGAGATCTGAGGATCATGGTTCAAAGCCAGCCCAGGCAGGAAAGTCCACGTGATTCTTGTCTCCAGTTAACCACATAAAAGCTGAAAGTGGAGCTGTGACTCAGGTGGTAGAGTGCTACCCTTTTCCAAAAAAACAAAAATAAAAAGGGGAAAAAAGTCCAGCAATAAAGTCCAGGCCCCAAATTCAAGCCCCAGGACTAGCACACACAAAAATAAATTAATTTAAAAGAATAGGAAAACAAACACCCATATACCCCCTGTCTAATCCACAATGGTTGAAATTTTGTTCTGTTTGCTTCCACTCTGTGTATGTGCATTTCCTTCTGAAAATAAACTATACTAACCAAATCACTTCTGTCTATCATCAATCTCCTAAGAACAATGGCATTCTATAACTACAATCACAATAATTCTTAAGATCATCTAAGACCTGGCCCAAAAACAAATTCTACTATTCTTGAATTCACTTTTGCAGCTATACTTTTTTCTAAGTCATCACATTTGATTGACCTAGCTCTTCAGCCTTTAGACCAGAGCAACTCCACAATGCACTGTTTTCATGACATTGGCTTTTTAAAGAATTGAAGCAACTGTCTTGTTGACTGTCCCACATTCTGAATTTGTGTAGTTGCTTCCTGCTGTCATGTTAATGTTCCTTTGTCCTCTGAATGCCTTAAAATCCATTCAAATGTGGTCTGAAGCCTCTATCAGACTCAGGTTAAACACATTTGGGAAGAATCATGTACAAATACCTTGCATGTATTTGTATCATGCCAGGAGGTACATAGTATTTCCATTGCTAGTGAGGCTTCGTTTGATCAGTGGCAATGGTGGATTCCACCAGTTCTATACAATGTAAAATGTATAGTGTGTGTGTGTGTGTGTGTGTGTGTGTGTGTGTGTGTGTATGTGCACATGGGCATGCACCTGATCTACAGTTTGAACTCAGGGCCTGGAAACTATCCTTAAGCCTTTTTTATTCTTCAAGACTAGCTCTCTACCATTTGAGTCACTGCTTCACTTTGGTTTTTTGGTGGTTAATTGGAAATAAGAATCTTACTTTCCTGCTGGCTTTTGAACGGTGATCCTCAGATCTCAGCCTCCTTGAGTATCTAGGATGACAGGCATGGGTCACTGGTGCTCACCATAATGACATATTTTACATTTCAAATTCATAGCAAAACAATTGTGTGAAACTTAAATCACTTGTCAATACCATATCCCTACCTTAATGGTTTCATAGCCACTCATACCACCTCTACTAAATAAATGATCATAGGATGTATCTCCTCTCTTTAAGAGATGTTCAGTCCAAAAGATTAGTCCTACTCTCACCTTCAGGTGAAGTGAGAACTAGGTCAGATCTGTTCACTACTATCACTGCTCCTGTTGTCACAGTGTTGTTGTTGAAGACTGTATAGTCATCTAATGGTTTGGGTCTACATTGGGATGCTGTTGCTTTGGTCCAAGTCCCTGATTGAATAGGCTTCTGTGAAGCCTATCCATCCGTGCCAAGTGGAGCCATTGCATGGCTGTCCCCTGTCTGCCTCATTCAGTTTCTGGGTCACACACAACGACTCATCTCACCACTTCAACACACCTCAGAAATTCTGATTCACAGTTGCTCTGTGAATCAAAACCACATTGTTATTCACCTCACAAACTCCATGACAGAATTGACACCATTCTTTTCCCAAAGTCCCACACTGCCGAGCAGGAATCCTTTTCCTCGCTAGCCAAACAAGGTGATTCTGATGACTCAATTTCCACAAGTATTCTTCTCTTGGTTTGGGGTTTTGCTTTGTTTTGTTTTTGATGTGGTTTATGTTTGGTTGGTTGGATGGCTGGTTAGTTTGGTTTTTGAGACAGAAACTTATTATGTATGTCAGGCTGGTCTTGAACTTGTGATCTTTTCCCCCTTCCTCCTGAGTGCTGGGATTGCAGCCATGGACTAGGACACCAAGCTTTTCTTTCTTAAAGAAACTTATTCTTCTTGCCTTTTTGGATATATTTTACATCTCTATGGGGGGAAGGAGGAATAAGCTACTATGATATATAACACATACAAGAAAACATTCCTAACTGAAGCTCTAGCTAATACATGCAATGAGTTCTCACATATAAGAAAATTCAAATATGATTGCCTACATAACTATCCTAATCTGCCCACAGTTAAACATTATTGTGACTTGTAAACACTGGAATTCTGGTAAATGTTTAACAACTCTTTCTGGGTAGGGCAGAGTGGCACCCAGAAAGGAGGGGAAGCCCCCAGATTCATAATCTGGTGATTTCTATGAAGTAAACATTGCAGGGTAACTGATTCCAAACTTCCAACAGATTTGAGTTTGTCACTATAGTGGGCTATCCTGACAGCACAAAGAAGACAACTGTTTTCCATAACACCACCTCTCCTTTCTTCATGACTTTTCTTCTTAAATATGCATCCTGGAAAACCTAATATTTGAGAAGTCTGATTTTCTGTAGGTAGGTAGACTAATACTGAGATTTTTCTCTTTCTTTCCTGTTTTTTGTTTTGTTTTGTTTTGTTAGTTTGATTTTTTTTTCTTGTCCTTGGGTCTTGAACTTGTGGCATGGGCACTGTCCCTGAGCCTCTGTGTGCTCAAGGCTACACTAAGGGGCCACTTCTGGCCTTTTTTGTGAGTAGTTTATTGTAGACAGGGAATCTCATGGACTTTCCTGTCCAGGTTGGCTTCAAACTAAGATCCTCAGATCTCAACATTGAGGATTATAGGCCTGAACCACCAGTACCCAGCTTTTTTTTTTCTTCTTTTTCTTTTAACCAGTCCTGGGGCTTGAACTCATGGCCTTGGTGCTGTCTCTGCTCAAGCTTCTTTTGCTCAAAGCTAGCACTCTACCATTTAAGCCACAGCACCACTTCTGGCCTTTTCTGTATATGTGGTACTGAGGAATTAAAGCAAGGGTTTCATTCATGCTAGGCAAGCACTCTACCAGTAATTCACATTCCCAGCCCTTCTTTTTTGCTTAACATTATGTGCATGAACATTATCATGATTGAAAGTAACTATAGTTACTTGAACTGTTCCTGGGTTCTTTTTTGCTCAAGGTTAGCACTTGAGTCACAGCACCATTTCTGCCTTTTTTTGTGTGTGTGTACTTTAAGGGAGATAAGAGTTTCAGGGACTTTCTTATGTAGTCTGGCTTCTAATTACAATTCTATGATAACTATAGTGTGATAATTTTCATGGACATAAGGGAGTACCAATGTTTTATTATTACCCCACAGTTTATGTGAACATTTAGATTGTTTCCAGTTTGAGCTATTAAAAACAATAATGAAAATTCTATTGGGCCTATACTTCTGATTGAAATTTTGGTTATTATAACAAGTGATTTTTCAACTTTAATGGTTTATACAAACTTCCAAAATACTTTACCAAATTATCTTTCCTCCCACTCTGGATGACATTTTGTTTCACTCTGTGTTGTCAGTGGTTATTTTAGTCTATTTAGCAGCCTTTGAAGAGAATGCATAATGATGTTCCATTGTGTTTTAATGTTTATTTTTCTGATTACTAGTTAGCATATTGTCTATTGTTTTGGACATTTGGATTTCCTCTGGCTTTCAACTGCCTATTTCTCTCTTCCATTGGTTCCTAGGAGGTATTTTCACATAACTTGGATTTAAGCCCTTTGCTAGTTACATGAATAGTCAGTATCTTTTTCCTCTCAATAGCTTTTTAAATGATGAGATTTTTGTGAATATATGTTCTTCTTAACTTTCTTTTCATTATTAGGACTTTTTGAATTTAAAAAAACAACCCACTGCTCCCAATTAAAACAGTAGAATTCAGAGTAGAAGCTGTAACTTGATATGTGAAATTGAAGAAAAGGTAATCTGTTTTATATCACATTTGCCTTTCTTTTTTCCCTCCCCTTCCCCCCTTTCCCTACTAGGTTTGAACTTGGGGCCTGGGTTCTATCCCTGAGCTCTTTTTTGCTCAAGGGTAGCCCCCTACCACTTGACTCACAGTACCACTTCCAGCTATTTTATATATATATATATATATATATATATATATATAGTTTAGTGAAGATAAGAATCCCAGGGACTTTCCTACCCCGGTTGGCTTTTAACCACAATCCTCAGATCTCACCCTCCTGAGTAGTTAGGATTGTAGACATGAGCCACTGGCGCTTGGCTCACACATACCTTTTACCCTCCCCCTGCTCCACCATTCCTGGGGCTTGAACTCAAGTCCTGGGCACTGTTCCAGAGCTTCTCTGTGCTCAAGACTAGCAGTCTACCACTTGAGAAATACCACCACTTTTTCTGAGTAGTTTATTGGAGATAAGAGTCTCACGGACTTTCCTGTCCCCTTGCAGAACTGTTGCCTTCAATGATCCAAAGTTATTGCTGGTCCTCTAGGTAGAGAAAAACTTGGTGCACAGATTTGATCTCTTCTGGACACTCCAGTATATTCTCTACCATGTGATATGGTATTTGTAATTCACTTTATGTTGACATAATCTCTATATGTTCATGTGCATTGATAGTTACTACTATACTTTTGGTTGTTTGTGCAAATTATGACTATGTTAAGCCAGTCAGTTAATTAGTTAACTTCCTCCCAAACTTAGTAATTTTTCAGTCACACTAGGGATAAAATTTCCAAGAATATGATATGTAAAGCTGCACTTTGAGGCAAATCTACGAGGTAAATAGCTCTGGTTAAACTTGGCATAGTTTAACCTAAATTTATCTGCACATAAAGTATTATTATCATCAAAGTTACCATTTATTAGGTATATACAATTGCAAAAAGCTTTACATACATTAGTCCTAATCTTCAAAACAGCTCAACAAGGATGATTCTATTTTCTCCAACTTGATTAGGCTCAGCCTAATATAAAATATATCCAAGGTCATCCATCTAGTTAAAAAAAAAAATGGCACCCAAGTCAAACCTAGATCTCTTGAGCTGCAACACCTCTGCTTTCCCCAATATTCTGCCTCTCCACATTTATGCAAAGTTTGAATTTGGATTTCTGTAACTCTTTGGTCTCTAGGCTGCCAAATAGTCATTCTTAGTGAGGATTTATTTTAGTATAACAGAGTTAAAGTAGGGAGAAATGGAAGAGAAAGAAACATCTAATGTTCCCCCATGAAAGAAATAGGAGTTAGACACTCAAAATGTCAGTTCCTATCTGAGAATTTAATCCTTTTTGAGCTGTCATCTAGCAACTCCTAGACCCACCTCCAAAGCCAGTTAACTGTTAGGATTTCCTTTTGCCAGACTTGCTTGTCATTCTTTACCCATCCTAGATTTTTACTATTCCAAAGGGACAGATTTTAAATAGCCCTTCCTATATTTTAAAGAAGGAAAATTTAGTAGTGCCAGCAAACTTTCTAATCTTGAAACTTAACCTTATAAAAAGAATTTGGGAGATGTGATTAACTGCCTTTTCAGTATATATCCCAGGATTAACTTGAGTCTAGTCCTTTTGATAACGGTTATCCTTATCTATCTATCCAGCTTCATTCCTGTCTTAACAACTAGAACTCATTTAATGGGACCAACCTAGGAACTCTAATCTTTCATAAGGTCTTATTTGTACAAAATAATTTTTAATTTTCATCATGTTTATTTTCTCCAAATGTTTTTGCCAAGGAAACAAGACTAATACCACCTTTTTGGCTCTTTTTAATGGTAACTTTTAAAGCTAGTAAGATACATCTGAGAGGGAGAATCTGGGACCATAACTGTCCAGTTGTGAGTTTGCTGTTATTCTTGCTAGAAAAGCTTAAATGTTCCCCCTTCTACATCACAGAAGAATGACCACAACATCCCATTACTTACGGTGTTGACAACAAGCAATCCATCTCATGCAACTCACCTGTTGGAAAGCAATGGCTCCACTAAGCAAGGCAGGAGATGATAAATGGGTAACTAAGCCTTGTCTGGCTGTGGTTCATTCATCATGTCTCCCAGGAAGTTGGCCCCAGGGGAGCAGGTGTAAGTAAGGATATATTCCATGTGGCAGCCAGGAAAGAACAGGCCACAAAAAAAAAAAAATGGCTTCTTTGAACCTATCTATCTTCAAGCTGCAGATTCACAAATCCTTTGTCCTTCCCAACCATGAAGGTTCGGAAAATTCACCCTTCCAAGGTGGTACTCCCTTACCTCAAGAGCTTCCCCCAAAAGGCAGATTTTTACATATGTTTTCGTTGTCTATTTGCCACTTTGCAAAAAAAGAAGACAACCAACACTAACTGAGTACTTGGTACTAACTGACAGAACTGATATATGATTCCTCACTAAAAAGTCCTGTTGGAAATGGCTTAGGATACTGGGGTACCACTTTGAAATGAGGACACTAACTCAAGAAGAGAGGAGTGCAGCCAGACACAATTTTACTTCTGCAGAAGGACATGCTACTTACTGGAAACCAAGTATGCAGGCAGTCTCGGAGGGTAATATTTAGCCAGATTTTATCCCTAATGGTTTCTACCCCTTCCTTCCAATTAATCAGAATTTAGGTCCACAATCTTGTGAGGATATCTAGTTTGAAAGAGGTTAAAAGTTTATCCATGCTAGGCTGCTTAGGGCTCACGTCTGTAATTCTAGCTACTAAGGAGGCTGAGATATGAGAATCACCGTGCAAAGCCAGCCTGGGCAGAAGAGTTCATAAGACTCATCTCCAATTAACTACTAAAAAACCCAGAAATGGAGTTTCCCCAGAGTTCAAGCCACGGAACCAACACCAAAAGCAATAATAATAAATATATCCAAGCAATCATGACACTTGGTTAAAGTAGGAACTTGTTAATAAAACTAGGTATGTGGCTTAACTAAAATAGCTTCTTGCAAGATAGTGATTATCCTCAGATTGATGGTACTGCTGACAAACAACCACTTTGAGAGACAAGATTCTACAGCCCTCAGAGATGGGCATTATTATCACCTTTTCCTTTATTTATTTATTTTTTGTCTGTCATGGGGCTTTAACTCCAAGCCTGGGCATTGTCCCTGAGCTCTTATCCTCAAGGCTGGTGGTCTACCACTTTGAGCCACAGTACCACTCCTGGTTTTCTGGTGGTTAACTGGAGATAAGATTCTCATGGACTTTTCTGCCTGGGCTGGCTTTGATCCACTCTGCTCAGATCTCAGTCTCCTGAGTAGCTAGGATTATAGGCATGCGCCAGCAGCACCCAACTGTTGTCCCCCTTTCACAGAGGGATTGTATGTCCTCCTCAAGAAGACACAAAATCAGGTGGCAGACTTGAAAAATAATACCAAGTCTCTGGCTAGCAAGTCATAACTATTGGCCTTCTTTGAAAATAGCTGCTACTTTCTATTTTCAAAGCATGTGTCCATAGGTTAGGAACCAAACCTCTAGGGGTTTTGAGGTGGAAAGAGCATTATCAATTCATCTACTGCCAGTGGTTGCTTGCCTTTCATTAATCACAGTGACTTCCTCTCCCTCCAGCCGCTCTGTGCAAGGGTCTAGTGGTAGACCCACTTAAAAATGAACATCAAGGCTAGCACCTTTATTGCACACCTCTGCAATCCTAGCTACTCCGAAGGCTAAGATCACTGGGGACCGGTGGCTCATACCTATAATCCTAGCTACTCAGGAAGCTGAGATCTTAGGATCACAGTTCTGGGGTGAAAAAGTCAAGCAAGACCCAAAGTGTTTGAGTTCAAGCCCTCATATCAGTACGCACGCGCGCGCACACACACACACACACACACACACATTAAAACTCATATCAAAAGGCTGGCACTTGGGGGCTGGTAACATGGCCTAGTGGCAAGAGTGCTTGCCTCATATACATGAAGCCCTGGATTCAATTCCCCAGCACCACATATATAGAAAATGGCCAGAAGTGGTGCTGTGGCTCAAGTGGCAGAGTGCTAGCCTCGAGCAAAAAGAAACCAGGGACAGTGCTCAGGCCCTGAGTTCAAGGCCCAGGACTGGCCAAAAAAAAAAAAATAAAAAAAGGCTGGCACTAGTGGCTCACACCTATAAATCTTAACTGAGATTCTCAGGAGGCTGAGATCTGAGGATCACAGTTCAAAGCCAGCCCAGGCAGGAAAGTTCATGAGACTCATCTCCAATTAATCACAAGGAAACTGGAAGTGGTACTGTGGTTCAAAGTAGTAGAGCCCTAGCCTCATGACCAAACATAAACAACTCAAATATGGGCCAGGTGTGGTATCTATAATATTATCACTTAAGAGGCTAAGGAAGGAGGATTGTGAGTCTAAGGCTAACCCAAGCTGCATACATAGAGAGACCCTGTCTCAAAAGGCAAAGGAAAAAAAACTCAAATATGCCCAGGGATATCACTCAGTAGCAAAGCACTTATCTAGCATGGGTTCAAGCTCCAACACAGCCAGAAAAAAAAATAAGAAGGTGTAACAAGAGCTGGTTGGATATATCTGTATTCTCGGGACTTAGGTACTGAGGCAGGAGGATCACTTGAGTCCAGAAATTCAAGAACAACCTGTGCAACATAGTGAGGCTATGCCTAAAAATAAAATAAATTCAATTAATAAAATAAGTCAAATAAAATACCTCAAGTATGCAATATGGTATTACAATAGTAAGCAATGTTAAGCTTGCCTTAACTTTGCTAATCGTATTTGTGTATGTGTATACATGTATGTGTGTGTATATATATATTTTTTATCTTCAACTATAGCTATCACTATTGTTATCCATTATTTGTCACCATGTTAGTTTGAAGATTCTAAGGTAGTTCTTGCTTCACAGCCAAGCCAAGCTTAGCCAGAGTGAGCCATTTGCCTACATCACAACATTTCTAAACAATTTTGGTAAAATGTTTTCCTTATCATGTCTTGGTTCCTGTCTTAGCACAATAATATTCCATTACCAGTCTTGGCAGACAGAGAGCCTTGCTCCTAGTGTTTCAGACTCTCCTCTTGATGGCCCACCCCATCCACCTCAAAATCTTCCGGCTACCTTCTTCTTCCTAAGTCTACCTTTTCCTTAGTCTGAGACTATCTCTCTCCACTCCACCGAGGGCTTCTTACCATCAGGTATCTGAATGATAAAAGAGCACAGGCAGGGCTAGGCAGAACAGTAATGCTGCAGAGTAGTTGTCATCAAATAGTTTAGTCTCAGGATTCTTTATAGTCTCCCAAATTATCAAGAACTCCAAAGCAAACAATCATTAGTGAGAACAGCATTGTATTATGTGTTTGCAAACCTCTTTAGTGTTTGGCATAATGGCAGACAGCTGGGTCCTCATTCTAGGCATTGTGGCTTCACATGCCTCTCAGCCTCTGGAACAGTCCCCCACACATTCATAAGAGAGTGAGAGTAAACAGGATTCTTCTGAGCATAGTTCTGACTTCACAGACCCACTGGAAAGGTCTCCACTAACCCCTCCCCACAAGGTGTCCTTACCTTTTAAGGTAATCTTACCTTTTAAACCACTGCTTGAAGTCAGATCTCAAATCCTGGAGACCACACAAACTATGAAGCCTTGGACATGAATAAATACATAAGAAAGAACTTGGTGCCTTCTTGAATGCTTTAAAGCTTCTCCTAAAGATATCTGTTTTAAAATGTTTAGTAAGGATACTGCCAGGATACAAGAAATTATCTCTAATGATGGAACATGTGGCAGCTTAGGGGCAAAGACTGTAAGGAAACTGCAAAAACTTCAGACAGTGGTAGGGTCCCTTGGGCCTTCTTTCCCAGAACTTCTTGGATCACATTATGGAAACTTTATGGAAAACTTGCAGCTGTATGCATGGGTTCTGCAGGCCCAGTATCTACTTGCAGCCATTATCTGTTGTATCTTAGTTTCGATCCTCATTGACTGATCTGGGGCACCTCTGCCCATAGCATTGAACTGGAGCTCCTGGGAGAGGCTGCCCTGCAGACATGAGGCCTCTGGTTGAATGTCCTATTTGAACCTACTGTTGGGGCTCTCTTTCTCCTCCTTCTGACAGAGACCAGCTGGGGAATGCTCACTCTCCCAGCCCCAGTCCCTGAAGTAGGCATGGAAAAGTCTGGGCCTCATAGCAATCTATTTCTGAACTAGATAATGAGAAAGAATTCTTAATTAGATTTAGTTCTAGGGGAATTATTGCTTTAGATGTTATAAATAATAGAGTGCAGTCTGCATTCAGAATGCTTATAATTAATTTGGATTATCCGGTATACTCTGCTTTACATCCTCAGCCATTTTGCATGACTATGTAGGACCCAAAACAAGCCACATTCCTGCTACCAAGGCAGCTAAGTTTCAAGGAACTTCTGATGGTCATTTCAATTAAATAATAAGTTCAGCCCTAATGTGAGCAAAATAGAGTTCTGAAGGACAGTTGGGACCATAACAGCTCTAACATGCAAGTCCTCTGAGATTCAATTTGAGCACAGTTGTAAACCTGGAATGTTGTTCGGAGAGAGCAAGAAATACAAATGCCATTCTCTACCACCCAATTAAGTATGATCCCACCTGAGAGCCAGGCTCAGGAGAGTAGCATAAATAAGCAATTGACCATGTTAGGTGGATTGAGGTGAGCAGCAGTACACTCATTTAACCTGTAGGGGGAAGCACCTGCAGCCTCTGGCCGGGGGCTAGACTGGGAGCTTGTGGTGGCCATGATCTGGAGGGTTTTTTTTTATTGTTGTTCCAGGGATGAACTTGGGGCCTGGGCACTGTCCCTGAGCTTTTGTTCTCAAGGATAATTCTCTACCACTCTGAGCCATAGCTCCCTTTCTGGGTTTTTTGTTTTGTTTTGTTTTGTTTTGGTAGTTCATTGTAGATAAGTCTCAGACCTTCCTGCCTTGGCTCACTTTGGTGAACCTTGATCCTCAGATCTCAGCCTACTGAGTAGCTGGGATTATAGGTGTGAGCCATCAGCACCCAGCAAATCTGAAGTTTTAGAAATAAAGCCTGACACCAGAGGCTCACACCTGTAATCCTAGAAACTCAGGATGCTGAGATCTGAGGATCACAGTGCAAAGTAACATTCAGCGCAGGGAAAGAAACTAGACACCAAAGGTCACACAAATTTCCAGAACTGGCAAATGCACAGTCAGAAAGGAGACAGAGGCCGAGACAGGGAGCAATGAGTGTCCAAGGTCTCCTGTGGGTTGGTCCACACATGTCACAGGTCTCACGTGGGTTGGCCCACACATGTCATAGGTCTTGCATGGGTTGGTCCACGCATGTCGTAGGTCTTGCATGGGTTGGTCCACGCATGTCACAGGTCTCATGTGGGTTGGTCCACGCATGTCAGAAGTCTCCTGTGGGATGAAGCACACGTGTCACCGGTCTCGCGTGCGTTATCCCACTCATGTCACAGGTCTCACATGGGCTGGCCCACGCATGCCAAAGGTCTCCCGTGGGATGGTCCACGCATATCACAGGTCTCGCGTGTATTGGAACTGGGGAAGGGAGAGGGAATGCCAAAATCGAGAGACAAAGAACAAAAAGACAAACTATTCAAAAAGCGACAATTACAAAACCATTTGGTGTAAACCAACTGCACAACTCTTGGGGGAGAGGGGAAGGGGAAGGGAAGAATGAGGGAGGAGGTAACAAGTAGAACGAGAAATGTACTCACTGATGTTCATATGAATCTGTAACCCCTCTGTATCACACTTTGACAATAAAGAATAAAAAGGCCCCCAATCTCATTTCACATAATACAAGACAACTTTAGTCCATAATATTGTAATGTTTGCATTATATTTCTGCACTACATTTCCTATAGTTTGTGTTCTTCTTGTTGTTTATCTGTCATTGTGATGAAAATTTGCACTTTACATGTTACAAGAACTCTCATGGACATTTTGCAGTTTCAGGAATTGATCATGAGAAGCATACTTTTGACAGATCAAGCATGTTTATGCAAGAATTTTCTTCCTTCTGGAAGGTTCCAGAGATCAAATAATTATACCCTGGAGGTTTTCTCTTACTAGGGTCTACCAATGTTGCCTTCCCCAAGGAGTATGGCTACCCAGCATGCTCAACACTTCCCTGTTGGTATTTCTCACAAGGCTAAGTCAGAATGGAAATAGAGAGAGGAGATCAACCCTAGGGGAAAACCAGAAGGCAAGGCATAGCAGTGGCAGAGAAAAAGAAAAAAAACAAACAGTGCATTCCCAAAGCACTATTCTTCACTCCCATCACCATGAACTCTGAAAATCTTTGGTACAAATTCATCCTTTTCATAGCTGAATACTCCCACTATCAATTTACATAATCACAAACAATGCATAATACTGTTTTGTAGATTTAAATTTCATATAAATATGTTGTATACCATTTCTACATATCTGATTTTATGTTTTAAATTATAATATAATATAAATATTAAAATATAATATATATGTATATGTAGTTTTTCTTTGCTGGTCCTGGGGCTTGGACCCTGGGCTTGGCACTGTCTCTGAGCTCTTTTTGCTCAAGGTGAGCACTCTACCACTTTAGCAACAGTGCTACTTTCAGCTTCTTTTGTGATTAATTGGAGATACAAATCTCAGGGAATTTCCTGCCCAGGCTGGCTGCGAAACAGTATCCTCAGTTCTCAGGCTCTTGAGTACCTAGGATTGCAGGCATAAGCCACCAGTACCCAGTTATTTTTGAAATCTATGTTGCTATGTAGTGATAATTTTAATTGTTGTATAATGTTTTGGTATTTAAATGTACCAGAACTTAATTTATTCATTTTCTGTATGATGAAAATTTAGTTATTTTTTTCTTTCAGTTTATACTTCTATGATGATGTAAGCTTTTAACATTAAGAGTTTCTCTAGTAAGAGAATCATTGGGTTGTAGCAAATACACTTTTATCCTTTTCGTATTTTATCAAACTCCCCCTGAAGTGGTTGCTCAATTGACATTCCTATTAGTAATGTATGCGATGTTAGTATATACCTCTGAAAGGGTTTAGTTTTCCCCTATATGATCCTAAAGCATTAAGATCTGTATAGTACATGAACAAGTTGAAAACATACACATTTAGGAATGAAGAATATATCTCTATGTATACTACTAATGAATAATCTTAAAATAGATTGTTAAATACCAAAAAATAAAAAAGGAAGCTTGGTGTGGCAATACCTATAACCCCAGTACTCGGGAGGCAGAGGTGGGAAGAACATGAATTGGATGGCAGCCTTGGCTGCCATAGTGAAGTGAGAGGGCGGGGGGTACACATGGTATATTGTAGTTCATCTAAGAAAGAGAGGGATAGAAGAAGACATTTGTTTATATTTTTGTTCATTATTTTATTTTTATATCTTTGTAGTGTTGGAGATCAAACCAAGTGCTTCTCACATGCTACACAAGAACCACATGACTAAGCTTATAGAACATTCCATCTCTTCATTGATGCATTCCAGCTACTAAAGCAAAGCAAATGGAGAATGCTATCATGTTGCAATTCTAATAAGTTAATAATGTACCTAGACATTGAGTATCAATGGCTGCTCACAACCCTATGAGAAAGACAACTATGTGAACAGATAACATGAATGTCGAAATCTCAGTCAATATCTAACTAAACTTCTAAGTGTAACTATCAGTTTATATGTGACATAAACAATGGAGAAACATTTTATTCATCACCAGGGTAGATGCAGAAAAAGACACCGTAGCTTATCAGTTCACTTTTGGATCAAAACTACTGCCAACAACTAAACACTCTAAATGATTCTGAACAGGGTGTTCATTTTTAGTGACGCTGACCCATCCAATTGATCAGATTATTTCACTGCCTCTGCTTTCTTAAAATAAACAACACTAACTTAATATCTCAATAAAAATCTATCCATTCATTGAAGCATTTAACCTATTTATAAAAAAGAACAAAATCCATCCCCTTCTTTCCACCAAGGTTCTATTGACACCTTCACTGACTTTGAATAACATTGGGAACCTGCGTTCAGTAAGAACCAAAGAGAGAATTAAGAAAAAAGATACTGGTGGCTCATGTTTTGTGATCCTAGCTACTCAGGAGGCTAAGATCTAAGGAGCACCATTGGAAGCCAACCCAGGAAGAAAAGTCTGTGAGACTTTTATCTCCAATAAATTACTCAGAAAAAAAAAAACTGGAAGTGGTACTGTAACTTAAATGGTAGAGCACTAGCCTTGAGCACAAGCAGGCTCAGGGACAGTACCCAGGACCTGTGTTCAAGCCCCAGGACCAGATAAACAAACAAACAAACAAAAGAAAGAAAGAATGGGGGGGGGGAAGGAAGGAAGGAAGGAAGGAAGGAAGGAAGGAAGGAAGGAAGGAAGAAGGAAGGAAGGAAGGAAGGAAGGAAGGAAGGAAGGAAGGAAGGAAGGAAGGAAGGAAGGAAAGAAGGAAGGAAGGAAGGAAGGAAGGAAGAAGGAAGGAAGGAAGAAAGAAAGAAAGAAAGAAAGAAAGAAAGAAAGAAAGAAAGAATAGAGGTTTGTTCTTGGTTGCTGTTTTCATGTTTTTTTGTTCATTTATCTGTCTTTGTGAGGATGGGTGGGGCACAGAAATGGAGGGCAAAGGGTAAACAAATGGCAGCTGTGGTACTCACTAGACACTAGGTTGAAAATGAACTATACAACTTGTGGGTAGGGATGGGAGGGGAAAAACTGGGAGAATGCAAGGGAAGGGGTGACATTGTCCAAAAGGAAATGCACTCTTTACCTGGATTATGTAACTGTAACCCCTCAGTATATCACCTCCATAATAACAATTAAAACCTTTTTTTAAAGGAAAGGGAGTTTTCAGTTGAGCATAGTGGTGCATGCCTGTAATCTCAGCCCTGAAGTTCACTGTCTCAGGAGGCTCATAAATTCCAGGACAGCCTAAGCCACAAAAAAGCAGTAACATGTTTATTTTTTTTTATCATTTCCATATGTTAGACATTATTCAGAGCACTAGAAAATATAAATTTGATAGCTTCATTATTTATACTTAAATGAAAGCTTAAAGACAAATTCTAGGAATTTACCATTCAAAGTCTGTGATTTTTCAATCAAGTAGTTCTTTTTTTATTTTTAAATATATTGTTAATATAGCATAAAAAGGGATGAAACAAATTCTTAAAAGAAGGTCTAAAAAAGGCAGAACAGTTCTGCTGCTTCTCATAATGTCTCAATCTTTTCCAGATTTAGTGAGCAAGAGTCAAAAATATCAAAACTCCTGGGAAATTCTCAGTAAAAGAATTTATTTTTGCTCAGCATAATTTAGTTCCATTTGTGGCTTCATCGTGCAAGAGTCAGAATTCCTTCCACTTAAAAGAAGGAAAGATTCAAGACCTGACTATCAGTCAATGGCCCAAATACATTCCTTTATCATTTGGTCATTTTCTAACATTCATTTGAAAGTAAGATCCAATCATAGTCTTAAATAACAAATAATCCTTAAATGAAGAACTTTAAACTGTGATTTTATATATCAATGGGGGTGAGGAAAAGCTCATCTATAATTAGACATCAAAGGAAAAGAATTTATGATAAATGTTGATGTTAACATATACTCCAAGGCAGAAAAAAGGCAGGACTTTGTACAAAATAGTGACTTTATTTTTTGGCAGTCCCGGTGTTGGAATTTGGGGCCTCATGCTTGCTAGACATGCACTCTACCATTTGAGCCACAGCTCCATCCAGCACTAGATGGGGGGGTCTCTCCGACTTTTCTGCACAGACTGGCTTTGAATCTCAATCATTTGAACCTTAGTGCCCTGAATAATTAGGACTACAGGTAGAGCCGCCAACACCTGGCTAGTAATGACTATTTCAGAGCTAAATTCTGCCTGAGCCATCCTCTAAAACCATTCCCTTTCCTCACCCCCTGACCCCACAAAAAAGCAGCCTCTACCTACTATGCTTCACCTTGACTTGTGTTAAAATCTTAAACCTAGAGTAATACTTAGAGCTACTAACTGGGAGTGCAGAACTTGAAATGTCAGCTCAGAAGTAAATTTAGTGCAGAATAGTTAAAGCAGATTTTTTAGAAGCTATACTATTTGCTCTAGGTGTTTTGTATATTCTATTTTTAATATCCATTAGTAATGGCTGATTTAAAATTAGTACCATCCAAACTGGGATGAATCTTTAGAATGAGTGTTATCCCCAAATGACCTACCTGCTACATTTTAAATTGCCCAGAACAATTCTATAGACAAGATCCATCACGTACAAGGAGCTTGCGTTTTTAATGTAGCACACAGTCATATAATGAGAATTTTTGGATTTAAGACAATCTTTTGAAAAAAGAATCATGCAGTCCTGGAATATCTTATATCTCATCTTTGAGGATATGTGTCATATGCACTGTGTTGAGGACGCTGGCTAGAGTTGGGCTCAATAAGTGAAGAAAGCTTTGTTCAATCTGGGCTGCAAAGACCCCAGAATATGTATGTGTTAGGCAAAAGAGGCAGGGACAGGAAAGGACATGTCAACATGTCAACATGTCAACACACATGCCTCCCTGCTCAGGCTCAGCATTCCTTCTGGAGGCAAAGGATTCAGATCAATTACTAAACCTTTCAGTAAGCCAGTCTGGGGCAGCCACATCAGAAAACAAAAAGGAGCACCCAGAGACTTTTTTAGCCACTCATTCACCAGGTGGAGACCCTAAGGATCAAACTCTAAAATCAATCTGGGTAGAAAAGTCAAGACTCCATTCCAATCCAATTAATCAAAATGCCAAATTGGAGGTATGGCTCAAGTGGTAGAACACCAGCCATGAGCAAGACAAAGCTTAGCAAGAGTATGAAGACCTTGAATTCAAACCCTGGGACCAGCACAAGTATAATATTAATAAGAAGTAATTAAAATATTGGGGCTTGGGTTTCTTTGTTCATCAATAGTCAAATGAAAATAGTAATTAAAGCCCAGTACAGATGATCATAACTACTCTCAGAAGCTGAGTTCTGAAGATCAAAGTTCAAAGTCAGCTCAGCAGAACCAATTAACCACCAAAAAAGCAGAAGTGACTTAAGTGGTAGTGCACTAGCCATGAGCACAAAACCTAAAGTACAGCACCCAGGCCCTAAGTTCAAGCCCTGGTACTAGCAAAAAACAAACAAACAAACAAACAAAACCAAGTTATTAGGAATTCCTGTTCCTATACTTAGAAAGGGTAATTAACCAGACCACCTAAGATAATGCTTTAGGCAAGGACTTTGTAAACCCAAAGCACTACATAAGCATCCATGTCATTTAATTAAAACATAATAAATTATCCACATAGATGCCAGTTACGTTGCACCCAAGTGGAACCCAAGTGCAATCCCTACATGAATGTTCTGGTAGGATTAGCAAATAAAACCAGATGGTAGTGGTAGCAATGGTGGTAGTAATTGTGTTAGCAATAATATTTTTGTATTCTTTAAAAGAAGTGGCAATTTGGAAAGCTTTTATTGATTACTTTTATGTACTTACTTTTATGTTCTTTCCATTGAAAACTTGAGGCAAATGATATAAAGGTACATATAAGAGATGAAAGAAAACCAGGTGCCAGTGGCTCATGCCTGTAATCCTAGCTGCTCAAGAGGCTGAGATCTGAGGATCTCAGTTTGAAGCCAGCTCAGGCAGAAAAGTTCTTGTGAGACTCTTCTCTCCAATAAACTACTCAAAAAAAAAGCTGAAAGTGAGGCTGTGGCTCAAGTGGTAGAACACTAGCTTGAGCACAAAGTGGCTCAGGGACAGCACCCAAGGCCTGAGTTCAAGACCCAGGATCAGAAAAAAAAAAAAAAAGAAAGAAAAGAATTGAAAGCATAGATCAAGTGACAGAGGTGACAGAGTGCTTCCCTAGCAAGTGAAAAGTCCTTAAGTTCAACTCCCAGTATCAAACAAACAAAATAAAAGTATATACAATAAGCCTAGAAGATAGAAATGTTGGATCTGATCATCTTGGCAACCAAAGAAGAAATAAAACAACACAGCTACATGAATCTCCTTTTTAGAAAGGAGAAACAATCTTTACTCAAGAATTCCAATTAAAAGATATTTTCTTCATCAGTCCAAAGATAGCCAAGGTCTTTCCATTGAGCTCTCTACACACATGTAACTATGGGCCCATCTGACAATGTTTCTCAGAAAACTCTAGAGTCAATGTGACCCAGAACAAGGATTCAGCTGATTGTGGTAGTATGGTTCCAAATTCCTAGCCAAATTCGAGGAGTAGTATAGAACATGTAAATGTAACTAAGCCAGGCCCAGGTGGCTCTCACCTCTAATCCTCCTCATGAGAGTGGGATCTGAGGATCATGGTTCAGAGCCAGGAATGTGTGTGAGACTCTTACCTCCAACTACACACACACACACACACACACACACACACACACACACACACACACAATCACAAGTAGCCAAGAATCCAAAACTGGTTCGAGTCCCACTCTGACTATCAGTTGCTTGTGTAGCCATGGGGAAATATTTTAATTCTCTCTCAGTTCTCTCAGCTATAAAAAGCAATCATTGTTTCTACTTTAGAGAATTGAAATAAGGAACAACCCATTTGGCAAACACTTTATCTTGCAAAATACTAATGTATTTATTACTATGTTTATTTGACATTACTAGGGTTTGAATTCAGGGTCTCCCACTTTCTGGGTAGGTGCTATACCATTGAACCACACCTCTGGTTCTTTCTGTGCCAGTTATTTTTCAGATAGGATCTCCTTCCCTGTGTTGGGTATGTGCCTGGTCTACAATCAACCTGTTTTAGGCTTCCCATCATAGCTAGATGACACGTGCCCACCACCCAGCCTCTCCCATGGAGACAGACTTGTGAACTTTTCTGCCAGGCCTGGCCTCCATTCTCAGCCTCCCAAATAGCTAGATTAATTATTATTTACCCTACTGTTTTACAGTCATTGCATCGTAACCCAAAATATTGCCTCTTTAGAGATATAAAATGTACCTCAGGGGCTGGGGTGTCACTCAATGGCAGAGTGCATGTTTTGCATATGTAAGACCCAGGGCACGCACGTGCATGCACGCACACACACACACATACAGAATTACTGTGTACAATGGCTATCTTAAATGTAAATTATAGGAGGCTATTGTTTTAGTCTAAACTCCTGCACTAGACCTCAACAGAAAAGACTAAAAATCATGACAGACTCACTCACACTGAAGTTGCATATCACTAAGCTGAAACTAAGCTGTTTATCTGACCTTCTGAGAAATCAAATTAGAAAGATAACCACCAAATATCCCAAAGAAAACAATCTCAGCCAGTGTGACAATGAAGCTCCTTTTAATTCCTATATAAAAGAACTAAAAGAATCTGATGCTAACTAATCAGTTACTTCCCTATTGTTCAGTTCCTGGGTCCCACCTCTGAAGCAAAGTAACTCTGAAAGGACATGTCCACTTTTTGGTTTGTGTTTCTGCGTGCTTAAGTCCTTTTCTGTCTGTAAAACTCCGGTGCTCTGGTCATTGGGCCTCTTGATTGTATAGAATGAAGTGTTCAGAATTTAAAATAAAGCCAATTAAGCAGAGTAGGGTGATACACATCTGCAGTCCTGGAACTTGGGAGGTTTGAGGTAGAAGAATCATGAGTTCAAGGCCAGCCTCAGCTACAATATGTGGAGATGCTGCCTCAAGAGAATACAAACAGAACAAAATGAAATTATTGTAATGTTATCCTTTGACAGCTGTTTTACCTACTTCAGGCTAATAGATAACATTAAATATTATAAAATAGTATATAGAAATATTTTTAAATATAACTGTTCTCTGGCAGCTCACACCTGTAATCCTAGCTACTCAGGAGGCTGAGCTCTGAGGATCTCAATTTGAAGGCAGCCAGGGAAGGAAAGTTTGCAAGACTCTTACCTCCAAGAAACTACTCAGAAGAAGCTGGAAATGGTGCTGTGGCTCAAGTGGTAGTGCACTAGCTTTAAACAAAACAAACTGAGGGATAGCACCCAGTCCCATAGTTCAATCCCCCAGAGCTGGTTTTTAAAAAAAAAAGGAAGAAATAAAATAAACTACCCAGACTTTGAACCAACAGGAATATATTTCTCATAATTCAATGTCTGCAGACACCAGCTTTCTGTTGGCCACTATTTGCTTACATGATAAAGGGATAAATGAGCTCTCTGAATCTCCCATAGGGCAAGAATCTTAACCATGAACCCCCACCCCTCATCCCTTAATCACCTCCCAAAGGCTCCACTTCCTATTGTTGTCACCTTGGCATCTGAGATTTCAATATGAATCTCTGGGGAGGACACAAAAATTCACTCCATAGCATTGGCATATTGGAAACCTGAGAAGTCCTAAAAATAAAATGCTCTGATTTCATTGCCTTTCCAGACTTCAACTGCTGACCTCATTTTCTATGTGCATGACCCATCCTTGGGAACTATTAACCTAATGGCTTTCTCATTTAGAAGTGATTTTGCCCTCTATCTTCAGAGACACATGACAGTATGCGAACATGCGCTGGGGTCTCATGACTCAGGTCCGGGCAGGGGAGGAGATGGCAGTGTCCATGAATTCTAGAAGCCAGGATGCTGCTCAACATCTCACAAAGTGTAAGACAGCCCCACAACAACAACAACAAAGCTCTGAGCTAAAAGCCAATAATTTCAAGGTTTAAAAAAAACTAAATTGATCTCTTCTTAGACCACGTTTAAATTTCTAAGGCTGAGGACACTGTATAGCTCAGTGGTAAAGTACTTGCCTCATTTATACTTGCCTACATTTGATCTCTAGCATCATTTAAAAAAAAGTACTTTTTTTCCACAACTTAGGGTGTTAATAGCCTCAGAGATGGTTTATCTTTAGTAAGCCATCATAGCTCCTTTTTGGTAGTACTGGGAACAAATTCAGGGCTTTGTGTTGTACTGTACCATTTGAGCCACATCCTCTAGCCACTTTGCTTTCATTATTCTTCAAATATAGTCTTGCTTTTCCCCACCCTGGGCCAGCCTGGACACCATTCTATGCACACATCCCATGTAGCTGAGATGACAGGTACATTCCACAACATTCGGCTATTTATTGGTCTTGATAACTTTTTGCCCCTTCAATCCTCCCAATGTTACCCTCCTGAGTAGTTGCAATTACAGAAGTAAACCACCCTTCCCAGCTCAGCCATATCTTTTATTCTATCCCACCACATTCAGCACAGGCCTATTTCATATATCTATATATAATGCTCTGGACTTCACAAATATCTGCTGAACTCCTTTCCCGTGGCAGCACAGCGATGAAAGTAAAATTTCACCATGGTCCTCTAAAGCTTTGATGGAATGAACTGCCAAGAGAGTAAACAAGAGAAAAGATGTAGATATTAACATACACAGAAGAAAAAGCTCAGCACAAGAATACAAGCCTGGTGAAAAGGCCAGATGGTTGAGCCTTAAATAACTTTCCAAGCTCTAGAGAGAAATAGAGGCTGGGATAGGACAGGCCCATGTGTCTTGGAAGGTGGTGACAAGCTATGGACAGAAAGAGAGGAAGAGACCTCTACTCTCCTCTTTCTGGTTGGTTATTCTTTCCTGTATAATAAAATTCCATAACAACTGTGTTCTGCCCCAGAAGTATGCTCAGGAGTAAGCCTCTCTTGAACTTGGGGAGACAATGGGGTGAGTACAGAGGACCATGGGAGTGGGAGGAGGCAGAGAGACACCCTGGACTTGTTCCTTTCATTCAGTCACCATTCTTTGAGGTTGGGGTACTGTTTGTGGCACCTCAACACCAACTTAGACTGAATCTCTTATGAGTTTTGTGTAGTTTAGACCAGAGTCCTACAGCACATCAGTGCTGCTCTAACAGTTCCTTTCTTTCCCAATACCCATACATGAATCTTCTCCAGATACCACCCTTCCTTCCTACAGGACAGTGGCCAAGGTCATATCAGGTTTTCAGATACAGGAGCCTGTGCAATGCGCAGAGGGCTTCCTATGGCACAAGAGAGCTAGAAAATGCCATCTTATATCATATTTGACATAGTGTCCATATGGAATACATATAAATACCAACTAAAATGTCTCTCAAATATGCCTTTCATTAGCCAGGCATGATAACATTCACCTGTAATCTCAACATTTGGGAAGTTGAGGTAGGAGGATTTTGAGTTCTAGGCCAGCCAGACTGTAGCAAGACACAGGAAGGGAGGGAGGGAGGGAGGGAGGGAGGGAGGGAGGGAGGGAGGGAGGGAGGGAGGGAGGGAGGGAAGGAAGGAAGGAAGGAAGGAAGGAAGGAAGGAAGGAAGGAAGGAAGGAAGGAAGGAAGGAAGGAAGGAAGGAAGGAAAGTTCCCGTTTAGTTCCCATTGTGCTCAGTGGCACAAATGCAACCTTGGAAGTTCAGGATCCCTATCCAATTTCTTCAGAGCTTCCATGATATTGTGGGAAGGGATTCTGTGGTCTTTAGAGTCACTTCTGTGCTACCTGCCATAATTACATGACTTCAGGTCGACAGCCTCCCAGTGCCTCATCCATACCATGTCATGTCCTCTCTGCCCTCTACTTCCCAGACTCACCAGGGCATCTCCACTCCTTACCCACATCTCTCCCAGGGACATACAAGGTACAGGAGTTGGTATTTTTCCTCTCTGCACCAGCTTCCCTCTAGGACAGCTCTTCCCAGCTTGTTATATTCATCACAAAAGCTCAGCCTTGAGTCCTCTTAGGAGCCAAGCTTTTGAAGCTCCAAATTCAGCTTAGAACTTGGAAAGATTTTTCTTGTTGTTGTTGTTTTGTTAAAAAAAAAATCATCTTTGCCAGCAATTCCAAGCCTGTTTCAACTCTGAACTTTCCCTCTACGTTTTTGTAAAAGGAAAAGTAGAACAACTGAGTGTTGGCGTTGGTTCACACCTGCAATCTCAGCTACTTGGGAGGTGGAAACCAGAAAGATCTTGTGTTCTAGGTGAGCCCAGTTAGTGAGTCCAGAGCGATCGCTGCTGGCACACCTATCATCCTAGCTACTCAGGAGGCTGAGATCTGAGGATTGCGTTTCAAAGCCAGCCAGGACAGGAAAGTCCATGAGACTCTTATCTCCAGCTAAACACCAGAAAACTATAAATGGCACTAGGACTCAAACTGGCAGAGTGCTAGAGCAGAAAAGCTCAGGGACAACACCCAGCCCTTGAGTTCAAACCCCATAACTGACTAGAAAAAAACAACAACAACAACACAGGACTGGGGCTATGGCTCTTAAGTGGTAAAGCCCAAGGCTCAATCCCGTGTGTGTGTGTGTGTGTGTGTGTGTGTGTGTGTGTGTACTTAAGGTCTTAGTCTGAAAGGGGCTAGAAATAGAAATGAGTCAGAAAGATTTGGCTAATTCCCCCAGAGTCACCACAGTCAGCTCCTCTGTTATAGTAGTGGCCTGTCCACAACTTCTCCAATCTTAACAAGGTCTAACATTTCACCCGAAGCCATGCCCAGGAATAATAAATGGATTTTTTTAAATCTCACTGTCCACATTCAATCAATTGAAAGTAGCTGCCTGGGGTCATGTTAAAAAAACTTTTTCAAGGCCTCGGCTGGTCTAAGTGGGCAAAGATGGATCAATCACCTCTGCCATGGAGGGAAGGAGAAGTGGGGCCAAGAAGTGCCATTGCTGGCTTAGGGCTATTGCACACATGGGGATTTATCTAGAACCTTCTTTTTCTAGACCACTTGAATAAATACGTGAAAGGGTCCAAAGCAAACTCCAAGCACAAAGGACACTATGAGCTAGAGTCAGCATGGGGCCAACACTCCAAGGGGCATCCTCTAAGGCTGTCAGGAAGAGAGAGGTAGGTTCTCAAGTCCACAGCACAGTGTCCTTCCCTTCCTCCAGCCTTCTCTCAGGGACCTGCAGTGGAGGTGATGGGTTTATAGGGTTTGTACAGACTTCCTGCAGAAAAATATTCTCTACAGGAAGTTTGGCTGCACTAACTAATCCTTTGTTGTGTGTGTGTATGTGTGTGTGTGTGCACGCACGTGCTACACACACATATTATATTGAGGATGAATCCCAAGACATTAAGCATGCTAGGCAAATAAGCGCTCTACTATTGAACTATGCCTCTAGCAAGACCCTATTACTAATTCTTTGTTTTCTTTTCTTTTTTATTTTGGTCAGTCATGGGGCTTGAACTTAGAGTCTGGGCACTGTCCCTGAGCTCTGGCTTTGATCCAAGATCCTCATATCTAAGCCTCCTGATTAGGATTAAAGGTGGCAGTCACTGACAGCCAGCTCTTTGTTTTATTTCAAAACTCATGGTTTGTTTTTTTTTTCAGGGGGTCAGGGACAGAGGGAAGGAAGGAAGGACTGAGGTTTGAACTCAAGACCTCATAATAGGCAAGCAATCTACTATTTGAGCCATGTCCCCAGTCCCCTCCACTAATGGTTTTTAAGTAGAGGAATGCCAAGTTAAGGGAAGATTTTTTGAAAAATTTTATTGTGTTGCTAGGGATTGAACCCAGGCCATTGAGCATGCTAGACAAGCACTATACTACTAAGCTAAAATCTCCAGCCCCAAGAGAGGACTTTTAACAAAAATGATTGCAACAGCCGCAGAGAATGACTTAGAGGGGTTGGCTCAGAGGCCAGGACGCATCCTAGAAAGTCCAGGTGAGTCAGTGATCCTGAATGGGAGCAAGTGCTGAGAGAAGATGAAAGACCAGGCCCTCCTCACCTGACTGTCGTCAGACAACAGGCCTTGACAAAGACACTGATCCTTCTGACCTGGCCTCTGCTCCCACTCCAGCAAAGCCAGAATGCCTCGAAACAAGGCTACCAGCCTGGCCTTATTTAGGAAGGTCTACCAAGGGCTCCTTCCTAGATGGCTCACCAAAACTTCAAGTGCTAGGATAGCTCTGGGCCACAGTGAGAAAGGTCAAGCCGGAGAGGACGTGGCACTGGCTCCGGTCCTCTGGGCATTTATCCAGGATGTGAAACAATTCCTCCAAGGCACAAGGCAGCCCCTCCCACTAAAAACAACTAAAGCAGAAACACAAGAAACAAGATGAGCCCAGCACCTCACAGCCCAGGAGAGATGGCCAGTGGAGATGCACTGTGGCCTGGCTGCCTTTCACCTGTCCTGGTAGGCCATGGAGCCTGGGAATGCTGTGTCTCCTGGTGAAGCACACAGAAATAATGGAGCCACTCAGCACATTTCTCCCATTGAAAAGGTTGAGCCCCGGGGCTGGGGATATGGCCTAGTGGCAAGAGTGCTTGCCTGGTGTACATGAGGCCCTGGGTTCAATTCCCCAGCACCACATATACAGAAAACGGCCAGAAGTGGTGCTGTGGCTCAAGAGGCAGAGTGCTAGCCTTGAGCAAAAAGAAGCCAGGGACAGTGCTCAGGCCCTGAGTCCAAGCCCCAGGACTGGCAAAAAAAAGAAAAGAAAAGGTTGAGCCCTCATTCTTCTCACCCAAGGTTTAAGGTCTCTAAATCTATCCCCTTCCCACCCACCCCTACTTACTTGCTTCTCTTTCTCTTCCATCCTCACTTCCCAACACACCTTGTTCTTATCTCATCCCCATATCCCACCCAAACAGAATGCACTTGAATCCACTGAAATAACTCCTAGTAGACAATTCACAGACATCTCTTGTTGATTGTCAATCATAGCAAAAGCTAGTCAGACATCCCTAGGAGATGACTGAGCTACCCAGAATTCTCTTTCCTATATTCCTAACTTCTTTTGCACCAATCCAGAAAGCATTGCTTTCTACAGCCCTGGCTAAACTCCCTGATTCCTGTCTGTGTTGGTTTCCCTCACCCAGGAGACATGGGCTGGGGGTGGGCAAGTGAGCTCACAGATGTCACTCTTCTGCCGATTAACTCTGCTCCTGACACAGAACTAGACATAAACATATGAGGAGTGATCAGCCATAGGAGGCAACAGACTCATATCCAAAGCTGCAGAGACCAGGGAAGGGGAGTGAGAAGCGCCAGAGAGGCTGAGAGGAGATAATGGGGAAAGTCTCAGAGGGAGAGAGAGAGAGAGAGAGAGAGAGAGAGCACAAAAAGAGAGCCTTCCACATGAGTATGGATGTATAAAACACTCCAACCAAAAACTAAGCAAGGCAGTTTGGGATCAGAGTTCTTACAGGCCAAGCTGAAGGTTACAAAGAACTTGTGTTGGGTGTGGTAAAGAGAGCAAGCTCGAAGTTAAATTGGAGCTAGTTTGTGGAAGGCCTTGAATGCTGGGACCAGAGTTTGGAATCGATTGCACTCATAATACATATATAAGAAGCCAGTGCTGGTGGCTCACACCTGTAATCCAACTACCCAGGAGGCTGAGATCTGAAGATGTAGTTCGAAGCCAGCCTGGGCAGGAAATGCTGTGAGCCTTATCGCCAATTAACCACCAAAAAACGGGAAGTGGAGCTGTGGCTCAAAGTGGTAGAGCATTAGCATTGAGCAAATAGTTCAGGGACAGCACTCAGGTCCTGAGTTCAAAGCCCCACAATGGACAAAAAAGATGATAGATAGACAGAGAGAGAGAGAGAGTCAGAGAGAGAGAGTCTGCTTCATGGGGTACAGCTTCTTTAGGGGTGATGAAAATGTTCAAATACTAGATAGTGGGGAAGCCGCTGAATTGTATACTTTAAATTCATTGTACTGATCAATTTCATGTACTTTACCATAATCATTTTCTAGAGGAGAAGAAGGAGGAGGAGGAAGGGGAGGAAGGAGGAGGGAGAGGAGGAGGGGGGGAGGAGGAGGAGGAGGAGGAGGAGGGGGGGGGGGAGGAGGAGGAGGAGGAGGGGGGGGAGGAGGAGGAGGAGGAGGAGGAGGAGGAGGAGGAGGAGGAGGAGGAGGAGGAGGAGGAGGAGGAGGAGGAGGAGGAGGAGGAGGAGGAGGAGGAGGAGGAGGAGGAGGAGGAGGAGGAACCGCTGGGTTTCAGTCATCTTTTTACTTGGAGGAGGAACCGCTGGGTTTCAGTCATCTTTTTACTTGTCACCCAAGGGTGGTCTACAAGGAGTGCTGCTCCGTGGAGTGGACTTCATTAATGTGAGAGTTGGGTCTCAGGCCATTAGTTGAGTCAGTGCTTGCTTGCTGGAGAATGACATCAGGCTAGCTCTCTGACATCACATGCAGGAGCCCTGGGGCAGTCATCAACACTGTTTTCAAATATTTCCATAGCGCCCCCTTGTGGGAACAGGACAATATTGTTTTCCCTGACACTCTCTTCAAGGTGGGTGGAGCCATCAGCTAATTCTAGCCAATGAAATATAAAGGCCTGTCCCAATGTTTAAGTCCTAAAGCAAGGCCTGAGAGATGTTGTTTCCTCTGGTACAGAATCTGAGTCCTTGAGAGATACATGAGCAGAGCTTGTGCTGACCTGCAATAGATACACACAAGTAAGCCTGTGTTGCTCTACGTTATTTAAACTTGGTGATAGCATCGCATACCCCATCCTGGTCCAGTAGCAACTTTGATAGGTCTCGATGTTGGCCAGACATGTTAGTGATCAAGAAAAACAAAATGGGGCTGGGAATATGGCCTAGTGGCAAGAGTGCTTGCCTCATATACATGAAGCCCTAGGTTCGATTCCCCAGCACCACATATACAGAAAATGGCCAGAAGTGGCGCTGTGGCTCAAGTGGCAGAGTGCTAGCCTTGAGCAAGAAGAAGCCAGGGACAGTGCTCAGGCCCTGAGTCCAAAGCCCCAGGACTGGCCAAAAAAAAAAAAAAAGAAAGAAAAACAAAACGACTTCAGTGGCTACTGATGAAATATAGATGTGGCCTTTCCCCTTTTATTCTTCTGTTCTCCCAGTGCACCAGATATGCCTGATAAAGAAAGCCAGCTGAGGGCTGGGAATATGGTCTAGTGGCAAGAGTGCTTGCCCCTATACATGAAGCCCTAGGTTCGATTCCTCAGCACCACATATATAGAAAATGGCCAGAAGTGGTGCTGTGGCTCAAGTGGCAGAGTGCTAACCTCGAGCAAAAGAAAGCCAGGGACACTGCTTAGGCCCTGAGTTCAAGGCCCAAGACTGGCAAAAAAAAAAAAAAGAAAAAAAGCGGGCTGAGAAAGATACACCATACACTCCTCCTTAGATCCCCTTCATATGCAAAGAAGAGATGAGCATTAACTCAAGACAAGAGATAATATTTTAATCCCACCAGGGCAAGTTGTAATAAGGTCGGATATGTAGAAAGCAAACTGTCCTAGTGATAGGGAGAGAAGTTCACAGATCTTGACTAATCTGATCCCAGTGAGAAACATATGGTACCTTACATGGGGCTAACTTGGAAGAGTTTAATGGGGTAGGATTCTTTTCTATCTTTACTGCATACTTTTTTGTCTTTTCATTTTTGGAACTGAGGATAGAATCCAGAATGTTGCACTTGCTAGGCAAATGTTTTGCCACTGAGCTAACATACCAGCCAGAGGGTAGGGTTCTTTACAAAGGTTAGGCAGGCTAAGGAAAGCCACAGGGCTAGCAGCAAAAAGGAGCAGTATTAATCATTGCCCCAAAGAGGAAAGTTGCTGTAGCTAGATCACAAGACCTGAGTCTCTAGGAACACAGCCGTTCAAACCAATTGTTATGGTTTGAATAAGAAATGCCCCCCCCCACACACACACACATACATACACACATGCTAATGTGTCTGGTCCCTAGCCGAGGTGGGGGATGGGGGGGACTGTTCCCTAGCTATTTTGGAAGGATTGGGGAACTTTAGGAGAAGGAGGTCACTGGAGGAATGCCTTTGAAGATGATAACTGGTCCCTGGTCTCTCTGTTCCTGTATGTCACGAAGCAGCTGAAGAGATTCCTCTTTTACATGCTCCAGCATTATGATGGTGAACCAGGTCACCACAGTCACAAAAACATGGGACCAAGAGACCACAGGATGACCCTTTGAAAAGCATGAGCTGAAATACAATTTTTCTGTTACATAGTGTGGTCACAACCATGAAAAAGTAACTAATACACCAACTTGATGCCCATCTAGTTGGGCAATCCCCAATGTCATCTTTCCCATCCCTCTGGCTTCCAGTCAGTTCTCCCTTATTGGTGGAGCTCAACAGGAAGCAAGACATCAGAGAGACTTTGATGCATCTGTAAAAAAAATTTGGCTTTTGGGGTTCACAACATGGTAGAGAAATATGAAGAGTTCATCAACAGGGAAAAAAATGAAGATGAGTCAGAGCCTACCTCTAGGAAGTAAAGATGGCTCCATAAATTGATTCCAGATCTTTTAGGAAGAGAGTTAATGTTCCAAATGGGGTAAAATGCAAGGGGGGGGAGGGAAGGAAGGGGAAGAGAAAGAAGGGGAGGGGAAGGGATGGGAAGAGAGGGGAAGGGAAGGGAGAGGAGAGGCTATTTGCCAAGCCTTGTTCCCTGGAGGCTGCCTTGCCCAGAGGTAGAAAGAGAAGTTTATTTCTGGCTCAGATATATGCTCACAGAAACCCTGGCCAAATTTGTTCTAGTTGCTAATGGTGCATTCACTCTTTATATCTTTCCTGAACCTTGCACCATAGTCAGAGGATAAATGAGAGAAATTCAGAAAGATAATAGAAGTAGAGACAACAAAAACAACACAGTTGTTTAGCCTTCACATTTAAAATAACTCTTCCTCTCCTATGCTGAATCTCATTCAAACCCAAGAGCCACACCTGGGTCAAACTGGATGAAGCTTTTCTTCCCTGTGGAGCTGAGTGAAACTTAGAGAGCTAGGACTAAAATCCCAAATCCTCTCCTTTTTACAGAATACACATTTTAAAATACAATAAAAGCCTACACATTTAAGTACTGAGTTAGACAGCCAGCACCAATTCACCTGTCTCCTGGGTAACAGAGCAGTAATTCTTCCTCTTGGGATCTGCTGCCAATCTCAGTTTATACCCTTCAGCCCAAGGAGAGGCATGCAACTCAGGCATGCCCATTCTGAATATTGCCATCATGGCTGGTCCAGGAAGGAGCACATGACCCAGCCAAAAGCAGTGAGGGACAAGGCAACATGCACAGCAGAAGGGCCATGAAGAGCCTCACATTTTTCCCTTTGGTCTTGAACATGGAAGAGGTATGTCTAGGCTTAGTGGCTGCCATCTAGCTCCCATAGGGAATGAGACAATGAAGCCAATGTGAGTGGTAGGGAAGCTAATAAATGACTCACAACAGGATCCTAGTGACATTATTTGAACCTCTGGATGGAGTGACAGGCTTGAACTTTTTGTTTGCTTGAGTCTATTTATATTCTCCCCATCCCTAATCCTGTTCTGGGGATTGAACCCAGGGCCTTCAGCATGCAAAGTATGTACTGTTCCACTGAGTTATACCCCCAGCCAGCACATATGTAAGGTTTTTTTTGTTGTTTGTTTTTTAAATTTAGACAGCTTGAATTGCATCATCTGTCACTTACAGCTAAAATATCTTGGCTAGTTCAGGTAATTTCTTTCCTTTTCTGTTTCATTAGCCATATGCTGATGCAGGGACCCTCAGAAGGTCTATCTCCAGAGATGGAGCCACAGGAATCCAATCAGTGCCATTCTGTGGCTCATCACCAACTCTTCTCAGCAGCCTAGAAACATTAGAAAAGGTGCCATACCCAACTGTCTACAATAGAGTACCCTACTATGAAGACTTGCCTAGCCTTGTGAGGACGTTATTCAGCATAATGGAAAACATACTCTACTTAGTAGAGGTAGAACTGTGTTAGTATTTTGTTGTACATCTGCATCTGATAGAAACTGATAATGAAAAGAAGAATCCTAAGCCAGGCACTGGTAGCTCATGCCTGGAATCCACGCTTATTATCCTAGACTCTCAGGAGACTCAGATCTGAGGATCACAGTTCAAAACTAGCCTAGGAAGGAAAGTTCATGAGACTGTTAGCTCCAATTAACCAGCAAAAAGCCAGAAATGGAGCTGTATCCCAAGCAATAGAACACCAGTTTCCAGTACAAAAGCCAAGGGACAGTACCCAGGCCATGTGTTCAAACCCCAGTATAGTCACAGGAAGAAACAGGAAAGGAAAGGAAACAAAAAGGAAGAAAAGAGGAGGAAAGGGAAGGGAAGGGAAGGAAAGGAAAGGAAAGGGGACTCCTGATAGCAATAATATTCTTTTGTCCCATGCATGAGACACAAGTCCTCCCCTTTGGTCTGCCTGTGACAATATCAATTGTAAAGATTGTGTGCCCTGACTGGCTTAGAAATACCAGAGTCTATCCTGGAACTCAAAGTGGGGCCAGCTTCTTTGAGTCACAATGAGAAGGGACAGAGTCCCAAATTTCAATTCTGTGAAGAAAGAAGAAATAGAGAGTAGACACTTGGTAAGATGAAGAACGACATAGCCACTATTTGAGTATGTGGCTCTGAGCATATTCTTCTAATTCTTTGGGCCTTGGTTCCGGGTTAGCAAATTGAAGAGGACAAAACTAAAACATCAACAGTCCCTTCCTACTGTAACATGCTATGACTCTGTTAGCTCCCAGCACAAAACAGGAAGATCGAGTGGATCATATGATGAAGAATGGAAAATTGATGACAGTGGCGATTGCTCATGCTCATTCATTCCATGCTTGCTCACTTTGGGAAAGAGATCTTGATGGGATACAGATGTGTCCTACTTTAAGAAAACCCCAAAACAAAAACAAAAACACAGAAAGGAAGAAAAGAAAAGATCTACAAAACCCACAAACTTAGGTGGGATGGGATGGCACACCATGTTAGGATTTCCTGTAGCTCTCTTTTCTCTTTTCTATTTACTTCCAGATCCTAAGATGCAATGGTGTCATTAACTCTGAAGAAATTGCTCTTGAAATCTTTTGGGTTTTCTCTTTTTGTTATGTTTGAGGAATGTGTTCCCCACACTGGAGAGGGCATCACAAGCTGCCTTGTGTAATGAGGAGGGAAGAGGAACTAAGGATTCTTTCCAAGAAATGTGTAGAAAAACAACCTTCCTGCGCAGCAGCATTCAGCATAAATCAATTTTACATCCTGTATGTTTTAATAGCTTCTCTTATCACTTCTGGACCTTCTTAAAGACACTTGTATCCAAACAATGGATGTTCTCCATTTCCTCTGATATTTGTCCTTCTTCTTTGGCATAGTCCACAGTCTGGAGGATTAGGAAACAGCAGAGCAAATAGATCCATTGGTTCTACAGCCAGAATTTCATCCCCAAACCTACCAACTTCTGAGAGCATTTGCATGAAGCAGCCTTATTCCAGTCTGGCTTTCAGCACCTTTTTCTCCCAGGAGGGTTTTCAGCCCCCCCTCAGAGGCTCTCCTACCTTCTACCTGGACCTCAACCTTGATGTCACTTTCTTCATATACACAAGACCACCAAGTGCCAGGACCTCTGCCAATATCCATATTCTCCCATGACATTGCTTCCCCTCTTCTAGCTCCAACCAGACCCACAGTCTCCAACCCTGGCCTACCAGAAGAGTTCAGAGGAATTTCCAGGCTCAAACAATACATCATGGGGTAGATCAGGGTCCTTCAAGCTTAGCATGCTTTCCCCAAAAGAATAGACTGACTTGGACAGGTTTGGAATTCACAAAATGGTGTCCCATGGCTCTAGTCCTCAAATGCATTCCTTGGCATTCAATATCCTCACAATTGAGATATTCTCTACATGATTCCTAATGTCTTACCCCCATCTCCACTCCCCCCCCCACCACCACAAAGAAAATTAAGAAAAGTTCTGGCAACATCAGGAAAGATTAACTTGGCAACAACCAACCAGAGCTGGGTTCATGGTACCTGTAAGAGTGGTCCCTTGCCTGGACCCTTGCTAGACCTTGCTGTGTATTGGTCCTGTGTCCTCCAGCACTTACCTGCCTGCCTACTCACAGGTAGCCATTTCACCACTGCCCATAATTTTATTCTTTATACAATCACATAGAGCAGGGGATATGTATGCTAACTTCCCCCAGCACCAACCAAAACAACAAGCAAAAGATTCCCACAAGTAGCTTCATAATGAAGCCATATTCGTCAGTGGTAGTGCATGAGACTAGCATGACAAGGCCTGGGTTCAATCCTTACCAACAAAAGGGGGAGGAAACGAAAGTAGAGGAGGAGAGGAGCAGGGGGAGAAGGAAGAGGAAGAAAGAAAAACAGTGGAAGAGAAGGAAGAGACAGAGGTTTCAAATTCATGTTCTGTGGCATATAGAAAGCCAGTTTGAGCAATGATGACCAGTTTAAACAAAGTCTATGTTTTCTTTTTAGGTATTTTATTGTTGTTTTGTTTTCTGATCGGATCATTATAAATACAAGGGGAGATTTTCAATTCCTAGTGCTAGGATATACCTCATACCACATACTTTTGAGCTGTTAAGGTAAGCCCCAAGTGTCAAGGGAGCTTAAACCTCAGATTGTTCTATTGTGTCCCCAAGGCTGAGCAGTGCCTCTAATGTGCCCTCAAATCACTAACTGCTCAAGCTTGATGGAGGACAGGGAAAAGGGAGACAAGCTCACCATTTTCCCACTCCTGACTGGAAGAATAAAGTTGTTGCCAGATCTTTGAAGTCTAATGATTCCTGGGACATATGCAGAAGAGAAGGTGTTATTCTTTCTCAAAAAGGATCCCGAGCTTTATTTATGGAACTAGTGGAAATGGAAACTTATTCCTAACAACTCTGAATTAAATGATGCTCTTGTTCTCTTTTAAGATACTCCCCCACCTTCTTTAAAAACTTTCCTGGGAAAGGGTCACAATATGTAGCCCAGGATGGCCTCAAACTCAAGGTTCTCCTGCCTCAGCCTCCTCAATGCTAAAGTTACAGGCGAGTGTCTCCACACTTGGCTGCAAGAAAGCCTAGTACCTGTTCATCTTATACAGATCAGACTTACTTCTGAATGTACCTCTGTGATCAGAGCTGTTTAATGAGCTCCTTACCAGAAAGTCCCTAAAATTATTTTATTATGATGAAGACTTATTTAAAGGAAGGCCAGAGAGGACAAGTAAAGTGTTGCAAATACTCATTCAGGCAAGAGAAACACTGGAGAAATTCCAGGCCTGGTCTCAGCCAAGGGAGAATCCACATGTGGCCTTAACTGAGACTAAATACAGGCACCACAAGTCATCTCAGGCAGCCTCGGGACATTTAAGGTGAGACAGTCACTTAGTCCAAGACATAACCTGTTCTGTTAAAAGCATTCTTAAATGTTCTTCAACCTCTGACTTTTGGGACTCACAATATTCTAAGAATCTAAGACTAAAGATTGGAAGAAAGGAAAAATATCCCTACTACTAACTTAGAAATATTTGATCATTCCTTCAGCTAGGGCTGAAGATGAATGCTATATTGCCTTCCAAGATTCCTACATGTGCTTAAGGATTGTTTGGTCATTCCTTGAATGATGTGTGGAGATGAAATCTCATATTGGCAATCAAAAGGTTGTTGTTGTTCCCTGTTATATTAGATCTCAAATTAACTTCAAGGCTTCAAAAGCACTGTGTGTGTGTGTGTGTGTGTGTGTGTGTGTGTGTGTGTGTGTGTGTGTGTGTCCATATCTGTGTCTGTGCTCTGGTGCTGGAACTTGAACTTAGGTCCATACATGCCCTAAATTTTTTCACTTGGTGCTCTAGCCTTGAGCCACACTTCCACTTCTGGCTTTTTCTGTTTAATTGGACATAAGAGTCCTCAGCTTTGTCTTCATATGCTGGATTTGAAGTGTGATCCTCAGATCTCAGCCTCCTAAGTAGCTGGGATTACAGATATGATTCACTGGTGCTCATTTATTAAGCATTATCAATCACTAAAAATATTTGTGAAGTAGCTAGTGTATTCGGTGAACAAAAAGTTTTAGTCTCTAGGTTCTAGCTGGTACTTATCAAATGTCAACTGATTGATAGAGTAATTCATTTATAAGAATTAATCAGAGAACAGATGAAGGGCACACTCAGCAGCCACCACCCACATGCTGGCATCATTAAATGGAAAATGATAGTCAGTTTCCTTTCCTTGTTGTCACCTAATCACCACTAAGCAAACACTTATGGCTTCCAAGTCCACTGTTAAGCCTATAAGCACATTGCCATAAATCCTGCTCAGTCCAGAGTCCCATCTCCTCTCAAGCAAAGCTGCTAAGAAAATGACTTAAGGCATGTAAACTAGTACAACCATTCTGGACAGCAGTCTGGAGATTCCCCCCAAAAGAACTAACATAGATCTTCCTACAACCCAGCCATACCACTCCCTGGCATCTACCCAGGATAACACAAGCCAGGTTTCCATAAAGACACGTGCACACCCATGTTCATTGCTGCATTATTCACAACAGCCAAGGTACAGAAACAGTCCAGATGCCCTACAAAAACTGTGTTACCTATACACAATAGACTTTTACATTACATTAGAAAGAATAATATTATGTCAATTACAGGGAAATAGATGAACCTAGAATGAATCACGTTAAATGAGGTAGGTCTACTTCACAGAGACAAACAGCACATGTTTTCTCTCATACACAGAAGCTAGATCTAAAGTACACCAGTGCATGATAAATTTATCCAGGACTCTAGGCATTCATCTATAGTGAGACCAAAGGAAGATACTCTTAGGGAAGGAACACAAAGGTGCCTATATGCCTCTGATCATATCATATAATATTCATCAAAATGAATTCCAGGAAATGGAAACAAGAGGTCTTCTCAAAGAAGAAAGAAAAGAAGGAGCAACAAAAGGAGGAGGAAGAGGAATAGAAATAGGAGGAGGAGGAGGAGGAGGAGGAGGAGGAGGAGGAGGAGGAGGAGGAGGAGGAGGAGGAGGAGGAGGAGGAGGGACAGGAGGAAGAGGAAGAAGAGGAGGAGGAGAAAAAGAAAGAGAAGAGAAAAGAAAAGAGGGAAGGGGAGGGGAGGGGAGGAGAGGGGAGGAGAGAGGAGAGGAGAGGAGAGGAGAGGAGAGGAGAGGAGAGAAGAGAAGAGAGGAGAAAAGAAAATGAAAGGAAAGAAAAGAAAAGGACTTGGGCCAAATGACTGACATGTGTTGGCAGAGAAGTGCCAGGATATATGCAGAACAGTGGGATGCCACTAGCACAAGGCAAGGCACTAGGGACAGGATACAAAGCATGCAAAAAAAAAAAAAAAAAAGTATGTGCTCACTGTTACCTGGGAAACCATTTGACTGTCATTAATCTTGACCCTTAAGCTAACATGTGCTAGTAAAGGAATCCACTAGGCCAGTCAGGTTCTGCAGAACTACTTCAGGGCAGGTGCCAGAACTGTTATTCACCTGCAATCAAACATGGAGCATGAAAGATGTCATCAACAGCTCAAACACTTCGCATTAAATGTTAGAGAAGCTCAACAGAAATTGACCTAAACCAGAAGGGACTGGACTGGCTTTAAGTTGCAATGTTGGCTGGATCTTACGTACTCAAAAGTGGCTGTGCAGTTAGTTGTCTCCACCCCTCAACTCGTGGTGACAGTACTCACAGGCTCATGGCCTATGCATTTAGCATCCCCAGATAGCTCTAGCAAGAAAGAATCAGGGACTGACTCCCATGGGACCACTGCATTAATATCTCCCTCTTTCATCCAATACTGTGATCAGGAATATGTAGATCCCCCCTCTCCCATCACTAGCCTGCTCTCTGGTACATGTCCTCTTCTCTCTCATGGACTTTTCACTCTTGGTCCACTTATACTACAAGGGCTAAAAGTTACAGGAAATAGTACCCCAAAAAATTGGGGAGGGGGCTAGGAATGTGACTCAATGGTAGAACACTTGCATAGCATGTGCAAGGCCATGGGTTTGATCCCCAGTACTGGAAAAGTATGAATGAAATGGTTCCTGGAATGGACACTGAGTAGCAAAAACAACTGCTCTCCAATCCACTGACTGTACTGGCCTGGTCTGGGTATCTGGGGTTAGGAGACTTGTTCTTACCCTCCTCTTCATCACTGAATTGATTTCCCATGTCTGGAATTTAACCAGCAATTTGAGAAATCATTTTTTGAAATGAATGAATGGATCCAGCTGAAGGCATAAAACATGAACACTTCAATATCCTCCATTGTCTGGTGATAATCTTAAACGTAAAATATAAATGCAATGATGTGAAAATATAGAAATCAATTTGGGGGAAGCCCTAAGAAAGAAGCCAGTCTTGAAGATGAAGGGGAAGGCAAGGGATATCTTCCTGGCTGGGACACAACATAGCACAGCAATAGGATCAGACAAGCATCCAGGGCTGGAAAGAAAACCTGCCAGGTTGAGCTTCATGCAGAGAGGTAGGCATGGTGGGGCAATTGTGATCTGGTATGGCTGATGAGCTGGAACTTTGCCCCATGGATCCTAGAGGGAGATTTGGCCGTGGAGAGGAAGAGGAAGAATTCTGTATGGAACAGGATGAGTGAACAGTGTCAGCCAGAAGCAGAGAGTAATGATGCCAGCACTGCCTTGGAAAGATAAGCCTGAGGGTGGCTGGAGGGTTGGAGTAAAGATGAAAGCACAGAGTTCTTGGGAAACCCATTACCAGGTGATGTGTTACCAGGTGAGCAGGGTCACAGCTTAACCCCAGAAGCCAATCCACCATCTCACTGTCTTCACCCACTATGCTTTCTTGCTCCTATTGTTGTAGAGCTGACTCCATCTTGATAATTAGGTCAACCTGACCCCAAAATTGATTCTGTACATGGCTTGTTATTTTCTCCACCCTCTGTGTCAACCTCCTACATCTGTGCCACACTTGCTCGTTTGTTGCTTACTCTATCCCCTGCGCCAAGCCCCTACATCTGTGCTACGCTTTTACCTTTATAAACCTTACTAACGGAAGGGTCAGGGCTCTCAATCCAGATCCACTGCATCGGTGACGGTTGTGAGTCCAAACTCCAGCTTGCAATAAAGACTCGTGCATTTGCATCGGAATCGGCTCCTTGGTGGTTTTTAGGGACCCCAAATCTGGGCATAACATTATTTATCTGCCTTCATTTTTTGTTTGTTTTGTGCTTTGTATCTTCATGTTTGCTTGTTTGTTTGTTTTGGTGCCCTTACATGTACCATTGAGATACATCCCCAGCCCTTAGATTTTTGAGACAAGGTTTCGTTGTTATAGCCTCCTGCCTCGATCTCCCAAACGCTGGATTAAAAGCCTATTCTACCACACCCAACCTGCCTCTACTTCTTAAAAGCATGTCCTATACTTGATGCTTATAAACGGAAGGAGGCTCTATTGAGAGAAGCTATGAAGAGCACAGAGAGCAAGACCAAGCTTTGCTAAGAAACACATAAGGAAAATGTACCGGGATACGATCAATTGTGCGGGACTCCAGGCATCCACGCATAGTGAGACCAAAGGAGGATACTCTAAGCAGAGGGAGGGACACAAAAGTGCAATGCCTATGTGCCTCTGATCATAGAAAATAAGATCCATAGAAATGAACTCCGAGAAATGGAAACAGATTTGTTTTTCTTTGTTGCTGTTTTTTTTTGTCTCCTTTGTTCATTTATCTGTATTTGGAGAGTAAGGGAGTATAGAGAAATGAAGGGACAAAGGATGAACAATGCAGCAGGGGTACTCACTAGACATGACATTGAGAATGAACTATACAGCTTGTGGGTGGCGATGGGAGGGAAAAATTGGAAGAGAGGAGGGAAGGCATGACATTGCCCCAAAAGAAATGTACACATTACCTGACTTATTAAACTGAAACTCCCCTGTATATCACCTTCATAACAACAATTTTAAAAAGGGTTTTTAAGTTAGAGAGGGAGTGCACCAGGCACCCGTGGTTCACATCTGTAATCCTAGCTACTCAGGAGGCTGAGATCTGAAGATTGTGATTCAAAGCCAGTCTGGGCAGAAAAGTCTGTGAGACTCTTATCTCCAATTAACCACCAGAAAACCAGAAGTGGCACTGTGGCTCTAAGTGGTAGAATACTAGCTTAAGGTAAAAGAGCTCAAGGACAGCACGCAGGCCCCAAGTTCAAATCCCACAATCAACAAAAGAAAAAAAAATTTTTTTCTAAAAAGAGACTAAACACCTTTCAACTGCTTGTCAGGCCCAGGAGATACCACAAGCTCCACTGTCTTCTGAAAGATTCCCACCACTAGAGGGAGAGTGGACTGCCAGAAACCACCATCCTTCAACCCACTATCCTGCAAAATGCAGCTTTGAAACACACTTGCAGGTGCAATATCAATTTAGTGAAGCTATCTAGCAGTTTCTTTTTTACCAATAAAATAGAAAAGAAAAATCACCAATGTTAATATCAGAAGATAACAAGTAGATATTGTTTCAGAAAGCCTGTTGGTTTTGTCATATAATTACATCTGCATAGATACCCTGGGTCTGAAATATATTTCTCATTGTGGTTCATATCTATCTCTGAGAAAAGTTTAAGAAGCACTGCCCTGAAGGATGTGGGAGGAAGGAAAGCTTCTTAGACAGATAATAACAGGTATCTATGAGTTAGAGGAATCAACCTACCAAGTGACCCCACCCTGATAAGAATTTGTATAATTTCTCAACTTTTCCTCCTCCTGTGGTCATTACATACAGCCACCTCATATGAGGTCAAGCATGGGCTTCCTCTCCCAGACCTAAATTGACTTGCTTAGCTCTCGTCTCAAGAAACAGTATTTACCACAACTGCCCCCAAGGCTTTTTCTGGCTTCTCTCTGTGACTGAATCCTGAACTACTACTCTAGCTCTTACCTACAGACACGTATTTCCAAATAACAAGTACATTCTCTCTGTGGATGCCAGTCTGAAACTCAGCTCATCATCTCCGGACAAAGAGATGCTAAGCCAAGCTCTGGTGGCTCACACCTGTAATCCTAACTACTCAGGAGGCTGAGATCTGTAAATTGCAGTTCAAAGCCAACCTGGACAGGAAAGTCTGTGAGACTCTCACCTCTCACTAGCCACCAGAAAAGCGGAAGTGATGCTGTGGCTCAAAGTGGTAGAGTGTTAGCCTTGAGCAAAATATCTCAGGGATCTCCCAGGTCCTGAGTTCAAGACCCATGACAGAGAGAGAGAGACAGAGATAGAGAAAGGCTAAACGCTCAAGTTCTGAATTCTTTTTTTTTTTTGGTCAGTCCTGGGGCTTGGACTCAGGGCCTGAGCACTGTCCCTGGCTTCTTTTTGCTCAAGGCTAGCACTCTGCCACTTGAGCTACAGCGCCACTTCTGGCCATTTTCTGTATATGTGGTGCTGGGGAATCGAACCCAGGGCCTCATGTATATGAGGCAGGCACTCTTGCCACTAGGCCATATCCCCAGCCCCTCAAGTTCTGAATTCTTTATCTTGGCACTTCTATCCTCTCAGGGACTGTGATAAAAGTGAACATGGCCGAATTTCCTTCCCCCTCTGCCATCTTCAGACCCTTTTACTTCTCCCTTCCTCTCATTTGTCTAGCCTACTTTTCCCTCCCAGTCACCCCATTCTAGGTGACTTACCAGCACTTCTTCTGGATTTCCTGGTTTTCATTTTGACTTCTTAACCACACACACATCCATTCCATGGCCAAAAGCTTCTGCACCAAGACACAGATTGAATCATGACATTGACTGGCTCTGACTCAGAAATACACAACAATGCTTCAAGAACAATGAGATAAAATACAAGTATGTAATCCTGGGGTTTCAGGCCCAAGCCAGGAATGACAAATGATTCCATTTCTAATAACATTCTCAATTAATTCCCAGTAATTTCTTGGCCAACTGTATTGAGAAAGATTCTGAGACTTCATATGGACTCAGCAGGAAAGGTTTACAAGGAACACAAAGTGGAAGTAAATATTTCTGATCTATGTTCAGTCTATTTTTTTGCTTCTTCCTGTGTCCTTTGGTATTAATAACTTAGCCACAAGAACTAATTGCTATTGCCTAGATGGGCCATATAGTTCTATTTGTCACAAAGATGGTCCATGTTCATGATTCCTTTCTCTCATTGGCTAGAGTAATCCTGCTCTAACATTCTCCTATGAGGGTCTTCAACTTGGACCTCCACAGTTCACTATTTATACCTTGTCAGAGCATGCACCAGCCTTCCTTTGCATTACAAAAATAATGTATGTATATTGCATGCATGTGTATATTGGGTGAGTTCCTACCTCCCTCACTAGATAATAATTTCTTTGGAGGCAGTGAACATGTATTACTCATCTCTCCACTCTTAGATTTCAGTCATTAACTTAAACATGGAAGGCATTCAATGGCAATTTATAGAATGAATAAGCTACTTAACCTCTATTCTGATGGTTAGACTTGAACAAAATAAAAATACCATAAGGAATCTCTTGAAACCTGAACCACCTCAGAAATAAATCTACTTTTATGGAAATCTCCCTGTGAAAGCCAGGTATGGTAGCAAACACTTGCAATCCCAACACTTGAGAGACTGAGGCAGAGGATCAATGATTTAAAGCCATCCTGGTAGATAGTGAGACTTGGTCTCAAATAGGCAAAAACAAACATAAATTTCTCTGTTGACATGAGGGAGCAAAACCCACAAGATAACAGTTCCCAAACCATGATGTAATATAACTGAAAATTGAAGGGAAGAACCTCTTTCACTTACAAATGACTCTGCCAGTACATATGACAAGTGTTATGGCCCTTTCACTAATGAGTTTCAGAAGATGTCTTGCCCAATATTACATGAACTCCCCATAAAAAGTATATGCCAAACCACAGCTCACACAAAGTTATGTTCCTCCTGCTTCCCTCATGTGTTTTTGGTACCTTGTAGTACAAGTAAAATAATTTACTACTCTAAAAAAAATAATAAATAGGGGATTGGTGCTGTGCCTCAAAGTGGTAGAGTGCTAACCTTGAGCGAAAGAGCTCAGGGACAATACATAGGCCCTGAGTTCAAGCCCCACACTGACTAATAATAATGATGATTATTATAGTACCAAATGTGATGACTCATGCCTATAATGCCAGCTACTCAGGAGCTGGAAAAAACGGAGATTTTAGTTTGAGTCCAGACCACGAGAGTTATTGAGATCCCTATCTCACAAAGTAGACCATCAGTAGATGTACACAGCTATAATCTAAGCTATTCATGTGAGGAAAGTCAGAGAATTACAGTTCCAAGACAGCTGTAATAAAAGTGTGAGACTCTATCCAAAAAGCAAACTAAAGCCAAAAGAGCTGGAAGCATCGCTCCTGTAGCTCATGGCTTGTGGCTCAAGCACTCTACTGCTTACCTAAGCAAGCTAGAGACCCTGAGTTCAAATCCCAGTACTGCCAAAAAAGTTAGTAATAATGAGAATGATAATAATAATAATAATCACTTAGGTTTAACAGTATACCTAAGCATCTGGTAGCCTCAGATACTTATGAGGTTGAAATAGGAGGACTGCTTGAGCCTAAAATCTCAAGTTCACCCTGAGCAACACAGTGGGGCCTCACCTCTTAGAACTAAAAAAATGATGATATTGTACCACTTGTAAATAAATGGACTTAGGAAAATTGTGAAGTAAGTCAGGCCCAGAGAGACAAAGGATGCATGTTTTCCCTTCTATGTGGAAGCTATATTGAGCTTATAAACTTATAAGTAAATATGTTGAGTGGTACGCAAGTGTATATAAATGTATTAACTGAAATATGGTGGATTCAAAGGTGATCTCAAATTGTGTGATTCTTTAGAAGTTCAGCAAAATAAAAGCAGTTACTCAGAAGGGTGGCATGGGCCCAAGGGGAAAAGGCATAAACAAATAAAGAGGAGAAGAGAAGGGAAATGCAGTCAAGAATCCAATGTATATCCTACAAAATTAAAAAGAGTAAGTGAAGGGGTAGGTAGAGGAGGGATGGGTGAGAATGTTGGAAGGGGTGACGTTGATCAAGATATATAGTATTCATGAATTGCTTTGTTAAATGGCAACTCCTTTGTACAACTACTTAAAGATAAAAAGAAAAAATAATTCTAAAATTAAAATAAAGAATGATGATTTAGAAAACCAGACCACTGTGCCATACAGTAGCCAGTCTCACTCCCTGGCCATGCGCATAGCCTCCTAAAACTTCGGTGTCCTCAAGGTGAGACAAGATGAAGACAGTTGTAAAGAGAAATTTCAAGCCACCTAACCAAGCATTAAAAGCTTCTCTCCCCAGTCATTTGTATGGAGGTGAACGACCCCAAGTCCTTGTTATCAATTCTCTCCAGGCATAGCAGCACATTGGGGAACATGGTTTATAAAATTACAATAATCTGAACAATTGAGAAGTCAAAAGCCTCGGTGACTATCTTTCTTTCCTTTATAGGAAAACAGCTTTTATTGTTGTTGTCTCTCCAACGCCTAAGGGGCAGGGGGGTGGGGAGGAGAGAAATTGAAGAGAGACAGTGACAGACTTGTTAATTTCCAGAGTCCATGCCAAGTCCTGTAAAGGAAGGACATCACAGGCGTTTTGTTCTTCCAAGAAGTATAATGCTTGGTTTTATTTCTTCTTTCTTTTTCTTTCTTTCTTTCCATTTCCAGCAGTGAAAGGCAAATGGCCTGAGCCCAAATCCCAGGCAACACCATGATTTCCACAATTCAGGGGTTATCTTCCCTGTCTTTTCCCTCTGTGTCTGTGTGGTTCCTCAAACAAAGTGGACTGGAAAAGTTCAAGCTCAGTTCACAGAAGAGAACATTCTGTACTCGGCAAAACAGGCAGGGCTGCTCTGTGTAAAACAAGATCAACAGGCTGATCTCAGCTGCAACCCAGCAGCAGCAGGCACCCCAGCCAACCCCGGGGCCCTGGCTTTGAATCCCTGGGCTGTCAGAGGCATACTGTGCAGTGGGCTGCGAAGGTGGTCCAAGTGCCCATAAACACGTCACTCAGATGACATTAATTAAGTCACTAATTCTTCTCCCCAGAGGGACTGGGGAAAGTATGTGGCATGCTCTCTCTCTCTCTCTCTCTCTCTCTCTCTCTCTCTCTCTCTCTCTCTCTCTTCCTCCTTCCCTCCCTCAGTTAATTACAGCTGAAACATTTCCAAGGAAACAGCCCCCTGTGTGTGCACTTTGGCTTGGCATTGATTGGCGCTTTACAATCTGTTTGGATGTTACAATAATCAGATGACAGCAGTAATGCTAAATTCACTGCCACTGCCTGATCGGGCTAAGAAGAGAGAGGGGAAGGAGGCAGGGAGGGAGGAGAGAAGAGCCCATGTTAGAGTCAAATTCATTGTTGTCTCCCCTACCCACCTCACCTTCATCTCCTAGCTTTTCTATCTCCCAGATCCAAAGCTTTTTCATGCTGCTGGTGGTATTTAGCAAGCAATTCAGTACAGAGTGGATGCTTATTTGGTTCCAGAGCCTGTCCATAAAATAATAAAAATCATACCTCAAGCAAGGTTTGTCTAGAAAAATTAAAAAAAAAACAGGTATTGAAACCAGAAGATGGAAGACAGACAGAAAGAGGAAAGCTGTGTGGAGTTCTGGGAGGGCCCATGGGCAGTTCTGAATCCAGGGGGTCATTTCGAAGCAGGACACTGCAGATGGCTGGAACTGAGCTGCTGCTCCCAGTGTTCCCTCCAGATTCAAGTCTAGCCTTTCTGCAAGAGGAAGAAACCATTTTAAAAATAAAATAAGAAAGCAATACGCACAACTGCTCAACTGAGAAGTGTGATGGGCCCCCTGCCTCTTCTATTTTTAATTAATTTATTTGTGTTGTTTTTTTTTTTTGAGACAGCACCTCTTGGCATCAGAGCTCCATCTTCATATCTCAGTCTCCCAAGTACTGGGATTATGGGTAGGAGCTACTATGCCTGGCTTTCTCAAGCTTCCTTTAAAAGTAACCCCAACTTGCTCTACTGTAGGACATGGAGAATATGAGGTGTGAGGCATAGTGGAGAGAAACACAAATCAAGATCCCTGGCATTACATTCTGTTTGACAGGCCATGACTGTGACATTAGACAAGTTCCAAGACCTTGTGCCCATCAGCCCCTGGGCTCTCCACAGTGAACTAGGAAGAGAATACTGATTTGTAGAACTATTGCCTAAAATGAAATTTAAGGAAATAATAGGTGTGTTTGCTTGGCATAGAGTGAGTTATCTAATCAATAGTAACCATTGTGATTTTTAACCTAACTGGGGTCAGAGAAAGCTGTTAACAGGGTGTCAATTCAGAACCTCCACCAGCCTGTCTTCTACAGTATTGTTCCATTGTTCATGTTTTCATAGTTTATTTATTTAGTGAATATCCATTGGCCAGCTACACATGGCATGGTGGTTTTTGCCAGGCACGAGGCCCCAGGGCAGCAAAGCCTTGTCCTCAAGAAGCTTCCTCACCTCTCTGGTATGGGTGGTTGACAAGAGACAGTAACCTGGGGGACAGGTAGCAGAGCTTCCTGGCAGCCTGCCCTGCCCTTCCCTTTTCATACCCATGCTTGCTTCTTCTGGTACCAAACAATGTCAATGGCTGTTATAGGCAATCCAGAGGACAGGAAGAGGTGAGGCATGCCAGGAGCAGAGGATGGTTGGTCAGGAACAGCCCCTGAGTTAAGACGTTCTCGGGATTGCTCTTCCAGAATGTAAACACTCATTCTCACTTCAGGACCAGAACTCTTGCCAAGACTTGGAAAAACAAGTTACACAAGCACCTTTGGAGTCTCTGGGCATGCCAGGGCACAGCTGCTGCTACACACCAGGGCGGGAGGTGAGGGGCGGCCTCAAGGATTCAGTCAGTGACAAAGCACCTGCCCATACACAAAATTCTCACTGGGCCAGAAGTGCAGTCAAGCACAAGGCTTTGAGCCACCACAACAAGATAATTTCACAACTTCCCTTCTGCCAACTCTGCTATGATCCTGGAGCTCAAGAGGCCAACCATTCATAGGCCATTAGACCTAAGGCCCAGGCCAAGTTGGATTTCCATGGAACTGCTCACTGGAATGTTCTGAATTCCTTCTTCCCTATGGAGATCACCTCTCTGGCTCTACCCCCTAGCCCTCTCACTGAGGAATTTTGGCCGCAGAGAGACTGTCTCAGAAACATTGTGCCCCTTTGATGTCCTCTAGTCAAGGATCCTGCCAAGTCACACATGAATTCAGAAGGCCAGAGCATATATAGGAGAGGAAAAATCTGAAGAATCAAGAAACATAAATCCAAGGACTATGCAAGGAACTGAGATCCCAGAGGGAGTGAATGAAGGGAAGGAGTTCCTGGAGAATTAAACAAGATTTCACACCAGCCCACGTGCATCTGGTGGGAAAAGAGACTTGAGGGAGTGATGTTTGCTGATCATTCATTATGTGCCAAGTGCTTCAAATATATTCTTTTATTTAATCCCCACAGTAATCTTGGGTGGTAGGTAGATGAAGAAACTAAAACTCTAAGATCTTAAATAACTTGCCTAAGGTCCTATAGCCAAGGACATGACAAAGCTTGCACTTAAACCCAAATCTCAGGTTTCTTTCATCACAATATTCTGCCTCTTCATATGCAAAATTCCCATTAAACACTCCTGGAACCATCTTATACTTTTATTCCAGCTATTTAATAACTGAAATCTCAAGGTGTTTGTGTTTATGTTTTTGTTTTTTGGCTGTGCTAGGGTTTGAATTTAGGACCTCATATTTGCTAAAAAGGCTTTCTAACACCTGAACCATGTTCCACCCAAGCCCTTAAATTCTCATACCAAATTCCACTCTCTAGTCTTACATATCTTTCTCTATCTCAGTATATATCATCAGTAATCAATGATTATTGAACATCCATGAGATGCTAAACTATGCTCCACAGGACACAGAAAGGTAAGTTGAACATAGCACTGCCTTTAAGGAAATTCTAGCCTGTCTAGATAGCATATGTCATATAGCATTAACAAATAAACCTCTGAATCTTAATGGATTCACATAACAAAAGTTATTTCCTATCTTCACCACATGCCCAATAGGATCAGCTGGATCTTTACTCACTGACTCAAGAATCTAGGCTAATTTGATGTTCCTGAATAACTTAAGTTAGACAATGACAAACCTACCAAAGTCTGGTAATGGAGGAAAACCTGAAAAATGAGTAACATCCCTAATAATGACAGGCCCAGAGACTCATTTCCCAAATTCCACACAACAGTGAAAGACCAAATAATTCAGTACTCTCAGAAATATTCAAGCTTTTTAATCTAAGAACTCAACAGAGAAAGAATCATGCTTAGGGTGGAAAAGTCACGAAGTACCCTGAGCAAATGAAGACTTTTGCTTAGTGTTAAAAAGTAGGAAGAACATAGGTGGGCCTATAAGAAAAAAAATCAGTTGCCTCCACTTTGGCTTTTAGTGAGGTGTCAATCAGCCTCCTGTATGACATAGATTGTTCCAGGCCTAAAGAAACAAGCTGGGTGAACATGCTTGACGATAATAATATGCACCATGAGCTTACACTGAGAAGAGTGCTAGAATCATGGAGAAATGGCAGCTATCCAAAGCATGATTGAGAGAGTATGGAAGATTTTTAATTGAGAGAATACTATGAATAGAGTGGTACTTTGTGGATTATTATTATCTCCAATATTTTACATGCCTTACATAAGAGATGCAAAGATAGATGAGGTTCTATTCCTGCCCTTAACTTGCTCCAGCCTTTAGCAGGGGAATAAATGTGCTGCTTATTTATAATATCCTTGCCTTCCAAAAGAGATCAATATCAAAGAGATACTTTGATGAGCAGAATTTGGAACTTCAAGGAAACAAGATTGTGAAGAAAAGATTTGAGGGTTGAGTAGGATCAATTGATAAATAGGCTAGGCGCAGTGCTAAGGAATCCAGAAATGGAGAAGGCTGGAGCCAACACAGCTGGAAGAAAGAGGAGTGGAGACTTGAAAGATATAGGGAGATGAGGCAGTTGGAAAAGGAAGAAAAGGCTCTTGGAATGAATGGAGAGTCTTACTGGGAATCTATGTGAAATTTGGCTGTATGATGTTTAGTGTAAGCGCTCCACTTATCGCCCTTGTTAGCCTTTCAGTAAAATCTACATTACTGTGATGCGTTGGGAGGTCACTTCAGAGATCCCCAAGTGGGCAAACGGGTTGCAATGAAGTATTGACTATGGCTTCAATGTGGATTCAAGAGCTCAGTCATGTTTGGTTAAACAGATCTGGGCAATCATATTTGTATAAGATTAAGTGACTCATGCTAAGAGCAAAAGAGATAGCCAAGGAAGTATTTGTAAAGGGGAGGAAAAGGGCTGGGGCATGGCTGAGGAGTAGAGTGCTTGCCTAGCAAGTACGAATGTGAGGCCTTGAGTTCAAGTGCAGTGTGGAGAAAAAAAAAAAAAAGAAAAAATCACAAGAAGTTCTCTAAAAGATCCTGACACTGGGTATTCAAAAACTAGAAAATAACCTCATCCAACTTGGATTTCTAAAATACAATTTGGTCCCCAGGCTCAAAGAACCACACTTGCAAAGGTATTGGGTGTGGATTAGCTGGTTTCACTGAAAGAATCCAAGCAAACATCATTAGACAAGAGTATGAGGGATAAAATCAGGAGGGATATATTCAATAATCAAATTCAACAATCAGGTTTTACAAACACAAGAAGCCTCTATTTACTTTCAGATGATTTACTCAGCATTTGACTGAGTAAAGATCTCCTTTCCAGCTTTTACATTGTACAAAAAAAAAAAAAACACCAACTTTGTTGTGATTTGGCTAAAAATCTGGTGAATTCATTGATTTCCTACCAGCTTATTGGTATGAAAAGTGGTAGATTTCAAAATGACATTTTCTAAGGCTATCCTAACTTATTTCTCTATTCACTTCTCACATACAACATACCAACATTTACCTTGCTGCTAAGTACCATCTCTCCATGTGCCAAGATCCTACAAATCCTGGGCCCAGCGGGTGAAAGATTGCCTGAGACAGCAACAAACAGAAGCAGAAAGCTTGTGACTATTAAAAACATACTTCTGAACTTACAGGCTACTGTCAACTTGGCAATTTTATCTCAACTGATCAGAACCCAAGGTATCCTGAGTGTGGAGAATGAATGTGCGTGCCTGTGTATATTTCAACTATCCACCTGGGAATCACCCAATCAGCATTTATTTTAATAATCTCATATACATCCATGGCTCCTTTCTCTCCACAAATGCAGTTTGTGCATTTTATGTAGCTAGAGAATTACCACGACAAGAATAAAAGGAAATAGATACTTATCAGCCTCCCAGTGAGAAAGCAGGACTAAGTGTACTTTTGTTGGAGAGGAACAAGATCCTAGACTGTGTATTTCATTTGGAATATGAGTGAGTTGAAATCACATTGTACTTCATAAAAACGTAATTCATTTTTCTCCTAAAAAACTTCATTGGGATTCTTCTCACCTTTCTCCTGCTTCTAGATTGAACTCTGCAGTCAACACTAGTCCTCTCAAGCAATATTATCACCTCAACTTGGATATTGCTTTTCCTAAAATACCCAGAAGAACAGTAGCAGTGAGTAAGAGACCTCATGTCACTCTCAGGGGTAATACATTATGCATTTCTGGCCCAGAAGGGCTGAAACACACCCAGGAGGCCAGTAGGCACCTGTAAGGAAATTGATGGTACTTTTAAGACATTCTTTCAGCCAATAAATATTGACTGAGCGATTACTATCCTATAGAAACTCTGCCAGGGTGCTAGAAATACAGCTAAGAGCAAAAAGAAAAAAAAAAGAGGCATGCATTTTGACATCCTGGAACCAGTCATCTGAAAGGGGAGATGGTCATTAGTCACATAGAGCATTACAAATTTATCACAGTGATAAAGGGTGACAAAGGACGACTCTGAGAACACAGTAAAACACTTGACCTAGACTTGATGGAAAGGTCAGGGAAGGGCTGCTTAAGAAAGTGAAATTCAAGTGCTCATCTGAAGGGTGAGGAGGAGTTAGCTAGGGGTATCGCGCGTGCGCGCGCGCGTGTGTGTGTGTGTGTGCATGCATGTGCACACACACACACATACATACGCACATTTCTGAGGTGAGGACTCAGAGGAAGGTGACTGATTTGCCAGGAAATCTGGAACTGGGATTGGAAGGAGAGAGGTGTCAAACAAAGTGGAGAATCAAGCAAAGCCCTGTGGAATGAGGAGCCAGAAATATTTGTTTCCCTGGTCCCTTGAGTGACAAGTAAAGCCTCAAGAATTCTGCTGTCTGGGCTGAGATGCAACGTGGTTCTAAGTAGCTCAAGAACTGTCCTCCACCAAAAGTCCTAGAGCTGGCTGCCAGAAGCATAGCACAAGGTAATGATGACATACAGGTAGATAGGAGACAGGACATAAGGAGATGCTGGCTGGATAAGGTACATAGGATTCCATGAATCAGCATATGGAAGGAGTTAGCACAGTACCTTATACAATAAACATTTAATAAATACTAGCTTTCATTGTCATTTTTACTTATTTTGGCACATCAGCATGGCCTGGAACAGGCTCTACTTCGCCCACTGATCTCTCTACCTACTCAATCCTTCAGAAAACTCTTCTCCCCACCACTCCCTCCCAGGTCTCCTGAGACAGACATCCATATAAATAGAGCAATATATATTTATATTTCCCAGGATAGTCACATTTTTCTGAACTCAGAACAGAACTGAGCAAATATCCCTGTCATCCTCTGTAATATAATCTATCATTCACTGGAGTTGCATCTTGCCCTGTTCTCCCAGCTCCTGGAGCTCAGAAATCCATGTGCTTGGCTGCTTCGTAATGTGATCTGTACTCACCTGATGTCATTCTCAGGCCTTCATTTCCTGGGAAAGTTGATAGGATTTTTTAGGCCAGAGGGAACTCCTTCATCTTCTTATCTTGCTAAGCCTTTGAACATTCGTTTGCTACTAGAAAAATATCAGCATTCTAACGAAAAAGAGATGAATATATGGATACTCAAACAATGAATCCCAAAAGCATCAAAGCAAAACATGTAGGGGGCCAGAGAATATATAAGGTATCATTCCATATATTGAAACTGCCAGAACAGGGTAAAATTAACCCACAGTAACAGAAAGCAGGTAAGTGGGTGCCTGGGGATAGAATTAGGGGCAACTAGCCAGGTGCCAGTGGCTCACACCTGCAATTCTAGCTACTGAGGAGGCTGAGATCTGAGAATCATGGTTCAAAGCCAGACCAGACAGGAAAAGTGTGTGAGACTCTTATCTCCAACAAACTACTCACAAAAAGCCAGAAGTGGCTCAAGTGGTAGAGCACTAGCCTTGAGCGCAGAGGCTCAGGAACAGTATCTAGGCAGAGTTCAAGGCCCAGGACCAGCAAAAAAAAAAAAAAAAAAGTACAAGAAGGGCAACTACAAAGAAAGAAAGGGAGGGAGGGAGGGAGGGAGGGAGGGAGGGAGGGAGGGAGGGAGGGAGGGAGGGAGGGAGGGAGGGAAAGAAAGAATAAGAAGGCTTAAGAGAACTTTTGAGAATTTAATATGTCTGTGTCTCAGTTGTGAAAGTGGCTAGATTGGCATTAACATTTGTAAATGTATGTTTAGAATGAGTGTATTCTATTACATGTAAGTTATACTTCAGTAAAGTGATTTTTAAAATAAATAGGCATTCCACTGGCTGAACAAGAGATCAAAAGTAAATGCCAAACTAACAGCAAGAAATGTCAACTTGCCAGACACACCAAAGTCTTTGTATCATTTCCCCATCCCTGCCTCCTATTTTTCCTTTTTGGCAAGAAGTTTGTCTTTATCATTTGAACTAATGGAGGGGAACCATGACAAGGAGAATCTAGAAAGAGAATAAATACTCTACAAGTCATTTGCATCTAGTGGCACTGGAATGTGTGTTTGTTGCCTCTGTGAAATATGAAGAGTCGAATTAACATCCAAAAATACAGTTCAAGTCAAATAATCCAGTTTCCCCCAGAAAGACCTAGCTTGTTGAAAGTTCCTCTTTTCTTGCCTGACCCAACTTTCCCTTCCCCTCATTCCAGAAGACTTTACCTGATCTCAAACCTTCTTTTGGGCAGCCTACAAAGCTTAGTGTCTGCCTTCCTGTATTCTGTATTAACTTGCAATGGAAATAGGAGTGAAGTTACTTAAATCATTGCAAAAAAGAACATGAAAAACAAGGCTTGGAAGTTTTCTTACACATTAACTAGAGGAACCTACTTGCAAATAATTGAGAACAGATTCTAAAAATCACGTTCTTATATTTCACATGCAAGTTTAGCCAGCACAGGCTCTGGGGAGTCTTTCTGGGCACACAGCACCCTAGCCCCAAGTCCTGTACTCATGAGGTTAGATTCACCCCACCTCCTGTCCCTAACACTCTGTACTTTGTTCTTCATGGCACTTACCACGTGAAAGGCAGATGCCTGTTTACTAATCTGTGTCCTGGACCAGACTGAGGGCTCTTTGAGAGCAGGGGCCTCTGAGGTCACTGTTGCATCCCCAGCTGCAGGAACAGTGGCAGGCTCATAGTAGGTGCTTAGTAAAGAGCTGTTGGGTTGTTATTGTTCTGGACACAAAACAGCAGAGTTTATTTAAGGTTTTGAAAATCAAAGTGCACAAACAGGAAAACTCTGGCCCTTCCAAAGGGAACTCCACCCAAACAGAGCTCCAGCAGGAAATTCCAAAAAGCCAGTATCTAGCACAGAAATCACTGTTGCAAGTATTTCAAGGCAAATCTGCCTGTGCTGATCTTAGAGATGCTGTGAACTCATCTAGAAATGTCAGTACTTTAAGAGTCATCCCAGCTGAGCACCTGGCTCACCTTTGTGTTTCTAGTTACTCAGGACAATAAGACCTGGAAGGTGAAAGTTCATCTTCAAATGAACCCGCAAAAAACAGGGCTGTAGATGTGTCTGTGGCTCAAATGGTAGAAGTCCAGCCAAGCAAGCAGAGCAAGCTAAAGGCCCTGAGTTCAACATATCGATAAGAATTCTCCTCCAGGGCAGTTGACAGTATCTAAATGAGGACTGAGGGAAATATGGACTGTGCTTCTTGTCACTACACCCTGTGGCATCTGTGAGGATGAAGCTTGGCCACCTGGATTCCCTGAGTCCCTGTGAATGGCGACACTAATACCATCTCAGACAGTGCTTGCCAAGTCCCCTCTGTATGTTCTCAAGAGCCATGCACAGTTTAGCTGCCTATATGAATCAGGAATAATGACCATGAAATACACACAGGACCTTAAACAGAAGAAGAAGAGAGGAACAAGGAGGGGAAACCTGAGTTATAATTGTCTATAACTGCTCAATATTTACACAGCAGTTTCTGAGATATGAATCACCTCAATTGTTCCTTTCCTTCAATGGCCTTCTGAGGGTTCACCTTTGGCCCACTTGCTCTGTGGTGAGTGAGTAGAGAGCAGAGAGAGAAAGAACTTAAGTCCACTGGGCATTGCCACATTGTAAATACTAGGGTTAGGAAATAAACAATTGGCTATAATGAGCATTTGAAAATGTTTCCTTACAGCTTTCCATGGATTCTCCTTGATGTTTTTTTGTTTGTTTGTTTTTTCTCAAGGCTAGCACTCTGCCACTTGAGCCACAGGGCCACTTCTGGCCATTTTCTATATACGTGGTGCCAAGGAATTGAACCCAGGGCTTCATATATACAAGGCAAGCACACTTGCCACTAGGCCATATTCCCAGCCATCTCCTTGATGTTGAAGTATGAAACACAGATATTTGCTAGCTTATTGCTAAAATGCTTAGTTAAGAAGTGACTTGTAACCAAGCACAAGTGGTTCATACCTATAATCCTAGCTACTTAGGAGGCTGAGATCTGAGGATCAGGGTTCAAAGCCATTACAGGCAGGAAAGTTCATGAGGCTCTTATCTTCAATAAACTACTCAGAAAAAAACCAGAAGTGGCACTGTGGCTCAAATGGTAGAGCACTAGCCTTCAAAACAAGAAGCTCAGGGAGAGTCTCCAGGCCCTGAATTCAAGCCTCAGGTATGGGAAGAGGGGTAACTTGTGTGGAAGCTGGGTATGATGAAAAATACTTGAAATTCCAACATTCAGAGACAGAGGTGAGAGGATCATGAGTTTCAGAAAACACATTAAGATTCTCTCTCTCTCTCTCATTCTCTCTCTCTCACACACACACATACAAACATATACATACACACATACACACACACACACACACACACACAGAGTGACCTGTGCTACATTAGTTACCTGGGCTTGATCATCAGAATCACAAAATAATAATAAAATTCCAGATGCCAGTGATTCATGCAACAATACTAGCAACTTGGGAGGGTGGTATCTGAGGATCTTGGTTCTTACCTATCCTGGAAGTGGAGGTGCAGCTCCAATGGTAGATTGACCATGGTCTTGAGCATAAACCTAAGCAAGAGCTCAAGATCCTGAGTTCAAGAACAAATAAAATAATAAAAACAACAACAATAAGGAATCAGAAGGAGGAGAAGAGAAGGAAGAGGTGGAGGAGGGAAGGAGGAGGAGGAAAAAGAGAAAGAAAAAGAAAATAACTTAATGTCCATTAAAAGAAAGGAATGGAGAGGGGGAAAAACAGAGAGAGTAAAGGAAGGGGGATGACATTGTCCAAAAAGAAATATACTCATTTCCTGACTTATAAGTCAGTAACCCCCTGTACACCACCTTTACAGTAACAATGAAAGACAAGAAAAAGAAAGAAGTGATGTAGTGAAGGTGACAGAAACATGTTGTCACCTACCTTGAATTTGGTAATTAATCCTGCCAATACTTGGGGAAAAGCACAAAAATTTCACAACATCAATAACCAAAGCATCTCCTAGAGAAAGTTCAACATATGTCCACCATTGTAATATCACTGGTCATTAAACCAGTCATTTGCAAAAAGAAAAGAGTTTCAGAATCTACTTTAATCTTAGTCAAATTATATATCCTTACCTTTGTAAATTACACACAGTGACTCCTATCCTTGGAGACTGGCCATGAACACTGAGTAGGTTTGATTATTGATAATAATAGTACTAACAACTCCTACTCTGTGGCTCAGAACCTAATACATGTTACCAAGGACTTAGAAGCCATTTGTCCTCACCTTCAAGAATGTGTTACATGTCTGTTATCCTTAGCTCATAAGCCAACTTAGGCAGAGAAGTCTACAAGACTCCACCTCTAAAAGAACCAGTAAAATGCTAGACTTAGAAGCATGACTAAAATGGGAGAGTGCCACTCATGAGCAAGCAATCTGTTCAAGAGCATGAGACCCTGAGTTCAAATCCTAGTTTAAAAAAAGAAAAAGAGGGGCTGGGGATATGGCCTAGTGGTAGAGTGTTCCGCTTGTATACATGAAACCCAGGGTTTGATTCCTCAGCACCACATATATAGAAAAAGCCAGAAGTGGTACTGTGGCTCAAGTGGTAGAGTGCTAGCCTTGAGCAAAAAGAAGCCAGGGACAGTGCTCTGGCCCTGAGTCCAATTCCCAGCACTGGCAAAAAAAAAAAAAAGAAAGAAAGAAAGAAAGAAAAAGAATGTCCAACTGTGGTGCACACACATCTGTAATTCCATAATGCAGGAGGCAAACACAAAAGTTGCTCCAGTGACAGGCCAGCCTGAGCTATATACCAAGAGCCTGCCTGGAAAAGAGAAACACAGCAAACAGTGCCCATCAACATGTGGGCAGAGCACACAGCTGTTTCCTTGGTGCCTCACACTTTAGGAATTTTCCTTCCAGCCAGACAACACTGGAGGATATGATTACCTGAACATTCACACCAGGTGTAGACCATGAAGGGCATCTTCTACGAGGCAAGCTTGGCAAACTGCTGGGTTCCATTAGATCAAGTCATTTGACTGGTTTTGGAGGAAGTGAAAGGTTCAAATGAATAGGAACGGGGAGAAAAGAGAAGGAAACACAGAGGGCCAAAGTAAATATTTAGGAAACACAATTTAAGAACCTCCAGTCAGATCTTCCTAGCATGGTGTTGTGGTGAGCACAACAGCTTCTCCAAACATGTCCTTCCTCACGCACAAATCAAACAGTGTATTATAAATATTACAATGGTGCAAATATAGCTGATAAATATTTATTTATCATGCTTCCCCTGGGATAGGCAAGGTAAGAGAATCAAATGTAAGCTATACTGGGGGCCTGGGGGGTAGGGGGGCTCTCTCCAGAAGGAACTTGGTCAATGTTTGAAGACTTAGAGACACAGTTCTAGTTTATAAAAATTCCAATTGAACTTCACCTTTGACCTGTCCCACATGTGGGAGGAGTTTCTCCCAATTCTGCAGATGATGTATTTTGCCAGAGATGTCAGGAGACTGGGAAGGGTGATTCACTGGTCCACTGCTGCTCCCTTCACACTCAGTACCCAACAGAGTGCCAAGCCCATCAAGCATGCTCAAAGTTTATGTTGTAAACTTGGCTCAAGGCAGGCATCTGCTCAGAGGAACATCTACACCTCTGCTTAATGCACAGGGAAAGAACAGAGGTGCTTCAGTACATGGAATTGGGGACACAACCTGCTCTCATATGCAATCTTCCCAAGTATATGAAGTCTACTTTGGAAGAAAGGGTTCAAGTCAAAGAAATAACATGATAATATATAGCATATACCAACAGTACCAACAGTCTCCTTCTCCAGCATTTTCTCAGGCCTTATGAAAAATAGGGGTGGCTAACTATAGGCCAAGCAAGAAGAGGCTGATAGAAGGTTGGAAAAAATGTAAGGACTTAGCCAGGTGTTGGTGGGCTAAAATCTGAGGATCTTAGTTCAAAGCCAGCCCGAACAGGAAAGTTGATGAGATTTTTTTTTCTCCAATTAACTGCAAAAAATTCATAAGTGGAGATGTGGGTCAAAGCACTAGCTTTAAGCACAAACACTCAGGAACAGCACTCAGGCCCTGAGTTCAAGCCCCAGGACTGGCACCAAAAAAGTGTGTGTGTGTATGTGTGTGTGTGTGTGTGTGTGTGTGTGTGTGTGTGTGTGTGTGTGTAGAGACTTTAGAAGAGGTAAGTGGGAATGGCATGGGTAAGTGTTATTACAGTGGAACAAATTCTTTACAAAGGAACTTGGAGATGATATGAGTTTATGTTATATTGTTATATACTTATATTTATTTCATTATAGAATATTATTCTATAGAATAATATCTTCTTGGGCTGGGGATATGGCCTAGTGGCAAGAGAGCTTGCCTCCTATACGTGAGGCCCTGGATTCGATTCCCCAGCACCACATATACAGAAAACGGCCAGAAGTGGCGCTGTGGCTCAAGTGGCAGAGTGCTAGCCTTGAGCAAAAGGAAGCAGGGACAGTGCTCAGGCCCTGAGTCCAAGGCCCAGGACTGGACAAAAAAAGAAAGAATAATATCTTCTTTTCTTAGAATAATATATTCTTATTATATCATCACGGTACTTACATTTACTTTATGGTATTACATGTCAGTGCAGTCATGAGTTAGCCCTTTCAAAAGGCAATGAACTCAAAACCACCAATAGTTAAGTTAATTGATTGTAAATGAAAAGGTCACAATGGGAATGCTGAGATGAGAAAACAGAACAAAAAAAAAACTGTAACCAGAAAAAAGTAAATAATGAAGCTAAAACATTGACAAAACAAATACAGGAAACATTCTTCTTTTCACAGGGCTCCTAAAACCCTAGGAGTGTCTTGAGTAGCTGGAATATCTTTTCAGCCTGTTTTTAACCACACCAGACTTTATACTCAGGAAGTAGCTTAGGGCGACTAAAAGGCCTTTGGAGGATAGTTTCCCTTAGAAGAATTAAAAGTTTGTAATCCCTGTGTAATCTCTTCACCTGGTTGTTAATCCATATCCTTGCCACAAATTAATATCTATAAATTGTTTCCCTGAGTTCTGTAAACCCTCCTTGCAAATTGGTCAAGCCCAAGGAAGGATAATGAGAACCTCAATTTCATGTTAGCTGGTCGATTTTATAGGCCAGGTTTACTGCTTAGAACTGGCATGTAAAGTGGAGGCAACCTCCTCAGGCTGAAACTTTAACTCTGGGAGCTATAGTCCTGCTATCTCCAGATAAATAGAATCAGGATTGAGCTGAACTAGAGGCTGAGCAGCTGGACTGTGCTGGAGAATTGTGTGATGTGTGGAAAAACCCACACACATCAAATCACAGAAGTTTGCTTTATGAAGGGTGAGTAGAGAGGGCCATTTTTTTTTCTTTCTAGAAAAATTAAATGAGGTGATGTTAAGGCACACTTTGGGGTCTCAAAGTTTAGTCTTTCCCCAAATAATATTCATGCATGCATTCATCAATAAACATCTCCATTAGGTACCAACAAAATAGGAGGTCTATACCTAGTGTTAGGAGCACCCCACCTAACCCCTACTCTAATAGGTTTCATGAGAATCCAAGCTGAATATGGCAGCACATACCTGAAATACCAGCACTAGGAGGGCTGAAGTAGAGGGATCATGGTTGGATCTGAGGTCAGCCCTGGCTATATAGCAAAACTTTGCACTTCCAGACACACAAAAAATAACCTGAGTTCAGAATTTGCTGGTCATCTATCATACACCAGGTGTTCCAGTGTTCACTGCACACTGAGACCTCCTGCTTCCAACCAGCTGAATGCAACAGCAGAAAGGCCTGAGGAGAAAGAATTCTAGGGAATCTGGTTGCCTTACCTGAAGTAGAGATTCCTTCTATCACGCATTGCCTGGGACAGTAGGAAGTTGAGTAAAACAAAATCAATGACTGATTTGATCAACTAAAATTACCTGCCTCTCATGGAAGATCACCTAAATTCTAAAGAAGATTTGGTGGTAGATAAAACAAACCTTAAAAAATAATAAATAACCTGGAGTGACCTAAAAAACATTAAATGGGTGAGAATCTCACCCACCACCACCTTTATGGGCATGCCTGCTGACCCTCAACAGCTCCTAGAGAGATGGGTCTGGACATTTTTAGACACCATAGAAAGATTTTTTTCTGCCTGGCCTGTTTCTGAGCATTGTACATTTTGATAAAAATTTAAAACAACGCAGCAGGCAAAAGAATAAAGGCTCTCCCTCTTTTCGTCTCAATATAACTATATATAAAGGGCAGACAGCCAAAAAGTTCATGTCCAGAGATTCAGGTGCTATTTGTAGCTCCCTAATGAACAAAACTTTTCAGCAATTCATTGGTCCGTGTATTGTGTTATCATCTCAAAACCTCAAGAACCTAGTAGGCACTCAGAAAGGCCTATTGGATGGGTGGGTGGATGGATGGATGGATGGATGGATGGATGGATGGATGGATGGATGGAATATCCAAGATCAGTCCATAGTATGATAGTATGTCTGTCCAACTTCCCACAAGCCTAAAGTGACATCAAGACTGTCTACAGCAATACTCTCCATACCACACCAGAGACTAGCAGCAGACACTTCCTTATATATTGACCCCTAAGGAGAATAAATGGAATATAGAAGCTGAATGGACTCATTTAAAAATACATTCAAGCCAGGCACTGGTGGTTCATGCCTATAATACTAGATACACAGGATACTAAGACCTGGGAATTGCAGTGTAGAGCCAGAATGGAGAGAAATGTCTGTGAGCTTCTTATTTTCAGTTAACCAGCAAAAAGCCAGAAGTAGAGATGTGGTTCGAGGGATATAGCTCAACCTTGAGTGAAATAATTTAAGCAGGAATACAAGGCCCTGAGTTCAAGCCCTAGTATCAGTAAAAAAAAAAAAAAAAAAAAAAAGTGTTCAACCAAAACAAAAAAAAAAACACAAACATAGCTAGAGAGAGATAAGAAACACAACCCCTCTAAGGCCCACTTACAGTTAACTTCAGTTGAATCACAAACACTAAGCCTTTACTATGTGTCAAAGGCTGAGAGGGTAGCAAGTAGAATCAAACATGGTACTCCATCCTTCCAGCTCACTTTCTCTGGTAGCCCCACTGGTGACCCACTAGTACCCCCCATCTTGTTACTCACCAATTTCCCATCCCACTTCATTTTCCTGTCTAAGTTTATTGGAGAGTTCCCAGTCCAACATTATGCTAACTCCCTTCAAGTGCCTATCTCCCTTGTCCTGTCTATCCTGTCATCTGCACCCGATGATCTTCACCTATGAGTGAAATCTGAGCTCCAGCTCCTCAGCTCTTGCCCAGCATTGCAAGGAAAGTCACACCATTGTGCCACTGAATGCCATTTATAATATATGACCTGACTCCAGCTTCCTCCAAGTTTTCACTTCAGTCAATGGCATCTACCTGCTCAGACATACAAACCAGAAATCCTGTGTTAATTTCCATCTCTTACTCCTGCTCTGTGTCCAAACTGTTGCAATGGCTACCGATGCCATTTCTGACATGTTCTCTCTAGCTCCTTCAAACATCACTTCTCACTCAAACCCATGAAATGGTCTCTGACTCACTCCCTGTTCCATTCTGGTCTTCTAGTTTGTTTACTGAAATGACCTAAGGAGAATAGATAACTCGCAACCTTGGTCACCTTCCCACATCACCACCCCCGACCACGTGAGGCCTCACTCATCTTACTCACAACTATAGTTCTCTGCAAGTTTTTCTCTGATTATGAAGCTACCTTGCTGACTTTCCTGCCCCACTATCTGTCCTCATCTTCTGTGAGATCTCCAGTGGAGGCTGAAAGGGAGTACATAAAATCTCAAGTGAGATTAAGTCACTTCTTGCACTTCTCAACGGGATGGCTTGAGGGGCGTGTAGCAGAATAGCACATGAGCTTCCCAGAGAGATTAAGATCCAGTTTGCCCCAGTGAAACTTGGAACAATTCATCCTTTATGGTGTCTGAATTCTCCCTGTCTGCCTGCCTTTCTTCCTTTCTTTCTTTCTTTCTTTCTTTCTTTCTTTCTTTCTTTCTTTCTTTCTTTCTTTCTTTCTGTCTGTCTGTCTTTCTTTCTTTCTCTTTCTTTCTCTCTTTCTTTCTTTCTTTCTTTCTTTCTTCTTCCTTTGATATCACTCTGGATCTTGAACTCTGAGCACTGGTTCTGAGCTTTTTTGTTTTTATTTGTGTTTTGTATTTTTTTTTTTAATGTGTGGGGTTTTTTTGCTCAAGGGTAGTACTCTACCACTTGAGCCACAGTGCCACTTCCAGTTTGGTGATTAATTGGAGATGAATTTCATGAACTTTCCTGCCCCAGCTGGCTTTGAAGGCTGATCCTCAGATCTCAGCTTCCTGCATAGCTAGTATTATATCCAGCACCTGGATAATTCTCCACTTCTTCATTGAAATGTCCTTATATGACCACCATATAAGGAAGCTATGACTTCGACGTAGTCACCTTGTTGGAAACGAGATTAAGATGATGTGTCTTGTGTGCCTCTGGCCTGATCCTGACATACCACTGTCTTGAGAATGCAAAACAACTTTCCCTGTAACATCTTGCATGACGGCCCTACGTAATCCAGTTGGCACCTCCAATGCATTGCTCCTTTCTCACAACTTGTCTCCCTTCTGCTCCTTGAACATTCTAAGCACTTTACTGCCTTGGAATCCTTTTTCTTTTCTTTTCTTTTCTTTTCTTTTCTTTTTTTTTTGAGACAGAATCATAATATGTAGCCCAGGCTGGGACCAAACTCATAAAGTAGCCCAGCCTAACTTCAAAATCTTCATGCTGCTAGCTCAGCTTCTCAAGTGCCCTACCTCAAGACTTTGCACACTATTCCTTTGTTCTGGAACATTCTCACCCAGTTCCTCACCTGTATGCCTAGTCTTTTTCCTCCAGGTTGCAGCTCCAATAGCCTTCCTCAGAGAGACCTCCTATCACTTTTTATATCTCCCTCCATGGCACATAACACAACCTATTTCCCTCTTTTTGTGTCTGCTTTTCTCATTCCATCTCTTTAACAGACTGGAAGCCCTAAGCGAACAGAGGTCTTCGCTTTCTTAACCAGGACATCAATACTTTCCTTATTTATTTTTAAAGATTGAACAAACACATGGTCCTTGCCCTCAAGGAGCTCAGAGGATAGTGGGGAAAAAATCTTGCCCTGCACAGGATGTTAGAGGTCAGATAGCTATGGGCAAAAGGCACTGGTAGAGCCCAGGGAAGGGGCACAAAGCTCACAGTGGTGGACAAAAGAAATGGACCTCATGTTGCTAACCCAACATGAGAGATGAACAATAAACTCTTCTTGCTCAGTTCTATGTCCTCAGTGCCAGGCAAAGTGGACACAGTACAGGCTATCTATGGCCTGAATGAATGAATTAATGAATAGGTTTACTCTCTCAAGTCAAAACCAAAGCAATTGACTCCAAATCTTGGTTGAAAATAGTTAAAAAGTGTTCAAAAATTCAAGATAATTAAAATACAAAGTCATGGGAGAACTTACAGGAATTTGTAGACTATCTACCTAACTGGGGGGAAAATATAGCCATTCACAGATTACCAGTGAATAATATGTTATAAACTAGAAATGTTTATAATATTGATTGGGAAGAGAAATGGGAAAGATCGGGAAAAGAAATACCTGTACACTACAAGTATGGCTGTGTCAAACACAAAACATCATCCATAAAAAAGGATCAAGGATGGGAAGGAAAAAAATAGGGAGAACAATGGAAGAGATGACTGATCAATATGCATTGTACTCATAACCCAACTTATAGAATTGTATCCTCTTGGTACAACTACTTAATAAGGAGAATATTTTTAAAGGGCCTGGGAATCAGGAAAAGTACTCAGATACTATTTTTTATATCTTTTTATATTTTTTATATTTTATATATTTTTATATCTTTTTTATATTTTACTGTTCTGCAGATACTAAGTAATCTGTAGTAAGTAACAATCCTTTATGTTTAAACATTGATTTGCTCTTTTTCTTTTCTTGGTCAATTGTGGGGCTTGAACTCAGGGCCTGGGCACTGTCCCTGAGCTCTTTCACTCAAGACTAGTGCTCTACCACTTTCAGCCACAAGGCCACTTTCCATTTTCTGGTGGTTATTGGAGATGAGAGTCTCACAGACTCTCCTACCTCGGTTGGCTTTGAACCACAATCCTTACATCTCAGACACCTAAGTAGCTAGGATTACAGGCATGAGCCAACAGCACCTGGCTTGATTAGCCTCAAACAATAAAAAAAAAGTATAAATCTGACCAGAAATCAAAACAAAATACCAATTAATATACCAATATCAATACTTGCTTTAGAGTAAGGAAAAGATAGAAAAAATATGTATATATATTAAAAATCTCATTAGTCCCTCTGTCCTCAGTAAGTTCTATTTCTGCTGTTGGGTTACATCTTTATTCACTTCACATTAATAGGCATCATCATATCTTTAGAAACAGAGGCTCACATTCTGATACATAAACCATGAATGGCTCCCAGGCCTTGTTTTTCAGGAATGAAGAGAAGTAAATCTTTAAAAGACGGTTGCATTGGGAAGTCTTCAAGATGTGCTTTACTTCTTGGTATGCAAAGATGTAATTCAATCACTTTGAGGTGGGTCATCACACCCAACATGCATATAAAAGGACTGGGATTTCTATATGTTGCTCCAATTTGGTGTTATCTCTCTCTCTCTCTCTCTCTCTCTCTCTCTCTCTCTCTCTCTCTCTCTCTCTCTCTCTCTCTCTCTCTCTCTCTCTCTGTGAAGTTCAGGGTCATAGCATGAGGTAGCCCTGGAGAAATCCCTGCATGAGTGACCTGGGAAGCAGATTTGATGCCAGCCAATGGCTACATGAATGGAATTAGAAGAGAAGTCTTCCCAGTTACCCAGTCCCAGGCAACAGTTTGATTGCATATTTGTGAAAAACCTTGACCAGAGCTATTCTACTTAGCCATGCCCAGATCCTCAGAAATGGTTAGGTAGTACATATTTCTGGTTCTCAGCCATTTATTTTTAGGGTTATTTGTTACACAGCACAGATAACTAATACAATCATATTAGTATGTTCATTACAACTAATTAGAAGTTCAGGCTAAGGATTTAATTTTTTTGAGCTGTGATATTATGTCTATAAAATGAGCTTTACCATATAGACCATAACCACTGTCCTTCTTCATGTTTCTCTAAGTGTTCAGAGCATAGTATTCTGATTTCTCACATGTCCCCACCCAAATGCAAATATTCATCCTTAACTGTGTGTTAGTAAGTACTCTCTTCCTTTTCTGCCTCTCTCCAGCCCTGATGTAGGACCAACACTGGTGATTATGATGAGCAGTCATAGCCGATCAATTATAAGGTCACAGAATCATATAATCAATGAACAGGGGATTAGAGAAAGACCAATGAGATTTCTCTGATTGCAACTATAATAAAGGTAGAAATTTTAAGCACAATATGAGGGGGAAACTTCAGTACCTCTTCCCCTCCCTATCAAGAGGTAAAAGCTCACTGAGATTTTTTTCATTTTTACCTTTGCAAGCAGAAATCATGAACACAGAAAACTAGAAAAATATACTGAGCCCATCACCCTCAAATCTATTGTCATCTTCATCAACAACCATCAAACATTTAAGAACATTCTATTTCATCTCTTACCTCCCTGCCTGCTATATATTTAATTCCCATCTTGACCCATTGGGTCATTCAAATTTCATACATTGTATCATCTGTAAAAGCCTCATCTGTAATACATATATCTAAAGGACAATTCTTTTTACAAAAAAAAAAAAAAAAAAAAAAAAAAAAAACAAGAAGTAAGCATGGTGGCACATACCGGTAATTTCAGCCCTTGGGAAACAGAGATGAGAGAAGCTGAAGTTCAAAGCCAATGTGGGCTATATTGAAAGCTCCAAGCCAATCTACATAGAGCCACTCTGTCTCCAAAACAAATCAAAATGTAACAACAACAAAAAGCAATAGATAGATGATAGAGAGATAGAAAGAGAGATAGAGAGATAACCATAATATTCTTACACTTCAACTTTTGAAATTGTAATATTTCTTAATGGCATAAGTATCAAGCCAGTGTTCATAGTTCCCTGTGTCTGGTTCATTTTACAGTTGGTTTGTTCAAATCAGGATCCAAACAAGGTCTCTACTTGCATGTGGTCATGATATCTTTTTCATCTCTTTTAATCACAGCTCTTTCCTCAATCTGCCCCACCCCCCACTCACCACACCCTGCACTTGGGTGACTTTTTGAGACAATTTTCCCAAGTTTGGTGAGTGCATTGTTTTCTCATTGCTACTAGTGACTCATCTGCTAAATAAAGTACTGAACATTGGCTTTATTTTTATTAATTTTATTTATTAAAACAATTGAAATACACAGTTTTGCATATACCTATAATCCCAGCACACAGGAAGCAGGAGGATCTCGAGTTTGTGGACAGCCTGAGCTACATAGGGTGGCTCTGTCACAAAAAGGTTAAATAATTAAATAATTTTAAATGTTTTGGTTTGGGTTTCCTCCAAAGTCTTTCTATATAGGTAGGTTGGCCTTGAACTTGACATTTTCCTTCCTCAGTTTCCCAAGTGTGCTGGTTTTCTTTATTTTGTCTTTGTAGGGATTGAATCTAAGCTCTCATGCATACTAAACAAGTGTTCTACCACTGAGCCACATCTCCAACCCTGAACCCTTGTCTTTAAAGAACTTTAAGAGATATGTTTAGTCTTCTACCATTTAAAAGTATTATTTATTAAAGAAAGAGAATCTGGATATACCTTGTACTGAAAATAATAGCAATCCATTTTACATGATAGTTGATATAACACTTTTTTTAACTATACTATTGAGGTACCTTTCATGAAAGTGAAATATTTTGTTCTGTTGATGCTGCCTTTGCCATAGCTTTTAAATAATAAATGTGAGAACAAAAAAAAGTGTTTTAACAGTAATACACACTAGTTACATCCTGATGATGCTGTCCCTTTTCCTAGGCCTCCTTCAAGTGCACTTTTATGGTCTTTGTTCTAAAAAATGGGATAAAACTAACAGCATTACAGGCCACTGTCTCACTGAGACCTCTTATCAAGCTTCTCCTAAGCTAAACATCTATGGAGAGCAGGTGTGAAGTTAAAACACGAGGGGTCACAGGTACCTGTGAATGTACCTGGGTCCTTGAGATGCTGTTAATCTGCAGAGCCCTGGCTGCTGATAATTCTCCTCCAGCCTGCTTCCTCACTTAGGACCCAGGAGGAAGCAAATTCTCAGGATCTGTTCACTCTTCAGACCTGGTTCCCTGGGCTCACATCACACCCCTTGCACTTAACACCTAAACAGGCAAGTTCTGCCCTGTGAACTCAGAGGTGTGAGCCTCATTACTGTTTCTCCTATGGTGTGCCTGCCTGGAATGTATTTGTTCAGCCTTGAAACAGGCAAGAGTTCAAAGCAGGCCTTATTTTTTATGACTTGATTCAATTAAGGAGAGATTCTAAGCCGGTCTGGAAAACCTGGTTGCCAGAAAGTCCCTGGAACAACAACTGGAATAAACTAATACTACTAATAAAATAAAAAAAAACGACTACAGAGCAATTTGTGAAAATGTCAAGTGCAGCACACACTTGGTGACCCTCATAAACCTCAATGTGAACTTGGAGACATCGGGCCCAGCCTCCTTCAGGATGGTAGAAGTAGGTGGCTGTTGTAGTCGTGTCAGTGCTCCTAGTTTTCCAACACTTCACCACACCTGGCTCCATTGACCACCTAACTAACCTCTTCTTTGTGGCCCTCTGTGCTTGTCAGACATCTGCTAGCCAGTCTTTCATGAAAGATACTTTGTCCGTGTAACTGTCTTCTTTCTGGGAGGAAACATGTGGACCACAGGTGGATGGAGCCAGTAAGGTGACCATGTGTTAAAAAACAAACAAACAAAAGCAGCAGTTTTAGAATGAGGGATATAACTCCCTGTTGAGATTCCAGGCTTAACAGTTTTCATTCTTTCCTCTCCAACATCCCTTTAAATGGTTGGAGGACTGAGAGTTCACCATTGTTTAAACAAAAGCAAATTCTTAAGATAGATGGGCTTTCTGGAAGCTCATGGATGTGTATGCAGAATGTTATAGAGGTGATTAATTGATAAACAACCACAGTTGAACTTATATAGTCATAATTAAAGCAAGGGAGAACCCAGACTCTAATTGTATAGGGGGAGCCAAAAAATTGTTTTAGGACACTTGGAAACATCCAAAAGCCAAAATTGGAAGGGAATAAACAAAAGAAGATTTGCTTTTATTTCAGATTGCCTTACAAATCATTTTTCAAAAATTCTTCTATAGGATAATAGTTCTCCTGGGGGTAGTGGACAGGGGAATAATGGTCAATGAAAGATCATAAAGGAGATTTGCAAGGGTATTGAAAGCATCCCCTATTTTGGGACCCCTGTAATGGATGGATGGACCCCTGTAATTGTATGGAGTTTGTCTTGTGATCAGTCTGTGAACTATAAATTCTATTATGCACATTTTTCACTGTGTATGCAATTTTTGCAATGTTTTATATACATATACTATACATGATAAGTATATGTACATAGGTATGTGTATGTCCCCATGGTTAACAGCTATTCCCTAAATAATATGCAGTTCCTAAAAAGTAAGAAAAAGTTGCCAAATGTTACCTTTACATACTTCTTATGAGGACTTCTAAAAATTCACTCATTATTCTAAGTTTACCCCAGTTTTTTTACTTCTGAGTTTGTTGTTGTTTTTCCTGTCCTGGAACTTGAATTCAGGACCTGCATGCTATCTCTGAGTCTTTTTGTGCTCAAGGCTAGCACTCTATCATTTGAACCACAGTGCCACTTCCAGCTTTTTCTGAGTAGTATATTGAAGATAAGAGTCTCATGGACTTTCCTGCCAGGGTCAGCTTTGAACCATGATCCTCAGATCTCAGCCTCCTGAGTAGCTAGGATTACAAGCATGAGACCATCAGTACCTGGCTTCAAGCATATACTTCTGATTGTGTCCTGTACTTTTTTCTATTAGAAATGAAGGTCAATCATTAAGCCAGAATGAGAGAATTCATGTTATGAGGAATCATAGAATTTCTAGGTCAGAATGGACTTGCAAAAGACAACTGGCCTAGTTTTGCCATAAAGAGGATTTAGTGGGAGACTTAGTAAAATAGAGCCAGGACCAGTGACTAGCTATTCAGGAGGCTGAGATATGAAAACTGTGGTTCAAAGCCAGTCCCAGCAGAAAAGCCTGTGAAACTATCTTCAATTAACACCAAAAAGCTATATGTGGACCTGTGGCTCAAGTGGTAGAGCACCAGCTTTGAGTGAAACATCTAAGAAACAGCATCCAGACCCTGAGTTCAAGTCCTAGGACCATCACAAACAAAGCAAAAACAAAAAGCAATAAAACAAGAAAAAAAAATAGTCTAGATCCCCATCCTTAACCTACTATAATGGAACCAGGAATTTTAGAAACTGGGAGTGGTTGTGTACTCTTCTAACCCAAAGGAAAGTTGAGGGAGGAGGAAGAGTGAGTTCAAAGCCAGCTCTGGGTTATACAACAACTTCAATCTAGACTATATGGAAAATCTTGCTTCAAAAAAGGAAAAGAAAACAATTCCTGAATGGATAGTCCTATGCAGGCTTAGAAACTATGGCTTATGTAGAGGGATTGTGTCTGCAATGGTGGAGGGTTCAGTGGTGCAGTTTAAACTAACAGGCTATGGAGTCAGGAATAAAACCCCTTCAAAGCAATTGAGCAGGGGGAGGATGGGCTAGATGTTGGTATTTTCTACCCTGGGCTTTGTTTTGGCCTGTGAATTCTAGGAAAGTTGGAGGGAGCCCTGAGTAGAGCCAGGTTTAGTGACCTGGGCCAGCTCTTTCTTCCACCAGAACCTCAGTTTCCTTATCTGTAGAATGAGGATGTAGACTTGCTGATTTCTAAATTGCTTCTAGGCTATTTGCACAGTTAGCACATATCCTTTTCGATGTTAATGCACTATCAGTCTATACTTACTGTTTTGTAATGTATTCTGTGGGCCTAATGCTTGCCCTTTGGATTCTGTTGGCAGCCACGGCCTTCCTAGTTGCCTTCAGGCTGTGCCCAATTGCACTCAGCACATTTGCCCCAGAACTCAGATCATTCCCAGACAATAGGTCTGTCATGTCAGGATAGAAATGCACCTTCCAAGAAGGTCTCTTCCAAAGAAAGGGCCTGGAAATCTGCATGGCAAAAGGGTTGGAAGGTAAAGGCAATTCAGTTTGGCTCTGAGGGAGTTAAGTGTCCAACCAGACATCTCTGCTCAGGGTGAGAGTAATTCTATCTGTTGCCTGCCATTTCAGAAGGTGACCAAAGAAGGCTCCAGCAACTGGCAGAGACAGTGTTTTCCAGTTACCAGGCTCACCTTGCTCATGGGTCATGGCTGCTTGTTGGCAGGAGAAGCCTGTAGTAGTTATAGCTACTGGCATCAGAGTTGACTACTCAGGCCCAAGGCTGGCCAGTGAGAGGAGGCTTAGCAAAGAAAGAGAATCTGTAGCACCATTTCTTTGGCTAGACAAAAAATAAGTGACCACCATCACTGGAAAAGAACCAAGGGGAGCCAAGGGGAATTTTGGTAGGGAGAGCCCATGGCTAGGAGCAGAGCCGTGAATTTGACTAAGAGTTTGTATTTAATTTTTGTCATTGGAGTCGGGTTCAAATGAGGGCCTGATGTAGTGGAACACACTGTAATCCTAGCACTTGGGAAGTAGAGGCAGGAGGATATCAAATTCCAGGCCAGCTTGGGATACCTAGTGAGTTCAAGGTCAGTCTGAGCTAGATCCTGAGATGCTCTCTCAAAGAAAACATAAAAGCAAAACAACAGCACATTCAAAGGAGGAAACATTAGTTTCGCTGAGTCAAAACCCATGGGACTCAAATAGATTTAGTCATTTTCTTTAGGGCTAGTAAGCTGGTAGGTTAAGTTCTTCCCTCATACAAATAGACTCATTTATCTATCGACGCTCATGAAGAAACTACAGCAGAGAGGAAGGCAGCTGAAGTGACATTTTCTGTGTGCTTAGACTGACATTTGAATGTGACTTTGCCAGGAGATGGGAGTGGACAAATCTTCCAAGAGACAAAATTAGCAGAGGCAAGAGAATGCAGAAGTGACCCCTGTATTTGAGAGGCAGAGAGCAAGGTGGGGTTGTGGAGAATACACAGATGTCCTGGAGGAGACAGAGGTTTCTAGATGTTGCTCAGGAGCTGGGCTTGATGGTGTGGGAGTGAATGGGGGAAGGTATTAAAGGAGGCTCCCATGGAAGAGTCACATTCATGGCTTAGACATCCTTTCCTGGAAGCAGAGAAGAGGACAAAGGCAAGAATAAAACTGAAACATATATTAGGGGACCAGAGCAGAGACTGGTCATTACATGCTAGATCTGGTAGCTATGTGGTGTTAAGCAATGTGTAGAATAAAGAAAGGAAAGGTCATTCTGTAGAGCTGTGGCTCAAGTACTAGAGCACTGGCCTTGAACACAAAAGTTCTAGGACACAGTCTAGGTCCTGTATTCAAGCCCCAGAACCAACACACACACACACACACACACACACACACACACACACAGAGAGAGAGAGAGAGAGAGAGAGAGAGAGAGAGAGAGAGAGAGAGAGAGAGAGATTTGTTGTTTAGAGTTAAAGTAAGAAAGCAGACATCAAGAGGGAATGTGAAAGTGGCTCAGTCACCAACAGTCTGCATCTATACCTCTATCAGCAGTGGAGCCCAGATGTTTTCAGTCTAAGTTCAGGAGAAGATAATGCTATTCTGGAGAATAAACAGCAAAGAAGAGACCTGTGTGAATTGACTGCACCCAGCAAGGTGGAAGAGTCAGTTTATGCCCATGGCCATCTCTCCATCCACATGAGAGATAAATCAGAGACAATGCTTGCCCATCTCATGCAGCAGAGATACTATGAAACACTGTGAAGACAAAAAGCCTGCCGGAAGTGAGAACTACATGCTAAAGTAACAGTGCCATGATATTTCCCCTTAAGTGTAAAATTTCCATTTAAATCCAACAAAGTTGTGTGAAATCGGAGAACCCTGATGTCTTAAAACCCTGTTCATATAACTTGAGCTAGAAAGGTGGCTTCTCCCTCTTCAGTATAGCTACTTCAATTTATCATTTTTTGAAATCTGCCCATCACCAAGATATGATTTTCTAAGGTTATTAGATTTTCTCTGTCTTTAGCTAATCCCAGTACAGACTTTGCACGGAGAGGGATGCCCTGGTGGAGAAAGCCACAAACCTTTGCAACAGCAAACACTGAGAACTGGGGGAGAGAAGCTGAGGAGCACTGAGCAATGTCCCCGGAGGGATGGAGGCCCTTAGAGAGCCTCTGTTTTATCTCTTCCTAGACGATCTGGTCCCAGTTCCTACTAACCTTATGAGCTAATGAGAAATAGTCCTTAGAAATGAATGCCTTAGATGGAATTGAAATTCCAGCTCCCTGGTCAGCCTCAAGTTCTTGAGCCTCCTTCCTCAGCCTCCCAAATGCTAGAATTATAGGTATGTGTCCTCTTACCCTGCTCATATGATTTCTCTCCTCTCTTCTCCCTTCCCCTCCCTTCTCCTCCCCTTCCCCCCTCTTTCCTCCCTCCCCCTCCTCCCCTCTCTCTTTCTGGCAGCACTGGGACTAGAACACAGAACCCTATACTTTCTGTGCACTCTACCACTCCTGCAGTCCTCACATAGCTTGTATAAGAGTACTAATTCCATTCTTGAGAGTTCAACCATCATGCCCTAATTACTTCTCAAATCTCAATTTCAAATCTGATTACAATGGGAATTAGAGCTTCAATATGTCAAGTACAGGTAACATAAACATTCAGCCATTACTAGCATTTGTATATCTCTATTTCTCCTTTTTATTGTTAAAAAAAAAACAATATTAATCATAGCCAGGTATATACTTACAAGCCCAGAACTTGGGAGGCTGAGCCAGGAAGACTTCAAGTTTGAGATAAGCCTGCACTATGCAGAGAGACTCCATTTCAGAAAAAGAAATAAAAAGTCAACCTACAAAAAAACCAGTGTTTTCACCAAGCAAATATAGCACAATATTATTTTGTAACTTGATGATAAATGTTCTGTCTTATGTAGGCCCTTCCCTGATCCTGTTTTCTGAGAAATAATTTCAACACATCTACTTTTATGTATATATTTATTTATTTTGTAATTAATTTACTGTATTGATATTATAAAGGTGATGCATCCTTTTACCATCTACTATGTATTCATAAATAAGATTATTATTTGGAGGATTTTAGAACTTGTTTAAAAGATAGCACATAGCCTGAAACTTGTTTTGTTTCTATTGTTTGTTTGTTTTATGTGCCAGTCCTGGGGTTTGAATTCAGAGCCTGGGTACTATGTCCCTAAGCCTTGTTAGCTCCAGGCTAGTGATCTATCACTTGAGCCACTTATGGCTTTTGGGTGGTTAATTGGAGGTAAGAGTTTCACAAACTTTCCTGCCTGGGCCAGCTTTGAACTGTAATCCTCAGATCTTAACCTCCTGAATAGCTAGGAAAGCCACAGGCACCCAGCAAAACTTGCTTTCTTTTAAAAATTTATTTAAATACTTTTTTTTGGAATTTATCACATTCCTATATGTAGGTACATACAAGACATTTGCTTAATTTTTCACAAATTGAGCAAACTTAAAATCATTAATTGGAGTGAGGGAAGGGGTAACATTGTCCAAAGAAATGTACCCTTTACCTAACTTACAAAACTGTAACCCTTTGTACATCACCTTTATAATAACAATCAAAAAGTTAAATTAGGGGCTGGGAATATGGCCTAGTGGCAAGAGTGCTTGCCTCTATACATGAAGCCCTGGGTTTGATTCCCCAGCACTATATAGAAAACGGCCAAAAGTGCCACTGTGGCTCAAGTGGCAGAGTGCTAGCCTTGAGCAAAAAGAAGCCAGGGACAGTGCTCAGGCCCTGAGTCCAAGCCTAGAACTGGCAAAAAAAAAAAAAAAGTTAAATTAAACTAGGCAGCAGTGGCTCACACATCTGAGGACTGCAGTTTGAAGCCAACCCTGAGCAGAAAAGGTCCCTGAAGATTTTTATTTCCAATTTAACCACTCAAAAACCAGAAGTGGCACTGTGGCCCAAATGATAGAGTGCTAGCCTTGAGCACAAAGTGGCTCAGGGACAGTGCCCAGGTCCTGAGTTCAACCCCCACATCTGATTTTTTTAAGCTAAATTAAAAATACTAAAAATAAATAAATTTAAAATTATCAAAAAAAACCTCAGGACCATTATTTGCTCTTCTCTTTTGTAAATAGCCCTCATTTCATTTATTCTTCTTGTTTAACAGACTTTTGGTTTCCATTTTTTCTGTTAAAATACTGCAATGAAATCTTTGCAAGAGTTTCTCTAGGGCATATGGCTGGTAATGGACTCCACATATCTTCACACAGATAGTACCAAATTGCTCCTGAACCGGCTCCCAGTCTATGTTACCTTTTCTATGTGGCTGCTTCCTTGTTTGCCAAACTTTCAGTAATGGTGATTCTTAGTTTTCACTTTGCTGATTTTATTTTAATTTGCATTTCTATAATTAGTGTTAAGACTAACGTCTCTTCCTGTCTTTCCTCTTGGCTCAGCCTTGCAGGTCATTTTCTTGTTTGAAGTCCTTTGTCCTTTTTCTTTTTTTTTTTAATTTTTTTTGGGGGGGCCAGTCCTGGGCCTTGAACTCAGGGCCTGAGCACTGTCCCTGGCTTCTTTTTGCTCAAGGCTAGCACTCTGCCTCTTGAGCCACAGTGCCACTTCTGGCCGTTTTCTGTATATGTGGTGCTGGGGAATCGAACCCAGGGCCTCATGTATACAAGGCAAGTACTCTTGCCACTAGGCCATATCCCCAGCCCCCCTTTTTCTTTTTTGATAGTAGGTTGGTACTCAGGTCTTTGTGGAATTTCTTAGTATATTCTGGATGCCAAGATTTTGCTGATTATGTACAGTGCAAAGTATGCTTCCAAAAATGCATTTTGTATTTTAATTCTGCTTTGGATACATTTTATCACCTAAGAGTCAGAGCCTGTGTCTTCTCTCTCTCTCTCTCTCTCTCTCTCTCTCTCTCTCTCTCTCTCTCTCTCTCTCTCTCTCTGTTCTCAAATATATCAAGTTTTCACTTATGGTAGCAATTTTTGTGTTTTTGTACAGCAACTCTTCCTTCTCCTGAGAGATGGTCTCCTATCAATTCATTTTAGAATTTTGCTTCTCAAATTTAGAACTTTAATTATTCTACAGTGCATTGGTGTGTGTGACAGGATGTAGTCATATAAATTAATTTTTGCTCATATGGATATCCAATTATCACAGCCATGTTTATTAAATAGTCCATTATTTCCCCAATTGATTGGTAACACCCCTTTGATACCATGCCATAATTTTGTGCCTTGGGGGTATCTTTATGGACTCTATTTTTAATTAGTCTTTTTACTTCATTAATCAAACAGCATAGTGTTTGATTAAATGGCTGTATAATAAGTCTTGATATCTGCCAAAGAAATTCTCTTCCTTACCCCCTCATTTCTTCTCTATTTTTTCAAAACTCATTTAGCTTCTACTTGGCTTCTTCATTTCCAAATTAACTTGTATGTCCACCTATGCATTTATATGAAATGTGTCAATAGTAGGTTGATCAGAAATCGAGACCATTATGATCAGTACAGAATAAGGAGCTTATTTTTTATTTTATTGTTATTATAAAGATGATGTACAGAGAGGTTATAGTTACATATGTCAAGTAAAGAGTACATTTCTTCTTGGACAATGTCATTCCCTCCCTCAATCTCTCCCAGGTTTTCCCTCCCAAGAATAAAGAGTTGATTATAAGGCTTGGGGCATGTAAAATTGTGTGAGGTAGTCAAGCATTTATGAAAGGCTGCTGGTTTTGTGTCTGGTGTCAGATCTGAAGTCTGCCCAGAAAGTCATTCCCTGTCTGGCTGGGACAGGGAAAGAAGATGAATGGTAGAGAGCAAGAGCAATTAGGAACCCATAAGGACAAGGCTGTGTCCATCTCCTCCTGTCTTTAACCTTGCCAATGCTACAGCTCAAGGTTAAGGATAAGCCTGAACCTTTTATCACTGAGTGGCCACACAGCTGATCCAATTGCTATTGCATGGAATGCAACAGGACCTGTGCTGCACTTTGGAACATAAAGAATAGCTACTAACTACTTCTACCTTTAATCCTCATGCAGAATTTTATGACCAGCTAACAAAAGGAAGTCTGTACAACCAAGTCCCAGCTTGGCTAAATTGGTGCTGTTCAAAGGGATCTCCTGACAAGCTTTGTTGATATCGTTTATAGATATAAACTAATTTGGTTTAATGGACACCTTTAAGATATTGATTTGGTTGGGAATTTGGCTTAGTGGTAGAGTGCTTGCCTAGGATGCATGAAGCCTTGGGGTCGATTCCTCAGTACCACATAAATAGAAAAAGCCAGAAGTGGCCTATAACTCAAGTGGTAGAGTGCTAGCCTTGAGCAAAAGAAGCTTAGGGACAGTGCTCAGGCCTTGAGTTCAAGCCTCAGGACTGGCCCAAATATAGATAGATGTTAGATAGATAGATAGATAGATAGATAGATAGATAGATAGATAGATAGATAGACAGAGTAGACAGATGACAGATGATAGATAGAGATATAGACATGTTGGTATGTATATTGACTTAGTCCATATATGAATTTTTTTACTTCTTCACTTATTGAGATCTTCTTTCATTTTCTTTGAAATATTTTTTATAAATTTCTCCTGAATATTTTTGCACCTAAAGTACTTTATAATTTTATCTGATATATTGGACATAATCATTTAAAATCACACATTCTAATTCTTAATTACTGACAGCAAAATATTTGACTTCTATAAGTCTGCCCAAAGCATACCTATAGTATTCTGACCTATCTGTCATTAGTTATATTTGTGTGCTTAGATATTTCTGCTTAGGACATACACTGATTTGCAATGTTTAAAACTTTGCCTCTTCCCTCCCAACCCTATGCCTTTGGTTACTTTTTCTTGTCTTATTGCATTAGCTAGAATATCCTTTACATTCTTTACTAGTGGTGGTAAAGGAGGTATTCTTGGCTTATTTCTCACATTAATAGGAAACCTAATAGAATTTTACCATTAGTGATATACTTGTTACAGAGCCTTAGACATTATATATTAACTTGTTCCTAATTTGTCTTTAGCCATGAATAAATCTTAAACTCTAACTGATATGTTCTCTCATTTAATTAGAATAATTACATGCACATCCTTCTTGATTCTGATTATTGGTTGTCAGTCATAATCTCTGGTCAGAGTCATCCACAGTTGTTTATTGCAATCTCCTCAACCTAAGGCTCTAGATCAAAGAACTCAAATTTGATGCTACTGTGGCAGAAGTAATTATATGCTATTCCTGACATTATGTTCAATTGATTTTTCTTGATTTATGAAATGAATTCACTTTCTGTCTTTTACTATTCTGTAGATAGTTGTTGCAAAAAGTATTATCTCTTTCTTAAGATTTAAACTTGCCTAGAAAATTACATCATTAAAGTATCATTTATAAATTGCTGGGTGATTTGTTTTGGTGGAACTGAGGTTTTGAATTTAAGCCTTTGCACTTGAGCCATGACCTCAACCAGTCAGTTTTACTACATAGGTAAGGATTGCCTTGAACTTGTAATTATTCTATCTAAAATCCCAGAGTTAGAATTATAGGAGTGCACCATTATTCCCAGCCCAAACCAATATCTTAAATAGTTGCAGATAATTATGTTATTTTACCTTTCTTGTTATTGAGCCACTAAAATTCTTTTATTTGAGAGGCTTTACTGTTTCAAATGCCTTTTAATGAAGTATGTTTATGAGAACTTGCCTCCAAGGCACCCTTTAGGAGGCAATGACAAGCAGGTAAAAGCTATGCCAAGTACAAAAGAAGTCTTAAAAATCACTACTCACTGCAAACTGAATTAGAGTGTTAAGTGTTTTGTTGAAACACCTATGCAAAGGATTTAGGTGTTACCTCTGAGTGGACTGAGAGAGAGAATCAAGGACAGATGTGCAAGAATAGGAGCTTTATTCTAGGACTGTAATCTGTAATCTAGGCTCTCAAATGTATAATCAATTTACCCCAGCCTCCCAAGTGTTGGAATTATAGTTATGGATCAGCATACTCAGCTCTTGTATTCACTGGAAATACACTTTTTGAGTCTGATTTGTATAAGAATTTTTGTTGCTTTCTTTCTCTCTCCTTTCTGTTTGTAATCTTACCACATTGCAATCACCAGTTCACAATCCATATCTACAGACTCATGACCGACAATTGGTATTTATCAATCCATAATTTAGGACAGATGTCCTAGGATAATATGGTGATGCTGCTGTAGGTGACTTCATTTGGGTACTAGTCAAGAGCGTTTATGTACTTTCCCTCCCTCCTTGGCTACCTTACCTATAGGACCCTAGGCAGTGACTATTTTCTTCTTGGCTTCTTTAAAGGTGTGGGATGTGGGGAGGTTAAGGCATCTCTCCCCTCACTCCCTGGTTTTAAACAATGAATTCCTTGGCATTTCCTAGACACTTTTAGACCCATTTCAGGCCAGAGCTTGTTCCCGTCTCTTCCACTTTCTTTTCTTTTTTTCTAGGCAGAGTCTTACTATAGAGCCCCACTGGTGTTCAATTCTTAATCCTCCTCCTTCAGATTCCAGAGTGCTGGGTTTACAGACATGTGCCATCACATATGGCAAAGAACTTACTTTCTTAACTGTTTCTCTCTGAGTATTAAACTCAGAAGAGCCCAGAGGATTACTTTGCCAACCCTCCTCATTGTCTTTCTGCACCATATCCAGTTAGCCAATACTTATTTTTCAGGACTGCTATGTTCATTTCTTTCTTTCATTTTATATTTTGCCTACCATTAGTATCATTAAAGCAAAGATAAGTAAGGAAAGCAGAAGCTTAGAATACCATCTTGACAGAAGTCTTATGTTAATTTTATATCAGGCCTCAAGATACAAACTTATCTATTTACCTGGACATATTAATACTCATGCAAGGGGCAAGAATGTGCCAGATGCTAATTCAAAACCTGTGCTTTGTAGGACAGTAACATTCAATACCGGTGCACATGTTTCCCCCTAAGTGGAGGGCATTTTTCTCAACTTTGCCTGTAATTGCATGCCTAACCAAAGTAGTAGCAGCTAGCTACCAACACAGATTGACCCCATGTGACCTGCTGCTTAACAATCCCTTTGTTGGGTGGAATCACTCATCATCCTGTGGTTTCCAGTCAAAGAAAAGTACACAGAACTGTTGTTAAGTAAACACATATTCAAAATATGCAAAACAAACCTTCAAAGATCAGTTTACCCTTGAACTCATCAAGATGCGCATTCCAAACCATGAGTGTGTGGGAATGTGGTAGGATGAGGGAAGAAGCTACTTGTGAAGCCATCACTAAGTGCTATGCACCAAGTCTTCTTGAAAAAACCATCACTGATTTGGGGTAGAACCAATTGTTTCTGTACTAAAATAAATATTAAGCAAAGTACCAATGGCTCATGCCTGTTACCCTAGCTACTAGGAAGCTGAAATCTGATGATCAAATATTGAAGCCATCTGGAGCAGAAAAGCTCCCGATTCTCTTATCTCCAAGTATCTACCAAACAAAGGTGGAAATGGAGCCTGTGGCTCTAGTGGTAAAACCTTGAGCAAAAAAAGTTTAGGGACAGTGCCCAGGCCCTAGTACAGGCACAAATACATGAGACATGCATATGTGTGTGTATTGTGTATACTATATAATATATTACATATTATGTAATTATAGAGCATGTAATATTCTATAAATATAATTTTATAATTACATACTTTATAAGTTTATTATATATTATTTAATATAACATAATTATATAATATATTCTATATATTTATATGTTATATATTGTATAATACAGAAAGGAAATACTCATACTGACTTCTTACAACAAAACACAGGTCTTCAAAAAACTAAGAAAAAGTAGTTGTTTTCCTTTGAGTCAAGTTCTTAGGATCTCAGAAGTTTACTTTTCTGAACTGTTAGGTTACTTTGGGTAGCTGAGCACAGGTACCCCATAACTATAATCTTAGCCACTCAGGAGGCTGAGATCTGATAATCATGGTTCAAAACTAGCCCAAACAGAAGACTATGAGACTCTCATATTCAATTAGTCAGTAAAAAGCTGGAAGGAAATATATAAAAGAAAATGTACTCTTTGCTTTATGTATATAACTGTAACTCTCTGTAGCATTTTCAAATTTTAAAAAAAGCAACAGTAGCAGCTAGAAAATGGAGATGTGTGGCTCGAGTGGTAGAGCACTACCCTTAAGCCAAGAAGTCAAGCAATAGTGTTTGAGGCCCTGAGTTTAAGCTCCACTCCTGGCATGCACACACACACACACACACACACACACATACACACACACACACACACACAGAAAGAGAGAGAGAGATTTTGGCAAAAACATTAGAGAAGATCATGATGAATAAATAAGGTAAAATGTAAGGCCAAATGGTAAAATGAAAAATCCATTACTCATTCACTCACTTCTGTGTCAGGCTTTCTTCTGCATAATCAAAGAAGCTATTAACCTATAAACCTGTAAGGTTAGTCTTCTTCCATCTGGAAAAAACATACAAAGCACTAAGTACACCCATCATTCCCAAAAGTATACCAACAAACAATTCTTCTGGACCATTTCTTTATTTTTTCACTTTTGCTCTGTTGCAAGTCTTCCTAATCCTCCCATAACCACCATATTCTCCAAACTGAAAATAAGCAACATTTGCCTCACATGACAACACAACAGTCTTTGGAACTAACTCTGTTCCAAGATAAGTATGGTGGTACACATGCAATCTCAACTCTCCAGAGGCTGAGGCAGAAGGATCATGAGTTCAAGGGTAGCAATGGACACAGAATGATGGGGGTGAGGGATAGGATATAGATCAGTGGTAGAAAGCTTGCCTAACATGCACTAGGACCTAACAACTTCAATCCCAAGCACCACAAAAACGTCCAGAAAATCCATGATGAACAATCATTGGAATTATTCTACAAAGTAGGTCAGTGAGGACTCAAAACAAGCTAGTATCATCACTACACCCAGCATACACTGAATGAGCACAAGAGGAGAGCTGGAATGTGCCCATATTCCATTTTTTGCACTTGGCTTCTCTTGGAATTACAACTCCTCCACCATTACGTTGCTGCCAGACTCCCAGATTTCTCTCATATAGCATGGGCTTCTGCTAGCAGAGGACTTTGTCAAGTATTTCCATCTATTTGTCTTTCTTTTGTATTTTCTTTTACACATTAGAAATGTTCCACCATGTTGGCCCTTAAAAAGATGTGCCGCCTTCCAGTTGACAACTCAGGAATAAAAACAAGGAACGTGATACTCCAAACTGAACATTCTAGGACACACACACACACACACACACACACACACACACACACACACACACACAACAAAAAAACCAGGAAAGGCTTTTCTTTATGAAGACACATAGTACGGGGTTCTGGGATATAATGGAAAGGACAGTGACCTCTCGGGTCCTCTCAGTGCTGCCGTGCCTGCCTTGCCATCTCCTGGACTATGGAATTTCTATTCCATTTGAGAAGCTGTTGTGGGCTTCTCCACCTAGGATCTTTGTGGCGCATCCTCAAAGCACGAAAGATGGGAGCATGAACCCTATATGAGAAATTCCATACCTGCTTCTTGCCCTTCTCTCAGAAGTTTTCAGCCTTTAGCAATGATGGCAAACCTTTATTTAGTTAGTTAGACCCTGGGCTCAAGCCCAGGGTCTGGGCATTGTCCCTGAGCTCCTTTGCTCAAGGCTAGTGCTCTACCACTTTGAGCCACAGTGTTTCACTTCCAATCTTCTGGTGGATAATTGGAGATAAGAGTCTCACAGACTTTCTTGCTCAGGCTGGCTTTGAACCATGTTCCTCAGCTCTCAGCCTGCTAAGTAGCCAGGATTACAGGTGTGAGCCACCAGTACATTGCTGCTTCCAAGGCTGATCAAGATCCTTAATAACATCAACTGGAGACTGGATCCCATGGAGACTGGATCCCAGTTCTGTCTAAAAGACAACAGCCTAATGAAGTTATGTGAATTCATGGATCTTTCTTTTTATGTACAATTGAATGAACAAAAGTTATGGCACTTGTTTCTTTATTTTCTTTTCCTCTTTCTCCCTTCATTTTGTTGCTTCTTTGTTTTAGTGTAAACAGATCTTTCCATGTAACATTTTCCTAAGTAATATTTCTTCATTGAGATTTCTAATAAACCCCCACTCATCATCAACTTTCTTCCTGCCTGCCTCTCCCTCTCCCTCTCCCTCTCCCTCTCCCTCTCCCTCTCCCTCTCCCTCTCCCTCTCCCTCTCCCTCTCCCTCTCCCTCTCCCTCTCCCTCTCCCTCTCCCTCTCCCTCTCCCTCTCCCTCTCCCTCTCCCTCTCCCTCTCTCTCTCCCAGAGTCCCTGACTGGTAGCCTAGTGCTCTATTACTTGAGCTACAGCGCCACTTCCGGTTTTTTAGTGGTTAATTGGAGATAAGGGTCTCACTCTGACTTTTCTGCCCAGGCTGGCTTCGAACTGTGATCCTCAGATCTCAGCCACCTGAGTAGTTAAGGATTACAGCATGAGCCATTGGAGCCTGGTTTCATCGACTGTCTCAACAAGATAGTATATTATAGGAAACACTATTAGGAACAAGTTTAAACCAGGAGCCATATTTTGGTGAAGCCCAAACATTTTATTTTGTGTGAAAATGCCACATGAGAGTAGAGAGATAGCAGTATCTATGACTTTTATGTTGTTGTGTCTTGAGTATGTTACTCAGGACTGCCTTGAACTTCTAAGCTAAAGCAATACTCTCATCTCAGCCTCCCAAGTGTTGGAACTACATATGAGAACTACCACATGCAGCCATCTGTTGCTCTTTGATCTAGCCTGTACATGTTCTACCTTCATGTACTTTAAAATAACTCACATGTTTAAATTATATGTTGACCTACAGGTAATTTTTCAGAATTATGATTTTATTTTTAGTCCAGTAGGATGTCAAAATCCAACAAAAAGGTGAAAAATTGAGGCAGAAGGAAGAAAAAATAAGTATAAAAAACCATTAATGTGTTACATTTTATACATAAATTAATTTCCACTTTGCTACTAATTATGTAAATCACTTTACTATTTATTTAGTTGGTATATATTTTTCCTTCTTTTTCATTACTATTGGTTTTTTGTTTGTTTGTTTGTTTTGAGACAAAGTCTCACTATGATACAGCTAAAACTGGCCTCAGATTACAAACCTCCTTCCTCAGACTCTCAACCTCTGAGATTATAAGCATCCATCACCATAACCAGCTAAATGTATTTTTCCATCTGTAAGAATCATTGGCAGTCTTTGAGATGGGATGCAGCATAGTGTTTCCTATTAAAAGAATAGAATTGTTTTTATTTCCATACAACAGCTTTTGATTTAATAGCAGAATTTTAAAGTCTTTAAGTTACTTAGTGGGGTATTGGTCTACTATGTTCAGAGGACATGAATTATGCACAGATCCTGCCTTGAGCTCATAATCTAATCTAATCTCATTTTTAAATTGAGTAAACAGATAACTTTAAAATTAATGAGACAAAATATGCTCTACTGAAGACACAAGGGAAATGTTTCATGCCGCTTGAAGGAGAAGGAAGTTTAGGCAAGCACATAAATTCAATGTAAGGGGAAATGATCCTCTCTGTCAGAAAAACAAAAGGACTTGTCTACAAGTTAACTGAGTTGCTAACCTATAATGAAGTAATATAAGGTGAGGAGTGAGTGGCTAGAAATTACCCAACTGTCTACTAAACATTTGATTGTCCACAGAGATCTCAAATTCAACTTATCTGAAGTATAGTCCCTCATCTTTGCCTTAAAAAAATTGTTTTCCAGATATCCAAAGAAGAAACTTACTTCACTCTCTCTGCCAACTTGGATTCCTGAGCCTTGTCTATTTGGCCTAGTCCATTTCCCATCCTGAGTTTATCTGGGATCTGCCCACTTCTCTACAGCCCTTTGTCACTCTCTTGCCCAAGCTATGTCATTCACTTTTAGCCTGGAGATAGAGTGGACTTTCTAAAGTAGAAATCTTACCTATCATTTTGTTTGAGACAGGGTCACTATGTGGCCCAGGATAGCTTTGAGCTCATGATCCTTCTGCTTCAGCCCCTAATTGCTAAGATTATAGGTATGTGCCACCAAATCAAGCTAATATTTCCCACACAGAAGATCTGAATGGCTTGCTATTGCCCTTAAAAAAAAGTCATGGTATTCAGAGCCCTTTAAGATCTGACCTGTGCCTGCTTTCCTGTCCTCCCCATCTCCACTCTTACCTTCCCTTACCACTTCTTCAGCACATACAAAACAATCTCTTTCATCTCAGGAACCTGCTACCTGCTGCTCCTTCTTCCTCAATGTCCATCTTCCACCCATTTCCACCCTTCCTCAAATGACTACTTAAACTTTCCTTAAGTAACTACTCACCTTTCCTTTTCTGCTCTGTCAGTTCTTCCAACAATAGCAACCATTTCTTTTTTGCATATTTTTATTATTATTGTAAAGGTGATGTACAGAAGGGAACAACCATTTCTTAAATGAAGTCTTCTGTCTAAAAAAATCAGCATTGCCTTCTATTTTCCTGATGAAGTATTGGCTGACAAAATAATGAAATCCTCAAGTTATCTTTTCCCACAGACTCAGTGATTGGATGTTGAAAGATCTGTACTAAGAATATGATTGTGGCATGGGAAGAGATGTAGATAAAATGTAGTCTACTACAACCTTGTCCAAAATAGCAGGAGACTAGAAGCAATCTAATTCCCAAATATCCCACATTCCTCTCTTAAAAGGCAAGAATGATAAATGCCAATGGAATGGAATGTAACATGACATTCAGAAATGGGAATGTATTATATGACTAAAGTGTTTTTTAAGTCAATACATGGAAAGGATAGTACAAAAAAGCAAGTGGCTGGAGGTGTGGCTTAAATAGTAGCATACTTGCCTAGCAAGTGTAAGGCCAGTTCAAATCCAGTACTGAAAAAATATATAAATAATAGATAGACAGGTAGGTAATAGAGACAGATAAAGTTTACTACATTAACATAACAAAGGCCAGTAAGGCCTAGGATCATTTCTGCAGATAGAGTGAAAGCACTTGTCATATTCATGATACTCTCTGCAAATAAAGAATAGAACAATATGTTCTCCATCTGATAAAGGGCATCCACAAAAAGATCTACAGCTAATATCAATCATACTTACTGTTTTTGGTTTCCTTGGCAACTGCACATACTGAAGTGTAGTTCAAATTGGCTTAAACTTTGTGAAAAGCAATTTTACCTCTTTGATCTCTGATAAAATTGAAAGCAAGGCAAAAAGGCCCACATTCCCTACTTCTAGTGAACATTTTATAGGAGTCCTTAGCAAATTCAACATGGTGAGAGTAATTCTCTACACTAGTTTTTGAAATTCCAAAAGACTACAAGTACCTGAGAATTTCTTAAGAAATCAGTTATATAAGAATTCTATACAATAAAAAAATAAAAATTTTTAAAGTTCTATAGAAGCCCTTCAACATGCAAAAACCATTATAGATTGGCAGTCAATATTATTGTCAATGTTGCCAGGCACTAGTAGCCAATGCCTGTAATCCTTGCTACTCAAGAGGCTGAAATATGAGGATCATGATTCAAAGCCCAGGCAGGGAAGGCTGCAAAACTCTCATCTCCAATTAACCACCAGAATTCCAGAAATGGTGCTGTGGCTCAGAGTGGTAGCTAGCAAAAAGAGCTCACAGGCCCAGGCCCTGAGGCCCAGGCTCTGAGTTCAAGGCCCATGGCCAACAACAGCAGCAACAAAAATTGTTATTAAGTTAATAAGGTAAGATGCAGAACAGTTATTATAGTAACCATTTATGTATAATGTGGGAAAGACATACACAAATACCTATATATGTGTTGTGTATACATAAACAATCTTGTGAAGAATTTACCAAAAAAAGAGGGGCAGAGTTTTGGTTACTCCTAAAAAAGACAAGGTTGCAAGATTTTCTATTACATGTCCTTTATAATCTTAAAAGCTTTTTGAAATGTGAATATTTAGGAGATAAATGTTTTAATGTTAAGGTACAATAGTGTAAAATAATGTAGAAACCATTCATAGAAAATTGTGAACTAAGGCTTGGAATATACTTTAGCAGTGGAATGAGCACTGATCATATAAAAGGCATGGATTTAATCCCAGGCACCAAGGGGGAATGGAAGGGAAATGGAGGGGGGAATGGAAGGGAAATGGAGGAGGGAAAGAGAGGACAAGAAAGAGAGAGAAGGAAAGGGAGAAGAGAGAGAGAAGGAAGGAAGGAAAGATACAAAGGAGAGAGGGAGGGAGAAAGTGAAGGAAGGGGAGGAGATGAAAGGAAAGAAAGCAACAAAGAAGAAACAATAGAAGAAGGAAAGAAAGGAAGGAACAAAAGAAATTATTAGCTAAATTAGATTGTTAAAAAGTACATGCAACGTGATCCCACTTTTATTTTATTTTTTTTGTCACGTTTCTTTTTTTTTTTCTTTTTTTTTTTGGCCAGTCCTGGGGCTTGGACTCAGGGCCTGAGCACTGTCCCTGGCTTCTTTTTGCTCAAGGCTAGCACTCTGCCACTTGAGCCACAGCGCCACTTCTGGCCGTTTTCTGTATATGTGGTGCTGGGGGATTGAACCCAGGGCCTCATATATACGAGGCAAGCTCTCTTGCCACTAGGCCATATCCCCAAAAATGTGCTTTATTTATTTATTTATTTTTGCCAGTCCTGGGCCTTGAACTCAGGGCCTGAGCACTGTCCCTGGCTTCATTTTGCTCAAGGCTAGCACTCTGCCACTTGACCACAGCGCCACTTCTGGCCATTTTCTATATATGTGGTGCTGGGGAATCGAACCCAGGGCTTCATGTATAGGAGGCAAGCACTCTTGCCACTAGGCCATATTCCCAGCCCCACTTTTATTTTTTAAAGAATATCTGTATGTTCATAAAAAGAGTAGTTTTTCTCTGTAATCCTACTCACTAGGCTGAGCTCATGGTTCTAAGCCAGCCTCAGCATATAGATCCAAAGATTTTTGCCTTCAGTTAATGAGCAAAAAGCTGGAACTGCGGGCTGGGGATATAGCCTAGTGGCAAGAGTGCCTGCCTCGGATACACGAGGCCCTGGGTTCGATTCCCCAGCACCACATATACAGAAAACGGCCAGAAGCGGCGCTGTGGCTCAAGTGGCAGAGTGCTAGCCTTGAGCGGGAAGATGCCAGGGACAGTGCTCAGGCCCTGAGTCCAAGGCCCAGGACTGGCCAAAAAAAAAAAAGCTGGAACTGGAAGCATTGTTTAAGTGGTAGAACACTAGCTGTGAGAAGATCCTAAACTCAAGTCTATTTTTTTAAAAAGGTGGATGGGGGTGCAAAACCAAACCAAACCAATGCATACTGAAATACCGACTATAGATTACCTCTCTCTATCTTGAAGGATATGATGGACTTTTATTTATTTCTCTTTACTTTTCTGTAGTTTTAAAACTATTCTACTATGCAAACATATTCATTTTGTAATAAAACATGCATAAAAGTTAGGCATTTCAGGTAGGCAGCTGTTGTAAACTTAACAATGCTCCTGTTAATCAACACAGTTGGATGTCTTCATATTGAAACAATCAGAGGTTGAAAATATTGGAGAAGAAATTATACCTGCACTGAATGTGCATAAACTTTTTTTTCTTGTTATTCCCTAAGTTGTATAGTTCAACCACTATATACATGGCATTTGTGCAGTATTTCATGTTATAAACAATCTAGAGGGAATTTTTTTTGCCCTTTTCTTTCTTTCTTTTTCTTTTTATTTTGCTAGTCCTGGGGCTTGAACTCAGGGCCTGAGCCCTATTCCTGAGCTTCTTTTGCTCAAGGCTAACATTCTATCATTTGAGCCACAAGGCCACTCCCAGCTTTTTCTGTTTATGTGGTACTGAAGAATGAAAGCCAGGGCAGCATGCACATTAGACAAGCACTCTACCACTAAGCCACATTCCCAGCCCTAGAGGTGATTTAAAGATCAAAAGATATTCATGAGTCAGTTGTCAGTGGCTCACACCCCTAATGAGATCTGAGGATCTCAGTTTGAAGCCAGCCTGGACAATAAAGTTCATACCATTCTTTGTTGTTGTTGTTTTTAAATTACTTTTATTATCAAGTAGTTATACAAAGGAGTTACCATTCACCAAAGCAGTTTATGAATACAGTGCATCTTGATCAATGTCACTCCTTTCAATATCCTCCCCACCCCCTCAACCCACCTTTTCTCTAGCTTTTCTTAATTTTATATTATGTATTGTATTTTTGCCATTTAATAAAGCAGTTTATGTGTATAGTACAGTGCATCTTGATCTGTCATAACTTCAGCATCTTCACTCCCCCTTCAGCAAACCCCTTCCCTTATACTTCTCAACTCTGTGGTATATACAATGATTCTTGCTTGTGTTTGCCACACTTTCTCCCTTCATTCTTCGGCCCCTCTCCCCTTGGCAATCCCTTCCCCTCTTAAAAGTACTCATTTCCTGGTACTTATTCCTTTTAAAGAATTATACTATTTGTATTCTCAGTACAGTATATTAGATTGCAGTTCATTCATTTGAAACCCCTTGCTTACCAACCAGTGGGTTTACTTTAAGACTATTATCTCCAATTAACCACCAAAAAAGGGGAAGTGAAGCTATATGGCTCATGTGGTAAAGCACTAGCCTTGAGCAAAAATGCTCAAGGACAGTGCCCAGGCCCTAACTTCAAGCCCCAGGATTCACACACACACACACACACACACACACACACACACACACACACACACACACACACACGAGTAATAATGCAATTACTATGCCATTTTATATAAGCACTTAGGCATCTTCAGATTTGGGTATCCAGGAAGGGTTCTAGAGCCACTGCTCCAGAGATATCAGGGGTGACACTACCCAGATAGAGTCATTTCACTTTGAACAGAGGCACAATTGTGGAGATATTTCATCTTACATTGGCATTTAAAACCCTTTCCCTCTCCTCATGCCCTCTCCCGCATTCCCTTCTTACACTAGCTACCTACTCCTACTTGATGAAGAAAACAAATGCCACCAAGCAGCAAGTTTCAGGGTTTTGCTTTTTTCTGTTGCTGCTGTTGTTGATAATCATGGGGCTTGAAGTTGGGGCCTGGGCACTTTCCCAGAACTCTTTTGCTTAATGCTAGTGCTCTCTTTGAGCCACAGGGCCACTTCTGGTTTTCTGATGGTTAATTGGAGATATATGAATCTCACAAACTTTCCTGCCCATGCTGTCTCTGAACTGAAACCCTCAGATGTCAGCTTCCTGAGTCGCTAGGATTACAGGCCTGAGCCACCAGCACCCAACTGCTTTGCTCTTTCTCATTCCTAAATTCTCCAACTCTTTAGTCTCTTCCTTTCTGCCTCAGAAAATATGGCTTCCTTTTTGTGTTCTTGAGTACTTTCCCTTCTGGATTTTGTTCCACTTATCATCTTCTCTTTTATGTATGGTTAATTTCTTCTACTTTTAGAGGAGGTTGCTTTGCTTTGTTTTGGCCAGTCTTGGGTTTTGAAGTTAGGGCTTCCCAAGCTTTACCTCCTGAGCAACACCTCCAGTCCTATTTTTTTTCCTATCTTAATTAGTGGCACTAGTTCCCACCAGGGGGCCAAGGCTTACTCTGGATTCTACCCAATATTCTCTCTCTCGCCATGCCAGATTAATGCTACTTCACAACCTTCTCTCCATCATCCCATTGCCATGGCCTTTGTTCAAGCCTTCCTCATATATACATATAAAGATATACATATATATATATATGTACATACATACAGAGGCCTAAAGTAAGTGTTTTGTTGGGGGCTTTTTAATTTATTTATTTTTATTTTTATTTTTTGATAGTCCTGGGGCTTAAACTCAGGGCCTGGTCACTTTCCCTGAGCTTCTTTTTCTCAGGGCTAGGACTCTACCACTTGAGCCACAGAAGTACTTTCAGCTTTTTCTGTTTATGTGGTACTGAGGAATCGAACCAAGGGCTTCATGCATGCTAGGCAAGCACCCTACCACTAAGCCACATTCCCAGCTCTTTTAAAATCTTTTATCCAGAGTTTATAGTAGTTATATATATGAGTTTTCCTATATATAATGACTTACTCAGCCACAGCAGATGTAGACTCGGCAAATATTTCTAGCTCTCTGCCTTCTGGGCACAGAGAAAAGTCGTGCTTTCTCTTTTCCTTAAGGATGAGATGGCGGCATATGAGATGTAAGTGGGACTTACAAATTGAAAGTTCCAAATGGTGGCTGTTCTATCAATCTGGGCCCTGAATTGACAGACCTCTCAGCCAGTCCTTGGTTAAATGCACTATTAGCAAGGAAGAAATCATTGTTAGCTCAAACAACTGAGACTTAGGGATCATTTGCTCTTATAGCTTAACCTGACCTAGCTGATCTAGTCTTCGTTTTGTTTATGTTTATATCATTTTCTGTAGCTGCTGAGTTCACACACCACAAATTTAGTGGGTTAAAATCAAACAGTTGGGTTCCCGTGGCTCATGTCTCTAATCTTAGTTATTCAGGAGGCTGAGATCTGAGGATCATATTTTGAAGCCAGCCTGGACAGGAAAGTCCCTGAGGATTTTTCTCCAATTAACCATAAGAAAACTGGCAGTGGAGCTGTGACTCAAAGTGGTAGTGTGATAGCCTTAAGCGAAAAAAAGCTCAGGGACAGCACTCAGGCCTTGAGTTCAAGCCCCATGACTTACCAAAAAAATTTTTAAAAGACACAAATCTATTAGCTTACAGTTTTGGAAGGCAGAAGTCTAAGATGTGTCTGCAGAATTGCATTCCTTTGGAGGTTGTGAAGAACATGCACCTGACATTTAGGCTTCTAAAAGCTGCCACATTCTGACACAGAGACATCTTTGCTCCAGCCTCCAGCCTCTGTCTTATTAACATCTTTGTGATTATATTCAGCCTACTCTGATAATCTAAGATAATTGCCTCATCTCAAGATCTTTACTTAGTCACATCTGAAATGCTCCCTTTACTATGTAAGGTAGCGTATTCAAAGCTTGGAAACTGAAATGTGGACATCCTTGGAAAGCTATTTTCAGCCTACCACAAGATTTTTCAACAATATCGAACACCCTGAGATAGAGCAGGAACATGATCAAGGTGCATTAATTAAATAAATCTTTACTATTCATCTTAGCATCACATGGGAGCTTGTTAAAATATAGAACTCTCGCCCACTTAAAACCTACTGAATCAAAACCTGCACTTTAATAAGATTCCCAGGTTGATTCTCATGTAAGACATCAGAAGTATTGAGTTAAGTAATCTAATCTAACAACAATAGCTAAAATATATTGGGCACTGTAACAGATGCTTTGCTTACCTCCAACTTACACGTTCTGACCCACCTTTCATTCCATTATACTCAATACTTATGTGGTGGGCAAGCTTCACACAGTCTTTCCAGGGCACAATTTTTGCTCCCAGGCTTTCTTCAAAAAGCTGCAGAGTCAGGAATCCAGAAGGAAGCAGAAGAGTTCATATACCTGGAACAACCCTTCACCAATAAGAATCTAGTTTTTCATGATGTATCCTTCTTTTCCTCATTCTTGTTAGTTTTTCTTTTGTGCTGGGCCTAGGGCTTGAACTAAAGGCCTGGGTACTGTCCCTGACCTTTTTTTGCTCAAAGGTAGTATACTCACAGTATACTCACACTTGAACCATAGCTCCACTTCTGTGTGTGTGTGTGTGTGTGTGTGTGTGTGTGTGTGTGTGTGTGTGTGTGTGATTCTTTGTAGATAAGAGTCTCCCAGACTTTCCTGCCCAGGCTGGCTTCCCACTGTGATCCTCAAAATACAACCTCCTGAGTAGCTAGGATTATAAGCATGAGCCAGCAGCCAATTCAGAGGGACAGTTCTAAGAGGCATTTCTATAGCAGAGCTTTCAAATAATACTCCCAAATACTGGCTTTTCTTCCTTCTTCGTTTCTCTCTTCCTTCTTCGTTTCTCTCTTCCTGCTGCCTAGAGTCACCTCCCACATAAGCTACTTTCCCCCAAGTCCATTCTCCAGCTATTTCAGTTCATGCCCTAATTTTGATGTCATGAAAAACCATGGCACTGTCCGTTCAATAACAGGCCTTCAACTATGAGTTTTATATCATTAGTATCATTTTATACTCACAGCAGTCTTTTGAATTAGGTAACATTTTACCCCTTTCAGATGAAATTTTAAAAGAGGCTATATAGTTTGTTCATCTCAAAGAGCTATGCATGAACCAAAACCAGAATACTAGCATCCACTGAGCTTGACTCCAAAGTCTACGCACTCACTAGGTGTAACACACTGCCTCCCCAAAGACAATACACCATGGCTTCCATCTGTATGGAAGCTTTATATTAAAACTGAAAAGAATAAATAAAGCCATTCATCCTTTCAACTTCTGGCTGTCAGGCTTAACAGGAGACCTGCAGTAGACGGTGCAGGCTTGCAAACTAGAGACACGCATCGGAAAGTGCAAGACTAGAAATGTGAAAGACTAGATTTCAGCATGTGAAGTCCATCTCTGATGGCCATCTGAAGAGAGAAAGTGAATAAAGCAGAGTGAACTGAACCTTTAGGGTTGACTACATGGATCAGTTGCTTATCCAGCACCCATCGCATCTTCCTTCCTAACAAAACTCCAACTGCCAACCTTCCCTGCATGACTGAACCAAAAAAGAACCCCCCCACCTCCCTACCCCCCCCCCCCGCCTAGATTCCAACTGGTTGCAACAACAATCAAACCACTCTGCTAATCCTGACCCCCCCCCAAAAAAAAAAAAAACTACAACAAAAACTTCCTTATACATTCTTCATCCTCTATCAAGAATGGGGTCCCTGGGCTGGGGATATAGCCTAGTGGCAAGAGTGCCTGCCTCGGATACACGAGGCCCTAGGTTCGATTCCCCAGCACCACATATACAGAAAACGGCCAGAAGGGGCGCTGTGGCTCAAGAGGCAGAGTGCTAGCCTTGAGCGGGAAGAAGCCAGGGACAGTGCTCAGGCCCTGAGTCCAAGGCCCAGGACTGGCCAAAAAAAAAAAAAGAATGGGGTCCCTATAACTCTGAGCCAATCTTCCCCAATTATCCCTTGGCTTCTGTTATTGGTCCATAGATGTGACTTATGGTAGCCCAAAAGGGGATAAAGGAAAGAAGCAATTAATGGCTTACTCTATGCTGTGATGAATGTGAGTGAGAAAGCTTAAGTACCAGTTGCCCCCAGCATCATTTTCCACAGGGAAAATCTAGGCCAAGGATGAAACTGATGCTAGGAATTGCAGTAAAAAGACAGAAAGAACATGGATGAAATTGTTGCTGATAGCAACAGGGGTTGGAGATTTAAAAAAAAAAAAAATGCTGTTTGTAGAAGGTGCAGAGTGAGCCAGGCTACAATCTTGGAGAAATGGCCTCACAGGAAAAGGAAGAACCTCAGAGAATGCCTTTAAGATAGGAGCATATTGGTTAGTTTCCAAATGTGTAAGATGGGAACTGGGGCTGAAGTGCAAAGAGGAAGGGGCCCAGCAGAAGTGAGGACCAGAAGGTCACTCAGAAGGATATGTGGCTTATCCCCAACTGTGCAAACTTCACAGTTACTCCAAATGAGACAGACCCTGTGGAGTTTTGTGCGAAGAAGTACTGTGACCTGATATGTTTGTTTGGTTTTTTTTATTTGTTTGTTTTTGTTGGTACAGCACTGGGGCTTAAACTCAGGGCCTCATGTTCTCTCTTAGTTTTTCCACTCAAGGCTGACATTCTGACACACATCTACTTCCAGGGTTTGGGTTTTGTTTTTTGGGTTTTTTTTTGAGGGCGGGGATATTACTGGAAACACATAGGCTGGCTTCAGACTGTGATCCTTAGCCTCCTGAGTACCAAGGATTATAGGTGTAACCACTGGTACTACGCTTGCCATGCATTTTAAGAAGAGACTCCAGCATATTGTGTTTGAGAACAGAGGCCAAGGCCAAGATGGAATCAGGAAGGTCAGCTGAGGCTCTGCAGCAATTATGGCAAAGGACTCGGGGGTGAGAGCAATAAATGTTATGGGAAGCACCATGTTCTCAGAATATTTGGAAAATACAGAAATAAAGAAAAAGATGAAGGAGATGGGTACCAGTGGCTCACATCTGTAATCCTAACTACATAGTAGTTTGAGATCTGAGGATCACAATTCAAAGCCAGCCTGGACAGGAAAGTCTACCTATCTATCTCCAGTTAATCACCAAAAAGCTGGAAGTAGAGCTGTGGCTCAGGTGATAGAGAGGTAGCCAAGGAAGGAAGAAAAGAAGGAAGGAAGGAAGGAAGGAAGGAAGGAAGGAAGGAAGGAAGGAAGGAAGGAAGGAAGGAAGGAAGGAAGGAAGGGAGAGAGGGAGGGAGGGAGGGAGGGAAGGAAGGAAGGAAGGAAGGAAGGAAGGAAGGAAGGAAGGAAGGAAGGAAGGAAGGGAGAAGGGAAGGAAGGGAGGGAGGGAGGGAGAGGAAGGGGAGGAGGGAGGGAAGAAGGAAGGGAGGGGAGGGGGGAAGGGATAATTCATCCATTTTTGGCCTGAGTAATCAGAAGCATAAGAATGTCGTTAACTAAGACAGGGAGGGCTATGAGAACCATTTAGGGCCAGATTCTGAGAGATAATGAATAGATAGCTGAATCGTTCTGTGGAACTCAAGAGAGAGTTCTGGACTAAAGATATAGGAAGTGTCATATGAAATTCCCAGTGGAGTAAGTAAAATTCACATGCTAAAAGACCAAACTCTGAGGTAACTCAGCTTTAACAGAACTAGAGGAATTGAGGGTTTGCCTTGGTAAAGCAGAATGGTAAACCCTTGGAACAGGAAGATAGGCAGTGGCTAAGCAGAGAGACAGGTAGGGTGGAGGTGTGATTGGTAGGAAAATGAAATTGCTTTTTATTTTCACAGTGAACTAAGCAGTAAGTTCCTCAGCTCAGCATGAGGAAGGGGAGGGTGTGTGGTGTTTGAGGATTTAAGATGCAATTTAGTTATTTCAGAATGTGGGAAAGCAAACCGACTAGGGACTGCAGAAGGTAGTGTTGAGAGCCCACTAGAGATTTAGGAGCAAAAATTTAGAGTGGCAACAGTTAGTCCTGTTGCTTTTGTCCTTATATTAAGCTGCATACAAGCAGGTGATCCCAGGAACCAGGAAAGTGATGCAGTGTATGAGGATGGTAAAAAGGGAAAGCCAAAGATGAATGGTGAAAATGAGATTGGAGGTCAAAATAGGTTCAAGGACTTGTTTCAATGTGGCTAGCTGAGCAAATAATCTGGAAGTGAAAGGAGTGCTGGTCAAGGAAGTAGGATGTTAGAAGTGAAAAGTTCAGAAGGAAAACTGTTATTTGGTTTGCAATGGTGTAGGGTATTCACATGGCAGTCGGGTAGAGGAAAAACTGCTATAGGTGTGAGGGTTTCTGGTTGGCCATTCATCTCATCAGCAATATTAGAAGTGGAGTAAGGGGTAAGACTCGGAGTTAGGTGTTGAACTCATGAGGGATGAAGAGGTGTGTGCAGATGACAGAGATTAAAGTGGGATAGTGTGATGGGTTCTTCAAAGCAATTGAAGGGGAAGGGTACAGAGAGAGACCCTTCTATTTGGGGAAATAGAGTACTTGTTGAGTCTTTCTTCTCAGTTCCACTCTAAGGCTTTCTTCCCTGTGGTTTTTCTTTGATGTTGTTTTTTTTTGGGGGGGGGTGTTTTTGTTTGCTTTTGAGCCAGAATCTCACTATGTATCTCAGGCTGGCCTCAAAGTCAAGATCCTCCAGCTTCAGCCTCCTTTCCTTCTCTTTTGGCAGCTGAGGCAACCCAGAGTAAGGATTTATTCAGGATGGTAGAATCAGAAGGGGGAAAAAAATAAAAAAAATAAATAAAGACAGGGAACAGTCAGATCTTTTTATTTCCTCTTCTCTGCTTCCCAAATACCAGTGCTGTGTTTTGGAATATTTAAAAGAACACTTAAAATGCCCTTGTTTGTTTCTGCCTCTATGCACCAGGAGGGCTGTCCAAGGACAAAGAGCTGGTAACCATAGCAGTTGAGCGAGGAGCAGAGGGTGGTGGTGAAGAGGTGGGGGTTTTTTGTTTGTTTGTTTTTGTTTTTTAAGGGGGGAACTTCAGGCAGGCAAAACCAGTGCTGGATTCCTCTTGGCCTCCTTGTTCCTCCAGCCTAGTTTAGAGAGAGAGGCTGGATCCTTCCTGCTGGGAAGCCAGGGTTTGGCATGCTCCCTAAGGAAAGGGTGTGTCTCTGAGAGCTGGTTCGGGTGGCCTGCCTGCACAGCCTGGCTCTAACTGGGAAGAGTGGGCAGCCCCGTAGGAATGGGACAGTCTGTGATGGCAAAGCAGGCTGCCAGCTCTGCAGTATCCTGAGTGCAGAGTTCTTACACGTTGGCAAACTGTCTCAGCACCTCTCCGTGGACAGGTGGCCACTCATGGGGGTGGCCCAGGATTCTGGCAAAAATGTCAGCCACGCAGGGCTCCCACCACCGGAAGGTATCTGGTGGAAAGGGGGTGGTGGAAGAGGCACAGAAAGATGGAGAGAGGAAGCTGTCACATTCCTGGATAGAGAGCCCCAAGAGCCTCTCTCCCCTGAAGAAAGCAGGGTCCCCTGCGGTCACAGGATGAGGCTGGTCAGGACAAGGCAAACTCAGGGCACAGCTTGGGTCCAAGGAAGTCCCATGACTGAGGTGGTGTTTTTTTGTGGGGGAGGGGGTGGGTATTTTTTTTTCTAGCAGGTTTACCAGCTGCTCCATTCAGGCCGGGAGGAGGGAGAGGAGGAGGGAAGTAAACAGGAGACCACAGAAAGAGCCAGTTCCGTGTGTTCAGAGAACGCCAGCCGCCTCCGGTCCCCGGGTGGGTGGCAGTATGTGTGGCAATGAAACTGGGAGTGGGAGGCAGAGAGGGAAGAGCAAGTACACGCTTTTTTGGCTGTCATCCGCTCACCTTGGCTTTTTTCCGACCCTGCCAGCCCACACTCCTATACTGGGGCAGGGGAGGTGGGTGGGAGACAGTTCACCAGGCGCCCACCCCTAAGTACGAATAGCAGATTCAGCTGTGGGTGAATCAGAACTGTTTTAGTACTCTCACTCTCTCTTCCTCTCTCGCTCTCTTTCTCTCTCCCCCATCTCTCCCTGTCTCTCTGTCTGCCTGTCTCTCTGTCTCTGTCTGTCTGTCTGTCTCTCTCTGTCACACACACACACACACACACACACACACACACACACACGGAGTCTAGATGGGGATTAAGAGGCCGACCCTGGCATGGGGTGATGCAGGAGGCCTGGGGAAAAAAGTGTCTACCTCTCAACCTCTCTCTCCAGTCCCCCAGGAAAGGCATCAGGAGGTGGGGGCTGGGATGAGGGCTGGGGGGCACCACTAAAAGGGGGAAGGGGATGAGTGGGGCTGGAAGTGCCTGGGGGCGCGGCGCAGGCGAAGGCTGCAGCGGGACTGGCTCGCTGCCGAGCCGGGTTAAGCGAGGTAACCGCGAGCCGAGGGAGGAGGAGATGGAGGAGGGAGGCGGCGGGGGCCGCGGGCCGGGGTGTCTGGCGCTTGTTGGACAAAGAGATGATGAAACGTGAGCGCTATATTTACCAAGTGGGTGGAGACGGGGCGGTAGGGGGTCTAAAAAGGACATCGTGTTCCACAACAACCACGGGAAACACAGCCTTTCTGACTCTCCAGGAGGGCCAGGTCGACCCTCGGGAGCGTCAGGTGTAGACCGGCATGGGGCCTGGAGGGCCTAGGGACCCGATCGATTCGGGGCACCGTAGCTGGGGGTCTGGGTTTTTGTTGTTGTTGTTGTTGTTGTTGTTGTTGTTGTTTTAATAAAAGCAGATTCGATCCAAAGGTTGAAGGCATGTGTGGTGTGTAGGGGTTTTGTGTAAGGCCCGGGAGAGCGGGCGCGCAATGACCGGAATGTCGTCTAACCCTGTGGCCCCCGGCCAGCCGAGAAGGAAGGGCACGATTCCTGCAAAGTCATCTCCAATCTCCACCCGCACAGCCTGGCTGGCTGGCCCGCCGGCCCTCGCCGGCCCGGCCCGCCCCGCCCCGCCCCGCCCGGGGACAGCAGCGCCCGCCGGCCCCCGCACCTCCACCCGCGCTCCCCGCACGCGCGCGGGCTCAGAGTTGGGGTGCGGAGCGGGCTATGTTTAGAAGCTGATGTCATCTCGACACCCTACTCCGCAGTGTTCCCAGGGGAGACCGCAGGGCAGGTTTTCCTCTTCCTCGCGGGCGTGGGGGGTGGGGGGGGGTGGAAGGTGGCCTGCCATCTCTCCAACGCACCTCCCGCCCATGTTACCCGGGAGGGTTGAGGGAGACACGTTTTGTTTAAAAAATCGCTAGAGTTATGAAACAGGGTGTGGAGGGGTAGGTACGCGCACGTGGAGGGCGCAAATCCCCAGGCCAGATTCCCCCAAGGGCGCAGAAGCCGCCCCGGCCCATGGCCGCCCCCTTCCCGCCCTCCCCACCTCCCGCCCTCCCCACTTCCCGCCCAGGTAGCCGAGGGGGCTAATGTCAAGGTTAGCTCACGTGGGCGAGGGTGCCCGAAGCTCTGTGCACGAGTTTGGGGCGGGTTCCTCATCCTCCCCCCAATCTAGGGCAGTTTGTTCAACTGCAGTAAAGGGAGCTCGGTGTTCCAGCAGGGAAGGGATTTCTGAGAACTGGGACTGTCCTCAGATGAACTCGCCTCCTCCGGCTGCTGCTGCTGCGGCGGCGGCGGCGGCGGCGGTGGCCGCCTGCGGAAGACTTTTTTAAAAGGGCGATGCCAGGCGGAAGCGCGCGGCCTGCCAGTGGCTGAGCCGTCTGTCAATCTGCGGTCCCCTCCTCCTCTCAGTCCAGTGCCCGCCCTCAGCGCGCGGGTGATTCTCCACGGCCCACGTAGGGGCTGCGCAGAGCCCAGAGGGATGGGGAGACTGGGAGAACGAGCAGTGGGGGACTGCGAGCTAAACTTGTCCCCCTTGCATATGCATGAACGCGTGGCCTTTCTGCCTTCCAAAGGACAGAGAGGACTGGAGTTTTTGCAGGAGGCTTCGAAGTGGGGCAAAAGTGAAAGTAGGGCCTTGTGCAAGTTTCTGTGCCTACTGGGGGGAGGGGTCCCCCACCCGCTTCTCCTGCAGCCTCTGGGTGTTAACGCCCCGTAATGGACCAAGGGCTTTTCGCCCTGCTGTAACTGACTTGTGTTGCATACAGTGCAACAAAGCCAGGGTTGAAGGTTGGGGTCCTTCAGCCCGGCTCTCCCCTCCCCCAAGCTCTCTATTCTTTCACGATATGAGCACTGCTTAATTTGCCCTGGGTGCCTGGGTAGGGGTCCCTGAAGCTGAAGGGGCCCGGCTCTGAAAGGGAGAGAGGTCTGGATCCAGCCCAGAGAAGTTTGACACGTGATTCCCTACCCCCAGCGGGCCATCTGTTCTCCTTCCTCCCAGCTAGAGGCTGGCAGCTCTATGCCCAGCACTTGTCCACAATTCTCAGCAGGAAAGGAGTGGGGGAGAGCCAGAATCGACAAAACCCAGTACCTACAACTCGAGATTTTCGCCTGAGCTTCTCTGTGCCTTGAGCCTTGAGCTGGGTTGATATTGGCAATGTGTATTTTAAACTGACTGACAGGTGATCAGCTTCCACCTGCAAAGGTGGGAGGAGTCAATAAAAATCGTCCAGGGAGGGGACCAGGAACCTGCAGCATTTGGCCAGGATATGCCTTATCGGTGGCTACTAGGGGTGGAAACTCACCAAGAGAAAGAATAGACTCTTTAAATCTCCAGGCCAGTTCTGAGAAACCAGTTTAAGAAGGTGGGAGTAGGGGGAGGAGCATGAAAGTAAGGAAAGTTGGATTTTGAACAAATTTCTATTTATGGCTACTTTCCGGTTAAATATTGAGTTAAGGCACTTTGACCTTCCCTGCCATAAAGAGCATAGTGAAGGTATTATTTGAAGAATCCAAGCCTGGGATTTTTTTTCTAAGGCCTCTCCTTGGGAGTTTCAAAGGGACTGTGCAGATGTATTAATCTAATCCTATCAGTTCACAGATAAAGGTGCTCAGGTGGACTGAGGTCACTCCTTGCTCATCTTGTCAAGAAGCCCCAGAAGCCAACATCCACTGGAAGATGTGCTTACTTTCTAAACACTGCCTCTTTCTAGAGGCCACAACGATAACTGCTTTAGAATACACAGAAAACAAGTTTATACTTCTGGCTACAAGCCCACAAGACATGGTTTTGAGAACTTGGATAATAAAGCAAAGGCTTGTGCAGAATGTAGAGAGGAAAACAAAAACTAGAATCACCGAGTTCTTTGCATTTGCTTGCCCTTCACCACTGGTTTGTGTGGAGTTCAAATGTATATTTATAAAGACGAACTTGGGGAAAATACAACATATAGTTTACTGGCAAATTATTCATTTTAATTAGGAATGATTCATACTAATTCCAGATATTTTGCCAAAATTTAATTGAGACAACCACACACTGACAAACCAGCACAAACTGTTTTTAATCATAAAACTATTATGGTACATTCCAACACAGCAAGAGAAGCTTGTTATTGAAAATACCAAAAAAAAGCTTCCAGTGTAGGAGTTATTACTTGTTGTGCTATGTGCTTTTTTAATATACATTTTTATGTGTATGTGCCAGTACCCGAGCTTGAACTCAGGGCTTCATATTCTGGGCCTCGTACTCTTTTTCTGCTTGCTTGCTCACTGCTATTGTTGAACTCAGTACCACTTAAGCCATATATCCAGTCCTTGTATATGTTTTTAACATGGAAATCTCATGGATAACCAATTCTCTCTTTTTTTTCCTCCTGTATTCGCTCAAGCCTGGAACATAAATAAAGAGGAATGAATGGTTAGAGAAAGAGAGTGTTCTACAGTTTCAGAACTGCTGAGTTTAAGAAGATGCACTAAATCAAATCAAGCAGCAATTATATTTGTAAGTGTGAAAGAATTCCACAAGGATAAAATTAAGCTGTTTTCTTTTTCCCTTATTTCAAAATAAAATGAATTAGCCTAGTCAGGTGCTGGTGGCTCATATCTGTAATCCTAGCCACTCAGAGGGTGAGATCTGAGGATCTAAGGTCAAAGCCAACCAAGGTAGGAACTCTTATTTCCAATTAACCACTAGAAAACCAGAAGGGGAGCTGTGGCTCAAAGTGGTGGAGCTCTAGCCTTGAGCAAAAGAGGTAAGGGACAGCGCCCATGACAGAAAGAAAAGAAAGCAAGGAAGGAAGGGAGGGAGGGAAAGAAATAAAAATATGGGGGGGGGGAAGAGCGAGGGAGTGTAAGAGTTCAGGTTTTATGCCCAATTCAAACAAAGTGAAATTAAAGAGAATTAGAGAGAAGAGAGCAAAGAAGGAGAAAGGGAAAATTTTACTTTCTTCCCTAAACCCAGCTTATTGTATTCAAATTCCTGAATTAGCATCTTTAACAAAAGATAAGGACAGTCTCCCTTTCTGCAACAAAGCTGATGTTAACCCTGAGGATATTTATAGCCAGCTGGCCAAAGTCTTAGGCCCAGGCTCAGGCCCAGGCGAAGTTGCCCTTTTCATTAGTGTAATTCCAGTCAAAATCGGTGTGGGAGGCTCTAATGAATGGCCATGCTCATAGGGACCTTGAAGAAATCCATCTGGCATTTGTACTAGACTTGAGACAAGTAAAGGTGCCAACTTAAGTGATTATGTGCCCCCCAAAGACAGACTTTGTCCCAGAAAATTCGTGGAGTAGGCAAATTCTCCTGGACTTCAGTGAATCCCCCCCCTTCCTTTCCTCCCCCTTCTCTCCCTCCCTCCTCCCCCTTCCCTCCCTCTCTCCTTCCCTTCCTTCCTTCCTTCCTTCCTTCATTCTGTTTTTGAGTCAAGATCTCAGTAATTAGCTCAGGCTGGCCTAAAACTTACTCTTCCTATTTCAGCCTCAAAAATGTTGAGATAACAGGTGTGTGCTGCCACACCTTGCTCCAGTGAATTAGTTTCTAAAATTCAGGACATTTGAATGCAAACATTGTCCAAGATGGCTTCTCTTTTACATACTAGGATATACTTGCTTCACAGGCTTATTGTAAGAGTGTCCACTAAGTTCTTGGTCTCTGGCCTTGCATACAGTAAGTCCTTTACAAAATGAGGTAGGATAAATGGTGTGATGGTGATCATTTTGGTAGATCAGTATCACCTTTCCACACATGCTTTCCCCCATGCAGGTATTTATTGGAATATCTTCCCTCTACCACTTTAAAAGTCTTCACTCTTAACATAACTTCACTCTTAACAAGGGTTATGAGCAAATGCATCTGACATGGGAAGGCACTTCTCACAGAAAGAATAGTGATTGTATTTTTAGCAAATGTGCTGATAATATGCCTCCAACCAGGGACACTAGCCCTGGACTCATTCCTCAGCTATCAAAATGGAAAACAACCTACCCAAGGAAGAAGTAAACTGAGTTAATTAGACTCCATGACCCACACTAATCATTGATCAAGTAAAGCACAGCATTCAAGGCCTAAGAACCTTCTGCTGGCTCCAGTTCTCAGAAATCTGTTTAGCAGAGTTAATATTTCACAAAACGGTGGGGCTTAGTTATAAAGCACAAAAGCCAGAAGTCTGGAGACTTACTGTTTCTATTGAGTTCTGTCATTATCTACCTGATAAGGTACACAAGTTGCTTCTCTGTTTTACTCTCCAAGTTTATAAGACAAAGGAAAGGAAAAAAAGTACTGACCATCAAATTGGGGCTGTCTCTGAAATAAAAGTGATTGTGTGTGTATCTGATTGAGCACACATGTGCAAGTGTGCGCCAATCCTGGGGCTTGACCTTGTGGTCTAGGTGTTGTCTCTGAGCTATTTTGCTCAAGGCTAGCTTTCTATCACTTGAGCCACAGCTCCACTTTCAGAGGTTTTTTTTTTTTTTTTTTTTTTGTAGTTTATTGGAGATAAGAGTCTCACAGATTTTCCTGCCTGGCTGGCTTCAAAACACAGTCCTCAGATCTCAGCCTCCTTTTTTATTTAAGTTATAGAATTGAGATTTTTTTTCTTCAAAGTGGTTTAAAATAGGCTCAGAAAATTTAGAGGTATGGTGAAATCCAAAGATGGGAAATCCAACTGTAAAGACCACAGCATGAAAGACCAGTGCTAAGTCAGGCGCTGGTGGCTCATGCCAGGAGGCTGAGATCTGAGAATCACGGTACAGTTTGAAGCCAGCCTGGACAGGAAAGTCTGTGAGACTCCTATCTCAAATTAAGTCACAGAAAAAGCCGAAGTGGCATTGTGGCTCAAGTGGTAGAGTGCTAGCCTTAAGCAAACGGAGCTCAACTAAATGTACAGAGTTCAAGCCCAGGACCACACCCCCTCCCCCCAAAATAGTACTTTTATTAACCTTAAATTTCTTTTGGATGAATGGCTCATAGTTAATATATTGGTGTTTTGTTTTGTTTTGTTTCTTTCCGGTCCTGGGGCTTGAACTCAGAGCCTGGGCACTGTCCCTGAACTTCCTTTGTTCAAGACTTGTGCTCTACCACTTGAGCCACAGAGCCACTTCGGACTTTTTCTGAGTACTTTATGGGAGGTAAGAGTCTCACGGACTTTCCTGCACATATTGTTTTTAAGAACTTTGAAACATCTCCAAAGTAATGGTGCATCCAATACATTTTTTTAAAAAATAAATGCCGCTTTCACATTTGTGTTTATTCTTGGACTTGCCCTGACATATTGAGGTGTACGAGGAAGTTACAGATTCACGCTACATTTCTTCATCACCTTGTCTTCCCATCACACCTCCTCAGTTTTATTCCCAGCCACACAAAATACACAAAGCTCTATGTCCAGTTTCCACTACAAGCTATGCGCGTTTACAAGTGCGGAGCGCTGGCTTTCGGAACGCCTTTCTGATTGGCCAAGCCGATGCCAGTGACGTCAACCAACTTACTTTTGATTGGAAGGCTGGTTGCTGGGACTGTAGCGTTTGCAGGAAGTCACTTAACTGTTTGCGGGCTGGAAAGTCGAAGCTGAGTTGTCTTTTTAATTTTTTAAATTTTTTTTTAATCACAGGAACAAGTGCAACTGACTGACTAGGGGAGATGGGTCCCAAAGCCCCATAAGTTGGAATTTGAGCCCGAAAGCCTGACCCCTCCCCCTCCTTGGGACCAGGAGCCCCCACCACCCAGCGAAGGGGAGCGGCGGTATCAAGCCAGCCTCCCGGGTGTTACCCTTTTAAATGCCAGCGTTCGGGGCTGTCGGGGCAGCACGAGGCAGCGGAACGGAACAGTCGGATTGGCCCGCACGCCTCCGTTCTAGACGCACCTCTCCAGCAAAAGGCCCTTCTGACTGGCGGGGCGGGGTGGGAGGGGGGAGAAAGTAAACAGAGTTGAATCACCCTCCCCAATGGCCAATTGGAGGGGGTTTAGATTGTGACGTGATGGGATTCTGCGAAATTGTTACTGAGCCGGAGAATGCCGGAACGGTGCGGACTGGCCGGAGCTGGGGCTCAGAAGCCGTCAGTGGAGTGGAGGAAAAGTGTCTCTGAGATCCGGCGCTGCGTCCGGCCCTGACCATCCACACCTCAAGGTGTTCGACTGAATGTCCCGGAGTTTTGGCTCGACGGACCAGCGATCGAGGGCGTGTACCTCTCTTGCAGTTTCCTCTCCCTGCGCCTCGGGGGCGTTTTCAGTCGAATAAACTTGCGACCGCCACGTGTGGCATCTTTCCAAAGGGGAACCGGCTTGGAGAGCCGGCGCGCCCGTCGGGGAGGGGGATCGCGCCCGGCGCAGGGCAGGGCAGGGCGGCGGCGGCGGCGAGAGGCGGCGGCGGCGGCAGCGCGAGCGGAGCCCCGGGGCCCGTGGATGCTGCGTGCGGAGGCGCTGCCGGTTACGTAAAGATGAGGGGCTGAGGTCGCCTCGGCGCTCCTGCGAGTCGGAAGCGCCCGCGCCCCCGCCCCCTTGGCCGCGCCGCGCCGCGCCGCTGCTTAGTCGTCCGAGGCCAGGGGCCGGGGCGAGCCGAAGCTCCGCAGCCACCGTCAACTTTGGCCGCGCCGCCACTGCCGTCGCCGCCGCCTGGGGCTGCTGGTCGCTCGCACCATGTCCGCGGCCGCCTATATGGACTTCGTGGCTGCCCAGTGTCTGGTTTCCATCTCGAACCGCGCTGCGGTACCGGACCATGGGGGCGTTCCGGATACCGAGCGCCTGCGACTCCCCGAGCGCGAGGTGACCAAGGAACACGGTGACCCGGGGGACACCTGGAAGGATTACTGCACGCTGGTCACCATCGCCAAGAGCTTATTGGACCTGAACAAGTACCGACCCATCCAGACCCCCTCCGTGTGCAGCGACAGTCTGGAGAGTCCCGATGAGGATCTGGGATCCGACAGCGACGTGACCACCGAATCTGGGTCGAGTCCTTCCCACAGCCCGGAGGAGAGACAGGATTCTGGCAGCGCGCCCAGCCCGCTCTCCCTCCTCCACCCCGGAGTGGCTGCGAAGGGGAAACACGCCTCCGAAAAGAGGCACAAGTGCCCCTACAGTGGCTGTGGGAAAGTCTATGGAAAATCCTCCCATCTCAAAGCCCATTACAGAGTGCATACAGGTTAGCCGCGCCGCCTCCCCCCCCACCCCCCCAGCCCTCCGGGGTTGCTTAGACCTTTGGCCCCGGCCAGCGCTCCCGGGGCGCACTTGGCCCCGGGACGGAGAGGGTGCTTTAGAAAAAAGAAATCATTGGGATAAGATGCTGTTTAATTCTTTCACTCTCTCCTTTAATGCTTCCCCAGCTTCTAGAAGCCCCTCACCCGCCCGGGAGCTTTAAACTCTGCCCGGCTGGGCTGGGTGGTGCGGTGCGGTGCTGTGCAGTGTGCGTGTCTCGTCTGGGTGCAGGGCCTGCCCCGCCCCTGGGCCGCCCCGCCCCTCCCCCGCGCGAGAGTCCGCACCCCTAGACTGTGGGGCCACCCCACCTTGGAAGGAGCTTAGACGGGAGGAATCCGATGGTGTATCTTTTTATTTCCCTCCCTGGTGGGGTTGCGACGAAGTGGTGGAAACCCGGGGTGGGGGGCCTTTCCATGGAGCCTCTCGGGATGACTAAGGCCTCGTTTAGCTGGACGCTGGCTACTCTTCAGGGCTTGCCAAGGTGGTGTTAAATTTGGCCACGGAGTCCCCGGAGAGGTTTAAAATAACACTGCTTCAGGCAGCAAGGGAGTTTGATCAAGGGATGGTTGGTGGTGGGTTCACTTCACCACTAAGTTCGCCTTCCTAAGGCACGGGTTTCAGCTCTGTCTGGTTTCCATGTGACTTAGGTCGTGACTTCGACCTCTAAGTAGATCTCTTCCGGTGGAGGTGTGGTCCTTGCCAGAGGTCAAGGCTCCCTAATGGATGTGGGGTGGCTCTGGGTGCCAGGTACCTGACTGTTGATGGACAGACCTCAACTGTGTAAAACAACCTTTGGAGCTTGCAGGGAGTTTAGTCTGCCCACTCTGTTGTTTCTAGTAAACATGAACTGGAATAATTGGCATCCATCCACTTGTGGACATGTCTGAATGTCTATAGGAAGGTTCTGTTAGAACTGCTGTTTCAGACCTGGTTTTCTGATAACACAGGTTTTCTCCCTGTGTCTTGTAGCTCTTTTTTCTTTTTTTTGGAAAGGTATTGTCAGGTTTTGAAAAAGTGACCCTGGGCCTTTCATTTCAAAATGATATTCTGTTGAGAATTTTCCATCTTGTTTTGCTTTGATTTTTAAAAGACAGGCTATGTAGCTATGCCTCCCCCCCACACACACACACACCATCCCTTTGGAAGAGATTCCTGTGGAGGTGGCTGCTGGCATGGAAATAAATCTGAATTTCCTCCGTGATTAATGCAAAATCAGGTTCCACTGGGGATCAGCCTTGAGGTTGTCACATGAAAAACAGCAACTTTTAAAGTTTGTGTCTATGAGGTTAATGAGAGGCATGTGCCCATTTTGAGAGATGTGACTTTTAGTATGGCTCTGGGGGTGAAGCAAGAGTGTGTTAATGGAGGGTGTTACTCACCAACAGCTGTTGGGCGGGCCTGGCCCTGTCAGCCATGTTCCCAGAGTTCAATTGCTCCTGTCCACCCGCATTGCCACCTTGAGCAAAGGCATTTTCTCCTTCAGGGAACTGCCCAGTGGTGCAGCTGGGGAGGCCTGCAGTGCCTTAGGGAGCTATAGAGCCTGTCTGATTCAGGAACAGGAGGGTTTCCAGCAGTCTGGGGCCATGCAGCTGAGTGCCTTTCCCAGGCATTTATAGAAATGGCTGCTTATGAGTGCGTGCATGCGTGCTGCTCTTTAATTCTCCATAAGGCAAGTTGGCTTAGCTGTTCCAGGAGAACCTTTTACACAGTCGTTGCTGGAAAAAGAAGTGAAAGAACTGTTTGTTCTGCTTTAAATGCTACACTCATTCTTTTGACACTAGTGAGATGGTGATTGCAGAGGTTTTACTTATGTTGGGGTAGGGGAGAGTGGCTCTATCATCCCAGGAAATGGTTTTACGAAACCTTTAGCTTCTCTAAAATATTGGCAGAAGAATAAGCCTGATAAATAAAAAACCAGTATGTTTCATACCTCTGAAGTTTCAGTGAACTTCAACTTAGATCTAGTTTGGGATGGGTTAAAAAGCTTCCTGATTTTGTTTCTGCTGATTCCAGAGAGTAGACACAGAGATAGCATCTTGGAATATCTACCTTCTGTAAAGATCTCAAGATCCTTGCCACACCCCCATGCTCACTGCGCCTCGCCAGTTCCCAGGAGAATCTCCTGCTAGCTCGTTTCCTTATAGAGCCTCACAGCTGCCACTTCCATGGACCAGCAGCTTTAGAAGTTGAATCATTCTGACACATTTTCATTTAATCCAGGGCAGCCCCTTCCATAGTGTCCTGTGAGGGAAGGCACAGTGGAGACTGACTGAGCTGTCCTTTGATTTGTGCTGCTGTTTCTTAGTGCTAAGAGACGAAGCAAGGTACTCGGATTGAGAGTTTACAAACTGGAGGCCTGCTGCTGAATTTGCTTTGCAGATGTGTTTGCTGTGGCCAACATAGGGTTTATAAAAATTTCATTGCTTACCAGCATCTAAAAATCAGGATATAAGCATGAGTCCAGATTTCTGGCTTATTTGGGGGGAAAAAAAATCAAAAGATCTGGCAGTAGTGCTGGTAACAATTGGTTTGGTCAGCTTGCTCACTATTCAGGTGGGTACCTTTAATTTAATGTAATTGCTTTATTTATGGGCATTATTTGTGAAGTTTATTAGGAAAGGAATACATTTGCATTATATCAAAAGCAGATTGTCTGTGGGGTGAGAGTGAGCAAGGTCTCGCTTGTGGCCCAGGATGGCTCTGAGTTTGAGATTCTCGTACCTTAGTTTCCCAAGTGCTGGGATGACAAGATGTATGCCACCATACTCAGTTCAGTGTCTCTTTTAATCATTTACATGGTCTCTTTTGACATTTAGGTTTGCAATCTCTAATTTGAGCCTCAGCTTGCTAAATGACAGTATAGGGATGCTAGTCTTAGCTTACAGGTTCTTGTGTACAAACCTCAGTGGTAGTTTGTTCTCCTTATGATATTTGTATATTTTATTGAGATGCTTAGACTTTCTGGCTGAAGGGAGGAACTACACAATCTCCCACCGGAGAAGCTACCATCCACTACTTAGAAATGAATTAATTCTTCAACCATTACTGGCCAACTCTAGCTCGCCTTGCTTATACAGGTGCCCAGGTTGCCCTTTGCCTTTTGCTTTCTACTCCCCTAGCTTTGAAGTCAACTATTTGATTAAGCAGAGTCTAGTGTCATGAGATCTGTGAAGAGAACCCCTCTCTAGGGGCAGAAAATGTAGCTCATTGCATGCCCAAGGCTCTAGGTTCATTCTCTGCACCAGAACCAAAACCAAGTAGGACTAGATCCAAGTCTTGTTCACTAGGCCCATGAAAAGCATTGACCTGCCCTTGCCACTTTCTCCTCTCAGCCTGAGTGGAAGGGAAGTACTATGGTAGTCCTTAAGGAAGTATGCTTTGCCCAGTTCCTTTCCCACTGCTCCCCAGGGTGATGTGGAATGATATTTCACACCTGGCATGCTTCCTTAAGTTGGATTCATGACTAAGCCTGAAGGGGGTTTGCCCAGGTAACTGCTTCTCTACTTTTTTTTCCATTATCTCTCCCCTAAGGAGACTTAAGACAATTTTCCATAACTGCCCAACCCATCTCCCATGAAATTTTAATACCACCACAACATTATTGAGCTATTTATAGACTATACCCTTTTGCAAGGCCACAAATCATTGTAATAGGTAAGATTGTTTATACTCACCAAAGAAGTAAATTTTACCCCATTGGGGGTGGATGTCACCCCACCTGTCCCCAGTGAGAATGTCTAGACTCACAAGTGACAAGTGTTCTGTTAGAGAGAAATGACAATAGAGGATAGCAAAGGATAGCATGCAGACAACTCAGCTTAGGAAATATGTTCCTAAGCTTGCATGGGTTTGCTTTTGGGTTTGAGAGAAGAGATGAAGATTCCCTTGAGTCCAGAGAAAGATGGCTTTACAGCTCTACAGCCTGGGCCACACCAAAAATCTCTCCTAGGGAAGGAAGACTATGGCAGCTCTTGTTCTTAGTCCCAGATGTGGAAGGACCATTTCCTATATTTCCTCGTGTGTGTGTGTGTGTGTGTGTGTGTGTGTGTGTGTAATAGGACTTAAAGTAAGGACCTTACACTCTCACTTGGTTTTGTCTCTGAAGACTGGCACAGAGGTTAAGCCACACCCACTTAAGCCATACCTCTACTTCTGGCTTTTTTCTGGCCAATTGGAGATAAGAGTATCGGACTTTTCTGCCCAAACTGGCTCCGAACCATGATCCTCAGATCCCAGCTTCTTGAATAGCTAGAAGTATAGTCATGAGCCACCAGCGCCCAGCCTTTTTTCCTCATTGCTTTCTTGTCCGCGTCTATCTGCTCTAACACTGGCAAAGCAGTGCCTTAGCTTCTCCAAGGCTGGCAGCATGTCTGCTTCTCAGCAGAAAGTGCAAGTGGAGTAAAATTGTAGTGCACACAGATCGCTTCCTTGACTTTCCTCCCAGAACCTCTGTGGATAGTGAACTGGGAAAGGAGAGTGGGAGTGGAAACTCTGGTGGGGAAAGAAGGTTCCAGATAAACAACACCCTCTGAATGGGGATATCCCATTACTTTCAGACACAAAGATGGAACTTAAGGGAGTGGAATCCTTGGATTTGGGGTCAAATTTACATTCCTGTCTCACTTGCTGACGTTTATCCCAAGAACCAGTCATTCTGCATAGTCTGTGGGAAATTCCCAAGTTGAAATTCCCAGGGGAAAACATCACATGATGTATTGGGAAAGCAGCTGATGACGGTCTTCCCTAATAAGTTCATTGAGAGAAGTGGGAGGATGATTTCCCAGAACTTACTCTTTCAAGAGCCCCTCTAACCACAGACAGGCGTGATCTGATTAGAATCTGCTTTCTAGCCCAGCAGTTGAATTTCTGAATGCCTTGTGATCATTAGCATTCTTGATTAGAAAAAATAATAAAACACACATTTCTGCTGTTCTTGTTAGTCAATTTCCAAATCTTCCGGATGTTTTTTTTTGTTTTGTTTTCTCCATTCCCCCCCCCCCTCCTTGTCTGTTCTCAAGTTTGAGCAAAAAGCTTGCATCATGCAATGCTTCTACAGCTAGAAACCTCCCACACACCTCACCTCCCACCCTTCCCTAATGTTTCTCTAGCAAACCCAGCGCCCACTGAACAGAGTAAATTAATGCCTAGTAATTGGTACAAAGGCACTTTCTGTTTCTATGCAACACACACACACACACACACACACACACACACACACACACACACACACACACACAAATCAGAGACAAAAAGAAGAAGGCGGAGAAAGAAAGCAGAAAAATCCATACATGGTTAAAAAGGGAGTGATCCTCCATCAGTGGTCCTGGAGAAGCCTGATTGGTTCCACATTTTGCTGAAATTTAGTCCATAGGTAGAAGCCCTTGGTGAAAAGTTATCAGTATCAAAAGAATGGAACTTGGAAATTAGAGGTGACCTTGAGATGTCATCTCATCCATCATTTTGTCTGTTTAAAAAAAAACAACAACAACATGTACTCATCCTCTCAATGAGATGGAGGATAATTTTGTTTAAACATTTTGGAGTCTTGGGAAGAGTTGGAAACAGACTGCCAGGACTTGAGAGCTCTCTGTCTGCTATGGCTGGAGTATGAATCTGGGCCTGTCCTGTCATGTCTCAGAGCCTCTTTCCTCAGCAGCACACCAGGGCCCAGGGACCCGGAAGGACTTTCCAAGCAGAGGACGCTGAAGCCTTTCACTTTCGGCATGTTTCAGTCAGTGCAGGCTTAGGAGCTCTTCCTTCATTGTAAATTCTTTCCCTGTGTCCTCCTGATGATTTTTAATCTGTGGTCCACTTTTTCTTTTTTGCTTTCCCTTTAACCTGAGCTGCTTCATGGAATTAACCAAAGGGGGCAGAGGTAGTTATTCAGCCATGGCTTTTGCCTTTTGTTACCAGAACATGCTGAATCTGCCCAAAACAGGACTGAAGAAGGTTCCTGCTCCTCCCTTCCTGGAATCTAGTGGAAACTTTGATACCTTTCTGGTGCATTAAGGCCAAGAGTAAACATGTGTCTGGTCCTGGCCTCAAGCAGTCCCCTCAGCAAATAATGGGTCTAATGCCATTATTCATGAGTCCAAGATCCCCAGGAAGAAAATAAGCATCCATTTATGTGAGGTCTTCCAAGGCATTATTTTGCATTTGTGCCCAAAGCTTCTTTGTGCCAGTGAGTGTGCCTGCAGGGTGCTCATTTCTTTGTAGTTTACCACCAAGCATGCTAGACTCTGCAATCCTTAGATGGAGATTGAGAATCTGGACCTAAATCTAAAGGTTCGAGAGCTACCAGAAGCAGTTAATTCACCAGTTATGGTCTTACACGGAACTACATATCCTCAGCCTCTAAATCTTTATTTTTATTTTTAAATAAAATGGAGAGGGCCAGGCTAAGATGACTCATGTTTGTAATCCTAGCCACTCAGGAGGCTGAGATCTGAGGATGGCAGTTTAAAGCCATCCTTGGCTAACAAGTTCTTGCCAAGTTCTTGGACAAGGCCTATCTCTAATAAACTACTCAGAAAAAGCCAGAGGCAGCACTATGGCTCAAGTGGTAAAGCACTAGCCTTAAGCAAAAAGGAAACTTTGGGACAGGGCCCAGGCCTGAGTTCAAGCTCCAAGACAATCTCTAAAAAATTAAAATAAATAAGTAAATAGAAATAAAATTAAGAATGATCATAAACTTGAACATGGGAATGGAATTCATTCCTGACTTACCAGAGCGAGCTTTTTTAAAAAGTGAAGACATTATTGGAATAGATTTAAAAAGGGAGAAGGAGAGCTTGAGCCATACAAAATTAATGACCAGCTTTTGATAGCAGGACACAGTATTTTATGGTCAATGAAGTGTGACCCTTATTTTTGGAATTGAACCCCTATCTTTGTGGAAGCGAGTGACCCTGGGAGGACTTGAACCCAAATGGGAACCAGTAATCAAGCAAAGGATGAACTTCAAAAGCCTGCTGGGAGATGGTGGTGGTAGGCATTTTCATTCTAGAAGGAATCTACAACTCTTCCTTCCTCAAAGAAATGGGATAGATGGGGGACTTCAACATCTCTGTCTTCCCAGGATTCAACTCTGCTAAGACAGCAGTCAGAGAAAGAGTAGGGCTTGAGCTGCTCGTTAGTGACCCCAAGAGACCAGTCCACCCACCCTAGCAAGCTTAAACTGCCTTCATTCCAGTGGCAGTAATAGAGAGGCCAAGAGCACCAGCTCTCAGCATCCCCCAGCTATAGGTGGGTTTAAGTCCTGCTTTCATCTAATAGCACGGCAATGTATTCCTTGGAGCCTCCATTTTCTCATCTCTAAAATGGAGTTCAGTCATAATATATTCATGAGTTGTGAGGCTTATTCAGATGAGATATTGAAAGCATTTAGGTACTATTCCTATCTGTTTTGTGTATGTGGCCCAAAAGCCCTTGTGATTCCTGGAAGTTTTGCTTACAATTCCAAATACATCCATTATCTTAAATCTGATTGATTGAGTGTTGTGCGTAAAAAAGCTGTGCTACATGCTAAGAGACACTGTGGATTTTGTGAGCAATAGCAATAACAATAGCATCTAATGTGAATGATGTGTTAAGAGTCCAAGCTACATGGTTTATTTAAGGGTCACGTTAGAACTCAGTAATCCTGGACTGGGATGTAGCTCAGTGGCAAAGCACTTGCTTAGCAAGTGCAACATCCTGATTTCAATCCCCAGTACCAAAAAAGAAAAGACCAAAAAATTAATTAATTAATTAATTACAACTTAGCAATCTTATATGAGAGAATGGTACTATTATGCTTGTTTTGTAGGAGGAGGCGCATGAGTTAGTCTTGTCCAAGGGTCTACTGGAATTCTCTGAGCATGTTTCTATGTACTAAGAGTTGTGCATGAATGGCTGTTGCCCTGGGCCCCAGCATTTCTGCCAATGCGAAGAGACCAGTGTTTTCCATGGCTTCCTTGGATTTAGCCCCAACACTTCTCATTTTCAGCTGTCTACTTGGTGTCTTCGTAAGTCTTGTATGAGGCTGTTTTCATGAACCTTAATTAGGAAAGTCAGCATAATCTTGGACTCTGACCATACTTACTGTGTATTTACCATAGCAACTTAGAAGTTGCTTCCATCCAAGCAGAAAAGAACCCAGTTTTGAAACCATTGCTCTGTGAGGACTCTTGGATGCAGGCAACGGGATTCAAACTTGAATAGGCTCAATAAAAAATAGAGCATTATGTGTTCAAGACACAGACCTGCCTGTGAAGGCTGAAGCTTCAGGCCTCACGGGGCTCAGGTGTGACAAGCCTCTCTATGGATTGGCCTTGCTGCTGTTTTCTCAGGTCTCATCTATATGTAAGCTTTCTGGACGATTCTAGGATGGCTTCAAACTTGTTAGATACATCCTGCCAGTTTGGCAAACCCCATAGAAAAATAGTGCCCCATTCCCAGTGCTTCTAGCAAAAGTGCCAGACTTTAAGCCCCATGAAGCTCAGGTTGGGCCCCCCTACCCTTCTTTCATGAGGCTGAGTCAAATGCAACCACCTGGGTGGTTGGGTCAAATGCAACCACCTGGGTCTAAAGGCATAGGATTATCAGCTAGAATTTCAAAGATTTGAAGCGCGCAAGGAGGGCTGCAAAAGGAAATTGAAGGTATGCTATTTCTTACCTAGACGTAGAGATAAATGCCAGACAGGCAAATCTAACACCTATGCCCTCAGCAGCCCAGTTAGACTCACAAACCATGTATTCCAAAGAGCAGCTTAACAACATAGGTGACAAAATGGTATGACAATTTTTCTCTAGTTCGGAGACTGGAGAAGTTGGGCCGTTAGTGAATGGATAGAAGTCTTCGCAGTTAACTGATATCAACAAGTATTACACCTCTGGAGGTCTAAGTCCAAAAGCTAAAGGCCTTACTTGGGAACAAATTTTAATAGCAGCAGTGAAATCTTTGAAGCTATTCACTTGATCTTAACTCTAAACTGTTCATTGTGATGCTCATATTTACGTGAACCCTTATTACCCTATGTGCTGATAGATAAAGGTGCAAACTCTACAAAGATGAGCTGTTTATATGGTGGTTCCTGTTGAGATTCAAAAGCCTATCCTCTGTACACAGTGCTCAACAAAAACACCCTAATAAATATATAAGGCCAAAAGTAAAGCTTAAAAGTAACTTACACACCACATGAAAGTGACTTAAATCCCTAGGTTACCATAATTCGACTGTAGTTTTGTACTATTATGGTTTTACTGAAAATAAGTACAATGAAGTCAAGTGTGGTGATGCATGCCTGTAATCACAGTACTATAAAAGGGCAAGGCCAGAGGATCATGAGTTTGAAGGCAGCTTAGGTTACATAGCAGGACTCTGTCTCAAAAAGAACCTCTTCCACAATGAACAAACAAGCAAATAGCTTGTCTTTATAGTTGCAAACCATACCTGTGACCAGCCACAAAATGCTACTCTGGTGAGCTGAAGCATCTGCCCCAAGCCTTTGCCTCAAAACTTCCCAGCAGGAGTTGGGAAGGGGAGGGGTATTCCTTTAATCTTCCCAATATCCCAATGTGGGGTAAGGGAGTATGCTCCTAAGTTTAAAAATGGTACCCATGAAGGTTGCATTCCTTTAGGCCCTCTGGGAAAGTGCCTTGGGATGTTCCTTCATGGCAGGCAAGAGCTCAGACCTACACTTGTGGTCTTTAGTGATAAACACTAAACCACAAGAAGTCACGGCCTTAATCCACTCAGGAACTCCACTCAGGTTAAAGCTGTTTCCCAGTGGCTCCTGTGGCCATGAGAGGGATTTGTGACCATGGCAGCCATACCCCAGTCCCAGTAATGTGTGGAACACAGAAGGGAAGATTGGAAGTCGGTGCTAGAAAAGTAATACTTGCCCTTGAGTCCTCATGTGGGATAGGACTTAGCTGGTAGGTAAGAGTGGGCATCTGATAATCAGGCTCTAGTCTCTCCATTTCTTCTGTTGAGGAACAACTTTATTATCTTGGCAGTTTAAGGCTTCTCAGTCACCTCTATTAAATTTCATTCACCTTGGGGTTAAAAGTTCACAAAATCAGAATTATCATCCTGATGTGGGCTCCTTTGCCTCTCTTTCTTTGGGGAAGATCTCTTAGTTGGTGGGCAGGGAGCTCACCTATGGTGCAAGTGGCACTGCCATCCTTCTTTCTTGGTGATGGGAAATGGCTGCCATGGGTCTGCTTGTGTTCCCTCTTCACATGCTGATTTTTTTCTCTGCTCAAGAGGGCTTCCGCATGAGGCTCCAGATGTTAGAAGCCAGACACTGCAACACAGTTTTTCTCCAGTGGTGTTCTCCCAACAGGACCACATCGTTCTTCTCCCTTCTCTACATTTGGAAGGGAAGACACCTTCTAGGCGAGCATGGATGCATGACCCCTCCAGTAGCAGCTATCCCACTTGTGGAGGACTTCCTAAATGGGGGTTTATTTAAGCTCTAGGGGTGACATGGAACAGATAATGGTAGCCTTTCCAGGGGGTTTCCAAAGCCTCTCTCTACAGAACTGGACACTTAAGAGACTTTTATGTCTGTATGGATGCTTCTCTACTTGGACAAACCCATTGTACACTGAAAATTTAAAAGTGCACATTTGACCCAGGGAACATCATAGCTCAGTGACACAGAGTACATGTGTCCTTTTTTTTTGTAGCTAATTCTAATTGGATATGGACTTTCCTGCCTGGGCTGGCTTCAAGGATCTGGCAATCCACAGATCTCAGCTTCCTCAGTAGCTAGGATTACAGGCGTGAGCCATCGGTGCTTGGTGACTGCACTCTTGAGATCTGCAGCTTTAGCATCAAGGGAGAACTTGTTAGAAATGCAGACTGAGCAAATTACTTGCCTCTTGCATTGGTTTCTTTTGAAACATAAATCTAGAACTCAATAGTCATAAAAATCACCCCCAAATCCTATGGCTAAAAGAATCTGTGTTCTTGAAGTCATTTAGTCATGAAGTGCTTATATCTGGTTCAGTGTTCAGTGCTTAGAGGATTATTCATTATTTATCTTTCCCAGAAATGACAGGACAGAGGCAGAACTACTGCTGGTTTGGGAACCAGAAAATCTGGGCCTGATCTTTTGGGGCTCTGGGACTCCCTGTGTGTTTGGTAAGGGCCTTTGGAGAATGGATAAGATGACATTCAATCCTCCATTCTGACATATCAGTTTTTAAAAATCAAAGTATACCAAGAGGAGCTCCTTCTTGGATTTACAAATGCCCACTTAGGGCCAAATTTCACTCTACACTGCTTCCAGCCAAAGACAAAGGCCATATACAGGCTAAGAATCTTATGTTCACCCTCTTTGATTAGCAGTCAACCAGGACCACTGGAGTTTGCACTCAGAGACTCCATTGAAAATGACATGACACAAGCACCAGGTACCCAGGCTTGCTGCTTCCACAGTGAAGGTACTGAGTGAGGAAGTGCTGTACAGATGTTATACAGATGTTACCTGCACCCATTTCCTGTTTCAGGCTCTGCCATGAAGTACAAGCTGCTTCCCTTTACAGAGATATACACAGGGACCAGGCAGTAAAAAAAAATTAAAAAAAATTCTCACATCCAAGCTCTGTAGTGGCTTAGCAGAATCAACAAATAAAACATTAAAGGAATCCGAATCACAGGGATTCAGGAGCCACTGCAATGGCGTTCGGGATTATTTTTTCTTTGCCAACAAGCTATATTCCTCTGGAAATTTACAGATGTAGCAATATTCCCCATGAACAGGAGGAGGTTTTTGATTTCTTGACTTTTTTTTCTCATGGTATTGAGGATCAAACTCAGTACCTTGCACATACCAGGTAAGTTCTTTACCACCAACCACATACTCTGCTTAGTTGCGGTTTGAATGCAGAGTTTATCCAAATGATTTATGCAGAGATTGTGGGACTCTCTGTACCCAGGGATGGTTCTGCATGTGAGGATGATGGAGAATGGAATAAAAACAACTGTTCAAGTTTGTATCTCCAAGTCTATGTTGCTTTTCTGTGGGGGAAGGAGACCAGATGGTTATGAACAGCAGGGTTTCTGAGGCATGGGATCTGGAGTGGCCTGTGTAGGTTGCATGCCCCACCAGCCTGGTTCACAAGGCATGCTTTCTTGGCATATGACCTTTGTATTTCTTTACCATTTTATCACGCTTGCCTGTCCTTAGCAAGGACAGTCCTTCCTTGCGTAACCTGTCACTACTGTTTGTAAATCTAACAGGAAGAAAGGAAGGAAGGAAAGAAGGAAGGAGGGAGGGAGGGAGGGAGGGAGGGAGGGAGGGAAGGAAGGAAGGGAAGGAAGGAAGGAAGGAAGGAAGGAAGGAAGGAAGGAAGGAAGGAAGGAAGGAAGGAAAGGAGGTAAATAAGCTTGGTCCTGTCTGTTCTAAGGGCCATTTTCATATGGAAAAAGTGAGAAAAGAAGCAAAGGAGGAGTGAGAAAACAGATGCATGTTCAGAAATTTTCTCACTTTCTAACAATTTGCTTGAATACAAAACAGAATGACTCTCAGTTCTTGGCTCCTGGACACCTGAATGTCCTAATTGTCCTAATAATTTCTCAGTAAAAGGCAAGTGAACATCGATCAAAATGCACTGTGCTCATAAATTGCTCTGTTGAATGCCAACTCCTGTATACAACTACTTAAAGATAATAAAAGTATTTTTGGAAGTTAAATCATATATACCCTGCCCCCATGTAGGATATTATTTTTGTCTGAGAGAGGGTATCACTACGTAGCCAAGCTGGTCTTAAACTCACAAAATTCTTTTTTAGCATATTAATTTTTAAATTAATTTTAAAGAACTTTTTCTTATCGAAAAATCTGTACTTTTTTTGATGCCACTACCTGGGGCTTAAACTTAGGACCTTCAGGCTGGTGCTCTGCCACTTGAGCCATACCCCTACTTCTGACCTGTTTGCTGGCTAAGTACAGATGAGAGTCTCAGGGACTTTCCTTCCAGGGCTAGCTTCAAACTGTGGTCCTCAGATCTCAGCCTCCTAAGTAGCTATGGTTACAGGTGTGACCCACTGGCACCTGGCTTTGTACTCATGATTTAAAAAGAAAAATGAGAAAATATTGGGGGAAGAATGCAGAAAGAAGTTACTCTTTATGTCCTCACAGGTAAAAAAATCATTCATATTTTGTATACAGTCTTCTAGGGTTTTTTTTCTTTCTGCAGATGCTCACACATGGATACAGCAGACCACATGCTGCCATTCTCACTTAGCAGTAGATACTTCATACCTTTTCATTCCATTGAATATCAGTCTGGCGCCATATTGACAGGTACATATATACTCTTCCACCATATGGACCCATTATGCTGTGCAAAACCAGCTGCTTATTCTTGTGCATTTCAGTTGTTACAGACTTCTAATTCTTATAAGCAATGTTGGTACCCCTGTATCTTTTCCTGCCCTTATCTACTTATTACCAAATTATTATCAGAAATTACTCCCAGAAGAATATTCTCAGATGGCTCTGGAAAAAGTTGAGTCCCAATTCTCCCTTAGTGGTGGTAGGGACAGACTACACTATTTCCACCATTTCCACAGATTATTTTACCTGTGTCTTAATTGGCAAGTTTTGAGTACTTGTGAGCTTGAATATATTTTTATATTTTTCTGTCTATCTGTGTCTGTCCGTCCATCTGTCTGTCACTTTCTTTGTGTGGTACTGAGGCTTGAACTCAAGGCATTGGGTTCTGATTGGGCTTTTTTTTTTTTACTTACAGCTGGCACTCTACCACTTGAGCCATGCCTTAGTTATGACTTTCTTTTTCTTTTTTCTTTCTTTCTTTTTTTTTTGCTGATTAATTGAAGATAAGAGGCTCTTGGATTTGTCTGTCCAGACTGGCTTTGAACTGTAAATCTCACACTTTCCTGTGTAGGCTGTCTTTGAACCATGATTCTCAGACGTCTGCCTCCTGAGTAGCTAGGATTATGGGCATGAGTTCCCCGTCCGCAGGTGCCATAATGATTTTATTTTACATTTACACTTATAGTCCTTTTAGAATTAAGTGAAAAACTATAAGGTAGGGGTCCAGATTTAATCTTTATTTTTTAACCTGGTGCCTCTTGTTATCTACAGAGTTAAACATTTTCTGCTTCACTGATTTGAAATACTCATTAAATCTCTGTAGTTTTTTGTTTTGGGTTTTTTTTTTTGTTTTGTTTTGTTTTGCTTTATTTGAAGCTCTGCTTGGCTTTGTCTTTCCCTGTGCTGGTAGCTCAGTATCTTAATTATTACAGATTTAATAATACATTTTAATAACTAATATTACAAGTGCTTGCTTATTATTTGTTCTTTCACAAAAGTGTCTTGGCAAGTTTGGCATATACTTCCAGATGAACTTCAGAAGTAATTTTACGAAGCTTAAGGAAATGAAATTCTTATAGTGTGTGTTAACTTCATATGTGTGTTGGCATAAATGTGTCATATTTGCACCGTAGAGTCTTACACTTTAGCAGCATGGGAAATCTTCCATTCTTCCTCGTGTGTGTGTGTGTGTGTGTGTGTGTGTGTGTGTGTGTGTGTGTGTGTGTATGTGTGTGTGCTGGTGTGCTCATCCTGGGGCTTCAACTCAGGGCCTGGGCAATGTCCCTGATCTGTTTTTGCTCAAAGCTAATGCTTTACCACTTAAGCCAAAGCTCTGGCTTTTGGTGGTTAATTGGAGATAAGAATCTCATGGACTTTCCTGTTTGAGTTAGCCTCAAATCCATGATCTTCAGATCTCAACCTTCTGAGTAAATAGGATTACAGGCGTGAGTCACTGGCACCCATCTCTTAATATGCCGGAGAATGTTGAGGAAAATATATTGTATTTCCAAAGTAGCAAGTTATTCTAGCTGCAAATAATTCTTATTTCACAGCTTCCTTCTGCTTGCCATTTACTTCTTTACCTAATTGCTCACTGTTCATTTCCTAAACAACATTTTAATGATAGGAATGGATATTCATACTTTGGCCTAGGGGCTGGGGATATAGCCTAGTGGCAAGAGTGCCTGCCTCGGATACACGAGGCCCTAGGTTCGATTCCCCAGCACCACATATACAGAAAACGGCCAGAAGCGGCGCTGTGGCTCAAGTGGCAGAGTGCTAGCCTTGAGCGGGAAGAAGCCAGGGACAGTGCTCAGGCCCTGAGTTCAAGGCCCAGGACTGGCCAAAAAAAAAATATATATATATATATATATACATACTTTGGCCTAGACTTTAGTAAGAATGTTACCTTTCTTTTACTCTTTAACTTGCCAAGTATAGATGTTAGATCTGCATTTTTTAATCCTGTTAAATAATTTTTCTTAAAAGTGTTTCATTAGGAATGGCTGTTGCATTTTATCAAATACTATTTGGCAAACGTATGTACATGTTAGCCTGTTAAAATGGGGAATAAAATCAATATGACTTTCTAATATCAAATTTATCCTTTTACCTGTAGAATCCTAGCTGGTGTTTTCTTTTTCTTTCAAAAACATTATTTTACCTCGATTTTGTACCTGTCTGTGTAACTATGAGTTTTAATGGGCATTTTTAGTTATTCTGTAAGAGAGACCTAGTTCTATTAGGGGTGTGTGTGTGTGTGTGTGTGTATGTGTAAAACCAGGTTGGTTTGTTTTTGCCAGAAGCAGTGGAAGTTTTTTTGTTTTTTTGTGTGTGTTTTTTTTTTGCCAGTCCTGGGCCTTGGACTCAGGGCCTGAGCACTGTCCCTGGCTTCTTTTTGCTCAAGGCTAGCACTCTGCCACTTGAGTCACAGCGCCACTTCTGGCCATTTTCTGTATATGTGGTGCTGGGGAATCGAACCCAGGGCTTCAAGTATACGAGGCAAGCGCTCTTGCCACTAGGCCATATCCCCAGCCCAACAATGGAATTTTTTGATTCTGTCTTTTTAACTTTTCTGCCTTGATGAAGGTTAGGACTTTCTAGGTCCATGTTGAGAAGACCTTTGTAAGAAAGAGGTAATATTCGAGATGCAGGCCTCTCTGACCACTTACTGCCTCACGAGCAGCCTGCCTGAACTCAGGAGACACTCAAAGGCTGAGTGCATCCAGGGAGCAAACCCTGAACCTACGAAGAACTCCAAGAACTGCATCCTTTTTGTCATAGATGAAGAAATCACCTGCACTCTTTTCGAGATTTTTTTCTCAAGAGCATGCGCTGCACTCAGCATCAACTGGGTTGTTCATCTACTTTCCATTGCTGTGACAAGCCAAATACCTGAGAGAAATCCACATACAGGAAGAAAGGTTTATCTGGGCTTAGGGTTTCAGAGGTTCCTGTCTTGGTTGTGTAGCTAGATTGCTTTGGGCCTATAGCAGCATGGTTTGTCATGGCAGCAGCACAGAGTCAAGGGGCTGCTCTCCACATACATGGTAGCTAGGAAGCAAAGAGAGAGGAAGCAAGTGAGGACCCTATATCCCCTTCAGAGACATGCCCCTATGACCTAACTTCCTTCCACTAGGTCTCACCTCCTAAATATTGTACTACTTCTCAAACCAGGCTATCATCCGTGTATCAAACCTTTAACACACATGTCTTTGATGAACATTTAAGATCTGAACTATAATGTCTACTTATTTACCAGTAAAGAGGAAGCTCCTTCTCAGCAAGTTCTCTGTAGGCCAATAGGCCTGCTCTACCTCTCTCTTTTAACCCTGTATAGGCCCAAGAGAATTTTGAGACCTGATCTATCTTTGCAGAGAAAGCCATTTACACATTTTGTGCAGAGTTCAGTAGCCTTTTTGATGGAATTTATTTTATCCTCTGAACAGAGTCTGTCAGTACGAGGTGCTTAGCTTGTTGCTGAAAGGGGCGGGGAGTGGTGTATAAATAATGAGAACTCTGAGAAACTTGTGCTGTTAACAGCTCCGCTCCAGTAAGGCAGAGTTTATTGTGTCATTGCCTCTGGGTGTGTTTTCCTGTGAAGGCCAGAAATAAAGCATTGGCACCAGCTTTTTTTTTTTTCTCCTAGGAGGATGGTAACTCTCATTAATACTAAAGATAAGTGGAAGAAGTCTCTAAGTGGTACCATGTGAGATGTTTGGTATGAAGAGGGCTGACCAATTCCCCTTTGGACCTTTGCACTGAGTAGAAAGAGGGAAGGGAACTAATTTGGTTTCCCTCTGGTCTGTGGGATGAAGGTCAAGTCACAATTTCATGGGCTTCTCTCTTTCTCCTCTGTACATCATCTGTGTTCCCATTCAGCCTCTCTCTATGTGATTTTCCCATTCCATACTTTCTTAGTTGCAATAACATCTCCTCTCTTCTTTTCTTATCTTCTCCCTTCCTTTCTTTTCTTCCTTCCTTATTCTCCTCTCTCTCTCCCTCTCTCTCTCTCTCTCTCTCTCTCTCTCTCTCTCTCTCTCTCTCTCTCTCTTATTTCTTGCTATATGGTCATGTTATATGGCCAAAACTGTATTTGAACTTGCAATTCTCCTGCCTCAGCTTCCCAAGCTCATTGGGTAACACTCTACTACTGAAGCAACATCCTTAGCCATTTCATTTTATTGCTGATACTTTATTATTGTTTCTCACTAATTACCACGATGGAATATATTACACAGTCAGTTGTGTGCAAATGCCACTGAGCAAAGAGATGTGTGTGTGTGTGTGTGTGTGTGTGTGTGTGTCGGGTACATGTGCAAATGCGCTAGTCCTGAGGGCTTGAGCTCAGGGCCTGGGCACTATCATTGAGTTTTTGTACTCAAGGCTAGTGCTGTAGCACTTGGAACCACAGCTCCATTTCTGTCCTTTAGGTATGGACTTTTCTACTTGGACTAGGTTTGAACTAGGATTCTCAGATCTCAGCCTCCTAAGTAGCTAGGATTACAGGTGTGAACCAATGGCACCCAGCTGGAAGAGTTTTTAAAGAGGAACAAATGATAGGTTCCCAAGAAGAATCTGGCCTGCACACCCACAAACAGCACTGGCTGTGACTGTGCTTCTTAATTAGAAAGTGTCTCTCAATGGAAAAGCACTCATCAGCTGACCATGGAGTCCACCATGACTTGTGGCCTGAACACCTGACATTTTACACATTTTATTATGTGTCTGGCTTATGAAGACATTTGAATTTATAAACTCTGTGTGCAACCTAACATTTCAGAAGTTCAAATCTGGTTAAGATCAGCAGTCAGCCAGTCAGCCAACCTTTTATAAAGTCCAGATAGAAACAGTCCCACCTTTGTGGGTCATACATTCTCAGTTATAGCGGCCCAACACTGCTATGGTGGAAAGAGTGGCTGTAGACAGTACATGAACCCCAGTGAGCTGTTTCTAATACAGTTTTATATATGATTATGAAACCTTATTTTTGTATATGTGTTCCAGTCCTGGTACTTGAACTCAGGGCCTGGGTGCTTTCCCTAAGCATTTTTGCCCAAGACTAGCAATCTACTATTTGAATTCCACTTCCAACTTTTTGGAAGTTCACTGGAGATGAGTCTTATGAACTTTCTTGTCCAGGATGGTTTTGAACCTCGATCCTCAGATCTTAGCTTCCTGAGTAGCTAGGATTACAAGTGCGAGCCGCTCATCAGTATGCCCTGATCATGAAACTTTGCATCCAGCTTTCTCATGCCATGAGATATTCTTCTTTTTTATTTCTTTTCAACGATTAGGTCTTGGCTCATGTCAGGCAAATGGACTATAGTTTGCTAACCCCTCGTTTAGACAACTTCTGGCCCAAAGTGCCTAATGCTTTTACAGAGGATTCCAGAAGAATCAAAATGATCCTTGGGCTTTTACACTAGCAATTCATTTCCAAGCAGATCTTTGTTATAGGCTTAGAAACTGTTAGCTTGAGTTATTCAAGCTAAGTGAGTCTAACAAAGGCTGTTCTTGGCTCTTGATTTTCTCCGTGGGTGTCCCTCCTTTCTCTCTGAAGCACTTCAGGGATGAAGATGCCAGATTAATGACAGCCTCTGGATTAGAAGCAAGGAGAAAGATCACAGAGTGATGATGAGCTATGGCTAAATCCTGATTATACTCACTCTCACTTTTGTTTTTCTTTCCTACTGTACTATGGTTTGATCTCTGAGCCTCAAGTTTGTTTAACAGGCCATACCCACTACCATTGGAGCCATACACCCTCAACAGTCTCGCTTTAATTATTTTTCAGACTAGGTCTTGTGCTTTCATCCTAGGCCAGATTTTTTTCTTTTATTTCTTTTTGTCGGTCATGGGGTTTGAACTCTGGAACTGGATGCTGTCTTTGAGCTTTTCAGCTCAAGGCTAGTGCTCTACAACTAGAGCCACAGAGCCACTCCTGTTTTCTGGTGGTTAATTAGAGATAAGAGTCTCACAGACTTACCTGCCTGGGCTGGATTTGAACCACAGTCCTCATATCTCGGCCTCCTAGGTAAGTAGGATTACAGGTGTGAGCCACCAGTGCTTGGCCTGGACTGCCATCATCTTAATTGTGCCTTCCACATATCTAGGATTATTTATAGGAGTGAGCTACTACTTCTTGGATTTATTAGAAGTCATGATCCTAACATAGAGGGAATGTCTCTTCCTCTATAATTCTAGCCCACAGCAAAATGCTTCTCCAGTTTGTTTCTCCCCACGGTGGACATAGATCTCCTCAGATAAATCAATTCCTTCTTCTTAAAACTCAGTTGAAAGACACAAATGTATGAAGTAAACTATATGACCACACCTCCAATAAACCACTTCTGACAGTTTTTGGCTACTAATAAACATTGGTAAAATACTGAGTTCTGCCTTTTTGGGGGGTGTTGGGAAGGTAGTAGTTGGTGCAACAAGTGTCCCTTTCTACCTAAGATGGTCTATCAAGTTCTGGGATTATAGAAATGTGATGCCATGCCTAGTCTTTGTTATACTATTTTTCTCGCCTTCATGTTATAAAGCAGTAGAAAGAGGGGTCCAAGAAGGAGATTCTTTTTCTCTTTGAAACTTATTCTATGAATTCTATACTCCATTATATTTTTCTTAGTATATTTAAAATATAGCATTTTTAGAGCATCCACCACCACCCCACCACCCCCATTGCCTCTGTGGAGTTAGAAAGGACTTCGCTGCAATCTAATTCTAGAATAGCCCAGAAGTCTTCTCCAGGAGTTTTTGTTTTGTTTTGTTTTTTGTTGTTTTGTTTTTTGCCAGTCCTGGGGCTTGGACTAGGAGCCTGGGTACTGTCCCTGAGCTTCTTTTTTTTTCAAGGCTAGCACTCTACCGTTTCAGCCACAGTACCACTTCTGGCCTTTTCGGTTTATGTGGTCCTAAAGAAATGAACCCAGCTTTGTGCATGCTAGGCAAGCACTCTACCACTAAGCCACATTCCCAGCCCCTTCTCCAGGAATTTAGAACATCTAAGCAGGTTTTGATTGCTATGACTGACCTGGAGAACAAAAAGATTAAGCATATCAGTGTATGCACACACACACACACACACACACATGCACATCCTATACATGCATGCACAGCCACCATTCTGTACCATTCACATTAGAGGATTCAACTGTAAATCAAAAACTCAGGAAAAGACCAGCTGTATAGATGTTTCTCCTTCTTGCCATCATTCCCTAAACACTGCAGTATAGCACATATTTAAAGAGCTTACCTTCTATTCGTTATACCCTATTAGGAATACTTACTTTGGGTTAGGTTTATAAGGTCATTTAAAGTGAATAAGATGTACTTAGGCTACATGCCAATATGCTTCACGATTTTCCATGAAGGACCTGAGCATCGTTGGGTTTTGGTACTCATGTAACAGGAAGTCCTGGAGCCCGTCCCCCACAGGTTCCGTGGGGATGAATATATGTAAGCTTGGACATTTAGTAAACACTGCAACATGAGTAAGACAAAAATCATTTGTGACATTTTCCTTGCCTCAAGAAGCTCAGCCTTATTGAGGTCATGACAGGCTGCTCAAAGTTCTGTCGCAGTGGGTACAGCGATGTTTATCCAATACAAGTTGCACAAGTATAGTTTTCAACTTCATGATTTTGTTTAAAGCATTGCTGTTGTTTCTTTCTGACTCCCTACAGGAGCAGCTTTGTACATCACTGTCCCTAGCTTCCATCAGCCCTAAGGAGGGACCAATATGCATTGGTTTGCTTTTCAGGCCAGGGTTGAGTGAGGGTTTATACTTCTATTTGTATGTAGGGACTCAATTGTTAAGGATTAACTCATTTTACCATATTGACAATGCCTGCCAAGATTGTTGTGAGAATTCGACCCATGCTTTGCTTGGAGACCAGCTTATGTAGTGATATATAGGCGATCATAAAGTTGATAGAATGGCTGATTTGGTTTGAGTTTACTGTTGTAGCTCATGAGCACAGGTGAGGACAGTAATGGGGCTGAAGAGAAGAGAATTTCCCCGTGACTTACATGTATCTTGCTGGACAGCTCCGAGCCTCTGCAGCTTCTTGCTGGCAGATTCCAGGAAGGCTGGAATAGGAGTGGGGAAAAAAAAATCGTTCCTCACATCTTCCAAAGGCATGTTTTTGGAGAGTTCTGTGGAAACGGGGGCCTGTGCGTCGTATGTCTACAAAGCAGCTGCTTTGGGCTTGCTTGGAAAGGTGTGAAGAGTAGCTAGCCAGTTCCCGAGCAGGGTGTAGACAGACTCAAGAGAGTAATTAAGGTTCTCATCTGAACAGGCTTGTTTTGAGTTTTTCTTTTTTTGCTTGTATATGTGCTTTCCATTCACCTTGGTCAGGATTGGGCCCTTAATGCTGGCCTGAGCATATCTTGCAGGGAGGGCTTTCCTACATTCTATATAAATAAAACAGGATCTTCTTGGTAGCCTAGGTTGGCCTTGAATTCTATTTCTGTCTCAGCCTCCAGGGCACTAGGATTGCCAGTGTGTACCACCATGGTTCTGCTCTCTTGTTGTGTGATCCTGAGCAAGTAAATCTGACCATCCATGTCTGCATTTTCTCATGTGTAAAATATAGGTCATTCTTTGCAGAGTATCCTGTGAGAATGCAGTGAGACAATGCACGGAACTCCCTTAATACGCGCTCTGCACTCATTTGACTCATTTTTTTTTGTAATCTTTTCCTTCTGTTGGAAGGAATATGGAATCAATTTGGATTGTTTAGTCTACAAAAGAGAAGATTGGCGGAAGACATGATAGCTGCTGTTGAGTATTTAAAGGGATATGATGAGGCAGAAGGAATCCATACTTCTCATGTTCTGACACTAATGACTTAGAATATGGTCCCTGCAGGAAGGTAGATTTCACATCAATAAAGATATGTGGTGGTGTTGCTTTGACACAGCCTGGCTCCCTCACCAGGTGCTGGGCTCCCTGGCACTGCACCTCCTACAGACAAATCCCCAGCACTGGAAATCTCAATGAGAAATGCTTATTCTGAGTGGGAGGTTGGTTGGACCAAAGGCCTCTGTTGTTTTCATTTCTCTTCTCTCTTTTAATTTTTTTTCCAGTCGTGGGGCTTGAACTCAGGGCCTGAGCACTGTCTCAGGCTTCTTTTTGCTCAAGGCTAGCACTCTACCATTTGAGCCACAGCACCACTTCTGGCTTTTTCTATATATGTGGTGCTGAAAATTTGAACCCAGGGCTTCTTGTATATAAGGCAAGCGCTCTACCACTAGGCCATGTTCCCAGTCCTTGTTGTCTTTATCTCTAAGACACCAGGCACTTTAATAAAGGACTCAGCCTTTGGGATCATGAGGAAACTCCTGAAACCAACAATTACAGAATAAAATCAGAAAAAAATAAGAATAATTTCTGAGGTATCCATTAGGTGTGAACTGCCAACCTCATTTGTTTAGAGAAGATAGCTCTTGGTGAAGTTTGCTAAGGCTGTGGTATCAAAGAGCCATCAACTGGTGGCTTAAACAACAGAAATGGATGATTTCACCATTCTGGAAGCAGGAAATTTAAGATCAAGGTGTCAGCTGTATTGGTTCAGCCTGAAGCCTCTTTCCCTAAAGATGGCTCCTTTCTCCTTGTCTTTAAGGGGACTTACCCAATTGCTTCTCAGTGTGTCTTAGGACACCGTCATTGGCTGAAGGCCTTCCCAAATGACCTTATTTAACCTTAACTACCTTGTTCAAGATCTGTTTGTCTCAAGACCCCTTATATACCAAAATCCTTAGATGCAACATTCTACATAAAATGTAAGTGATTTGCATAAAATGGACACCCTTCTAATCATCTTACAATTGTTTATTAGACCTAACAATGTAAATACTATATTAATAGTCATTACCTTGTGAATGTGGAAAATAATGACCAGACATTAGTCAGCACCTATTCAGCACACAGACATTTCTTGCTGGGGGCATCGCTCAGTCATCATCCACCCACCAGGCAAGCAGGAAGCCTTGTCTTCAAGCCCCACTCCCTCTGAACCAAGAGATATAGACCCAACTGTACAACCACATTCTGAGGTGCTGGGGTAGAACTTCCAAAAACTTCAATTAGGGGAGGAGGTGATCGCTGCAGTACGGCCTGTGATATGCTTAGCATTCTCTGATGTGCTCTTGACACTGTTCTGTCTCCTTTGCCCTCCCTGTAGGTGAGCGGCCCTTTCCCTGCACGTGGCCAGACTGCCTTAAAAAGTTCTCCCGTTCCGATGAGCTGACCCGCCACTACCGGACCCACACCGGGGAGAAGCAGTTCCGCTGTCCACTCTGTGAGAAGCGTTTCATGCGGAGTGACCACCTCACCAAGCACGCCCGGAGGCACACCGAGTTCCACCCCAGCATGATCAAGCGATCGAAAAAGGCCCTGGCCAGCCCTTTGTGAGGTGCTACCCACCACCAGCCAGGGAGGGATGGACCCCAGAAAGACAAAACTCCTCCCAGGAAACAAGATGGACAACATGGACACCCAGCCCCAGCAGAGGCATGCCCACCCACAGTGGATGTTCTCTGCTCCCTGGTCAATTATTTCTGATTTTTCTCCCCGCCCCCACCCCCTCCATTGTTTTGTTTTAAGGAAGCACATGGTAGCCTATGATCAAAGTCAACACGTGATCCCCCTTGCAGAGGCAGCTCTGAAACCCAGCTTTGACTGTGGGGAGGTAGGCAAATGCTTTGGGGGGGGGGGGGTGATTTTTTTCCCCTTCCTTATTTTCTTTTCAGGGTGGGAGGGGGTTTGGGGGAGAGGAGCAAGGCCAAGACTGGGGTCGAATTTTTAAAAGATTCACACTGGTGTACATATGTGACTGGGTGAGTTGATCCATGGCAATCACAGGGATTCTGGACCCTTTATGCTTGCTGTCTCTCAGAATTGTTTTCTTCCTTTTTAATGTAATGATGAGTGTGCTTCAGTTTGTTTTAGCAAAAACCACTCTCTTGAATCACATCAACTTTTTGAGATTTTAAAGAAAAGCAAAAACACAACAAAAAAAAATCCACGAAAACAACTCCATAGCACAGCTGTCTTTATGCAAGCAAGAGCACACCTCTTTCCGGCATGGTCTGTCATCTAAAGACTTGAAAACAAACCAAGTTACTTCCGGTCCATGGTAAGCAGAGTCTGACTTTGTACTAATCATGGCAAACCTGCAAAAAGGTTAGGCTAAGTACAGAACTTACATACCTTGCTTTGTATGAATTGTAATTTTTGAACATAAGCTGCACATTTATTTTCCAATGCAGAGGATGAATAAGTTAAATACATGTTTTGAGGATAGAAGCAGACATTCTGTTTTGGCACCACATTCTAATCTGCTTATTTTACACGTTTCCCTAAGAAATCATGGCAGAGATGTGAGGGCAGATACAACACAAGCTGAAGGAGAGGGTGGGTAGTGTTTTTTCAAAATACAGACAAAGTACAGTTTTAACTCTATGAACTCGTCTAAGGTTTCCTTATAACTGTCAGTTAACATCATCTTATACCACAATACCACTAAGAAAGAGAGAGGGAGTGAGCACTTCTAACTCTGTCCGTTGTTAATTGAATGGGTACAGAACACTAACCAGGCTTGGAAATGCCTGGGCTTTTTTGTTTGTGTGTGTGTGTGTGTGTGTTGTTTTTTGAGTGGGGAGGAGTGTTAGTCTATCTCCTCATGTTCCTATAAAACTTCCACTGTCAGGTACAAGAGTTATATCCAAGGAAAGGGAGCTGAAATATGGAGAAAAACAAAAAGGTGCCCGTAAAAGCAAAGGGAAAATACCACAGTGATTTCAGAGGAGACAGCAAAGTGGGTCCCTCTTGTTGACTGTGGGCAAATGAAATCACACCCCATCAAATAACCTCACCACCACAGGGTGAATCCAGGTGTCTACAGAGGCCTGAACCACTACATCCATCCACACTATGCCATTTACCAAGAACTTCATTTTGGCTTTTCCATGCCAGAGAAACAAACTGAGTTTGAAACAATAGTCACAACAAATGAGAGAGAAAGAAAGAAAGAAAAAAAAAAAAACCTCAAACACAGGGAGTCAGCAATGATCATGGGGAAAATGTTTACATTTTTTTTCTTCTTCAGAAATAACACTTTCTGGCCATCAAAACAGGGAGCTAATGGTGCACTCTAGTCAATCCATGTGCTAACAAATATGTGGTGTAAATGCAGGGTGCCCCCTGTACATGAGCTCCATTATTTCATCTAACACATGCTCACTTTCTATTCAGAACCAGGGGCTCCTGCAGGGGTATGGGTCACGGGTCATGGCTGACTCCAACTTCCAATACAACAGCCATCACTAGCACAGTGTTTTTCTTTTTTCTTTTTGTTTTATCAATGTAGTTCTATTAGTAGTTCTAACAAGAGATCTCCTTTTAACATTAGAAACTGGGAGCAGTCCATGGACTAAAAAAAAAAAAAAGAAAAAAAAAAAGAAAGTGTTTTCTCACGAGAAAACATGTCAGGAAAAATAAAGAACACTTTCTACCTCTGTTTCAGATTTTTGAAACGCTTATTTTAAACCAAATTTTAATTTCTGTGTCCAAAATAAGTTTTAAGGACATCTGTTCTTCCATACGAAATAGGTTAGGCTGCCTATTTCTGAGCTCACGGAAAGGCTCTGCTTAGGATACTTTGCCTGCTGCCTTTTCCCTTAAGTGAGGAGTTTGGTGTTGCCTAGCAACTTGCTAACTTGTAAAACAACAACAACAACAACAACAAAAACCAATAACAACTTCAGCTTTCCCCTCACAGAAAGAAAGGAAGAAAAACAAAGTCAAGTCAGTGAAAGACAATCGTTAGAGTGTCAGGAGTAAATCTATCCGTGGCTTTTGTGAAGCACTTAAATGCAGCAACTTGTTTTAAGAAAAAAGAAAATGCACAATATACTTCCCAAAAGAGTTGCTACTTGCCTTTTCAAGCTGTTAACAGACATTTGATATTCTCTTATATGTTAGAGTAACATAATGTATCAACTCAAGGCTTTTTATTCTTTGTGATAAATCCTGTTTTACAATATCACAAAACAGGAACCAGCATTCTAATCAGATTTACTATGTCCGATATGGTTCAAGTAGAACTACTAGAGTTCGTTGAACACTAAAACTATGAAATGATTACTTTTTATATTAAAAAGACCATGGATTTAACTTAAGAAAAATCCAAATGCAGGATAGTAATTTTTGTTTACTTTTTTAACCAAACTGAATTTTTGAAAGACTATCGCAGGTATTAAAAAAGAGAGAGAGAGAGAAAAGCTGTTTTATCTAATACTGTAAGTAGTTACCATTTATGGAAAATGTAATCGTTTTAGAGTTAAGATATCTCCTCTCCGTGGTTAGGGAAAAAGAAAGCCCTTCCCCATTGTGGAATGTTGCCCTGGCTTTTTACGCTCCACACCATGCTTTTTTTGAGAATTATCTTAGGTAGCTGTAATGACAGAAATCAATTAGTTTGTCAGTTTGCAAATAGGCTTAGCACAGTAATCATCACTCTGGGTAGACTGAGATATTCTTTCACAACAGATAAATGGTCTGTAACACTGTAAGATACCAATCTTTACAACTCTTTAATCAGTTTTATTTTTGTACAGTATTAGTGACCTAAGTTATTTTACTGTCCTGTTTTTGTAAATCAAATGAAATTATAAGAGGATTCTGACAGTAGGTATTTTGTACATATGTATATATGTTGTCCAAATAAAAATAATAAATGATAAAGACCCAATTGTTGCAGCTGTTATGTGTTCTAAAGGGGCTGGAGCTTTGTGAATTTATGCTCACAGATTTTTAGGATAAGTGCAAAGGTAGTTTTATCCTGTACATTTCAACACACCCCATGTTTGTATCAACTCATGACTTTTTCCTCTTTCCAAACCTGGGCAGGGGTGGGATGGGGGGAGGAAGAGGGAGGGAATGGAATGGAGCCCATTTGAAATCACTGTTATAAGGTCATGACTTAAGTGAAATCACTGTATTTTGGCTGGAAGGGAATTAGTTAGGGGTTTTCCTGTTCTGGGGCTTGAACTCAGGACCTGGGTGTTGTTCCTGAACTTTTCGCTCAAGGTTAGTACACTACCACTTGAGCCACAGCTCTCCTTCTGACTTTTTGGAAGTTTATTGGAGATAAGAGTCTCATGGACTTTCAAACTTCGATCCTTAGGTCTCAGCCTTCTAAATACCTAGGATTACAGGTGTGAACCACCAGTGTGCAACTGTTTTTAGTGATGTAAGTTTATTTGTAACCTATGGACTCCAAACAAATATGACCACATTCACTTTCTTATTTCTTGTGCTCTGAGGTAGAAAAAAATATTTCTGCCACCTACTACAAAGGCAATGCCAGCAACAGGGATAGCCAAGCCCTTGGGTAAAGCCCTTGTAGAAAGATCCTTTCTCTTCCTTTGGTAATTGGTATAGAGGTAGAGACTCTTAACAACTTTGCCAGCTTTGGCTACATAGATTAGGTTTACTCTGAGCTTAAATAATTGGAGGGTAAGTCCATCCTGTTGTACTTTTTCTCTGAAAGTAAAAATCTTCATTGATTCCAACTAACACTAAACAAGCCATACACACGCCAGTTAAGTACAATTAGTCCTTTCCTATGTTTGAATGAGGATAATCACAAATTTGCTTATTTTAAGACACAAATAGTTGCTCTTGGGTTGTGTCAGGAGAGCACCAGAGCATGCAGGTTTCCTTCTGAAGCCAGCTCGAAACAATCACATTTTCCACAGCAGTACAGCAGGCTTGTTTAATCCTAGGAAGAGCCTTAGGGTCTTACATCTCTTTTGCATTTTTTTTTCTAGCTGTGCGCAACCCCCACCCCAAGTTGGAACCTTTCTTCATTTTCCTGAAGCAGCAGGATGCCAGCCCTTACCACCTTACCGCCGCCCCCCCCCCCCCCGCCCCCCAGTTTTGGAACCTTCTCAGTTGGTCTCTTTCCCAGCATGCTCACAGACTTTTATAGCCTGGTTTAGGCTGCACTCTTTTCTCTTTGGCATTAATTAAATATACATTTGATAGACCAGAAGATTTCTAAAATAGACAGGGGTCTCCCCCGAGAGGAAGTGCTAAATTGTTATAGTTCCTTCAAGCACTTTAAATTTTTTTTCTAGGATGTATTCAGTAATTTCATTATGTCATGTTTATGCTGTCCAAGATTCTAACCACTGTCCCCATTTTGAAAGGAGCAAGGGTAATGCATTTGAAATTGACTGATTTCTCCATCTTTGTGAATTGCAATCAGTACTGATGTATAATCTATTGTCCCTAAGTGCCTCTGACAATGACTGAGCATGTTATTTTTTCCCTGTAGATATTATATAGTAACTTAAAAAGCTTACAACTTTCTGCATTTCTGTATTGGTCTTAGATAATCAGGCTTGGGTTTTGGTTTTGATATCTCAAAAAGATAATTTTCGGTTACCGCCATCTATTGAAATTCTTACTGATCTCTAAGGAATTTACCTAAATAGCAACCCAAAATTCACTGGGCATTTCAGCGAGGTTAAGGTTAATTTTTACTACTGAAATTTATCATTGGTATTTGTTTTTCTTTAGAATCATGTGAAGGAATGCCTCAACATTTAAATGTTTTCTTTTTTAAAGTGTCCTCTGGCATCAATGTCTGAGATTTTGCAAACACACACACACACACACACACACACACACACACACACACCCCTGAGAATAAGACACAATCTCAACCTTACATTAGTTTTGTTTTGTGCCAGTCCTGGGGCTTAAACTGTGGGCCTAAGCATTTTGCCCAAGGCTAGCACTCTATCACTTTGAGTCCCAACTCCACATCCTCTTTTTTATTTTGCTGGTCCTGGGGCTGTATCTCTGGGCCTGGGCACTGTCCCTGAGCTTTCGTGCTCAAGGCTAGTACTCTACCACTAGAGCCAAAGCTCTACTTCCAGCTTTTTTTTTTTTTTTTTTGGTGGTTGAGGATAAAAAGTCACACTGTGGGCATTTTACCTAGGGCTGGAATCGAAGCAAGATTCTCAGATCTCAGCCTCTTAAGTAGCTAGAATTAAAGGCATGAGCCACCAGTGCCCAGCTCCAAGCTTACTTCTTTTTTTCTTTTTGCCTGTCCAGGGCTGAAACTCAGGGCTTGGGCACTGTCCCAGAGCCTCTTTGTCCTCAGAGCTAGTGCTCTACCACTGGATCCACTGCACCACTTCTGGCTTTTTCTGAGCATTTTATTGGAGATAAAAGTCTCACAGCCTGGGCTGGCTTTGAACAACAATCCTCAGATAGCCTTCTGAGTAGTCGGGATTACAGGCATGAGTCACTGGTGACTTGTTAAGCTTATTTTTCTAAAGCTGGTTTTTCATTTGGTTTTCTCAGTTCTACAATACCCCTCCCCCACCCTCATTCACAGAGTTTCAAATCTTTTTTTTTTTGCCAGTCCTGGGGCTTGGACTAGGAGCCTGAGCACTGTCCTTGGCCTCTTTTTGCTCAAGGCTAGCACTAGTGCCACTTCTGGCTTTTTCTATATATGTGGTGCTGAGGATTGAGGAATCGAATCCAGGGCTTCATGCATGCTAGGAAAGCATTTGACAGCTAAGCCACATTCCCAGCCCCAGTTTCAAATGTTAATAGTCACACTGTACACAGAATTATGTCTGAAAACAATGTTACATATTTACAAGTGCTAAACTAACAACTATATTACTCATTTAAGGAAGTTGAATTAGTTTCCTAATTTTCTGCAGACAAGGAAATGGAGGTAAGGAAAGAAGTGAGTGATTGACTAAATTATAGAGTTTTTCATGGGAAAATTTTACACTCATGAGTAATGAAGAACGAAAGTCAAAGGATTCTATTCATGTATTCAGATGATGGACACTGATGTTAGTTATAGAAGGTTGAGTCAATCTTTTCCTTGTTTTTAACTGGCATTTTATATATGTTACATATGATATAGATATATATGCTATATATTTATGTAATATATCATGTGTAATATATAACACATATGAACATAGCAAATTTTTTGTTAAATGTAATTTATATATAGCATATATACATATATGTAAATATATATATAGCATACAACATGATGCTTTAAAATAGGTTTACTTTGTAGAATGGCCAAGTTTACTCAATTAAGTGGTGAGAGTTGGAAACTTGCAATAAAAAAGAAAATCAAGAAGGAAGAAGTCAGGCTTGGAACCACAATGAGCCCCGAAGACATTTGTTTTGAAATCTTGGCTCCAGCTGTGCCCGATCCAAGCTTTACCTCTTCACATCTCAATTACAACTGTAATGAGCTTCTGGTTTTGCTTAATCTAGTTTAACTCGTCAGGCTTCTATAACTTTCAATCAAGAATTCTGCCACAATTACAATGTTGGTGAGAAGATACTGTAATAGCCATGGAACAACAAAATGGTTATTTTATATTTTTATCTTCTGTAAGTGAAATACTGCCAGGTGTGGCGGCACACTCTTTTACTCCCAGCACTCAGGAGGTAGGGGCAGAAGAATCTTCAATGAGAGGCCTGCATGGGCTACCTAGCTAGATCATATGTCATAAAACCGAAATCAAACTATGTTGAAATGATTCTTTTCTGACCATTTTTCCAGAATGCAATGTGGGATGGAGGACTTTCAAGGTGATTCTAATGCACTGAAGATCTCTCCTTTCTGGCTCCTCAATAGAGTTAAATTATTTATGCTCATTCTGCTATTTAAGCAGTTTTTCCATTGCTTAATTTACATCATGATAACATCTGTTCACTCCAGAGCAATTACCAAATTAAAAAAATTTTTTTTTTGGTCAGTAGTCACTTTGTTCTCTAAGTTACACATTTTCTTCAGAGAAATTATCTCAAAACCTTTCTCGATACTGCTATTTTTCTTATATTCAGGCAGCCTTTAATATGATTTCTTCAAAAAGAAAACCCTTAAAAAGGCTAGTGAAATGGAGGACATGTATTTAATAAGATAATCCATTTTATGGCATTTTCCTGAAACAAACAACAAAACCCTTTTTGTAGGCATCAGATTCAAACACATGTCTAGATTATTTATCATTAGTATTCTCTAGAGAAGAGGCTGGATACACCCTAAATGTACACCACAGAGGCTCAGTTAAATTATGACAAATTTAGAAAATGAAATAAAACTGCTGTGGTAAAGAATGAGGTAGAGAGTCTGCCAGAAGGAGCCCTTGGTGAAGGATAATGCTTTCCTGGTGAGCGCCTGAGGACAGAGCTTTGTCCACCATGAATGTCACTCCAATAGTCGAGTCATGAGATCAAGTTTGCTGAGGAGCAGTTGCCCAAGCATGGATGGACTCAAGGCAAAGGCCTGGGCCGGAAGGAGAATGGCATCACTCAGGCCCTCAAAGTGACCCTGAAGCAGGACACTCATGGGTTTGGGCATGGCCCTGCTAAGGAGTTCACAAACCACTGGTGGAATGAACTCTTCAACAAGACAGCAGCCAATTTAGTAGTAGAAACTGGACAGGATGGAGTACAGATAAAGCGCCTTTCTGAAGAGACTTCCAATCAAAAGTGCTCCAAACCCAATTTATTGTATCAGAAGTTTGTGAAGACAGCCGCATTTTCAGGTGGAGAGAAACCAGACAAAGACGTGGAGAGCAGCAGTGATGAAGATAACCAGGGACCCATACCTCCAAAGATCCCGACAGATGAAATGCTGCTCCAAGCCTGTGTGTGAGGGGTGAACGGCACACAGGCTGCCTGTCTTGGGATTACAATGAAGGCCAAGCTCGCTCGGCTAGAAGTCCAGGTGCAGGCCTTCTTGGCTGGTCTTAAAGGCCAGGACACTGGAGGCTACTCTCAACCACAGAGTGAGAGCAAACCCATCCCAAAAAAGAAGAAAAAAAAAAGGAAGCAGAAAGATGAAGAAACTATAGCAACTGAAAATTCAGGTGAAGAGTACCTAGAACAAATCAACCAGAGCTTCAGCAAGAGCAAGAAGGAGAAGAAACAGCATCAAGAACCATTCTTAGAGGAGGGAGAAGGAATAACTGTAGGGTGTGAGGAGGAAGAGGCTGTAGGAACAAGTGGGCTTAAGAAACTGAAGAGCAGAGAACAATCCAATGGGTCCCTCAGGAAAAAGAAGAGAAAGAAGAGGCAGCACCACGAAGAGGAGGAAATGGGAGTCTTCAATGATGGAGAAAGAGGCGAGGAGGCTGCAGATAGTGTCAGGACAGAAGAGGTAGAGAGCAACACACACATTGATGTGTACAGCAAAAGCAAATGTAAGGTCAGCGACCTTACATTATGTATCTAAAACCAAACAACTACTAAACATGAAAAGGTCTAAAATAGACCTCTCAGTGGATCACAATAGCTGAAAAGCTATGTATGTATGATCATGTAAGACAAGGATAAGCAAACTCTATTGTTGACGTTATATTTAAAGTTCTAGGTGAATTTCCTTTGGCGTATGTCACGTGGCTACTGTATATGTTTTTGGTACACTGGGAATTGTATATATGCCTACCTGATCTAGGGAAGGGAAAGAAAAACGAGGGTGTAAGATATCACAAGAAATATACTCACTGCCCTTTATGTAACTGTACCCCAACACCTTGTCAACAAAATTTAATCAATAAAAAAAAAAAAGCAAAAAGAAGAGCCATCGTAAGCAAGAGGACTTGAACACAGAGGAGGAAGGAGGGTTGGAGACTGCTTTAGATGACAGGACTAGGGAAGCAGAAAGCAGAGCTAGAACTGATAGCAGAAGCAAGAAGAAAAGAAGAAAGCATCAGGAAGAACAGGAGGAAGTTTTGGGTATAAATCCTGAAGATGAGGATGATAGGACTAACGAAGTAAAGAGCAGAGGTAAAAGACAGTGGTCACTTCTAGAGGAAGAGAGAGCTAGAGTCGAGTGACCAGAGAGTCAAAAAGAAGAAATTGAGATACTGAAAGTCCAGTCAAGGTGGGGCTCAATCAGTTACTTTCCAGTTGTACCTCCAGAGAAAGCTGTGTTGAAGAAGGACTTCTGACACCCATCTCATTTCCCAAAGAGGAATCTGAATTCTGGAACTTGCAGTCTGCTGAGAAGACCAAAGTGCTGTGCCTTTGTTGAGAAGTTCTGTTCTTAGCATGTCCCTTAACAAAGAGCCAAGAAGCTAAAAGACAAGGAGTGCTGGGGGCTGTGGGAAGAATACAGATAGGGGTATATGCATATGCAGGAACATCCATGTTAAAGAAGCTGGAAATATAGACTTTATGTGACATTCATGTTTTAATATTCTGAAGACTAAGGAAAACACGAATTCAGATCTGTGGACAGCTGACAGGCTGTACCAAATGATTATTAATAAATGTGAGCTTGGGCTGAGTGTCAATGACTCATGCCTATAATCCTAGTTGCTCAGGAGGCTGGTGTTCAAAGCCAGTCCAGGAAGGAGTCTGTGAAACTTATTCCGTTAGACACCAAAAAGCGGAGCTGTGGCTCAGTGGTAGGTAAAGCACTAGCCTTGAGCAAAAAAGCCCAGGGATAGTGCTCAGACCCTAGAGTTCAAATCCCAGTACTGGCATCACATTTAAAGAAAAGTCAGCTTGGACTCTCCATTTCCAGCCTGGGAAGGACCTAAGTAGAAACTAAAATTTTCCTTGGAAAAAAAAAAGAGTGAGGTAGAAAATATGAGTGACAGCAAACAAGTTATTGAATAAACTACCTTCCAGCACATTCTGAATGCAAAGTACTGCCATAGTAGATAAGGACACAGATAGGGACATTGGGAAGACCAGGCTTCTGATTCTATTGCTATTGGTAAAGCTTTTGAAGAGTATATTTTTAATAAAGAAAAGTGCACATATATAAGCACAATAAAGAGTAATTTAAACTGGCTACCATTCCACTAATGTTTGCTTTGGAAATTTCTGGAAGTCTACCTAACACAGTGATAAAAAGTGATTGTCTCTGGGAAGGGGAGGGCACTAGAGGTAAGAGGGAAACTTCCTTATTGGCCTTTTGTGTAGGACCTGAATATTTTATCCCCATCCATATTTTCCAGTGAAAATGCACTGGTTTTAAAAAGAATCAAAAGAGGCAGTATTTATAACCTTTATGCTAAGTTAGGAAAGCATTGTTTCTTAAGATATAATAATCATTGCTGGATGAAAAGCTGCAAAACTGTGCATGGAAATAGTCATTTCCCACCAAGTCTGTTGGATTTTGCATGGCAAATAACTAGTTTTCCACAAGACTTGTTGGTTAAAACCAGAGCAAGAGGTAACCAAAACCAGAAAAGCATCAAGAAAAGGGGATCTGTCATAGTATTCATGCTATTAAAGAAGTCCAAATAGAGGATGGATTGTGAGAAGTTTTTTGAGTCTATCCTAAGAAAACAAAAAAAAATAATGATTAATATGCTGATAAGTTTATGAAAACCTTCAGGATAAGAAAAGAAGTTTATCAGGTGAATAGTACTGAAATATCTGGCATTGTTTCAATGACAATGGCAAAATCAAAGCTGTTGAATAGTAGTAGTGGGGTGAGTGAGAGTTAAGAGAAGGGATAAATCTGATGAAAGTACCATATAGGCACGTGTGAAATAGCATGGTGAAAACCCTTTGAACCATTAGCACACACCATTAAAAAATGGATGATAGGAATTTAAGACAGGTCCTGTCTGGGGTGTGGGTACTAGATGGAGTGGGAAGGTGAATGGAGAGTGTGAAAGTGGTCAGAATACTTTTTGTGCTTGTGTGAAAATGGAACAAAGAAGTTCTTTGAGATTGGTGTGGGAAGGGGGATTGGAGCAGAGGATCAGCGAATGATCAAGTGACACACTGTGTGTTTATATGGATAAGTCCACATGAAACCCTCTTGTACAACTCACTGATGCTACTAAAAATGAGGGTGGGGGAAACCCAAGGAAAGTGGTGAGGCAGGAACTGTTTCTCAGGCATGCCATCACTTAAACCAGGCTCACTTCCTAGTACCCGATGTTAGAGGGTATCAAAGCAGGAGGCCCACTTAGAGTGGGGTGTCAGGGACACTGTACAAATGAGGTGAACCCTGTACTTGAACCATATCCATTCAGAGACATCACACACACACACACACACACACACACACACACACACACACACACACACAGAAGCTATGAACAGTTCATTTTTCAGATAAGAAGTGAGAGCAAGGGAGAGTGAGACAGGCCTCCCAGATTTGTCCAGAATGGTCTCAGAGAGTAAAGCAAGGAAAGGAGATGGGCATTTTAAATTATTATTTTGATTTTATATTGTTGTTGGAAGTATGCTTGTAAAGTGATATGGCCTATAAAGTGTAGATGATTTTTTTTTTTTTGCCAGTTCTGGGGCTCGGACTCAGGGCCTGAGCACTGTCTCTGGCTTTTTTGCTCAAGGCTAGCACTCTACCACTTGAGTCACAGTGCCACTTCCAGCCTTTTCTATATATGTGGTGCTGAGGAGTTGAACCCAGGGCTTCAGGTACACGAGGCAAGCACTTTACCAATAGGCCATATTCCCAGCCCGATAGAGTAGATTTTATTTTCACATTACAACAAAAACAGGTGCCAGTGATTCATGCCTATAAATCCTAGCTACTCAGGAGGCTCAGATCTGAAGATCTCAGTTTGAAGCCAGCCACGACATGAAAGTATGTGAGACTCTTAGCGCCAAATGAATCACAAAAAAAAAAACAGAAATGGTCCTGTGGTTCAAGTGGTAGAGCACCAGCCTTGAGCAAAATGAGCTTAGAGACAGCACCCAGGCCCACAGTTCAGGCCTCAGGACCAGGAAAAAAAAAAAAAGAACAAAAAGAAACAGTATAAAAAAAAGAGACAAAGACAATTCATTAAGCCAAGCATTCCAGTATTCTGTTTAAGGAAGTCAGAGAATAATGCACAAAGCTAGACTCAGGCTCTAGTCAGCTGAGAAACCATTCTCCATCCTCTGCAATGATGATATATGGATCATTTTGAGTTTAAAACCAATGTTTTCTAGAGAATCTTTTAGTTTCTTAATCTACATCAAAATAATCTTACAGTGCTTCTCAGGAGCTGGTATCTGTCAACACAGATATTACATATAACAGGGAGTGCCTTTGGGTTGCTCCAAATTTCCCTCCTTGGTCCCAAAGCAACGATGATGACTGATCATCATTACCATGGGTATAAGGTAGGGAACTCACACAGGGTGGGGCTCAGAGGGCCTGTTCTGGGCTTACTGCTCTGCTGTCACTATTTCAAAACTATTAAGGAGGCTGGGTGCTGGTGGCTCTCACCTATAATTTTAGCTACACAGTTCAAAGCCAGCCAGATCAGGAAAGTTTGTGAGATTCTTCTCTCCAATTAATGGCCACAAATCTTCAGAAATGGAGCTGTGGCTCAAGTGGTAGAGTGCTAGCCTTGAGGAAAAAAAAAAAAAGCTCAAGGACAGTGCTCAGGCTGTGAGTTTAAGCCCTAGGACCAGCACCAAAACCAAAACAACAAAAACTCCAAAAAAAACACCAAAAAACAAAACCCAAAAAACAAAAGAAAACCCCAAAACCTATTTATAATTCTGAACAAAGAGCTCTATGTTTTCGTTTGTACCAGGCTCTGCAAATTATATAACTGGTTCCCAAAGTCATATTTGAGTTCAGGTATCAACTTCTTCATAGATGCTGTGGTCAGCATCTATTTTGTAACTTCATGGTTGTGATCTACTGGACTTGAAGATAGAGAAATTAACAATTAAAACAAAACAAACACAAAAAAACTCATGTGGCCCTTGTACCTAAGATTCTTCAGAGGTTCCATCTTATTTAGTCCAGAGCAATCTTTCTGAACAGTATTATTCACATTTGAGGGAGGAGGAAAAACAGACCCAGAAAGATTAAGTGATTTGCACACACAAACCCTGAAAGGCAGCACTGTGAATTATGTGAAGTGATTGCAAACATGTTTGGAATATGAATATAAATAATACCCTAAGGGGACTTCCAGAAAGATAAAGACATCCTTTTATAAGTCTTTTTTCTCCTCTAAATCTACTAAAATGGGAAAAAGCAATCAGAAACTAGATTTTTTAAAATCATAAGATTAGTACATAGTTATGGTCTCACAAAAATGTAAGAAGATTATGTTATACACATGAGCTGGTCTGCAAGAGGAAGCCTAGTAGCCTATCAACCTCCACCCGGAGCAGGTGCAGAATTTTTAAAATAGATTCAGAATGATGCTACTGAAAACTCTTGCTTAAAAATCAGAAACACCAATGGTAAAGCTGTGTCATAGGAAAAATGGGGGAAATATCCTCCCTTAAAAGGCCATTGAAATGGAAGGGATGTATTTAAGAACTCAAAATGAAAGTTGCCCCTATCCTGACTCTGTAAATATCTACATCAGATTGAGTCTTTGCATCACCCAAAATCCAGCACAAGTTCTATGTCTCTGTACAGTGTGTGTGGGTAAAAGGGTATACTTGGAGAGTTGAGAAGAATTCATAATATTTGGGGTCAAAATGGTATTAAATAGAGTTCATCTCATTCCATTCAAATCTGAATTACATGCAAGGAAATAAACTATACAGAATGATGCAGGGAGATTGAAAAAATAAGATAAATAATACAAAGAAAGTAAGAAGGAAATAATCAAGTAACATAATAAAAACACTTAATTGTGTGTATGTGTGTGTACCAGTCCTGGGTTTGAAATCAGGACCTGAGTGCTGTCCCTTAGCTGTTTTGCTCAAGGCTAGCATTCAACTACTTTAGCCACATATTCAGTTATGGGTTGTTTTTTTTTGTGTGTGTGTGGTTAGTTGGAGATAAGTCTCAAGGACTTTACTTTGAACTGTGATCCTCAGATCTCAGCTTCATGAGTAGCTTAGGAATACAGGTGTGAGCCCCTGGTGCCCAGCTGTTAGACATACCCCTTTAAAGTTAAAAATCAAGTGCTGGAGGCATGGTTCAGATGATAAAGTGCAAGTCAAAGAGCTAAAGCATCTGATAGCCAGTTCAAGTCCCAGTCTCAGAAAAAAAATCAGAATATAAGACTAAAGGAGATGAGGAAGATGAAAAACATGGGTAAAATTTAAGCTGATAGAAGATTACAGAAACGAAAACCATTTAGAAATAGTATAATATAGAATGAACACAAGGCATTTGAGTCACGGCTAAAAAAGACAACGTCTGACTAAAGGGGAAATCTTACATACAGTGTGATAGAAAAAGGAATTAAAGTTATTAAATGGAAAATATTGGCTAGAGAAGACAGGAACAAATATGCATATTACCTGGTGTTTCTGAAGAAAAGCTGATTTGATAAAAGAACCAAAAATATAGTAGAAGAAAACTCGCTTGAACTCCACAAAAGTATCTCCAAATTTAAGGATTAAAAAGGCTCTCTACTTAGTAGCCCTCACAAACAAACAAAAATACTAGAGAGGAAAAGATTTTTTTTTTTTTTTGCCAGTCCTGGGCCATGGACTCAGGGCCTGAGCACTGCCCCTGGCTTTTTTGCTCAAGCACTCTGCCACTTGAGCCACAGCACCACCTCTGGCCGTTTTCTATATGTGGTTCTGGGGAATCAAACCCAGGGCTTCATGTATACGAGGCAAACACTCTTGCCACTAGGCCATATTCCCAGCCCAGGAAAAGACTTGTAAAGTTACTAATAAAGACTAATTTAAATTACTAATAACTCAGGCTAATAAATATGTCCCAATTGGAAAATGAAGTAAACAAGTTTTCCACTTCCATAGTAACAGTGAGGAAGGGAAGCGTGACACTGTCCAAAAGAAACAGACTCATTACCTGACTTAAGTAACTGTAACCCCTCTGTACATCACTTTTATAATAACAATAAAAAATTTTAAAAAAAGAAATCATAACTATAACTGCAGAAAATCTAGAAGCTGGTCATACAGAATATAGGGTTTTGCTTCGTAGCTTTATCTGGCTTGCATCTTGGGATCTTCTTGTCTTTAACACACTGGTGACAATATATGTGTTATTTTATTTTACTTGGGTGTTTGGAAACAAGGCTCTGATATACATAGCCTTAGGCTTTGAACTCCTGTTTCTTCAGCCTAGGCATCCAAAGAGCTGAGATTATAGGTATGTGTCAGCATGCCTGACTAAATGCATCTTAATAAGAATGCCAGGTGACATAGGTGGTCATTCTATGTAGCAGGAAGCAAATCTCATAAAGGCAAAACAATAATAATATAGTAATAAATACATTACAATAATAAATAATAAAACAAAAACCCTCAAGAAACCTCCTTTATGTTATGATTGTCCTGCCATGAAAAGTCTTTTATTTTTTTGTCAGTCCTGGAGCTTGGACTCAGGGCCTGAGCACTGTCCCTGGCTTCTTTTTGCTCATGGCTAGCACTCTGCCACTTGAGCCAGAGTGCCACTTCTGGCCTTTTCTATATATGTGGTGCTGAGGAACCGAACCCAGGGCTTCATGTATACGAGGTAAGCACTTTTGCCACTAGGCCATATTCCCAGCCCAAGTCTTTTATTTTCAATGTCTATTTTTTCCCTCATAGAAATGTGTTTGTTTTGCTTTCTCTCCTGGGCTTGAACTCTGCCCTGGGCACTGTCCCTGAGTTTCATTTACTCAAGGCTAGTACTCTACCACTTGAGCCACAGAATCATTTCTGGCTTTTTTGAGTTTATTTGAGATAAGAGTCTCATGGACTTTGCAGCCTGGGCTGGCTTTGAACTGCAGTCCTCAGATCTCAGCTTCCTTAGTAGCCAGGATTGCAGGTGTGAGCCCACAGGCAACAGGCTCCTCATCCAACTTTTTAATTCTGCAATTAGTATTTATCAAATTAACAACTTTTCATAGCTTTGGTGTGTTATAATTAGACAACAAATTACACTATTTAAAGCATATGATTTGATAAGGTTTGACATATTCGTACGTCCTTAAAACCAACAAGACTAAAATAATGAATATACATTCACCCTCAAAGTTTCTTGTGGACATTTAAAACTGCTCTCTCCCATTTTTTTCATTCTCTCTACCATCAGCCCAGGAAATCACTAACGTGGTAACCATATGTGAGTTTGCATTTCCTATATTTAAAATATAAATAAAATGAAATGCACATTATTTTGTGTGAGATCTTCCATGCTTATCAATGCATCTATGGATAGATTTGCCTTGTCTCAAAGCTAGTTATTACAAAGAAAGCTTGCATGAGCCTTCATGTAAAAATGACTGTTATTCCTCTAATATATTATCTTGGCAATGTTTTTATCCATACAGTATTAGATATTGAACTTGGACCCTTGCACCCGAGCCACACCTCAAGTCTTTTTGCTTTTAGTTTGTTTTTCAGATGAGGGTCTCAAGCTATCTTTGCTGGGCTGGCCTTGAACAGGGATCCTATTCTCTTACCTCCACCTCCTGAGTATAGCATCCTGACAATTTTGTTGAAAATAAGTTGCTCAGAGATAATGCTTCTTGGAAGCTGCTAATATAAGTCCTCCATCTTTGTTTTCTTTTCAAACTTTTCTGAGTTATTAGTTCGATCTTCTGGATTTCGATATAAATTTTAGGATCATTTTGTTAAACACTATACAAATGCTGACTCAGATTTTGATTGGGAATCTACTGAATACAGATATCTATTTGCAAGAACTGAGATCTAAACAGTAGTTTCTCAAATATGAACAAAGCAGAGCTCTCCATTTACTTAGAGACCAGTTACCATAACTAATGCTTTGAAGCTGACATTATATCCTACATTTTTTATACTCATTTCTTGATTCCAGTAAGCTTTGTAAAGATTTCATCAGATTTTGACTTATACAGGATCATGTCATTTGCAAATAAATAAGTACAAATAAGCCAAAACATAATAATTATTTATTCCTTTTCCAATATGGATGTTTCCTCCCTCTCTTCTTCTTTTTTTTTTTTTGGCCAGTCCTGGGCCTTGGACTCAGGGCCTGAGCACTGTCCCTGGCTTCTTCCCGCTCAAGGCTAGCACTCTGCCACTTGAGCCACAGCGCCGCTTCTGGCCGTTTTCTGTATATGTGGTGCTGGGGAATCGAACCTAGGGCCTCGTGTATCTAAGGCAGGCACTCTTGCCACTAGGCCATATCCCCAGCCCCCCCTCCCTCTCTTCTTGCTTTAATTGTACTCCCTGGTCTTTTCAATGATGTGTCTTTGTTTTGTTTCTTCTGTAGTGGGAAAAATTACTCCATTTTTCACCATTAAGTATGATGCTGGCTGTAGTATGTTATGAAAGTATAACTGGAAATGAGTGCCTATGAGTTAGCTTTTTTTGTCTTACAGTGGTGTTGGGGGCCAGCCAGCTAAGGGCCTCATGCACACTAAGTGAACAGTCTACTTACTGTTGAGCTGCACCTATAGCTACTATTAAAAAAATAGTATATTGGGCTAGAACATGGCTAAGTGGTGCTCTTCCACTTAGCTTACCAAGTGCAAGGCCCCTGAAGGTTTTTGTCTGGTTTTAAAGTATCTCCAATGTTTACATTACTAATTCAGTAAAAAATAAAATAAAAGCCACTGAGCATTAATTTGAGGAGAAGAAATTTTCTGTTGATTTTGAGGCAGGGTGGGCATTGATCTCTCACAACTACAATCCCAGCTACTCATGGGTAGAAGTTAGCCTTAAGCAGGACAGTCCATGAAAGTCAACTCCAGCTAACTACCAAAAATCCAGAAGTAGAGATGTGAATTAGAGGTGTGGTAGAGCCTTGAGCAAAAAACAAAAACAAAGCTCAGGGACAGTGCCCAGGCCCTTAGTTCAAGCCTGAGTTCCAACACATACACACATCAATGACAGCTTTAATATACAACTAATGTACATTAATAAAAATTCTTAACAAAAATAGGTAGAAAGTAATCTTGGTATTTTGTCTTTTACAGCAGTAACAATAACATCCAAAGTGATATACATACATAGAAATGTTGACAAGAAATTATGGGTTATAGGCAATGTGATTAACTGGAGATACAACATATTGAGAAGACCTAATATTATGTAAGTAAGATTTCTTTGAAATATAAATTAACACAATTCCAAACAGTATCTCAGGAGGTTTGTGTTTGAAATGCTAAAATGATTTTAATGTTCACCTGGAAAAATGAACCTAGAAAAAGTAAATAATAAGAATTCTGACAAAGGAACAAGATTGACCACTTTTATACAGTCAAAACATGTACTATGGGGCTGGGGATATAGCCTAGTGGCAAGAGTGCCTGCCTCGTATACACGAGGCCCTAGGTTCGATTCCCCAGCACCACATATACAGAAAACGGCCAGAAGTGGCGCTGTGGCTCAAGTGGCAGAGTGCTAGCCTTGAGCGGGAAGAAGCCAGGGACAGTGCTCAGGCCCTGAGTCCAAGGCCCAGGACTGGCCCAAAAAAAAAAAAAAAAAAAAAACATGTACTATGAAGCAATAGTAATTAGTAGGTTGATAAACCCCAAATCACCCAAGATGGACATGTTCTATGTGATAAAGACTTTCAAACCAGTAAAGAAAAGATAAGATTATTAAATGTATGACAGGGCCTAATCTAGCTCTTCAGTGGGACAGCATGGAAGGGCTGGCAGTGACAGAGAGGTTGAAGAAGCTCAAGTCCTATTTCATTCTTGCATCAAAATCAATTACAGCCCAATATTTAAATGTAAAAACAAAATAAACTTAAGGAAACATGAATAAATTATTCATATTACCTGAAAGTGGAGAATGCTTTCCTGAAAATGATATACATTAGACTGAAGCATAGAACTAGAACAATTTAAAAAACAAGAACAAAAAACCCACCTGGGTGCCAGCGGCTCACGCTTGTAACCCTAGCTACTCAGGAGGCTGAGATCTGAGAATCTTGGGTCACAGCAGCCAGCCAGGTTCATCTGTGGAATTTTATGCCTCTATCAGAAAGAATGACATTGCCCCATTTGTAAGGAAATGGAAGGACTTGGAAAAAATTATACTAAGTGAAGTGAGCCAGACCCAAAGAAACATGGACTCTATGGTCTCCCTTATTGGGAATAATTAGCACAGGTTTAGGCAAGTCACAGCAGAGGATCACAAGAGCCCAATAGCTATACCCTTATGATCACATAAGATGATGCTAAGTGAAATGAACTCCATTTTATGAAAATGATTGTTATATCACAGTTGTAACTACTTACAACATCCCATGTGTATCTGTAGTTTCTACTATTGATGATGTTCGTGTATCACCTTCTTGTGATTGTATCTACACTATCTCTGTAATCTTATCTGAGTGTATGGGAAACAGTGTGTACTGGTATTAGAATTAGGAAATTCAAAGGGAATACCAAAATTGAGAGACAAAGGGTAAAATAAGAGAAACAACAACAAAAGCAATACTTGCAAAACTGTTTGGTGTAAGTGAACTGAACACCTCAGGGGGGGAAAGAGGGAGGGGGGAGGGGGGTATGAGGGACAAGGTAACAAACAGTACAAGAAATGTATCCAATACCTAACGTATGAAACTGTAACCTCTCTGTACATCAGTTTTATAATAAAAACTTAAAAAAAAAACCCACCTGGGTGCCAGCGGCTCACGCTTGTAACTCTAGCTACTCAGGAGGCTGAGATCTGAGAATCTTGGGTCACAGCCAGCCAGCCAGGTTCATCTGTGAGATTCTTATCTCCAATTAAGTACCAAAAAAGCCAGAAATGGAGCTGTGGCTCAAGTGGCAGAGCACCAGTCTTGCCCCCCCCAACCCCGGCGATTATGCCAATACAAAATTCCATTAAAAAAAAAAAAGCCAAAAGACAGGGGAAAACTAGACCTATATCTAGTTCACACTTGTAATCCTACCTGTTTGGGAAGCTGAGATTGGGAGGATCAAAGTTCAAGGCCAGCACAGGCAAAATGTTCATGGGACCCCATCACCATCAATAAAATGCTTGGTGCAGTAGTAAACACCTGTCAGCTATGCAGGCAGGATAAATAGGACTGAAGGTTCAGGCTAGCTGGGTACCAATTTGAGACTATTCAAAATGTAATGAAAGTAAAAATAAGGGCTGGGGATGTGGCTTTAGTGTGTTTGGCAAGCCTGAGGCCCTAACTTCAAATCTCAGTACTATCCCAGCCCCCTTCCCCCAAAATAATATATTGTGTAAAAGTTACAAATTGTGGATAAATAGCGATACACACATACATACACACCCCTTTCACTGGCTTAGGTGACATCACATATATTCATTAAAAATCAGGATGAAAAAGGCCCTACTAGAAAATGAGCACAGAACATAAGCAGGCCATTCAAAGAAATTTAAATGATTGAGAAATACAAATGAAGGCTCAGCTTCACTACTATAATAAACATTTCAAATTAAGGAGTAAAAGAAAATAGCTGTGCCTCACTATCTGTCCCTTGAGTATCTGTGGTTGTTCCTTTACATGGAGTGGTGGAATATTTGCTTATAATCTATATACATCCTCTTCAAATTTAATCATCCCGAGATTGCTTTTACTTTTGTTTCCCAGATATTCTGCTCACTGCTGAAATTCTCAGATGGAGAACTCATGGTTATGGAGTTCTTATTCTCATTTTGTTTCTTTCTCCTTTCTGTTTTATTTATTCTTTTTGCTTGTCAGAATTATAAGCATTAAAAAAAGATTTGTAATATCCAAGACATGGGAGCAAATTAATTGCAATAAGGCTGCATTACTCTAGCCAAGTGGCATAGCAAAGATGCTTATTTCTCTTCTACTTAATACTGCTAATGTGAATGTTCCAGGGAAATCTGCACAATTTTGTAGAGACCTTGTCATGATTGCAAGACCCTGTGATACTTTCTTTTCTCCTTCCTTCACAGCCTGTTGTTCTGTGTCAAGCAATCCTGCAGGGGTGGGCTAAGCATCTCCTCCAAAGTCTTTTGAGATGTGGACACCATGTTTCCACTGAACCCTTCCACTTGACCGTACCTTACTTCCAATTGATAAAGCTTCACTGTGACTTTCCAGGCTGGTATAAAGTATGTCCACAAGAGACAAGTTTTTTTTGTATGGACAAGGATTTACTATCTATGGGTCCCTGGCTTCTTTTCTCTACTGGCATTGTTAAAGGCAGGGATGGGGGTCACCAGAATTATGCCTTAAAGAGCTTAAGACAAGGTAGCTTGATTGCAATATATATATATATATATATATATATGTATGTATGTATGTATGTATATATACACACACATATATGAAAAGACTTTTTCCTGGTTCTCCATTAACTATATGTTATTGCATATATGAAAACATGCATATAAACAAGCTATTATGCTAGCCTTATTTAGAGAAGGGATTCCTTTTGTTGACTTGAAACTGAAAAGGTGACTTAAACTACTTGGAAAATTCTCTCTCCTCAATCTTTGTTTTTCTTTTTTTTTTTTTTCTTTTCTTTTTTTTTTGGCCAGTCCTGGGCCTTGGACTCAGGGCCTGAGCACTGTCCCTGGCTTCTTCCCGCTCAAGGCTAGCACTCCGCCACTTGAGCCACAGCGCCGCTTCTGGCCGTTTTCTGTATATGTGGTGCTGGGGAATCGAACCTAGGGCCTCGTGTATCTGAGGCAGGCACTCTTGCCACTAGGCTATATCCCCAGCCTCTCTCCTCAATCTTAATGAGATCACTGAGACTTTAAAACTAAGGCTTGAAATAATATTTAAAAAGATGAAACTTATCATTCCATCCCAACATTTCTTTCCTTACATTGGAATTAATTCTACCCCAAACCTTAGACTTGGCAGGAATGGCTACATTACTCTCAGTAACTCATTTCCTCACCTTTCACTCTGAATGCAGACTGAATGCCAAAAGTGTGTGAGTACCTCCCTGACAGATGGTGTAGTAGAAAGAAAACATCTTCTAGGTGTTTCTGACATGCATAGATTACCTATTTTGTAGCCAAAGCCAGCCAGAGCCCTCAGCTTCCCCAAGTCTAAGCACAGCTTTTAGTGAAGCTAAGTGATGTGACCCCAGGCTTTCTCTTAAGGATTAAACAAATCTGGTTTTAAGTACCTAAAAGTTCCGGCCAATCCATAGCAAATTATTTTGGAGCAATGAGGAAATCTAGTCATGTGTCTGTCATTTACCAATGGGGAAATTTCTTTTTTGTTCTGTTTTGGTTTTCTGCTGGTACTGAGGCTTAAACTCAGGGCCTGGGCACTGTCTCTTAGCAACCCCCTCCCCGCCCCCCCAGCTAGAGCTCTACCATTTGAGTTACACCTCCAAACCATCTTCCTTGCGAGCAGGAGCAGAATGGTTTTATTGGGGGGGGGGCGGGGAAGGGAACATTACTGAAGCTTAAACTCACAATCTCACTTGTTTTCCTGCACAAGGCTGGTGCCCTACCACTTGAGACACAGCTCCACTTCCAAGAGAAGGGAAAAGTTGTTAGGTGATTCCAATGTTGTATCATATAGTGAACAAGAGCTACAATGTGACTAGGTGATATAATTTTACGGGACCACCACCATACATGGCGCCAGTTTGTTGACTAACATTAACATGTTATTGTCAGGCACGGCGGTCATGACTCTAATACCAGCACTGAGGAGTCTACGGCAGGAGGACTACAAATTTGAGGCCAGACTCTATCTCCAAAAAGGAAAAGAAAAAAAGGGAAAAGCTATTATGTGACACATGGTGGTAATTCTATTTTGATACTTAGATGCTAGTTTCTCTAATTTACAATAAAGTTCTGCGAAGTTAACAAAGTTTATGAAAATACTTATTTCTGTACTGCCTAAAACACAATGAAAGCTACAAGGGTCTATTTCCTTCTAAAGAATACTGATGAATAAAACAGAACAATCTTTGTACTAATTTAGGATTAGGGTCTGGATTATGAAATACAGTATTTTAATTATTTTGAAGGTTTAAAATAGGAAGAGAAGCATATATAAATACAACAAGATTTATACTTGCCTTGTAAGTTTTGTTTCTTTAGATGGTTTAAACCATTTTTCATGAATGTTTATTGCATCATTTAGATTGTAATATCATTGCAGAAAGGCAAAGAACTACATTTTTATCTTTTTGGACATTAACAGGACTGCTTAACTATAAATGCTGATCGTTCCAGACATTTGGTTTTAAGCAAATCTGAAAACAAAATGACTTTACAAAAGTTGAACGTATAATTTAAAATTTTCATTTAAAAAACCATACTCAAAGAATATGAAAATATGTATTTATTACCAACAAAGTTGCATTGTGAACAGTTTTTAATCAGTTATACACATGTACACACATAATAGAATGAAATTACATTTTTTTACATACTAAACAGGTACACACTTTAAAAAAAAAAAGCAGGCATGTGTACGTCTAAGACAACCAGAAAGAAACCTTTCTTATTTTGAATACGGTAAAACTTTTAATGGAGACTCTCTTTAGGCAAATCACTGAAGATTCAGTAATCAAAATGCTTAAAGTTTTAAATATGATTTTACTCATCAAATCAGCCTTTTACTTCAACTTTTAAAAATTTACATGTAATTAAAAATCCAGATTTGCAGAAAATATATAACATTATGCTGTGCTGGATGTACTATTCTTTAATATACTAAAATGATACATAATTTATCCTCAATAGCCCCAAATTCCATGTAAAATGAAATATTAATTTTGTTTAATAAAACAAGGTATGAAATAATTGTTGGCATATTTAAATTAAAATATAATTGGGCATTTTATCTTCAAATATGCATAATCTTCAATTTTCCTTTTTACACTGATGTTCATTTTGCAAAAAAAAAGATGACTGGTACCAATTCACACATTGAACATACTACACCAAGCACATAATAGAAAAGACATTAAAATAGAAAATAGAGACAACAGAGGGTTTGGTAGCATCCATTCACTAAATTTGTCACCAAGTATTTCAATGTCTACATGACTCATTCATACTGGTAAAAAATGTTATTTTAAAATATTTTCATATTTCATGTGATTTAGTTTAAGAGGGAAGGGCTCTTAAGTTTTTTTTTATAATGAAAAATACTTTTGAAAGAGAAAATGCCTAAGCAAGAGGACATAAACTCACAGTTAATTGCTTTTTTGGTAATAATATAAATTTTGATGGCTATTTAGTAATATACAAAACCTGAAGTAAAAGCAACTTTTCAATTTATTCAGAGTAGCAAGTAAAAGAAGAAAAAAACACTAATTTTTGTTATTACCAGCACAGAGCCAATCCAATCCACTACTTAAAGGCATGTCTTATAAAGTTTGATTTTTAAACAAAGAGAATTTGGCATTACTAATTAGCATAACTCAAGAGATGAATGATTTTCTTTCAAGACTGAAGAAAACAAACTAGATTTTACGATAATAGGTAGATCAACAGTATAAGGAAGGACCTACTTATTTAAATTCTAAAAACATGGTTTTAAACAAATCAACACTTTTCCCTCACTCTTTTCATACCACTGAGAAATGTCAAATACAAATAGGTAGAAACCAGCATAAGAAATCTTAAGAAAAATCTCTAAAAATAATTATAAAAATGCTTTTTGAAATTTAAAATGTGAAATACAATTGACTTTAAATTAAAACACAACAAAACAAACTGACTCCCCTCCCAACCTCATACACACATTTTATGAAGTTATTCTTAAAAAAAAATGCTATCACTTGATTTGACTGTCAATCTTATGGCTGCATTTTTGTATTCACCTAGTAGTCTTTCATAGTCCTGCACCATTTTTGAAGCTCGATGCTTTTTTTCCCCTTTGAATTAACAATACAATTATTACATCAAATTTTGTACAAGTTATTTTAAAGGCCCATACAAGTCTATTTCCTATGAAGATAAGGTAACCTTTTTTTAATAAAAAGTGATTAGGATAAATTACTACCCTTGGATTAAATGTTGTCATATGAATTTCTTAAAATTAAATATAACACTGGGAGAAAAATCAAGATTTAAGTTCTGGAGGCATCTTTATGCCCTAAAAGTAAGGTAAATTAAATTTATTTGCAATTAAAGTTCAAGGCTACTATGTCAAACAAACACCCTGTGATTTGATAATCCCACCTTATCTTTAATTTACAATAGTAAATACCTTTAAACATAGGAACCAAATGACTCAGAGCACTCATGATTCATTCAACCAAAACTGAAGATTTATCTTTTTACTACTAGATAATGTTCCAGAAAGAGAGTGATTGTGATCCACTTCATCAATCTATTTGTAGTTAAAAGCAGGCTTCCAAAAATAACCAATCTTTGTTTTAATAAATCTGCTAACTTTTATTCAATTGAGTCACACATATAGACAGTTAAAAGAATAATTCCAAAGTTTCTTCTCTTCACTTTTATTGAGAAGGTTGAGTGAATGTGATACGGCGTCTCCGCCTTTGGAAAGCCTTTAAATTCCATCTGTTTGGTTCCAGCATATGAGGACCATTGTAGACGAACAACACTGTCATTTTTTCCGAGTAAGGAAGATTTTGCAGGAGCTGTTAGCATTAAAGCAGACAAATTGTCATGTAATACTATACGCTGAAAACCACAGTTTTCCAACTTTACATGTGTACAAATATTTTATTAAAAATTCTTATGAGGCTTAGGAGCACCTGTAATCATGACCTAATTTAGTAAAGCTAAAGTCTGGCTTAGAATAATGGACATGCCTTTTTATATTTCCTCTGGGTCAGAGAAGTGGCAGTGATGAATAAAGTGGCTGGTAATCTGTGATAGAAGCAGCCTTTCAGGTGAAAGGGAGAGGGCTACAGCTCTAGGGCTTGTATTCTTCAGTCACATATAGTGCCAAAATGGGGAAGTGCTAAAAGTAGGGAGGGAATCTTGGTCCAACAACATAAAAATATGCCTCCTACTTTTCTCCCTTGGATAATGAGGTTTTTCATTAAGTATGTCACTAGAATTTGTCCTCATATAAACATTTCTATAATCACTTTAGCTTCTTGCTTGCGAGTGTTTACATATTGGGCAAACATCTGCCATGCAATTAAGCCACAGGGGATTTTCAGAGTATATGATAAACGCTTTGAGGTTACCTACCTTTGGTGTAATAAAGAAGTACTGAGACGTGTTTTCTTTACAGGCAGTGTTTACAACCATTTCAAACACTCTCCGTTCATTGATTGGGTCCATACCCTAAACCATTACAATAGTAATGATTATATTTATGTCTATTACAGGATATAGTAAGATCCAAATAAAAGAATAGTCACTGTACCTGGTTGATTTCATCAACTACTCTGAATGGACATCTATTAAGCTCCTGAAGGGCCATCAAGTACAACATAGTAGAAACACTTCTTTCACCTCCACTTTGATGATGAGGAGTCAATTCATGCAGTTGAGTACTACTTCGAAATTTGACTCTAATTCGAATTCCATATTTATCATAGTCTTCCTATAAAATATTTAAGAAGATAAAGATGACAGTTTTTGCTAGTAATTTCATTTGGCTATTGGAAAACAGACTAATTAAATCAACCATATGAATAAAGAAATCAAATAAAAGATTAAGCAAATAATTGCCATCTAAAGACTTCAAGAGTCTCCAAGGACCTAGTTAGACAAGAAAAAAAATTCAGATTATAAGTAACTTTTTCCTGTTCTGTTTCACTGCTTTTAACATCAGTAACATCAATAACTTACAAAGGACTGATGGAGAAGACCTGTTGTGGAAAGGTAGCATGTATGTATTCTATTTCCAAAGTGTTAGGGTTTATTTGTTTTGACTTTTCTTTGGTTTGTTTGTGGGTTTGAATCCTTGCTAGGCCAGCACTCTACTACTTAAGCTATACCCCAAGTCATTTAGTTTGTATTTTTGTCTGAGATAGAGTCTCATTAGTTTTTCCCAGTGCACTATAGGTGAAAATATAATGGCGTGCCATGACATTTTTCTACTAGTGAAGACACTACAAAAGGATAAAAATTCTCCCTACTTCTTGCTGGCCACCAGTGGTTCACTCCTATAATTATAGCTACTCAGGAGGCTGAGATCTAAGGATGGCTTTAGAAGCCAGCCTGGGAAGGAAAAGGCTGTGAAGACTTATCTCTAATTAACCACCAAAAAGCCAGAAGTGAAGCCATGGATCAAGTGGTAGAGTGCTAGTGTTGAGCAAAAAACCTCTCAGGGATGTTAGTGCCCAGGCCCTAAGTTCAAGCCCCATGCTCAGCACAAAAAGAAAAAAACAAAAAAGGATAAAGAAAAGAGTTTTCCCTACTTCTGTAAGTGACTTAGAAGAAAAATATTAGGTAAGAATTACAAGTAGACATATAAGTGTCTATACTATGCCAGGAAATACACATATAAAAAGTCTGGCACAAAGGGGTGTGCTCAAGGAATTTTTTTGTAATGAGTGCACTCGGTGTTCATACATTCTGCAAACAATCTGCTCAAGTTCAATTACTGTTAATTTCATTCATGTTATTTGTCATTTCTAGGTCTCTTAGGTTCAGATATACTTTTAAAATGAGATATATAACATAACACTAGTTAAAATTTAACTATTTAGGGGATGGTATAGTGGCTCAAATAGTAGACAGCCTACTTAGAAGGCAAAAGAACTTGAGCTAAAATCTCAATACCAATAGGAAAAAAATCACTATGTAATAGTTTTAAGGTCTGAGATAGTGCCTGACCAAGAGACAGAATGCAAGGAACACAAGCAACTAGAAAAATATTTATTTATTTATTTATTTTTACAAAATTCATTCATTTTAAGAACAGGTATACTTACTTGTAACATTGTATTTTAGTTAATGTTGTACATTCAAGGTATCATTTGACATATATCACAATGTAAATATTATTGCGATTTTATATATATATGTGTCTCTCTTTCTCTCTCTCTCTCTCTCTAATTTTCATCTATAGTTATAGTTTACATGTACTTTAAAAAATGACTAAAACGGCAAGAAATAAATTCCAATTTTACCTCATTTTCTGTATGGAGATCAACTTCACCAGCACACTGCATGGAACTAAAAAAGTTGCTGAATTTTTCATTAATTTTTTCTACTAGCTCCTTTAAGGGATTAAGCCACCTTTCTTTTACCTATAAACAAAATATTAAACACAATTTTTAAAAAGTATTATATTTTAATATAGAATATTACATACAACACATTTTTTAGTAACTGGTCATAAGAACCCATTTTTTCTTTTAGGAACACTTTATCACATTTTGTGTTATTTTACATGTTCACATTGTTAATGATAAGCATAGGCTAAAAGGAAAAGACAAAAAAATTAACATTACCTGTGAAATGCTTTCCCTATATGTATCTAGTTCAGCTCTTTTTCTCTTTAGTTCCTCAGTTAACTGCTCTATTTCTTTTTCTCTTTTTGCATATTCTTCAACCACCTGGCAAGAAGAAAATTTCTTTAAGATAAATCTTTCAAAGTATAAATATACAATTTAGCATCAACTAAAAATGTGTTATATTGTTTGTAAGCAATTAATTTGTTCTTATTACTTACTAAAAACGTCATTTTTAATCCTTGAAAAAAACAGACATTGATATATTTTAAGTTAACCCAACTATTCTTTTTAGAAAGAAAAGGCACAGAACACTGTGTTCCTTAGGAAGAATCTATTTAAAATTCTAATAGATTCAGAATCTGGCATTTAAAGCACATTGTTCCTGCTGTCTAGCTTATTATTACCAAGAGCTCTAGTACAGAGTGGGAGGCAGTAGCATGGAACTGTGTGAGTGTGTGTGTGTGTGTGTGTGTGTGTGTGTGTGTGCAGTGGTAGTAGCTGCAGAATGGCAATAGAGGAAGACACGTAAGACACATACTGTAGGATTTAGTCCTGTGAAGCAGGAAGCTCTTGATCGTTCTTCAGTTAACAGAGCATCAATTTCATCCAATGTGTTTGGAAGATCTTGGAAAGCCTAAGGAAAAAAATAAAAGTATCATCAGAGGTAATATAATGAAAATATATTCAATCAATTAAAAAAAACAATCTGCTGGGTCAGTATCCACTGTCTCATCAACAGCATATTTATACACACAAGAATACAAGAGAATCATAAACAGGGTCTGTGCCTTCAAAAAAGCTTATACTTGAAAAGAATGTAATCACTGGGTAATACCTTAGAGTACTAATACTTTACGGCAAGGTATTGATGTTGGGTATTAAAATAAGCAGTAGATATCATATAGGCTATGGATTTTAGAGAAAGGAAGTGTCAGTTCATGCTATAGGAGAATCAAGAAGAATTCAGAGGCCTAGAATTCATCTATTGGCCTTAAAGCAAATGGTTAAGGAAATGCAAGAAAGGGGACAGAAGCTTGGAAAAAAGAATGAGCACCGCATACCATGGGGAGTGAGGAGTTGTGTCCATTTGGAATGGTGGGTACTTGCTGAATTGGTAGAATGGGTCCAGAATATGTGGGGCATTGAAAGAGAGCAAGAAGTTAGAACTTTATACTACACTTATGAAGAACTACAAAAGCATGCTAAGAATCCAATTACTTTGACAGTAGAATTTCATCATAGGACTATCCTTTGAATCTATGCTAGAGATAAATTAGACCACTTTCTTATAAGGGGAGATAGACAATACAGTGTCTTGCCTAGCACAATATACAAATTCTAAATACTAACAAGTAAAAATGTATTGTGAAAATTTTAAATGTTGGTACATTAAAGTCTTAAACATCTATCTAGAATTCAACTTTCATTTAGATAGTACATTTGTAGAATCTCTGACTAGACGGCTGAGATCTGAACTTACAGCAGACATATTCTCTTGATTCTAAGAGACATCCTAAATTTAAGCTAGTGAAGCAGAATCTTCATTTTTACCCGTTTTCTCTACACCACCTAATGCTAACCTCTTTCTCCTTCAATCTTCTCCATCTCGGTAAATAATACTACCATTTGTTAGGGTGAAAAATTTAGTAATTCTCTCTTAATTCTTAGATAACCTGTCAGTACATTCTGCTGGCTCTGTCACTAAAAGATAAAACAAATTCATCAGCCATTCAGCCCTCCTGCAGTGCAATTACCAATCCTATGCCATGATATTTTTTTTGGCCTGGTCCAAAGCAGTAACCTTCTAAATGATCTTATTGCTTCCACTCTTTCTATCAACTGAACTTAGTACTATCACTCTTGTGTTTTCAAGTTCTCCCAATGGATTCCATCTCAAAAAGAATATAACACAGGCTAGAGACAGAGCTTAGGGGTAGAGCACTTGATAGTATGTGTGAGGCCTGGGTTTGATTTCCAACACTGAAATAAAAACAAACAAACGAAACAACCTAAAAACCACAACCCAAACTTCTTGTATACTCTAAAATGCTACTGAACTTGGCTTTTGCCTTCTGCTTGGACTACAGTTTTTATCCCACTAAGATCCCTTCTATTCTCACTTGTAATAAATATTCTTCCAACTCAGGGGCTTTCTATAAATGATTTTGTCAAACTAGAATACTTTCCTTCACAACTTCATTTGACTGATCTCTATTTGTTCAGGACTTGCCATCTTTATCCGGCTTCCCATCCTTGTCATTCTGTCCCTTTAGCTTGATTTTCCTTCTTAACATCTGCCTGCTTTTAAATTTTTGTCTGCTCTATCATCCATACTAGAATCTAAGTTTCAGTTGAGGAGGAAGTATGCTTGTCTTATTCAGTGCTTGCTTTATAGCTACTAATCTATCATACTCTCTCTCTCTTTTCCTCCATCCTTTCATTCTTTCCTCGCTCCCTTTCTCCCTCCTTCCCCCTCCCCACCACCCCAGGTTTGAACTTAGGGCTCTAAAATTGCTAAGCAAACGCTCTACCACTTGAGACAACTTTCAGCTCTAAGTTAATAAATATGTTATCTTTGATTTTTGGTCTCATAAAAACAGCATAACCCACCAAGAACAAATCAAGTTATTTCTGAAACAAAAAATTATTACAGATATTGCACTGTTTATTTTAGAAAAATATAATCTTTAGAGATGTAATACTAATTGAAATAAGCTTTTATTTTACTAATTGCTATTGAATTCCTTACTATATATCCAGTGAAACCCATCCTCTGAGGTTTCTGTGTCTGATATGAAATAAAACCTTTAAAGATTTGACAGTTATTATTCAAGTTATTCTTGTTTCCAATTCAGCTTATATCTTTAGTGGGCATTTCATCATTAAATTAGATGAGATTTCAAATTAAGAAGGAAAAAAGCATACAAATACTAGCATTTTAAGTCATTTTCTCTAACTTTATGTTGACATAACATTTTAAGTACATAGAAAAGTTATCCTTCCCACTGGTCAGATAAATCTAGAGGTACGTAATTAATTGTAGAATGTAGCCTGAAGGATAGCATTTTCTAGGTTTACTTACTGTTATGTCATCTTATTAAATATAATGAAAACAGGGAAAGGCTTTTTCTTTCCTTCTTATACATGTTAACCCTAAGTATTTAGTCATAAATACATCAATTTCCAGGAAAACAATTCCACTTTGCCTTTGTTTTTTCTAAGTATCATTCCTGTTTACTGTTTCCTACATGCTAATTACTTACACCAATTACTGGTGTCCTTGAAATAATATATCCCAGGTTTCCACAATAAACTCTCAATAGTAACCCTTCCCTTTTAAAGGTGGTCTTTGGGGATGATTATAAAGGTGATTAATATGTTTTAAGAATTTTAGTAGTAAGCAGTAAGACTGGTGACAGATTTGAGTATAGAAAATCTGTTAAGCCAAATTACTTTATACATATATTCAGCTAAAAATAGGAGACTATATTTTTTTTAATGACACAGCATGTCTCTTATAGCTTGTTAGAATGCCAAGTTTATTTTAAGCTCAAAATAATGTGTTATAGCAATGGTAGCATTGTATACTTTTTATACTTACTGTCTGATATTCTTGAGGAACAATCTGCTCTGCACGCAGGTTGCATACTTGCCTCGCTCGCTTCATAAGTTCTTTGCATTTCTGCAATAATCTTAGTCTGTTATCATCCAACTCAACAAACTGTTGCTATTAAGAGAAAAAACAAATACTTTGAAAATTTGAATGTTAGAGTTAAATAAGAGGCCTGTTTTATTAAATTAGCATATATGAAATAAATTTGAGTTATTATTCCGATGGCAATTATATCATTTGAAATCAAATCAAATCAAAACTGCCTTTGATTATAAAGGTTAAGTTTCAAATTAAAACCTTAAAACTTATCAGCATATTAATAACTGGCCATTTTTCTAATATACAAGAACTCTAAAGTTTAACTGTGTTTTCCTGAAAGTTTAATGATTACATGTAAATATACCCTAACGAAATTGGAAATTCACTTTATGTAAGCTTCACATGAGAAAAGTCAACATTCAAATATAAGCCTTTAAATGTGCTTGACAGTTTTTGTTTTGTTTTTTTTCTGTTTTTTTGGCCAGTCCTGGGCCTTGGACTCAGGGCCTGAGCACTGTCCCTGGCTTCCTTTTGCTCAAGGCTAACACTCTGCCACTTGAGCCACAGCGCCACTTCTGGCTGTTTTCTGTATATGTGGTGCTGGGGAATCGAACCCAGGGCCTCATGTATACAAGGCAAGCTCTCTTGCCACTAGGCCATATCCCCAGCCCCTGCTTGACAGTTTTTGCCTTTTATATATTTATCAGTTATTTCTATATTTCTTTATCAAGTAATTATGGAGAAGCACAAATGTGTACATGTAGAAAATACACATAATCACTATCCCCAAGAAAGAGGCACTATTTATTCAATGATAATATCCTTGGTTAGGTGCACTGTATTAGGTGCACATTATTACACTGTAATAGTATCCCTACTATACATACTAAAAAGAAAGAAAAAAGATGGAAAGGAATTAGACAACTTGTTCAAGTTCACACATTCAGAGAGCACCATGATTCATAGCCATAACTGCTTGGAGGACACACACTATATGTTCATTATAGAAAAATGCTGTTTGGGCAGAATATGAAATTGGAGAAAGGGATGTAGAAAGGGCAGAATTGTCACAGAAGCTGTGATAACTGAACAGTTTAAAAAGAAGAATTATTGAAGAAGCAGTAGCAGAAGACATTCCAGAGACTGGTGATTATAAATGTAAAGAAATGGAAGCTTTAAAGATGTGCTTACTTAAGCAACAATAATTGAATATGGTCGAAGGAGAGAAATATGTAAAGGTGTACAAGATTAGTCTGGACAGTGTGCATAAGGGCCAAACTGCAGCTTTCACACATGATGAGGACATAAACCTTACAGAATGCCTTTATAGGCCAACTATTACTATACCTCAAGTGTTAATTAATTCAATCCTCAATATAATTTTGAGAAATACATCTCATTTTTTTTAGATGTGGCTAAAAGACATTAAGAAACTGGCTCAAAGCTGTAAAACTACAGGTGAGCAGGTTGCTAGGAAAGAAAACCAGGACTATTTTGCTCTTTCCACTAAATTTCAGACCAGTGTGCATACAAACTGTGTGTGTGTGCACTAGCCACACCCCAGATCTACCGATTAGTATCTCTGGAAATGAGACTTATATATCTGTTATTATTAACAAAGTCTCTAGCTGATTTTTATGTGCTCAAGTTTAACAGCTAATAAACTAAACCAAATCAATCATTATGAGAAGTAAAAAGACATATACTGGATATACTGAAAAAATACAAGCAACCCTTTATACATTATAATTATTTAGTACTAGGGTTTCAATCTCTATAGCCCAGGAGAAATGTTAAAGACTTTCAAGTCACCAATTTTGTTTTGTAAGGGCACTCTACTCAAGCAAATGTAAAACAAAGGACAGCTGGATAGAAATTAAGCATTCTATTCCTGCTTCTGTTCCTTTCAACATTATAAAAAAAAATCAAGTTAGGCTGGGCACAGTGACTTAACCCTATCATCTCAATACTTGGGAGGTTGAGATTTGGGAAGATAACAGTTTGAAGCTAGCCCAGGGGGGAAAAATTAATAAAACATCAAAAAAAGAGAAAAAAAGAAAAATTAGTAAAGGAAATAAAAACTAGTGTCACTGAGTTGATTATTTGAAGTTCTGGATATAGAACCTCACATAAAATTTCCTCCTGTTTGATGTCTTATAAAAATCTAAGAAAATATTCTTTCCATAGATCCATGTCTGTGATTTGCCTCTTCACTAGCACCTCCACTTTAAACCACAATTCTTTCTGAGCATTTCTTTTTGGGGTGAGGTGATGCTATGAAGTCATGGTAATGAAAAGGTTCTTATATTTATATTTCTACTTTGAGTCTTGCCTTCAACAGTTAATAAAGAATAGAAATACTGCATTTTAAGGCATGAGAAAAATGCTAAAATTTACAGAATGTTCTCTAGACTAACATCTCAGAAAAGATTGCTTTCATATCTTAAATGAATATTAACCAGGTGCCAGTGGCTCATGTCTATAATCCTAGCTACTCAGGAGGCTGAGATCTGAGGATCACGGTTTAAAGTCAGCCCAGGCAGAAAGTCTGTCTGTGAGACTCATGTCTCCAATTAACTAGCAAAAAGCCAAAAGTGGCTCAAAAGTGTAGGTGTAGAGTGCTAGCCTTGACTAGCAGTGGCACAAAAACAAAACACCCTAAACTTGGACTGGCACACACACACACACACACACAAAAAAAAAAATCAGAGAAAAGAAATGTTTTCAGTTCTTTTTTTCTTTCCCTTCTTCCTTCCCTGCCTTCCATACTTTTTTTTTTTTTTTTTGGTATCAGTCCTGGATCTTGAACTCAGGGCCAACTCAAGGTGTGGGTACTGTCCCTGAGCATTGGTGCTCAAGACTAGCACTCTATACTTAAACCACAGCTCTATTTCCGAATTTTTGGTGTTTGGCTGGAGATAAGCAAAGGGTCAGTGGTTCATAACTGTACCCTAGCTACTCAGGAGGCTGAGATCTGAAGATTGTGGTTTGAAGCAAACCAGGGCAGGAAAGTCCATGAGACTCTAATCTCCAATTAACAATCAGAAAATTGAAAGTGGTGCTGTGGTTCAAAGTGTCAGAGCACTAGCTTTGAGGGAAAATGCTCAGGGATAGTGCCCAGGCCCTTAGTTTAAGGCTCAAGATTGACAAAAATCAAGAAGAAAACGAGTCTTACAGACTTTCATGGGTGGGCTGGCTTTGAACCCCAATTCTCAGGTCTCAGCCTCCTGAGTAGTTAGAATTCCAGGTATGAGACACTGGCACCAGGCTCTCTGAAACTTTTTTAAAGCAAAGTTCCATTGTAAACACTTTGACACTTAAGAGCTTTCTAAGAAGGCCCTCTTGTGGATGAAAGAAGAAATTTATGCAATTTTTTAGAAAAGTTAATAAGCTGTTAAAATAGAATTGCTAATAAATAAATACTTAAGAGTCAAACAAAACTGGGAGCGATAGTGCATATTTATCATCCTAAACTAAGATTGGAGGGATTGTGGTTCCAAGTTAGCCTTGGCAGAAAAATTCTCAAGACTGCATCACAATGGAGAAGAAACTGGATATGGTGGCACACACCTATAATCCCAGCATTCAGGAGGCCTGGGATCTTGAATTTGAAGCCAGTCTGGGCTATATATAGCATGTTGGAAGTCAACCTGGACTATATAATGAGACCTGTCTCAAAAACAAACCAAAGAAAACAAAACTATCAATGCAAAATTTATCAGCCCAGTGAAAACAAGACCAAAGATTTCAACATACTAAAGAAAATGTTTACTTTTAATTTAGTATTGAAGCATAAAATAATGCTAAGGAAATGCAAGATAAAAGTCAGAGGTAGTAGCAACATTAGTATGAAAAAAATTGTTATGTGTGAGTTTTAAGGAACAAATTTCTTTTTTTCAAATTTTTATTATCAAACTGATGTACAGAGAGGTTACAGTTTCATACGTTAGGCATTGGATACATTTCTTGTACTGTTTGTTATCTTGTCCCTCACACCGCCCTCCCTCCTAACCCTTTCCCTCCCCCCCCCCCCCCGGAGGTGTTCAATTCACTTACACCAAACAGTTTTGCAAGTATTGCTTTTGTAGTTGTTTGTCTTTTTTTTCCCTGTGTCTCTCAATTTTGGTATTCCCTTTCAATTTCCTACTTCCAATACCAGTATACATGATTTCCAATATACTCAGATAAGATTACAGAGATAGTGTAGGTACAACCACAGGAAGGTGATACAAGAACATCATCAAAATAGAAGCTACAGATACTCATGGGACGTTGAAAGTAGTTACAACTGTGATATAACAATCGTTTCCATAACATCGAGTTCATTTCACTTAGCATCATCTTATGTGTTCATAAAGGTATAGCTATTGGGCCTTGTGATGCTCTGCTATGACTTGCCTAAACCTGTACTAATTATTCCCAATAAGGGAGACCATAGAGTCCATGTTTCTTTGGGTCTGGCTCACTTCACTTAGTATAATTTTTTCCAAGTCCTTCCATTTTTAAGGAACAAATTTCTAGTTCTAAAAGTTACAATGGATTCAGAATGACAAAGTGAAAAAAGGGATATGAAAAGGACCACAACAGCTAACCAAGGTCATTAACACTCATTAGAAAACTACTACAATGTTTTGGATCATGGCTAATAAATATTGGCTATAGATTTCTAAGTAGTAGAAGACTTTAAGAATTTTTCAAAATTATTAAGAAATGAGTTTGAAAATAATAAAAAAAATGAGGACATAGGCATTAAAATTTAGAGTGAAAGTCTTAGATTGGGCAGTAGTCATGAAAGGAGAAAAAAGTGAATTATGTATTTCTGAACTGGAGAAAGGGAATGGAAAGAAAGTAACCGACAAGAGAATCATGATGGGAACAGTAACATTTCTAATTCTTTAAAATTAAGCAATGAGCTGGGGATATGGCCTAGTGGCAAGAGTGCTTGCCTTGTATACATGAGGCCCTGGGTTCGAATCCCCAGCACCACATATACAGAAAATGGCCAGAAGTGGCGCTGTGGCTCAAGTGGTAGAGTGCTAGCCTTGAGCAAAAAGAAGCCAGGGACAGTGCTCAGCCCCTGAGTCCAAGGCCCAGGATGGCAAAAAAAAAAAAAAAAAAAAAAAAAAATTAAGCAATGAACTAAGAATTAAAATATAATCACAATACATACAATACGGAATTACTCTGGCTATCTGTGCTTTCTTGATAGCAAAGATAAGCATTCAGATATAGCAACTGCACCTTTAAGATGGTTGTGATACACTTTAGCTTACTTACACAACTATGGTAAGAAGTTAGTAAGAATGAATAGGGAGAAGCAGCTAATCAGTGATTGTATTGTGTAGGCAAGTGTCTTGTGAGAAGGTTTTATTTTTAGTCTTTGTAGTACTCATTTTTTTTAAAAGACATCCATATCAGAAACTTGCCTACTCCCCCAAAACACAGCAGTTAGTGCTTTTCAAAATAGTAATTTTCCACTATTACTAAGCACATGGATCATCAGAGAATATCTTGTTAATATGTATCTAATCTCAGTACATCCATCTGATCTAAGGCTGTTTGGAAGACTATTTATGTTCAGACTAGATTAAAATTTACAAGAGTGCTTACTCTAAAGTAATATGATATCAGAATACTTTAAGTTCTCATAACAATGATTTCTCAAACTAAAACTTCAGGTACCAAGATTAAATTCTGAATTTTGATGGTATTTAAAACTCCATATTATGTCTGGATCTTCATGAAATCTCTTCCATAATACTAAATAACAATGAAGTGTGCTAACTAACTCTTGTCAGTGTGATCTTTTCTTTCTTTTTACTGGATCCATCCCGTAAGCTGAATATAAGTATTCAGAATATAAGTACTGTTATTCCTGCTGCTGTCTTTTAAGTTTTTATATTTTTGAGGGGGGAGAAGGCCTTCCTACCTTCTTCATCTTCTTTTCTTTTTCTGCTACTCCTGGGGCCTTGGACTCAGGGCCTGAGCACTGTCCCTGGCTTCTTTTTGCTCAAGGCTAGCACTCAGCCACTTGAGCCACAGCACCACTTATGGCCATTTTCTATATATGTGGTGCTGAGGAATCAAACCCAGGGCTTCATGTATATGAGTCAAGCACTCTTGCCACTAGGCCATATTCCCAGCCCCTACCTTCTACATTTTTTGAAGTGAACTAGTCAATTCTAACATATCAAATCTAACTTTTGGCTATTTGGCTAGGTTGGCTGGTGTCTATATCCTCTTACTATCTGCTAGTATAATTCTCTATCCTCTATCCTCTCCTCATCCAACCCCCAACTTCTAGCCATAATCTATTTTAGAAAGGTTTTAAGAAACTATACAATAACAAAGTTACTACCCTATTCTAGTTTTTAAAATTTATCTGTACAGTTCAATGTCTATTTCCTAAAACATATCTTCTGAAGATGCTTCCCATGAGGGTGGGAGGAAAATACCAGTATAGCTCATTTTTATACAACAGATACATTTCTGCCATTTGTCAAGCAAATCATATACATACCAATGCCAGACTATGGTAGACTGTTGGGAGATGAATCTGGATGGGTACAAGGGACTTTGAATACATCAAAAGGCTTAAAAATCTGTAATCTGTAACATATATGTCCAAGTCCTAATTTGTTAAATGGATGTAATGTTACTCTACATGTTCTAGTAAATGTTTCAAAATTTCATGCTTTAAAAAAAAAAACAGAAAATAACAAAATTTATTAAAAATAACCTAACATTTTTTCTTTAAAAATTTCACTAACTTTGAGGACACCTGAGAAACCATAAAACTGTCTGTATTTAGTATAAAACTTAGTGACTTCAGACAAATATATTTGAGACCATCACTCAATAAACTAAAAAATAAATAGATCCATCACGCTTGAAACCTATGTGCCCCTCTGTATCCTCCCTCTACCTAACACAGACTTGTCTTCTGTCACTAGGCATTATGCATAAATCAAATAGTTTATAACCTTTTTTACTGGAAGAGGAAGAGGGGGCTTAGTTCCTTTTAGGCAGTATAATTGAGATTCAGTTCTTCACTTTTGTGTTTTTGTTGGAGAGTAATCTTCTATGTGTAGGTATACCACCATTTGTTTAACAATTCCACTGCTGCAGGCTTTATATCTAAATAGTTTTTCTCATGCTGAAGATCCTACTTACATTTATCATCTAATTATTTAGTTTACTCTTCAAAATAACATGCCAAATATCATTACCTCATGGTTACTGAAAACAAAACTTTTGCATTTACAAGTGAATTATTCTGTTTTAAGTTACTTGGAATTTTTTTTCTCCCTGAGGCTACACTGTTAACCCCCCAAACAGCCAGATAACTGGATACTGGTGGCTCACACCTGTAAACCCAGCTTCTCAGGAGGCTGGGATCTGAGGATAGTAGCTTGAAGCCAGCCCAGGTAGAAAAGTGCATGAGACTCTAACCATTCAAAAACTGGAAGTGAAATTGTGACTCAAGTGGTAGACTTGCAAACAAGAGTGAAAGAACTAAGAGACAGTGTCCAGGCCCTGAGTTCAAGTCCCAGCCCCAGTACATCCTCCCAGATGCCCCCAACTGCCACCCCCCAATTAGAAGTTTTTGTTTCATTTTGCTTTTGCTAAATGTGTCTTTAAGAAAAACTGATCTTGTTTTGCTAGATCAATACAAAGTAGGAAAAGGGACTTAAGTGTTGGACCTTACCTTCTATTACCATAGACAATTTTTAAAGAGGTTCTAACTTATCACTTAAAATTTTTTCAGTAAGCACATAGGAATAGTCATCACACTTCCCTTAATTTTGTCTCCAAAACATACACAATCCCTCCACATTGGGGTGTGTGTACATGTGTGTGTATGTATCTTGGGATCTGAGCTCACATGGTTCCAGAGGTTTTGGCTCAAGGCTAGTGCTCTACCACTTGAGCCACATTTCCACTTTAGGCTTTTTGGTGGTTAATTGGAGGTAAGTCTCATTGACTTTCTTGCCCGGCCTAGTTTCAAACTGCAGTTTTCAGATCTCAGGCTCCCAAATAACTAGCATTACAAGGGTGAGCCATGAGTGCCTGGCCTCCATCTTTTACTTCACTTAACAGTATATCTATACCATGCTACAAAAGGATACTGAGATAATACAACTTTTTGCTAACATTTGCCTGGTTCATCTTTGACATTTTAACTTAACAGCTTTTATGACATAATTTATAGATTATAAAGCCCATCATTTTAAACTTGTAATTCAGTGATTTTTAAGTTTAGAGTTTATAGCTGTGTAACCATCCCCATGGCCCAAAGTTACTTTCCCATCAACCAAAAAGATCACTGTATCATCCTTCAATTTAAAACTTCTTAATGTTTTTTAGGTGCACCTTCAATATTTTGCAAATTGTCTGAACTTACTTCAAGATAGCCTATATTTTGAAATAGAGAAACCATATCCACTTACATTTGACATGACTGATCTTTGGACATAGGTTTTTGTTGTCTTTTTAAAAGATGGGTCTTACAATGCTACCTAAGCTGATGTCAGATTCCTGAGCACAAGTGATTCTCACACTTTTGCTTTCTTTACAGTTGCACAGGAATATACTACCATGCCCAGCTTTGCTTTTGACCTGTCTGGTGCAGGCCATAGTGATTTCTGTCCCCTATATTTGTAAGTAAAAAAAAATCTAATCTTTATGTGGATCTGCTTTACTGCCTCCTCTCTACCCCCTCCACTTCCCTTCTATTTGTCTATCATTTGGTATTTAGGAAGATTATTGTTGTGTAAATACCTTATATAATACCCTTGTTTGAAATCGTTTTTTGGAGGTTAGAAAATATCTATTGACTCTTACTATAAATGCCAAAATTCTCTCTCCTAAACATCCAATTGAAGTAGTATTCCTGTAATAACTATAGGACAATCAGCAAATACATTCCATTTTACTGATACTGCTTCCTTTCTTCCATTTTCAGACAATTGTGCTTGAGCTTATACTGCTTTACTTATGACTACACAGTACATGTTTTACTGTTCCTTTTAAGTATGATGTAGCTCTAGTTCTCTTCAGTAGGAAGAGTTCCCATTGGTTTGAGATTTGCCAGCATTATCAGACCTTTCCAGAGTCTGGAAAGTCACCTTATATAATATCCTTACATAAGCTGTGTTCAGATAGGACTGCTGACCTAACTTCCTATGCCCCATGGGGATTCTTCCCTCTAAAACCAAGTGCTTGTTGGCAACTTATTTTTGCATTCTCTGAGCTTTCAGAAGTATCAGGTAAGTAATCCTATCTATTCAGGAGGCGAAGCCAACCTGGGAAAGAAAGTCTTGAGACTCTTATCTACAATTAACCACCCAAAAGTCAGAAGTGGAACTGTGTCCCAAGTGGTAAAACACAAGCCTTGAGCAGAAGAGCTCAGAACAGTGCCCAGGTCTTGAGTTCAAGCCTGAAGACAGGCAGGTCGGGTGTGCAAAACAGACACACACACATAGACATACACACCCTTTCCAAGTGAGTGATAACATTCTTTGTTAGTCAATTCCTTGGATTATACCTGGGTTTATGCTTAGGATATGACTCAGGATGGCAATCAATAGGCAATGCCAGAAAGACAAGATAAAGAGGCACCATATGATATCAGCAGTTTCCCAAACTCAGAAAGGAGGGATAGAGATTGACAAGTTCGGCAACATGGCCAGTGAGTTAATCAACCATGGCTACTACATAATAGAAGCTTAATAAAACCCCATAGCTTCTTCTTGAAGAAACAAATAAGTATTGAAGTACATCAAGAGGGATAGTGTTGAAAGCTAAGTTTTGTTATTGTATATGTTGTCTGTGAATTTGTTGATGTTATATTATCCTAACCACTACTTCAGGGAGCGGATTTTGTAGATTCAAAAACTCTATCATAGTCACTACCACCTTGTTGCTAGATCTTCTATGGGCTTTAAATTAAGGTGCTTTATTACATTTCCTCACCTCCACACAGTATCAGTATTTATTATTTCACAGCCAGATATTAGCAGAAGAGTTAACTGTCAGGATTACATAGCCGCTCAAATGTTCCAAACATTGCTTCCTTATTAGCGGGGTGCATTAAATGTGTAAACTTATATAGCATACAACTGCATATGTAAAGTGGTAATACATGATATTTTTCAAGCTGATCAGACACTGGACTTTGAAATATCTTACCTCTGTGACACGCAGTTTTGAAGATGCAGCTACATAATCTGACTCTAATTTGTTCTTCTCAGAAATCATTGTGGTATTTTGAAGAATTAAATCTACCTTTTGCATATGCAAAGAAGTACAAATCTATGAAGAAAAAGCCCAAAACTTAGTTCATATGTTATCTGTGCTTAAAACTATAACCAAATGCCAGTTTTTTTCCTCAAAACAAAATTGTAATTCATAAAAACTGTTTTTTCTACTGTAACACTTCTCTAAAACAATTCTTAGAGAATCTTTTAGAAAATGTGTTCTTGTATATTGAATAATCATCTGGAATAAAATATAGCTTAATGAGTTAACCTATTTATTACCTATAAAGACACTGTCAACTAACCAAAAAAGCTGAAACTGATGATAAAAATGTTATTTACATACAACTAAAAGAGCAAATGCTTAAAGACCATCTCTCCCTTAAAGCCCTCTAAAAATCTCAACTATCCTTTTGGCTTCCTGGGGCTTGAACTCGGGGTCTAGGCAATGACCCTAAACTTATTTGCTGCAGCATAGCACTCTACCACTTAAGCCACAGCCCCACTTCCATTTTTTAAAAATTTATTTGTTTTCTTTTTTTGGTGGTTAACTGGAGGTAGAGCTTCACAGACTTTCCTGCTTAAGTTTACTTCAAACCACAATGCTCAGACCTCAGCCTCCTTAGTAGGTAGGATATATGAATGAGCCCCTGGTACCCAGCTCTATCAGCTATTAAAAAAAAAATACCTAAAATTCAGAAAAATACCTTACCTTTACTAGGCTCGTTAATTCAGTAACAAGTTTTGCTTTCTGAATATTTAACTCTTTAATTTTGGTACTTGCTTTACGTTCTTCCTCTTCTAGGTTGCAAGCATCCTGTTCCATCAGTTTTATACTGTGTGATAAACATAACAATAGAGAAATGAGTTAAACACAAAAATTGAGCCCAAAGCCTTAATTCTCCTGCAGTTTTCTAGATTAAGCAATGCTGTTCAAAAGCATAAAGTCTTACTGATATAAACATTTACCAGCAATTAAGAGACCAAACAGATTTCCCAGGCTGAGGCAAGAATATTAAGGCCAGCCTAGGCTACATAGTGAGACTGCCTCAAACAAATGGAACTTTGGACAAGTTATTCTTTTAAGCTTCAGTTTTTTTAACTCAATAAATTGCAGATTATAATAGAACTTCTCTCACACAGCTGTAGATATAATTCTCTTTTTTTTTTTTTTTTTTTTTGAGCGGGACAGTCCTGGGGCTTGGACTCAGGGCCTGAGCACTGTACATGGCTTGTTTTACTCAAGACTAGCACTCCACCTCTTGAGCCACAGCACCACTTCTGGCTTTTTCTATATATGTGGTGCTGAGAAACTGAACCCAAGGCTTCATGTATACAAGGCAAGCATTTTATCACGTGGCCATATTCCCAGCCCTGTAGACATAATTTTAAAAAGGTAATAACATACAAACAAACTTAGGATAGTGCCCAGCCATAAAGAACTGATAACAATTTACCAATCAATATAACTAGTAACTATTGATAATAGTATTTGAAACACAATTTCGTCCCTTGAGCTTAAGCAGGAAGAATTGATTGACAGGTGAAGCAGAATAAAAAGACAAAATAATACTATGCTCTCTTTTAAAGATGAAGAAACTAAGGATCAAAAAATTTAAATGACTCCATGTTATCTCCATGGAGAAAGAAGAAGGTATGAAATCTAAAAGTGTTTAATTTCATGCAGTAATGGTAGGAAAAATAAAGACTTGCAAAGAAGATAAAACCCTGCAACATTACTCTGGATGAACACAATGAAAGAAGACTAGTTTGGAAAAGACCTCTGATTAGGTCATCACTGAGATTATCCAAAATGAATATGAATAGGAATAAAATAGTAGGCCGGTGACAGTTGTATAAAATCATTTTAATGAAAAGATTAACATTATTTTATGAGTTTATTCTCTAAAAATTTTTATTTTTAAGGGTACTTAAGTTATCTTAGTTCTAAATACTCTTTCTACTAAGACCATATTGCGAGTTCTTTTTGTTTTCTAGCGTTCTTCAAATAGTCTACATTTTTGTAGAAGCTGGCCTCAGACCAACACCTTTCCACATTTGTGTTCTGAATATCTTGGATTATAGGCACATGGCACCTGACATGTGCCTGAACCCAAGAACGTTAGTTTTAGACAATGAGTCCGATGTAACAGTCACAAAGTAAAGCTAAAATGAGGCTTAAAGATTTTTGTTTTTGAAGCAGGGACTTACTAAGTAGTGCAAGCTTGCCTTAAACTTGAGATCCTTCTGTGTCAGTCTCAGCTAGATGTGTACCAACATACTAAAATGCAGCTAAAGAAAAGCTAGGCATATAGACTATATATATATATATATATATACATACATACATACATACATACATACATATGTTATTCTAAGTGCTGAAGTTACATTAATCAAGAAAATTAACATTAATTTAAAAAACAGAAGATAATAGAAAATTGTTTTTTTTAAAGATGAAAATGAAGGGGAAATTTTCTTTTCACACTTCAAATATATTTCCATTTATGAATTTGTTTATTTTTGTGGTAGTGGAGCTTGAACTCAAGGTCTCAAGCTCTTGGCTCAGCTTTTTCCACTCAAGGTTGGCACTCATATTACCTGAATCATACTTCCGCTTTCTTAATTTATGAATTGTTTAGGAACACATAATATATTAGGCCAAGAAATATATCTTAAGGCAATGAGTTGCCATTTATTATTAAATTCTGATTCTATTGCAAATCTCTATTTTCTCTCTATGGGTAAGAGCTTATAAGAACAACAAAGAACAACAGCAAAAAGGTTTAGGTTGTGATAGTGACCTTTGGGAAAAGGTTTAACTGGGAGCCATGTTCCTTTCCTCTAGTTTTGACATCCTAGTAGCTATTGTCCTATCAGTTATATTCAAATTTCTAAAAAAGATAGAAATTCAAAGCTAACAGTTATAATCAATTCTGAGAATGGCTACCTGGGCTTTCATAGTAAGTGACTTTTTCCTTTTGGAAAAAGACTTCATATGGGACCATTGTGGCAAAGATAACATAATTCTAACTGTAACAAGGAAGAATGCACCTGAATGAGTGAAATAAACCCAGCTATTCTGTAAAAATCAAAGTTACTTCCTACTTCCCTATTACTCTGGTACATCTGGTAAGAAAATGGACTATTTCGTTGATTTTTCTGTCAATACCTTTCTTTCATCCCTTTGAATTCAACTAACATATAAATATGGTCAACTGTTTTCCAGAGATTCCCAATATTACTTGAAGGAGAAGGCAAGGGCAAATCTATTTTCATAATAATAACAACAGTACATCCTTGCCCTTTTTCACTGTGGACAGTTGCACTGAGATTGCAAAAGTAGAAGCAAGCTTTAGAATGAAACAAGGTAGTAGCAACAAAGGGCACCAGTAGTCATTAAGTTCATCACCCCTTTCACTCAAATTCTTAAAAAATGCCAGATTTGCCTAGGAATATTCTTTTTTTTTTTTTTTTTTTTTTTGGCCAGTCCTGGGCCTTGGACTCAGGGCCTGAGCACTGTCCCTGGCTTCTTCCTGCTCAAGGCTAGCACTCTGCCACTTGAGCCACAGCGCTGCTTCTGGCCGTTTTCTGTATATGTGGTGCTGGGGAATCGAACCTAGGGCCTCGTGTATCCGAGGCAGGCACTCTTGCCACTAGGCTATATCCCCAGCCCCGTCTAGGAATATTCTTGATAAAATAAAACTAGATTTCTTAAAATCTCAAATTTTGACTACACATGTCTTTCTAATACTGTGACAAAAAAGGACGTACATTGAACTCACTGAACATTTCTATGCTATATAAAATTACTAGTTATATAACTTTTAACTTTGGAGCTAGACTAAATACTTAAAAAAAAAGAGGGAGAATGACAGTTTTACTTGAAAGTATGGCAAGCTGACTACTTCATACTTGTTTATTTTCTTTTCCTAAAAAGAATAAAATGATCTTGCATTTCAAATAATTGATAATATTTGTTGCTAAATGATAAAACTAAAGCTTTCAAATTAAAATTTTAGGAAATCTGCATCTAACACCATGAGCTTGATAGCTTACCAATTTTTAATAACCTCCAATGGGATGACATTATGGTCTTTTCTTTGCTCTTATATAATAAATGGGTCAACATTTAAAATATCATTGGTGAAAAAATATTCCGAATGACCAATATATTTTGGAAGGAAAATCACTTACAAGTAAAGACTCACTTAAAATATAATTGATTTTTAACATATCAGCATAAAGTTCACTATCTTGGAAGATGATTTCATATCCCATACTGCAATTAAAATTTAATTACCTATTGCTGGTAAATTTTGATATAGCATTAAAGTATATCCACCATTATCTAAAAAGTGAATTAAAATACTCCTGCATTTTCAAACCATTGAAGCCTGACTTATTTCATTTTTACTTCAAGCAAAGTATCTCACAACAGATTTAAATATAAAAGGAGAGTGCAAAAACTTATTGACTTTAAGGGTATTTGCCACAACATTTAATAATATCACTCTCCTCATTAAATATGCTTTATTTAGAAAAACAGGTGTTGTATGTTAATACGAGTTTGTTTGTCAGTCATGGGGCTTGAATTCTGGACTAGGGAGCTGTCCCTGAGCTCTTCAGTTCAAGACTATTGCAAGCCACAGTGCCACTTCCAGTTTTCTGATGGTTAATTAGACTTTCCTGCCTGGGCTGGCTTTGAACTGCAATCCTCTGATCTCAGCCTCCTGAGTAGCTAGGATTACATACCCGGCATGAGTTTATTTTTAAATGGATTAATATTTTAAACATTAACAGTTTTATTTTCTAATGTGATGAATATCACACCTCCTTCAGGTAACTCATTACTTTTTAAATAATGAAAATGGGTTCAAGAACTGGCACAGAAAAACAAAATAATTTAGACTAACTGCTCCTTGCTTAATCAATGTATTTAAGTAGAAAAAATTAAAACTTTAGAAACTACACCCAGACAGCACTTGGGAGGCAGGTAGGAGAATTACAAGTTTGAGGCTAGATAAAACTACATAGTCACTACAAAATGTGCTTGTGGGAAATACGTTGTCCTTAATGAGTTTGTTTTTGTTGCCAGTCCTGGGGCATGGACTGAGGGTCTGAGCACTGTCCCTGGCTTCTTTTTGCTCAAGGCTAGTACCTCGAGCCACAGTGCCACTTCCGGCTTTTTTCTATATATGTGGTGCTGAGGAATCGAACCCAGGGCTTCATGTATACGAGGCGAACACTTTACCACTAGGCCATATTTCCAGCTCCCTTAATGAGTTTAGTGAGTACATTATGCAGTACTTTGTGATCCCTCTACCATGTAAAAAAGGCTGAAAGATACCTTGCTAACTTGGAACTAATTTTTTGTTCCAGTTGCCTTTTCTTGGTTTTTCTTTCAAGAAGTTCCTTCTTCTTTTGTCTAAGTTCATTGTCTTTGTGTTCTAGATGTCTGTTTGTATCACGCAAGGCAATCAATCCTGAGTCCACTGCTTGCAATTTTTTATTAATTTCCTGTGAGATAAGTCAAAATAGTTAACAATTTTTTAAAAGTTCTATATACTCATTTTTAAAGCATCAGATAACCATTTTATATTATTTCCTAATAATCAAATGGACTAACCTTTAGTTGTTCTTCCAAGTGTCTTCTTTGGTCTAGATCTACAGTAACTGTGAGGAACTGGGCAACTTTAAGGGATGTGTTACTAGAAATAACTTTGTTCGAATAAAAAGAAGTTTTCACCACATACTTTTCTTCTGCTGTGTAAATTTGTCTTAAACGAGTTTCTTGTATTACCTATAAAACAAAAATTTGTAAATATCTAATAAAAATTATGATACACATTTTAAGGAACAAAAGAATTAAAAGCACAAAGAAAATTTTGGTAATATCAAAATGTACGTTTTACTCTCTCCTTTTGATTATATTGTTGAAAGATATATAACACTATACTTACCTTCTACATGTAGACTGTAAAATGGAAATGTTCTTCATGGATTTCAAAAGGACAGATAGGTTTTTTTCCCCCCAAACTCGAGATCTTACATACAGTTTTAGAAACTGAAGTATTCTAAAATGCTATGTTTCTATATATCAAGAGTTGTCTGAACATTTTCCCAATCTCTAGAGATACATAATCAGTACTATTGTGCTTTGGTTAAAAGAGATAAATTAGCTCCCTAAGTTCTGAATAATTTGGAATAAAGGGAATGAACAGAAGTTTATCTATCTGAATTTCATGAAAATTAGTTGTAACAAGGATTTGAACTGAGCAGAGATATTGAGAGAAAGGGTCATTTCCTGCGAAAAGGGTATTTCAAACTAAGGAGGTCAACAATTTAACCAAAAGGAAGAATTGTACAAATTAATGGAAGAACAATTCTGTAAATATGTTTAATCACTGTTAGAGAAGCTAAAATATTATATTTGGAAGCTATGAATGTAGTTCAATAGTATGATGCTTGTCTTGTGAGGGTTTGTGAGGATTCCGAGTTTGATACCTAGCACAACAAAAATCAAACCAAAATCCTCCTTTTGGATGCTACGGGCCACATTTCTATTAATGAGATTTTTAAAATGTATTCTTACTCAAAGAAAGAAGCAATTATTACTATTATCTACACATGAAATAGAGGACTTAAGGATATAAAGAGTAAAGTTTCTCTATAAAAATTTATATATTCTGAAAGATGGCTAACATTATCTTAAGGGTTTACCAAATGCTGGAATACTTCCTAATGTATCTTTATGCATAAAAGACTGAAAAAAATTTCAGCATAATTTAAGGTATTTTTCTACAACAAAGCTCTGAGCTGGACACTGGGATAATCAGATTAAGAAACATTCAATGTGCTAAGAATTTTAAAAGTCATTACTTTGACTAGGAATGTAGCTCAGGAGTACAATGCTTGCCTAAGTAGCATGCATCTGCCCTATGTTCAATCTCCAGCACCTTGGGAATGGGTAAAAGGGAACTGCTAAAAAAAAAAAAAAAAAATCACTTATATGGGAGCAAAGAATTAAGGTGAATGAATATTACTTGAACAGAATATAGGGGAAGAGAATAATTAATTTTAGTTCCAATGTAAATAATATGAATTGAATACTATTTCTCTAGTATAAACCACAGGATTAAATAAAGCTTTCTAGGTGACTCAAAATGTTAAAAGTACACAAAACACTAAAAATAATTCTACTTGGAAGCATTACTGAAATAAAAGATTTTCCAAGTATAGCAACTGCTCCTTTCTGCCACAAAGTAAAGATATGAAAGCCAGCCAGCCACCAGTAGCTCACACTACAATCCTAGTTCCTCAGGAGGCTGAGATCCGAGGATAGCAGTTTGAAGCCAGCCTGGGCAGGAAAAGTCCATTAGACTTTTATTTCCAATTGATCACAGAAAAAGCCAGAAGTGGAACTGTGGCTCCAAGTGGTAGAGCTTTGAGTGAAAAAGCTCTCAGATTTTATATGCAGTATTAATATGGCAACGTGGTGTTATGGAAAAAATCTGTTCTGAGAAAGACGTATTCTTGGTTATTGCCCATAATAAAACCACAAGTGATTTGGTTACACAGAAATTACTTTTAAGAAGAAAATCTCAAATAGCATTAGAAGAATGTAGGAACTAAGAATTTCTAAGGCTATACTAGCCCAAAGGTGAGATGCTGTAAGAAATGTTCATATAAATATTAAAATAATCTTCAAGCTTTAAGAGGACGAATACTTACTAAAATAATTTTATACCCCAGCCTACCTTTCTAAAATATAATGTCTGAAATATAATCTAGAGTAAAAGTAACAACTAAAGAGTAACAACTAAAATATGAATAAACACAAGTTTATCAAACAAGGGAGAATCAGGTCAGAGTATCTAGACAATTCCTTGAGGGTTTTAACTTATTCAATTACTGTAAACATGCTTATTCTCATTAACTCTATATTACTTCTGTCATAAAGTAAGTAATCAACACAACTACCAAATTTTCAATACAAACAATTTCTCCATGGTTTATTAAACCAACAGAATATTTAACTTATTTAAAACTTCTAAAACTTTTTTTTTTACTTTAAACAAGAAATTTTAACCAAACTATGATTCTAGTATTGCATTTGTACTTTCTCACCCGCTCAATTCTTTCTCTGGTCCTTTCAGTTCCTACAGGAACTTCATGAATATGATACTGACAACAAAGATAACTCATTACAGGGTCAGGTGCATCAAATAACTCTCGTAAGTAAGAGAAAAATCCATATTGTCTGAAAGAAGAAAAGGGAAAGATACTGATGTGATTTTTTTTCTTAAGAAATTGTTTAAGAAGAAATGCACACACTGCCTTACATATGAAACTGTAACCCCTCTGTACTTCACTTTGACAATAAAGAAAAAAATTTTTTTAAAAAGGTGCTTAAGAAATCTGTTGAAGTGGCAAGTAAGCAGTAAGTAACTTATAAATTGTTTTCCAATAATGGTAAATAAAAAGGCTTTTTTTTAGAGTTTAAAATTACTTCAGGAGCATGTTTATTTCCTTGTTGAAAATGTTTACACTTTCTATCATTAGCTATTAAGTTGTTCTTTCTATTGCTTTTATATTAAGATTACCTACTTATATCTGTAGCTATTTACTTGCAACTGTTGGAAACTGAGAGTTTTATATTCAGTTTTTAAAATTATTTTTGCATGATAAAGCGACTTACCACATTCTAGTCTCAATAAATGATCAACTCCTATCTCTTAGCTTTAATAAGGAATATTTTAGTATCTTTTATTAAGTAGTTCAATATTGTTCCTCTGATTTGAAATGTAACCTATATGACATACTATATCACATTTCCTAGCCTAAACAGTTCCTTATTTAGACTTCATTAGCTATCCTAAAAAAGAATAACACTGGGGCTGAGAATGTGGCTTACTGGTAGAGGGCTTGCCTAGTATGCATGAAGCCCTGGGTTTGATTCTTCAGTACCACATAAACAGAAAAGGCCAGAAGTGGCACTGTGGCTCAAGTGGCAGAGTGCTAGCCTTGAGCACAGAGAGGCTCAGGGACAGAGCCCAGGCCCTGAGTTCAAGTCCCAGGAGCAGTGCATGCATGCACACACATACACACACAACATTATAAAAGAATAACAGCTTATAACAAACACATTATGTGACAGATGATTATTTTAAAATTAATTTTAATAATTATAGTCAAGATTTACCTTAGCTCATTCAGAGATCTTGAAGGTGCTTTGTCTGCATATGAAACCCTGGGGGCCATAACAGCATTTACTCTTAATTTTTTATTGTCACGAACCTGAGTACATGGGAAATCCAGTATTATTTTCATTATTATACACTCGCAATTAAAATAATTTGTAAAGTTACCATGTTGTTATGGTCATTCTTAGCATGATCAAGAACTTTGAATATTTGATATTGATCACATGAGAAAATTTTACTGTGATAATGTTACTGCAGCAGCTATATACTTTTACAAAGAGTCAATTTCTTCTCTTTCCCCCTCTCCTCCCCACATCTTTTTGTTTAGGAAGCACCTTGCTAGATAGCTCAGCCTAGCTATAAACTTGTGATCCTTCACCCAAGGCAAAAGTCCATTTTTTTATTTATATTTTTAAGAGGGTAAGTCTTGAAATTTGAGATTTGTTTCAAAATAATACAAAAGGGAGAAGAATTATCCTTCATTAAGAACAGATTTTCTTGAGTTGAGCTAACTGTTCTAAAAATGATTACAAAACTTTGGGTAAAAAAAATTTAAACTATCACTAGAAGTTACTAGAGAAATAGAAGCTGGAGGGTAACTGACATCTGGAAGCAGAATATAGCATGCATGAGTGAGATTTGTGTTGACATGGCCTATGGTTTGAGAGCATTTCCCATCTTGGAGCATGGGAGCAGAGCTAGAATTCAGGTAGAAAGCTGCAACCTACTGGATCTTAATATGTCATCTGTGGTGACAATAACAGCTACACAGATAATAAATTCTTAGAAGGAGGGTAATTGCCAAGTGAACAGTCTCAGAACTTTGTATATACATTGATGTTCAATTGACTGATCTATAAGCTATTGAAGTATTGAGAAATTCTAGGTGGAAAATGTAAAAACAGAAGGCTGAAAAATGGAATGGAAATTTCAATTACTAACCACTGTATAGGATACAGATTGAGTACAGCTGAGTTAACTGTCTGCTTGCCTCTTTAAAATAAGTGAATCTGTACAACTTATTATTCACAATTCCATGTACAATACAAACAATTACTGGATGTAAGAAAATGCTACCATACATAGTTAAGAGAAACTACCTTCAAATGAACTCAAATGCTGGAACTAGAAAATATGAACTTTAAAGAACCTATTATATATACTCAAGAAAACTATCATCATGCTGAACAGATGACAAACTTTAACAGACTAAAAGAAAATTAAATTGAAATCTAGAACTGAATTATGCAGTACGTTAAATAAAATACTCATTGACAGATTTAGTGGTGGAAGATCAAAAATTAAAAAGACAATATTATGAAATACTTCATTCTACAACATGAACAATTTAGATGAACTAGAAAAACTGCTTGAAAGCAGGTATACTGGCAAATTTGTAACATGATAATGCAAAGAAACTCAAGACCTGGACATTTTCACTGATAAGTTCCATAATACAGCTAAGGAAGCCATAATACCAAAACTGAACAAAAAATAGAAGAAACACACTTCCCAGTTCTGATACATTGAAAGGTATTTGGTACAGGATAAGCTGGCCATTTCCAAACAGAAATGATCTAATTACACATTGCTGCACATGCTTCAGTGTTCTCACAGACTGATACAGAAGATTTACAGAATGGGAGATCTCTGCCATCTATCTGGCCAGATAACCTGAAAATACAGAGCTCTAAATCCTCAAAGAATCAACAATCCAGTTAATAAATAGGCAAATGAGCTAAACAGACTTCGAAGTAAAAATAGCCAATAAATACATGAAGAACTTTCCCACATGTCTGACCATAAAGAAAATGTAATTCAAAACAACATTAAGATTCCATCTCATCCCACTTAGATACAAACAACACAACAGATGCTGGCTCCAGATGTGGGAAAAAGAAACCCTAATGAATTGCTGGTGGCAATGTAAACTTGCTCAGCCAGTCTGAGAACCAGTTTGGAGATTCCTCAAAAACTAAACCCTATAATTTAGCAATAACACTCTTGGGCATTTATCCAAAAGAATATACAAATCAGAATACAGTAAGGCACTTGCACAATCATGTTCATTGCTTCACTAATCACATAGCCAAGGTACAGAAAGAGCCCAGATACCCTTCAATGGAAAAATAAGTCAAGCATATGTGGGATATATATATATATATATACATAAAAATATATATATCTACACACACACACACACACACACACACACACACATAATGGAGTTTTACTCATCTATTAGGAAGAATCATATAACACATTGGCAAAGAAATGGATAGACCTGGGCTGGGGATATGGCCTAGTGGCGGGAGTGCCTGCCTCAGAAATGGATAGACCTGGACAAAACTATGTTAAGTGAAGTAAGTCAAGTCCAGAAAGATAAAAGGTTGTTTTTTCTCAGATGTAAAATCGAGATCCTATTTATTTATTTATTTATTTTTTGGCCAGTCCTGGGCTTGAACTCAGGGCCTGAGCACTGTCCCTGGCTTCGTTTTGCTCAAGGCTAGCACTCTGCCACTTGAGCCACAGCACCACTTCTGGCCATTTTCTGTATATGTGGTGCTGGGGAATTGAACCCAGGGCCTCATGTATACGAGGCAAGCACTCTTGCCACTAGGCCATATCCCCAGCCCTCGAGATCCAATTTATAAATATACAAGTACACACACCTGGGGTTGTAAGTGTACACAAATGTATTAGCCAAAGTATAGTATTTGCAGTAGAGAATTCAAGTTGTGTAACTTCTTAGAAAAACTGTGTATCAGGAAACTGGCACTCAAAAAGATGTTAAGGAAGAGGTCAAGAGGTAGAGGTGTAGACCAATTAATAGAAGGGAGTGGGAAAAATGTAGTCATAATATTCAATGCATATCTAATGAAACTAGGAAAATTGAGTGGAAAAGTTGGGTTGGGTGAGAATGATGAAAGGGGTGACACCTTGATAGATACATTGTACTTATAAACTGATTTATTGAATGGTAAACCCTTTGTACAACTATGTAAAGTTAATAAAAAAGTAACATAAAAAAACTAGTGCTAAAACATTAAGTGCCAAATGAACCAATGTGTATGTTGGTTAGTACTTGCCTCTCTGAGGAAAAGCTCCATATCCTCTTGACTTTCAAACACAAAGGCTCTCAAGTCATTTGATGGAATGTGGTTTTCAATATATTTGGCATTTTTATTATCTTTCATATTGATCTAAAACACCAAAGAATAAAAAGTAAGTTAATTTTCCTGAAATCCACTAATTATAAGAATGTCACATTGTTCTTAGATTTATTTACTAAATTAAGTGTCATATTTAAAGACAAAAAGAGAATGACTTGGTACTGAAGGGTCATTTCCAAACATCTATTTGAATTTGTTACAAACAACACAATTAAACAAGGGCCAAGATTTAAATAGTACCATACGCATATCGACTGGGTAAAAAAGAATACAGTATGGGAAGTAGCACTGTGGCTCAAGTGGTAGGGTGCTAACCTTGAGCTGAAGGGCTCAGGGACAGAGCCCAGGCCAAGAGTTCAAGCCCACAACTGACAAAAAAAAAAAAAAAAAAAAAAAAAAAAACCCACAAAAACCCTACAAAACAAAACAAAAAACCAAGGAATCAATAAAATAAAAAAATAATACAGTACGTATATACTAATTCTTCTAAGACATAATAAAATATTAAAACAAAGTTCCATGAATTCTTCATAGATCTGCATTGCATTCTCTTGAAAAAAAATTAGCAAAAATAGTCCCTAAATCATTTTGGTTAAGTTTTAAATTATGTATCTATATCTAAAATGTCATTATTAATCATTTACATTTCAGATGAAACTGATCACAATATGTCCATGGCCATAAGTTACTTGCTGAATATAATTTCATCTATTCTTGCTCACGATTATCAATGTGCCACCAAATACTTTACTGTAAGTAAACTATCTGCTTCATCCTCAAAATTTTCAGAAATCATCCTCTCCTTCCAGTGCTGGTATCAAGGATTGTCTTACACTCTTTGCTTATTGCTCATGGCTGGCACTTTACCTTGAGCTATATCTCCTGTTAGGCAGCTTGCTAGTTAAACGGAAATGTAGTATTTGGACTTTTCTGCAAGGATTGCTTCAAACAGTGATCTTTCAGGTCTCAGCCTCATAAGTAGTTAGAATTACAGGTCTGAGCCACCAGCATCCAACAGAATGCTCTTTTTTAAAAGAGCAGATAATTTTCTTGATTTATCATGTCATTTGTCATTCATCAACATTTTTATTTACAGTGGTTTTCTACCTTTTCAGCAGATTTTAATCTGTTTTATGAACTAAGAATCAACCACTAATTTTATGAATGATTTTTGGATACTCAACTATCAGTGCCATGTTTCTTTCTAGAAAAAAGTTCACAGGTTTGTGATAGTTATTAGCTTCAATAATCAACATTTATTTTTAAAGCTTATACATGGATCCAGCCATATATCAGATATTAAGTCCAAAAAATGAAAAACAAGGTTTTAATAGGACTAAGAATTCTTAAAACAACAAAAATCTACAATGATGATAGTGGTAAAAGTAACAGATGCCAGCTACCAAAATGAATAAAATATCTCACCGTAAGCATTATGGGCTCACAGACTCTTTGCTTAAATTTGTCTCTATTATTTCTCAGCCACAAAACAGCATCATATGTATCCCGGAACCTTTGTCTCAGTTTATCTTCCTTTTGATGCATAAGATTATCAAAACGTATAATATGGCCATCCACATCTAACATCAAAACACAAAGCATTTTTTTTAAATGTCAATCAGTGATAATCTATTAATAGTACAGAAGAATATCCTAGGATCAGAGACTTACAAACACCATGCAGTAAGTACTTGGTGAAAAGTCTGGCCGGGATAAATAGTTCCAAAATTTTCTAACACCTGAGATAAAAGATCTTGAAGCTATCAGAAAAATACACAGGTTACCTATGAAAAGGATGAGAAAAACAGTTGCTTTCCTTCAGAAGATAATAGCAATAGGCTCTCAATATTCTTGGAGAAAAAATTATTTTAACATAGCACTGTATATAAAATAATATTAAGAGAAGTAGATAATGAATTAAAAATGTTCTCAGTGATGCAAAGACAAATTAATCCTCATCTCTTCTTGGGTCTTAGGGAATTCAGGAATAGGGTAGATTTATTCAATGGAGGTGTGAGAAAAATCTCAGGTGACAACCATGCCAGTAGGCCTAGAGAATAAGCTAAAAAGAAAGGAGAGAGAAGGCTAAGAATTCAACAGAAAGCCTAATCAATTGTTTTCTTCTACCATTAAAAAAAACACCAATTCAAATGGTATTTTTTCCTTTTCTTTTTAAAAGAAAAGGCAAGTGGATACCTTTGAAAAAAGTTATTAACCCAAGATATTTAATTATTATCAATGGCTTATTTGGTTAGCTACAAACTTAGTAACTCAGAGAAGACAAAAATTATGATTATCAGTAAAATACTAATGTTTTCAGCCTTGAAAAGATAAAAACTAGATGATAAGAAAATACTGGGGCTGGGAATATGGCCTAGTGGCAAGAGTGCTTGCCTCCTACACATGAAGCTCTCCGTTGGATTCCCCAGCACCACATATATGGAAAACGGCCAGAAGGGGCGCTGTGGCTCAGGTGGCAGAGTGCTGGCCTTGAGTGGGAAGAAGCCAGGGATGGTGCTCAGGCCCTGAGTCCAAGGCCAAAAAAAAGAAAATACTGAATGTGAAATCCAAGGATGAGAGTATTATATTAGTATTTTAGCTTACAAATTGTATAAATACTGGCAATTGTTAAGTGATACTCTCCAAAGGATGATACCCTTCAGAAAGGAACACAAAGTTTGCTCAATACCTATGTGTATGTAATCAAATGCAATAGTATTTTTCAAAATGAACTCCAGGAGATGCAAGCAAGAGGTGTTTTTTTCTTTATGGCTGTTTTTGTTTTTTCTTTTTGTCTTGTTTGTTTATCTATCTTTGGGAGGCACAGAAACAGAGATCTAATGAGTGAACTTTTGTCTAGTGGTAATCACTAGACACTGTGTTAAAAATGAACTATACAATTTGTGGGTGGAAATGGGAGGGCAAAACTGAGAGAAAGAGGGGTGACAATATCCAAAAAGAAAGGTACTCTTTACTTGATTTATGTAACTGTAACACCTTTGTAAAAAATAATAACAATAAAAACATTAAATAAAAAAGGCACTCTTGGGCTGGGAATGTGGCCTAGTGGTAGAGTGCTTGCCTAGCATACATGAAGCCCTGGGTTTGACTCCTCAGCACTACATATACAGAAAAAGCCAGAAGTGGTGCTGTGGCTCAAGTGGTAGAGTGCTAGCATTGAGCAAAAAGAAGCCAGGTGCTTCAAGCCCTGACCCAGGACAGGCAAAAAAAAAAAAAAAAAAAAAAAAAAAGGCACTCTTTCTAGCTCTCTGTTATAGAAGTAATATGCTATATTATATATGTTATATATAGCCATATTACCATAACAATCAGTAATATTTTGAGGAATTGTAATAGGAAAGGGATACATATATACATACATATGCATATATATCAGGTAAAATGTAAAGAAAGAAAGGCAAAGATAAACTATACTTATTTCATGGAGCAAAACTAAAGCTTTTAAAGGTTAAGATAAGGATCTGATCTGATAAACTCAGCATTTATATAGAGAATTAAATCAATTACTGAAATTGGAAATAAGTTAGTGGCAAATCAGCACACATGACCAAGTTGGTAAGATAGGAAGTAAGCATGATGAGTATCAGGGAAGAACCCATCAACAGAAATATCTGCATTTTATAAATGTCTTCACTCTAAGAAAACTTACTCTGTTTCTCCTTCTCTAGAGTTTCTCGCTCTCTTCGTTTATCAATAATCTCGCCTTCACATAATCCCTTTTCATCCTGAATTCGTCTCAAATCATTTGTAATGGCATCAATCTGAGGCTGAAGATTCTCACAGTTTTCAGTGGTTTTTAGTTCATTTTGCAAATCTTCTATCATTTTTTGGGTATTGCTTATTCTCCTCTGTCGGTCCTGCTCTTCATTTTGTTTTACTATTAAAGCCTGTTGAAGTTCTTCAATCTAATAATAAAAAAGGAAGGTGCTTGAGATTACATGTCTTTTGTAGTAATATTGTTTTGAAAATGCACAAGAATGGGGATTCTGCTCTGTGGACAAGCGCTGCCTAAAATGCACAAGATCCTGGGATGTACCACAATTACAACAACCAAAAAAGTCCAAGATTAGAAAGAGAATGACAGAACAGGGCAGGGTTATTTTCCTCATTAAAAGGTTTTCTGCTATAATTAGACTAGCAGATTACTAGTCATACTAATTTGTTGTTTTTTTACATTAGTGAACACATTATTTCAAATAATAATGGTGAGTAACATAATTAACACTCATTAAATATTTGTTTATTTAAACAAAGGGATTTCTAAATATGTAGAAGGAAATAAATATATATCACGTATGACCAAAGTTAAAACAATCACACGGTATGTGTTTCAATGAGTAACAGAATACTAATAATAGAAATGATTATGTTTAAACTTTTCTTTCAACAAAATCATTTTCTATCAATACTTGAAGCTTATATTTTGAAGTATGAATGAATCATCAATCTTTACATGTACTCATGGCTCACATCTATATTAGCTACTTAGAAGGGTGGTCATGGTTCAAAGCTAATCTGTGGGCAAAAAGCTTGTAACGTCCCATCTCATCCAATAGCTGCACTGAGTGGAGAGAGTGAGATCAGATCAGGAGGACTGAGTAACAGCCAGCCTAAGTACAAAGTTTTCCAGCAAGGTGCTGATGGCACACACCTGTAATCCTTGCTACACAGAAGGCTGAGATCAGGATGAAGGTTCAAGGCCAGCCTGAGGAGGAAAGTCCATGAGACTCATCACCAGTTAGCCACCAGAAAACTGGAAGTAGTGTGCTGGCCTTGAGCAAAAGAACTCAGGGGCAGTGCCCAGTGCCCAGTGCCAAGTTCAAGCTCCACACCTGACGGGCGGGGGTCCAGACCCCATCTCAAGAGAAAAGAAGTGGGGGCTGGGGATATAGCCTAGTGGCAAGAGTGCCTGCCTCGGATACACGAGGCCCTAGGTTCGATTCCCCAGCACCACATATACAGAAAATGGCCAGAAGCGGCGCTGTGGCTCAAGTGGCGGAGTGCTAGCCTTGAGCGGGAAGAAGCCAGGGACAGTGCTCAGGCCCGGAGTCCAAGGCCCAGGACTGGCCAAAAAAAAAAAAAAAGAGAGAAAAGAAGTAGAAGGTTACCTCTCCACCCTCAACAAAAGGGGAGAGTACATAAAAAATAAACAGAGCAAAAAGGGTTCTAGCTCAAGTGGTAGAATACCAGCCTACAAACAGTCATGAGTTCAAATTCCACAGCCATCAATCCTCCCCAAATTTAAACTTCTTAATTTACAATCAGTAAATCAGTTGGTACCTAATGTCAGTGGAGTTTTAAAAATAAAAACCAGTTACCCAAAATAGGACTGAGATATTTTTAGCACACACATATATGCCTATGTACAAAATTCATTTAAAATTTTGCATTAAAATAAATGAAGACACATTAAATAACCTAATTAGCTCGCTTTATTTCTAAGTAGAATTTACTCCCTCCTCTGCACCATTATGAAGGTTATATTATTTTTAAAGTATGAAAAAGACTTAAGACAAAAGTAACTTATAATTGAATGTCCTAAAACTTATATATTTTAACATCTACCTGTATCTATTTACAGAACATATTTTATACTAAGTAACCCTGTTACCCACAAAGTTTCTTTCTTTTTCTTTTTTTTTGGGGGGGGGGGCAGTCCTGGGCCTTGGACTCAGGGCCTGAGCACTGTCCCTGGCTTCCTTTTGCTCAAGGCTAGCACTCTGCCACTTGAGCCATAGCGCCACTTCTGGCCGTTTTCTGTATATGTGGTGCTGGGGAATCGAACCCAGGGCCTCATGTATACGAGGCAAGCTCTCTAGCCACTAGGCCATATCCCAGCCCCCACAAAGTTTCTTGTTATCCTTCAGAGGTTTTCGCAAAACGAAATATTAACACTGGAATTATGCCTTGTTATAGAAACAAATATTTTATCCTATTCCTTTTTATTAGAAATTTACAGTAGTATAAATTTCCCTTTTAAAAAGTTATCTCTGGTACTATCAAAATGAATAAATTAAACATATACCAAAATTCTTTCTCCTATAACAAATACATAGAAAAATAATTTGAAAAAATTAAGACACATAAAATACACAAAAGCCAGTTCCCAACAGTTCACAAGAAGCTCCTAAGTCCAAGCCACTCAGAAGAACAAATGAGCATGTTACCAAAGCATAGAAAAAAGAAATCTCTAATAAATACATTAAAAAGTCCATGAAAAGGGCATGCTTAAGTTCTGCACTCTTAAGCAGAATAAAGACCACTAAGTGACAGGAAATCAGTGCCAAAGAATATGTACTGAAAGAATATGACTGGTGTGGATCTAAAAAACTGAAAAGCAGCTGGATACTCGCTTGCTTTTATTTTTTGGCTCTAACTTTTCTGAACTCTTAATTCTATGTGCTATTCTCATCCCAAGAAACCACCATTAAAAATTAGCTTAGTCTCACCATGACTACTACCTGTGTTTAGACTGACAACAGTTAAGTCTAACCTTTTTAGATGTCCCATCTTCAAAAGCACACTATTGCCATTCAGCTTCTATATTTTCAATTTCTCTGAATGTACCTGCTTACTCCAATTGAAACCTGGCTAGACATTTTCTGGAAGACATTTTCCCTATAGCCCTAATGTATAGTGAGTTGCCATATCTCACTATTTAAGGACTCAAAGGTAAGGTATTCTCACCATTGTCTTGTATTCCTTTCTCTTTTAACTAACCCCCACTCTAGTTCCTCTGAAGATTATGGGATCCTCTTTTGCCACCCATTCATTATCCTTATTGTTCACTCTATTCATATGCTGGTAATTCTGGCACCTTGATTCACTATCTTCAACTACCCAAAATGAAAATGTATTCCTATACAAAAAGCTACATGAGAAAAACTCAATAGCAGTTTTACTACAAATAACCCTAATTTGGAAAACACTTAAAAATCCATTAAAGGGCCAGGTGCTAGTTGCTCACCCCTGTATTATAGCTACACAGGGGGCTGAGACCTGGAGGACAGTGATTTGAAGCTGGCCTAGGCAGAAAACCTGGCTAGACTCCAGTTCCAAAAACCAGCAAAAAGCAGGGCTGGAGGAGTGGCTAAAATGGCAGAGTGCCAGGAATGTAAGCAAACCTAGCAAGCAAGCCAAGCAAGCATAAAGTCCTGAGTTCAAGCCCCAGTACCTGAAAGTTAACAAATTCTAACTCCAAGTTAATGGAACGCCCACTCCCCACTAATCTTAATAAAAATCAAAAGTATACTAATATCAAAATCTGTGGGCACAGTTAAAGCAAAGAGAAGAAAAATAAAGTGTTTTAAAGGGGACATAAGAGTAAAACTCAAACCAATATCTAAATTCTATCTCAACAACTTTGGAGAAAGAAAATAAAGTCACAAATAGAAACCAACACAACTGAGAACAACAAAACTGAGAAAAGTTTTGAAACTGAGAAAACCGAAACTGACAAAAACAATGAGCTATCTCCTAGAAAATGCACTAATAAATTTAACAAATCTCTAACAAGAATGATAAAAAAGTGAAGAAGTAAAACAAACAACTTTCTGATGGAATGGAAAAGTGATCTTATTACAGGGTCTATACTAGAAAGATAAAATCGTTTATATACACAAGCCAGGTGAGGTTGCACAAGCCTATAATCCTAGCTATTTAGGAGGCAGAGATCAGGGATTATTCTAGGCCAGTGTAGGAATAAAGGTTGTTTCTGTTTTTGTTTTTGTTTTTTAACTGGCAATGGGGCTTTAACTCAGGAACTGGTATTTGTTACCTCAAGTAAAATGGAAAAAAATACACTAAACTTATTTGAATAACCATTCTTAGCTTTTTTTGCTTAAAGCTGGTACTCTACCACTTGAGCCACAGCTCCATTACTGGCTTTTTGCTGGCTGTTAGAGTATCACAGAATTTCCTGCCTGAGCTGGCTTTGAACTATGAACTCAGATCTCATTCTCCTGATTAGCTAAGATTCCAGGAATGGGTCTTTGAGGCTCCATCTTGGTCAATGATCGCTTTTGAGCCTTTCATCCTCAGAGACATGGGGAAGCACAAATAGGAAGACCACAGCCTAGGCCAGCCTGGACATAAAGACCCAATCCTGAAGTTATGAAAAAGCAAAAAGGGGCTGCAGGTGTGGCTCATGTGGTAGAGTACCTGTCTTCCAAGCGTAAGGCCCTGTGTTCAATACTAGTATCCTCCTCTCACCCAAGCATCAACAAAAATTTGTACATACATAAATCTGAATACTTGAACAAAATGAACCTAACAACTTCCTTCCCATATTATAGAATCAGGGTCTCATGTTTTCTAGGCAAGTGCTCTATCACTTGCGCTACCTCTCTAGTCAAACTGAATTAATTTATTTCAAAACACAGTTAAGTGGTATGAAATATCTTATTTGAATAACCATCAAACTATTAAGAAAACTAAAATTGTGATTTGAAAATTTCCCCCAAAGAAATCTCTAAGCCCAGTTTCACTCCAAGAATTATACAAAATGTTTAAAGAAGAAATTAACATTAGTCCCATATGATCTCTTCCAGAAAATAATGAAGAGGCACTGTTTTCTAATTCACTTTATGAAAGTAAGTTATTATCCTAATACCAAAAGCACAAATAGAGAAATGGAGCCATGGCTCAAGTAGTAAGAGTACTAGCTTTGGGCAGAAAAGTACAAGGACAGCACTCAGGCCCCAAGTTCAAGTCCCAGAACGCACATAAAACCAGCATGCACACACACACACACACACACACACACACACACACACACACACGCACACACGCATAGCACAAAATGAAAAGTACAGAAGAATATCTCGCACAGAGACACAAAAATCCTCTAACAAAATGTTGACAAACATAATTTACTTGAATTACAAAAAGAATGACACATTTATATACTACAACCAAGTAGAACTTATTTCAAAGAGGTAAGGTTGATTTCATATTTTTAAAAAATCAATCAATATAACCCATCCTATCAACAGGCTAAAGAAAAAACTATAGTCATTCAATAGAGGTAAAGAGCATTTGATAAAAGTGAACACTCATTCATAAAAATTCTCAGAAACATGAATATATGTACAGTAACTTCCTGAATCTAATAAAAAGCATCTGTAAAATACACATAACTAACATAGTGATGCTTTGCCTAATGAATGCTTTCTCCGGAGCTCTAGAACAAGGCTAGGATGTCTGTATTCACTATTCTTACTCTGTTATAATGCTAGAAGTTCTGGTCATTTCAGGAAAAGGAAACTAAACACATACAGAAAGGAAAAAACAAAACAAAACATGTCTATCCTTATTAGTATATAACATGTAGAAAATCTCACAGAATCTAGGGAGGGGGCATTTTTTATTGCCAAAGGTTTAAGTCGAATACAACAAAGGATTTGTATGCTGAAAACTACAAATAGTGATGAAAGAAATCAAAGATCTAAATAAATGGAGACATACCGTGTTCACAGATTGGAAGACTCAACATAGTAAAAATTTCAATTCTCCCCAAAGGTTTAATGCAATTCCTATTAAAATCCCAGCAACATCTTTCTGTAGATATAGAAAACATTTGGATTTCGTCAGGAATGGTGAAATAAGGAACTCTGAAAATCCTTTCCTCCATAAAAACAATAAACAATGACAAAAATTGTCAAAATTGACTCTGGAATCAAATGCTTGCAGGAATCATGGACATGTTCACTGAAGAAAAATGGCTGAGTCCTGATAAAAACAGAAAGCATTATTGCTTTCTGAACATCTCTGATTCCCAAAGTCCTCTTTTCCTATTTCTGTGGTAGCCAAGAAAACAAAGATCTCACAACCACAATGAAAACTAGCAGCTTGGCAACAACTGGGAAAATATGAAAAATAGATTCTTTCGAAGCTTCATTTTTGCCAGGTCTGGTCACTCCTTTACTTCTAGGGCCTATGGTAAATGAACTGAATTGAACTGTAGGACAACTACTTGATGTTAGACAACCAGAGCTTATGAAGAAAGAGCTATAAATCATATTCATGATTTCCAGAAAGGAGTGATTAGAACTATGTAAGAACATTTTAATTATTGATATTTGGTGATGTTAACCTGTACTAAATTGCTATAAATTAATACTGAAATAGGTGTAGAAGGTATGGCTCAAGTGGTAGAAAGTCAGAGGCCTTGAGTTCAAATCCAGTACAAAAAAAAAAGAAAAGAAAAAAAGTTAGATACTAGTAAGAGGGAACTGGGTTAATGGAAGTGAAAGAGAATAAGTTTTGGATACTGTAGAGATAGGTTAGCAGCAAATATAAAAATGTTAACAGGGGAGAGAGGTAAGGCAAAGTAATGGGGACACTAACACAATACTTCCCAAACATGTGGAACTGTCACAACTCTCCTTATGTATGGCTGTCTTCTAATAACAAAATAAGTAAGGAGAAAATGCAATAATTTGTTTTAAAGACATGATAGCAGCACATGCCAGACTCTAAGTTAAACTCCAGCACCATGAAAAGGGGGAAAATTCCAAAACATTTGGCAAGGTGTGGTGATGCCAACACAGAAGGCTAAGGAAGTAAGACTGAGAATTTGAGATCATCATAGTGAGAACTTGTCTCAAAGATAAATAAATTTTTTAAATGGGCTAGGAATATTGCTTAGTGGTATAGTGCTTGCCTAGCATGCATGAAGCCCAGGGTTCAATTCCTCAGTACCCCATAAACAGAAAAAGCAGGAAGTGGTGCTGTGGCTGAAGTGGTAGAGCTCTAGCCTTGAGCAAAAAGAAGCCAGGGACAGGGTGCAAGCCCTGAGTTTAAGCCGCAGAACTGGCAAAACAAACAAACCAACCCACAAAATACAAACTAACATAAAGGGAATAATGGAGAACACATATTAACAAGATGGCACATGTACCTTGTCAGCAATTATAATAATTGTAAATGCATTACTCTAGTTTAAAAGATAGAGAGCTGGGAACTGGTGGTTCATGCCTGTATAATCCTTGCTACTCAGGAAGCTGAAGATCTGAGGATCACAGTTTGAAGCTAACCTGTGAGCTTCTTATCTCTAATTAACCATCAAAAAGCTGGATGAGGAGTGTGGCTCAAATGGCACAACGCTAGCTTTGAGGGGGGAAAAAAACAAACACCTCTAGGACAGTACCCAGGCCCTGAATTCAAACCCCATAATCAGCACCAAAAAGAGAGAAAAAAAAAAAAAAAAAAAAGGAAAGAAAACAGCAACAACAACCCAACAATCCAAAAAACTCCCGAACATTTTCCAACCAACTACTGTTAATGGACATATTTTAGATTCAGTCACAAAAGTTTAAAATACAAGAACAGAATTGTACATAGTCAAAATAGAACTCTTCCTCTTCAGTTTAAAGTAAAAGGCATCACTCTGATCAGCTGTAAAGTCAAAAAGTTAGCTATTATTGCTTCTCTTTCATAATTTAATCCCTAATTTACTCCTTCAGCAACTTTTCTTTCTTTCATTTTGGGTGTTGACCCAGGGATTTGAACTCATGTTCTAAATGCTGTCCCAAAGCCTTTTTCTACTCAAGGCTAGTGTTCTACCACAGGAGCCATAGCTCTACTTCCAGTTTTTCTTCCTCTTTGATGGTTAACTGGAGATAAGAGTCTTATGGACATTACTGTGATCCTCAGAGCTCAGCCTCCTAAGTAGCTAGGATTACAAGTGTGAACTACCAGTGCCTGATCCTTAGCAACTCTCCTTGGTTCAGTTTACTAAAATCATCAATCAACTGCTGTACCCCAATTTAAGCCACCGTTATTGCCTGAGTATTTAAATAGCCTCTAGACTTCCATGCTTTCCTTCTTGATTAGTCAGCCCACGCTTCAAAAGGCAGTCCAAGGTGCTTTAATAGGAAAAAAAATACACACTGAGCATGGTGGCTCACGCCTGTAATCCTAGCTACTTAGGAGGCTGAGATCTGAGGATAGCAGTTCAAAGCTAGGCCGGGTGGGAAAGTTGATGAGATGCTTAGCTTTAATTAACCACCAGAAACCCGAAGTGGCACTGTGGCTCAAAGTGGTAGAGCACTATCTTAGAGCAAAAGCACTCAAGGACAGGGTCCAGGTATTGAGTTCAAGCTCCACGACTGACAATAAATGAACGAATGAACAAACAAATAAATACAATACTGTTCCTCCCTAGATTAGAAACTTTGAAAGTCTTTTCATGGTTTCTCAGTACATTTAAAATCAAATTCAAATTTCTTTTCTTTTTTCCTCTATACTGATTTACCTACTATGATCTATTCCTTCTTCTCATATGTTACTTTTCAGAAGCAATAGTGACCCAATGAGATACTGAAGGAAGACTGTCTGAATGCTGAGAAAAAAACAATTTGTAACTTAGAATTCTGTATCTAGTCATATTAACATTACAGAGTGGAAAAAAGATCTTTTCAGACATGTTAGGACTTAAAAAGACCACTACTACAATCTAGCAAGGAAAAAATAAAAGAATCCCCTACCTCTTTAAAAGAAGAAACTAGAAGTGTGATATAATAAGCAACCTGATCAAATAAACCACCAAAATGTAACAAAATTCATGTAACATCAGCAAAAAAAGTAACATCTTAAATTTCTGATATTAACATGGAAGAGGAAATACAAGTATGCTAGATTTTTATCTTAATCAAATAAAGCATAAAAATAATTACAAATTTCGAATTTTATTAAATGTGTCATTTATACTTGTTAAAATTAAACTTATAAGCAACAATAAAAGAGATCCAGAATTCATAACACCTATAGATTATCGGTAGAATAAAGAAATGGAATAAGAAATCCTCGATCAATAACAGAAAGCAGAAAGGGGATTAAAAGAAATAAAACTAAAAATGTTAGCAGAAAACATTAACAGTTAATATTTATATTACTAACAGAATGTCAGAATGGTTTTGTTTAGAAATTCAAAACAAAAGCCATATAACAGACAAATCAAATCTCCATGTAGAAACAACAAAAGAAAGCTTTGGTTTAAGCACAGTGGTACATGCTCACAATCGCAGTTACTTGGGAGACTGAGCCATAATGGGACGTAAGTTGTGGCCAGACATAAAAATTTTAAAAAGGGCTGAGGATATAGTATAACTCAGTGATAAAATGTTTGCCTAGAATATGAAAAGCTCCTTAGTACTGCAAAACAAACAAAACCAATAAAGCTGCTAGGTCTAATGGTTCATGCCTATAAAGCTAACTACTGGGAAGCTGAAGTTAGGAGGGCTGTTGCCATCCAGGGTTTATAAGACTGCATTTTAAACAATAAGAAGTTGTGTGCTGTGGTGGAAATTGTCATTCCAGCTATTTGGGAAGCATAAATAAACAGGAGGATAATGCCTAGGCTAGCCTGAACACAAAGCAAGACACTATTCAAAAAATAAAGAAAAGAAGAAAGGGCTGAAACATGGCTGAAGTGGTAGAACACATAAGACCAAAGCCTCAGTATAGCCAAAGCAAATAAAGGAAGACCCTCAAATTTTTAAAATCCAGGCAGCAAAACCTAATACAATTACAAGGAAATCTAAACCAATCTACACTTACAGGAGATATGGACAGTTGAGAAACAAGTATGTGAAGTTGGTTAAAAAAGAAAAAAGTAAAACATCTGAGAAATAGTAAATGTGTCTAGTTATCTATCCATCTGTCTGTCTGTCTGTCTGTATGTTTATCTCAAAACCCAAAGACAGAATGTTTCTTTTCAAATATATGTACAAAAATCAAATATTCAATAAAACTCCCAGATTCCTCTAAAAACAAAGCCATAAAAGCTACATTTATAGATCATAACATAGTAACCTCGAACTTCTACATGGGAGACTTAAAAAAAAAGCTTAAAATTCTGCATCTATATTTTAGAGGTGGAGCTCTAAGGTAGAGCATATGACTAACATGATGAGATTCTGATTTCTTCAGCACTCCAAAAGAAAACAACAGCAATACAATTCTTTCTATCTGTAGAAATTTAAAAATGAAGAACTTCTCTAAGAAATCATAATGGAATTAAATCAATTTTAAAAAACCTTATCAACACAGGTGAGCTATAGCCATGTGAGTAACTTTGAGAAAATTTCCCGAATTATATTCAGTATAACTACTAGGAGACTGCAAGTTTCCCATAGAGTAATATAAATAACAGAGAATGAAGAGTTCCTAAACAATCAATTGACCTGTTGTCCGGACCAGGAAACACAAGTTAGAGTAAATTAAGGTAATAAAACTTCAGCAGAAAATCTTACATGTTTATCTTTCCTTTCGATAAGATCTTGCTTTTGTTTGCATTTTTGTGATGTCTCCTTAATATCTGTTGCCTGTAAGATTGAATCAAAAGGGAAAAGTTAAGAACTCACATGTACTAATTATATGGTCCAATTCATTCAAAATTTGTTCTGTAAGTTAAACTCACAACACTGTGCTTTTCCACCTTTTATTTCAAATCAAATTCATAAATATCATAAAAAATACTACTAGTATAGGAAAGCTATAAAAGCTTATTCTCACTGATACTGAAAACAGCTGAAGTAGGCAGTCATGGTATCTCTAATCCTAATTACTTAGGAGGATCATGGTATAAGGCCAGTATAAGCATAAAAGACTGTATTTCAACCAAAACCCAAGCTGGGCAGCTTATGCCTGTCATCCCAGCTACATGAAGAAGAACAAATAGGAAGATCATAGTCTAGGCTATCTAAAGTATCTAATTTCAAAAATAACCTGCTGGTACAAGTTGTTCACGACTATAATCCTCGCTACTCAGGAGGCTGAGATCAGAAGATCTCAGTTTAAAACCAGCCCAGCCTGTAAGATTCTCTTATCTCCAATTAAGCATCAAAAAAGTAGAGTTATGGGGGCTGGCAAGAGAGCCTGCCTCATATACATGAGGCCCTGGGTTCGATTCCCCAGCACCACATATACAGAAATCGGCCAGAGGTGGCGCTGTGGCTCAAGTGGCAGAGTGCTAGCCTTGAGCAGAAGGAAGCCAGGGACAGTGCTCAGGCCCTGAGTCCAAGCCCCAGGACTGGCCAAAAAAAACAAAAAAAACAAAAAAAAAAAACAAAAAAAAAAGCAGAGTTATGGCTCAAAAGGCAGATTGCTAGCCTTGAGCAAAAAAGCTCAGGGACAGTGCCGAAGCCCTGATTTCAAGATCCAGGACTAGCACTAAACAAAACAAACAAACAAAACTATACAGCCAGGCACTGGTGGCTCAAGCCTGTAATTCTAGCTACTAAGGAAGCTAAGACCTGGAGGATCTCATTACAAACCTAGTCCAGGCAAAGAGTCGATTTTCAATTATCCAGCAAAAAGGGAGGCTGGAGGCATGGCTCAAGTGGGAGATCACTAGCCAAACAAGTCCAGTTCAACTCCTAGCACAATGAAACAACAACAAAACATACACCCGTACAAAAAGGGCTGGTAGAGTGGCTCAAGAGGAGCAGGTAGAGAACAGAGCTGCCTATGAAGCACAAGGCCCGAGTTCAAACCCTAATATTAGCAAAAAAAAAATGTATATACACCTATGTAGAGAAGGATAGATAGATACAGAGATATATTCTGTTAGAATGTGTCACTTCAGAATCTAGGAGCACTTCAAAACTAAAGTACCTCAGGCTATGTGGATATCCACATGAACACATGAAGCTCAAAGATATTTGAGAACATCCTAGCAGCCAAAGTGCTATGATAACAGATAAGCATAACAAGTTGTATATCTAATTCTCTAGGAGAATTAAAATTTACTTAGACATAGTTTTCTACTGTAAAAGCAACTATAAACCCATAACTTAATAACTATGCTGAACCACCATTAAGTAACAATGACTGCCAACTATTTATTAGCTCTCTACTCATATTACCTCTGCAATTTACTGTGCTTAACTAGTGACTAGATTTATCTAGGCTAACAATATCTATTATTCCCTTCTTGCTCTAAAATTCAAAATGTTCAATTGTAATTTTCTTTTAAAACCAGGTCCAATCAAACCCTAAAATCCTATTTACTCTCCTAGATTTGAAGGCAACTCTTCTCACCTATTTAACTATTGTAGAATTAAGGCAAGTTGAAATAGTCACTCTTTTCCTGTTATAAACTTTACATTCCTAAAAATGGTCTTTAGTGCTCAGAAAGTACGCTCAACATTCATAGTTAAGGAAACCATCTGGAACTATATAGCTCACAAAATCAATTTCCTGGTTTATAGGCTCCCACAAAAGGAAAGGCACAATCTTATGTTCAGATGAAAAAATTCCATACAACTAGGGTTTGCTTTTTCAAACACATTAAAACCTAGTTTTTACATCTGTATATGGAATGATCCTTTATTAAATTGTTAGTGAATCTAGGGTAATACATACATATGAGGATAAAACTGATGAATTTATGTTAAAGTTCTCAAGGGGAGGTCTGTCCCTTGATTTTTTTGTATCTATTTATCTCCAAAATCTCATGCAAAATTTGGATCAATTTATATTACATTACACAGTAGCTCCCCTTTACCCATGATCTTACTTTCTGTGATTAAGCTCAGCTCAAAAACATCCAACAGGGGGCTGGGGATATAGCCTAGTGGCAAGAGTGCCTGCCTCGGATACACGAGGCCCTAGGTTTGATTCCCCAGCACCACATATACAGAAAATGGCCAGAAGCGGCGCTGTGGCTCAAGTGGCAGAGTGCTAGCCTTGAGCGGGAAGAAGCCAGGGACAGTGCTCAGGCCCTGAGTCCAAGGCCCAGGACTGGCCAAAAAAAAACAAACATCCAACAGGGGATAGGGAATTTAGCACAGTGGAAGAATGCTTGCCTAGCAAAGTACAAGACCCTGAGTTCTGTAAAAACCATAAGCAAAATCAAAGAAACCCAAGTAAACAGAAAACTATGGGAAAATTTATAAATAAATTTTAATTGTGTGCTGTTCTGAATAACACTATTAAATATCAAGCTGTCCTTCTCTGTCCTGACATCAAGCACTTCTATGTCCAGCATATCCACACAGTACATGCTACGAGCCCTACCCACTAGTAACTGAGCAATCATCTCAGTTACCAGATTGATAGTCAAGGTACTGTAGTGCTTCTGTTCAAGTAACTCTTATTATTAATTATTATTATTAATGGCTCCAAAAAGGAAGAGCAACCATACTGACAATTCAGGTATGGCAAAGAAATATGAAAATTTTCTGAAAGTGCTTCACATAAAGAATACTCAAATTGATTCAGTGCTATAGTTTCAGATAGCTACTGGGGAATTTATCATCCTCAAACAAGAAGAGACCATTTATATTCTGCAAGCAGGAATTTAAACCATTCTGAAATAATCTATGACCACAAAACTCCTCCTTAAGGTTAAAAAGCACAACCATAAACAATTTTAGGTATTAAAAATACCAGGAATGACTTTATTATTATTATTATTATTATATTATCCCAACTAGTACTACTAGTTAAAGAACTGACATAGTGAATCCTACAATATATTTAAGGTCATTTTTTTTTTGTGCTTGCTAAAGTAAAATCCAGACAATCTAAAATTGAACAAGAGTACCTTTTCTTTGATTCGAGCCTCCATATTATGACGTTCCCTTTCGATTTCTTGAATTCGATTTGTGATAGGAATCTGCCCTTCTTTAAGTTTTCTGACTTCTTCCTTCACTTGATCACGGGCTAGTTTTACTCCTTCATATTCCTGACGAACATTTTCATATTCCTTGAAAATAATTCAGGAAATAGAAGTTAATGCACTAAATCCTAAGACGAACACATATGTAAAATCAGGACACAAGTGGAAGCCAAATTTAAGACTGTTACAGCACTAAAAAGAGATTTTCCTTTAATTTCTCAATAAGGAAATGATTCAAGGATAAAGAAAAAAAACCCTCAAGTATAAAAGGAAAAGCCTGCAAAAGGAAAATGGGTAAAAAGGAAGATAAGCCAGGCATGGTGGCTACATATTATAATCCTAGCTATTTGGGAGGTAGAGATTGGGGGTGGGGTGGGGGTGTAGATTGTGGTTCAAATCAAGTCTAGGCATAAAAGTTAAGATTCCATCTCACTCAATGGCTGGGTACACCAGTATATGACTACCATCCACAGCAACATGAGGAAACACAAATTGGAGGATCCTAGCCCAGGCCAGCCTAGGCATAGAGGGGTGCCACCTTGAAAATAACAAAGGCCAGTGGTTACCACACATAATTCTAGCTACTCAGAAGGCTAAGATTTAAAGGATTATGGTTCAGACAACCTAGGCAGAAAAATCTTGAGAGACCTGGCCTCCAACATCAATTAGCAAAAAGCCCATCTAGAGGTATGATTCAAGAGGTAGAGTACTATGGGAATAAACAAGCCAGGTAGACCCCACATTTACCTGAGTTCAAACTTGCTAGTTCAAACTAGCAAGAAGAAAGGAGAAAAAAAGAAGAGAAGTAAGACATAAATAAGTCAGAGTTGTGGCTTAAGTAGTAGAGTAACTAACTGCTCTGCAAATATGAAGTCTGGAGTTCAAATTCCAGTACCATCAAAGGAGAAAAAAAAAACAAAGATATAACATACAATAAGAGTGAACAGAAAGTAAATAAAAAAGTAAAAAATTTAAAAGACTGAAATCAATCTTTAAAAAGACCTACAAAACTTCAAAATGTAAAAATAGGGTATTTCAACCTTGGAATAAGACTATAACATTTTTTGTTGTATATTTGTTTACCCTGTTAATTAATGTTACTGAAGGCACTCAGTCTTTTCACCAAACTGTAGTCTTAGGAAATAAAATACAAGATACAATAAACAGAAAGAACACAGCAGAGTCAGGAAACATGAAACATAAACTAGAGTTAAGATACTTCAACTATATTTGTAGCTAAATTTGATATAAGCACCGTATTTTTAGTACATTCTTAGTGACCTGACTCAGCACAAGCAAGAGATCTAATTTCTGTAAATATATGAACATTCTTAGATCATTAATACTGGGGAAAAAAGAGCCAAAGAAGTCCTTGCTAACTAGAAAAATTTAGAATTAAGAGCACTGACTAAACTGTTGCACAAACTAGCATTCACCTATATAATGAGTAAATAAATGTTGCACAAACTAGGATTCACCTATATAATGAGTAAATAAATTAAATTTTAACCAAGTAAAACTGTAAAAGAAGCAACTAATTAGAATAGTAACTGGTAACTTAGTAAGAATTCTGATAAACATTCACATATTTTTGCCTCTAATAACTAAAACTTACCACCCAGGGTCTTTTTGCCTCAAGCATCTCAATTAAATCTAAATGTCTCTTACGTTCATAGAACCTTTCCACATCTTGTTTGTATCTTTCATTTCTCTGAACCATTTTCTCTAGGTATTCAGTTTTTTCTTTGCATGAGGTCTAAAACAAATTTGTTGAACAATTAGTTTAACTGAAAAGGACAAAAGATCAAATTTATAATAATAAAACACATTAACAAAATTTCACATTATATAAAAAGAACATTCATGTGCAAATTCTGATTGAGGTTCTAATTAATTAGCCATGTAGCTGTAAGGAAAATATGTCACATCTCTAAGCCTGGACTCTTGCCTTAAAGATAAGAGATACCTGCTTCATCCAATTCAGGGGTAGAAGCAATCTGCTTAATGCAGTTGTGTTTTCCATGTATGAAATCCTTGGGGTGCGAAGTGTTTCTGATTTTGAAATTTGTCAGATTTTTGAAATATGTGCATAGTTACCAACTGAGTATCTGTAATATGAAAAATACAAAATGCTCTAAATCTGAACCTTTTCAAGTACCTATGTGGCATTCAAAAATAATTCAGATTTGGAGCATTTCAGATTTTATTAGGAATACTCAAACTAAGCTATAATAATAGTACGAGGACTAGTTATGAAAATCTTGTTTTTTTTAAACTTCAAAATGACATGACAAAACTAAAATTTACCCTTTTAATGAGAACTGACAAGCACAATGGTGTACCAGAACCTAGTAGAATTGATGTTTGTTTTCTTTAGAGGATACAGACAATTTAGGCAAATGTTTCAGTTGCAAGTATTAGAGTGATGTAGAAAAGGGTGAGAGAATTGAAGGAGCACCTCACTAGAGGATAGAATGATTATACGAAGCTCAAAATAACTCCTTTGGTCATTTATTCTGAACTAGTACATAAAATCAGTATTTTATTACAATAAAACATTCATTACCAGACACAGACAGTTATACTTTAAGAGGAAGCATTTGCTTAAATTTTTTTGTGATGAAAAATATAATGACTTATTTTAGAAATATGGAATTAGAGGCACTGAATAAAACACCTCTATCAGTGGCATGCAAATAAGGGCATTTTTATTTATATAGTTATTAAAGGTGAAAATAAAAACACAGCAAGTAGATATGTAATTTTCTTATTATGTCTACTTTCATGTAACTGAAAAAGTACACTAAGAATGAGTCAACATAAGTGATACATATTATTTAACCTTTAATGGTTACAATCAAATGTTCAATAGGTCTGACAGAATGACGAATAATAATGCCTATGACCAAAAAAAAAAAAAAAAAACTTCCTGCAATTGGTTCCTTTAAAACTCAGCAACAAAGGAGATTTTTTTTTAAATTTAAAAGTACAAAAAATGTCCTTAGCATCAAAGTCCTGCTGAAATAGTTTTTCCAACTTAAAATATCACTTCCTGAAGTCAGCTGCACAATAAAAAGTCTTAGATATGAACTCAATGAAAGTTATAACTATACACACTCATACATTGTGAGACACAAATATCTATAAGAAACAATAGAAATGAGTTTCTTATTTGTAAATACCTCTAGTTGTTTTTCCTTCTCCCTGAAGTTTTTGAGTTCACAGTGATACCTATGCATTTCTGGAGGACCAATTGACTTTTCAGTAGCCTCGAGGAGTTCAATTTTGCTGAGTTTAGCAAACTCTCCCACTTTGTCCTAGAGCATAAAATTTATATATTAGCATCTGTGAAAAGTGTTGTAATAGTTAAGATCAATCTTCTTTTAAAAAACTCCAAAATGTGAATCTTCATTTATCTTTTATACATTAGTCTTTAATAGACAAATATAGCATTAAAATTAGCATTCTTTTGATAACCTTTAAAAATATTCTACATTGAAGTGTGGCTCAAGTGGTAGAGAACCAACCATGATAGAAAATGACGATCCAGAGTGTGAGGTTCTGAGTTCAAGCTCCAGTATCAGAAAAAAGTAGAGGTTCAATAGAAGTATTAGCGAAAATATTAAAACATAAGATTTTTGAAGTTATATCTCCTAGGTGAGTTTTGGTATGTATTTTATACAAACTGGACTGACTAAAAAGCTGCATTTTGACAATTTAAATTAAATTGAAAAATTTAAGGTTCTACAAGTGACATATCAACACTTATCTATGCTTAACTGAAGTATCAAAGTTACTGTACATAAAATTAAGAGCTTTAATTTAAAACATTCACTATTTTACACTTTGTATCAACTGAAATTAATAATACCCTAAGTGATGAGATACTAAGTGATGAGAACTGTAAGTACCAATGGTATTGTGTTTGTATAAATAGTAACTAGTATTATAACATTCCTTGAAAAGAATCCACATTTTTATGTGGCACAAAGGGGAAGATTATACAAAAATTTCCACTTAAAATTTTTTTTCTTTCATACCTGAGGTAGAAACTGGCAAAGATTGCCCACTTGAATATTCAAGGCTGCAACTTGTTCTTCTACTACTTTCTGAGTTGTAGATTTTTTATTGATAAACCAAAAAGACTGATTTTTTGTCACATCAATCTCGCGGGTGATTGTAAGATTTCCAGAAGTCCTGAACCTAAAGAATAGTTTTAAAATCTTTGTATTAAAACATATAAATTAGTTTAGAAATAAAAACTTTTTCTTGCACCAAAATTATTGTGCCAGAATTACAATATTTATTCCTTTTGATATTTCAAGCCCCTTCCAGGAAGAAAACCTTGGACCTTAGTAAAACATGTAGTCAGTTACTACTTATGTAACATTCACAATTGTCTAAATTGTTAAAAAAAATTAAATACCAATACAAATTCCCAAACACTGTCAGAGGACTTACATACTACAGTGCCTTAAGTATTATGCTATTCCTCAATCACATGCACTGACTGCAATTCAAAATGGATTGGTATATTAAACCTTGCAGTAAACCTTGCAGTTTTCCCTATGTGGAAAATGTATGAATGAATACTGACTCTCACACAAGCATTTCCCAAAGTCAAATCTAGTCTGTCCATACAGGTGGCCAGTGATCCATTTATCACCATGTACTCCACTCTAATTCAGAGGGAATTACATTACATGGCTACAAGGAATATTAAGCAATACAAAATCTGAAAGAAGAGTATTTACTTATTTCTTGCTTTTAGAAGTACTACTGCTCCACACCTCTCATCTATTCATCCATCTTCTTCACTGGAATTCAGCAGCATGTGGTAAAGAGATAAATTATTGGCATCTAATGGCTACATAATAACTTGTAAATGTTGTATATAAAGGTTTTTAAGTAGAATACTTCAAACAGTACACAATCTTGAACTTTCATTTCCAGTAGAGTGACTAACTGAAGTACCATTATTGATTTTTCTTCTGTATATAATTAAAACAGGAAACTATGTTCATAGATGCGTTTACTACTTAGCATGATAATAATGAATTCTAGCCAAAATCCTAGTGCAGTTGAGAGCTCAGAATAGAAAAAGGAAATTGACTTGTATCTTGGAGGCATCTATTGAAGTGATCTTGAGGATTTATTTTCATGATCTCCTAGCAGAAAGTTTGCTGACAAAGCTTACAGAAGTACCCAATGTACAGAGTGTAATAGAAAAGCACCATCAAAAAACTATACCTTCAATATAAGGGTATACTAGATATACATCACTGCCACAACAAGGACAGTATGCAAAACTTCCTGTCTCAAATTATGACTTAAAATTGTGAGACAAAAAGCCTTCCCTAAAAGTTACTAATGACAAGTCAGCCTAAAAGGTTAAAAAATCTTTAAGCTGAGAATTCAATATAAGATAATCCTGGACTCAAATTATCTATAATGGTCAGACAAAAGCTGATAAAAGTTCCTTCTACAGGAATTTACCTTATCCTCAGAGAATTGACACAGGTAAAGTTTAAAGAGAAAGGAGTAGTTTACAGGAAAAATATAAAAACAAAGAATCAGGAACTAGCAAAAATCAGAGAAAATCATGAGGATGAACAAATACAATGTCAAGATATTAAAGAAACATGGATAACTGGTAAAGCAGTCTATAATCCACCTAATAAGAGGTCTAGAAGGATGGAAGACAAGGAATAAAGAGCAATTATAAAAGTTCACTACAAATGCTAAGGATGAAAAACTTCAAAGAATGATAAAATAATAAATGAAAAAATATAGGTATAAATATATTTTATAATAGTACAGCTAAAAATCAATACTAAAACTTAAATAGGAATTTCATTACATTAGAATGAGAAATACTAATTAAAAACTAAAAAAGAAAATATTCCATATGGAAAAGATAGCATATTCCAAAATTTTGAATATATTTAGTTGCTAAAGCATTAAGAGGGTAATTTTTAACCTGAATGGTTTAAAATATTAATGAAAACAAAAGACCGAAAATTAGTACAATACAAATCCACCTTAAGAAATTAGAAAAAAGACAAAAGAAACTAAGAGTTTAAAGAAAAAAAATTAGTAAAATTGACAAAACTGATTTTTTCAAATCTAGAAAAAACATGAATGAAAGATACTTCAAAAGACACATTTTATATTTATACATGTGATATATATATATATAGACAACTGGCATACAATAAATTCAAGAAAATACATATGCAAACCTAATAAAAATGAAAAACGATTTAAAACTACAGCTATGGGGAAGATTGATGAAAACGGGAATACTGAATAAGATGCGCTGTACTCATAACCTGATTGTTGGAACTACAACTCATTTATACAAGTAAACTACAGATAACTACAATGATCCAAGAAGAAAATCCAAATAACTCTATTACTATTAGATCAAATCAAGGATTTGAAAAAGAAAACAAGCTTAATTTAGTAGTTGGGTGGACAAAACCCCCAAACACTGAGATAATTTTCCCAATAAGCTTAACCAAACATTAAAATCCAAAAATATTTCATAAGCAAATACAGATATAAAAATCCTGAAATAAATCCTTTTTTTAAATCACTCACTTCTCAGCTCAGAAATAACATCAAAGGGTCTATTCTGACATAAAAACACCACTTCCTCCAAACTTTGTCAAAGTCAGGGAATTGCTCAATCTAATTATGAATACTTTGGCCTGATTTACTTGACAAAGGTGTCAATGATTCCCCTCCTCTCTTTAAGCCATTGGTTTTCAGGCAATATATTATTTTAACTACCCAGTTCTTCTTGGAGTTTTTTCCTAGTCTTCTTTATGTCCAAACTTTTACCACTGCACTACTGTAGGATTTAGTTCTTAGATCTATCTTCTCTGTTTCTCTATCTTTCCCATTAGTGATTTCATATATCCCAGTACTTTTAATTCTTACTTTTAATTCTACAAAGGCATTATCTTCAGCTCAAATTGCTTCCTGAATGACAGGTTTATACACTCAACTGTCCATTCAACATTTTTACCAGGCACCAAAAACAAACTGTGCTCATTGACTTTGAAAAGTAGTGTTTGGTTGCTTTTAATATGTCAGCCCCACAGATCAACTTATGATCTTATTCCCTAGTTCATGGAAACTACATGCCTTTAAGTATGACGTACCTTGTAATCTCTCTCCTCCAATGTTCTATATTTAGTTTATGAGCAAACCATTGCCTTCTTGATGTCTATTTTCCCACAAAGCAACCCAAATGTTCACATCTTATTCAAAATATAGTAAATGCCAGACCCCTATACAGGCTGCAAGCCCTATGAACTGACTGATTTTTCATACTTTCTTTTACTATTTTCTTCATTTATTGTGATCCACTCGTAATGGATACCACTTCAAAGCCTAAGCTTCTGTAGATACCACTACTTGAAAACTTCTTCCCCCAAATACCTTCATGTATTACCTCCTCTCCTTTTGGTCTTTGTTCTGATGCTGTCTCCTCGTGAGACCTCCCCTGACTATCTTATTCAAAATTGTAAACACAATCTTGGTACTCCTGTTTTGTTTTCCAACACAGTATGTATCTCCATCTAACATAATATATATTTACCTATTAAATCCCTAAATTCCAGTAAGGCAGAATACTGTATTATATATATATATATACATATATATATTCAATAAATATTTGAAAAATGATTGCTTAAGTAAATGCATAAATTATTCCCACATATCATTTCCATTATTCTATTCAGCAAATACATTATCAAGTTAATACATATCTTTAGAAGCTATAATAATGTCAACAACTAAAAACACATGTTGTATTTGGGATTCTTCAGGTCATGTGCACCCTAAAAGAACAAGGGACCACAATGTAACCATGTAAAGGCCACTGATAGGTTACAGATAGGAGCTAAGATCAACTGTGCCTCAGGAATTCACAGCACAAAGTCAGAAGTGACTAAGACCTAGTTATCCACATTGCTCCATGTTTATGGTACCAAAGCTAACCCAGGATTACCTTGGGAAATCACTTTGTACAAATGAATTGTAATTCATATGTAATCACATCTGAAAGTACACAATTCAATATGCTTTTTAATTCTGGTAAAATATACATGAGCTACTCTTTTAACTATTTTTAGCTACAGGTTTAAACAATGGTTTTCAGTATAATCACAAGGTTGTGCAGCCATGACCACTGTTTAATTCTAGACTATTTTCATTACTCTCTAAAACAGAATTCATAGAAGGTGCCAGTGGCTCATACTTGTAACCCTTGTTACTAAGGAGGCCGAGATCTGGGAATCACAGTTTGAAGCCAGCCGGGGAAGAAAAGTCTGTGAGACTCTTATCTACAATAAACTACTCAAAAAAAGCCAGAGTGGCACATGGCTCAAGTGGTAGAGTGCTAGCCTTAAGCATAAAGAGGCTCAGGGACAGCACCTAGGCCCTGAGTTCAAGCTCCAAGACTGGCAAAAAAAAAAAAAAAAAGGGAAGAAAAAGAAAACAAAAAAGGAATTCATGTTTGCTCAATTGTCATTCCCCACTTAGTTCCCCTTTCATATCCCACAGCCTACTAACCTGTGATGTGTCTCCATAGATTTGCCTATTCTGGTTGAATTGTATAACATGCTTTTTGTGGTTTATCCATATGATGGCATGTAGCAATACTCTATTCTTTTTTATGGTTGAATAATATGTTCCTGCTTGTATACAGCATATTTTGTAAGGCCATCATTAGTTGATTATAATAGGGATTACACTACAGAAAGTTAAAGCTGGGAGAATGGCTCTAGAGGCAAGGCACTTGCTCTGGGCATTTGCCTTGCAAAGAGTATGTACAAGGCCCTGAATTCAAACCTCAGTAATATAAAAAAATAATAATAAAAGGAAAAAGATTTAGAAAAACTAGCTTTGTATAAATGAGCAAACATCCTCTAATTAGTGGCATATCTGCAGATATATGGTTCCAAAGAGACTGCCATTGAAGAAAAATCACCTATGCTCAGGATGCAGAGTTCAGTATTATACTGATGATGCTTGAAAATTTTCACTTTATCAATTAAAGGTGCTCATTTTGGCTTGAGAGGATTACAATGTGTGCTTTGCTTTTCAGGCACAATTTGCTTTTTAGGTGGCATATTTTCATAAATTTAGGGGCAAAGAAACACTCAACAGATCACAAAGAAATAAACACAATTAACATAATTGAGAACTTCTTTGCATCAAATAAGCTGCATAATGCCCCCATGGCAATTTAAATTATATTTCTTTTGATTTTTAAAATGTTATTGCTGCCAGGCACTGGTGGCTCATGCCTATAATCCCAACTACTCAGGAGGCTAAGTTCTGAGGACTGCAGTTCAAAGACAGCCTGGGCAGGAAAGCCTGGGCAACTATTATCTCTAACCACCAGAAAACCAGAAGTGGAGCTGTGGCTCAAGAGGTAGAGTACTAGCCTTGAGCACAAAAGCTCAGTGACAGCACTCAAGCTCTGAGTTCAAAGCCCAGGACTGGCACAGGCACAAAATATTATTATTATTAATCATTTTGGCTGCATTTAGTCAGTCATATGTAATGAATCCACAAACAATGTAGGCTTATTGGTCTTTCATATTACTGAATTTTATTTTTTTAAGTTTTCCTAAACTGGAAGAAAAGAACTCATCATCTTTATCTTTTTCATAACCAAGTAAGTAATGGCTTATATGTTGTACTTATGGACCACTAATTTTAGCTGTGTAAAACTTCTTTCCTCATTTTTTCTGTTGGGTTGTATGTAATTTTTACCGACCTAAGACTTATACAGGAGTACATGTAGGCATTCCACCACTTGAACACTAGCCCTTTTGAGGGCTGGTTATTTTTGAGATATTTTTCACTTCTTGCTTGGGATGGCTTGAGCTGAGATTCTCTGGATTCTCCATTTTGTGCTTCCCTTTATTGAGTATGTCATCATACCTAGCTACTGGTTGATGTGGTCTTATGAACTTTGTGTACCAGCTGACCTCAAACCACAATTTCCCAATCTTTGCTTCCTAAGAACCCAGGATTACAGGTTTGAGATAATGCACAACTCAAAATCTGTACATATTTTTGGTTCTAAAAATGTTTTCTTATCTCGGGCATCGCTTACTTTTAGTTAGATATTTTAGGCAGCCTATACGTTCCATCTTCTTTGTTGCTGTTTTGGTATTTTGAAATCTCAGGCTAGTCTTAAACTCCAGGCTTCTAATCCTCTGTTAGAGTGCTGAGCTTACATGAATAAGCCATTAAATCTGACTCCTTATCATCCTTATTTTATTCCTGGCAATACTAGGGATTTGAACTCAGGGCCTTGAGTTTGCTAGGCTGACATACTTCTGAATCATGTCTTCAGTCTTGTTTTACACTGGTTATTGTTAGGATAGTCCTGCTTCCTGCCTAGCTTGAGCCATGACCTACATTTAGGCTTCCCATCATCACTGGAGTCACACATGCTTGCTACCTTGTCCAGCTTTTCTACCATGGAAGCTATTTGGCTTAGTAATGTAGAACAGTAAAGGCAAGGAGAAGAAAGCTATTGCTAAAAGAAGAGGGACAATTAACATCAGTGTTAAGGAGAGGAATTAAAGTCTTGATTATAAAGTTTTAAGTCTTATGCAATTACTGGGCTCTGCTACCTTCAGTAAAACCATTCCGAATGTTTTTAAAGTATTTGAAGTTAATTCTTTGTTTTCAAAAGCTGATAATTTTTACATGCCATTCACTCTGCCTAGAATGTATTTATGTGCTAAATAGAGCTATAAAGTTATTTTTCTAAAAGTTGGTAGGTCAACTGTCTCAAATCTGTGATACACTAAGAAATATAGATGCAAGCTGGGCAGAGTGGCTCAAGCCTATAATCCTAGCTCCTTGGGAGGCAGAGATTGAGGGATTACAGTTTGAGGTCAATCGAGGCAAAAAAAAACTGTTTCTGAGCTCCAGCTCAACAGGATGCTCATGGTGGTATCTGTCTGTCATTCTAGGTATTATGATACGTACAAACAGGAGGATTGCATTCCAGGCCAGCTCAGGCAAAAAACAAGACCCTGTTTCAAAAATAATCAGAAGAAAAAGGGCAGGAGTATAGCTGAACCAGAAAAATAACTGACTAGAGCAATCACAAGCCCTAAATTCAAATCCCAGAAGCAAAATAATAAAGCAAGACAGCCTTTCTTTGCTTCTGTTCCTGTATACAACTCCTAATCTCTGAAATTCCCCTCTGTGATGAAAACTTTTGTTCCAATCTGGCAATTCTCAGTGAGACTCCTGATCCACATACGTAAGGACAAAAGCTCTTCCAGACCAGACCAGACATTCTTCATTTGGCTGTTCATATTTATCTTCCATAGAGAACATCCTTTATATTAAACTGGTAGTCCCAAGAAAACCATTTCTCTGAGTCCTATGTCCTAGCAAATAATTGAACCCAAAGAAGCAGACCTAGGAACCTCAATTTGTAGCTAGTCAAAAGTACAAGTCAAAAATGGCTCTCTGAGGGGCTTGTTGGGTTAAGCCCTTAACTAATGCCTCAAAAAAAAAAAAAAAAAAGATTTAAAAGAAAGAGAGGTGCTCTCCTCTGCACTGCATATGTGGTACCAGTTTTTCTTATCACTCATAAAACTCCACATGTGAACAGCTACCCTTATAATAAATTATCATGCACATCTACATCTCTTTCTAGTTTCTCCATTCTTGTCTTTTATTTTTGTTTTTGTTTTTGCCAGTCCTGGGGCTTGAACTCAGGGTCTGAGCACTGTCCCTGGCTTCTTTTTACTCAAGGATAACATTCTACCACTTGAGCTACAGCACCACTTCCAGATTGTTCTGTTTATGCTGAGGAATCGAACCCAGGACTTCATGCATGCTAGACAAGCCCTCTACCTCTAGTCCACATTCCCAGTTCTTCTAGTTTCTGCATTCTTTAGTATCAAGAGCATACTCATTTTACATCATTATTATAGACTTTAATGACTGGTAATAACAAAGGTTTATTCACATGCTTTTCAATATCTTTTCAATATCTTCTTAAGTTCTAAAGATGATCTTCACAATCCTTTAGAAACCTACCTGCTGTAACTGTCACTCGAATTGCACCAATGATATTTAATGATTTGGAAAGAACTGACATATTAACAATATCAATTCCTTGTTTCTAAGAAAATAGTGATTCTCTATTCAGGTATTTTTTGTATTCCTAGTAAAACTCTATCACTATATTTTAATAAGCTGAGAATTTATGTATAACAATACCTATTATTTCTATGACTATTTTTCATCTCTAGTACAAAAAGTCCTTATCCTGTGTTTAAAAAAACAACAAAGCACTGGGGATATGGCCTAGTGGCAAGAGTGCTTGCCTTGTATACATGAAGCCCTGGATTCGATTCCTTAGCACCACATATGTAGAAAAGACCAGAAGTGGCACTGTAGTTCAAGTGGCAGAGTGCTAGCCTTGAGCAAAAAGAAGCCAGGGTCAGTGTTCAGGCCCCGAATTCAAGCCCCAGGACTGGCAAAAAACAAAACAAAACAACCCTCCCTCCAAAAAAAAAACACAACAAAGCCCCGGAGAACAATCTCCTGCTGTGTGGAGGCCATGTCTATTCTTCAATTAGTTGCCCAGCACAGTATCTTTTTTTCTCTATTGGCTTGTGACCTGCTTTCACTCAGAGTCACTTGTGTTCAGTCACAATTCTTAGTGTAAGCTCTTCATAGTGTCCAGTAGCACAAGGTATCAGGCAATTATGTGTCACTTTACCCATCAATCTCTACCTCCCTTCTCCTAAAAATTTATCCAAGCTGTTTACTTAAACTTTTGTTTGGTATATCCTCTGGATTTGCATGGTTCTTGCTAACAGGATAAATATTACTACTGATTAAGAAGCTACCATGTGGTAGATGTGGTAGCTGTCATTTGGGTGTAAGTTTTAAGCTCGATGGTGGAATCTTCAAGAGTTAGGGCACAGTGGGAGGTAGTTAAGTCACTAGGCAAGAGTTCCCTTGGAAGGGAATAAAGTGGTCTCAAGGAACCCCATTCATTCCCAAGAGAGTGAGCTGCTGTAAAAGTACAAGCCCATTCCCCAGATTGTTCTCTGGTTTCCTGTCTCATCTGAGCCCCCGCCCCATGCCCTCCACAATGCCATCCATCTGTTACATGACTTTACCAAGGAGGCTATCAGTCAAACAAAAGCCTATGCTATGCTATTAAATCAGCAAAACTATAAGCAAAATAACCCTCTTAAGAAAAAAGAAAACTTTCCAAGTTTTTCAGTAATTACTATCCCCTCATATCCTATGAATTGATAAGGCTATCATATGATTCTTGTTAAACTTCCAAAGGAAGTGGCCCTTCAGCTCAAGTGGTAGAGAGCTAGCCTTGAGCTAAAGAGCTCAGGGACAGCACCCAGGCCCAGAGTTCAAACCCCATGACCAACAAAAACAAAAAAAACTTTCCACAATTTTCCATAAATACTCCAAAAAAAAAAACCTCTCTAAAAATCATCTAAACAATATGCAAAAGACTAAAACAATATACAGATGGCCAACTTGATATTTTGTAAATATCAATCCTGATCTAACAGAAGCTACCAAGACTAGTTAAGTAAGAACAGGTATGGTAGCACATGCCTATAGTCAAAGCATTCCAGAGGCTGAGGCAGGATGATTGAGAATTCCAGGTTAGCCTGGGTTACCCAAGTAAAACTCTGTCTCAAAAACCCAGAAATAGTATGGTCAATTGAAAATACTTCGGCATAATGGAAAAGGATATCATGATGAACTATTGATATTATAAGAAAGGGAATAAAAGACGGTGCCAGGTGTATGTTTGTCATAGACAAAATTCATTAAACTAACAACAGTAGTTAGTCCTAAAAGTAGACTTATGGTAAGAAGGCTTTCATTTTCAACTTTATGTACTTTTAATTTGCCAGCATATTTTTAACAAGCCAAATACATATTACCTATTGCTTTCTAAAGTGCTAGGAATTAAACCCAGGGCCTCAAGGATGCCAGGCAAACACTCTGCCACTGAATTTCAACCTCAGTCCAAGTGTTATTTTCAAAATGAGTAAAAAACGATTATTTAAATCTGTGAAAAATTCTGCACACCTCCTTAATCAATATTTAGCCAGAGATATATTTCTAGTACAGTATTTCCAAAATAAAACTCTTACAGTTTGAATTTGAAAAATGTTTAAAAGTCATGTTTGGCTAAAATATCTTTTATGTATTACTTCCAATATTTATACCATAGCTGTATTATCTTCTAAAGTCACCAGAAAAACATAAAATAAGCTACTAAAAATTATGCACAAAAAGTGGTTGCAGAACTTTCAGCACTTACAATTCAATTTCAACCATGCCTTTGGAACATCCTCTCTTCACAAAAAATCCAACCTAAAGCATAAAAAAGAAAACATGAACTGTATGATAACATCTCCAGATTAACAATCAGAGATTTACCAGTCATTATTGTTTGGCAAGTCAAGCTTTTCTTTCAGTACCTACATGAATATCCATCTTTACTCCTACAAATAACAAGTTATCTGTTCAAATTTATAGTCGGTAAAATTATGGACTACCTATGAGCAAGGAACCTAAGACTTTCTTAGATGAGAATCAAGCCCTAGTGCCTGTTTACTGACAAAAATACCCATGGGAACAAACTCACTCAGTATTTCTACAAAACTGCATACATTAAATAGTAACAAGTGTAGTATTACCTATCCTATATATACGAGGATGTAACCGTCATTGACTACTGTTTTAAAAGAAGTGATTGTAATAATTTGCATAGTTAAATAGACTATATGACTATGAGCTTAAGCATTATTCCAATTGACTATGAGCTTAAGCATGGAAACAGAGTCTGAGTCTAAAAACAGACTGGATCTTAAATTGGTCTGTAGTTAAAAGTATTTTAAGTTTTAGGAAATAGGTCTTGCAAATAATGCTCTTTTTAATACTACTAAGTAATGAGTAAAAGAATTATAATCACAATAGGTAACATTTACCAACCATTTACTACTATATACTACTGCTGTACTAAGCATTTTACTTATTTCTCATTAAATTCTAACTAGAAACCTTGAAGTATATCCTGTACTCATTTGATAACACCATGAAATTAAGGCCCAGAAAAGCAAAAACAAAACAAAACAAAACAAAACAAAACAAAACTGTGCAGGTACTGGGTAAAATACTATGTACATGTTTATTAAGTCCTTTTGGGCTATAGTGTCAGTTTAGTTCTGAGAATTGGCTGTGTATGAGTGAGTGTGTGGGTGTATGATTGGTTAGAATGACTATTTACACTTTGTGGTGGTAAAGCGCTAGTCAGTGAATGAGAGAGCATCAGATGCTAAGTTCAAGTCTTTGTCTCATACAAAAAAAAATTTTTTTTAAACAACCACTATCCATTGGTTAAGAATAGGAAATTGACTTCTATCACTATTATCAGGCTGAGGTATATATATGTAATGTCCTTGTTTAATGAATTTGGTTGTGTCACTTTTGATGTACATGTTAAATTATAATTTCTCCTTGATTGTTTCCTTTATTAATATAAAGTGTCCTTCTTTGTTTCTCCTGATTTTAATTTGAAGTGTTTTACCCGATATAAGCACTGATGCTCCTACTCTTTGAGGTCCATTTAACTGAAAGATCCTTTTCTATCCTTTGATTTCACTTTTGCCTACACTTTTCATTGAAAGTGAGATATATTTCTTGTACAAAATGTATGTTTCGGTCTTGTTTATTAATCCACTTTGCTATTCTATGTCCTGGAGAGTTGAAACCATTAACATTAATTATTAACATTCAAAGATATATCATGTTTCCTGTCATTTTGTTGTTTTTATACTGCTTCTTTCCTATACCTCCTCTGTTAATTTACTCCTCTAATGGAGTTTATTCTTTCCCATTTTCAGTTGTTTTCTTCTGTTTCTGTGGCTAGGATTCCTTTCATAGCACTAGTTTAGTCATGAATTCCTTCAGCTTTTATTAATTTTTTTTCTCCCTAAATTCTAAGGGATAGCTTTAGTAGGTACACTAATCTAGGCTGACAATTTTCAGCTTTCAGAGTTTGGACTACATCTTTCCAGTCATCCTTTTCATTTAGTTTGTCTTCAGAAAATTGCTATTATTCAGATGGGCTTGCCATTGAAGCACTTAATACTTTCTCTGTTCTGTGTATTTAACTATAATATATCGAGGAGTATTCTCCAATTTCTTTTTGTTTGTTTTTTGGCCAGTCCTGGGGCTTGGACTCAAGGCCCGAGCACTCTCCCTGGCTTCATTTTGCTCAAGGCTAGCACTCTGCCACTTGAGCCACAGTGCCACTTTTGGCCTTTTCTATATATGCGGTGCTGAGGAATCGAAACCAGGGCTTCATGTATATGAGGCAAGAACTCTTGCCACTAGGCCATATTCCTAGCCTATTCTCCAATTTTGTCTAATAAATAGACTTGTAGATCTGCTATTTAGAAAGCCTCCTCTTTCTCAAAGTTGGAGTTTCCTATTATTTTATTGACAGGTTAACTATGACTTTTGTTTGAATCTCTTCTTCTATACCTATAATTGATAGTTTGGGCCTTTTGATGGTGCTGTGTAAGTTCCATTTGTATTTTCTTAGTATTTTTTTAAGGTTGGATGATTGATCTAATTCCTCTGCTTTATCTTCAAGCCCTAATATCCTATCACTTGTTCTATTAGATAGGCTTTTGAATGAGCTTTTCTTTTGGATTATTGAGCTCTTCTGTTCCAAATTACAATTTGTTTTTTTTTCAGGATTTCTAAAATCATTAAATATTCCTTTTATATTGTACATTGTTTCTTCATTTCATTTACCTCTTTGACTTTTCTATAGATTCAGTTATTAGTTCATCTGTTGGCTCTTGAAGGAGACACAATGTTTATTCACAAATTTAGTGATTTTTTTTCCCACTGGAATTTACTCATCTGGGGCCATGTTTTTGGTAGAGATTTCAATCTCTTGTTCTTTTAGTTGGTTTCTCAGATATCACTAAAGACTGGGTAGTGGTTGGGTTGTGTATTTTTTCTGTACTAGATTGAAGGGATGTGACCTAGGAATCAATCAATTTCAATGCTGTAGAGAATGTACAGATCTCTTCTCTACTCAAGGTGAGGCAGCTTTGCTGCTAAAGCTATGGGCACTGATAAACCAGAATACTGTGACTGTGGACATTCCTATGAAGGCCAGTCACCACTATTACTCCAATACCTTTAGATGAATCTTGTAATGTCATCTTCAGCTCCCATTTCCCACTGGGAGAGCCAGGGATGGGATCAGAACTCATCAATGTTTTTCTTCTGCTGGGTTTGCTTCTCTGTAGTTTTCTGCCTCACCACCACCTCCTTTATGGTTTCTGCCTCCTTTAACACCTCTCTTTCTGTCTTCAGAATCTAGTCTCTTCTGTGTTTATCAGATTCTTCTAATTATCAGAGGGAAAGCAGCAGGTGCTTCTAATCTGCCATCTTGCCCTGCTCTCGAAGATGTCGTTTCTTCATAGCAAAATAAACAGTGAGAGGTTTATAAAAATTGGTAATAGTGCAATTCATTCCACTGTACAGTTCTTGGAATACATCCAACACACTATTACAGAGACAAGGACAGAACTTATGGTCTGACAATGAAAGAATATTAAGCCAATATTCATAAAAATTTGAGCTGGCCCTTGGACCACTCCAACTACCTTATATTTGAAATGAAGAAAACCTGAATATTAGATAGACCATTGTCCAGGGTCACAGGCTAATTATTAATAAAGCATCTTTTCTACTTCATAAATGCTTCTAACAGAGCACTGTTTATTGTAAAGAGTATTTTAAGAAGGTTTATTTACAATTTTAAGAGATTTTGCTTTAGTCTTGTAAGGATAATAATTTTAAGTTATTCTCATTTCAAGTATTAATAATTTTACAGTGACAATTCAACTCTACTTTCTTCTCAAATGTTCCCATGTGAAATATATTACACTGCCCAAGAATATATACAAACTTCATATAATGTTTAAAAATAGAACAGATATAGTGGCTTACAACTTAATCTGTTATTTGGGAGGTAGAAATTGGGAGGATTAAAGTTCAAGGCCAACCTGGACAAAACGTTAGAAAAACTACACTGCAATCAATAAACTAGACAGGCTCCTATAAAATGAGTTTATTCTTTGCCCATTTTTCTTCTAAGTTTTTATTATAACATGAAATTGACTTGTTTTCAAGTTCAAGGATTGGATTGAACTAAATATTACTTTTTTTTATATGAATAACCATTGGTCTTAGTAACAACTTATCTGTCTTTTTTCCACTGACCTACAATGTTAGTTCTGACACAAATTAAGTTTATACTAATCACAGCACTGTATGTAGGTCCTTTGTTCTCTATGCTTAGTTCTTCATTTATGTAACAATACCACATGGCTTAATTACTACACATTCCTATTTATTCTTTTTGTTTGTTTGTTTGAGTGTAGGCACAGAGCTTATCATCCTCCTAACATCTGAGTCCCAAATGCTAGGATGACAGGGAATCTGCTTCCATACCCATCTTTTATTTTTTTGCCAGTCATGGGGCTTGAACTCAGGGCCTGGGCTCTGTCCCTCATCTGTCCCTGAGCTGCTTTTGCTCATGGCTAGCACTCTACCACTTGAGCCACAGTGCCATTTCTGGCTTTTTCGGTGTATGTAGTACTGAGGAACAGAACCCAGGGCTTCATGCATGCTAGGCAAGCACTCTACTACTAGGCCAAATTCCAGTTCTCTATACCCATCTTTCACATCAAGTCTTGATACCTGGGGTTAAGGCAATCATCCTACTTTATTCTAATGTTAGGAGTTCTCTAAGAGTTATCTAAGAGTTATCTGAGCTATTTATAGCCCTTTGCATGTGGATACATATTTTTGAACCATTTTTTTCAGTAGTATCTTTAAATAGTTGTACAAAGGGGTTCTAATTTATAATGTTCAAACTAGCTTTTAGTTATAGGCATTACTGGAATTTTGAATGGACTAATACTAAATATATAACCATGATAAATAACATTTTTGTAAGAGTGATATTGATGTAGAATATCTCTCCATCAACTATTCGATATCTTTAAATAAAATTTTAGAATTTATGCATGTAATTATATGTCTTCTGGTAATTTGTTTCCTATGCAACTTGTACTTTCATTATTATTATAAACACTTTTTTCAAATGTCATTTCTGTTCTTTATTAACATTCTGTATCTAACAATCCTGAAGTTTTCCAAATTAATTCATCAGGGTGGTCTACAGATTCTTTCATAAGCAGATTCATGTAACCTATGAATAATAATTTTGTTTCTTTCCATGGATATCATTTGTCTTACTGTTCTACCTAAATTTCCCAATACAATATTAATAATTCGGGGTAATTTCAACTTTTATGTTTTCACAGACATACTTTATGATATTTTAAAAGTTCCCTTCTATCCCTTGTTAAGAAATACACATTAAGGTGGAACTTAATTAAATGCTTTTCTATAACTACTGAGATGACTATATAACTCTCCTTAATAACACATTTATTTCTTCCTAATGTTCAATTTTCACTCCTTGAATAAATTTAATTTGGCCATAACTCATTCACTCATTCATTGTAGCTTTCTGACACAGAGCCTGGTTATATAAATGAGGCTGGCCTCAAGCTGACCAAGTTGGTCTCAAACTTGTGGTCATACTATCTCAACCTCCTGAATGCTGCTAAGATTACAAGTGTGTACTACCACTTCTGGCTATATTATGCATTTTACAAAAGGTTAAGTATCCCTTACTTAAAATGATTGGGACTAGAAGTGTTTTAGGATTTTTTTCAGGTTTTTGAAATATTTGCATGTAAAAGAGTTAGCTTGGGAACAAGATCCAATTACAAACCCCAAATCCACTTATGTTACATACATATGTTATGCATGTCATCTGAAAAATATTTTGAACATATTTTCTTCACAGTGTAGAATTTCAGCTTTGGCATTATGTCCACACTCAAAGCTTAGGGGTTAATGAAACAAAATGTATATTTGCAAAGTCTTTTCTGAAGATTTCAAACTTTTCTCATTTTCTTATTCTACCCCATTTTAGGTAGATATTACTACTGCATTTTATATTTCAAAATTCACTACAATGAGCATCATCGGTGGATTTCTTTCATTTCTCACGTCTGGGAGGTATTGCACCTCTTGTTTCTGAAGACTCAAGTTTTTCAAGATTGCTGGAAAATTCCTGTTCATTCTTCCTTTAAATATTGCTTATTCATTAGTCTCTATCTCTACTGGCAAGTAAGCTTTACCACTATTTAATATCTTAACATTGACTTTACATTTTCTCTCTCATCTCTATTACATTTTAGGAAACTTTTACCATGCATTCTTATACACAAATATTCAGTTTGGGTGCTTTCTCAAGTAGTATATTTTTCATTTCTTTAAATTTTGTCTTTATCTGACCCCGCATTCTTTCTTTTTTTTTTGCCAGTCCTGGGCCTTGGACTCAGGGCCTGAGCACTGTCCCTGGCTTCTTTATGCTCAAGGCTAGCACTCTGCCACTTGAGTCACAGCGCCACTTCTGGCCATTTTCTGTATATGTGGTGCTGGGGAATCGAACCCAGGGCTTCAAGTATACGAGGCAAGCGCTCTTGCCACTAGGCTATATCCCCAGCCTGTTTTTTTTTTTGTTTTTTTTTTGCCAGTCCTGGGCCTTGGACTCAGGGCCTGAGCACTGTCCCTGGCTTCTTTTTGCTCAAGGCTAGCACTCTGCCACTTGAGCCACAGCGCCACTTCTGGCCGTTTTCTGTATATGTGGTGCTGGGGAATTGAACCCAGGGCCTCATGTATACGAGGCAAGCACTCTTGCCACTAGGCCATATCCCCAGCCCTCCCGCATTCTTTCTGTTTTGGCGAAGGAGTTATACTACGTCTTCAATTCAGGATTTAGTAATTGCTAAGCAAATTACCACACTCTATCACTGAGTCACACTTCCAGCTATTTTCTGCACCATTTTGAGGTAAGTATCTCACTTTTTGTCTGGTTGACAACTAGATCTCAAACCTATTTTATGATTCCTTCAATAGCTGGGATGACGGGCATGTACTACTTCACTCTGCCATTGACTGAACTAAGAGGTCTCATAAACTCTTTACCTGAGTTGGCCTTTTACTACAATGTCAGCCTCCAACATTATGTGTGAGCCACCACCTGGATTCCTGCATTTATAAGACACACTCTTGCTGACATAGCCCATTTGGACTGGAATTCACTACATAATTCAGGTTAACCTTAAGATAGTGATCCTACAATCTCAACCTCTGGAGTACATGATGCCATCATGTCTCACTTGATCCTTTTTCAAATTTACTAATCTTTTTGTCTTTTATTCCTTTGTTATAACTTCCTTTATTTCTTTAATTTAATATACCTATGCAAATTTGTAGAGATGCTTGTGCGATATGTTGGTTTGGTTCTTATTTTCAATGATTTACTTTCTCTCATATTTAAGTATCAATTCATGAATTTTTTGGAACGTTTAAGTTAAAATTCTTTGGAGAATTGGTTGAGAGATACTAAGACAGCTTTCAAGTAAAGTGATATTTGTGTTTATACAAACTTTCCAATTCTGTGATATTAACTTTCTTCTACACACAAGTTTCTTGCTTCCAGGAGTTAGTTATCTTCTAACCTTTCACTACCAGTGATGAGGGTTAGGTTTACAGGCAGACACAAACCTCAAGAATGGATATCACCACAAACTTCCATGAACCAGTGCAAACAATTCAAAGCTGAGCTTTAAAGTAAAAGGGTTCAGCAAATGCCTGGAACTTCAGTCTTTGGATTCATAGTGTTATTTTCTGTATTTCAAGTTTCCAAAACCTCCAATGATTCATTTAAAAATAACACTGCAGCTGGACTCACAAGTGTAATCCTAGCTACTTGGGAGACTGAGATTGGAAATCATATTTGGAGGACAGTCAGGGCAGAAAAAACTCAAAGACCCCTTCTTAACCCATAATCAAGGCAGTGGCATATGCCTGTCATCCCAAGCTATGCTTGGAAGTTCAGAATGGAAGATCAAGGTTCCAAACCAGTCCAGATACAGAAGTCCAAGAAACTCTATCTCTACAGAAGGAAAGCTGGATCAATGACAAACAAACCTTTGATCCTAGCAAGGACAGGAAGCCTAAAGTAGGCTTTCCAACAGGAAAATGAGACCCCATCTCAAAAATAAGCAGCAAAAAACAGGATAGGAGGCATTACCAAAGTGGTAGCTCAAGCCTAGCAAGGGCCAGACTCTGAATTCAAATCCTAGCATCTCAGATAGTAGGTACTTAAAGAATTGTCTAACTATATGGTATAAAATACTTTTAGAAATGAAAATCTCCTGCTAGCTTGTCTACTAGCTGAAATTACTTCTTACAAACACTACAAATTTGTTATACCTAAAGAACTAAAATGAAGGCTGGGTGCCGGTGGCTCATGCCTGTAATCCTAACTACTAAGGAGGCTGAGATCTGAGGATCACAGGGGGCTGATGCCTGTAATCCTAACTACTAAGGAGGCAGAGATCTGAGGAACACAGGTGGCTGATGCCTGTAATCCTAACTACTCAGGAGGCTGATATCTGATTCGAAGCCAGCCCAGGCAAGAAACTTTATGAGATTCTTATCTCCAAATAATTACCAGAAAACCTGAATAAAATACTCAAAACAAAAACAAACAAAACAAAAAAACCCAGAAGTGGCTCTATAGCTCAAGTGGTAGAGCATCTTGAGCAAAAGAAGCTCAGGGCCAGCACCCAGGCCCAGAGTTCAAGCCTCAGGACTGGAAAAAAAAAAAAAAAAAAAAGAATTAAAATGTAGAAATTTTTATTTATTCCTAGAAGCAACTAATGGCTTTGAATTTTTTTTAATGTAATTATATCAACTTACCTTATCTGCCCGTCCCATGAAAGCAGGTTTGCCTGCTAATCCAAGGCAAATGGCACATACAATGCTTGACTTTCCTGTTCCATTAGCTCCAATAATCATATTCAAGTGGGGTCCAGGAGATACTTCACAGACATCATATGTTCTGAATTACAAAGAGTTGGAATTATTAGGCAATAATTATTGGGCAGATGTTTTAATTGTAAGAGAAAAATATTTCCTTAGGCTGGAGGCATCATGGCTCAGCAGTAGAACATCTACCTAGCAAGTGGGAAGCCTGGAGGTTAAGCCCCATTACCACCAACAAAATAAGTAAATAACTAAATATGTATTAAAAATATTTCCTTTACAAAAGCATTCCTTACTTTATTATCATCTATAACATTCCTGAAATTTACTTAAAAACAAGCTAACATTACGGGCTGGGAATATGGCCTCGTGGTAAAGTCCTTGCCTCGTATACATGAAGCCCTGGGTTCGATTCCTCAGCACCACATGTATAGAAAAAGCCAGAAGTGGCGCTGTGGCTCAAGGGGCAGAGTGCTAGCCTTGAGCAAAAGAAGCCAGGGACAGTGCTCAGGCCCTGAGTTCAAGCACCAAGACTGGCAACAAAAACAAAAAAATTAACATTACTTAGAGAGTTCTGTGGGGATTAAGAGGTACACATGCTAGGCAAGCACTTTAGCACTGAGCTATATCCTTACACTGTAGGTTTTCAAAATCTACCTATACAGCAGGAGAAATCTCTCAAATGAAGAAATGAAAAAGTAATAATGTATATATAAAATAATAAAGTCAGCAGAAAAATAAAACATATGCAATTTCCAAACAGTCTATGGTGAACTTGGGGACTGGTATAATGGCACAGTGTTTGCCTAGCAAGTTTGAAGTCCTGACTTCCTATCTCAGCACTGCCAAAAAATAAAACTGTCATTAAAAAGCAAAGTTTGGTAGAAGTTGTCCTTTGGAAATAATTACAAGGAACTGTAGGTGTGGCTTAAGTGACAAGCGTGCTGGCCTTGAGCAAAAAAGCCAAGCAACAGCATGAGGGCTTGAGTTCAAACCCCAGTACTGATGCACACATAAAAAGAGTACAATATATGGGAGACTGTACCAAGCTACTATGCAAATAGAATTTAAAGTAACTTTTATATGTGAGACCATGGTATTCTTTGATTTTTTCTCGAATTTGACATATGTTAATATTAGAAGCAATCCTTCCAAATTATTAGAATTAGAAAACTGAAGTAATGTTTTGACTCAGCATTTTCATTTATCATTTTAAAAAATCTCCTTTAATATGTTGCAAGATTCACCAATCGATCTACTGTCAGTCTCTGTTAAAACAATCTTTAGTCCTCTGAGAAAAAGCAATAATACATCATCATCAAGCACATTTGTAATATTCCTCATACCCTACAGCTACATGGTGTCCAGTACTTTATCTGTACACTTAGCATCTAGCTTTATCAGTTGCTTGGAGCACATTTGACAAAACGTGAGCCAAAAACCTCAGATTTTCTTCAAATTTGTCTTTGAATATCCTGAATTGGGACCCACAAAAACTTACCCAAGCATAAATGCCCAGCCTGCTGCTAATCTCCTAAGTATATAACTTAACAGTTTCATTTTTTTTTTTTTTTGCTAGTCCTGGGCCTTGAACTCAGGGCCTGAGCACTGTCCCTGGCTTCCTTTTGCTCAAGGCTAGCACTCTGCCACTTGAGCCACAGCGCCACTTCTGGCCGTTTTCTATATATGTGGTGCTGGGGAATTGAACCCAGGGTTTCATGTGGCTCTCTTGCCACTAGGCCATATTCCCAGCCCCAACATTTTCAATTTAACACTTAGAAACATTAATGATTTTGAAAAGCCAAATGGCAATAAAAATTAGTGTAAGTGGCAAAGAAGTATTCTCTTGTAGGCTTTCTAGCTTTACTGCTCTACACAGAACCAAAGCTTTGTTCTGTTAGCAAGTTTTTTTTTTTTTTTTTTTTGTAATGAAGTCACTTTCTCAAGCAGGACCTTAGCCACCAAAGTCAAACCAAAAGTCACCACTTTAACCAAAGCTGCACCCAACCCCACCCACAGCACTGTTATTGTTTGTGTGTAGCCCAGGCTGGCCCAGAACTTGATCCTCTTGCTTCAGGACCAGGATTACAGGTGGTACTACCAGACTCTGTTCACTAACCCAGTGCTTGTTGAGTGGTTGCCAGCTGGAGTTTGCAAACCTCTCTGACCTCAGTTTCCCTAAGTGTAAGGAACAGGTGGCTCCTGTCTCCTGGAGAGGTAGGGACAGGGAAAGGCGACCTTCTGCGAGGCCCTTACCAGAGCCATCTTCCTTCAGTCACCAGCAAGCACATGAATGGGGGAGGGCAGGCTGCCTTCCCTGTTAGCAGGTTTGAATAAAAACATTACTGTTGAGTTAGAACTAGTTCAGGACCTTCAGATATTTAGGAATTACCTTGACATGAAAGTTTTAATCTCAATACATACAGTCTCTCTCTCTCTCTCTCTCTCTCTCTCTCTCTCTCTCTCTTTTTTAATATTTAGCTTTCATGCTGTGAGAATTCTGGCCAAATGCCAAATTAACTGGTACATATCAATAAAAACAGCAAAACCAGGCACATGGGCTCATGAGTATAGTCCCACAGTTACTCAGAAGGCTGATACCTGAGGACTGCAGTTTGAAGTTAGGCTAGGTAGGAAAGTCTATGAGACCTTTACCACAAATTAACAACCAAACAGCCAGAAGTAGAGCTGTATCTCAAGTGGAAGAACACTGGCCTTGAGCAAAAATATCCTCAGGGACAGCACCCAGGCCCTTAGTTCATGCCCCAGGATGATCACAAAAACAAACAAAACAAACAACAACAACAAAAAAAAAAACAAAAAACAGGGAAAAGCATGAGAATTATTGGTCTCTAAAAGTATACATTACTGGTCTATAAAATTGTAAGTCTATAAACAGACTTGCCAAAAGCAAAACAATGCCTGTGAAATTTCAAAATTTATTCTTCTGGCTGTATTTGTTGGAAATACACTTTTGGTGGCTTTCCTTTTCTATGAGCTACCACTGAAAAGGCTATTTTCAAAGGTTCATTCTCTTCTCCCTCTGTATAGTGCATATGGTATTTCATAGGTGGTCTCAGGCTACAACTTTCTAAATATAATTCCAGATGATTTATACAAGCTATACCTCCTCAACAACTCTTAGACATCACACATGAAAGTTAAACTTCACATATTCAAACTAAATCCATCTTTCTCATTTAAAATCACCCTAGTGGTGACAAAGTAGTGTATAGAATCATTCATTTCATTGCTTGAATAAGAAATCTGGTCATTAGTTCTGTGTCACCTTTGTTTCTTCCATCTCTTGACACTAACCACATCTGCCCTCACTACTATCCAATCACAAGAAAACCTAGTATCATATGTTCAAAAAGAAAAACTAAATATAATTTATCTCTAGATAGCTCTTCTCCCATTTTCTTTTTTTTTTCCTATTCTCTGCTCACACCTCTGAATTTAACTATATTTCTTCAGTTTCTTGACTAGCTATGTTTCCTTTTAGCCTGCAAATAAATATTCCTCTACTCCCAACTCAGCTCATCTTGTTTCGTTCATAGGAACCCTTTTCTACTCTTTCCAGGCCATTTGAGCTCTCTAAGCCTACCTTTCCCCTATTTCTCTGCTAAATCTCTAAGCCCATCCTTACCCAGTTAACTCCTAAAACTCAAAGTTCTCACCCAGCACGCACTTTCCAGTTATCTTTTCCTTCTCCTCTTCTATAGCATTACCTCCTTACTCTTCACTCACTCTTCCCACAAAGTTTTCTTTTCCATTGTTTTATCAAAGGCTTGGTCTTTCTAACTTCAGCAGTCTCCTTTCAGTCAGTCCCATTATCTTATTTCAATGTAGCAAATAACATTTTTAAGCATTCTTTTCCTAAGCTTCTCTAATAGCTTTCCATGGCTCTCATTTTACAGTCCCTTCTCACATCTATGAGTTTTTCTTTTGCCCTCATTGTAGACCTTCTATTCTTACAACCTGTATTTCCTTTGGGGTACTCTCTACAATCATCTATATGCAAACACACATACACACAAACACACAAAACCTCTGACTAGTTCATATTCCTTTCAGCTCTAGGCCTTTATAAATTCTGCTTATAGAACATCTATATTAGTTATCTCAAAGAACATTTCTATTTCAAGTCACAAAAATCTAAATGACACTTACTACTTATTCTTCCCAAACAGATCCCTCTTCGGAATAGCACCTGGCCAGTTAGCCAAGAGATGAGACTTGAGGAACATAGTACACTCCATATTTCCCCTTAAACATCACAACCTGTAGCTAAATCCTGTCAAGCCTCTCCTTTGGTTTCTAGTATATTCAAACTCTATTTTTTCCCATCATATTTTAAGTTTTATTGCCTTCCGTCTTCTAAATTATCTTTGACACTACTTCAGACTAACATAAATCACACATTCTGACTCTATAGGATGAAATTATTTCTCAACATAGTAAACACAAACCAACTCAGTGGTTGCTACCTCTGTCCACATACTCATTCATAACCTAAAATTCAGGTCATATTGAACTACATGACAATTTAAATATTCCAGACTCGCAGGCAGCTTCTGTCTACAGTGCTTTCCCCTTCATTACAACGTTCTTCTTTTCCTGGTTGTGGATGAAATTAACCACTTCTTTCCATACACCTCACATGGAACTCTGGTAAAATACATTGTTCCATCATATTATATTAATATATCATTTGACTACATTCAGATTTTCTGATCTGGATTTAAACAGCAATTAGGCTATTTATTAGCTATGAAAACAGGTGCAAAATGAACCTCTGTGTGCTTATCTCATAAATGGAGATAAGAGGATAAATGGAGTACGTATTGTATAAGCAAAAGATCTAGTTCTGTACTTGGCAAGTGATAGGGTGTAGTGTGTGTGTGTGCACGCGCGCAGTACCACTACAATTCAACTTTGATACAAGGTATTTTAAAAGACCTTGAAAAAAATGGTTTTCTGGCGCTAGACAGCTACTATGCCTTTTAGGTTCTACAATGACAACTAGCTGTTTAAAAGGAGAGAAGAGCAGTCAGGGAAGAAAGCTAGCTTTGTAGGGTTCCAGGGTCTGTGGGGAGGTCCAACAACTGGGAGTCAAGGTTTAATTCCGTGGTACAACACTCTAGCCCCTTATCTACCAACATCCATCACCATTTTATCTACACTGTCCACCCAACAAATAGCTTACACTTCAAGACCGCCGGAGCATCGCAGACCCTGGTCTAGTTTAACTGTCTTAACTGTTGTTGAGTTCTCAGACCCCCTACTTTTGTGAATTCGCAGAACATGACCCCGGGAACAAGAGACCGCACCATCTCTGACTGACCCTGGGCGGCCTACAAAACGGTTGGCTGAACGAGTTTTAACAAAATCAAGTCACACAAGCTCCCTAGACAGCAACTTGATCGGTCGTCAAGGCCTACGCGGGGAATTCCTCCCGGCGAAGCCTGGCGAGAACTCCCCGACAGACCGCCGCCAGGTCCCAAAGCCCACGCCCACCCGCGTCGGTCAACCCAGGCCTCCCAACGCGGCCCGGGAACCACTCACAGGAAGTTCTCCATCGCTATGCGGACGATGGAGCCCTCCACGAAAGACCCGGATGACGGCAGCAGCGAAGACGGCGGGGTCGCGTTCTTCCTCTTGCTCGGGATCTCCGAAGAAAGGTCCGTCGACAGCGGCCTCTTGGAAACCAGGGGGTTGGGGGTTGTCGTCTTCCGGCTGGGAGCCGCCATCCTGGCTTCCACTACGTCCCGCGGCGGCTTCCGTTCCAGGCAAGTGGCTGCCCCCAGGAGCCACCGCTTCGCACTCCCGCGCGAACTGGATGACGCACCGGACGGCTCTTAGGAGCTCGCGACGCGCGTGCGCAGTCCCTCTGGTGACGTCAGTAGCCTGGTACCGTCATTCCCCGCCCCTCTCCTTCCCGCCAAGCGCAACTTTGCCGTTGAGTCGCTGGCACTCCGCTGGAAGGGAGGTTTTTGTTTGTTGTTGGTTGGGTTTTTTTTTTTTTTAATAAGCTTCAGAAGGATATGTTAGTTGCATTTAGTATTTGGGAATCCCCTTCAGACCTCGGTCGCGTTTGGAGGATGGCGCCTGACCTGGCAGGTGCCTCTTCTAATCCCTCTCTTCTGCCACTGCCCACCTGAGAAACCCCAGGGCAACTCCAGTCTTTGATTCTTCTAGGGTTTTCATCCCCTTTTCTTCCAAACAGGTTCTTACTTCCAGAGAATCAAAAAAAAATCTTTAAACCCCTTCTAGACTTAGCAAAAAAAGTCTCCCGCTATCCCAGTATTGGGGCTGCACTGCATGGATTCTCTTCACCACCTCTCTACCTCCAGACTTCTTAATTCCCTGGTCAAACTTCTTCTCCAAGTTTTCCAAGACTCCCTGGGCTAGAATGCATCGAGCCTGAAGTTATCAATCATTCATTATTGAGTGTCTTAATCTTGTAAGGGAAGAAGAGTCTTTGCAGAAAGAGCCTGCCGAGGTTGCATTTCTCTCTGATTCCCATCCTGGGAATCGGGAAAGGAACCAATAAACAAATAATTTCAGGTTGTAAGGAGTATACTCCGAAGAAAACAAAATAGAATGCACGTGCTTAACAGTCTGAAAGGATATGTCCTGGCCATCCTAGAGCACCATGCAGAGATAATCACAGACAGGAGAAGAAGGTTCATAAGGAGGTTTATTAGTGGGGCCATAGTTCCCACAGGAGAGGTAGCTACATGTCCTCTTCACCTTATCCAGGTGGCAGCTTCTCTCTCTGGGGGTAAAGGGGAAGTAGGTAGGTAGTGGGTAGGAGTGGCTTATTAGGTATGGGTGGATCTGGGGGCTAGTGGGAGGCGCTGAGGACCTGAGGCTAGGGAAATGCTAACACAGTCATAGAAGATGATGTTGGGGGTGGGGGGAGGAAGAGGGGGGAGGAGGGGGAAACGGAGGAGGGGGAGGAGAAGGGAGGAGGAGGGGGAGGGGGAGGGGGACGGGGAGGAGGAGGGTGCGGTGTTCACAAATGAGGAAAGGACACTGTACACTGTAGCTGCCCAGAGAAAATAAGGTTGCAGAGCAGAACTTTCTCCAACATGGCAGAATCAGAATTTTGTTTTTAAGTCACTGGGGGATGAGGGTGAGCCGTAGCTTTGTGGTAAAATACTTGCTTGTTATGTGCAGAGCTCTGTGTTCAATAAGAGAGGGAACTTAATATTCTTTTTTTTTTTTTTTTTTTTAAAGCTGGCATCAGTCCTGCAGCTTGAACTCAGGGCCTGGGCTCTCTGTCCCTGACCTGTTCTTGCTCAAGGTTAACACTCCACCACTGGAGCCACAGTTCCATTTCTGGCTTTTGGGGGATGGTTATGTGGAGATTCAAGTTTCATGGATGTATATGTGTGTGTGTGTGTGTGTGTGTGTGTGTGTGTGTGTGTGTGTACATATACATGTTCGATCAACAAAAGTTTCATTATTCCCTATACATTCAAACCTTTAATAAAATTTGTCACAGTGTAAGTGAGGACCTACAAACTGGAAAAATATATTTGCAATGCTAACAGCAAATAGAGGCATAGTATATGGAATATTGGAGATTTCCCAAGAATCAGTTTTTTTTTGTTTTGTTTTGTTTGTTTGTTTGTTTGTTTTTGGTCAGTCCTGCGGCTTGGACTCAGGGCCTGAGCACTGTCCCTGGCTTCTTTTTGCTCAAGGCTAGCACTTTGCCATTTGAGCCACAGCGCCACTTCTGGCCATTTTCTGTATATGTGGTGCTGGGGAATTGAACCCAGGGCCTCATGTATACGAGGCAAGCAATCTTGCCACTAGGCCATATCCCCAGCCCCAAGAATCAGTTTTAAAATAGACTCTATCTCATTATCTCAACATGAAAAGAAATGAAGTTCAATGTGTTTGTATTAAATGCTTAGGAAACTAGGAATAAGTCAGGTTGCTTAAGTGAATTAATGCAATCTATCAAAAACCTAGAGCATGCATTGTCATTAATGGAGAAACTTTCAACTTATACTCATTAAGATCAAAGGAAAGAGTTTATAATCTCTACTGTTGAAATACCTGGTAATGTGCCAAGGTGAGAAGAAAAGTCACTACAAAAATTAAAGATTCTTTACAGGTTTTTCTTTCCAGGTTCCTGCTTGCAACTCTGTATCCTTTGTTTTCCCCTCTTCAGCCTGTTTCATACAGGGAAGGCTAATTTCTGAAGCCAGCAAGATCTAGGCTTTCTTGCTTTGACTTTGAACAGCCATTAGGAAGCAGTGGCCAGAGACTGGAGCAAAGATTGTTTGGGAAGTGTTGGAATTTCTCCACTTATAGCCATAACCCCATCACATAACCTTACTCCCATGTCTGCACCTATTCCTGGGTTTGGTAACAGGTCCATAGACCCTTCAGGCCTACCTGTAGGCTGCATTTAACTACCTTGGGTGTAAATAAAGGGACAGGTATGGTATTACACACTTCTAATCCCAGTTACCTCAGGGACAAAAATAGAAGAATCTCCCATTTGTCTAAGGCCTTCCAGACAAAAGTAGTTCTTATCTGAAAAGCAAACCTAAAGAAAAAGCCTAGGAGTATAGCCCAAGAGGCAGAGTGTTTGCTGAGGAAGCATAAGTTTAATTCCCAAATTCAATCCCCAGTACCAACAAAAGCAAAGCAAAACAAAAAGATGTAAAGAAAGAAGGAAATATTTAGATCACTTAGGTGTCCTATTTAAATTCCCAATTAAGGGTTTAGGGTAGGGGATGGAGGTTCTCCCACCCTCATACTGTCTTTTGATTTTTAACTTGCTAAACTAATTTTCAGATGTTTGAACAGATTATTATTAATACCTTCTTCGTTAGATGTCTGATTTATTTACTCATGCTCATTACATTTTCTTTTCCTAGGTGAGAAACTTTCTACCCTCGAAAATTTTGATAATTGAAAGTATGGTAGACAGATTACTAGGAAAAAAATCATTTTAATTATGTGCATGCACGTAAGAGTCTCAAAATCTGAGACTCCAAGAATGGCCAGCTGATTGATGTTTATATAGACAAGACTCCTCTATATAAAAAGGAATAGATATTTGTGGCATAGTTAGAGAAGTAGAGGAAATGTTGGTGAGTAAAAGAATTATGCATTTAAAAAGTTGTTTAGAAAATAGAAATTGCCTTCAGAAGAACTGGTGAAGGCCTAGGAAAAAGTCTGTCTGAATGTAATCTCATTTAAAATTCAGTTCATTTTAAAGTATCTCATAATTTCTTAATGAGGTTTCTAAGTGTGGATTGACTTTTACTTATATTACTACAAATATATATATATATAATCGTGAATGTTTTTAAACAATAAAAAATTCTGAAAGAGAATCAAATATTTTCCCTTTTGAATATTACCTCCCTCCATTGTTTCTTTCTGAAATTCTTATGTTAATGTATTAGATAGTTTCTGATATTTTCTATTTCTTTATCCCTCTCTGCTGTAGTTGGTTTATTACTTTATCTTCTAGTTCACCAGTATTCTTCAGTTAGATGTATTCAGTTGCTTCCCACTGAATTTTGACTTTCTAAAAAAATTCTTTTATTTTAATTTATTTTTGGGGGGGGTGGGGGAACACAGAACTAAGCCTTGCATTTGGGGCCTGGGAACTATCCCATAGCTTTCTCTCTCAAGTCTGGAGCTCCACCATTTGACTTATACCTCCACTTCCATCTTTTTGCAGTTAACTGGTGATAACAATTTTAGTTACCTTCCTGCCTGGGCTAGTTTCAAACAGAAATCATCAGATCTGAGCCTTCTGAGGATTAAAGGTATCAGCCACTGCCACCTGGCTTGAATATTCTACTTTATATAGTTATATTTCTGTTTTGTGTTCTGAATTTTCAATTTCAGAGAGTCTATTTTTATATGCAGTTCTATGTGCTTCCTTGTAAAAATGTACCTGCTTTTAATTAGAGTATTGGCTTTTATATAATTTGGTGATTTGTTTTTCTTCTAATAATTTGGAAGTATTTATTTTAAATTATCTTCCAAAAATTCTTTATTATGACATCTTGGCTATTCCATTCTATTGTTTGTTGGCAACTGATTCTTGCTCTGTGTGGATTTATGACTAAACTTTGTGGATGATGTGAAAAAAACTATCTTTTCTATCAAAGTTTGTTGCTTATAAGTTTCTACTTTGTCTTGGTGGCTTGGCTCTTGTTGATTATTCTGTTACGGCATTATGAGCACATTTTGAAATGAAAAGAGAAACTGTTTGGGGGTAAGGAAGGATTTTTGAAAGGTAAAGTTTTGTCTTCACTTGTTCTCCCAAGATGGAATTAAGACATCTCCCAAGGCACATCTCAGATTGTTCAAGGAATAGCAGAGAGTGTGAGCATGTTTTTAGATTACTTTTGTACTGTTAATTTTATTTAAAAGTCTTTAATGGTCACCTTATATAAATACATAAGGTTTATTTAATACACTTATTTAATACATATTTAAATACATAAGGTATATTTAAACTTGCCAATCGTGAGCAGATTATGGTTTTTTTTTTTTTTAGCCAGTCCTAGGGCTTGAACTCAAGGCCTGAGTACTGTCCCTGGCTTCTCTTGCTCAAGGCAAGAGAGCCACAGTGCCACTTCCAGCTTTTTCTATATATGTGGTGCTGAGGAATTGAACCAAGGGCTTCATGTATACGAGGCAAGCACTTGACCACTAGGCCATATTCCCAGCCCTCGTGAGCAGATTATGAACCTAAGCTTGACCAGTGCTAGCAGAGGGGCTAGGGCCTGCTGTGTTAGGGATCTATAGGACAGCAGCCTGCCTGCTTTATGTGCTTGCTTGCCAGATTTTTTTGCTGCAGTAAATTTTGTCTTTCTGGAACAATTCTTTGTTTTTGTGTTCATTGTTTTGACTCCAGTGGTTCTTGAAGAGTATATTTATAACAATGATGAATCCTTTTTTTTTCTTACAAGTCTTTCTTTAGAGCACTTTTATATGTAGCAGCTGAGGTGGAGTGCATGGTCCTTTAAAGAAGGTATGCTGTGTTTTGTTTTGTTTTAACTGTATTGTTTTTTGTCTTTTTTAGTACTAGGGATTGAACCCAGGATGTTGTACTTGCTAGGTAAGCACTTTGCCACTGAGCTACATCCCAGCCCAAGGTATGCCATGTTAAACAGGTTTCCTAACAGGATAACTATCCAGGGGTATATTTGCAAGTTCAATATTAAGCTTCGGATGCTTAGCAGCACAAAGTATGCTTAGCATGTTCAACACACTCAATTCAGTGTCTAGCACCAAATAACCATCCCCACCACCATATATATATAATATTATATGTATTTATAAATATATATGTATATGTACATATATTTGAGCTTATAGGTTCTTAGGCCAGAAATCCAGGACAGTTTTGTGCTTCAAGCTTGTATTATCAGGAATCTTCAAGGAGGAACTCCTACGCCCACTCTACAGTTCAAATGGAGAAAAGTAAGCAGGCATCTCCTTGTACTGGAGATCACACAATCTTTATTCCCCCTATCATCTGGTGAAACATAGCTGTTCAAGAGTTTTGGCATTATTGGAAGGGAGGGCTCAGTCCTATCCTCTTTGTGTTTTGCAGGCTCTTTTCAGATCCCTTGTGTGCAAAAGAACCTAAGCCCTTAGATTACCAAGTTTGGCAACCCCAATTCCATGTAACTATTGTGCTAGTTCATGTTCTTGAATCTCTGCTTTTCAGTTACGTTTTGGTGTTACAAAGATGGCTGGATACTACATTTTCTTTCTTACCAATAGAGCTATTCATTTACAATAAATTTATTATATTTCACCAAGCATTTTACATTTTTTGCTGTATGGGTGCTCATATACATAGGGGAGCATAGAGGTTTCACATTATGCATTCTACCATATGGGTACTTTTACATCTTAAGTATATATTTCTTCCCAGATCTTGTGTGTGTGTGTGTGTGTGTGTGAATGTACACTCTTGGGTGTGCATGCATGTGTGTGTGTGCCACTATTGGGACTGGAACTCAGGATCTGGGTGCTGGCCTTTAACACTCAACTTTTTTTGCTCAGGACTGGCACTCTACTACTTAAGCCACAGCTCCACTTCCAGTGTTTTGTTGGCTAGCTGGAAATAAGTCTTATGGATTTTCCTGCCCAGTCAGGCTTTGAACTGCAGTTCTCAAATTTCAACTTCCTGAGGAGCTATGATTATAGATGTGAGCCATTGGCACCCAGATACACACACACACACACACACACACACACACACACACACACACACACACGTGCCAGTCCTGGAGCTTGAACTCAGAGCATGAGTGCTGTCCCTAAGCATTTTTGTTCAGGACTGGCCCTTTACCACTTGAGCCACAGCTCCACTTCCAGCTTCTTTTTGGTGATTAACTGAAGATAAGAATATCCACTGGCTTTGAACGGTGATCCTCAGATGTCAGCCTCCTAAATAGCCAGGATTAGAGGTGTGAGCCACCAGCACCTGGCTGAACAAGCAATCTGTTTGTATGGTTTCCATAGGTATACCTGGGGAAGTCATCTTCAATGTTTTTTGCCATATGCTCGATTTCACCTTCACCTTTCTTTGCCATATTCTTGTTAGCATATATTTACTATACAAAAAACAAGGTTCTACCGTGACATTTTCATATATATATATATATATATATATATATATATATATATATATACAATGTACTACCTTTATAACTCACCTCTCTTTCACCTTCTCTTCCCCCCATCTTGTAGCCCTCCCTCAAAGAGTCCTCCTTCTAATTGCATGTGTTTAAAAATGTTTAGCTTCTGTTGTCATATTTTCAAGCAATATTTTTGTGACATTTAGTCTGGGTTAGAGTATGCAGCTGGTCACTGTGCAGCTTGATGGTTTATGGAATGTAGAGGATGGGATTACCTAGGGAGAAAAAAAATGTCCCAGTAAGTATATGAAAAGGACCAATAAAATTATAAAGGACCAAAGAGAGACTTTTATATTCCTTGTGATTTTTAATCAAGGTGTATGTTTATATTGAACTAAACATTTTTAACCAAACATTTATTTAATCCAGATTAATTTCAGAAGCATAGCAGGCAGTGAGGAAATGAAAGTGAATGACTATTCTAGAAAAGATGGATCTATCAACAAGAAGGTCAATTTAGTATGATAATAATTTTTGCCATGGGTATGGTTACAATTCAGAACTATTAAAAAGCGACTGCTATATGAAGAACAAAGGGGAAGATATTGATTAACCAATGGTTACAATCTCTTATACTAGGAGTAATAAAGAAAACGTTGGTAAAATGACAAGATCTACAGCGGCTTTATCCTTAAGATGGCACTATAAACTCACAATTCCCTTGTAGCAAAAATTCATAAAAATAGCTGTGATTTATCCAAAATTTCACAGACACTGTATAATATAAAATAAAATGGCTTTTTTTATGTTGGAGACCATCCTAAGTTCTTGTGCTTATTATTACTAAGGCATAGAAGTTAAATGACTGCTTATTCTCAATCACATAGTTTGTAAGTGGTAAAGATGTAGAGTATGAATTCAGAAATGGTATATTTATGCTGTGTACTATATTATATCTTCCTTCCTTCCTTTTTTCCTTGCTTTCTTTATTCCTTCTTTCGTGTGTGTGTGTGTGTGTGTGTGTGTGTGTGTGTGTGTGTTTTAAAAAGTATAGATTAGGCTGCTCTTGTACTCATTATATAGCCCAGGCTAGTCACCGGCCTTGACCTCTCAAGTGCTAGGATTTCAGATATGCCAGTATACCTGGCTTTTTCATCCATTTTAGAATCCTCAACTGTGAAAATTCATTCTTTCCCAGTTCTGGTTAAATTGTATGATGAAACATGTCCCTTACCTGGAAATGAGAAATCAGTGAGCTCAGATATTATCCTTCCCCGCTGAGAAGGAGGAACACTATATAAGGCAGGCAGGGTGTGTGGGGTGGGGGTGGCATATGCTTTTGTTATTGTCTTCCTCAGACTGGCCAGGAGATTGCCCCATCTTTCCAAGGCAGATGCTCCTCCTTAACCCTTCCAGGTTAGAAGCGTCTCCTAATCCCTCCCGTAGATCCTTGAGCCTATGACCATACTGTATGTAGCACTATGCACTGTGTTGGTGGTTAATATCTGTAGTTTCTTCATTAATCTGTGAGCATCTTTGTAACCTCCATGCTTGATAAAATGCAAGAAACAGACTTCTCAAGAAATCTTTGTTTTATCTTTTCTGTTTCCATCTTAAGGCAAACCCTGTATCAGATATCATCTTTAGTACCTTTGTCTCAGAAGACACTATCCTCAGTCTATTTTCTCTCCTTTCTATACATAATCTCCAGCTCAGATGGTAAAGTACAGAAGAAAAGATCTGTGAGAAAGCAGTTTTCATCTGAAGCACATGGGATTAAAATGGTTAACCAATACCTATTAATGTGCATGCTCTCCCATCAAGCATTTCTAAGCCAGAAAAAACTATACTGTGCTTACCATCCAACTACATTTTCATCCAGATCAAATAAATACTAACCTTAAAAGGGAAGCAAAGCATCCAACTATTAAATCCTACAGCAGAGACACAATTGAATTAAGGTACATTCATCGGCTCACTTTGTGTCTCCTCTCTTCTATGAACAGCAGGTTGTTTCTTGGCAACAGCTGGTGATGAATATGAGTATATCTTTCTCCTCTAAGTCAGAAAATGTTCAGTGCTCTACTCTACACCTCCCCTCTGAATTGCCAGAGCTGGTGATCCAAGTTATTTTGATAGCCAGTAAATCCATCCGACAGAAGGAAACTTGGAGCCTTTTGGTAGATTGTAAATCCATATTGGGGACAGAGTTTGGAGAGAGAGAGAGAGAGAGAGAGAGAGAGAGAGAGAGAGAGAGAGAGAGAGAGAGAGAGAGAGAGAGAGAGGGAGAGTTTGCATGTACTGGGGGGCTTGAATGCAGGGCCTGGGAATTCTCCCTTAGCTTTTTTGCTCCAGGATGGTTCTATACCATTTGAGCAACACCTCCATTTCTAGCCTTTTGTCTGCCTGGGATGGCTTTGTGCTGAGATCTTTAGATTTTAGTCTCCTAAGTAGTTAGTATTATAATGTGAGCCACCAGCACAGTTTGGGGAAAATACAAGATTGTTTATGTGAAATGAAACACTACTTTTAATATCAAAGGTTTTTTTCACTTGTTGGGAAGATGACCTACCACAAGCCACACTTCAGTCCTTTTCGCTCTGGTTGTTTCTGAGATAGGCTATTTCCCCCTCAAAGCCAGCTTATATTAGAATCCTCCTGTATGTTTCTTGCTATAGCAGGGATAACACGCAAGCCCCATCATATCAGCTTTTCCTTTGAGATGGAATCTTGTAAACTTTTTCCTAGATTGGTCTGGAACTTTCTGAGCTCAGCCTCTTGCATAGCTGGGATGACAAATTTGCACTACCATGCCCAGCTAAAACACTTTAAAAATTATTTTTATCAATACATAAAGTGCCAATGTCTCTAATAAGAATTAATAAGGCATTTCATTGTGGAATAATGGAGATTCCAATGAGAAACTACAATTATATAATTAAGATATTTTGGTCAGGTGCCAGTGGTTCATATGCCAGGCACCAGTGGCTCAAGTCTGTAATCCTAGCTACTCAGGAGTCTAAGACCTGAGGATTGCAGTTCAAAGCTGGCGTAGGCAGAAAAGTCCATTAGACTCATCTCCAATAAACTACCAAAACAAGCTGAAAGTGGAGCTGTGGCTCACGTGGTAGAGCAATAACCTTAAGCAAAAAGAAATTCAGGGACAGTGCCCCGGCCCTGAGTTCAAGCCCTCCTCACCCCCCCCAGGATTGGCACACACATATGTGCATGCACACAGACACGCATACACATATGTGCATGCACACAGACATGCACACACACAGATTTTCTGATAAAATCAAGTTATAAAGAAATGAGTTAATTGCTAGTAAAAAAATTTTTCAATTCATTTTTTATTAAGTCATTTTATATTTTCACACAAACACACACATACACATATACATAATTCTCTAGATGAGTAAATAAAAAGCAGTAGTTTAGCATATATGATTGTAGTCATGCTACTCAAAACTTTACACAAACAAGTGTCATAAGGATCAGTCAAATGGTTTATAAAAATTGTTGGGTGTGTGTACATAAACATTTTCAAGCCTGCCTTATAAAATAAGAGTGCAATTTCAATCCATGTGCTCAGTGACTTTTGAAGGTAGTTCAAAGGGGAAAAAACGGTAGCATTTTCTTGTACCACACATTAATTAATACTGACTTACTCTAGGACTTTATGAAAGCTCCTTTGTGATCATATATGGTATAAATATTAAAAATTAATCCTCTTTCTATGAATAAAACATAGAGAATAATATTTGATTTTTTCCAGAATCACTTATTACCATGAAATACTGCATTCATTCTGAACATATCCCCAGTAACACATTATTTATTTTAAAAATATTTATGATATTTGGAATTCAATAGGAAACCCACAAGATCTATTCTTTTTCTGTACATTCACTGAATGCAGATTTAAGAGCACACTCATTCTGACTGCGCCCTTTATTTGTATTTTTAATGGCTACAACTTAGCACATTTGTATTTTAACTACTACCAAAATTAAGATGAATAATCTAGGCAAAACAAGTAGCCTGAACTTCTAGAAACAGTTGTCAAATGCAAGAAATAAAAAGCCCTGAGTCAGAATTTTTTGCAAAAGAAATGAAAAAGGGGTGCTTTAAAGTCATTTCATAACTTATGAAATGGTTAAAACTGTCCAGTATTCCTTTGCTTAGTTTTCATTGTGACTGAAGAGAGGTACTTCTGTCTAGTTAATCCAACTCAGATCATTGTTTAATATTCAATTTGATTTAAATCTTCAGAATATCCTGATGACTGTTGAGGTGTATCTTCCATTTCTGTTAGAAAAGACAAATTGACAATAATCACTTGTTTAATTTTATTGTAGGAAAAGACTTAATTTTAATTGCCACTTGAGTCTGTATTATATATTATAAAAATCCTTTTTTTTTTTTTTTTTTTGGCCCGTCCTGGTACTTGGACTCAGGGCCTGAGCACCTTCCCTGGCTTCTTCCCGCTCAAGGCTAGCACTCTGCCACCTGAGCCACAGCGCCCCTTCTGGCCGGTTTCCATATATGTGGTGCTGGGGAATTGAACCGAGAGCTTCATGTGTAGGAGGCAAGCACTCTTGCTACTAGGCCATATTCCCAGCCCTATAAAATTCTTTTAATTTAGTTGAGACAAGTTTTCACAGTATAGTCCAGGATGGCCTCAACTGTACTATTTAGCCTAAGCCGGCTTTGAAGTCATGATTTTCCTGCCTCAGCCTCCTAAGCGCTGGGACTACAGATATGCGCCACATTCCCAGGTCTACTAAATATATTTTTTAAAGCAAACATATACAATTTACCTGCACAAGGTCCTGCCTGAAATTTAATATCATCAATGGCAATATCACTTCTTATTGAAATTCCTCTGATGGCTTCAAAAATTATCTGAAAAATAATAAAGCTTAAATTATAAAATACAGTCACCCTTGTAAAGCAATTCAGGCTTTGGCAGTATAAAGCTTAGACAGTTCTTTGGGACCCCATTTAAGGAAAAGGATACAAAATTACAAATGTAAATATTAAAGATAATATTTATTTGAAATATAAGAAAATTTACAATAAAAATTACTACAGCTTTGGACATTTAGGTCTTTTTTTCTTTTTTTTTTTTTTTGATATCTCTTTAAATAATTCCTTAGAAATTCTTACCTAGAAAGAGTTTCTGGTGGTGACCTGGTTTTCCCTCTCTACTTTTCTATTTTTCCAGCATCTCCCATTGCCTACAGGGCAGCCTGAGAGAACTTAGGCTCTGATTTCTTTAAGCTCTTTATAGATCTACCATTGATACTAGGTGGAAGAAATTAATATGCCTGATAATACTTCTATATGAACCAAAAAGCATAATAACTAAATTTAACCAGAAGATAATGGCTCATTTGTTGTGTTAAATATCCTAACATCAAAGCAGAGCCCCAAGAAATGAGGAAATCAGTTTCATGCTTTAGAGTATGAGAAAACAATAATAAAGCAAGTATTTTTATTTTAGGAAAAACAGATTCCCAGCTCCAGGGCTAGTGCAATAGTAGTTAATAAAATGATGAATCCTCCAGAAAACTTGTGAGTAATAAACTGTCCAGAGTATGTATTTGCCTTACTCATATCTTGAGCAAATGACTCCTTACTGGACTGGCTTATGACTTAAATTAAATAAAAAAGAAAGCCCTTAAACCAATTTCATTTAAGTGTCTCAGAATTAAGAATATAAATGGACTAATTTAATAAGTTTGGGAAGTTATCTGGAAATCAATGACTCATTTTAATGACATGGCAAAATAAAGTTAACAAAAATTCTAAAGGTCTAACCTAAAATGGCTATGTTTAGGTGTCAACTGTCTAGGGTAAGGGGTCCCTTGATAGCTGATTAAACATTATTCCTGAGTGTCTGTGGGGCTTTTCCTGAGAGAGATTTGCATTTGAATCAGGATAGTAAATATGAAATATGTGTGGGCACATCTAATCTGTTGGAGCCCAGTTAGAACAAAGAGGCAAAGGCAAACTAAATTCACTTTCCCTTCTGGAATTGGGATCCTCACCAACCATCTCCTTTTGGACACCTGAATTCCAAGCTCTGAGGCTTTCAGAATTACCCCAGTGGCCTTTTCCAGGATTTTTGGCCTTTGGCCTCAAACTAAAAGTTATTTCCTCTAGTTTTCAGGTCTAAAAACTTAGACTGAACTGTGCTATTGACTTTCCTGTTTCTCCCAATTGTGGATGGCCTGTCATAGAAATTGTCAGCCTCTGTAATTGGGTGAACCAATTCCTATAATGAATTCCTTCTTATCCATCGATCTACCTATCAACCCATTCATTCATCTATCCATTCACCCAAACTTCTCATTCCCTGGAGGGTTCTGATGAATACACAGCCATAAATAAGAATCCCAATAAATGTCATGGAAATACCCTACCACATCTAGATAGAAGGACCTACAAGTGGGCTGGGAATATGGCCTACTTGGCAAGAGTGTTTGCCTTGTATACATGAAGCCCTGGGTTCGATTCCTCCGCACCACATATATAGAAAAGGCCAGAAGTGGTAGAGTGCTAGCCTTGAGCAGAAAGAAGCTCAGGCCCTGAGTCCAAGCCCCAGGACTGGCAAAAAAAAGGACCTACAAGTGCAGCTAACAAACATTTGGTATTCTGAACAACAAAAATCGTTATTTTTTACATCAGTGCATAGTGAAATAGACAAATTCTGATGTAATTCATTTAACATCATTTATGATTTGACCAAATACTTGATTTCATACAACCTTCTCCTTTCAATTTCTTTAATGTTTTAGTGATAGTTTCCTTGGGTGCGTGTGCGTGCACATGCGTGTGTGTGTGCATGCGTGTGCATATGTATGTATGTACTAGTGTTTGAAATCAGGATCTTGTGCTTGCTGTGCAGGTGCTCTATTGCTGGGCCATTCTTCTTTTGCACTGGTTATTTTCAGATAGATTCCTGCTTTTTGTCTACGTGTGTACTAGACTGATATTCCTCTATTTTAGTTTCCTGTGGTGGCAGGGATACAGGTGCATGCCACTATTCCCAGCTCCTTCCATCCAGATTGAACCTTGTGAACTTTTTTTGCCTAGACTAGAAAAAAATAAACCCCATAGTATTCTTGATCTCACCTTCCAAGCATAGCTAGAATGATAGGTGATCATTATTATATGTAGCTATTGGTTGAGAAAGGGTATTGTGAACTTTTTGGCTAGGCTTGTCTTCGATCCTGAGCACCACAATTTCAGCCTCCTGAGTAGCTACAGGTATGAGTAAAAATCAGTGCAGAATGTCGAATGAGGGAGTGGCATCCAATCTCATCAAGTTCAGTAATGCCTAATAGTTATATATGTATGTACTCTCTCTCTCTCTCTCTCTCTCTCTCTCTCTCTCTCTCTCTCTCTCTATATATATATATATATATATATTTGGTGTTAATAGAGTTTGAACTCAAGACCTTGTGCTTGCTACCACTTGAGCCATACCCTGTGATCTATTAGTAAATAATTGTGTAATCATTTAATTTGTAATTAAATTTAAGGGTTTTAGGGGCCTGAGAATGTGGCTTAACAGTAGAGTGCTTGCCTAGCATGCATGAAGCCCTGGGTTTGATTCCTCAGAACCACATAAACAGAAAAAGCAGGAAGTGGGGCTGTGGATCAAGTTTTAGAATGCTAGTCTTGAGCACAAGGAAGACAGGCAAAGTGCTCAGGCCCTGAGTCCCTGAGTTCAAGCTTCAGGACTGACAAAATAAAATTAAGGTTTTTTTTTTTTTTTTTGTATGCCAATCTTGGAGCTTGAACTCCAGGCCTGAGCACTGTCCCTGAGCTTCTTTGCTCAAGACTTGCACTCTAAAACTTGACCCACAGTTTTATCATTAGCTTTTCTGGTGGTTAATTGGAGGCCAGAGTCTCACTGGATTTCCTGTCCAAGCTAGCTTTGACTTGCAATCCTCAGATCTCAGCCTTCTGAATAGGTAGGATTACAGGTGTGAGCCACTAGTGCTCAGCCAAATATTACTTTTTGAAATGGCTACAAACTCTTTTGTAGCCATTCAGGACATAAATAATTTTAAATTGCTTGGCTCTAGCTACTTAATAAATGGAACTGTTAGGTATGGCTTTGGTGCTAGGAAAATATTATCAACAAATAAACTATCCATGACCAAAGAATTTGGAAACCTTAGTTTGAGCTCATTACCCAGCATATAGAAACTCCGAGTAAGTGTAAGGTAAAATAAATAGCAATATGAGTGCTGTACATATTTCAATGAACCAAGAGTTTGACTCTTTCAATTATACAAACAAATCTAAGAAACCAAAGGGGAAAACAACTGAAAGCAAAAGAGAAAAATTAATCAGGAAATCTAAAGGGAATAGAAAGATTTTGTGGTTTTGATCAGTAGTGAGCCAGATTCTGTTTAGCACCTTAATAAGTCCCTCAGGAAGAATATGATTAAAATCTTCCTATTTGATGACTTTCTTCCTCAAGCATAATCCGATGATCAAAATGTCTTCAGAAGTCCACTCACATACTTTCACTTTCTTCACAGAGGTCTGTCTACACCAAAAACAATCTATGCCTGCCCACTCTCATTGACAATGTATGTACTTCCCAAGCTCCATTCTCTCCTGTGAACTCTCACCTCACAGCTAATGGAACACGTACTTGCACATCTACATGGCACATCCATTTGGTTTTGGTTTTGATGGTGAAGACATCTATTAATTGCCCTCCTGCTCAAAAGGTCCTTACTCATTCAAAACTGCTCTGTCTAATGTTCCTCATCTCCATAATGGATAAATCAATTCATCGTGGCAGCTGCTTAGGCCTAAAACTTTAGCATCACCTTGACTCTTCCCTTATTTCAAACTCCACAGTATATACCTAAGAAGTCTTCTGAGCTGCTGATGACAGCTCTTGGCTACTACCTTGTCCAAGTCACTATTCCTCATAGTAGGACTGATACAATAAACCTTAAGTCCCCTTTTACCACTAGAATATATTTCCCACATAGTAGCTGGAGTGGTTATTTAAAAGTCTAAATCAAATCACAATACTTTGAAGCTATTTTATTTTTGAATATTATTTTTGAAGCTTATTATTTTTGAATAAGTTGAATAAATTTCAAACTCTTTAGCATGCTCTCTAAAGTCTTTCATGATTTTTTTTTGCTTTATCACCTGGTTAACTCAATCTTCTCTTCTTCCTTAATTTAATATTATTTTTAATGAACAATCACAGCTCTATACCTTAAACAGGGTAAATGTAATGTTTGAGTATACGAATACAATGTAGAATGAATATTCAAGTGATTAGGATAGCTATTGCCTTGTTTATCATTTTTGTAGTGAGACATTGAAATTAATTCTCTTAGTTATTTTATTTTTGTTGTCACTGCTGGGGCTTGAACTCAGGGCCTGGGCTCTGTCCCTCACCTTTGTTGCTCAAGGCTAGCACACTACCATCTGAGCCACAGTTCAACTTCCAGCTTTTTTGGCACTTACTTGGTCAATTCTACATTCTTTCACTTATCCGCCACCTCCAGCCTTAGGTAACTTTCGTTCTACTCTCTGTTTCTATGACTTCAATTTGACTTATTCATATTGTAATACTATATATTTTTGGCCTACATTTTTATCTCTCCCCTAGAATATGAATTCAAGAAAATTAAGAATTTTAGGTCATATTTATTACAGAATCATTAGATTTACCATAGCAAGAGGTCAAGAAGTTCATTAAAATGAGATATTTTTGCCTTAAACTCCAGGAATTCAGTCTGGATAATTGTTGTAGCTGTTGGTAATACTGATTCTTCCATTGTGATATGAATTAGAGATCAGAAAATAGTGGGAAGGAATGTAATTTTTTTCCCAGATCATAGGGCTTGAACTCTGGGCCTGGGCACTTTCCCTGGGCTCCTTTTGCTCAAGGCTAGCACTCTACCACTTGAGCCATAGCACCACTTCTGGCTTTTTTTCTGTGATTAATTGAAGATAGGAGTCTCATGAACTATCCTGCCTGGGCTGGCTTCAAACTACAATCCTCAGATCTTAGCCTCCTGAGTAGCTAGGATTACAGGTGTGAGCCACTAGTGCCCAGCACAAGGAGTATATCTTTTACTCTCTATATATAATTTGGGATATTCGATTTTTACATACGTAACTTCAACTGATCTTCTCTCTAGCCTGTGCTGTCAGCATGGCAGACATTATTTCCTTTTTTGAAAATATATAAACAATCTCAGAATCACCAAGTGCTCACAACGTTAAAGGAATAAGGATGTTGTGGAACCTGTATGGTAGAAGGCAGTGTAGAAGAGTGACATAAACTTCAGTCTGGGTGTGACTTCTTACTCAGCTCCTACTAGGTAAACATGCACTTTTCTTCATGTGTAGAATAGAGCTTCAAGATTAACTGAAAGTACCTATGTACAGCTCTTTACATTATAAAATACTTGGCACATAGAAAATTACTTATCTCACATACATGAATGTGTGTGCATTTTATTTGACACTAGGATGTTTTGGGACAACTGGCTCATGTATTTTATGCTAAGCCAGGGGGACCAAGTCTATTTTTCTTTCTATGAACTGAAAATCTCAAGGGTTGTTCCACACCTCTTGAACCTGAAACACCCCCTAAATGCCACCTATATCCTCTATACTCTATAAAATTAAAAAATCATTTCCAGTGACCACCTACTCGTATAAGTCTAGTATGCTGAAATCCTTGTGTCTGATTCCCAGAGCTTAGACACTGGGAAGTTCCCTGTTCCTCAGAACTCAATTTTTAGAGCACTTGTACATCAGCATCACTTAAAAGTTCTAAAAATGATCATTGCTGATTGGGAGTGTAGCTCAGCAGTAGACCACTTACCTGAGTTTAATCCCCAAAACTAAGTAAATAAATAAATATTAAGGCAGAGACCCTGTTCAAAGAGTAGTCGATTCATTTAGTCTGGCACAGAGAAGCTCTTTCTCTAACATGCATCAGATGGAGGGCTTACTAAAACCGATTTCTAGAGCCTCAGAAGTCCCCCCTGCCTTTGATTTTCCAACTCAGTTCTTCTGATGCCTTGGCATCTGAATCTCAGATGATTTTGAATTGATGCTATGGATACCTAGTCCACACACTGAAAATCACTTGATGAGGGTAGAAGTATATGTGTTGTAATAGCCTAACAAAACTGATCCATCACCTCTGAATGATGACCAATTACTTTTGCAGGATAACAGTACTGGTGTTGGAACTCACAAGGCAGGTACTCTACCACTTACACCACATCACCAGACCTCATTTACATTATGAAGTTCCTGAGCAATCCACATTCCTTCTGTAACTGACATTATATCAAAGTTATTCATGGTGCTGTCCTATTTTTTTTTTGTTTGTTCCAGTCTTAGAGCTTGAATTCAGGGCCAGGCTGCTGTCCCTGAGCTTCTTTTGCTCAAGGCTAGCACCCCTTTTGAATTTTTGGTAGTAATTGGAGATAAAAGTCTCATAGACTTTCCTTCCCAGGCTAGCTTAGAACTATGATCTTTAAAATCTCTGACTACTGAGTAGCTAGGATTGCAGACATGAGCCATCAGTGCCCAACTGTTTTTTTTGTTTGTTTGTTTTTTTCCTGCCAGTCCTGGGCTTTGGACTCAGGGCCTGAGCACTGTCCCTGGCTTCTTTTTGCTCAAGGCTAGCACTCTGTCACTTGAGCCACAGCGCCACTTCTGGCCATTTTGTGTATATGTGGTGCTGGGGACTTGAACCCAGGGCTTCATGCATACAAGACAAGCACTCTTGCCACTAGGCCATATTCCCAGTTCAACTTTTTTTTAAACTACATTTCTAGACAGTTTTCCACACTGGGCTAAGGAACACTTTCTGATAAGGGCCCATTTTCCCCCTGTCACTTGTTCTTTAGTCATGCTGCATCTTGGAGGGCACTGTAGCCCAGCCACCTGAGCTGCAATTCCTTTCTGTTTAGTTTTGGTTGCGGGGTGGTACAGAAATAAAGCCCTCATATTGTGTATGTCTTCTTCTGGAAAGAATGGAACTTACCTGGGCAACCAGTGGTTCAAACTAGAGTGTTGGTTTAGAGTGTTGGTTTAGGATATTTATTAGGATGAGGAGAAAGCTGGGATTTTAGTTGGAGGTCATGCTCCACAATTCTCCTCTGAGCTTCCTGGATCTTTGGCTTAGGGTAGGAGGATGGAGTCAGAAGCAACTGCTGCTCTGTGGGCTAGAGTGGCTGCTCTGTCCCACCTCCTGAAATGATGCAAATAATCTAGGACAACACATGACAGGACATCAGGGGTGACCCAGAACTTGGAAACAGGAACTCATTTTCTTCAATAGAGGTGTAACAAAACGCAACTTAGCCTGGACCACAAACAATCTTAAATAGAGGCTTAAAATGAAAGGCCTAAGTGCTGGCCACTTGTGGATCAAGCCTGTACTCAGGAGGCTGAGATCTGATCACAGTTCAGAGGCAGCCTGAACGGGCAAGCCCATGAGACACTTATTTCCAATTAGCCACCAAAAAGCCAGAACAGAGCTATGGCTCAAGTGGTAGAGCACCAATCTTGAGTGAAATAGCAAAGGAACAGCACCCATGCCCCAAGTTCATGACCCAGCACTGGAGAAAAAAAGAAGAAAGGAAGAAGAAAGTCCTCATATCCTAACATGCATATGGGAAATGATGGGTGAGAGATCCAGCTGCAACAACTAATTAGGCGATACTATATTTAGAAGAAAGGGAGACTTCAATTTGAAGTTTTGCAGGACACATGGAAATACACTTAACATTCCTAACATACTATGACAAAAATAGATCCACTTTCATCACTGAATCACTCAGAAATCACTTTATGCATACATTTCCAAAGCTTTCTCTTGCAGTTTAACTTCCCATCCACTGCTTAGATGAGTCCACATGGAGGCGAATAATGTTTACTTTTAAACTAATCCAGCCTTTATCCATGACCCTGGAAAGGGACCACAAATTCTCTTTGATAGCAAGAAAAGGAAGAACAGTAGAACTTAGAGGAATGCCACTCTCTCCCCTTCAGCCTGAGTCTTATTTCTTTTTGCTTACCTGGTGTTGCCTTGTACAGCTGTATTCAACCAGTGCTCGGAGCCAGGAAATGCTCTGCTCCCCTCTTCTCCTCCATAGGAGAGATGCATCCCTGTCTTCTTCCTTTTTCAAATACACACTCAGCAGGCCAGTCCCTGCTCCATACATGTGGTAGAAGAAAGTCAAGCAGTGTTTTCCGGGGACCCCTCGCAGAGGCCTGGATGAGAGTTGGGCCTTTTGTCCATACACCATGCGAGAGGCTTCAATGTACATGTAGTAACCTTAAGAGGAATGCAAAGTGGGTACATTTAAAAAGATCACAAGTCATATGGTCTTCTGTGATAGCTTTCCTGAAAATGTGGGTGACTTTTCTGTGGTGTGCTTTATAATTCTGCTGAGTATTTATGATTCAAGGAAAAGAGAAATGCTAAAAGAATGAAAACCCAAAAAGGACTTTTAATGTAATGACTTATCATTCAGTTTAATAGGCCAGAGGAAATTAACATGCCAGCATTATGTCACTGAGTGGGTGATTAGGACATCAGAACATATCTCACAAATTCATGAACAATATCGTGAAGCTTGTAAATGTTTGTGTACCCTAAATTTATGTGTTGAAATGCCAATTCCCAAAGTGAACATATTAGGAGGAGGGGTAGAGAGGTGATACGGTCATGAGGGTAATGCCCCCATACATAGTGTCCTTATAAGGCTCCCAGAGGCTCCCCCATCTCCTCTGCCCTAAGAGGTAGCCTGAGACAATGATTGTCTATGAGGAAGAGACCACTATATCTGCTCTTCACACCAAATCTGCTTGTGCCTGGATCTTGGACTTCCTAGCTTCCTATGAGCAATATGTTTATGTTCTTTATAATCTTCCCAGCCTATGATATTTTGTTAGAGTAGCACAAACAAACTAGGACACAGCCTCACTCTAAAGTCTATTCCAGCCTTTGTTGTTGCTCACACTCCAAGTGGTAGTCACACATCCCACTCTCCCTTTCCTCCCTCCCTCCCCATATCCAAGCTATCAGGAATTCCTGGTGGATCTACCTTTAAAACACAACCAGAATCCAATCCATTTCTCCTTGCCTCTAGTGTACTTCCCTGGTCCTGGCTTCTATAATTCCTCACTTGGACTCATACAACAGGTATTGTTTGTTCTTCCCATTGAACTGTGGCTACTGGGTTGGGATTAGATTGTAGGGAGTCTGATGCCATCCTATGTGTAATTAGTAGCACTATGAATGGAAACAAAAATAATTTGTAAGGTATCAAGAAAAATATCTGATGAAAAAAAGTGATATTTCACCTAGGCTTGGAGCTCTCAAAAGGCTCACATGAACCTTAGATAACATACCTAGGCTATAGTTGAAGCTCTAAAAGTAGGGGTGGGAAGTGCAGGGAGGGGGGCATCTCCTCTAAAAGATGCTCTTGCTCAGGAACCAGAAAGTGGAGACTATTCAGGCCTGAAACACGTTTTTTCCCGAATGAGGAGGAAGCAGTGGGTCTGTCATAAGTGACAGGTGATGTGAGAAGTTTCTTTTGTTTAGTGATGATTGTGATGTACTCCCAATGATAACAATGAGTCCTGGGTCATTCTGAGGTCTCAGAATCCAAAAGAACTCTTCATCACCCCAGGATCATTGGATAGAACTCTTTCCTCCATGGATACAAGGCACTAATTCATTTAGCCTTGAAAGGTAAAAGAATTACTCTGTGCCAGGTTCTTCCAGGGAGGAGAGGCTCTAACTAAATAAGGATGGCCACACAGCTTCCTCCACTGTTCCACTGTTTCTGTGCTTTGGACCACACACAGCTTCCACAGATCCCTGCAGTCTAGTGTGCTTTCAGTTCATGCATCTCTGAGTCTCAGGTGTCAGAGAAAAGCTATTGGCTAAGGTTTCTGGTTCCAGAGATCTTTGTGTTTACTATAACATATGAAAGGAAATCTATGCTGCTTGGTCTGTAATAGTGCTGCTTTTGGAAGAGAAGAGTCACATCCAGGAGAATGGGAATGATTTTCTGGGGACACTGATACCATTCTACTTTTCTCTTCCTTCTTCCTTTCTTCTTTCCTTCTTTCTATTTTCTCACTCATCCTTCCTCTCCTTCCTTCCTTCCTTCCTTCCTTCCTTCCTTCCTTCCTTCCTTCCTTCCTTCCTTCTTTCCTTCCCTCCCTCCCTCCCTGCTCTCTCTCTCTCTCTCTTTCTCTCTCTCTCTCTCTCTCTCTCTCTCTCTCTCTCTGTCTCCCTCCTATGGGCCTGGCACTTACTAGGCAAGCACCCACCATTTAAGCTATACCTTCAGTCCCTTTTTGTGATGATTATCTTCAAGGTAGGGCCTAATTCATGCCCAATTTATGATCATCTTCCTTGTGCTTTCTCATTTCACCAGGGACAATAGGTGGCTGGCACCAGGCCTAGCCATTGGTTGAGATGGAGTCAAGGCTGGCTTTGAACTGTAATCCCCTGATCTCTGCCTTCCAAATAGCCAAGATTTACAGGCTTGAGCCACCATTCCCAACTACCAATCTACTAAACACCAATATTCTTGACTTCTGCAATTATCCTTGGGATACAGTTTATATTTAAGGATACGTATGTAAGGTGACACTAATTTGGATCAATCCAGACCAATATCTATTCTTAAAAATGATATTAACAAATTGATTAAAATAGCAGTATTTTCCCTTCTGATATATGAATGAACCAATGGTTATGATTTCTCTTTATTAGTCTTCTGGACTTGCATATGATACTTCATTCCTCTGGTAAAGACCAGAGCACTGTGGAGGGCTAGTCTGTTTTACATATGTTTGGAAAGCAGGAAAAGCCCCACGTTGGCAAATTTTGCCACATTACAGCTTTAAGCACTGTCTGTCTTAGCAAACAAAAGCTCTGGGTGGGAGCCAGGAAGCTGCAGCTTTGACTCTGCAGACCTGCCCTCGTGTTCCTGCGCATGGAGGATTCCATTCTGTGGAAGGGATTATTAACTGGAGAAAACAAATTACTTTCTGTCTGTGGGTCATTGTTTAATATATACTGGGGATATACTGGATATACTGGGAGATCAGAGGCCCATCTGTTCTTTGCACAGCAACTGTGATGTGTAGACTCATAGACATACGCCATGTCCATAATCTGGAGCTGTGGAGCAGCTGTTCCTCCAGCTCATGGCTCTCTCACGCAGCCGCAGTGGGCCCCTGTGGCCTGTGTAAGAGGCCATGAGGTGGGAATAGCCAGCTGCTGTCACTAGACAAAAAGAGAAATCTCACTTCACTGTGAAAAAAGCACCTTGCCACAACTGCTAAAGATGTCTTTCATTATTGCTATGAAAAAAACTCTTCTTATTTATTTATTTATTTATTTATTGACAGTACTGAGGCTTGAATGAACTCTGGGCTTCATGCTTGTTTGTCAGATGCTCTACTGCTGAGCCATGCCTTGAGCCATTTTGAAACTTTTAAATGATTTTTAAAGCTTGTCTTTAAGAGCAGTTGAATGGATATAGAATTTAAGAAGACAACAATTTCTGGAGCTAGATGGTGGTGATGATCAGACAACAATGTGCATATATTTAACACCACTGAGCTATCTGTATGCTTAAAAATGGTCGAAATGGTAAATTTATCTGAGTGCTGGTGGCTTACACCTATAATCCTAGCTACTCAGGAGTCTGAGATCTGAGGATCATAGTTTGAAGCAGCCTGGGAAAGCCCATGAGACTCTTTTCTCCAAACACACACACACACACACACACACACACACACACACACACACACACACATTTTGCCTCATTTATTTAAAAAACTTGTCATAGAAACCTTCTCAGTGTAACTAAGAAGGATCTGAAAATATCAAAACTTAGCAGGACAAGATTGGTTATGGGAATACTGAAGGAAGAGAAGATCTTGATAAAACCCCAGCAAATTCCTCCACAGACTCTAGGCTAGTGAGGTAACAGTTAAATGCCTGGATGTCATGTACCCAAACTCTTGAAAGATAACGGCTTGAAACAGATTATAGGTAAACCACTTATTTGGCATGGTAAACATATTGTTTTGATTTTCTTTTGTCTAACAGTGTAGTGCATAAAAATTTCATTCTTTAATACTTTAATGTATTATTGATGTTTCACACAAAAAGAGAGTATTCTTGGAAAGAAAGAATTCTCTTACCCTCTCTAGTAGTACATTGTAAGATAATTTAATTCCTGTAAACAAGGAAGATTTCTTTTTTTTTTTTTTTTTTGTCAGTCATGAGGCTTGAACTCAGGGACCCAAGCAGTCAGCATCCCAGAGCTCTTTTTCTCAAGGCGCTAGCACTCTACCACTGAGCCACAGCACCAATTCCATTTTCCTCATGATTAATTGGAGATGAGAATCACATGGACTTTCCTGCCTGGGCTGGCTTTGCACTGTGATCCTCAGCTCTCGGCTTCTTGAGTGGCTAGGATGACAGGCATGAGCCACCAGTGCCCAGTAGAATATTTCTTGAATCAGTAAGTAGTGCCCCTCAAAGAAAGCAATGGTACTAAGGAAACGTTTTAGAGCTGCTTTTCTGGGAGGTACTAAAGTTAAGGAAGGAGGATTGGATGACAGATTATTCATGAAGATCTAGGAATGGAGACACTTGAGGACACCCCCCTCCCCCACTGGATAGTTATCATGTTGATTTATTTATTCCATTGTTATTTGGCCACAAACATCCCTACAAACTCCAGATAAATTAAAATAAATGTTTACCAAGAATTTGGACAGCCTGGCCTCATATAAATGTCAGTAAAAGTGCAATATCAAATCAAATGTTGGAAGGTTTGTTAAGACTTGCCTTTATTGTCTTTGTAAATAGCCTTGTGTGTCAAGAAACTTTCTGGTTCTGCAGGAGAGAGCTAACCCAGGAGTTGATGGCAGGAAATGGATACACAATTTGTCCTATGGGACAAATTCTGAAAACTCCTGGATGCAACTCACTCTCCACTGGTCACAAATGCCTTATTCTATTAATAGGAGTCAAATGATATGTCTATAATATTTTTGAAGGGGGAGGGGTAACTTTTATGTTTTTCTAGTAGAATGACTTGTTCTGTGTTTCCCAAGCTTCAGTTACACAAATACTGCATTCATATTTTTGTCTACTTTATGTAATACCTATGTTTAATGTTTCTCCTCTAATAGTTTATGTTAAAATATATTTACCTAAGGAAGAACTTCATATTAACCATATTAACATGAAAGCAGAAAACTGGATATAAATGGTTGTGATGTGCTGCCTACATGTTTTTCTTATTCATGCATATTACTGTCAAATTTAAAAATAGCCATGCTTTTATCACTTGAACTACCTTGTGGTGAATATAACACAATTTGGGACATATTGGCTCAATGTTTCTATTAAAACTCTTGGTTTCTACTAAGTAAATTTTACCAGTAGTTATAGGGTCTGATTTTCTATTTCATAGAAATACAAGCGACATAAAACAATGAGTACAGGAAAGTATGAAAAAGATAAACATAAAATTTCATAAAATATTCATTGATTATAAGAATAATAACACCATTTCAAGGGCTGGGAATATGGCTTAGCGGTAGAGTGCTTGCCTTGCATGCATGAAGCCCTGGGTTCAATTCCTCAGCACCACATAGACAGAAAAAGCCAGAAGTGGTGCTGTGGCTCAAGTGATAGAGTGCTAACCTTGAGCAAAAAGAAGCCAGGGACAGTGCTCAGGCTCTGAGTCCAAGCCCCTCCCAGGACTGGCAAAAAAAAAACAACAACAACAAAAAACCAAACCAAAACAAAACAAAAAAACAAAAACAAAACAACACCATTTCAGTGAAGTTTATGTCAAATCTTTTCACAGAATTTAAGTTAGTAATCACAGCAACACTAAGAGATTAACAGGGCACTAATGGTTTTGCATATGAAGAAACTGAGGCTCAGAGAGGTTATATACCCATGCTCCAGGTTCCATGATGACAAGAGAAAGAAGCTGATTGCTGTTTATTGGTTGGTTGCCTCATTAGACTATATCATGTGACACACTCAGATTTGGAAAAGTTTATCTGCACTGCCCCACATAAGTCATAAGTCATAAGTCTGGAATTACTACATATGCTAATGTATTCATTCTGATACACTCAATAATATGGCATGTTTTTAGTATTGCCTTTCTGGGCATCTACACTGGATCTATAGTTACTGACCATATAAATGTAGTTGTCTGTAAAAAAACACTTTTATATGCCTCTTTCTTTTTTTCTCCCTATATATGTGTTCTTCTAAGGGTAGATGGATAGACTTTAAGGATGCAAAGGGAAAAGGTAAGGTTCAAGTGTACAAGTATATCCTGCAAGTGTATCTACAAGTATATCAAGCCTATAAGAGATCAATTTGAAAGGACCTTGTGTCCACCAGACCCAAATGAATGCCCTGTATTCATCAAGGCAAGATACTGGGCTGATCGAGAGTTTGAGTCTAGCATTTTCCAAACATATAGAACAGAAGGGCTGCCATTTTTATATCCTGGCATTATTTTGTTGCTTCTATTTGAAAAGGAGACACAGAAGTTAGGTCTAAACATAACAAATAGCAATATTGACAATTAGAGACCTTTCTTTTTTGGATATAATTCTATTGTTGCTTAGACTGTATACTTAATCACTAGCAATTGTACTGTTACTGCCTTAGAAACCTAAAAGATAATCAAAAACTCTCTTGAATTCATTTAAGCAACATTTAAAATGTATTTGCTGCTTTAGTTGGTCTATAATACTCTCTGTACCTCCAGCATCTTAAAACTCTGAATTATTGTGTTTGTTAAGTAAATTAAACTTTTTTATTGTTTCAAAATATCTTCCCTGTTGAAAGGGAAATTTCAATAACATTAATCGAAGCAGTGTTACATTTGGCTCAATGGTAGAGTATTTGCTAAGCAAATACTCTAGGCTGGATTCTGAAAAGCAAAAGGGAAGCAAAACAAAGCAAAGAAATTTTAAAGAATCCACTTAGGTGAGTTCTACCAGAATCTCTACTACTGATGTTATCTTTGTAATTTTCTGTGCACTGACTTCCAGACAGTCACTTGGCTTTATTTATTATATAAGTTAAAAATTATATACAAAGGTGCTTCATTCAGCAAGTCTGTTTTTGAGTACAATGCATCTCAATCAATGTCACCCCTCCCCATCCTTCTCCCCCTTTTCTCCTTCTTTTAAATTCCCACTTGCCGTATTCAAAGTTGAGCGGGAGGGGGAGAAATTGCTGTCCCTTCCACTGCAAAATCACATTGCATTGGTCCTAATACCTGTCATAATGGACTTGAATAAAGCCTGCTTTGCTACAATGTAATAAGCATCATTGAATTTTTTTCTTCGACACAATTGTCTCCAATATTATTACTCAAGATGGAGAGTCACAAAAGGGAAGACACAGACAATGACATAGTCTGTCAGGTAGTCTAAAGCCAAAGGCTGTATATTGTTTTTTCTTCCTCTTGTCACCCCCACCCCTTTGTTTTGGTGCCAGTTCTGGGGCAGAAAAGAAAGCCAATCTTCTCAAGGCATTTGTCGAACTCTCAACTTCAAGAGGAGAAGCAGCAAGAGGTTACATGCAAATCAAATTGGAGTTTCCAGTAATCTATCCAACTTAAGAGATAAAAATTTTTCCATCGAGGACATATGATAAATATCAGCCCCTAATTAAGTTCCAGAGTGCATTCTTGGAAAACCAGTGATAGACATAGAAACAAGAAGCACAACCCTGTGTCAGGTTGGTGAGTTCTCTAGAAGTCTACTTGAGAATTGGTTGAAGCCTCTTTGGGGGGAAAACACCATCACTGAAGGGTTCCCTACCTTTTCAATCACACTGTGTAATATTCAGCCAAATTTATCAGACATTTTAAGAAATAGGTGTAGGGAAAACAAGTGATCCATATGTGCAGTGATCACTCAGGACTGTAAAATTACTGATTAATAATTTAATAATATCAGTATTTAGTAATATAGTTGAGGGTTGGGAGTATAGGAACAGAAGTAGGCCATTTTCCCAGTGTGTGTGTGTGTGTGTGTGTGTGTGTGTGTGTGTGTGTGTGTGTGTGTGTGTGTGTGTCTGTGTCTGTGTGGTCATGGGTTCAATCCCAGCACTGCATGTATGTATGTATATATGTATGTATGTATACACACAAATATACACACTACATCTATGCACTCTCTATAATCATATCATATAGATTATATATATATATATGTTCAAGAAGACAGATAAAGTGAAGAATTAAAAATCTCAAATCTGTTAAAAAAAACAATTAGGGGCAATGAAGGGAGCTTTCAGCATGATGGAGTTACAAACTCTGAAAATCAGAATCTCTGTAAAGCAATGAGAATGCTGGCCAAATAAAAAGGAAAAGGTCAAAATCAACTCTTTGAGAACTCTGGGAATTAGCTAAAGGCTTGCAGCAGTCCAACAGTGCCTGATTAAGAAAGCAGATTGAATCTTGCTAAGCAGAATGACCTTTTCACTTGTGCTAGTCCTGTCCTACCTCTCCTCTGTGACAGAATTGAAAACCTCAAGCTCTATAACTAAGGCAGCTATAAGAAACATTAGCCCAGAAGCACCTGGAAGAGGAAAAATGGTGTAAAACTTCCTGAAAGTTCCATTCCTGGATAATTGGCATTATTTGACCTGTGTGGCAGCAAACTGAAGAGCTCTCTTCCCAGGGCTTGTTTTTGTTTAACCTGAGATGATATATTGATTCACACACACACACACACACACACACACACACACACACACACACACACACCTGACATATTTATAGCTTGGCTTTTCTGAGCTTTTCTTTTTTATTTAATGGAGGCATATTGACTGACTATCTAATGCAATTGTCTCTGAAGCAGCTTTGTATGCCTCTCCTCTCTCTCCCTCTTGCTCTCCTCCCTGCATGTGTTCTTCCAAGTGTAGACTGACAGGCTTTGAGCATAGGAAGTGGAAAGATAGAACTGACTCAGAAGCAACTTGATAGATGCCTTATTTTGGGTTCAAGCCAAGCGCCTATTGCTTCTTGACTTTTGTGTCAAGCCTTCACAAGTCATCCCTGGCTTGAATCTCTAGACAATCAGTCTACACCTATGTGAATACAACCTGGAAATCAAGGAAGAGTGTGGACAATGGTGATGGGTATATATCTCTGGGCAGTGAGAGAGAGAGGAACCTTTGGATAAATACTTCTCCCTTTCTCCTCCCAATTTATGGTTCTGAGACCCACATGGTTTCTGAGATTTTCTCACATGAGTAAGCAACTGGTTAGATACAGCTATGGCCACATCAATGACGAGTCCTCGTATCAGATATCTTCCTAGTCTTTGTTGTAAGGCCTTTGCCCCACACACCTGCTCCTTGGAATATCTCCAACATACTACATGCATCCAAGTCTACTGTCTTGGGAATACTGGTTGACATTATTCTGCATGCCAACCAAGCATAATGACTTACAGTTCTGGAAAATTGCCCTGTTGTTTAATGGCTTTGTGCCTCACACCTGCTGTTCCCTCATCCTGAAATGCTTCCTCATTCCATTTCTGACAAACTCCAATTCATCCTTCAACACACTCCCAATGACAGCAAGCGCTGCCTTTCAGCAGAGTTTCACCATCTCTAGAGCTTAATCTTCATCATTTTGCTGGTTACAATTCTGCAACCTTTGTGCCTTATTTGGTGTATAATGTATATCAAGTACTCAGGAAATATGTAATGAATCAAAATTTTAGAGGTCCAAGGACTCTACTATTAGTGACCATTCCTAGTTTTAAGACATTTGATACTATATACATGTAGCTTCTCTCTGAAACTGTTATCTTTAACAAGTAAAAGTTGTATTAAAAATGTGTCTTTGAATGGGTAGCCCTTGTGACCTTGTGATCTGGAAGCCAATATAGCAGCTTCATATAGCTCACCCTATTAGATAGTAGGACAAGAGGAAACCACTTCTCTATTGGTTGAGGTTATACAATAGGTGCATAAGATGTATTCCTAGACTTGAACTTACACTATTGGTATACAGATACTGGAGCTAGCTTAAAAATATAGCTTCTTTCTGCCAGATGAATTTTTAATGATACTCATGAATACCATTGCTATAAACATAACCTTTTTAAGATAAGACAATTCCCTCTTTTGGTGTGAAATATGTTTGTAGTGAGTTTATATTTCCATGTGAAAGTTGAAGATGCTTTCACCTCAGCTACCATAGTCATTCTGTTATGTGTGATCTCTGAGTACCATGTCGGCTTGGGGACTGTGATGAAGTAGCATGGAAAAAAATGTGGCCATTATAGACAAGCACACTATAATGAAGCTCAGGCTCTCCTTTATCAGTTGCTACTTTGTAATGAGGGCAGGGCACTTCACTTCTCTGAACTTCCCCAGTGGGGACCAGGTAGTGGTAAGGATATAAAAGAAAGATTCCCCAAACAGTGCCTGCTGGGCAAAATATTCAATGTATTTTTGCTACTCTTATTATATCTCCCAGTTCAATGGCTACTAAAGTAATTTTAAGAACAAAAAATACAATGCCAGGTGCTGGTGGCTCATGCATATAATTCTAGTTACTCCAGAGGCTGAGATCTGAGGATCATGGTTCAAAGCCTGGTCAGGAAAGGCGTTGAGACTCTTTTTTTAAAAAATAATTTTATTTATTTATTTATTTATTTATTTATTTAGTCAGCCCTGGGGCTTGAACTCAGGGCCTGAGCACTGTTCCTGGCTCCTTTTTAAAAAAATTAAATTAATTAATTTATTTTTTGCTAGTCCTGGGCCTTGGGCTCAGGGCCTGAACACTGTCCCTGGCTTCTTTTTGCTCAAAACTAGCACTCTGCCACTTGAGTCACAGCACCACTTCAGGCCATTTTCTATATTTGTGGTGCTGGGGAATGGAGCCCAGGGCTTCATGTATGGGAGTCAAGCACTCTTGCCACTAGGCCATATTCCCAGCCCCTTTTTTTTACTTTTTTTTTTTTTTTGCCAGTTCTGGGCCTTGGGCTCAGGGCCTGAGCACTGTCTCTGGCTTCTTCTTCTTCTTCTTCTTCTTCTTCTTCTTCTTCTTCTTCTTCTTCTTCTTCTTCTTCTTCTTCTTCTTTTTTTTTTTGCTCAAGTCTTGCACTCTGCCACTTGAGCCACAGCACCACTTCTGGCCTTTTATATATAGTAGTGCTGGGAAATCAAACCCAGGGCTTCCTGTATACTAGGCATGCACTGTTGCTGCTAGGCCATAGTCCCAGCCCTGCCTTGAGACACTTATCTCCAATTAATCACTAGAAATATGGAAGTGGCGCTGTGGCTCAAAGTTGTAAAGTGCTAGCCTTGAGCAAGAAAGAGCTCAGGGACAGTGCCCAGACCTTGAGTTCAAACCTCACAAATGATAAAAAAAAAAAAAGAGCAAAACCAAAACATTTCCAACCCAGTGCCTTACACCTGAGGGTATCTTGGGTTCAGAATAGCAAAATTTGTTTTTTCATTTGTGGTGTTGCACCTAGGAATAAAGAATTTATAACTTGTAAAAGACTTTATGTACTTAGAAACTGAAAGGTTTCTCAAGAAGCTTTTGGGACTCTGTATTAAAACCAGTGAAATGAAGAATGAAGATGACGACCACAGAAATCATTTACTTAAAAATCAGCATTCTGTGTTGTGTACCAGAGAGTTTCATCTAATGCACCAAATACTGCCTCAGAATAAATATTGAGCACGTTAGGAAGGTTTTGTATTTAATTTTTGCTGTGAAGTTTTACCCCAGTCAGCTGAAATATCCTCAAGTTTTTCAAAGAGACAAAGCAAACAAAGTACATTATTTTCTTTAAACAAAGCCACACCAAGCTAGCTAACATATGCTTTCATAATCCCAAAATAATCTAAGTAAAGGAGTAGAATTCTGAGTAATTTAATATCTATGGCAATACATTATTGTTAGAGTTTGTGGATGAGAAGGAAGTAGAACAGACTACGAGTCGAACAATCCAAGTCCATAAAGTCAATTTATCATAAGGACACAAGAAGAAGACAAGGGCTGGGTGGTCAGTCCATTAAGAGTCTACTTTCAATGTGCAGTGCTTTGCACTAATCTCTGGGAAGAACTGTGTTATGGGGTGACATATGTCTCTCCAAATTATGTATGTTGAAGTCCTAACTTTAGTACTTCAGAATACAACTATATTTGGAGATAGGGCATTTAAAGAGTTAATGAAGTTAAAGTGGGGTTAGTAAGGTGGGATCTAATTCAATGTGGTGAGTGTCATATGAAGAGAGACATCAAGGATACACTGGCACAGAGGAAAGGCCACGTATGAGCACAGTCACTGGTGAGGCAAAAAAGCTAGAGAACAATCTTACAGACATCCTGAATGTAGACACTCTCTGAAGACAAGTGAGTAGGTTAAGTAGTTTTCTCATTTCCTGGATAACAACACAGAAACTTACAGGTTATAAATGACATTCTCAAAGTCTCCTAAAGTCCTCAAAGTCAGAAATTCAGGAACTTTAGGGTATTTTAAGTTCAAAGTCTCCAGGTCTGTTGCAATGTTGGCTTGCAACAGACTTCTTCCCCTCTCTAAGGTTCCTTCCTTCCACTGCTCACCACTGTTGCTCTTCCTGTCTTTCATATCTAAAGCATTGCATGAGCTTTGTATTCTAAATTCTCACTTGTACTTATTAAACTTCTACACCATGGCTGTCTTTCATGCTACTCATTGAAGTGCCTCTTATTGTTATTAACCTAGTTAGTTACTATTGATATTTTCCCAGAAAAAATACACATATATATTGCATCCAAATTCCAACGGACTCTAGCTAAAACTTAGTATCAACTTTTCTCTACTGCTCTTGAAATAAAACGATTCCTTCCCACAATCTCACTTTATATATTGCTACATAAATAATTACTCTTACATGTGCTAGCAAAAGTTTATAGATTCATTAATTCATTTATTCACCCCATAGACATTTTCACATGTCTATTATACAGAAGATGTAATGTTAACTCTTGTGGGAATTTACAGTGAGTTGTATAGTATCCTGCCTCAAAACATTGCCAATCTGAGCCAATAAAAATCAATTGTGATATTTTTGTTGGAATTATTTCTTTATTCTGATTCAGTATCAAAAGTCTATGGGACATAGCTACTATTGTACCTTCCTACCGTAATAGGAGATCTGTCTATGATTGAAGTCAATTCAGAAATGCAAGCACAGAGAGGTAAAGCGAGAAAAATTGCTTCATAAGTGTTGTTTTTATTCCCTTAGTCCCTTTCCTTTTGGCAGCACTGGGATTTGAACTCAGAGTCTTGAACTATCTAGCTAAGTACTCTATCACTTGAGCCATGTTCCCATCCCTTTTTTTTGGCCAGTCCTGGGGCTTGGACTCAGGGCCTCAGCACTGTCCCTGGCTTCTTTTTGCTCAAGGCTAGCACTCTGCCACTTGAGCCACAGCGCCACTTCTGGCCGTTTTCTGTATATGTGGTGCTGGGGAATTGAACCCAGGGCCTCATGTATAGGAGAGGAGCACTCTTGCCACTAGGCCATACCCCCAGCCCTCCCTTTTGCTTTTGAGTTAGTTTTCAGATAAGGTCTTATGTGTTTGCCCAGGGTCAACTTCAGACCATGAGCCTCCTACCTGTACTCCCCTTATAGCTGGAAGCACAGGCATACATAACCATGCTTGACTTGTTGGAAGAGATGGAATCTTGCTAACTTCTGTGTAGCCTGACCTCATACCTCCCCTTCCAAGTAGCTGGTATTCCAGGCATGAGCCACTACATCTAGCTCCATGCTGTCCTTTTTCTGTTCCAAAGTCCAATAATAGATTTCTTTCCACTTAACTCAGTTTGAATTCTATTTTCTGTTACAAGCTATCAAAATAGTCCTAACATATATAGTCTTTCTATTTATCATCTTAACTTCCGGGTATCTTTGCAGATAAAGCCTCAGAGGTTCTGGGAGCTCCCTTATAATTCTTTATTTAATGCTGAAAGTAATTTATACATTTTCTGTTGGAAAATTATTCTTCTTATTCCCAATAATTGGAGTGGACAGCTCCTTCTGTTTTGACCCTAAGGTGACTATGAATTGTTTTTCACAAATAAATTTTCTATTTTTATTCCAACTCCAGAAATCTTAGAATCAAACTGATACATATTCTTCCCATCTGCCCATACATTTTATGTACTAAGCCTCAGCCTTGGTTCTACTTTCAATGATCATTTCATCCCAACTTTCCTTCCTTCCTTCCTTCCTTCCTTCCTTCCTTCCTTCCTTCCTTCCTTCCTTCCTTCCTTCCTTCCTCCCTCCCTCCCTCCCTCCCTCCCTCCTTCCCTCCCTTCCTCCCTCATTCCTTCCTTTTTCCCTCTCTTTCCTCCTTCCTTTCTCCTTTCTTCCCTGTCTCCCTTTCTCTTTTCTTTTCCTTCTTTTCCATGTGCCCATCATGGGGCTTAAACTCAGGACCTGAGCATTTTCTCTGATTTTTTTTTAAATCTCTCAAGGCTAGAACTCTACCACTTGAGCCATAGCTCCACTTCTGACGTTTTGGTGATTAATTAAAAATAAGAGTTTCATGTACTTTCCTGCCTGGGCTGGCTCCAAACTTGCAAACCTCAGATCTCTGCCTTCTGAATAGCTAGGATTATAGGCATGAGACACTGGTACCTAGACTCTCTTGTTTATCTAAATATTTTGATTATCTTTCTAAACCCCCTTATATCCTGATAATATACATAAGCAATAAACAGAAAATAATACACCTATCTAAAAACTGAAAGAATAACTTTCAATAAGGCTGCTGAATTCTTTGTGTGTAGAATCATAACTGGACATCCATATGTAGTTCACTCTAGACACAAGACATATTTGCTTATTTCAAAATGCAGTAATGACCCCTAGTTAGAAGGTTTCCTTAGGAAACACCACCACATGGCTTAACTCACCTACCCCAGTAGTATGATCTCCCTTGGGTCCTGTGTAGGAGGTGGGAGTTTCGCCTCTTCTCCTGTGCCAGCTGCTTGGATGCCTTTTCTCCTGTGTAAATGCACATTCATCTTGATCGAAGGTACACTCTCCTGGTGGAGGTGGAAGTCTTTCTGCAAGGAAACAGCAGGTGTTGCAATTGCTGAGACATTTTCAATGAATATGCATCTCATGGTTCCCAGCAGCCCATTCTGCCTTTCTCAGAGGTGTCTGGCCATATGTCATACATATGGAGAGGCAGGCCTCCACTGGAGGCCCACCTACACCAAGGTACTTGTCTCCAGTTACAGTCTGTACCCCACCAGAGGGCCTGTCCAGGAGGCAGAGAATCATCACAAAGCTAAATCAGGCCAATGCCTTGAGAAAAAAATGCTTTCCCTAACTTGTGAATTTATTTGTGTGTACCAGCTTAAAAACTCTGAAAATTGGAGGTAGCTTTCCTTTATGAAAATCTGAAACAATAATAAAATCGCATAATGCAGGAGCTTTCTTCACAAATCCGTGGAGAATGAAGAATAACTTTGCAGCTGCTTTCTCATTGTTTTTGTTTTGTTTTGGTCATGGGGCTTGAAATCAGGGCCTGGGGACTATGCCTGAGTATTTTTTGCTCAAGGCCGTTCTGCCTCTTTGAGCCACAGCACTACTTCTGGTTTTACCCAGCTGGCTTTGAACTGCAATCCTCAGGTCTTAGCCTCTTGAGTAGCTAGTATTACAGAAATTAGCCACCAATGCCCAGCTGCAGCTGCTTTCAAGGACAAGACACAAGAGGGAACTAAATGTACTTGTGTACACAGAGATGTGTTATTCAAATGACTTAAATTTTTCTGGGCCTGTTATTTCTATCTGTAACATGGGAATAGTAATAGTAATGGTACCCATTTCATTAGTTTGTAAGGATTAAATAAGATTATATAAGAAAAGTATTCAGAACAAGTTCTCAGTAATTATTTGTAAAACATATATTAACAATTGCTATGGCTGGGAATGTGGCTTAGTTGTAGAGTGCTTGCCTAGCATTTATGAAGACCTGGGTTCAATTCCTCAGTACCAAATAAACAGAAAAAGCTGGAAATAGCTCTGTGGCTCAAGTGCTAGCAAAGAGCAAATGAAGCTCAAAGACTGTGCCTGAGCCCTGAGTACAAGCCCTAGACACACACACACACACACACACACACACACACACACAAATCATTTATCAACAAGAGCCTTATTTTCTATTTTCAAAGACAACTATTCATCTTTCAATGCTATCTTTAATAACTTTAATAATTATGATTACTGAAGTAAGTGCTGCCTCCCAACCTACTGAAGACTCTTCTTTTGGCTGAACTTCAGTTCATCTTTCTACATCCAGATTCTTAGCAAACGTTTTTCCCCTGACTGGTCCTGGGGCTTGAACTCAGGGCCTGGGCTCTATCACTGAGCTGTTTTGCTCAAGGCTGGTGTGCTACTACTTGAGCCCCAGCTGTACTTCTAGCATTTTGGTAGTTAATTGGAGATGAGATTCTCATGGATCTTTCCTTCCCAGGCTGGCTTCAAACTACAATCTTTAGATCTCAGTCTCCTGAGAAGCTAGGATAACAACCATGAGCTACCAGTGTCTAGTGATATTTACTTTTAAAACACTGTTTTGTCAGGTTCTGTGTTAGAGAATATATATGCATTATGTCTGATATTCATGTGTGTGTTCATACTTCCTATACATATGAAGATAAAAGGGTTAAGTTATAGTCACACAATTCATTGGAGTCATCATTTCTCCTCTCTCTCTCTCTCTCTCTCTCTCTCTCTCTCTCTCTCTCTGTGTGTGTGTGTGTGTGTGTGTGTGTGTGTGTGTGTGTGTGTGTTTTATGTTATAGGGCATGAACTCAGGGCCTGGGCACTGTCCCTCAGCTTTTTGTGCCCAAGATTGGTGTTCTACCACTTGAGCCACAGCACCACTTCCAGTTTTCTGATAGTTAATTAACGGTAAGTGTCTCACAGACTTTCCTGACTGGGCTGGCTTTGAACCTCAATCCTCAGATCTCAGCCTCCCGAGTAGGTAGGATTACAGGCGTGAGCCACTGGCACCTGGCTTGGAATCATCATTTCTAAAGCGAAGGATAAATGGGTGTAGATTAAACATATGACTTTCTTAGAATAACTGGATGTCCTTTAGAGGACCAAAAGATAGCAGAAAAGATTTCCCTCTTACCTGGAGGCCCGCAGTTTCCCAACTGTATTGTAATATCATCCAGGGCTACAAATCCACAGTCCCAAAAACTTTTGCATAGACTCATGAAAACCACCTGCAATTCATAAGAATAAAGTTATGGATTCCGTTATGTTATGAAGTCTTATCACCTGGGATTTCCTTAGCACAATGGCCCAGCATAAGCAACATGACACTTCTTCATGGCCCAAATGCAGATCAGGACACCGTGGCATGTAGAATGATTGCCATTGACATATAACCCTGGAATTATGCTATTTTAAGCAGAATCAACCACACATGATATATTGTGCATACTAATGCAAAAACCAGAGGCATCTTTAAATGACTGACAGTAAGAGTGAAGAAAGCAAGAAATTAACGGGTAATAGAAAACAACAACAAAAAAGCCCATCAGGTTTTAAATATATTCCCTAGATAGTCCAAGTGCATAGTGAGTTTATGGTCTTCCAACCATTTTTTAAGCATTTCTAGTACAAACACTATTGATTATTTTTTCAAATGACTTTCTGGCAATGTTCTGTATTTACATTGTAAGCTAAGCACCAGCAATTTGCCATCTGGAGACTTATGTTCCATTTCCAAGACAAAGATCTATGTCCCCAGTTGGTCTCACTAATAAAAGCCCTGACTGCAGTTACTTTATTGGTCCAAACATTTTTATTGTGTTATGTAAGGGAAAAACAAATCCATGCTGTAAATTATTAAATTCATTTTGAGAGAGAGAGAAAAAGAGAGGAAGAGAGAGGGAGAGAAAGTGAAAGAGAGAGGAAGAGAGAGGGGGAGGTGAGAAAGAAAGAAAGAAAGAAAGAAAGAAAGAAAGAAAGAAAGAAAGAAAGAAAGAAAGAAAGAAAGAAAGAAAGAGAGAGAGAGACCTGGATCTCTTCACATTAGGTCAATTTTAAAAGCTACTTTTCATACACATGCTGTCCAAAGAACACTGCTTAAAATAGTTATATTCTTACTCTTATTGTAATTTCCAAGGTGGTTTCACATGTATAACTTAATATCTAATTACTATATGAGCTTATGCTTACATTCTATTCCATAACACAAATCTCAATTCAAATGAAGACAAGGAATGACACAAACAAAAGCTAAAACTCTACTTATAAATAATGGTGATACTTCACTTCCAAGTTGTAATATTCAAAATGTTAGGTACTAATTTATTTGTGTTATCAGTAAGGTTCTGGTTGTGTGTTGATAGATCAGAGCATTAACATGGAAGATTTGTTTCAAAGGAATTTTTTTTAAAAATCATATAACAACTTACCATCATCTAAAGTGTAAGATGTTTAAGTCAAGATTCTAAGAATAATTCCTAATCATGTGATATGTGAAGGTTTACTTGTATTATATTTATATCACTTTAAATTGCAAGTGGGATGGTTTGGAGATGTGATAATGTACAACTCTGTACATTTAAAAAGAACAAAGCAAAACAGAGTTGGAGGGTTTTTTTGTTCGTCTTTGCCATTTTTTCATTTTTAGAGATTCTAAGGATTATTTTTATATGTGTAATATTTTCCTGGCAGGGTTTATGCCTAGGATCTTATTTTCCATTTGGAAGCTAAATGTCTGTGCCATCAGCCCTGAATGTTATCACATTTTATCAGCATTTTTATGGTTACATGGGAAGGAATATTAATCTGCCTCAAAATTTATCAATTTAATTGGGTTGCAGAGAGAAAACTCACGCCTTTCTTTCCTTTTGTCAGCTTTCAAGTCCATTTTCCCCCATAAGTACAGTCAAAAGAACTCTTTCAAAATGAAAATGAGGTCGTGAAAGGATGTAAATTTTTCCTTGCATAAAACTCAAGCACTTTGCATGATAATGTATTCTGAAGAGGAGAAATATCAACAGGATTTCAGTGTTTATTGTAGCACTATTTTATAATGGCCATGAAATCAAACAAGCATGCAAACAAAGGAAACAATCCAAAAATTTCAAAAAGAGAAGAAATAAACGTTGCTACAAGATTTGGAGAAATAGCCAACATTAGATTCGATGGCTCAAAAATATTATTCAGTAGAAAAGAAATAGATTCTTTCATGCTAAATAAAAATGCTACTTTATTTTAAGCAGAAGATGAAAGTCATACCTAATTCAACAAAAATACATAGAAAATACTTTGAATTTTACCAAATGCATACTATGTTACTAATAAAATTCTACTAAACAGATTTTTCTCCTGTTTTCTAAACAAGTCTGTAATATATCATCATTATTTGAAGAAAAGAAAAAAGGATCAATGTATCTATAAATTGTAGAATGATGACTTTGTACTTCCATAGATTGGCATTATTGATTATGGTGGCCATTATGTGTCTATTTAAATACAAAATTAATTTATTCAGCTACATTCCAAAATTCTTAACACTATAGTTACCTGTAGTTACTTGCTGACTGAATTGGACATAGTAGATATACAACACTTACTCATTACCAAAAGGTCTGTTGGATAGAGCTCATTGGCTCCTCTTTTAGATCATCCCAAATAATTTGTTAACTGCCACCATGAATTAAATGAAGCAAGACACAAGACTTCTTTATTTCACACCATTTCCCCACTTGGAATATGAGCCATACCCCATGTTCATCATGACAGAAGTTCCCAAAGTCAGTCATTTGATTAAACTCAAAGTATGTTTTCACACCTCAGCTTTGTTTGGCAGTTATCTGTCAGTTTTCCAAGCACAGAAGAAATAGGATTTTATTTCTCTGGTCTAACACATTGAATTTCCCACCTAAAGACTGATAATGTTGATCATGACTGTTGTTACCTGGGAGCTGTCATTTTTTTATCTTGTAGGCTACTTGAGATGGAAGGTTATGTTCAGGTACTCAGTGACTAAGTAAGCTGATGTCTTTTCTTGGTGAAGACAGAAAGGACAAAGCAAAGTGAAACATCTTTTTTTTTTTTTTTTTTTGGCCAGTCCTGGGCCTTGGACTCAGGGCCTGAGCACTGTCCCTGGCTTCTTCCCGTTCAAGGCTAGCACTCTGCCACTTGAGCCACAGCGCCGCTTCTGGCCGTTTTCTGTATATGTGGTGCTGGGGAATCGAACCTAGGGCCTCGTGTATCTTGCCACTAGGCTATAACCCCAGCCCCAAAGTGAAACATCTTGACCTATTTAAAACCTTTTCCTCTAGGTGATACAATGTGATAAGAAGTGAATCAGTCATAGTCTAAACTCTTGAGAGGGTTAACCAAGTGTGTTTGCTTATAGATTTTTATAAAGACAATATTTATGTGATTCTAGAAAGTATTTCAAATAGTGGAATAACTCTAAACAGTGGGGTAGAATAAAATTTAGACAGCTTGAATGTGTATTAATACCTATTAAAGGAGAAAAGATGACAGATCAAGTAAAATGATGTAGCTTAGACAGATGTTCCTGATTTTATGCAAATCAAGTTAGATGAGTTATGCAGATTGCATCTGTGTAAATCAGTGTGTTTCAGTGCACTAAAGGTTTTAGTCCTTAGGGTATTCATAATGCTTTATAAAATTTTTGATTTTATGGGAAATATTTATGGTTGAGGAAACCTACCTAACCTTACTTTGGAAACATAAAATAACAGTGAATGAAGAGCTTCACTGATATTTTTACAAGCAATTTTTGTGAAGTAAGAATGAACAATACTACTTATACTTTTCTTTTCTGGTCCTGAAGCTTGAACTCAGGGTCGGGGCACTGTCCCTGAGCTTCTTTTGCTCAAGGCTAGTGCTCTACCACTTGAGTCCCACACTTTGACTCGCAGATTTGTTGGTAGTTTATTGGAGAGATAAGAGTCTCATGGACCTTCCTGCCCAGGCTGGCTTCCTGCTGTAATCCTCAGATCTCAGCTTCCTGAGTAGCTAGGATTATAAGCATGAGCCACCAGCACCCGGCTTAATTTATTCTTTATTATACTAAAAAAAAAAAAAGACATTGTTCATGCTCTTCTATCCACAACATGGGATTTGAGCCTCATCACTACTGATATTTTGGAGCTAGATAATTCTTTTTGTGGGATATTCTGGGCACTGCAGGATGATCTTCAGCATTGCTGGTCTCTACCTGAAGAAGATGTGTAGGTTATTTCTTTTTTAACACTAGTAAGTCTATTTTCCACTGTTTCTGTTTTGTCTCACTCTTCTAAGCCTCACTTCCCAAATAATTAACCAATAAAGTCAACCTTGCCTAAAGAAGAACATGGAAAACATCGAAGAACAGCACCCACCACACAACCTAGCGAGTTATCTTAATGTTTACAGGCAAACTTCATGACCTATGGACAATATCAAAACCATGCCACGAAAGCTAATTACTGTGGCTAGACTCTATAGAAAACTCACATAATAAGCTTTTATTCTTATGACCCCTGGCAACAGAGAGTTAGATTGAAAGCCATCTTTAACTAGCTAGCTCATTGCCAATAAAGCTATGTTTTGCCTCCATTGGTTTCTAAGTTATTGGCTTCTTCTGTTGATAATAGTGGGCCTTTCACAGAAATATATATATATGATGCCAGCATCATTCCCAAGTCATGAGAACCAAGAATAACTCCAAACACTTATCAAATGTCCCTTGATGGTCATAATCTCTGTCTGAAAATTATTGCTGTAGAGTAGTATAAGCTGCTGTGTGGATTATAAAACTGTACTTGACCACATTTTTGTTATGTGCAGTCTCTGTACTAGGCACATTGAGATGTTGCTTCATTTCAGACTCATTGTTGACTTCAACCTGTTTATTTTCCCTGCTCAGAAAAAGACAGTCTCAACATTTTAAAAATGGACTCAACCAGGTGCTGGTGGCTCACATCAGCAGTACTAGCTTCTCTGGATGCTGAGATCTCGGGATCATAGTTGGAAGCCAGACCCATGAAGAAAGACTATGGGACTCTCTCTTATCTACAATTAACCACCCAAAAGCCAGAAGTAGAGCTGTGGCTCAAGTGGCTAGACTCCTAGCCTTGAGCAAACAACCTCAGAGGCAGTGCCCAGGTTCTGAGTTCAAATAACAGGACTTTCTCTTTGTGTTTCTCTGTCTCTCTGTCTCTGTCTCTGTCTCTGTCTCTGTCTCTCTCTCTCTCTCTCTCTCACACACACACACACACACACATACAGAAACACACAGACAACTCAATTTAGTTTTTTTTTCCTCAGAGCATCACCAGGTGGTGATTCTAATACTCAATAAAAGATCCTCAGCTCTGAAAACAAAACAGAACAGGAAGGCAAGACACATAACTAATACTCAAACCAAATAGTCATCCTGTAGATTATCAGGGCTTTACGCTTCCAGTATCCTGTTTCTGAAAACTATGATTGTCAAACAGCAATAGAATTGACTGTTTTTATCTTTCTTCCTTTCAAGAATATATATAATGATCCACTCCCTAAAAACAACATAATGAAAAGCAGTAGCACTTAAAAAGAAGGTAAGCTTTGCATAAAGTGGATAATCATTACTCTCTTCTATTTTTTGTTTTTGTTTTTAGGAGAAGGTAAAGAGTGGAACTGAGTCAAAATCCAAACCCAAGACTGTTAATTAAGCAGTCAAGATTTCCTTTAGCTTAGTAAAACTCCAGAAAAATCTCCTGGTCAAAGTGTCTAGGATTGAGAGCTGGGGAGACAACGCTTGCATGCACAAGGCCTTGGGTTTAATCTCCAGCACTAGAACACTGAGGAAAGAAAGGCTAGCAAGATAGTTTTGTCAGGAATTCACTTTCTGAAAGCACATCAGGTTGGCTTTTAAGAGAATTTGATTTACTAATTTTTCATTTAAGTGTGAGAGTTTAAGCCTTACCCACTACAACCAATAGAATTTTGCAAGGGAAAGGCAGAGGCCAAGCTTTGTAGGGAACTGTGGAATAAAATAAAATAAAGCCTTTGTTGTGCAGTTAAAAAGGATTGTTTGTATTAAGTTGCTAAACCCTTCCTGAATTAACTACTTTTCCACTGCCCTTTAAAGTAGTTTCCATGGCCTGCTTGATAGACATAGAAAGGTGGGTTGTTGGATTACATCACTACCAACTGTACCAACAGAACAGTCCCATTTGAATTCACAATTAGCATGTGAATTTCAGTTTCCATAAATAGCTTTCTATCTCTAGATTAAAATATTTTGATCCTACACCAACAAAACCATAAATTACCCACACCCCTCAAAGAATTCTAGTTCTGTTCTTGTTAACAGTGGTAGACCTCAACTATTTACAATGGTTAGATTCTTGGTTAAATTTAACTTTTCTTCTGATGATGCTGAAAATCCCTTGAAATCATTTGCACAGATAAATTTGGATGTGGGAACTGCAGCGTTGATGGAACAATTATTCACAAAATTACTATAATCCAGTCAAATAAATTCCAGAGTCCTGCCTTGAGACACTAACCCACACAAGGTCAGGAGAAGTGGAATGAAATGCTTATACTCACTTAACTATTTGGCAATAAGTTAAAATTACAACAACAAAAAGGAAAACAATACAAAAATTTCCAAATCAAAATATTTGTCAGAAAGGATGGAATTTTCACACATCTCTAAATATAGAAGATGACCATTACCTAGACAACTGAGAGATTCTAGCATTCTTAGAACCTGATTATATTTTGGGAAATAGGTGCTAAATCATAACAGCATGCCTCCTGCACATGCTAAATTTAGTCAGCATGTCCTTTGAAAGGCAGAATGGCCATGTGTTTTTAAGTAAATCTTTAGCTGACCAATGCTTTTCCCCCCTTAACCATCTGTTTCAATTTTTCTTTTTTGAAAGACTCATCTGATTCAACTCAACTTTTAGTTTTGACAAGTAACAAAGACTGACTAGCTTCCAGATTTCTCTAGTGCAAGTCTTCTGGCTCATGGAAGTCTTTAGTTCTGGGATAGAGGAGATACTGTAGCAGAATACAGGCCAGCAACCACATTATTTTATTGTCATTTGGGTAGCAAACATCCAAAAATCCCTGAATTTATTGGTTTCAGAGATCTGATTTTTAAAATTTATTTTTTTTTTTGCAAGTTCTGGGGTTTGAACTTAGGGCCTGGGTGCTTAAGGCTAGGCTCTACCACTTGAGCCACAACTCTACTTCCCACCTTTTGGTAGTGAATTGAAGTCTTATGGATTGTCTTGCCTGGGCTGGCTTTGGTCTGTGATCCTCAGATCTCAGCTTCCTGAGTAGTTAGTAAAGTCACAAGCATGAGCCACCACTGCCTCATGTGAATTCTTTTAAAATATTTTAGACGTTGTAAGGGGAGGCAAGGTTTGAGATAGATCTATTGGTTGTAGGGCCAGGCAAAAGTATAGCCTGTGATAGAGTTCACCTAATAGTAAGCTCCCCACCCAGACATGAAACCTTATCCCCGATAGAGCATATTTTATTATACCACCCTGCTCTTCCTCGCTTCTCTTTCCTTCCTTCCTTGCTTCCCTCTCTTTCCTTTTCACCTCTGCATTCATTTCTTCCCCTTTATTTGCTTGGAGTATCTTAAAATAGGACTCCGAAAGGTACGGTCTTGAAACTCTTAAGTAAATAGCAAAGGACTTGCGTTAACCGCCAGCTTCCTGTCATTTGCCTATATCTACCTATTGGGCACTTTCAAGGTTGGGTTCAGAAAATGGGCCTTGGCATGCTGAGTACTTTGAACTGAGAAGCTTTGGAAGGGCCTTGGAAACAAAGTCTGTCTCTGATCCTTTTCTTTTTTTCTTACCCTGTGCCTCTTGCTCCTCTTTGAACCCCTTTCTTTCAAAGTCAACTGGAAACTCTAGAAACATTCCTCTAACCTTCCCTTGCCTTTCTATTTTGGAATTGGTCATAATTTATATGACCACAAGACTTTCCCATTCCAGAAGAGATCTTGTTCCATACCTGGAAAGAAGAGATTATACAATCAAGAAGCCAAGAAGAACCTAAACAATCCTTACTACTCTCCACCTTACTCCTAGCCTCAATTAAGTCAGATCTTCTTTTCTTTTCTTTTTTGTTCTGGTCCTGGTGCTTGAACTCAGACCTGTGTGGTCCCTGAGCCTTTTTGCTTAAGGCTATTACTCCACTATTTGAACCACAGCCCCACATCTGGATTTTTTTTTTTGTGGTGTGTGTGTGGGGTTAGTTAATTGGAGATAAGAGCCTCACAGACTGCTGCACTGAACTGTGATCCTCAGATCTCAACCTCCTGAGTAGCTACGATTATAGATCTGAGCCACGGGTGCCTGGCAAACTTATTTCTTTTTCATTCAATTATATTTCCACTTCATCAGATCTAAGCTTGAAGAGTTTTCCTTGATTTTTTTTGATTCTTCATTTCTGAAGGCTTTCATGTCCTAAAAACTTGCATTAGCTGTACTCTTGCTTCACTCCTGTTAATCCATCTTTTATTGGAAAAGCATCCTTGCAATCCATATGATGGGAAGGAAAATTATTGTAACAGTACATTCCTGTATCAGTAACCCAGCAATGAATACTAAGTCCATGTAAACTTGGCTGATTGAAAACTGGCTAATGTGGAATTAGTCATAATCTCTCCTCTTTCCACAGCAACTCAACATCATAATGCTAGATGGACACAAAATGCAGCATATCTCTTGTTCACTTCCCTTAGTGTACTCCCTGAAAAAACAATTTCCAAATCAGTGTAATGTAATGTAATTCACTGAAAATGTAGTTGACATAACATGGAGCAGGCATCATAATGTAGAGTTATTGTTGTGGCTCATTTGGAAGGCCTTCAAATGTCAGACCTATAAGAACAGATCCAGAATACAATTGATAAAAAGCAAACAAGGAAGAATCTAGGTCCTTGTCTGGGCCCTTGAGGGCTCACTGCTCCAGATGAATGTCTCCCCTCTCAGGAGAAGACAGCAGATACTTAAAACACTTCCCGGGAAATACCCAAACAGGAATGAATAATGACTCTTCTAGCCCCATGTCTGAGACATAAAGACAAGTGTTAACCAATCTTCAGTGATTCCCAAGGCAAAGTACTGATAAAGAGCTGGGGGTTAAAAGCCCAAATAACTATAACTCTTTTTAAGCTATGCCACAGGTTGCTTAATCAACCCTAATAATAGACAATTGACAGATTTCATTTCTCAACAGTATATAAACATTACTGGGATGAACAATAGCAGATACATCTTTTTTTTTTTTTTTTTTTTTGGCCAGTCCTGGGCCTTGGACTCAGGGCCTGAGCACTGTCCCTGGCTTCTTCCCGCTCAAGGCTAGCACTCTGCCACCTGAGCCACAGCGCCCCTTCTGGCCGTTTTCCATATATGTGGTGCTGGGGAATCGAACTGAGAGCTTCATGTGTAGGAGGCAAGCACTCTTGCCACTAGGCCATATTCCCAGCCCCAGATACATCTTTGTGAGTTATCATATTACTTTTTTTTGGCTAAATCAGAATTGCTGTACCAAAATGGATATACAGTTGGGCTTTATTATGTATAAATGTAGTTAAATCATAATCAAATATTACATCAATTTACCTTCATACCAGAACCTATTTTATGAGAAATTTTATTTCCTTGCATCTTCAAATTTTCAGGGTAATGTTTAAACGTATACATAAATATGCTTATATACACATATATACGTAATATATGTGTGTATGAGTATATATGTACATGTAACATACATATCTTATAATATATGTATTTAATTTATTAATTGATCTTCTGGTTTGGTGGCACATGCCTGTAAATCCTAGAATTCAGGAGGCCAAGACAGAAGGATCAAAATGAGACATTAGCCTGAGCTTATGAAAGTTCCTTGTTTCCAAAATATAACCACTTTAGAACCCCCAAAAGTTGGGAAATGTGATGGGAAATTTCTCTCCTCTCATGTATCTTGCTGCACATTGGTTTTGGTTGTTCTGGTTCCTTGATCTCTTTAATAACAAGATGTCTTGCTATTAAACTGTCACTATTTTTAAATGCTACCAGGATGTTCTAGAACTGCCTTTTCGTTTGAGGAAACATAAGTGTTGCCTTCAAAAGTTTAGGGCTCTAGGTATTTTACAATTGTTCATATGGTCATTGCTTAAGAGCACAATTAAAACTAAGATTTAAAAACGGGAAATCTGAAACATAGACTTAAATTTCAACTCCTCTTTTTCTAAATTTTTTCTAAGAAGAAATAAAGATACAGTGAAAGAAGCTAGTTAGGATCACACTGGTAATTCTAACTTCTGAAGATGCTGAGATTCAGAGGATAGAGATTCAAGGTGAGCCAAGAAAGAAAATTCTACAAGACACCATCTCCAAGAATAACCAACTGAAAGCTGGGTTGAGGTGTGGCCCAAAAAGTAGAGCACCAGCCAAAACAGTTGGGTTCAAACCCCATTACTGCCAAAAAGAAAAAAAAGAGCAAAAAGGAGAAGGAGGAAAGGGAGGAGGAGGAGCAGGAGGAAGAAGATAGAAGAAATAACAGAAGAAGATATCCACAAAACAAAACAAAGTCTACAATAAAAGAACAAAGTTCCTGGCATCAAGATACCCCAAAATATAACAGCAAGGAGAGACTTGGAAGTCATCTTAATAAATGTTCTTATTTCATAGACAGATGATATGACATTCTAACTTACATAGTCAATATCAGAGACAAGATTCAAAGCTAAGTTTTTATAGTTTTCATATTGTAATCTAGTGCTTTTTTTTTTAACCACACAAATTTTATTCCAACAAGCAAGTCCAAACCAATGACTTAGAAGATCCAAAGGAAGGGAACTTAGGACGACTGTGAGAGTAGGGTGGAGTTTTCCAAGGCATAGTTCCTGCTGAAAGATCAATGAGAAGTATCTCACAGCTGCTGAAACCCTTTGGAGGAGTATTGGAGGAGGAAGTCACCAGGCAGCGGGCAAGGATGGAGAAACTGTACCGGAGCATGGATAGTAACTGGTAAGATGTATTTGAGGATATTTAAAGGCAAAATGAATAGGCTTGGGGACAGTTGAAACATTTTGAGATAAAAAGGAAGGTCTGTTGTTCCTTTGTGTTGAAGGCAGGAGGCCTACATAAGCAGGCTGTGTGCAAAGGACTAATCACAATGGTGATTTGCGAGAGAAGGAATAATCTGTAATGTAGGCCCAAGGAGGCAGCAGGAGGAGATCAGAAGCAGAGATGGGTAGGTTGCTTTCAACGAAGAGCAAGGTCAATGTGTCTTTTGTCAGACTGGTCAAGAAACAAAGACAGCAAGTAAAGATTTGGAAGAACAGAACTAAAGGGGTTCATAGTGGATGCTTTCATCCTTCTGAGAGATGTACCTGAGAGGTTGCAAACTAAAAATTAAAAGGAGAGGGTTGAGTTGGAAACTTGTGTTTGAAGATGGAAAATGGATCTGAACAGTTTTGGGTTTTTTTGGCCAGTTGTGGGGCTTGAACTCAGGGCCTGAGCACTGTCCCTGGCTTCTTTTTGCTCAAGGCTAGCACTCTACCACTTGAGCCACAGTACCATTTCCAGCTTTTTCTATATATGCGGCGCTGAGGAATCAAACCCAGGGCTTCATGCATGGGAGGCAAGCACTCTACCACTAGGCCATATTCTCAGTCCCTGAACAGTTTTTAAGGAGGGAAATGAGGAAGAAAGTCAGTGAGAGATGAGATGAACAGACAAACTTACTTATTATTAAATTTTATATTATGTTACATATTATACATTATTATATTAAATTTTATTAAAATTTAATTAATATTTTTTGAGACAGAATCTCACTATGGAATTTAGGCTGGACTTGGATTCATGATCTTCCTGCCTTCTTAGCTTCTCCAGTGCTGGGATTACAGGTGTGCATCACTACATCTGATAATTTTTTCCCTCCCCTCTAACAGAATAAAGGTGTAGACTGAGAAAGGCTTACCATGAAAATTGTAATGACTCATGAGCAGATCATTAAGTCAGACCCAGGACAAATAGTCTATGTGGTCATTATTTCATTTATGGGCTAATTAACAAAGGAATTTACAAAGGAAATAGTTAATAAGCACAGTATTAAATTCCTCTGAGTCTGTCTAATTAGCAGGCTACTAATTGAAAGACCTTTGTAAAGGGAAAACTAGTTGCAGGCCAAGCAGGTATTATAGGATCTAATACATGTGTTGCCATGACCAGGCATATGTTAAACTGAAGATCTAATGTTTGGACTCCATTATTATGGAATTTTTTTCTCTTCTTTTTTTTTTTTTCTTTTTTGGTGTGGGTCCTGGGGTTTGAATTCTGAGCCCTACTGCTACCCTTAAGCTTTTTTTTCCCCGCAAGGCTAGAGCTCTACTACTTGAGCCACAGCTCCACTTCTGGCTTTTTGGTGCTTAATTGGAGATAAGAGTCTTGCAGACTTTCCTGTCCAGGTTGGCTTGACCAGTGATAATCAGATCTCAGCCTTCTGAGTAGCTAGGATTAATAAGCCTGAGCCACCAGGCCATTGTGGAATTTCTGATTATCAATCTCTAATTTCTCCTGACAGTTGGAGTGAGGAGAAGTATCTTCATGTGAGCTGCTCTCTCTCATCATGAAAAGCTCAAGGTAATTCTTGGTCACCTGCTTCTGATTAATGAAACACTGGGGCAAAACAGATACTGAGAACCATTTCACAGTTCATAACCCTTCAAAGTGTTTCATACACATTGAAAAAATTGTAGGTTTGCTCATGATTGTGTAAAAGTTGTCATTTAGCTAAGAAAGTCTAGTACTGCTAAAATTTTTTTTTACTCTGACCTGATTTTCTTTACATTTTCCGAAATATTTTTTTTACTATAAAGCAATATCACTTAAAATGTCAAACAGATGGAGTTTATTTACATTATCTTTAAAGAAAAAGTTTCAAATAAAATATTTTGATTATAAATGTGATCATGATGCAGAATTATCAACATACTAAATAAAATATTGTGAGCTAGAAAAATATTATTTAGATTCTCTCTCTCTCCCTATCTCTCTGTTCAGTTAAATGTAATAAGTGATAATTATATGCCAGGAGATATATCACAGGAATTACATTCGGTCTATACCAAAATCCTAGGAAGGATATTAGTACTAGTATCTCATACTAATGGACTAATCTCAGACGTGAAAGTCAAGACTCCATAGATTACAAAGTTACATAAGTAGCCCAGAGTATAAAGTCATACTGGCAGAGACGCCACAGCAGAGTCTTAATATGTGACCTTTTCCCTCTAGCCCACAGATCTCTTTTGTCTATTTTGAGCCCTCTTAAAGTCTGATCCCTCCTATACATCAAATAAAAAGTAGAAAAACTGAGTCATGGTAATAAATCCATAATTTTTTGAGAGTGAATTAAGATTGGTGTTTCTTTCTTATTGATCCTATACTTCAGATGTCAGCTAGGAGAGAGCTGAGAGGCACATGGACATCATACAAAAGGTGTGGATTCTAGAAGCAAAAAGCTTCAGCCTTGCCTCTCAGTAATTAGCCACTTATTATCTGTGAGATGCTGAATGATATCCTTAACTTTTCTGCCTGAGCTTTTCTCCTCTGTTATTTGGAACTGAAATGCTTTCCCTCCTTAGGGAGCTTTGGAGAGAGGTGTTTTTGTTTTTTTAAATCTCCATTGTTAGTGGCTGTGATAAAATTACATCAAATCTGTCCACACAACTACTGGTCTAAGAGATTTTTAAAAAAAAATATGTAGTCTATGTAGTGTAGGCTGACCTCAAACGCATGATTCTCCTGCTAAGATTACAGGAGTTCTAACTTAGTCTTCTAAGGGCTGGGATTATAGGACCATACCTGAAATAGGGTTGTATATTATAGCTTGTGCTAAGGATTAGACTACCTAAGGGAAACAGCAGGGTGTTACTAATTAATTAGCCCAATGGCTTTAAATTGGGCTATGTATGTAGTAATAAGTGACGAAAGGGAAATAAGTATATAGGGTGGAAGCCTTGTGGGAGTGCACAGTTGAGGTAGCATGTGGAGTGAAGATGGAAACTCCTTGACTTGGGAATGAAGCTTATTGAACCAAGTCGACATTGGAAGAACTGTGCAAAGCATAGCCAGTGCACAGGGTACTAAAAGAGGAAAGCTTTTGATGACTCAGGGGACAGAGAGTAGGTCCACATCACAGTGTGGGCTATGTGTCTAGATGATCATTGGCAGGGAGAGGGAGATCAAGTTAGCACCCTCAGCCACACCAGGTCATATAGAGCCTCATAGTGCATTGTAAAGGAGGAAACTGTGTGTGTGTGTGTGTGTGTGTGTGTGTGTGTGTGCATGCACATGCATGTGCACATGTGTGTGCACCTGCACCCACGCTGGTACTGAGGCTTGAACTCAGGACCTGATTGTAGTCTCTACCATTAGAGCCATGGCTCCACTTTTTTTTTTTTTGGTGGTTACTTAGATATAAAAGTCACATGGACATCCCTGCTCAAGCTGGCTCAATGACCATCTTTAGATCTCAGCCTCCTGAGTAGCTTGAATAACAGGCATGAGTCACCAATGCCCAATAAGGAAGCTTTATTCTAAAGGCTGGAGGAGAGTTTTTAGGTGGGAAATTCTTACATCTTACTTGTGTTTCAGGAAGATGATACTGGCTGTTCTATGTTCTATAGAAAGAGCAGGTAGAACTAGAAAAAAAGGAGTCTGTCCATGTGGGTGAAGTAAAGATGATGGTTGTTTTGGGGGTGGGGGAGAAGGGGATAGATTTGAAGTGAATTTTAGAAGTATCTCTTAAAGATCTTGCCTAAAATTTGGAAGAGTGATAAGGAAATAGGAAGAATAAACCTATTTCAGTTTCTTCTATACATCTGGAATGTGCTATTGTAGGGTATTGTGAAGGATTAAATGAAAGAAAGAGCATGCTGCTTAGCACAAGGTAGCTACTTGGTAAACAGCCAATTTGCCAGCTCATTTCAGAATCTGTCATCACAGATTCCAACTATTATAAAATGTGTGCTAAGTTCATATGCTCAGAAAAATCTCTTAAGATATCACTGGTTTAGAATAAGTTAAAATAAATACTGAGTTATTAAACTGTAGAAGATTCTACAGCTAGTAGAAGATTCCAGACACCATGTAATAGCTGACAAGTTTTCATCCTGTGCTTATTTTGGGTGCATTGTGACATAACACTCCTTTCTACATGGCAAGAGTATTTGGGAAAATATGTACCCTCTCTGTGGACAGAAACCACATGCAGGAGACACTCACATTGGTTTACATGTTGTATTTCTGGAACACTTATCCCTGAGGCTTTGGGGGGGGGGCGGTTCCTGGATTAAGGGATACAAGAAACACAGATTTAACTCTGGTTTTCTAGTGGCCAGAAGACCATGCATCCAATGGCACAGCTGTGTGTTCATAGAACATTTCTAGCATTTCAGGCTGAGGAAGGTGCTGGGCATGGACACAACCGTCAGGAAAGAAGAGAGGGATAGATAGAGAGGGGGGGGATAGAGAGAAAGAGGAGAAGAAGAAGGGAAAAGAAGGAGGGAGGAACGTAGGGAAACAGGAAAGGAAGGGAGAGACGAAGTAAGGAAAAGAGGCAGGGAGGCAGGAAATGAAAGAGGAAGGGATAAGGGAGAGAAGAGGGAGGGAGGAAGAGAGAAGGGAAGAAGGAAGACATTATGATTCCAAAGCCAGTAAGTGCCAGGAATAAGATTTGAAACTGAGACTGCTGTGTGCGTGCTCCTAATCACTGTGTGATGCTGTCTCCAAGAGGCTGAAGAAGAGGCAGACAATTCCCACCTTACTCTTAGGAGTGGGATCACAGAAGGATTCCGTGAGGAAATAAGGTTTCAACCCAGAAGAGTATGGGTAGAGGAAGCAGAGTTGTAAGCATTCAAAGCAGGAGGGGTGGAGTGTGCTGCAGGGACTCATTGTTCAGTGTGATTAGTGGAGAGAGCAAGAGGGACTGTGAAGGGATGGCTGGTAACTGAGCACAGAGAGCCTCTTCCCTAGAGCAAGGACTACCATAGGGGAGGTTTCACCATGACCCTGCTTCCAGACAAAGGGCAGATTGCAGGGGAATAAACATGGATTGCTGGTGGAAATACTGGTCTCTTTCTCTCTCTTTTTTTTTCAGAGTCAACTTAGACACTGATGTTTCACATACCAAGATGATGAAGCAACTTTGGGGTCATTTGAGTTATTTTGTTTGGTTTGGTTTTTGGTTTTTGTGATGGTACTAAAGTTTGAACTCAGGGCCTGGGCACTGTTCCTTAAACTTTTTCACTCAAGGCTGGCTCTCTGCCACCTAAGCCCCACCTCCTTACCCCTTTGAGTTCATTTGGAAATGTGTGCAACTAATTTTGGTTGCTATCATAACCATAGAAGTTACAAATTAGGGAATTGTAAAGGACAGCCCCACACAAGGGAAGAAATGTTTTCTTCATAATGCCAATGAGAGCCCAGCCACAATCCCAGGCACTGGAAGATTAGTAGCAGGAATATAAATGTTTTGCACTATAGGAATATCAAAGTAACTATACATCTGAAAGAATCTAAGAAGTGGTGTAGGAAAGGAAGTAAGAGGAAATTCAAGGGTGACATGCATTTGACATAGTGAGGTGTCAGGAGACACTGTCTAAGGTTTACAGATCCAGAACCGGATGTTTAAGTGTATTGAACTTATAAGGAAAATCCAAAGGAAAGGTCAACATAAAAACATAGCAGAAATTGTAAGGAAGAAAGGGAAAAGGAATGAGGTGAGTGAGCTAACTTTCCTATCTTTCAGAACCAAGAGTCAGCAAATATAATTTTGGTTATTGAACAGAGAGCTACAAGTGGAAAGATAGTATTTAGAATTAGAAAGGAAATCATCAGAAAATTGATCAGAAAAAAAACAAGAAGTAGAGTTTGGATTCAGGAGTAGGGGGTAGTGATGACTACTATGACTCTTCATTTTAGCCCTTGTCTTAAACAGATACTCTGTTAATTTCTTACTGTACATGTTATGGAAGTAGATACACTTCCCTTGCCTCTTTATTTAATGTATGTCTCTGTCATGGGTGACAGATGCTTTTCTCATTCTCTGAGGAACTCAATTCTGTTCAGCAGGAACTTGCCAAGAACTAGGGCCCACCTCCAGTCATGGAACCAGAAGTTTCTGGTGTTCATCTCCACTGTACTGGGGTTGAATTCACGACTATTCCTTGTGAGGGCTGAAGGGACTTCCTTACCCTGAGGGGGCATGGCCCTATTTTCCTCTATGTGGCTGGGTTGCTTTGAGGCTAGGTGGCAGCCTTCCAAAAAGAAATGGGAAAATTCTCTGAGATCTGGTCCAATTCCACAGGAGTCAGATAAATGCAGACACTTTGTGCAGGGGAACAACATGGTTCCTAAATCACACAGTATTTGTCAGTAGAGTATGGGGAGGGGCGTAGAATAAGCAGGAATTAGATTCTACCATGGCTTGAACCTTAGCTCTCCAATCAACAGCTCTACAAGGTCTAGTTGAAATTATTATCTTTTCAAAATAACAGTTGGCTGAACTATTCCTCTTCCCTTGCAGTTCTTCCATGGGGCAATGACATTACATTGTAGTTCATTGCCTACGTATTTCAATTGTCTACCACTTGTGATCACCTTTGCAAGGAAAGGGTTTAAGCCTCACCTTTATGTCTTTTGAAAAGAGAATGATGCTAATAAATTCTGGCTGAATAAAGAAATGAGTGAACAAATAGATGAATGAATAAATAGCATAAAGAAGAAGGAGGAGGAAGAGGAGGAGGAAGAAGAAGAGGAAGAAAAAACACCAGCTGTGCATGGTGGCATATGCCTGCAATCCCAGTACTCTGGTGGCTGAGATAAAAGAATCATACACTTGAGGTCTGTCTTGGCTACAGAGCAAGTTCAAGTGCAACCTGAGATAATTATAGTGAGACCTTGCTACAAAAACACAAATGTACAAAAAAAAATCAACAGAACAGGGGTTAGAGCATAGCATGTATGTGTGTGGGGGAGTACATGTGCTGCTGTACTTACAGGAATTAAATAATTGCTAACAGCAAAGTCAATCGAGCCTTGGGAATTCCTAAGGAAAATGAAGAGAACTGGGCTTCTTCAAGACTGATACACCAAAGAGGAAATTCAGTGATGCTGCAAGTATTGTGACATTTGTAGAAGGAAAAGCTCATTCAGAACTTGTTTGAAATTTTCTTTTCTTTTTTTCAGATTTAAAAAGGTAAATCTCTTTAAAAGTTCCTATAAGTATATTTTACAATCCTATATGCAATAAAATGACTGATTTACAATGTTCAAAGTTTCAGAGATCATATATACAAATGATGTCCATGAAAATTGTTTCTTAGAGAAAAGAATAGTGAGACCAAGTGTAGATTCTCACCAATACACTTCAAAACTTTTGTGAACAGCCAGATGTTGACTTTGGAACTCAAAATTGCCACCTGACACCTTTAAGTAAAACTAAATCAAGTGTAGGGCAAGACACTGAATAGACAATGTAATGGAAAGATTATCCCTCCCTTCTTTCCTTCCTTGGTAGACAATCTTTAGCCATCTCTCACTGCTGATGGACAGTAATTCTCTAACTTCCTTATTTTAAAGCTCTTAGCCAGGATCCCTTTTCCTGCACTTTACAAAACTGGTCATCATCCACCCAAGCTTCTTTCCTCCTCACTTCACCCATGTCACACCTTCTGTCAATCTGACTCTAATTGCTGTGGAGTGAGAAGGCAGGTAAGCTCTGAGGACAGGTCCAGTGCCTTCTTAGCACTACCAACACCACCATCTACTCCCAGTACTTCCTCATGATGACTTCTAAGGCATTGTGGTTTTCCTCCAGGGAAACACCCACAGCTCTCTACTTTACTGCTGCAAGTCTCTAATCTGTGTGTTCTGTGGGACAGCAGAATGTGAGGTTTATATTTGGATAACATCTTTCACATCAGATATATCTGTTGATGCTGGTTGGGAAGTGCTGAGCCGGATCTCAGCCCAGCCACATTCAGAATTACTTGGAATTTTCTAAGGAATAAACTTTTCTCACATTCCAAGGTTGTAGCTGTTCCTGGAAAGCCTGGACTATAGCTAACTACCTCCAAGGGCAGTAAGAGTAACCAACTGATGGATCCATTCATTCAATGGTTTTATTGAGTTCCCACTGTGCTGAGTATCTGCTTAGAAAAAATGACCTGTCGTATATGTCTTTGAGTCCTTTTCTTGCCCAGAAAGGATAGTCAAGTCATCTTTGTTTGATTGACAGGCAGAAAGAAAATGGCTTTTCCTATGCTACTTCATCTCTGAGCTGCAATGACAGAATTTACTGCATCTATATGACCTCCTTCAGTTTATGAGTTGTCAATCCTGGGAGACTTGTTTTCTTTCATATTCTACTTTGCAATAAAGGTCTAGTTTTAAAATTTTTGTTGCTGTCAGCACCAGCTGTTGATGGTTCCCTATGTAAAGTCTCTCTGACTGTGGCAGGGTAAATGTGGCATTTATCTAAGGCTCAGCTAGAATCATCATCCTCAGATCTCAGTCTCCTTAGTAGCTAGGATTACAGCTATGAGCCACTGGCACCAGTCTCCCCTTTTTTGTCTTTATTTTGTTATTTATTTATTTATCAATACTGGGAATTGAACTCAGGGCCTTAGATTTGTTAGGTAAGGGTTCTGCCATGGAGGCCATACTTCTGGCTCTGCTTTTACATTGGTTATGTTCAAGATAGGGTCTCACTTTATACTCTGGCTATTCTAGGCCATTGTCCTGCTAGTCATGTTTCTCTATGTCACTGGGTATACTAGGCACATGTCACTGCACTCAGCCATTATGTTTTCCCCTTTAGGTGGAAAAACAGGCATGCACCATGGTGCCTGGCCATTGAGTGAGATGGAATCTGGAGAACCTTTATGCTCTGGGTGGCTGGCCTTCAGTTGAGATCCTCCAATCTCTGCCTCCTAAGTGGCTAGGATTACAGGCTGATTTGCTTGGCTGATCTGGTCATTTTTTTCAAAAAATATTCTATCATTCAGAATTCAGAATTATGAAAGAGATAATATGGATTAAAGTGCATCATACTCATAACCTGATTCTGGAATTCAAACCTTTTTATAAAACTACTAAATTTAAACAAAGATGCATTGTAATCATAAACTGACATGTTGAAATGAAATCCTTCTGTACAACTAAAAGATTTTTTTTAATTGGGAGAAAATGAATTTTAAAAAAGCATTTTTGTTATTATAAAGGTGATTTACAAGAAGTAGATCTGGGGCTCAAGTGGTAGAGTTGTAGCTTTGAGCAACAGTGCTCAGAGACAGCAGCCAGGCTCTGAGTTCAAGCCCCAGGTCTGATGCGCACACACACACACACACACACACACACACACACACACACGCAAAACTAACTTGGCTGGGCACTTAGTTATTGGCTCACACCTGTAATCCTAGCTACTCAGGCTGAGGCTGAGATCTGAGGATCATGGTTCAAAGCCAGCTCAGGCAGGAAAGTCCATGAGATACAATCTAGGGACAGCGTGTAGGCCCTGAGTTCAAGCCCCATGACTGACAAAAGAATAAAAAAAGGTGATGTACAGAAGGGTTAGTTACAAAATCAGATAAGGACCACTGTTTTGTGTGGACACTGTCATCCCTTCCTTTACTCACTCCCACTTTTTCCCTCCCTTTCTCACTCACAAGTTATATAGCTCATTTTCAACATAGTGTCTAATGAGTACCATGGCTGAATTTTAAAGATTTTTCTTTAAAAGAAGAAAAGACAGATGATTTGAATGAGCAACCATTTTTTCATTTCAGCCCATTTTCTCAAAAATATATAGACATAAAAATATCTTATCATTCTCCCTGATGTGTGCTTGTGACAGAAAGAAAGAAAGATAAGCAAACCCCACATGTGCCCATGAATTAAGCACCCAGAAAATGGGGGAGTAGGGCATGAATTAACTAGTACACTGCTTGGGTACGGTGTAGGGAAGGCCTATAGTTTGATCAGGAAGAAGACAACATCTCATCAGTCAGCAGCAAATAAACAAATATATCACCTGATCCCACAACTGAAATGGACAAAGGCCATGCAGGCTCCACTGTACCTTGGTTGGCATGGGCTTTTTGAAGGGGATTTCAGCCTGAATCCACACACCTCTTGGGGACTCGAGCACAGACCAGATCTTCTCTTGAACCACGTGGTTTTCTTCAAAGATATAAACTGCTAGAGTGTCACTCATTTTCAAAAATCCATAGATGGCATAATGAAAACGTAGACAGTACTGCAAGTTTCCTGGTAGAGAGGGACCATAGAGCCTTCCAATGTAGCCAGGCTGAGATGTAAACTTGGTGTTGGCCAGCAAGTAATACCCTGTGGACATAGCCAAGTATTTAGTGCAAGAGCAGTAAGTTAGTCTTGGTTATTAGGGAGGAAATTTGGTTAAATTTTGTTGTGGGATCTACACAGTGACTATTCTCATCAGCTTTGAATGATAGGTGTCTCTGGTGGCTGTGGTTAAAGTGACAGAAAATATCTATTTGCAACTATTACAAATATCACCTCTTGAGATCCCACATAAACTTCATAAACTAATGCAGATTTCCTGTGGTACAAGCCTAGATTCTGGTCATCAATTAAGGGTTATACTTTTCAGCCAGGTGACAGTGGCTCACACCTGTCATCCTAGCTAGTCAGGAAGCTGAGATCTGAGGATTGAGGGTCAGAACCAGCCCAGGCAGGAAAAATCCATGAGACTCTTACCTCCAGTTAACCAGCAAAAGGCCAGAAGCAGAAGTATGCCTCAAGTGGTAAAGTACCAGCTGTTTTTTGTTGTTTTTGTTGTTTTGGTAGCTTATTAGAGATAAGAGTCTCATTGTCTTTCCTGCCCAGACTGGCTTAGAACTTCAATCCTCAGATCTCATCCTCCTGATTAAGTAGGATTACAGGGGTGAGCCACCAGTGTCTGGCTTGATTTCTTTTAAGGTTGATGTCTTTGTAAGTATGGAATAAGACTGGCCCAAAATGCATGGATACCATGTGAGATGTCCCACGTGGATAGACTCTTGACTCACCGATGCCTGTGGTGTGATCACCAGCCCGATACATGTTTGGTTTTACTTTTACTCGGGTCCAACCTGGACCTTCTTTATCTTGGTAAAATTTGCAGAAATCTTCCTCAAAATTACAGCTTGCTTCCACAGCACTGAAAGGAACCTCTGAGCAAATAAGAAGCAAAGTTACCATCAAACCTCAGGAATCTCTAAGGACAACACCAACCAGTTGACAGATCTGGCTACATTTGTACCAGGGGAGACCCAGACAGAAAAACTACAGCAAAATATTTTTATCTAATGGCAGGCTGACAAGCTAGCAGCAAAACAGTGCTTCAATATGGCAGGAAATTTTTTTTCTTCTCCACAGGGAAGAGAGAAAGGAGTTCTGTCCACAGTCTTGACAAAAATAAATAATAATCAGACTTCAAAAGGAATTTTCTTTCAGGATGTAAAGATTGAGTACTTATTACACACTTCTTCACAACTCAAAATCTACCAATATAAAATTTGAAAGGATTTTGAGGGACTCAAGTTCTCTCAAGTCCTATGTTTTGGAAATTATAGATTCCAGAAAGAATTTTTCTTTTATTAGTCTATGTGTCAGAAGCAAGGCCCCTGTCTATTTTTAATTGGAATTAGTAGTAGGAGTTGATCAGCCTTCAGAAAATCATACTCAGTAGAAATCAGTTGAAAACTCATATCATATCTAAAATCCTAGCTACTCAGGAGGCTGAGATCTTAAAACCATAGTTCGAGATCAGTCTGGGAAGAAGAGTCTGTGAGACTTTTATCTCCAATTTACTACCAAAACCTGGAAATGGAACTATGGCTCAAATGGTAAAACACTAGCCTAGAAGTAGATGGGTTGATTGTCAGGCAATCAAGGATTCATAGACCCAATGAAGATCCTATTCCTATAGAACTCTAGGACAGGGGAATTTATGGGTGAAAAAGGCATGGAAAGGGAAAAGCTCTAAGTCATTGGAGAGGGGTGTCTTGCTATCTTCTGAAAGCATCTGGAGGGGGTTCTTAGGGAGCAATATGACATGGTGTTTAACACCTGTGTCTCTGCAATGAATCTTAGTTCTGGAAGCTAGATAACTCTGAACCCAAAGAGGTGGTGGCAACTGGTGCTTTACATGTTGAAGTTAATTCCCGCCTCAGCCAACTAGAGAAATAAGGAAAGAAAACCCTAGATCCAGATGGATAAAACAGAAAGGAAGATCGAAAAGCAAAAACCAAAAACAAAAACATGTTGGCACATGAAGGGTATATACTCTTTGAAATGCAAGACAAAGTATGAAAACTAAAGAGTTCAGCTCCTAGAGACTCAAAAATACATACCTCAGCTACTTAAAGAAGGAGAAAATAAAATCAGACATTGATGGTTAATGCCCATAATCCTAGCTATTCAGGAGGCTGAGATCTGAGTGTTGGGGTCAGCTGTACCTTTAAGAGGCCACAGCTGGCTTTGGCCCGTCCCCTCTCCTTCCATTTTTAACAGGAAGAGAAGCCCTAGGCCCTGGGGGGAGCAGTGTGCAATGGCGGGGGACCCCAGAAACCCAATCCTTGGGGGGCTGGGCCTCTGCCCACAAGGGAAGTCCCCTGACATCATTTGATGGGCAGCCCTATTGACCAACCTGTTATCCCTCTCTTGTGCCCGCCCTTCAGGGTATATCTGCTGCTTCTCATTTGAATAAAATTAGGCGTCCTAGAGGCTCTCCGAGACCACCACTCACTCGTGTCTTTCCTTGGGCTGGCGAGCATGGGGTCTCGCGACCACACACGAACCGAGGCTCACCTGGGACCCCACTCCCGCGTCTAAACCCTACCGGCCAGGGGGACTTGAGAGAGTGAGTATAAGCCCAGGACCCCTCCCCACATGAATGGGGAGGGGTAGAGAGAAGCCCGGCATCTGAGGATCACAGTTAAGCTAGTCTGGGTATGAAAATCCATGAGACTCTTATCTCCACTTAAGCATTAAAAAATCCAGAAGTGGAACTATGGCTCAAGTGGTAAAGTGTCAGCTTTGATTTAAAAAAATTGAAAGTTCTTAGGGCCTGAGTTCAAACCTTAGTACTGACACAAAATAATACAAATAAATAAACTTTTTAAAGGGAGAAAGCAGGCTTTGGTTGATACATTCACCAAGGCAAATCCTTTGCAAATTTCACTCTGATCCCTGGCTCTCCAGGAAATAGGTGGACATATTTTGACAATTAGGTAAATAATATTGTCTTATGACTAAGCATTTCCTTTGTCTCATGCTCCATGCTATGTCTTTCAAAGACATTAATTAACTCATTGATATTTCCAAATAGCTCTATGAAGCTATACAGCTACTTCTTTTTTTTTTTCTCAAATTTTTATTATCAAACTGATGTACAGAGAGGTTACAGTTTCATACGTTAGGCATTGGATACATTACTTGTACTGTTTGTTACCTTGTCCCTCATACCCCCCTTTCTCCTCCCCCTTTCCCTTTCCCCCCATGAGGTGTTGAGTTCGCTCACACCAAACAGTTTTGCACGAATTGCTTTTGTAGTTGTTTTTCTTTTTTTACCCCGTGTCTCTCAATTTTGGTATTCCCTTTCAATTTCCTAGTTCTAATACCATTATACATGGTTTCCAATATACTCAATAAGATTACAGAGATAGTGTAGGTACAACCACAGGAAGGTGATACAAGAACACCATCAATAATAGAAGCTACAGATACACATGGGACGTTGAAAGTAGTTACAACTGTGATGTAACAATTGTTTCCATAACATGGAGTTCATTTCACTTAGCATCATCTTATGTGTTCATAAGGGTATAGCTATTGGGCTCTTGTGGTCCTCTGTATACAGCTACTTCTTTGAGACTCAAAACAGGGTCACATAGCTCACAAAGGGAAAACTGAATCCTGTGTTATATTATATCCTTGAATGTAACACTACAATGATACAATAGAACCATTTAAAAGCCAAATTGGTATAGTGAAATGCTCTGATGACTCTTGTGGGCAGGGTGCTTGATGTGGGTTGTATTGTAGACTAAAGACCACTTGTTTTGATGGACTTCTTCTTTTACTTTCAGCAACAGACTGGAAAAGTTTCCTTTTCAAAAGGGAGAACATGTATAAAGGTTAATTCTGTCTCTTCCCAGCTACTTTTTCACCCCTCTCTCACACAGTGCAGACAGTGATTAAACACTTCTCCCACATATAGAATCTGGAAGTAGCAGGTCAATATAAGTGTCTACGAAGAGAAGAGAAACTTCCTAACAATAATTATAAAGAGGCTATGAAATTACTACTGATGTACTATTTGATTGGATATTAGCTCTGGTTTAGAGAAGTTGGACCACAAAGGTCAAGTTCAAAAAATTATTTCCTGTGCTGCAAACCCAGAATGGGGACTCATAAAGAAGATGAGACAGTGTCTTCCTGAGTCTCTCAAGGATACAGTCCACTAAGTGGCAAGGTCAACAGCATTTATCTAGGTTCTCACTAATATAGTATCTTCCTTCTTATAGTAAAACATTGTTTTCCATATCATTTTGACTCAATTTGCTTATTTTTTGTAATGGAAAGTACAGAATTTCCTTTCTAAACATCAAAGATATGGGATTATAAAATTGGCCACAATGAAGTTTTTAATTGACTCAATTGCACATAAAAAGAGCAAGAAATTACATTAAGAGCATATAATATTCAGCTGAAACCATCCTAGAGATGTCTACCAAATGTAAACATCCTTAAACATAATGGCATTAAACAAATCTCAGATACTTCAAGTTGTAATTTTATTTAGTAGGCTGTGAGAGACCTTTGCAGCTACTCAACCACCTGTCTACTGGTCCAAATTATTCCTTTAAAGAAAAAGATGAGTTGGAGTAAATGGATTTTTAATTTTCCTTTCTTAGTAGCTAAAGAAGACACAACTATCTTAAAGTATGGCAACTTTCCTATAATTTCAGAAAAACTAAATTCACTCTGTGAGGGACAATAAGAGTAAATAGTCCAGAGAAATGACAAGATGAAAAGTTCTGGAAATAAAAAACAATTTAAAGTAAGTCATAATCACAGGCTTCTATTGAGAAAGTAAAATGCCTAGTAGAGAAGAAGAAAGAGATTGCTCACCTGTCTGATTTTGGCAGTGAACAGGTGAGAAAGAAATATCATCCAGGGCAACATATCCTCCTTTGGGGCCATTGAAAGCAACTTCAAAAATAACCTGGAAAGGAAAATATATGTTTAAATAGTGTTTTTGCTTTTAACTATGATTCAGAAAGAAGGTAAGACCAAATTATAAGAGCTTAGATAATTATGTTTTGAAATGTGAAAATCTGGACAATAGTTTACTTAGCCAACCTACAGTCTCTTTTACAGAGAATGAAATTTCTATAATTTGAAGGGTATTTTTTTTTATCCCCTAAAGAGTTAAATGTTGAAGTCTGTTTTCCTACTGTGACAAGATTGGGAGGTGAGTCCTTTGGGGAGATGATTAGGTCATGAGGGTGGAACCTTCAGGTGTGAGATTGGCACCCATAAAAAAGTTACAAAAGAAGCTGGGCACCAGTGGCTCATACCTATAACTCACACTTATAAGCCTAGCTGCTCAAGAGGCTGAGATCTGAGGATCATGGTTCAAAGCCAGTCAGGGAAGGGAAGCCTGTGAGACTCTTATCTCCAATTAACCACCAGAAAAATGAAAGTGGAGCTGTGGCTCCAAGCGGTAGAGCACTAGCCTTGACAAAAAGCTCAAGGGTGACACCCAGGCCCTGAGTTCAAACCCTGAGAATGACAAAAAAAAAAAAGTCCCCAAAGAGCATGTTTGACCTTTCAGCCATAAGAGCATACAATGAGAAGGTGTTAACTCTGCCTTGAACTTGGACTTCCCAGGCCCTAGACTATGAAAAATAAGTTTCTGATATTTATAAGCCACTGAGTCTAGGACAGTTTGTTGTAGAAACACCCATGGACTCACACAGACACTCTATATTTACATGTACTGATGACTATTTCCCTTCTCCTTGAGCAGCAGCTGAATGTCATTTCTGATAGAACTACAGAACTCAATAGCATGAAAATAGGCTGGGTGAAGTGAACAGGTTCCCTCTCTGCTGTCCACAGGTTGTTAAGCCCTCTAAATCTCTACCTGTGTCCTGGGTGGCACTCTGTGACAATATCTGCAAAGACCTAACAGTCAGAGAGATGAGTCCTAGGAACTTAGTGTTTCCAGGCAGGTTCCAGTGAATAGAAAGCACATATGTTAATTATTTCATTACCGTTTGGTTTTGCATTCTTAGTTGCCATCTGCAAACAGCTCTGCAGATTCTCTGCTGTGATGGGGAAGTGGGGGTCAGGTGTGGTCAGAGTAGAGCATGGAGCAGGACTTAAAAACTTAAATGCCTAGGAGGGCCACACAGGCCATGTGAGTACACAAAATGGATTTGTTGTTGTTATGCAAACTCTTGAGAAACACAAGGCAAGCCTACCTGAAGAGGGAAACTACTATTCAAAATCAATTCTTGATTTGTGGGAATTCAGGCCTGTTATGTGCTACATTATATCCCATTAAATTCATTTGATGACGTCCTAACCCTCAGTACCTCAGTATGTTACCTCATTTGGGAATAAGATTACTCAAATGTATTTAGGTTAAAATGAGGTCATGTCATAGGCAGGCCATGGTAGTGCAGGCCTGTTAACTCCAGCACTTGAGAAACTAGGACAAAAAATTGGGAGTTCAAAGCCTGCCTAGACTACTTAGTGAAAGATCTCATAAAACAAAGCAAAACTCCAGGAAATGAAAATGGAAACAAGAGGTTTTATTCCCCCCCCCATTTTTTTTGCTGTTTTTCTTTTTGTTCTTTTTGTTTATTTATGTGTCTTTGGGAATGTAGGGGAAGGCACAGAAATGGGGGGACAAAAGGTAGTCAAATGCAGCCGTGGTACTCACTGGACACTATGTTGAAAATGAACTCCACAACTTGTGGATGGGAGAAAGTAAAGGAAGGGATGACATTGTCAACAAGGAAATGTGCTCTTTACCTGACTTATGTAACTATAATCCCTCTGTAAGTCACCTTTATAATAACAATACTTAAAAAAAGACAGATACTAGAGAAAACAGGAAAAAACAATTTTTGGTGGATATATAATATTTTTACATATTTATGAGGTAAAACAAAATGAGACATACAAAAAGTCCAGGCACTAGGGACTAAAACCTGTCATCTCTGATACTTGGTGGGAGACAGATCAAGAGGACCTTGGTTGAAGGCAAATCTGGGCAGAAAAGTTCATGAGATCCTTCCTGGGGTGGTGGCACATCCCAGCCATCCCAACTATATAAGGCAAGTTGAGATCAGAGGATTATGGTTTTAGGCCAGCACAGGAGAGAAAAGCCTTCATATTCCACCTTAATGAAAGCAAGCTGGCTGGGGGGCCAGGGAAGGAGGGAGGGCGGGAAGGGCATGCCTGTCATCCTAGCTATGATTGGAATACTAAAATAGGCAGATTTGGGTCTAGATGTGCCAGCCAGGAAGTGAGACTACCTTAAAAAAAAAAGTGAGACTGGGGCTGGGAATATGGCCTAGTGGCAAGAGTGCTTGTCTCGTATACATGAGGCCCTGGGTTCGATTCCTCAGCACCACATATACAGAAAATGGCCAGAAGGGGCGCTGTGGCAAAAGGAAGCCAGGGACAGTGCTCAGGCCCTGAGTTCACAGCCTAGGACTGGCAAAAAAAAAAAAAAAAAGTGAGACTATCCTTATAAAAAGGGAAAATTTGGGCACATGCAAGCACAAGCTTGCACACACACACACACACACACACACACACATTAATATTTCAAGATGAAGAAAGGGACCTACAAGCCCAGGTATGCCGAAGACTGCTATCAAATCACCAAAAGTGAAATGAACAAATTCTCTCCCAGCTTTTGGGGGGAACAAACTCTGCTGACACCTTAGCCTTGCTTGTACTTGTGGTCTATAGAAATGTGAGTCCTAACTCCCTGTTTTCTAGCCATATTGAGCTGCTTTGGTAGGGCTGTCCTAAGAAGCAGTACACAGTTTGGGCCTAACAAATTATTAGGAGGAGCTGAATCTGTAGATTATATTTGAAAATTTAGATTTTAAAATGCTGATAATTAATTTGAAAATGAAAAGAAAAGCAACACACATATACAAAGTTTTTCTCCTTGCAACGCAAACTCAAAAATTTCCACTGGGCCACAAGAACAAATAGAGCAGGGCAGCTGGTGGCTCACACTTGGGAGGCTACTTGGGAGGCTGAGATCTGAGTATCATGGTTTGAAGCCAGCCCAGGCAGGACAGTCTGTGAGACTCTTACCTCCACTTAACAACACTGACAAAAAAAAAAAAAAAAAACACAAAGAAACAAAAACAAACAAAACAACCAGAAGTGGTAGAGTGCCAGCCTTGAGCTAAAAGGTAAAAGATAGTGCCAGGGCCCTAGTTCTGATGCACAGCGCGCACGCGCACACACACACACACACACACACACGTACATGGAGGCCTGGTCAGGCTTTGGATGAGGAACACTTTCTGCAAATGACACTAGGGTCTCTCTCCATTTGGGGTGATGCAGAAAAGAGAAATAGGAAGGAGATGGGGAGCACAAGTAGATGGGATACATCAGAGCCCAGTGCCCTGCAGCTCTGCAGCAGTATAGCAGATGGCACCCCTGAAAAGCAGCCAGAGGGATGAATAATCTGCTACTTCTTACTTTAAAAGAATATGGGAAAGAAACTGCAAAAGGCACAAAGGCAGCAAGTGAAAAGTGAGGTATTATTAGCCTGTGATAACAGACTACTTGAAACTGCAAATCCTCTCAGCCATCTCACACTTACTAATCACAATGCAGCCCCCTGAGCCGCTCCAGGTCCTGTGGATCCTCAGACAGCAGAGCTTCCTCCCTCAGCTGTGGGCAAGATTTCAAGCTAGGAAGTTTCCTAAGTTCTCTGGCACTCACCAACTAAGTGTCCTAGAACAAAGAGGATATGAAACATCTTGGACACTCTGTTTCCTCCCTTCTCATGGGAGTAACATGCTGAATTATCATGGAGAGTAAAGGTTGAACATATTTACAAGTTCTGAAATACATACCTAGAGAGAGATAAGTATCGATGTATGATAACATATATGTTTAGAGAAAGTTCCACAAGGATAAACACCAAACTGTGAGTATTCTTTGTCATTGTGAGGCTGGCTTCCAGGATGTCCATTTATTTTAGTAATTTTCATTTTCGAATTCTGTGTGACATCTGTCCCTTAGATAATTATTGAAAATGAAGGCTTTGGAGTCTTTAAGTGCCATTTTCTGAGTGGAGGGCAGGAAGTGTCTTTTGTTAATTGAATTTTTTTATTGTTATACGAGACGTGATGTACAGAGGGTTATTATTTCATAAGTTAAGAAATAAGCTAGTACATTTCTTTTTGACAGTGCTATTCCTTCCCTGGTTCTCTCCCAGTTCATTTTCAACACAGTGTCTAGTGAGTACCACTGCTGCGTCTGTTTTCACACACCCCCTCTTTATTTCTTCCTGCTTTCATTTTGTTACCCTAAAATTGATCCTTGCTAAAACTTAAAAAAAAATTAACAAATACAGTAGATTAATGGGAGAACTCAGATAGTGTAAGTCCTTCGAAAGGCAAAGTCAAAGTTCAGCAAAATGAAACACCAGGAAGTGGATATTTGAAAGGGATAGGATGGGGTCAAGGCAGTAGACAAAGGAAGAGAAGAGGGGGAAAGTGCAAACCAGAATCCAATGTTTATCTTAAAAAATTAAGATGAGTAAGGGATGGGGTAGCTAGAAGCATGATGGGTAAGAATGCTTTGCTACATGGAAACTTTTTTGTACACCTATTTAAAGATAACTTAAAAATGTTTTAGATGACAGAAAAAGAAAAAAATTTAAATCAAGGCACAAAGACTGGTGATAAATTTGGGCTCTGATAAGTTTGCTCCTGACTTTATGACATTATTTCTGTCACAAATAAAGAAAGGACATACCTTTTTTTTCCCCTAGGAAGACAATTCTCTTAAGGAAAGCTCTAAATCTATACTCAGAGAATTATGATGTCCTGTTTCGAACTCTCCCTCCGTCCATCCCCATCCCCCCAGGCCTAGTATGAGGCTCAGAGAGAGTTCATAAGACCAAAGATGGTTTCTTCCATATTTGAAAACATACTATGTAAAAATATACTCAGAGATAAAGGCGTGCAGCAGAGAGAACATATTAGAAAGAGAAGTGGAGGGGGCTGAGAAGGGAAAAAGAAAAGTGAAAACGGAGACAAAGCAGGATGGGAAGGGAAGATGGCAACGTGAGTTGATGGATAAAAAGTTACAGTTTAGTGGGAAATAATCTTTTTTGAATGCACATGAGGCTGACCATAGTTAATACATTGTGTATTAAAAAAATAGCTTGAAGAGGGATTTTTAATGTTGTCTCTACCCAGAAATGATAAGGGTTTGAGGTAATACACAGGCTAATTACCCTGATTTGAGTATTACACATTATAAACACTTATCAGAACATCACATGGTATTGCGTAAATATGTAAAATTATTTCTTTTTGTCAATGAAGAACAAATGAAGCAAGGCACCAGTAGCTCATGCCTGTCATCCTAAATACTCAGGAGGCTGAGATCTGAGGATCTTAGCTTGAAGCCCCAGTCAGACAAATCTTATGTCCAATTAACTAGCAAAAGTCAGGAAGTGGTGGGGTGGCCCAAGTGGTAGAATGCCTGCCTTGAGTGGAAAAAAAGTGAAAGCACAAGGCCTTGAGTTGAAGCCTCAGTACTGGCATCTCTCTCTCTCTCTCTCTCTCTCTCTCTCTCTCTCTCTCTCTCTCTCTCTCTCTCTCAATATAATTAAAGCAAAAGGTTGAGGTGCAGAAATGCTCTGTGTAGACTGTAGAGTAGGCTGACCTTGTCTGTGTGTGTGGCATCTTTGCAGGGCCATCAGGCCAGGCACATCTGGTTCCCTGCACACCTGGCTCCCTGGCACACCTGGCTTCCCTCACACCTACCTCTATAGGGTAAGGAGCGCTGAACTCCACCTCTGCAAGGTTCCAGGCAGCATTCTCTGGGTTGTCCACTTTCCAGATCTCTTCATACAGGCCTGCCACATCCCGAGTGTACAGGGAGAAGGCATTGTCGTTCCCCTGCTGAAGCTGGTAATAGAAGGACAGGCAGCCAGACATGGGAGCTGTAGTCATGGGGGAGACCAGCTGTGCCACTTCCTGAAAGTGTTTGACGTAAACGGAGTCCACGTACATGTAGTGGCCTGGAATGACACCGAGAGACACAGTAAGACAGGCTGGGGTTGCAGATGTAATAGCTCAATTCTGGGATCCGCTCCAGCATGATTTCCAGTGACAGAGGTGGGGAGGAAGTAGGTGGAGTATAGATGAGATCTGGTAACAAGTGGATTAATGTTGCAGCTGGTAGGCTGACCATGAATTCAGGGTATTCTACCACAACTAAGTGAGAAGCAGTCATTTTGTTTCCCTTCATTTTGGGGAGGGGAGGAGGCAAGAGGGCCTGCACTGAAATTTGAACTCAGGGCCTTGCATGTACTTACTCAGCTGGTGCTCTACCACTTGAGCCATGCCTCTAGCCAGGCCTTTTGTTGTTGTTGTTTTAGATGGAGTCTGTCAGAGTTTTCTACCCAGGTTGACTATGAAGTATGATACTCTGGATCTCAGCCTCTTGACAATTGTAAGTAGCACCCAGCTTCCCTTTTGTTGAGGCAAATTAGACATACAGAAAGGAAGATAGGTAATCTGTAAAGTGCCTGACTATTCCTAGGATGACCATATCCATGCATTTGTGGAACACACACTGCCCCAGAAATCATTCCTTTCCTGGTCATCCTTTGAGTCATCTGACTTTAAGAGAATGTTGAACATACCATCTATTATTACAAGGTATGGGGAGACCCTCCTGTGTTTTCACAATTCATGTAGAATGCCACTCTATGTGTGTGTGTGTGTGTGTGTGTGTGTGTGTGTGTGTGTGCATATGTGTGTGTGTGTGTGTTACTACAACCAAGACTGTTGATTCAGATTAGGTAGCGATTTTGAATTTTGAACTTGCTCTATCACTGTTGACATGGAGACAATACCCAACAGACCCAGGAGCTGACCTTTCCCAAAGGCGGCACAGAGAAACCATGGGGCAGAATGGAGCTGTTTACTGGGCCACAGTAAGCTTCCACACCAATCTAGGTTTCAACTTTGGAAGGGTTTTTTGCCTTTCTTCAACGTGTCCCCATCCATGCAAAAAGGCCAACACATCCATATCAAAGACCCAACAGCTCAGCATTTGGACATAATTGGAATTAAAAAAAAATCTCAATTCCAGAAAGTTCCAGAGAGAAAAACTTCAACTTGCCACACATGTAACTATATACCAAATTTACACAAGCAAAGTGATGTGTGGTTAGATCCCCATCATAGTTTCCCAAATGTCTCAGGTCCTTGATCTCTCCACAGTGCCTAGTTTAATTACTTTGCTCTTAGAGTCGTTACCTTTACAGGGCATTCTCCCTGTTCACATATCTCCCTCTGTGACCAAAGTTTCCTCTTTCCTATGAACACAAGCAATAGACTAAGAGCTCACTCTCCTCTGCCATGACCTCATATTAATTAATTACATGTACAACGATCCCATTTCCAAATAAGATCATTTTCTTATATACTTCGGGTTAGAATTTCAATGCATAAATTTTGGAACAGCACAGTACAAACTATAACAAGTGCTCTTAAGTTTTTTTAGACTTGGTGTATGCCAAGTCAGTGTATTCTGCAAGATGGACACAGATAATGCAGTCCATTTGGTCACCTATAATGAGATTTTTTTTTTTTTAGTCAGTCATAGGGCTTGAAACTTGGGATCTGGACATTGTCCCTGAGCTCTTTTGCTCAAGGCTAATGCTCTACCACTTTGAGCTATGGCTCCACTTTGGGTTTTCTGATGGTTAATTGGAGATAAGAATCTCATGGACTTTGCTTCCTGGGCTGGCTTTGAACCATGATCCTCAGATCTCAGCCTCCTGAGTAGCTAAGATTACAGATATGAGACACCAGTGCCTGGAAGAATTTTAAAGGAAGAATCAGAATGTCAAACTGGACAGAACTTCTAATATAGAAAGAAAGACACTCATATCAAAGCCCAAATGACTATAAGAAGCCCTGGGAAGCAGGGAAAGAGGGATACAGCTAGCCTTGTCTAGAACATTCTAGTAATAGAGAATGCATGTGGCCAGTCAACCTCTATAACCTCTTTGTCAAGAACTCAAGAGCCTCAAAGGCAGAGATGAAGTTGATGTTACCTTTTGTAATACATCTTACCAACAGAACAGTGTTGTTTTTGGAATATATGCCTCAGGGGGATCTGAGGAGAGGAGAAAGAGTTTTGATTCCTTGCTACATCATGGGGTGAGGGTGCACAGTTGGACCACTAACTTCTCTTTCAAGAAGATTCACTGCATTTACCATAACTGCCTGCCAATATCAGCTGCCTCACCTTTGGCTCTATGATAATGTTTGTACCAAGGCCACAACATTCTGAACTATTCCCAGCCAGTGACCCAGTATCCCAGGGAGAGTAGATGAAGTGTACCCAGGAAATCTTGAATCCACCTAGCCTCTCTCTCAAGATTCACATCCTGTGCTGAAAACTCTTCTCAAGCAAGGCCATGCTATGACTTTTGTGAGCCCTGGGTCTTTTCTTCCCTCTGTACAGTATTAAGAACTCTAGTCTATGATGAAATAGATACAAAGATGAAGGAATCTTGGCTGGATTTTTTTTTTTTTTTTTGGCCAGTCCTGGGCCTTGGACTCAGGGCCTGAGCACTGTCCCTGGCTTCTTCCCGCTCAAGGCTAGCACTCTGCCACGTGAGCCACAGCGCCGTTTCTGGCCATTTTTTTCTGTATATGTGGAGCTGGGGAATCGAACCTAGGGCCTCGTGTATCCGAGGCAGGCACTCTTGCCACTAGGCTATATCCCCAGCCCCTGGATTTTTTATTATATTTGTGATGACTATACTCATTTTGCCTTATGATTTAAAAATAATTAAAATTAAAATATCATTATGGATTCTAGACAGTGTGCCTAATGCACATATGGAGTACTGACTTTGTCTCCAGCTACTCTGCTTCTCTCCCTCTTATTCTTTCACAGGTATTTTCTCCCATCAAATCACAGCTTGGCGATGGTTTCTCAGAGGTGCAAACTCATACAGCTCTGAAGTGAGGACCATTGTGCCCAGGGTGAGGAAAAATGCATCTCCAAAGATTCTGCAAGGGTTTCAATGCATCTGTGAGACTTCACAAATCCACCTGAAGGTATTTGTTTCATTTTTAGAGTGGGGTATAAACCTGCTAAGCTAAAGAAAATTCTCACCCACAGCCCCATTGTGATTTACTTCTCCCTTGCAGTTGACAAATATGTGGCTGTCTTTTATTAAAAGGTCAGTCAGTGGCTCACCTGTGCAGACAATGTTTTAATCCCTGCATTTGTGGTTGAACTTAAGGACAACAACTCATGCTCATGATGCTAGGGCAAGCAAGCCACAGTCACATTTCTGATCCAGAAAAAAACATTCAACAAACACATTGTGACTTGCCCAACGTGAGTCAGAGATGCTGCTGGGAATTGGATGAAGACTGCTGACACTACGTCTTACACGGAACCACTAGACACAACCACATTCTGTTGCCTTCTTTTTTTCTCTCCCTAATTCATTGGATGCTAGTTGGATTTCTTTTTTACTGATGAGCCATGTAACACAGTGTTTCTCACTTGGAAACAAAAGGCAACTCATCACAAGTTTTTCATTTCAGTTGAAGGGATGGAGATGATTCAGAAACCATCATTTAGGTATCTGTCCTTGAAGGGGATGACAACATTCCTGGCTGAGGGTCCTGGTGCAATTTTCTCTGAGGAAGGGAAGCCAGCGATTGGATGGGAGCGGGGGAGGGTCGGCAGCACTAGGCTTCTTTTCATGGAGAATAAAGAAGATAATTTGAAGTACTCAGGAAATCATGTCCAGTGTCTGGCATTGTAGGACTTTCCCTGCATAGTTCAATAACTCCAACCCTTCTTTCTAACCCAGGATTCTTTATTTACTTTAATTATATTTTATTCATGAGGTCATTTTCTACCCACACGATCTCCTGAATCTTTTAGTTTCTTTTTTCCCCTTTATTGTCAAAGTGAAGTACAGAGGGGTTACAGTTTCATATGTAAGGCAGTGAGTACATTTCTTGTTCAACTTGTTACCTCCTCCCTCATTTCTCTCCTTTCCCCTCCCCCTTTCCTCCCTCCCAACCCCTTCTCCCCCCACCCCCCCGCTGCCCACCTTAAGTTGTACAGTTGGTTTACACCAAATGGTTTTGTAAGTATTGCTTTTGGGATCGTTTGTCTTTTTATCCTTTGTTGATTTTGGTATTCCCTTTCCCTTCCTTAGTTCTAATATACATATATACAGTATCCAGGGTACTAAGATGAGATACAGTGATAGCGGGGGTAAAAACCAAAGGAAGGTAATAGGAGAGAGAGAGAGAGAGAGAGAAAGAGAGAGAGAGAGAGAGAGAGAGAGAGAGAGAGAGAGAGAGAGAGAGGAGGGGATGGTTTCACATGGCGTGTTGAAAATAAGTACAACAGTGATACAACACTTGTTTCCATAACATGGAGTTCATTTCACTTAGCATCATCTTATGTGTTCATAAGTAACCCAGGATTCTTGAGCTCCCAGAACATCTGGGAAAAGGTGATATTTGTATTAGATCATGAGGATGAAATTAGTTCAGATAGAAATTAGTACAGATAGGCTATGGGTGCACAGGGTCTTACACTCAATCAAACCATTGGGGATCCAGCAGACCTGACAGAGGTGTGTGTTTGTGTATGTGTGTGTGTGTGTGTGTGTGTGTGTGTGTGTGTGTGTATTAGGGCTTGAACTCAGGGCCTCAAGATCTCACTCACTTTTTTGTTCAAGGCTGATGCTGAAGCCACTTGAGCCATAGTTCCACTTCTGGCTTTTTGCTAGTTAACTAGAGATAAGTGTCTAATAAACTTTTCTTCCTGGACTGTCTTTGAGCCAGGATCCTTAGATCTCAGTCTCCAGAGTATCTAGGATCACAGATATGAGTCACAAACACAGATTTGAAAGTATTAAAATAAACTAAAAAAGAATAAAACCAAAAAATAGAAAAGATTGTAGAGGGATCAATGGGAACTCCATGAGGATAGGAACTGACAAATTCACTGCTAGACTTTTGAAGTTTCAGCTCCCCCATCCCACAATACTCAAATTGGAAGTCAATCTCTTTTCCAATTTTAGGTTATAAACAAAGGGCCTGAGATTTAAAAAACAAAACAAGATACCAGATTTTTGAAAGATGACAATCTTGACCATGCCAGCCAATGCTAAGGCTCTCCCAAGTGGCTCCTGAGTGAAGGTCAATGAGCACTTGCTTCTGAAGGACTTTCCTCTTTTCCTGTGGCAGCCTCTGCATTCATTAAACTTTTCAAGTAGAACCAGTAGCTCCATGGAGTCAGCCAACCCACTCCCCCGCCCCCACTCCTCCCCAGTTTTGGATTAGAAAAGGAACTTGAGGAGCAGTTCCTGAGCTTTTGTTTTCAAATACCCTGGCTACCCAGTATTTTCCAGTGATTGCCCATGGCTTGGGCAAGTCAGCCTCTGACTCAGCTGTGATTTGGTCCCATTGACCACATTTGTATTCTAGTTGTGTTTTCTGTTTCTGTGGTGTCAGCTGTCTGGACAAGCTGTATCCTGGTTCAGGGAGATACCTGAAGAAACACATGCCAGATGGAGATCCTCACTGGTCTACTACCATGGTGAACAGACAGCACTCAAAGACAGCAAGCTAACTCCACATATTTCACAGGGGTCTTTCACAGGTGGCTTTTACAATAATAGACTTAACTCTAGTTGTTTTTTTTTTTTTCCTAACACAGCTTTCAAGGGTGACATAAATGAAAAATGAATGTGAAGTGGGTCTTTGGCATGGTTTTGATATGACTATCCCCTTCGAACTCATTTATTGTAGATGGACAATGCACGGAGGTGGGGATTTAGAGATTACTAGATAGTAAGGATTCTTGTCTAATCAGTGGATTGATGCACTGATGTATTCATAATTTGATGGTAGTCCTAAGAGGTGGTAGAATGCGATGAAGAAGTGGGGCCTAGTTGGAGGAAATAGAACATTAAAGGTGTGCCTTTGGAGGGTGTACCTTGTCTTGGGTTGCTTTACTCTCTGCTTCCTGAGTGCCAGGAGGTAAGCAGCCTCTACTATGCATTCCCACTACCATGATGTTCTTCCTCATCTCAGACCCAAAGAAAAGCATCCAGTAGACCATGAACTAAGGCCTCTTCAGTCATGAGCCAAAATAAGTCTTTCCCATCAGGTATTTTCTCACAGCCACCAAAAGCTATGTAATACAGACTTTTCTTTGTCGCTGCTAAGACCTCAAAACTGAGAACAATAGGTAATATGCATCTCTTATCCTGTAAAGATTCCTATTAGATCATCACTATGGTATGTGGTAATATCCAGCTCCCCTCTAGTGTGTAGAGATGAGAACATTAGAAATGGGCCTGAGTTGGAGACAGTCCCTTTTTGAGGAGATAAAATATGATGGCATTGCACTTGTTATGTGTATGCTTTTTTCCTTTCAAGGGAAGAGACAGGGTTTGTATTCTCCTTTCTTACCTTAACTGAGGGAGAGTAGACTAAGAGAGCCACTGGCAGAAAGAGTGGTGAAGGGAAATTGTCTTCTGACCTCATCATACCACATTGTACAGGATGTCCTGGGCTCTGTAACTCCTTTGACCTTGACATAGAGGTGACCAGAGTTCCTGAGTGAATTTGATCTATGAACACTGGAGCTTATATAGCACAGTGGCAGGTAGCCGGCATTTGAATGCCTACAGCTAATAAGAAGCTGACAGTAGCTGAGTGCACTAATGGCTCATGCCACTAGTAATCCTAGCTACTCAGGAGGCTGAGATCTGAGGATTGAGGTTTAAAGCCAGACTAGGCAAAGAGTTAGTTGGAGATAAGAAGCAAAAAGCAGGAAGTGGAGGTAGGGTCCAATTGGTAGAGCACTAGCCTGGAACAAAAAAAGCCAAGCAAGAGTTCAAAGCCTTGAGTTCAAGCCCCAGGAAAAGCCCACACAGAAAAAAAAAAAAGAACAACAAATGAAAAAGCTGACTGTAGGGAGTTTCTGTTGCCAATATGCTACTTTTCCAGATGTTGCAGCTTAAATGGGAGCTGGGCTATAGTAACTTAGAAAGACTTTTCTCAAGAGGATTTTCTCCTAGCATAGTAGCTCCAATGGAAAAGGTTCAATGGAGGAATCCCATTATCAGAAGAGCCAAGGGGGATACAGAGATGGCTTACTAGGAAGAGAATTGTCTGGGAAGTGAAGGGTGAAAGAGTGGTATTTTGTTCTTCAGTGGGCAGAATTTGCCACCTTCAGTGCTCAGGAAATCAACTCTAGATTAAATAGCACCAGGGAAGTAAAAATACTTTTATCAGTCTTTTCCTTAAGTTCCAAAGCCTATGACCCTTCTACCCTGAAGGAGCATAGTGAGTGGGGGGAATAAAGGAAGAGAAGAGAAAAAGAAAGGCACAGAAAGGGACAAAGTAGGAACGTATCTCTTCTGCTGCTTCTCTGTGGACCAGTGTGAGAAAGATTTGAATTGGATGAGACATGGGAGCTGTGACTTGCTTGAACCTAATCCTTGAAAATGAGCTTGTCTGTTACAATGTGAAAATGACTAGGAAGCTGTGATAGGAGATGCTGCAGAGCTGGCACTAAGGCAATGCTAAGGAAATTAATAAAGCTGCTTCTCTACCCCATGCTAATACCACAGCCCAAATGGTTCCAATGCACAGAGCAAATGAATAAGGGCTGTAAAATGACCCCTGAACTCAATCCAAATCGAAATGACAAAGGGGTGTCATGTGTGATGGAGACGTGATTCATCTTGTAGGTGGAATAAAAGAATTTTGATCGTATTTTAGGTCTTGAAACTATCCAGTTCCTTTCCAGAGTGGAACCTAAGCAGCCATCATTTAAAAAATCTCAGCCAAGAGATGAGTTTCCCTCATTATTTTTCAGCAATTATCTGTGTGTGTGTGTGTGTGTGTGTGTGTGTGTGTGTGTCTCTTCCTTTCTCTCTCTCTCGTTATCTCTCTCTCCCTCTTTGACTTAGGTATGTAAAAAATAGTAATGATCTGAGCTAACAGTAGGTTACCTCCTGAAAGATTTTGTTTTACCTCATAAAATATTAATAAAGAAAAAACCCACATGCAATGATGAATCTAACCCAAGTAAGAAAAATAAACAGAATAAAAGCACATGTCATTTAGTACAACAAAGACATCCCACCACTGTTCTTTTTGTATTATGTATTATCTATTTCTATTGTTTGAAAAGTATTTGGGGACATGATGGGCATTTGACTCAGTGTTTGGGCTAAATCATTAAAACACACAGCAAATGAAAGCTGTTTCCTATCTACATTGTAGCTTGTAGCTGTTCCATTCTGTGTACCCTCCTCCACAACACAGAGACCAGTGCGTTGGCCTTCTCTGTCTTCCCTGCAGCTCCAACATTTCCTAGCTGGGGCTTAAACTCCTCACCTCCCAGGTAAGGGAGGGCTCTGCTGTATGTGTCTGTAGTTTGTTGTTTTGGCCTGGAAGCAATGGCCTAAGTTGCTTCCAGTATATGAATGAACATGAGATGAGTTTATAGAGAACAAAATCTGCTGCTGCAGGCAGATATCTGAACCATTTAATCTTCACTTTGCCACCCAAATTGATAGAGCTCAGGGAAAATCAATATGCCCTGTGGAAGGCAAATGAAAGACAGGAGATAATCTCTGTCTTTGTTAGAGCATTGGGAATTTTCTTTTCTTTTAGAAGAACTTTCTTTCTTTTATTCTTTATTTCTTTCTCTTTCTTTTTTCTTTCCTTCCTTCCTTCCTTCCTTTCTCTTTCCCTCCCTCCTTCTTTCCTTTCCTTCTGTCTTCCTTCCTTTCTTTTTTGATGGTATCAGGAACTGAATTCAGAACACTCTCACCCTTGAGCCATGACTATATTCCTTTTGCTTTTAGTTTGTTTTTCAGTTAGGGTCTCACACACTTTTGCTCAGGCTGGTCTTAGACTTGCCTTGGATTACACATTTCTTCCCCTCTGTCTTCAGAGTAGCTAAGATTACAGGTATGTGTCACTACATCTGCTCATGGGTAAATCTTTGAGTCACATGCATATAGTTTTCAAATAAAATACTTTAGAATCTTAGGAGCTCATCATTTAAAGCCACATCCTAAATACTGGTAATACTTACATAGGAGTCCAGGCCGACACACAGAGAGAAACACACAGACACAGACACACACAGACACATACACATATACAGAGAGAGAGAGAGAGAGAGAGAGAGAGAGAGAGAGAGAGAGAGAGAGAGAGAGAGAGAGAGAGAGAGAGAGAGAGAATGTGTGTTGAATGGGGATGACTAAGAGAAGTTAAGAGTAAAATAACAGAGAAGAGTTGAACTAAAATAACACAAAAGAGTTGGACTGCTCAAATGGAATGTGGGCAATTAGGCTTCTTGCGAATCATAACCAGGAGTGTAACCTAGGATCTTGGGGCTACTTTATCATCTTATACATCTTAGTATTCTCAAGTACTCTCCACACCTGAACTCTCACTGCATTTACCTTCCCCTTAGTCATCTGCCAAATTCCAGTTTTGCCATTTTCCCTCTAGAAAGCCTTCCTTGAATGCTCAAACTTAGGCAATCATTATTTCTTCCATTCTTTCCCTCATCCTCTCCCTCCTTTCTCCTTCCTTCCTTCCTTCCTTCCTTCCTTCCTTCCTTCCTTCCTCCCTCCCTCCCTCCCTCCCTTCCTCCCTTCCTCCCTTCCTCCTTTCCTCCCTTCCTCCCTTCCTTCCTTCTTTCCTTCCTTCATTTTTCCCTTCCTTCTTTCTTTCCTTTCATTTTTGTGGATCTGTATAATTTACATCATGGATTGGTCAGTCTAAGATGTTTATGTAGTATTTCAGTATTGACACACTTTAAGAATACATTGACACAGAACTACATGAAGGTAGTGAGAAGTCCTGAATTAATCTATTTCACTTTCTTTGCCTCAGGTGTTCCACGGTTTATTTAACCATATATCCCCCTTCTTGTTTTGTATAAAGATTCATATACCTCTAGCACATGGAAAGCAGAGAGAGGAAGAGTGGACATGTTAGGTCAGCCAATGATACATAGAGTTCTAGGCCAACCTGCCCCCCCCAAAAAAAAACATTACTGCACTCCCCAACTGGTATTCTGGAGAAAAGAATTTTGAAAAAGTTACTTTCCATGGTCTGTCTGAGATCAGTTATTATTTTGGTATCATCAAAGTACACGAAAATGTCTGACATATATAAAATGCTTCTTATACATATGCTGAATGAATGAATGAGTGGATTAGAGAATAATCAATGAAGAAGACTTCTTCTGCTGTTCAAGCTCTGACTTGTAGGTTGCTGAAAAGGAGGTACAAACTCTCCTTAGATTTTTTTTTCCCCTTTAGCCCCTTTTAACTCAATTGCTTTAGTATTGACTTAAGGGATCTGAGACACACTAGTGTGCAAAGCTGCCTGCCTTTGGGAGTGTGTTAGAATAGTCACAGAAGAGAAATGGTGGGAAGATGGAGAGGGAGAGATGAGAGAAAAGAACAGAAAAGGGGACAGAGGCAAGTGCAATGGTACAGGTGATAGCCCCTATCTCAGGTCTTAGTGTTCATCAAAGAAGACCCTAATACATATATATATATATATATATTTAGTTGTTTTTCTTTTTGTTGTTGTTTATTGCTACTATGCTGGTCCTGGGACTTAAACTCAGTGTCGGGGCCCTGTCCTAAGCATTTCTTCCCCTCAAGGATAATGCAATATTACTTGAGTCACAACTCCACTTCTCTGGCTTTTTGGTGATTAATGGGAGATAAGAGGCTGATGACTTTGCTGCCTAGGCTGGCTTCAAATTGTGATACTCAGATTTCAACTTTCTGACTAGCTAGTATTACAGACATTCAAGTCCCAGGATACATGGACACACACACACACACACACACACACACACACACACATACACACACTTCAGATAACAGGAAATCATAGAGAATGAGAGAAAAAATAAGATGTGTGCTGTTATTGATATTAATTGATTGGAAATGAGAATATCACCTCTGTATCCACATTGCAAAGGCCCCAAAGAGAAAACAGGCACTGTTAGAAGCAGAACTAACATGACTATCCTTGTTCTTGTTGGCAAACCAGAACACCAGAATCTTCTTGCTTTTGGAGAACTTGCAGCTGAAGACTAGAATGGTGTGCAATTACGGGAAGACATAGGCTTGGACATGTCCTATGAGGAGCCAAGCAAAAGCAGTGATGAAAGTGAAGTCTTTTATCCTAGTCTTCCTTCTGAAGCCTTTCTCCTGGGAGTCACTGAGGCCAGGAGAACCTTACTTTCTAATGTGCCTTGCAAAGAACCACCTTCTTTGGCCAGCAGGGGCCCTATTGAACATCACATTCAGAATCCATAATCAAGATTGGCTTACCTCCCTTGTCAATTGGGAAGTTCTTAAAGACTTTCTTCCTATCCTTCCATCTAGTTTTAGTGAGGAGTAACCTAGAGTGACTATAGCTTTGTTTTAGAAATAGGAATGATAGATCAACAAATTGATAAGAAAACCAAGCATATTATGAAAATGTGAATTTAGCAAGCTCAAGTCACACATTAAGGTAAAGCCTTTAACTAGGTATCCTGGTTCTTAGTGATAGAGCACATATCTGCAGTTTGTCCCCTCCTCCCATTGTCTATGCTTCCTTCCTTGGCCACCAGGTCTGCAGGTCCCTTCTACCAGCCCCTTTCTCCTCCCTTTTCTGCAGAGAGAAGACACAGTCAGAATAAGACAAGAGGCAGGCTTCCCGTGGTTTCCCAGCTCACCCAGTTCACTCTTGATGGTGTGGTCCTGCGGGAGGTTGGAGTGGGTGTTCTGGCTTGTTCCCCCTCCAACAAACCAGTTCACATTGGGATTCCAGCGATTCACAAAGCCACAGAGATGGTTTTCTTCAAAGTCGCATTCTAGTGGAAGGGAAATCAAAACACATTTCAGGGAAACTCCCCACTCCCCAACTCTCACCCCATCACACCTCAGAGCCACCACATGCTCTGCCCTCAAACCATCAGACCTTCATACTGTCTCTTCATTTTCCCCCAGGAACCTATAGACCAGCACTCTTGGCTACTATTAGCCAAAAGAGACATCCTGTAATGAATCAACATGCTTTTTTTTGGGGGGGAGGCTTTTTATTATTATAAAGGTGATGTACAAATGGGTTATAGTTACATAAGTCAGGTAAAGGGTACATTTCTTTTTAGACAATGTCACCCTTTCCCTCACTCTCTCCCAGTTTTTCCCTCCTATCCCCACCCACAAAGTTGAAGAGTTCATTTTCAACATAGTGTCTAGTGAGTACCACTGCTACTTTTGTTCTCCCTTTGTCTCTCCATTTCGGTACCTCCAAAGACAGATAAACAAATACACAAACAAGAAAGAAAGAAAAGAAAACAAAAACAGCAACTCCATTTCCTGGAGTTCATTTAAATATCATTTCATATGATCAGATGCACATAGGCATTGTGCCTTTGTGTTCCTCTCCTAAGAATATCCTCCTTTGAGACCAAAAGAGCATTCACATGGTATGCGAATGCTTCGAGTCCTATTTATTATAATGAATCAACATTCTAATAATCATCACCCCCTTGGAATTGTGGTCCTTTCTCTTATTGGCCCTGTGGCTTGCTGTGGCTCACCATCTGTCTCCGAACCTCTGTTTCCTTTTGTGTGAACTGAGAACAACATTCTCAGGTCACAGGGCTGTTTAAGTGTGGTCAGTGATCAGCACAGTGGCAAAAACATGGGGATCCTTGGTACAAACTGACAATTTTTGTTAGTCATCTTTTTTTTTTTTTATGTTGCTTCAGTGCTAGGGCCTTGTATAAGCGAAGCCAGTGCTCTACTGGTTGAGCCATGGCTCCAGCTCCTGTTTGCCTTGGTTAGGCTCCCACATTATGAGTTCCTAACTATTGGCTGGTCTGGAATGTGACCCCTCATACTTGTGATTCTCTGTGTCATTATGGGTGATAGATGTGCAGCACAGCACTCAGCCACTGGTTGAGATGGAGTCGCATGAACTTTTATTCTTAGGCTGGTGTCAACCCTGAGTGCCTGATCTCTGTCTCTCAAGTAGTTAGAATTACAGGCTTGAGCCACCCAGCTTTGTTTGTCATCTTTATTTAATTAATTTTGAAAGGGTACTGAAACCATGGCCTTGTGCATTTTAAACATGTGCTCTACCATTGAGCTTTAGGCCTGGCCCCAGTCACTCTTGTTTTAATGCATTATTAAGGGGTATGCTCTCAGCTCCAGATTTTTTTTTTTTTTTTTGCCAGTTCTGGGGCTTGAACTCAGGGCCTGAGCATGGTCCCTGGCTTTTTTTTTTTGTTGTTCAAGGCTTAGCACTCCACCACTTGAGCCACTTCTGGCTTTTTCTATATATGTGGTGCTGAGGAACCGAACCCAGGGCTTCATGTATGCAAGGCAAGCACTCTACCATTAGGCCACCTTCCCCGCCCAGCTCCAGAAATTTTGTCCACCAACTTTCTTTAACTTGATGGCCCAATCCTCCATCCTTTTCTTTCCTCATAGTGAAAGATGCTAAGAGCAGAGGGTGCTAATCTTACTCCCTGCTTCTTTTTTTCTTTTTAAAAAAATTCCTATTATAAAGGTGATATACAGAGGGGCTACAGTTACGTAAGTCAGGTAAAGAGAACAATGTCACCCGCTTCCCCTGCCCTCTCCCAGTTTTTCCTTCCCATCCCCACCTACAAGTTGTATAGCTCATTTTCAACACAGTGTCTAGTGAGTACCACTGCTGCATTTGTTCTCTCTTTGTCCTTCCATTTCTGTGCTTCTCCTTATACCTCCAAAGACAGATAAACAAAAAGAAAGGAAAACAGAAACAGCAACCAAAAAAGTCATTCTATTTCATTGAGTTCATTTTAATAAATATTGTTTTGTATGATCAGAGCACATAAGCATTGCACCCTTTTGTTGGGAGGGGGTAATGTGTACGTGTCAGTTCTGGGGCTTGAACTCAGTTTCTAGGTGCTGTCTCCCTGAACTTTTTTTTGCTCAAAGCTAGCAGTCTACTAGTTGAGCCAAAGCTCTACTTCCAGAATTTTTTCCTTTTGTAGTAGTTAATTGGAGATAAGAGTCATGGACTTTCCTGCCTGGGCTGCCTTTGAACCATGGTCCTCAGATCTCAGCTTCATGAGAAGCTTGGATTATAGGCATAAGCCACCAGTACCCAACCCTGATTTTCTTATAAAGAAGCTTCTAGTCAGAAAAGAAGGGCAGGCATAATCTAGGTTCCAGAGTACTTCTGTTGACCCTCATAATCTTGCAATTAAAAAATAAAAAATGGCAGGGTACAGTAGCTCATGCTTATAATCCCAGTTACTCAATCTTGTTAAACTGTATAGATAGGAAAGATTGTGGTTCAAAGACAGCCAGGTAACACGTTAGTAGGACCCAACTAAAATAGAAAGAGATAGAGGTATGGTCCAAGTGGAAGAGTGACTATCTAACAAGTGTAAGGCCCTGAGCTCAACCACTAATACCACCAAATAAAAAACAACAACAAAACCCATGAAAGATAATTTCCATTCTATCCTCCTCTATCTGTTGCACCCTCTACATGTTTACTTGTCTGGACTGGTTTCACCAATGGTGGGTGGAAGGCATGTGGCATAGGGGTTTATTCCAATGTCCTCCGTGACAAGTCTATGTGATTGGCTATGTACAGTCTACCCAAGTACTACAGCCTACCCAAGAAGACTTCATCATACAATTAAAGTTTCAGGTTCTGGTAACTCCTCCTACCTGGCCCCTTGATGCTGGCATTTCCCTCTCACACCTTTGTGGTCTTTTTAAGAGTTGATTTTAAATCATAGAGGCTGAGTTTCCCCATCTTCCCACTTTCCTGCCAGGACCCTAGCTGCTATACCTGTCAACATGTTTTTACACTAGCAAGGATTTTTAAGATTTACTTTCAACTTTTCCATTGCAGTATCGGCCAACCTGTGTCCAATATTCAGTGCCGAAGGCTGCCATGGAGTATCATAAAAGGAAAAGGAAATATTCTTCAGTGTAGCAGACAGAATTCTAAGCATTTTATATGGATCAACTTAATCCTCAAAAGAGTCAGGAACCAAAGGAGAGCGCAATTATACAGTTTAACAAGATAAAATACTGCCATCTCCCTTTAAACAACAAACCAAGAGAAGAAAGGTTATTAACATAATTAACATTTCTTGAGTGCTCAGCATTTTGCCAGTTACCTTCATATCTATGATCTTGTTAACTTGCACAGAGTCGAATGAAGCAAGCATTTTATACCCATTTTTTGGTAGGTGATAAACAGAAGCTGAGTGGTGCAGTGAGATGGCTGAGTCAGCAGGGGGAGCCTCTCAGATGCAACTGACTGGTTCATTGTGACTACATTCCAAGCACTCTATGTGGAATACCACCCACATAGAAGTTCAAGGGAGGAACCTAAACTCTCTGTATCTTTAGAAAATACTTTCCCAGTCTATTTTCCTTCCCATGCTTAAGAGATATCTTTGGAAGGTCAGTAAGAGAATTGAGATGCAAGGAAATTAGCAAAGGCTTCTTTTCTTTGAGAAGCATCTTTGTCATTTTACTCTCTCCCTCTACATCCATTCAGCTTCCAAGTCTTGTCAGGGCTGAAAAAATCTCCCGGATCTACCGACACATTCCTTTGTACTGCTAGCCCCTAGTTTAAGGCATGTGTTATGCCTGCTATGTAAGGCCATTGACTCTTCCTAGGGATTTTCTGCCTGATACCTATGTATGTGCTTTGTCTCCAGCTCATTTTCCAAGTGGCAGCCAGAAATGCCATCATCTGCAAGCCACAGCTGCACACTCTCTCCCCTGGCTGTCTGACTTGTGTCACCTCCCAAACATGTAATTCAGTAAGTCTAGGCTCATTTTCCTGGACCCAGGTTCTTTCTGGAGGAACTCCTTGCTCAGTAATGATTCTCTTTCAAACTTGGCTCAGCCTGGACTGCTCTGCTCTTTCTCCCTATGAGTCTTTCCAGACAACCATTTTCTTCTTCACATCTACCTAGGAACTATTTATGGAGTCCAGAGACTTTTGTCAGTGGCAAGCAGGTAGAGGGTAAGCATCCACAGGGAAGAAAATGACTTCTCCTCCTGAGCTCTCAGAAGCTGGCACATAAGACCCCCAGTTACCTTCATATCCATGATCTTATTAATTTGCAGAAGAATCCAATGAGGGAAGCATTTTGTCCTCATTTTGCAGATGATTAAACAGAAGCTGAGAGGTGCAGTAAGTTGGCTGAGCCAAGAGGGGGCGCTGCTCAGATGCAACTGACTGGTTCATTTTGACCAAGTTCCAAGCACTCCACATGGAATACCACCTATGTAGATAGAAGTGCAACCAGCCCTGCTTGGTGGAATCTCAGTGGCAGCTCTGATTATTAAGACTGGGATAATAGTTTATTGAGAAAGAAATGGAGGAAAAAGAGGCAAATACGATGCCAACTTTTCTGGAAAAGGTTACAGGGAAATAAAAGAATTTACAGCAATCTAGTATTATTTGGGGGAAGGGGTGGCTTTTTGAGACAGTCTCTCCCTAGGTAGCTCAGGATATTGACCTCAAACTTGGAATCCTCCTGCCTCAGCACTCCCAGTGCTGAGTTTACAGACATAGGCCACCATACCCAGCCCCAGAAATAATAAAAATAATGATTATTATTATTATTGTTGTCGGTCGTGGGGCTTGAACTCTGGGCCTGGGTGCTGTCCCTGAGCTATTTAGCTCAAGGCTGGAGTCCTAGCACTTGAGCCACAGTGCCACTTCCAGTTTTCTGATGATTAATTGGAGATAAGAGTCTCATGGACTTTCCTGCCTGGACTGGCTTTGAACTGCAATCCTCAGATCTCAGTCTCCTGAGTAGCTAGGATTACAGGCATGAGCCACTGGCGCCTGGCTTAGTGGGTTTTTTAAACTGTATTTTTGTTGTTGCTGTTTCTTTTATGAGAACATATTGAAGCTAGGTGGAAATAGTAAGGTGACAGTCTTTGCATTCTTTTTCCTTAATCCAATCAGTCCATACTAATGCTAATGAGCGTTTCCACACCAAAGGCATGGAAGCCAGGTTAAGCCTTCAGGTTAAGCTAGCAAAGAATTGAAACCGTTTATGTAGTATGCCCAGTGTCTATAACATAGCGGGTCTTTAGGACTGGTTCAATGTCTTCCAGTGACAAAATTTTCAAGAAACATTTGTGTTCTAATAGAGTGAAGATAAGACTCACCAATGCAGTAGCCAGTTGTCATCTTGATTTCAAAGAGGGCAATGCTGGCTTTGTTTCCCCGTCCTAGGACACCCTCTACTAAAATCTGCACAACATATGGAGAAGGAGGACAGTTAGATTTCAAAGTACTTTGTTCCCTGTTCAGCTGTTAGATAGTAGCTGTGCAGCAATTCAAGGCCTGCAGAGTTGCAATGGGCTTGTTGCATCTGGGTAGAATTTCACTACAAATTTTATAAACAGAGTGTTGGAATATACACATGCATGTGCCCCCATGTGCGTGTGTGTGTGTGTGTGTGTGTGTGTGTGTGTGTGTTCTTAAACATAGACCCTCAGAATCTGGAGGTTAGCAATGTGTCTGATAGAATCTCCAAGCAATCCCAGTCATCACCTTCTTTTGCTCTTGTGTTAGCACTGAGTGGTCATATGGAGAAGACAGCTTGTATCCCTGGGGAAATCCATGCTAAGAATGACCAGGAAGTAAGAGCAGAGAACCCGGAGTCTGGGTAGAGGAAGAAACTCTTTAGAAAAAGTAGAAAGCCCAAATCTGACAGTAAGCTTTCCACCTGAAATGGAGAGGGCTCATGGACAGAACATTTTGTGGTTTCTGCATGGATGAAAAATTGAGAATTTTATACCGCGGAACAGACAGAAGCATGAGAATTCATATGGTGATTTGAAGGAATATTATGATTAATTTTGGGGGGCCCTTTTTCAGAAATGAACAGCTTTCCCTTCTGTAGTTTTAACCTTACAGGTTACCAACTATGTTGGGGTGTGTGAGATGTGATAACTATTGGGAAGATGATGTGTGAAATAAGAAACTCAGACCCCCAATCTTTTTCACTCAGTGACTGCCTAAATGGGGAGGGACCCTAAGCAAACAGCACTGAAAGAGAATATATTTTTTCAAAACTTTTCAAAGACCAGGCAAAGGATGGGGATGAAAAGGTACACTGAGTTTTCATGAAGGCTCACTGCACTTTCAATGACACATTCTCACTACATTTCACTTCCTGGCCCACTGTGTCCAGGTCCAGCCTCCTTCCTTGCTTCTGTCCATACCCAATGCTTTGCATTGTCTATCTTCCTTTTCCAGCACTTCTGACACACACACAAAAATCTGTTTGAAAACAGGACATGTTCTATAAATAGCTTTTCCCTTTCAGAGTACTTTCCATTTCCTTCTTTCATTAAATTACCTTGTCAATTTTGTTTTCTCATCCTGGGGTTTGTTCTCAGGGCCTGGGCACTGTACCCAAGCCTCTTTGTGCTCAAGGCTAGTGCTCTACCACTTGAACCACACCGCCACTTCTGGCTTTTTCTGAGCGGTTTCTGAGTGGACTAGTTTGCCCTGGCTGGCTTCAAACCATGATCCTCAGATCCCAGCCTCCTGAGTAGCTACAATTATAGGCAGGAGACAACAGAGCCCAGTTCTTGTCCAAATTTTATAGCTATTAAACCACAAGGAGGATAATCGATATGCATACCACACACAGTTTAAGAAGGACAAAGATAATTGTTTGAAATAAGAATATCTCAGAAAACCCATTAGAAAATCCATTTCCAATTAAATTCTTACAGAATCTTATAGAAGTCTCATTTAAATAGGTGACAACATGTCCTAGAAGAAGCACTTTTTTGAAGAATAAACAAAATACAAATTTACATTTGCTAATGATTTTCTGTGATATAACTAACCTAAATAGAAGAAGCTCTAATAGCTTAAGACCTCCTACAGCACAAAACCCATCTCACATGCCTCATCTCTTCCCCTTCCACTCTACTTACTTTGAATTTCTTGGAACTGTCTTGCAAATCCAGACTGGCTATGAGCCAGCTGTCTGAGGGTTCCTTAGTTGACCAGAGCAAGCGATCAAAAGTTTCATCTTCATATCTCACATAGAGGTTCAGCTGGCTGGGATCTGACTGAGACTCTGAAGATGCAGCTATCTGATAGACCAAACGGAGGCAGCTCCATTCCTCTGCCTGTAAGTCAGAGCTGAGCAGCACGGCTTTCTCCCCTTGCTTGGCAAAGGAGGCGTCCACATAAACATAATGGCCTGGAAAGAGAAAGGGACACAGGCAAGGAATCAGTTAATGTTCTGCACAATCAACTTGGAAAATGGCACAACTCAGGCCTGTTAAATCTGCAGGCAGCTAGAACCTGCAAGTGGGTTTTGTCAGCTCACTGGAGTATGCCTGCTCACTGGATCCCTGGCTTCCTGTGAGGACATTAAATGATCAGGCAAAACTGGACCACTTTCCCGCATGACAGGAGCATTCTGGGGCTGAGGAGCACGCCACTCAAGAGGGTAGCATGTGCTCTCCAGCTTGTCCCAAACCCATCACTTCCTGCTAGTTTTAACACTGAGGTCAAGTGCCTATTGGATTTCAGTACCTCATAGCAGGTCTACTTAGCACTTGGCATTCATCTGCCTAGTCCCCAAATGCAGCAGGATTCCTGGTAAGGAGATACCGAGCCTGGAGGAGCAGTATGAGTAGGGTGTTCACCTAAGACTGGAGACAAAGTAACTTGGTGGACTCAACTTTTTCCCAGCATAGCTCCCTCCACATTTTATGATTGAATGTGCCTTTATCTGACATCATTGTGGTAAGCTGAACAAGTTTGGTTATCTCAGCCTAGTCCTGAGGCCTAGGCTGAAATAGTTCAGAGTACACTATTTTTAAAAATACAGAAATAAAGTTCCTCTCTCTCGACTCTCCAGGATCAAATCGTCCAGTTTTGATTAACTAAATAGGAAAGTATGTACAAAATACATTGCATAGGAGTGGAAAACAGTGGACTAGCACCCATCATACCTCCTCCATCCTCTCCTGTCTGTCCTCACTCCTTCTTCCTCCTTCCTGTTCCCTTTCTCCTCTCCTCTTCTTCCTTTCCCTTCTCTATCCTCTATTTAACTTCCTTCCTCCCTCCTCTCTTTGTGTCGAGTAATATAAGTGGTATGCTGTTGGCTGCTCCAGGATATGGGGCAGTATTCTTAGGCTGGGAATGTTGTTCAGTGCTAGAGTGCTTGCCTAGCATGCATGAAGGCCTGGGTTCTATTTCTCAGTACTATACTCACAGAAAAAGCCAGAAGTAATGCTGTGGCTCAAGTGGTAGAGTGCTAGCCTTGAGCCAAAGAAGCACAGGGACAGTGCCCAGGTCCTGAGTTCAAGCCCCAGGACCAGCAAAAAAAGATACAGGAAAAATAGACTCTAGCCCCTTGACTTCCTATGCCAGTGACTCAATTGCTTGTGAGCCTTCATGAACTTCTAGTCTTTCTGGCTTGAGGATTCTCACGCTTTCTCAGAGCTTTGCCTGCTCCTGTCTGCTGTGAAGCCACTGTCTCCCATCCTGTGGCATGCCTACTTCACCCTGCATGGTTTGGCTGCCAACACTAAACCCTTACTGGATAGAACTAGAAGTGTGTCTTTGGTTTGTTTGTTCTTTGTTCTTTTTCCCTCTTCCCATGCTCATTGCTCAAAATGGAGATCCCAGCCAGGATCCCTGCCTCTGTGATCAGTACAGAGCCCCGCAGAGCCCAGCTCAGCAATGACCAGCCTCACATACGGGATACAGTTAGGCCATTGTCTACAGGGAGATTTGCTCACTCTGAAAGGGTTTCAGAATTGAGATCTGTCTCTAGATGGCAATCTTCTGAACATAGCAACCACCCAGAGGGTACAAATAGCAACGGCTTCTGGAGAGAACTCAGGCAACTCCCTGTGAGAAAGTCTGACCTTTGCAACTATTGCTACCATTAACACCTTCTGCACCCATGGACCCACAGGAGGAAACTGCACTGTTCTCAGTGTGACATGTGTTTCTACAAGTTTGGAGATCTATTGGGGTTCAGAGTATTCAGCTGGACTCCTGATGCCAACTGATTGTTGAATTGCTACTGACAGAGTGTGGAGTTTCCTTTTCCCACTCTGCTACTGATACAGAAGGAGGTCCACACAGGCTGGCAGTGTGGGGTGATGGGGACAGGGGTGATGGATGAGGAAGATCTAGAAAGCACTTCACATCTTTTCTGAGGAAGTAAGAGAGTTAGGCAGGGGCACAATAAGGGAAAGAAATATAGCTGCTAGGGAATTGCATCCATCTTCACCCCAACTGCTGATTTTGCTGCCACGGAGACTGAATCCTCCCTAGGGCATGTTCCAGCTTCTCCTCAACCTTCCATAGATGGCCTCCTCCCAAAGGGAACGACTCATTGTGAAGCAGTTGTTCTAGAATTTGTGTGTGTATGGGTCACTTTGAGAGCATATTCAAGCATAGATTGTTCTTCTCACATCCCTTACCTCCTCCTTTCCAGGAGGTCTGGGGTGGTGCTGTGTTGCTAACTGGTGGTGTTTCTGAGACGCTCCAGGTGATGCCTATGGCTGCTGCTTTTGAACCACACTCTGGGAACTATTGGCTTTCAACATCTGACAGAGAAGCAGGATTCATTCCCTAAGCACATTGTCTATCAAAGAAAGTACAGGCAACTGAAGGGAGGAGTCAGCTCTATTCAAGACCGCTCTATCTCAAACTTAGGCAAACATGTTCTATAGCAGTGTCATAACCTAAGAGTGATATATAAACTTTTCATTGAATGTTATTAAAAAAATTAGTCTGCTGGGCACTGATGGCTGATACCTGTAATCTTAGCTACTCAGGAGGCTAAGATCTGAGGGCTATGGTTCAAAGACAGGCTGGGCAAGAATGTCTATGGGACTCTTATCTCTAATTCACCACTAAAAAGCCAGCAGTGAAGGTGTGGTTCAAGTGGTAGAACACCAACATTGAGTAAGAAAGCTGAAGAAATGTCCCCAGGCCCTGAGTTCAAATCCCATTACCAGTGCGTGTGTGAGCACGTGTGTGTGTGTGTGTGTGTGTGTGTGTGTGTGTGTGTATTGAGCAGGGCATCATGGTATGTACCTGTCACTCCAGCTATTCATTGGCTAAGGCAGGAGGACTAAAAGTTTGAATCACTCTAGGCTGTATACCAAGACCCCACATCAATAAAGAAAAACCTGTGTTGACATTTTCTCTCACTATATTAGTTTATATTAGTATAGTCATATATGCATATATTTATATATTCTTTTACTAAAATCACACTATTTTGTAAAGAAACTTTCAAATGAACACTATTTAAAATACATTAATGGTTGAGGATGTACTCCAGTGGCAGAGTGCTTACTAGCATGCTCAAGGTCTTGAGATCCATCTTTAGCATGATACACATACACACACACACACACACACACACACACACACACACACAGAGCACTCTTTCAAGTGCTTTGACATTATACTGGTTATTGAGAGCTGGTGCTAGCAATAACTAGTGATTTTGAACATTAGTCATAATATGGATGATTTCATAATATTGGGATGCCACATTTAAATTATAGACTTGGAATTCTTTTTCTTTTTAAAGCCTTGCCCTGTGAATGTGTCTAGAGGCTGCACTACAGGGCACCCAAAAGTTTATTAAACTGACTGATTCTGTATTTACTCAGTAAAAATATGTACTTTCCTTAGTTCAATTAACTAACACCAGTGCTAGTTAATTTATAATAACTGCCAAGCTTTGCATGCCTAGCCTGGAGACAGGCATAGCAGCCACTAAAGGCAGTGTCCATGCAGTCCCCACCAATCAGTCTGCATTGGCATTTGAACTGAAACTATTGGTAAACCCCCACTTTTGGTCTCAATGCAAGTATGTATTTTGTGGTCATGGTACAGCTACACTTAACTAGATAGAACATGCCACAATTTGAAAATGTTTTAGAGTGAATACAGAAAAGCAAAGTATTCATATTCAAAGATCCCAACTTTCTTCATGCAGTTAAATTACTATTCTAAAACACCTTTGCAAGTTCTCTCTCCTTACTTTATTAAAGAGAATTATTTTTACCAATGACCAAGTTAAAGTAAAATATTCCATTTATTCTATCCTAATGAGATTGACATCTAGTAATTTTCCTTAGAAATAATTCACAATGAAAATTTACACTTTTGATACAATTCAGTAGTGTATTTTTTTCTTTTTGTGCCAGTCTTAAATTCAGAATCATGGGCTCCTGCTTGGCTTTTTCCACTCAAGGCTAGTATTCTACCACTTGAGCTACAGCTTCACTTCTGGATTTTTAGTGGTTTAATTGGAGATAAGGGCCTCATGGACTTTTTCTACTTAGGCTGGCTTTGAACCACAATCTTCATATTTCTACCTCTTGAGTTGCTACAATTACAGGAATGAACCACTGGTACCTGGTACACATAGTTTTAGTATATTCACAAAGCTGTGCAAACTTCATTAGTATCTAACTCTAGGATATTTTCATTATCCAAGAGCAGTACTCCAACCTCATGGGCAGTCATTTTCCATTTCCTTGTCCCCATCCTCTAGAAACTATTAATCTGCTTTGTCTGTATGGAATTGCCTTTTCTGGACATGTTCTCATATAATATATATCACCTTTGTGACTGGCTTCTTTCTCTTAGAATGTTTTAAAAAATTATCTTTATTACAACATGTATTACATTTCATATAATTGTAATATTGAGGCTGAAAAATATTCTATTTTATAGAAATGCCTTTATTTATTTATCCATATACCAGTTAATGGAAATTTGGATTATTTCATCTTTCTGCTACCTATGAATCATAATGTTATTATGAACATCGATATATTAGTTTTCATGTAGATATATGTTTTAATTCCCTGGTGTTACAAGTCTTATGATAGAACAGGCCTGTCATTCCATTACTCTGAAGGCTGAGGCAAAGGATTGAGTTAGAGGTCAGATGAGTCTATAATTCTAGCTACTTAGGAAGCTGAGAGCTAAAGATTATGGTTCAAAGCTAGCCTGGGCAAACAAGGTTTGAGATGCTGGTTTATGGTTAACCTCCATTAACCAGTAAAAAGATGGAAGTGGAGGTGTGAATCAAGTAGTAGAGTGCCAGTTCTGAGTGGAATAAGCCAAGCAAGAGTTCAGGGATCTGAGTTCAAGCCTACATAAACAATCAGACAAATTAAATATGGGTTTCTTGTCATCCTTCATGGAGGACCTTACCTGAAACAAGAAACAGTATTGGAAATGGAGATGTTCCTCAGTGGAAAGTGCTTGCCTGGCCTGTGAGCAGCTGTGAATTTAAGTCTCTGCTCTACAGGTGAAAAAAACAATGACAACAGGGGCTGGGAATATGGCCTAGTGGCAAGAGTGCTTGCCTCATATACATGAGGCCCTGGGTTCAATTCCTCAGCACCACATATACAGAAAATGGCCAGAAGTGGCGCTGTGGCTCAAGTGGCAGAGTGCTGGCCTTGAGCAAAAAAGAAGCCAGGGACAGTGCTCAGGCCCTGAGTTCACGGCCTAGGACTGGCAAAAAAAAAAAAAAAACCAAAACCAAAAAACAAAACCCAATCTGGGGGCTGGCAATGTGGCTTAGTGGTAGAGTGCTTGCCTTGCATGCATGAAGCTCTGGGTTGAATTCCTCAAGCACCACATAAACTGAAAAAGCCAGAAGTGTCACTGTGGCTCAAGTAGTAGACTGCTAGCATTGAGCAAAAGAAGCTCAGGGACAGTGCCCAGACCCAGAGTTTTTCTGTTGTTGTTGTTGTTTTGTTTTAAAGTTGATTTTCTGCCAGATACCAGTAGCTCATGCCTGTAATCCAAAGTACTCAGGAGACTGAAATCTGAGGATTGCAGTTCAAAGCCAGTTTGAGCAGGGAAGTCCTTGCCACTCTTATCTCTAATTAAACAGACACAGAAGAGCTAAGAATAGAGGTGTGACTCAAAAGGTAAAGTACAGTGCCTAGGCCTTGAGTTCAAGCCCTAGTACTAGCAAAAAACAAAAAAGTAAATGAAAAAGTGTTGATTTTCACCATCCTGCCATCAGTTTAGGGGAGAAGATTTTCTAAAGTCTTTATTACACAATGTTGCTGACAGTACTTCTTTTCCCTGTCACTTTAATCAATGAGAGAAGAGACTAAATGCATCAGAGACATTAAACGTGTATAAGGGAAAGGCAAAGTATGGTTAGAGTCACACAGGGATTGCACAGTTCACACCTGGACACATCTGAGGAGATTACTAAACCCAGTGTGGAACACATGGAGTCCAGAAAGTGAAGGATTCACTTCAAACACAGCTGCTTAAGGCAATCAGAATTGATTGATGAGACATTTATTGGAAGTGATAAAATCTTTATAGGTTTCAAAGACAGCCATAAACATCCAAATAGATATTTTTAAATTAATTGAGCAATCAAATATGATAATTAAATCATATTGCCAAAAGGAAAGACTCCATCTGCCTCAGGATCTGAACAAGTCCTATCTCACACAGACTCTAGAAAACAATAAGAGGAAAACCTTTCTTGTTTCAATGAACATAAGAGTTAAAAAAACAAACAAACAAACAACAAACCTGAGCCCATTCAAGATTTGCAGTGTATAGCCTTGCAAGGTTTAAGACTTTGTCATACTTACATGAATTGTGTTATTTGTTTCTTTTCTGCAGAATGGTTACAATAACAAAATAGACTCCCATTACATACACATTCAGTATTTGGAAAATCACTCATTATAATCAGGAAACAACAAACCAATTGCAATTAGTCCAGTTCCTGCTTGGGGTGACATATTTTTAATGTGAAGCCTAACTTAATCACCTTCCAAACAAAATATGGATCTCAACCCTGAAAGAAAATGTAGCTGCATTATACATAAAACTGATAGAGCATTTTAATGTGGAAAACCACATGCATTCCAGGTATTACATAAGGAACTTTCTAGGGCAATTTTTACATCACACAGCTTGTACCTTCTGTCCTGCTTTTAGAAAGTAAAACTCATATGAGATATGCCATTGTATCTACAGGGTGGTGGTGAGGGTCTGATGAAACAATGTATGTAGATAGCACACTTTGTAAGGTGTCATGTTAATTATTTCTGTTTTCATCACACTTCAGTTCATCCAGAGATAGTGAGAAGTTTAACTTTCTATCTTCTTGTCTTCTAGCCTGGACTAGAGTAGACATTCACCCAAGTGGTGGTGGATGAACAGCATCTTTTCAATGCTGAAATGAAAACTCCTTTTATTTCAATGGATCCTTTGGTGTTAAAATCTACACCTGTGTTCTCTCTGGTGCGAGGCACCTCTTGGTGACCCACAATCAGGATGTGTTCTGACAGCGAAGGCCCTGGATTCTACCCTAGACCATTTCCCAGGTCTGACAAGTAGTTAGTAAGACTTTCTACTGGTTACCTCTTACCATTCTGCTAACCAAGACAGAGGCGCTATCTTCTTCTTGTTCTTTCATTTTTATTTTCTTTGCAACTTCCTTTCCAGGGCTTTCAAGCTCAGGCTAGTATCTTTCTCCTGATTTCCTGGATCCCTTCCTGAATTACATCCTGCCTGGAAAGGTATGGAGTGGCATATAATATGTGGTTATATTGCCAGCCAGGTATTGCTTCAAACTCCAGCCACACCTGGTAGAAACTATGTCACTTTGGACAAATTAGCTATATTGCTTTATTGGTAAAATGAGTGTCATACTCTTTCTTTCTGTTTGAAGTTCTCAATCTCACTATTATCCTATGCTACTTATTTAATAGATCACTAACTAGAAAAGGAACCATTTTAATGACATGAAAATGAACATAGCTTTCAAGACTCATCTTCCATCTCATAAATTGCTTCAGTGAATCCTTTGTATAAAGATAATAAAAGTATTTTTGAAAGAGAAATCATTGAGCTGGGCACCAATGGCTCATACTTGTCACCTAGCTACTCATACGGCTGAGATCTGGGGATCACGGTTCAAAGCCAGCCCGGGCAGGGAAGTCTGTGAGACTCTTATCTCCAGTAAACTACTCAGAGAAAAATGGAAGAGGCTCTGTGGCTCAAGTGGTAGAGTGATAGCCTTGAGTACAAAGAGGCTCAGGGTCAGTACCCAGACTCTAAGTTCAAGCTCAGGGACTAATAAAAGAAGGAAAAAAAGAAATCATTGGTTACGATTCCAAAGGACCTACCATTCATTGCACTCACTCTGAGCAGGAGATTTTATTTTATTTTTTGTTGGTCATGGGCTTGAACTCTGGGCCTGGGTCTGTCCCTGAGCTCTTGAGCTCAAGGCTAGTGCTCTACCACTTGAGTCACAGTGCCATTCCAGTTTTCTAGTGGTTAATTGGAAATAAGACTTTTGAACTTTCTTGCCCTGGGCTGGCTTTGAACTTTGATCCTCAGGTCTCAGCCTCTTGTGTCGCTAGGATTACAGGCTTGAGCCACCAGTGCCCAGCAAACAGGAGATTCTTAATGTGAGTTCTTGGCTTCCTTCCTATCCAATGGTCCTATGTGGTAGAAGCCCATTTCTCACACCAGGAAATGGAATTCATGCAATGAATTCACCAGGTCAAGGTCGCAGCACCAGCACCTTGGTTTTCAGAGATATACCCTATAGTCTTGGGGCTCAACTCCAGAAAAATATTCCTGCAAATAAGGTGAGAGTAAGGAGTGAGGCAACATGGAGATGATGGGTTTGAGAGATACCACTGGCAGCTCAGGGGCCCCCAGGTATCAGACTAGTGTACATACAAGGTGGAGGGCAGAATGCCAGCCCAGTGACTGCGTAATTATGAGCTACCTTACACTGAACAGAAGGCATTATGCCTTTCATAGACAGCCCATTTCCACAAAGACCTGGACTCCTAGGGACTGGATATTGACACAGAGCCCCATTTCATCCACCATAAACTAGTGTTCCAGACTTCCCGTCACTCTTCTGTGTTAGAAAGTGTTGCTCCATGGGTTTTGCAAGGCAGGCTTGATCTTTCTCAGTAAACAATTTTTTTTGATGGAAATAGTTTCTTTTTTTTTATTGCCACGCCTAAAGACAGACTCAAGAGACTTCTCATTCTCATTCAATAAAGGTTCATGAAACCTTGGCTTCAGATTTGTTTCTGAGGATAAAGAGATGAATGAGATTTAAGAACTATTCAATCTAACTCTCCTGAGAAGGGTCTTACTGAGGACGGCTGATTTGCAGTGCATCTTTATATGCAGGCCATGCTTCTGAAGTATGACAGGCAGAACGATCTATAATTGAGAAGAAGCAGCCAGTTTTTGCCATCCTATTTTGGTCCCCAGTCGTAAGAAACCCCTCCTAGGATGAACCCCTTCTTAGTACAGCAAACAGCTCTCATGTGGGGAATTTCAAATATAACCTAGCTTCAGGAAAGAAGGAAAGCCTGCATTTAAAGAACATCATAAAATGACAGCATCTAAATCTCAGTGCTATTCCAACACAGGGCTGTGGATGTGGTTAAACTCTCTCTCCATGTACAAGTTCACTTCAGTGTTCCTAGGATCCTAAAGAGCACCTCTTAGCTTAGGAAATTCATTAAGCCCTCAGTCCTTATTAAACAATGCTTATCTTCAAGATGGAAACAGAAAATTCCTTCCCTTCCAAAGTCATTTATAAATAAAAACGGGCTTTGTGAGTGAATAGATCCAGTGTTTTGCCTATGACTAGAAATTATGCAAAACTTTGCCTTGTAGAGTCCAGAAAGGACCTTGATGAACAACAATGCCCCCTAAAGAGTTGCTTTGCACTTAATGGTTAAAGTGGGAAGATCACCGGGAGACCTGATGCACACCACAGCATTCTTGGACTAGACAGTCACTGCACATACGCAGTGGTGATCCATAGGCCATTCTGATCCTGGACACAAGCCACAAACACTGGACTATCCTAGCCTTCTTCCTCTGATGAATTTAGTGACTTCTTCCATTGAGGAAGTGGCTGAATTTTCTGAGTGAGGGGAGGCCCTTACAAGAGGCTCTCACTTGTAAAATCAGGCAGGAACAATAGCCACTGGTGGAACTGCCTTTGATCTTGGAATGCTCTTTTCCTTCTCATTCTTTGATTATTTGCTTCGATAGTTTTGTTCCTACCCTGGTATGCTCCTCCTGGGTCTCAGCATCTCCATCTTTCTTTCTATTTCACTGAATTGGTGTCTTGATTCCCTCCTTTGATGAGTCTTCCTCTGATAAGTATTTACTATCAGCCAACCTAACATCCATTCTGTCCTGCGAAGAAAGCCCTGTTTGACTGGGATCATCAATGTCTTTGGTTAGGAAAATAATACTGCTGTTCCCCCTTTGTGTTTAATGGTGGTGGATTGTTGCATGGGGTTAGAGGGCATGTCCTTTTTGCTGTCTTTCCTTCTCTCTTTCTCCTTTCTGTGGCATGAGTACCTTGGCAGAGCTGTCAGGTCATCTTAAGACCAGGAGGTGATTAGAGTGATCAAGTCATCCTAAATAGTTGTGTCTTCCTGGTTTTAAAGTGGAACATTTCATATCTTGTGAATTCCCTTGGACTTTGGCAAACTGGCATAGTTAGCCTAGGAAGCAGCCATGAGATGTAAGCTGTCACCATGGATAGTACAGAGGAATAGAAGAATCTGAGTCATATTATGGAGTCTTCGAACCAGTCTTCACTATCTGCTTCTGTGATTTTCATTTATGAAAGATACATGTATCTCAATTTCAACCATTATTATTTGCTGTTGTTTTTCTTATCTGCTATATGCGTGCAAATTACCAAACCCACTACTTCTGACTTCAACCATTACTTATGCGACTTGATTTCCAGGTCTTTTCTCTCTGACCTGATCCCTTATTTACTACAAGATACCTACATCTAATGTGTGTGTGTGTGTGTGTGTGTGTGTGTGTGTAATCTCCACTTAGATATACCACATACTTGAATTCACTGGTTTTTCCTCCAGATTTACTCTTTTGTTGTGTTTCAATTTGGAAATGAATGGAACCTTAAATATTCAGTGAACAACCAAGGAATCTCAAGATCTACATTGATTTTTTTTCCTCAAACTCTCTTCTTCTCCCAAATCTTGGTAGTCTTCATGTTTTAATGTATAGATTTCTCTCAAAGTCATCCATTCCACCAAAGTCCCTACATTGAACCAAGTAAATCCATCTTTTATCTGGATTATGGCAATAGCCTCCCATTAAGTCTTCCTGCTTCAATCTTAACCCATTACAATCTAATTTCCACTCTGTTTCCATTATGCGATCATACTCATTTTACTTTATAGTTAAATAGATCAGAGGGGAGCTCCTCTGACCCTATTTTATAAATCCCAGGTGTTCTGGCGCTCATATACATATATATCCACATCCTTTTTATTTGTGAAACCCAAAAAGTTTGTTGTTTTTTTGTGTTTGTTTTTTTTTCCCCCAGTCTTGGGGCTTGGGCTGAGGGCCTGAGCACTGTCCCTGGCTTCTTTTTGCTCAAGGCAAGCACTCTACCCACTTGAGCCAAAGTGCCACTTCCAGCTTTTTCTATATATGTGGTGCTGAGGAATCTAACCCAGAGCTTCATATATATGAGGCGAGCACTTTACCACTAGGCCATATTCCCAGCCCATCACAAAAGTTTTTTAGTTCCTCTAAGCTAAGGTTCCAGTTTCTCCATTGCTTGTAGACCTTTCTATAGGCTGTATCATTTACCTAGAATATTATCTCCTAGAATAATATCTCCTAGAATAATACCTCCTTTCCTTATATATTTCCTTTCCTTATAGGATTTCCTGCATCCTTGGTAACACGCTCCGTTCTTGATTAATGGTAGCTCAACCTAACTACCATGTATAGTTAAGTCTTGTACAAGGCACACAAGCATACATGGCAACATTGTTTGTATGCTGTTTTTTCCAGGCTGCCTCACTAACTGCCACTATAAACATGGTTGGATGTCGCTCCTGAAAGCCTTTGTATAGTATCAATACTATTCTTTAATATTTATTTATTGAATTACTTGTCTGTATTCCCCACTAGGAACTTAAGGCTGTAAGGGCTTAAATTTAAACATAGAATGCAGCCATATTTGCCTGGCTCTTAGTAGATATGTACCTTATCTTTGTAAATAAATGAGTAAACTTTCTTAACTTTCCTGTGCTGATTCTAGGGCTTGCACTCAAGGCCTGGGTGTTATCCCTGATCTTTTGTGTTCAGGGTAGCATTCTACCAGTTGGGGCATTGCCAGTTTCACTTCTAGCTTTTTTTGGTATCTAGTTGAAGATAAGAGTTTTACAGATTGTCCTTCCCATCTTGGCTTCAATCAGTGATGCTCAGATTGCAGCTCCCTGAGTAGCTAGGGTTACAGATGTGAGCCACCAGCACCTTGCTGATCTCTTCTTTGTATACAAAGGATTTATTAAAATCCTTTTCATTATGGAAATCTTGCATCAGTTTCAAATTTCATAATGATCACTCAACCTACTGTCATTCCTAAACTGACCTCTAGAAAAGGAGATATATGTAATGGGAGCCTCAGCTTTCCTGGTGATTCGCCTCACACTTGTTGTTTTCACATATTTTCTCATGTTACTGTTAGCATCTTCTGAAATCGAAATTCCCCACTACATCAAGAGACACAGAAAGTTGTTAAAACACACAATTCCTTGCCCCTCTGGAATGCAGAGTTTGTGGGAAGGCTCAGAAAACATTTCAGCATGTGACATTTCTGGATTAAAGACAGCTATAGTTTTCTTAGCTTCCAATTTTGAGGCATGCCGAAGTGCCGAGGTCAGCATAAATACATGGTCAGCATTGCTGAGCTGTCTTGAATGCCATCTTGGTTCCCCCTGACTAAAGGAAAACTATCCTCCCATCCTGGCTAACACTGCAAAGTAGGGTTAAGAGATTACAAAGCATTAGGCTGGCAAAGGGAGCATAAATGCCAGGAGGCAATCTCCAATGTCAACAGACTGCCATTATCTGAAACCACTGCCCAGATGTCTGTCTGCCCTTTCTATCTTGTGGGTCACAAAGGGAGTACTTGAAATCCAGCGGACCTCAGCAGCAGCATTAGAAGAGAAGTTTACCTTAGCAACTACCAACAAGAATCCAAGCAATGAACCAACAAGGAAAAGCCAGGAGATATTTGGAAAGGGAGCTGCTTTTGATTTACAAAGTAGGAAAACATCAGAAAAGGTTGCATTACCTGAGGGCTTATGTCTATCAAAGATCAGTTCTCGGAACACAGTTTCCATTACAGGATTTGTCAAGAGGAGTAGCTATTCCTTATAAACATAGAACTGTCTCTCTATTTAAAATAAAAGATCTAGGATAATGGGTCACACTTGTAATCCCAGTCCTCAAAGAAATTGAGGCAGGAGAATTACAAGGTCAAAGCCTAGCTACTGGGTTACATAGCAAGACTCACTCTCAGAAAAACAAAACAAAGCAAAAAAAAAATATGGATGGTGATGACATTAAAAGACCATGAGATTGTCTAGATTTGCTCTATATAAGTGCCCCCCAAACATACCAGAAAGGGTAAAGCATCCTCCTTCTGTGAGTGAGAACTGTGCTCATTCACAAGACAAGAGGACACAACACTCTATTTGACCAGTTTGGCTAACTAACAATACAGGTGAATATTTCTGCTCATGCATTATTCAGTTTTGTCAAGCAAAAGGTGGTATGTGCATCTCAGCTTTAAACCAGAAGCTAAAAGTACCTAGGGAAATTTCATCATAATACTGGCAAATAAGTAAATACAGAGAGATAGATATTTATATATTTACTTTGCACTTTCTCATTTCAAATTCTACATCTTATGTCTATCAAAAAGAGTAAAAGCAAGCAGGAACAAGATTCCATTTGAAAAGGAAACAGCTACAGAGGTCAACACATTTCCTCTGTACTGCATAGAGGATATGGCTTACAAGGGAAAGGAACATAGCATTGTGAATAAGAGGTTAAGCAGGAAGTGATGGCTCACACCGATAATCCAAGCTACTGAGAAGCCAGTGTGGATAGAAAAATTGGGGACTCCATTTCCAATAAACCAGCAAAATGTTGGACTGGAGTTATGGTTCAAATGGTAGAGACATATGAGCAAGCAAGCTGAGTGTAAAGCCTTGAATTCAAGTCCTAATACCTTCAAACATGGACACACACACACACACACACACACACACACACACACACACACAGAGAGAGAGAGAAGAAAAGAAAGAAGAGGTTAAATGAAAGAAAATCCCTGATTAGCTATACAAGGAGCATTCTGAAGTTCAGCAGATTAGGGAAGTACCCTTATCTGCTTTAGTCCTTTGTTTCTGACACAGATGGATTTTGGCTAGGCCTCACATTCAATGTAAATGCCTATTTTACTCATCCCATTAGCTCCAGGTGTTCCATAAATATATGATATGGGAATTAAGCAAAAGCCCCTGCCCAGCCAGTCACCTAAGGTATAGATGATATAAAGGCTACACATTTATGTTAAAAAGCAATGAACCTTGAAAATAAAGTCCCTTTGGTGATTTTATATGCTCTGTTTTATATGTTCACAAACACTCCTCAAAAATGAAAATAAATATGCAATGGAATGCCTAAGGCTTATAAGAAATTGCAGGAAAAATTGGAAGACAGTCAGGTAATAGGTTTCAGTAAATGGTTTTCTAAGAAGACTAGTGTTTTCATAACTATTACCCTGCGAGCAACCATCTTCATTCTTTACAGTTCGAGAGCACTCCACTCATTCACAAAGCATAGAGGCTTGTTTAAGCTTTATAGCAACCCCATGAGTGGACAGTCACTTTTGGTCATTTCACAGGTCTGGAAAGCCAGGCTCAAGAGGTAAAAGCAGCTGCTGAGCATCTGGTTCCAGATCCCACTCTGATTGCCAGATTGAGCAACTCAAAACACTGAGCAATGTTCCATCTATTGCACAGGATATCTTTATCTGAACACAGGTTATTTGTGGCACTTCAGATTTAACAGGGCAGTCTGTAACCTTGTTTCAGGTCAGTTCTTCCTCGGCTGGGAGTTTTCGATTTGAGGATCACAGTAGACACTCCTAAATCAAATGGGTTGTGCTAGTGGAGTCCTTTCTCCCCTCTTTTCTATTATTGTGTCAAGAGATACTAAGGCCCTGTGGAGTGGAGCCAAACTAAGGTGGGTGGGGACAAGAATGACAGGAATGTCACTCAGTACTCCAGGGCCCCACTCTGTGTGGACCCAATGCTTTACTGGTGTGTGTGTGTGTGTGTGTGTGTGTCTGTCTGTCTGTCTGTCTGTCTGTCTGTCTGCCTGTCTGTCTGCCTGTGTATATGCCTATGTGTCTGTGTGTCTATCCTGACGTTTAAACTCAGGGCCTGAGTGCTGTTCCTGAGCTTTTGTGCTCAGGGTTAGTGTTCTACCACTTTGAACCACAGCTCCACTTCTGGTTTTTGGTGTTTAATTGGAGATAAGAGTTTTATGGACTTTCCTGCCCAGGCTGGCTTCAAATCTTGATCCTCAGATCTCAGCTTCCTGAGTAGCTAGGACTACAAGTGTGAGGCACTGGCACCCAGTTATTAGTTTTTAAATAAGATACAAAATGGTTCCTTAAAAAAACCATTGCAGGGCTGGGAATATGGCCTAGTGGCAAGAGTGCTTGCCTCATATTCATGAAGCCATAGGTTCAATTCCCCAGCACCACATATACAGAAAACGGCCAGAAGTGGCGCTGTGGCTCAAGTGACAGAATGCTAGCCTTGAGCAAAAAAAGAAGTCAGGGACAGTGCTCAAGTCCTGAGTCTAAGCCCCACGACTGGTTAAAAAAAAAAAAAATCATTGCATAAATATTTTACTCACACACCAACACATAAATCTGTACTTAGTTGGAGCCTTTTAACCTTGATACAGATGGATAACACACTGCTGTATGCCATGGACAAGTCTATCTATCTAATCTAAATCACCTAGTTCTTTTTGGTAGTATTGGGGTTTGAATTCAGGTTTCATGCTTCTTAGTCAAGTAGTCTACCATTTGAGCCACATTCTCAGCAATCTAACAAAGTGTTTTTTTCAGAGCTAGGAATCAAACTCAAGTCTTGCTATGCAAGACAAATGTCCCATCATTAAACTACCTTCCAAGCCCTGCCTTACATTTTTCAACAATTGCATAGCTTCCCATCATGTAAATTTACTACACTTAAATTAATTTGTGCCTAGTGATAGACTTTTTTTTTCTAGTCTTTAGTTACTGACAGCAAGACTGGCAAGTTTTGTACCTATGATTCAGTATAGATTTTTTAGTCTGGACAGCCATGGGAGAAAGGCCTAGAAAGGGGTTTGCTGAGTTGAAAGAAATATGCACTTAAATTTTGGTTAAATATTACCATGTTTTTTTGTCTTGGTGCTGTGCCAATTTCTTTTTCCAGCAACAATACTTTGGACATGCACTCTCTTTCCTTTTTCTTTTTCTATTCTTTTGGACATTCACTGTCCTTGTGCATTCCACGTGTCTATGCAGGTTTTAAAGATTTGTCCATCTGAGAAGTAAAAAATGTTTTCTCACTGTAGTATTAATTTGCATTTCTTTCATTACGAGTAAGATAGAACACCTTTTTACATGTAGAAAAGCCTTTGATATTTCCTTTTGTGTGATATCCTTGGCCCATTTTTTCCATTGAGTTGTTAGACTTTCATCATTGATTTATGGACATTCTTTATGTACTAAGGAAATTAACCCAGAATCTCTATCCTCCCTTTCCTCCCTCTTCCTCTCTCTCCCCCTCTCTCTGTGATATAATGCTCCAGTTCATCATTTATTCTTAGATTAATGATTTTTTAATGAGGCACTTAATGAGTTTTGAAAACATATTTACATGAGCATAAGACATATCTAGGTTAGGAAAAAGATTATTCTCAATAGCATGCATGATTATCATTGTAGCTGAAAAAGCTAGCATTTATGGGAGCATCTTTTATGGATCAAATCCTAACCACTTAAGTCCTCTTTAAGTCATCACCACAGTCCTATGAGATCTTGTACCAATGATTCCTAAGATTTATTCTGGACCTAGCAGTAGGTCCAAGATTTAAAATTACCAAACCACATGGAGCTTGTCATTGGTGTTTTCTCAAATGCTCAGTTAATTTCCTTTATTTACTGTGGCATTTCTTCTCTTTCTTCTCTTCCCTTTTCCCCTCACCTTTACACCTTCCCTCACATGTCTTGCATACACTCTGAAGAAAAGCCTGTTTATAATTCCCTGTATTTTCCTGCCAGCTCTTAGCTGTTCTCTTCAGAAGGCAAACTGAATAGTAACCCCAAAGTTTCAGAATAAAAAGGAAATTTTTAAGATGCAAAAACTCAAATATGCATAAAGTAGAAGTATGAAAATGTGTTGACGGGATAAGGAGTAGGGGAGACTTTCAGAATCTAGCTAAGGAGGAAGTTTCATGCTCTGCCTGTTCATGTGTCTTGCCCTGTCTAGACTGGGAAGAATGGAGAGAGGATGTTTGGGGAGCTGAGGTTGTGGAGAGTTAGTGACCCTCCCAGGATCTGGAGTCAGAAGACCCTATCCAAGTTTTACCATTGCTGGCCATGAATCCTGGGATACTGGGTTGGTTGGTGAAAAGAGTGTGAGTATTAAGATCAGGTAGTTCTTGTTATGCATACCATCTCAGCCACACAGTGCATGGTTTTAGGAAACTTTATGAACTTCCTCAGGCATCAAGTAGGGTTCCTAACAGTATTTCACAGGGATGCTTGTAGACATTTAGTATGATGTCTGTACCTACTACAGTGACTAGTGCAGTGTAGGTTTTCAACAGAACATAGGCCCATATTTCTTATCTGCCACATCATTAGAATACTACTGTATCAAAATACATTGTTTGTATTGAAGTTATGTATATTAGAGTTTCCTTAAATTCTATCATTCATGTACTACCTTTGGAGTTTTCCTACCACTGTGTACTATGGTACAAATGTTACTTCTAATATATATAATTCTTGTATATAATATATATTTATAATTTTATAATTTATAAATAAAAATATAATTATATTTATAACTATATTATCTATACATATAGTTTAGTTTTGCTGGTTCTTTAATACTTCTATTTATGGCATATGGGAGTTGCTGTGCCAGTCCATTTCATATGTTGAAAACTGCATACATAACTTTTAAAATAGGAAAAAATTGACTGCATGCCACCTAAAATAATCTCATGATCACCATAGTAGGCATAGTATAGGAAATGCCCATGTATATGAGAGTTCATTATGATTATGTTTTCAAGCTTTCCTTTTCAGGAAGTAGAAGCTAAAGATCAGACAGAGTAAGAAAGTTGATCAAAGTTAGGCTTCAGACCTGAGATAAGAACCTTCCATCTGGATTTCTGCATTGATGTTTTTGTTAGTCAGCCTCCTGAGGCAGTTCAAGTTGCAGCCTAAATTAGAGTCCTGTTACAAAACTATGAGATTAGCACTGATGTCCTGAAGCAGCCAGTTTCTCCACCACTGTTGATATTATTGCTTCACCCAGGGAACCCGAAAGGCAGTTTTTTCCTCCTAGAGCATGCAACGAAATGCTCACATGAGATGAACTACCTGAGAGTCTTGCCCAGAGTGACATATAGACTGCATGGGGAAGTAGAACAGAACAGAAGAGATATCTGAGGATGTCAACACTGTATTCTGATTGGAGACTTTTCTGAAAATGTTATGACCCTGTTTCATCTTCTGTAAACCAAACACTCTCAAATATACCAGGCCTTTTCTACAAACTGAAAACTGGAAATGGCGCTGTGGCTCAAAGTGGTAGAACTCTAGCCTTGAGCAAAAAAGCTCAGGGACAGCACCCAGGCCCAGAGTTCAAGCCTCAGGATGGACAACAACAACAACAACCTCATCTACAAACACATTCACAAAACCCTTTTCTACAAACACATTCAAAATATGGCTCCAGCCGATGGTTTTATTTTCTTAACAAAGATCAAGAAATTGTTAAATATTGTTGGGCACTATTAACACAATAGAGGCTGTAACAGAGAAGAGTTTGTGGTGCTACTGACATAGCAATAATGATTGTGCACAGTGACTCAGGCCTGTCACCCAGCTATTACAAAGGATCAGGAGGAATGCAGTTCAAAGATTCACCAGGCACCAAGTTTTTGAGACCCCCATCTCCACAAATAAGCTGGGTATGATAGTCACATTTGTCATACAAGCGATTTCAGTTATGAGGGAGGCATAGCTAGCAGAAGATGGCTCAGGTAAAGATGAAAGAAACTGTCTCAAAAATAATTTAAGGAGGGCTGGGGATATAGCCTAGTGGCAAGAGTGCCTGCCTCGGATACACGAGGCCCTAGGTTCGATTCTCCAGCACCACATATACAGAAAACGGCCAGAAGTGGCGCTGTGGCTCAAGTGGCAGAGTGCTAGCCTTGAGCGGGAAGAAGCCAGGGACAGTGCTCAGGCCCTGAGTCCAAGGCCCAGGACTGGCCAAAAAAATAAATAAATAAATAAAAATAATTTAAGGAAAAAAGGGATGGAGGTATGGCTAAAGTGGTAGAGTGCTTATCTACCAAGCTCATAGGGCTGAATTCAAATGCCCAGTCATGCAACAACAACAACAGCAATAATAGGTGTATAGTAGACCTTTCCTGTGTCTTTTTCCCATAATTCTTGTTAAGGACATCATGGCTCTTCTTCTAGGAATCCTCCCTTCCTTAGTCTGAATGGTTTAAGTAGGACTGACCCCTAAATTTCATTCAAGGAGGCCACATGACCCAGGACTGACCAAATATTATTCAAACCTTTTAGTAAGGCACAGGGATTGGCCTAGAGAGAAGTAAAGTATTATCCCAGGGAGAAGTAGATGATGCTCAATGATGAGGTTTTTGTTGTCGTTGTTGTCCATCATGAGGCTTGAACTCTGAGCCTGGGTTCTGTCCCTGAGCTTTTTTGCTCAGGGCTAGAGCTCTACCACTTTGAGCCACAGTGCCATTTCCAGTTTTCTGGAGGTTAAATGGAGATAAGTGTCTCAAGGACTTTCCTTCCCAGGCTGGTTTTGAACTGTCATCCTCAAATCTCAGCTTCCTGAGTAGCTAGGATTACAGGTGTGAGACACCATTGTCCAGCAATGATGAGAATTTTTAGGGGGCATGAGAGGGAAAGAGAAACTTTCTTTTCTTGAGGACTATCAGCTGCAAGATCAGGAACATTCACTACAGGAATCCATAAGGAAGGTCCCCTGAGTATAAAGCCAACAGAAGTGAGGACAGGGCTGAGAAAAGTCGAACCAGGCAATGTTTCTCTCTCTCTCTCTCTCTCTCTCTCTCTCTCTCTGTGTGTGTGTGTGTGTATGAGAGAGAGAGAAAGAGAGAGAGAGGACAGGGAGAGGCAGAGGGAGAGAGGGGGAGGATGGGTACTAGGGCTTGAACTCGGGCCCTGAGCACTATCCCTTAGCTCTTTCACTCAAAGCTGGCACTCTACCACTTGAGCCATGGCTCTACTGTTGTCTCTAATGCTGGTGGTTAATTAGAGGTAAGCATCTTACTAACTTTCCTGCATGGACTAGTTTCACACCTTCACCCTCAGATCTTGACTTCCTGAGTATTTAGAATTATAGGTACAAGCCACTGACTGACTCCTGGCCGGGCAGTGTTCTTACTTAATCCCCTATGGACTTGAATTAGATATCCCTTAAGTTTTAAAATAAACTAAGGGATAAAGTTCTTCTAGTTTAAGATAGTTATAAGTTAGAGAAATTCTATATGGGTACAAAAATAGCCCTGTCAGTACAGAAATCTGAGAGATGCATGATATGCTGGCTCGGACCATAAAGATACCTAGAGAAAGGCAAATGCTGGGAACTGAACAGCAAAGGAGAGTAATGAGACCACTTTCTGGTCTCACCCTTGCCCTCTCATTACCTAAGTAGCTTGGATAGGGAGTTAATCTGTTTAAATTATCTGTTTGACTTACAGTTTCCCCATTGACAAAATAAAGGAATTGGACAATCAAGAGTTCTCAGAAACTGGGTCTCAGGCCATGGGGCAGGATGGGACCCAGGCTTTCTGATTTGCATTCTGTGGAAGAGCTTTCCTTTTATCTGTATTACATGTCAGGCTGTCTTAGAAGGTTTTGGTGGAAGGGTCCCTTTGTTAAAACTGGATTAGCTGATAATTCCAGTTCTGTTTATACTGAACTCTAAATTGGGCTGGAGCCCAGCTAGAATGTGATGTGTGGTTAATATTTTCTACTCTGAGTTAGGAGTTGATCAGCAGCCAAGGTCAATAACTCAGTCCCTGGAGAGTTTATTAGCTTTCCACAAACAGGAAGAAATTGCTAATGACTATGATCTGTGCCCCTAATCTTGAGGACTGTCTTAGAGATGAGGATGACTGGTGGAACAGGAGGCTGGTGAAAGAAACATGGATGATTCTAGACAGCAGTTAGTTCTGTTGTACATGCTAATATTACCACATCTGGTGATGTCTCCAGCAGGAAACCTATTTATTCCTAGAAAACACAGGTAGGCTTGACGTTTTTGTTTTTCTTTCTTTTTAATTTCTTTGTTTCTTTTTTTCTTTCCTGCCTTCCTTCCCTCCTTCCTTCTTTCCTTCCTTCCTTCCTTCTTTCCTTCTTTCCTTCCTTCCTTCCTTCTTTCCTTCTTTCTTTCCTTTCTTCTTTTTTTCCTTCCTTCCTTCCTATTCTTTCTTCTTTTCTGAAAACAGTGTGATCACTATAAAAGAAACTACATAAAACATAGAAAACAAAAGGAAAAATTTGCATTCTATTTAAGTTTAGTATTCTGCATCTTTAAAATATATCTTACAAAATAAATTTCAGTGCCAATACCAGGATTAACATACTATGAGTATGTGTCATCCACTATGATAGCCAAGTAATTTTCTTTACTTTATTTCAGGTAAAAATTGCAAATGAGACTGAAATCTGTATAACAAATGTATGTGCCAAGAATAATATTGATCTTGGCAACAGAAGCCAAATACTTCACTTTAACAAACATGTTGAAAGATAATAAAATAATAATGTCTATTTTTTACTTTTTCCCTTTAGTCTCTTCATAAATAGAATATTTTCACTAGAATATATATGAGAGTGTATATATATATATATATATATATATATATATATATATATGTCTTGAGATTTAAGCACAGGGTCTAAGCACTGTCCCTTAGCCTTTCTGCTCAAAGCTAGTGCTCTACCACTTTGAGCCACAACTTCACTTCTGGTTTTCTGGCGGTTAATTGGAGATAAGATTCTCACCAACTTTCCCACCAGGGCTGGCTTTGAACCATGACCCTCAGATCTCAGCCTCCTGAGTAGCTAGGATTACAGGCATGAGCCACCAGCACCTGGTGAGAACTACCTTTTTCAGATAAAAAATTCAGGCAATTTATATTAATATACAACCTCAAACACCATATATCTCTTGTTGATTCACTTATGATTTTGACTTTTGTTGAGAAGGATTAGAGAGGCACAAACCATGGAAGAAGGATAAGAAGGTTGATTTTAGGGAGGATGACAGTCAGACTGGGTACAGTCTGAAGAAGAGGCAGTCAATGTTAGTGGAAGACAAGTGAGAAACGGGTCCAAAGACATCTTAAGATTTGGAAGCAAGTAGTTGTCTAGGGATCTTCAAAGTGGAAGACACAGTTGGCATCAGGGTAACATCTAGTCAGGAAGGCCAAGGCTCAAGACAGAAATATGTATCCATGCTGAGACAATCGCTTGAAACTGGGGAGTTTCAGACAGCACCTTGGATAGCTCCCTGGGCAAGAGGTACTTTGGCAATGGTTAGACCCAAAGAAGTGATGGAATGAACTTGGTCCCTGGAGCTTATAGTAGCCACTTACAATGAATGGGTCCACTGCTCGAACTGGATCAAAGCTCCAAGGATAATGGCAGGCCCCTTAATAAGAGGCTTTTTTTTATTAGAGAGAGAGAAAGAGAGGTGGGTATCGGTCTTGGGGCTCGAATTCATGGCCTGGATGCAGTCACTGAGCTTTTGTGCTCAAGGCTAGAGCTCTACCCTTTGAGTCACAGCTCCTCTTCCAAATTTTTTTTTGATATTTATAGATAATAGTTTAATGGGCTTGCCTGCCTGGGCTGATTTTGAACCATGATCCCCAGATCTCAACCTTCTGAATAGCTAGGATTACAGGCCTAGCCACTGGCACCTGGCTACGGGCATTTTGATATTGGCAGCAATGGGAACAGTATTGTCCCCATAAACTTCAGAGAATTTGTGTCTCAGAAGCTTTATTCCACCTGTATGGGAAGACACGTTTATTCTAGCACCAATGTCACCATCATAATATGGAGAAGAGCTTTGATATTTACTTTTGATTTCTTATTGTCCACTTGGGTCATGACAAATTAGTGGTCAAATTAGGACATTTGTACATAAGAAAGGAATGAGGCAAAAGGGCAAACAAAGCACCCCACACACCCTAACATTGTAGTTGGAATAAAAGGTTAGCAAAGGATGATGTGAGATCAGAAACAAGAACTACTGGTGGTACCTTTCCAGTGTGTGATTGTGACAATGTGGAATCTAAGGCCATTGTGATGGATCCCAGCTCTGTGTTCATTCATTTAGTAGCATTTATTGAGCATCTATCTTATACCAAGTATTATACTGGAAAAACAACAGTAAGCAAAAGTGATGTATGGGGAATTATTGTCTCTTTTCTGGCTAGTCAGGTGACCACAGATAAACATTGTCTGGAATAATAGCCAGGGTACAACATGGGAATGCCAAAATTGGAGGTGAGGATCAGATATGGTATTGCGGAACAGGAAAGGGCTTGGCTAAGAGATCAGACATGTAAGTCCTTTCACTTCACAAAAACCAGTTCATAGTAGTAAAGTGCCTGTAGATGGAAAAAAAAGTTTCAATGTTAGTTAAGACCAAATAGGCCTAAAGATGACAAAGGTGATACTTTGTTTTGTTTTGCTTTTTAGATCATGAAATCTTAGCATTAGAGAAGATTTGAGTAGTCAGTCCAATTCCTTCTCTCAACTTTTCCTCAGTCTGTCAACTCATTAGTGGTAAAGGCAGAACATGCTCGTTTTTACTGGCATCAACATCAGATGTTTCTTTATGTTACCTTCCCATTTTGCTTGCGTCTGGCTAAAGAGTCTCCTCTGTAACAATAGTGAGTTGACTCATATCCATGTACAAGATACTACAGAGCAATCATATGGGGTATATCTCATGGTCTCTGATGGGTTGGGATTTGGCTTGTGATAGGGGAATAGGAAAGAAGAGATCAACTGCAAGGATAAAAAGAAGAACACAGCCAAGATTGATGGAATGGGAAGTCTGACTGGGAGCTGGCTAGCTTCTTTCAATGAGAATTATCATCCTTGTTTTCAGTTTCTATTCCCTTCTGCAATGTGACCCTTCTGCAAATGTTCTTTGATAGAATGCTCTTCTAGAAGTGATTGATGGGGCAAGATTTGCTTTGGTTTAGGAGGCATATTAAGATTATCATTAAGCCATGATGACCTTGTTGTTTTGACCTTAGAACAAGGAACACTTTTTAAAAAGGAACTCAGATGGGGAATTATTTTCCAAAATTTCAGTCTAAAATAAATATGCCTTTGTGAGATTAAAATAAGAGAATCCCACATATGCACACTTTAAAATGAGAAAATTTGAATTATAATTTCTGTAATGCTAAGCCATTAAGGATGAAACATAAATGTAATGAGAGAGAAAGGACAAACAAAACATTCACATCTGAAAATTGTTATCTTTCTTGGAAAAAGACAAGTTTAGTGGCCTCTATTCAATTAGAATTTTCTAAATTTGGCCTCAATGGCCATGCTAGCTTTTGGGTTTACTTACATAAGATTAAATAAATGCCATATGATTTCTTCTTAAAATGTTAATTTTTGTTTATTATGGTGGTGGTGGGGATCAATCCCAGGGTCTTTGTGAACTACACCCCAATCCATGTTTAGTCAATCTTTATTGTTTAAATATATCAACACTAATAACTTAACTATCAATTTGTAAGTATGTTGCTAATGATCAGAATTCCTCCTTCCATCAACTCAATCCTTAGAAGAAAAAATCAGGAGCTAAAGTAACTATAATTTGAACCTTCAGAGATAGTGTTTTCTAGAATTTTCCTAGTGTATCTTTTTTGTTGTTCTTGTGAACATTTTCAACATTCCTTTTTTTAAGGAAGGAGGAGGTTTTGATTAGAAAGGTCTGATTTGCAGGTGGCATTGAGCTATAAGAGCCATGAGTGAGCCAGGTAGAGGAAATTGCTTCTTAAGAAAGACCAGGGAATTGCTTCTCTTCAAAGAAAAATAACTTCCATGATTGGCACTGTTTTTGAACCAGCTCTCCAATAGTAATTATGCCAGAAACATACCAAGCCTGGGCTAACTCAATTGTATCAAGTGCTCTAGATATCAAGATTAAAAAAAAAGAAGAAGAAGAACCCCTTGACTTTCCTTTTAGATAAAAAAGAAGCCCAACTAGTTCTTTGGATTCTTCTCAGATTAAAAAGGCAGGGTTTATATAAAGAGTGGGGAAAAAAGAAAGCCCAATATCCTTGAATAGATAAAAGTAACACTCCAAATCAGAAAAGATTGGGGGTAAACACATTTTTTAAAAACCTGTGACATTAGATGAGAGACCATGTTTTTCTACTTTTTTATTGTTTATTTATTTATTTGTTTATTTTTCCAGTCCTGGGGCTTGGACTCAGGGCCTGAGCACTGTCCCTGGCTTCTTTTTTTGCTCAAGGCTAGTACTCTGCCACTTGAGCCACAGTACCACTTCTGGCCATTTTCTATATATGTGGTGCTGAGGAATCAAACCCAGGGCTTCATGTATGCGAGGCAAGTACTCTACCGCTAGGCCATATTCCCAGCCCCCCATGTTTTTCTAATATGCGAACTTCTACAATAACAAGCTTGGGTTTGGAAGATAGCTCTCTCTCTCTCTCTCTCTCTCTCTCTCTCTCTCTCTCTCTCTCTCTGTGTGTGTGTGGGTGTGTGTGTGTGTGTGTGTGTGTGTGTGTGATTAAATTCAGGGCCTGAACACTGCCCCTTAGCTTTTTTTTTCTCAATGCTTGCACTCTACCTCCTGATCCACACCTCCACCTCTGGGTTTTTGCTGGATAATTAGAGATAAGAGTCTTGTGGGTTCTCTTGCCCTACCCAGCTTCAAACCTTGAGCTTCAGATCTCAGCCTCCTGAGTATGGCTAGGATTACAGGCATGAGCCCACGGGCACCCAGCGAAGATGACTTTTTCTAAAAGAATGTTTTTACCTACTAAAATGTGCATTTCAAAACAACTATGACCTGTAATTCTTAGAAAATTCTCCAGTTTATTTAGATCTGCTGCCTACACCATCCTTTCTGAGCTTAACAACAACGATTCAAAGTAGCTATTATTTTTGTAAGTTCTTTACCTCTTAACTCTTCATGGTCTCTCTAGAGGCAACAGGGAGACTCCTGTAACTTTTTGCTCCTTTCTGCAGTTTTCCTGCCTGTTGGGCATAGGGCACAACTACTTTGTGGACCCTACCACAACTGTTATGGTCTGCTGTGACCATATAGGGATATCTTTGGCTGGAAAGAAGATTATCACAAGTAAGAACATTTGGCTCAGGCTGAGCAGATGATAGGATGAGTAGAAGGTGAAATGATTTTACTTGGTTCGATTCCTAGAATATTTGTAGGAGGAATCTGGGGTTCAAAGGAAAAGAAAAGCTGTTGAAATATATTTTTTCTGGATTGGGCCCCAGGCCAGTCTGGGATTCCAAGTCAATGATTTTCTACAAGCTCCAACACTTTTGGGAGACTGGTTGAATGAAGTCTTGGAGCGCCCCCCCCCCAAAAAAAAAACTTAGGAAGACTGAAAACTACAAAGGAAGCTTCTGTTACCGGGCTCAAGGGAGGGGGGGGTCTCCATCCCTCCAAGAGTCCACCACTCAGAGACAGTCTTGGACTTATTGGGGAAGCATAAAATGAACTGACCAGCCAAGGACACAGCACAGACTTGGAAGCTGAAACTGCAACAGTGAAAAGTGGGCTGACTGGCCAGAGACACAGTGCAGACTCGGGAGCTGCCACCATGACCCCAAGCAGTCCTCAAACTGGGATTTATAAAGGTAAAAGCATAGCACAGATGTAGGGGCTTTACGCGGGGGGTAGAGCAAGCAACAAACAAGTTAAGCAAGCCATTTACAGAAGCAGAATTTGGGGGCCAGATTGATTTAATCTACTGCCCCCAATATTTCCTACCATGTTTCCCTAGTCAAGATGGAGTCAGCTCTACAACAGCTTCCTTGTTTCTGAAAGATTTTAAACTTACCCCTGCTTTTATTTTGCTTTGTTCATCTATGGAATGTCAGGTATACACCCCTCATTCTCCTCTCTCACTCCATCACCACCACCACCATCTTTGGCTTCTGTTGTTTTGAATATACCTTGATACATGGAAGCCTTACAGAACAAGCTGTAGAAATAAGGTATATCAAACTCAGCCCACTCCGAGGACAGGCAGGAACATCAATCACGATGACACAGACAGAACCAGAATCAGACCTTTACTCCACTGATTTGGTTATTCTCTCCCTGTCCAGTACTGTCCTTGTGGCTTTCCGTTGCTCTCAGGCCCAAGATAAATATCCTCAAGATCTAATTTATCATCTATCACTAGACCAAACCACATTACCTCATCTTCCTGCTCTCAGATTAACTCTTAGGCCTGGCTGCTCTTTTTTAATCTACCAAGCCCTCTTTTCTACATCAAATAAACATTTACAAATTCCTCTCTGCACTAGTACTTCTCAGCCCTATGCAAATGCATTTGGGTTGGCAAAAATTAATCCAGTGCCTATTTTAGACCTTGCCTAAAACAAAAATATTACAAGAAGCCTATCTTGATGAACTTACAGTACTCAAAGAATGCTAGATTATGGACCAGTAATCCAAAATCTATCTTTAACACCAAGTAAAAATTGTTCTTGTTATTGTGTGCAATGTGTGGACTTAATGGTGTGTGTGTGTGTGTGTGTGTGTTAGTTCTGAGGCTTGAACTCAGGGCCTAAGCACTACCTCTTCTTAGCTAGGACTCTACCACTTGATCCCCAGCTCTGTTTCCAACATTTTGGTGATAAATTGGATATAAAAATTTCACAGACTGTCCTTTCTACTTTGGTTTTAGATAGTGATCCTCAGATCTCAGCTTCCTCATTTGCTAGGATTACAGACATGAGCCACTAGTACCTAACTTAAGAGGATTTTTTTTAACTGTTTCCTTACTTTTTTTGTTTACAAAATAGGAATCAATACTGTTTTAGAATTAAAACTTCCTGAAGATTTAGAAACTGCAATATTTTTCATTCCTCGATGTTAAATTTGCATTTGGCCACAAGACACAGTTTAGCTTTTGGCCAGCCAAGTCACACAGATTGGCAATGACACATAGAAACCTAGGAAACCAATTGTGTAAATAGGCAATACTGCCAAATAAATATGCGACTCAATCAACTACCCTTGCAGTCTCTACTGCTGCAGACCAGGGGACTGTGTTCTTCCTTTTTTCTTAAAAAAGGGACAAAGAAGAATTAGGGATCAAGAATGAGACATACACAGAAAGACAGACACAGAGAAACAGAAAGATACACAGAAACAGAGACACAGAGAGAGACAGAGAGGAAGAAAAGAAGAAGGAAGGGAGGGAGGAAAGGAGGGAGGGAGGGAGGAAAGGAGGGAGGGAGGGAAACCTAGCAATAGAAAAAGGATTAAATAAAACTGTGTATACAGGTATTAGAACTAGGAAACTGTAAGGGAATACCAAAATTGAGAGACACAGGGTAAAAAACAAACGATTACAAAAGCAATACTTGCAAAACTGTTTAGTGTAAATCTACTGAACAACTCATGGGGGGAAAGTGAAAGGGGGATGGGGGAGGGGGGAATGAGGGAGGAGATAACAAACAGTACAAGAAATGTATCCAATGTATGAAACTGTAACCGTTCTGTATATCAGTTTGACAATAAAAAAATGATTAAATAGATGAAATCCATTTTATAGAGTGTGAAGCAGCTATTAAAAGGAATAAGATTGACTTGAAAACATGTGCAAATATTTATCACTAGCACACATGAAAAGTATACCCACTCTTTTATAAATTTTGAAAATAAGAATGTATGTTCCCATACACACAGAGCAATTTTTTTTTCAACACACAGAGCAATTTAGGAAGCTGTAAATTTGGGAAGCTGTATGTTGAGCCCCACATTGCAACCACTGGTCACCTCCAGGAGATGGAAGATAAACAAGACTATCAACTACTCATTTAAATCCTTCTTCTATCTTATTTGAATTTTCATAAAAGCATGACTGCTTTGGTGCTTCAAAATAACCAGCCTTCAATCCTCACCAAAAATAATCAATAGTGTGGGGGATGGGGGTGGGAGTGGGGGCTCATGATGAAGCTATTGTCTAGGATGTTGAGATTCTAGGTAGTTTCAACCCCCAGAACTGCAAAACCAAAAACAAGAAACACTTCCTCACCAACAAAACAAAACAAAAATCAACAAAACACAGAAAAGTGAAACAATAGACTGGGGAAATATTTTCTGCTCTACAAAATGAATGATAAAGTTAAAAATGTTTCAGCAAGCAGAGCGCCAGTAGTTTACACCTACAATCCTAGCTACTCAGGAGGCTGAGATCCAAGGATCCTGGTTCAAAGCTAACCAGTGCAGAGAAGTCCCCACGAGACTCTTATCTTCAATTAACCACTCAAAAACTGTAAGTGGAGTTATGGCTCAAATTGGAAGAGCATTTGCCTTGAGCAAAAGAACTAGAGGCAGCACCCAGACCCTGAGTTCAAGCCCTACAACTGGCAAAAGAAAAACTTTCAGCATACACAAAGTAATACACAAAGACTAATATTTAGCAATAACCCTTGGCAACAACATAACATCTAACCACCAGGAAGCTGTGTTTGCACACAAACTTTCATTCAGTTTTAATCTCCTGCAGCTGTCCATGCTCCGGCTCAACCAATTAAAGGTCAGGTGCAGTCTGCTTGGTTAGAGGAAACTCAGAGGCACACCTATAGGATGCACTGTGGATAGAGGGTCTTGGCCAGGTCTACTGAAGCTCACCCACCTATGTATCCATGCTGGGCCTCTGCTTGCTAAAGAGATTATGACATCTTAGAATAAACAAGAAGCCATTTCCCTGTCAAAAACCCAGAAGAGGGTCATTAGATGCACTGTGTAGGAGTCATTCGTCAAGTGATCACATGCAGAGGCTGACCAGAGAATAAAACCCCTGGGCTTTACTTCGTAAGCTCCCAGCAGACCACCCATACTGTATGCACAGGGACCATGTGGGCTCATCAAGGAAACCATAAGATCTGAAATTCTAGGGCTGTTTATATTCCTGGCACTGTGCTGGGTAGAGGATCAGGAAGGGATAAGCATACTTAATGTCATTCTTATAGCAGTTCACGATGTGCTATGAATTTGTTCCTTGAATAGGCCCTGCGAGAGAGCTTCTCCATCTCCATAGTACAAATTCAACTCAGATCCACGGGTTATGCCTAACAGGTCCTTCAGCCTGACTCACTCTTTCCAGAGTTCTGCTGACAGAGGAGCACCAGTGGGCCAGGGTGTGATATCTTAGGACTTCTGCTTTCAGGGCAATCCAGTAGAGTATGGCTTTATTACTCATGAGTAGATATCAGAAGCCAAGAGATGGTGACTCATCCCTAGGCGTTGATCACAAAGCACACCAGCTGAGGAACAGCTGCAATGAGGCCCAATTCTGGAAGATGGCTCCTTGTGTGCTATCCTTGAGGGGTCTTAGGATTTCCACATGGATGGTTTTAGAGGAAAGATCAGCTGAAGCTGAGAACCTGAGACAACTGAGCCATCCAACCTCCCTTTATTATGGAGATGAAATTCCCAGGAAAAGGAGTGCTTGGACTTGTCCTTTATAAAGGTCTCATATCTGGCCATATAAGACTGTAAATTGGTGTTTTGTTTTTTTATTGGCAGCACCTACTAGGTCACATGACAGGTCATGACTTTCTATTTTTGTTGTAGGTGGTGGTGTTTTGGTTTTGCCAGTCCTGGGGCTTTAATTCTGGACCTAGACACTGTCCCTGAGCATCTTTTTTGCTCAAGACTAGTGCTCTACCACTTGAACCACAGCTCTACTTCCTGCTTTTTCTGTGATTAATTGGAAATAAGCGTCTCACAGACTTTCCTGCCTGGGCTGGCTTCTAACCATGATTCTCAGATCTTAGCCTCCTAGTAGGTAGGATTACTGGCATGAGCGACTGGTGCCCAGCCCTTGAACTCAGGTCCTCATGCTCTCCATTGGCTTTTTCATTCAAGACATGCATTTTACCACTTCTAGCTTTTTTGCTCATTAATTAGTGATTAAGAGATTTTTCTTACCAGGATGGCTTCAAAACACAGTCCTCAGACTTCAGCTTCCTGAGTCATTTGGATTTAATCAATACTGGGTGTTGACTAAAACCAGTAGGAAATTAACAAGACATTTGGGCTCCTCTGCTCTGGCTGGTTACCATTGTGAGGTTTGGCCCCCTATGTATGACAATCTCCAAGGAAATCCCCTGTGGTGTTCAGGTTCTACTAACTACTCTGCTCACTGTGAGCCTTGACACCTAGTTTAATAGGAGAGGCTGGAAGGACTAATTTTAGAGAACAGCTTGTTATTGAGACTCTCTCCACTTGAGGGCTTAAACATTTTGTCAAGTACAAAAGAGAATGCCCTGTCACAAGGGAGCAAGGGAGCCAAATTCAAGAGACAAGTATCTTACAGAACCGCACTTCAACAAAAGCAAGTTTGTTCCCCAACACTATACTTTTCCAAACAGAAAGGATGGAAAAGTGAATGGAATCTTAGGATCATTCTCCATTCCAAAGCTGAGCTTCCCATAGCCAGAAATATAAGATGGTTTTTTTTAATGATAGGATCGGTGAACTCTAGGACCATGGCATAAAGTAGAGAGGTCCTAAGTTTCTCCATTAATTTTAAGGACAGCTGTAAGGGACCCATCCATGAACCAGAGCTTCTTTACTAAGAAGTTGCTCCTAGTGCCTCCATTCTGAAGCACTAGGCCCTGAGGCTGAGTTTGCAGTTTCTGTGCTTCCTGGGCAGCATTGTTGCTGATGAAAAGAGACACTATATCTACCAGGGCAACTCTTCTATTCCTGCTTTTCTCATTTCCCATCTGTCCTGGAGATTTCCTTACATCACTACTGAGTCATTCTTCTGGATCAAAGTACATTCATTGTGTGGTTAGACTCTGCTGGATCTCCTCAGCTGGATACCTGGGTTGCTTATGACCACAGCCTAGTGATGGGTCACTCACACCTATAATTACAGCTACTCAGCAGGCTGAGATCTGAGGAGTGAGGTTCAAAGCCAGGCCAGGTATAAAAGCTCCTGAGACTCTTATCTCCAATTGACCACCCAAAAGCCAGAAGTGGAGCCATGGCTCAAGTGGTAGAGTGACAGTCTTGAGCAAGAAAGCGATGTAAGAGTTTGAGGCTCTGAGTGCAAGCCCTAGTCCTGGCACACACAAAAATAATAATGTCACCACAATGAAGCGCACATGTGGGCCATTTTGTGTGGTAGGACAGATCTCTGCTACATCCCATGGCTGCCATGTTATAATCTGGCACTACCACATTTCCTTCCACTAGGCTGATGACTTTTTTGCTTTCCTGTCATGAGCGCATTAGCATGGAGGTTTGCTTTCTTCCAACCTCCCACACATCATTCAAACCAGGAAGTTTACTATATTCTAGAACTTGTGAGCAACTGTTCTTCAAGTTTATAACCTGGGTGAATTTGTTGACGATTCTGATGACTTGCCCTTGGATATTCTGATTCAGGGTCTGCCTTAGATCCCAGAATACTGCATTTTAAAGCAATATTGTTCTAGCTCTGGTACAGATGAGCCCATGACCAGTGCTTTCATAAAACATTTAGAGAACCAGGACATCCTATAAGGCCATGCGATGCTGGTTCCTGCAGGCTTCAGGCAGAGGTGCTGGTGTGCCAGATTGAAACCTGGCTCCATCCCTTGCTCTTTGTGTGAAAGTTCATTCATCTCATTGTACTACATTTTCTCTGTAAACTGAAGCTAAGATTACTATTGAGTTGGAAGTTGTAAACACTTTCAGTGATGCTTGATTTGTGGAAATTTTATATAAGTTTTTTCTTTTTCTTTTGTCTCTTTCCCTTCCTTCCTCCTCCTGCCCTCCCTCCCTTCCTCCCCCCTCTTTTCCTCTCTCTCTCTCTCTCTCTCTCTCTCTCTCTCTCTCCCCCCCTTTTCTGTGCTAGTACTAGGGCTTGCACTCAAGACCTCATGCTCTTGCTTAGCTTTTTCACTCAAGACTAACATTCTACCACTTGAGCCAAACTTCCACTATTGGTTTCTTCTGGGTTAACTGGAAATAAAAGTATCTCAGATATTTCTTCCTGAACTGGATTCAAACCTGTATCCTTTTATCTCAGCCTCCTGAGTAGCTATGATTACACAGGCATGAGCCACCCACACTAAGCTAAGTGTTGTGTTTTTTTTAAATATTTCCCAACACACAATATCTTTATTTTCCATGGTAACAGAACTGGTAAGTTTTGCCTAGATCCACCCAAACAAAAGTTGTATTTCTTGTTTTTTTCTGTAGTATGAGGGGTGGGATTTAAAATTTAGGGGACACTATACAAAAAGAAAATGCAGAGGAAACAGGAGACTATTGTTCAAGACATTAGCTCTAAAGCTTTTCATTTCTTCTCAGCTTGCTTTTTCAGCCTGTCATGATGAGTTTTATCGGCTAGTTCATGTTGCTCACTCAAGCATGCAGATAAAAGCGAGGCCAGCAGAATCCCTCACTTTGGAAATGTAGTGACACAACCCATGGGAGTGCTGGAATCCCCTCCTGACAGATGGCAGATTTTCATTCAATTAGCAAAAAAAGGGACCAAGCCAAGCATCCCCCTAAGTTTGTTCACTTTATTTACTGTGGTGCTGGAAGCCCAGGATGGGGACCAGTGAAGTCATGTTCCAAGTGTCATTGGATACCAATGTACCACACTAAATGTTTTGAACTTATATACCCAGGACAATGGAGTACAATAATCACTAGGTAGGTGGAGAGGGGAAAGTGGGAAGGCCTGTAATGTAAAGAGAAGAGGAGCCATCAGTGCAAAGCCAATCCTGGAGAAAGGAGGCAAGAGGTAGTATTCAGAGTGGTCCCAGGCTTCCACCTCCTGCTACATCACCTCTTGTCTCATTAGACTTCACTTAACAAAAGAAATTCGGAGATACTGACTACCTCTTAACTCCATTGTCACATGTCCACAGAGTCTGTCACTATACCTAAGTTTTCTGTGTAACTCTGGAGAAACATCCTTAGAAATTTGCTTTGCCTTCCATCTCTTGGACTGAAATGCATTTATAATGGCTGATGCACTTGTCACATTCTGGCACCAGGAGGATGAAGACCCATGCCTGGGGATGGTGTGATGGTTTAAACATGACATGAGAGTATATGGTTCTAACTGTGGTGGTATTGGAAAGTAATGTGAAAGAGGTAGAGCCTAGAGAAGAGGCAAAGTTACTGGGGATGCTGTACCCAGAGGATTTGATATCCTTCTGTAAGGACTGTAGTTAATTCTCATGTGCGGGTTGCTATAAAAGAGAAAGCCTGGCCCCCATATCCCTAAGTGCTTCCCATCTCACTATGCGCCTGCACTCTCTGTCTCACACCTCACCATCCTATCATACACCATTGTGAATCACCATTGCCCAATCTTGGATTTTCAATCTCCTGTGAGCTAAACAAAACTCTTCTTTATAAAGTTCTCCAGCCTCAGGCAGATGACTATAGCAAAGGAAAACACTCAAATACAGATAGCAAAGCATGAGTGCAACTCAAATAACTTCCTTTTATTTAAAGCAAATAAGCCTAATAGAATAAAAAAAAAAAAAGCTAATAAGCCACAGCGTTTATCCCTGTGTTTAGAGATTGCTTTGCAAGGTTCATAAGACTGTAGACAAACTATGATGTGTCTGAATAATCTTCTGGAAAAGCAGCTGCAGATTCTTAAAAGAGACCATGACCCCCAAGAGTTTAAGGATTGTGGCTATAAGGAGGGAATTTGGAACAGCTGCTTAACGAGTTCTCTTTGGCTGATGACACATTGAAGTAATAACAGGTACTAACCAAATAAGCATAAGATATAGGAGAAAGCAACATGGACAAACACAACAGGACTGGATGATGAGGAGGGGAGCTGCATCCCTTTCGATTTTCCAGCACTCCTACAGATGACAGATGAGTCCCACTTATTGCCACAGCAATACTTCAGAATAAGTCCTGAAGGTTCATATTAGTATCATTGCAATTAAGTGAATATCACAATATACAAGTTCCATGAGTAATTTGGTTTCCTAGTATATCTCAAAGTTATATTTGTAATACTATAATCTGCCAAGTAATATCATGTTTAGAATTTATATACACTAGTTAAAAGTATTTTATTGCTAAAAAAAAATGTTAGTGATCCTCTGGGATGCTGGAAAAAAATGGTACTGACAGAGACTTATTGGCTTCAAAGGTGCACCAGTTTGTACAAAACACAGTATCAATGTGAAGTGCAATCAAGGAAAAACATAATGAAATGAGGTAGGCCTATATTGGAGAGTTGTTAGGAGCCTGCATATAATTCACATTGTTTGAAAGTTGCTGGGCATATGGTCTACAAATCACTGCAGAATAGTGTTTCATTCCAGCTGTTTTTTTTTTTTCCAGTGTCCTTGGCTAAAGGCCAGAGAGCAAGAGCCTCTTCAGTAGTGGAAAGGGAGGTATTCTAGCTGCAGAGATGACATTGACTTTAATACAGCCATTGTTGTACCTGGGCTGGACAAGTTCATTCTACCCACTTGAGGGATGAATATCTCGTTGGAGATATTTTGCTTTGTTAGGGTTTTTAAAATTTGTTTTGTTTTAAACCAATGAAGACACTTTATTACAATGACCCAGTGCTTCTCAGGTACAAGATGTACAAATACCACAAATTAAAACAAAGTTGGCTTGTCAGTAGTAAAAGCCTTCTCCCTTGTAAACCACAGACTTACAGACACTTAAGCTTGGAACCACAAGTACCCAGCAAAATGTTCATGCTATTTTGAAAACATGCAAATATAGACTATTTACATATAAACATGTATTTATATAAATCATGTTATATATAGTTATATAAATAATTTTTCATCAGGAATTATATATTTAACTATTGGAATATTTATCTTAAGAATAAAAGAGTCAAATAATTGACTGGAAGGAGGAAAAGAAAATATTACAATAAATAGAAAATAATAACTAAGAATAAGACAGCAAGGATATTAGGCAACAATCTGTGGCAAATTCCCATAAAAGGAAATGATCAAGAAATGGTCTGGATTTTAAATATAATTCACAAATTGTTGCCAGCCATAGACTATACCAGAGATGAATTGATCATATATTCTAAGGGCTCATCTCCCATATCAGTTAAACATTCAATCAGGAAAATGTTACCAAACATCTACCAAATGCACAGCCCAGTACTGAAAAGTGTGTGTTTTGAGATCACTCAGTACTTTAAGATATTTATATGCTACCCTGTCAATGTCTTGTTTTCAAAAAGATTTTGCTTCTTCTGAAGGATAAATTAAGATTTAGACAAATAGCTCTTCACAAAAACCATTACTCAAATTCATAATGAGTGGGGCATATTTTTTTAGCAATAGAGATTTCAAAGTTGACATGCCCACATAAGATTAGTTCTTTCACTTCTTCTTTCCTCTCCCCCCGCCCTCTCCAATAAGGAACATCTAGCCTTATGCCCATTTGTGCACAGATATTTCTCAGGAGGCTCAAGAAATTGAGGTGTCACTAGCTAAAGAAGGATTGGGGTAACATGGAACTTCTAAATAGTCTGCTATTGGATAATACATTACTTCTAACAATGCACAGCAATCTGCCAGTTAGTCCTCAAAATCCTAAACTTTTACCAAAGTCCTGCCTGTGCCTTCTACAGTCACATTCTACTGAGAGAGATATCAGAGTTGCCTTGGGCAGGACTGCAAAAAAGCAGTTAAGACTGTTATTCTTAGTTGAACAAAAATGTCAAGAAGGATAAATTCTCCTTCAGCCAAGATCATGCTGACATGAAAACCATGTCCTAGGAAACAAGGGGAGAGCAACAACAACAACAAAAGAACAAATGTTTCTGATTGAAATTTCTTCTCCCTGGAACTCTCCAGTGCCATGAAGTTCTAGAAATCAGAGCAATATCCTTCCAGGTATACGAGTAAGGACTGGGGCCAATGCTAAAGAGTCATCATCATCTTCAAAATGTTCGCCGTTTTACAAGTTAAAAGTGTTCATGGTTTTCTCTTTCAAACAACATTTTAGAATATTTTCATCCTCTACTACTCATTAAGGATTAAAGTAGATTTCAATTTAAAAACTTGCTAGAGATCCTATTCTAAATAAATACCAGAACACTATACATTCATGGTTTGTTACTGACCCTGTTGTCTATGAAACGTTTATAATGATGAATCCTGGTTCATTAGCACCTAAGAATATTGAAGAACCTACTAGTGAGAGAGGGGAAGGTGAAAGAGAGAGGGAAGGTGAATTGGGTCAAAATACTTTATACGCATGTGTGAAAGGGGAACCATGAGGGTGGCTGGAATTGGTGTTGGGAATGGAGAGGCAGGGATGGCAAGGAGTGACAGAGGCATGAGTTTAATCAAGGTATATCATTTGCATATTATAAACATGTCAGAATGAAACTCCTTTGTACAACTAATTGACACTAACATTAAACATGGAGTTAAAAAGAAACATTTTATCTGAGCACTGGTGGCTCATGCCTGCAATCTTCATTACTCAGGAATTAGAAGACCGCGCGGTTCAAATCTAGCCTGGGCAGGAACATGTGAGACTATCTCCAATTAACCAAAAAAAAAAAAAAAAAAAAAAAGGCTGGAAGTGGAGATGTGGCTCAAGCCCTAGGACCAGCACCAAAAATAACATCTTAATGTTTACCTTAATTTCTTTACCAGTCCTGCGGCTTGAATTCAGGGCCTGGGCACTGTGCCTGAGCTTCTTTTGCTCATGGCTAGCTAGCACTCTACCACTTGAACCACAACACCACTGGCTTTTTCTGTATATGTGGTACTGAGGAATCGAATCCAGGGCTTTATGCATGTTAGGCAAGCACTCTACCACTAAGCCACATTCTCAGTCTATACCTTAATGTTTAATCAACTCTGTAAAAGATTATTATTGAGTGAATGTATTTTGGGAATTAAGCATGGTGCATTCTAAAATAATATATAAACAAAAAGAATATTGAAGAATATGAAGCTTATGCTAATACAGGTTAGCTAAGAAAGCAGGTGGAGGAAGTAGCTGCCCGGGAAAGTTGTGCAATGATTGGAAAAAACAGTTAAGATATCTGTGGGCATCATAAATCTAATTACTATCAACATGTGGCTCTTTAATAGGATCAGCAAAGTAGCCAGAAGTGTCAGGAAAACAAACCTTAACAGAGATAAGAAGACTAAAATCTTCTGGTGTGAATGGAAATTATGTGAATGAAATGGAGCTTACAGGAAGAAATGTCACACAAGATAGATCATCTGTGAAATAAAGGGAATCAACTATGTGAGTGACAAAAAATAGGCTGAATGTAGTACTTAGCTTATTCCTCTCTCTCTTTCTCTCTCTCTGTCTCTCACACACACACATACACACACACACACACACACACACACACACACACACACACTCCTTCCACCAAGTCCTACCCCTTCAAGCAAGAGCAAATTCTTCTGTTCTATCTGCAATGCATCTAGCAATGGTCCCTATGCATTTTGCTTCTACTGAGTTCTCCATAAACACTTCCTAAGTAGATTAAGGGTTAAAGTCCCCGCATGACGACTGGGTCCTTCTCCCTCCCTGGCTCTATAGTGCAGGGGGCTGTATTTTGCTAGGAGGCTTCAGCCAGTGGAAGGTGCTGGAGGAGAACTGAAAAGTTAGATTGATGGAGAAGTGTGGGTAATTCTCCTTGTCCCTGTCTGACTTAGCTGGTGCCAGCTAAGGTGTGACTGCAACCTCTCCATGGCTCCACCACGGCACCAGGCTCTGCTGGGATTCCAGCTTTCGCTAGTGTCCTTGGTGTGTGGAATTCAACACTATATTTTTCTTTTGCCCCTACATCAAAGGGGTAGAAGTAGCTTCCTAGCTTGCCTCCATCTCCTTTGGCTTGTCAATTCTTCATCCTAGGAGCAATCTGTTTTCTTCATTGAATTCTCTTTTCTGAAGACTGGAGTGATACACATGTTCTTTATTGAATGTTGACTGATAAAATTGGGCCTTACATATTTCACAGCTGACCCTTTTTTTCTCAAATTTTTATTATCAAACTGATGTACAGAGAGGTTACAGTTTCATACGTTAGGCATTGGATACATTTCTTATACTGTTTGTTACCTTGTCCCTCATACCCCCCTCCCTCCTCCCCCTTTCCCTTCCCCCCCCCCAGGTGTTCAGTTCACTTACACCAAACAGTTTTGCAAGTATTGCTTTTGTAGTTGTTTGTCTTTTTTTACCCTGTGTCTCTCAAATTTGGTATTCCCTTTCAATTTCCTACTTCCAATACCAGTAAACACGGTTTCCAATATACTCAGATAAGATTACAGAGATAGTGTAGGTACAAACATAGGAAGGTGATACAAGAACATCATCAATAATAGAAGCTACAGATACAGATGGGACGTTGAAAGTAGTCACAACTGTGATATAACAATTGTTTCCATAACATGGAGATCATTTCACTTAGCATCATCTTATGTGTTCGTAAGGGTATAGCTATTGGGCCTTGTGATGCTCTGCTATGACTTGCCTAAACCTGTACTAATTATTCCCAATAAGGGAGACCATAGAGTCCATATTTCTTTGGGTCTGGCTCACTTCACTTAGTATAATTTTTTCCAAGTCCTTCCATTTCCTTACAAATGGGACAATGTCATTCTTTCTGATAGAGGCATAAAATTCCATTGTGTATATGTACCACATTTTCCTGATCCATTCATCTACTGAGGGGCATCTGGGTTGGTTCCAGATTCTCGCTATGACAAATTGTGCTGCGATGAACATTGTTGTGCTGGTGGCATTACTGTGATTTTGTTTGTGGTCTTTTGGATAAATACCCAAAAGTGGGGCTGCTGGGTCATAGGGGAGTTCTATATTTAGCCTTCTGAGGAATCTCCATACTGCTTGCCAGAGTGGCTGAACCAGTTTACATTCCCACCAACAATGAAGTAGGGTTCCCTTTTGGCCACATCCCCTCCAACATTTGTCATTGTTAGTTTTCTTGATATATGACATTCTTACTGGGGTGAGATGGAATCTCAATGTTGTTTTGATTTCTTTTATGGCCAGTGATGTAGAGCATTTTTTCATATGTCTCTTGGCCATTCTCATTTCCTCATCAGAGAAGTCTCTTTGTAAATCTTTAGCCCACTTGATGAGGGGGCTGTTGGTTCTTTGCCGTTTTGTTTTGGAAGACGGTAATTTTTTTAGTTCTGCATATATTTTAGAGATGAGACCTTTGTTTGTTGAATGTCCAGTAAAGATCTTCTCCCAGTCTGTGGGCTTTCTGTTTATCTTGCAAGCTATGTCCTTTGCCGTGCAGAAGCTCTGCAGTTTGATGCAGTCCCATTTGTCCAACCTTTCTTTGATTTGTAGCCTTTCTGGGTCTTTGTTAAGGAAGTTCTGTCCTGTGCCAAGGAGCCCAAGTGTTTCTCCTACTACTTCCTTTAGTGTTTTCAGGGTGTCTGTTTTGATTTCAAGGTCTTTAATCCATTTGGAATTGATTTTGGTGCAGGGTGATATATAAGGATCTAGTTTTAGTTTGTACCACAGCTGACCCTTAATTGATCCTTAATGTTGAGACAGGAATCATTATTAATTAGAGTTATCTGAGCATTTTTAAAAAGTTATCTAGAACATTGATTGCTCTCCATTACTTATTCAGCATTTAAGCCACCCAAGCAAATTAAAAAAGAACCAAAACTTCACTAAAAAATTGTGAAAGTAAAAGTAAATAAGAGTACAGTTGGTATAAAGATTTGTCAGAACCATTTGACACACTTTGAAAATATATGAAGCAGCAGCCTGACACTGGTGGCTCATGCCTGTCATCTTAGCCAATCAGGAAGCTGAGATATGAGAATCACAGTTTGAAGCCAGCCCAGGGAGGAAAATATATGGAACTCTTATGTCTAATTGACCAGCAAAAAGCTGCAAGTGGAAGTGTGGTTCAAGTGGTAGAGTGCTAACCTTCAGGGGAAAAAGCCAAGAAAGAGCTTGAGGCCCTGAGTTCAAGTCCTAGTACCACCACAGGTGTTTTTTTAATTAAAAACTAATATATATATATATATATATATCTGTATTTTAAGCAATAATTTCCTTGATATCCAGATTTTGAAATTTTAGATATATTTCTTCTCATGTACTTAAACCAAATATATATATATGTATATATATATACACACTCACATATATATTTTTAACTCTTGCTATTCATCAAACAACTCGGAATACCTATTATCCCACAAGTATCCCATGTGCTAATTTTAGGGAGCACTGATCTACTAAATTAAGAGTATATTTATGTCTTCTTAATATGCCACAATGAAGTCAACTCCAAAGAAGATTATCAGCCTCATTTTAGCTCCTCATCTCACATGGCTGGTAATACAACCAGGCCCAGTAGTTTAAAGTTTCAGCTCTTAAAAGTGATCCCACATTGTTGAATCCACTTGCCAGCTGGATGACCTTGGGCACTGCATTGAACCTCTCTGGGCCATAAGTTACTCATGTGTACAATGAGGCCAACGATCTGTATCCCTCAGGGTTACTAGAAAAATTACCTGAAGAAATACTCTCAACTGTTCTTAAAGATGCTGCTGAATATGTGGTAACTACTCCTTAAGTATTAACTGTGATCGTTTTTTTCCATGTTCATCTTCACTCTTGCCAATCGAAACTCTTTTTTTTTATTGTCAAACTGATATAGAGAGCAGTTACAGTTTCATAGTTAGGCATTAGATGCATTTCTTCTACTGTTTGTTACCTCCTCCCTCATTCCCCCCTCCTCCTTCCCTCTTTCCCTGTCCCCCCATGAGTTGTTCGGTAGATTTACACTAAACAGTTTTGTAAGTATTGCTTTTGTAATCGTTTGTCTTTTTTACCCTGTGTCTCTCGATTTTGGTATTTCCTTTCAGTTTCCTAGTTCTAATACCTGTATACACGGTTTCCAATGTACTCAGATAAGATACAGAGATAGTGCAGGTACAACCACAGTAAGGGGATACAAGAGGATCATCAATAATAGAAGTTACGGTTTCACATGGCATGTTGTTCTGCTGTGACTAGCCTTAACCTGTGCTAATTATTCCCTATGAGGGAGACCATAAAGTCCATGTTTTTTTGGGTCTGGCTCACTTCACTTAGTATAATTTTTTCCAAGTCTTTCCATTTCCTTACGAATGGGGCAATGTCATTCTTTCTGATAGAGGCATAAAATTCCATTGTGTATATGTACCACATTTTCCTGATCCATTCATCTACTGAGGGGCATCTGGGTTGGTTACATATTTTAGCTATGACATACTGTGTTGCGATGAACATTGTTGTGCTGGTGGCTTTAGTGTGTTCTTGTTTGTGGTCTTTTGGGTAGATGCCCAAAAGTGGGGCTGCTGGGTCATAGGGGAGTTCTATATTTAGCCTTCTGAGGAATCTCCATACCACTTTCCAGAGTGGCTGAACCAGTTTACATTCCCACCAACAATGAAGTAGGGTTCCCTTTTGGCCACATCCCCTCCAACATTTGTCATTGTTAGTTTTCTTTTTTTTTTTTTGGCCAGTCCTGGGCCTTGGACTCAGGGCCTGAGCACTGTCCCTGGCTTCTTCCCGCTCAAGGCTAGCACTCTGCCACTTGAGCCACAGCGCCGCTTCTGGCCGTTTTCTGTATATGTGGTGCTGGGGAATCGAACCTAGGGCCTCGTGTATCCGAGGCAGGCACTCTTGCCACTAGGCTATATCCCCAGCCCTGTTAGTTTTCTTGATATATGACATTCTTACTGGGGTGAGATGGAATCTCAATGTTGTTTTGATTTGCATTTCTTTTATGGCCAGTGATATAGAGCACGTTTTCATATGTCTCTTGGCCATTCTCATTTCCTCATCAGAGAAGTCTCTTTTTAAGTCTTTAGTCCACTTTTTGAGGGGGCTATTGGTTCTTTGTGGTTTTGTTTTGGAGGAATTTAATTTTTTTAGTTCTAAATATATTTTAGATATGAGGCCTTTGTCCATTGTATGGCCGGTAAAGATCTTTTCCCAATCTGTGGGCTTTCTGTTTATCTTGCGAGCTATGTCCTTTGCCCTGAAGAAGCTCTGCAGTTTGATGCAGTCCCATTTGTCCATCCTTTCTTTGATTTGTAGCATTTCTCGGTCTTTGTTAAGGAAGTTTCAGTCTTTGTTAAGGAAGTTTTGTCCTGTGCCAAGGAGCCCAAGTGTTTCTCCTACTCCTTTCTTTAGTGTTTTCAGGGTATCTGTTTTAATTTCAAGGACTTTGATCCATTTGGAATTGATTTTGGTGCAGGGTGATATATAAGGATCTAGTTTTAGTTTGTTGCATGTGTTGAACCAGTTTTGCCAGCTCCATTTGTTAAAGAGGCTATCTTTCTTCCATCCCATTTTTTTAGCTCCTTCATCAAAGATTAAGTAGGCATAGTTCTGTGGGTTCATTTCTGGGTCTTCAATTCTGTTCCATTGGTCTTCAGGCCTTCGAACCACTCTTTTACCACAATGCAATTTGCTACCTCTCTTTGTGATTTCTCCTCATCCCTGGCTTTCTTACCCAACTTTCAAAGTCCTACCCATCCACACCTGCACAGTGTAAATTCTACCTCTTTCAAACATCTTTTCAGCTCTCTCCCTCTTTTAACACTCTCCTCCATTTTTTTTTTTTTTTTTTGGCCAGTCCTGGGCCTTGGACTCAGGGCCTGAGCACTGTCCCTGGCTTCTTCCCGCTCAAGGCTAGCACTCTGCCACTTGAGCCACAGCGCCGCTTCTGGCCGTTTTCTGTATATGTGGTGCTGGGGAATCGAACCTAGGGCCTCGTGTATCCGAGGCAGGCACTCTTGCCACTAGGCTATATCCCCAGCCCCTCTCCTCCATTTTTTGTATCATGAGAGAGACCTTTGTATTTTCTCATGTGGCACACATCACCTCCTGTCCTGAGGCTTAGGTGTTTCTTCCCTCAATGCTACTGGACTTTCATCTTCCCAGGGACGGATCCTTGTCTCTCTTGTCATGAAATCCTCCTCATCCAGTGCTTCCTTCCCACCCTCCCAAGAAAAAAAAAAACAGGTGCTCAATACACACTGCTTCAAATCACCTCAGGCTTTCTTGCTTATACTTTGTACCTGCTCAAGTCAGTTCATTTGAGTCACATAGCATTCTTTATGAGATACACAGACTAGGGTATATCTCCTTATTTTACAGATTCTGAAAATAAGAGTTAGGATAAGTGCTGTGCATAAGATTATACAGCTCAGCACATTTGGGCCTGGATGGAGCTTCATAAAGTGGTACCTTGCAGGCCAGGTACTAGCATTTCAATGAGAAGCTGTAGCCATGGAAACATCACCCTGGTGAGCCACACAGTTAGGGAAGCCTATCAGAGGCACTTTAAGAGCCTAAAGTGATTTTCTTAAATTATCCCAAAGAATTGCATCTCTCACTTCAGTTTTTTCACTCGCATCAGCAAACTGGAAGATCCTGTTTCCAGACACTAAGCTCATAGAAAAACCATAGTGGCTAGTGACAGCCTGAGGATCCTTGTCAGTTTGAAGAGTTCTGATTTGATTATTTTCTTTGTATAGTTTTTGCGCTTGTACCCTTTGAAGCTTGCTGAAGATAGAGGCATAGGTTGTTATATTTTATTTTATTTTTTGTAAAAGCATGTGAGGCAGATAGATTTTTATTGAAGGAAATGGAAAACTCCAGTAAAAGCCATATCTAGGTAAGCAGGAAGGAGTAACATCATAGTGTGTGTGCCACAGATTAGGGACATGGAGCAATTCCCAGGACTCAGGGAGCTGTGCAACATTGCCCATGCTCACTTACAGGACTTATTTCCATACATTCTGAGACGGTTCTTGACTGGTCAATCTTCTTTGGGGACTGTCTTTGGTGGTATTGGTTGGCACACCTGAAACTGTGCCATTTTCCTTGGCTACTAGACACAGGGGTATAAAAGATTGGTTCTTGTCCTCATCTTGAGACAACACAAAGAGCCACCCCAGATGCTCCTAATGTCCATAAAGTAGGCTGAGCCCTTCACGGAGGTTGCATCACAGTCTCCTTCCTTCCTTCCTTCCTTCCTTCCTTCCTTTCTTTCTTTCTTTCTTTCTTTCTTTCTTTCTTTCTTCCTTTCTTCCTTTCTTCCTTTCTTCCTTTCTTCCTTTCTTCCTTTCTTTCTTTCTTTCTTTCTTTCTTTCTTTCTTTCTTTCTTTCTTTCTTTCTTTCTTTCTTTCTTTCTTTCTTTCTTTCTTTCTTTCTTTCTTTCCCAGTCCTGCTTCCTACCTCAGCTGGAGCATCCAAGAATACTTTCTCATACATTTCATGCCACTTATCTCTTTCTTGGGTCTGCTTCTAGGAAACCCAACTGCACCAAGAAGCAGTGACAGAGGCTGACAGTGGCTGACTGAATTGATGGATTTCTCCATTAGCTGATTGAGTTAGTCAATTGTCATCACTGTACTAGTAAATCATACTGGCTTTATTCTTCAAATATATCTTCGGGAAGATCACTTCTCCATCAACTCAATTGCTTGCTCCCTGAGCCATTGTGAGTATATATTTTGGGCATCAGCATAAAGTTTAGAAAAAGAGAGATAACCTGTGGTTAGGCTCTTCCATCCTCCAGGGGTTGACATAGCTGCTGGCTTCACAGGCAAAGCCTGATGCTCATGAGCAGTGTACAAACTGTACAACCTTACACTAAGACTGTGTAGCCAATTCTTCTTAAACCTCCAGATCTCCTGTCTAAGATATATCGTGTGCTTACTATACCAGCCAATACTATCCTTTTGAAAAAAAGCACATCCCACCCTTCTTCTGCTCAAATTCACCCACTTCCTAGCTGGATAAATCCTGTTAGTCCTAGAACCTCTGAGCCTTGAACTCGGGGCCTAGGCGCTGTCCCTGAGCTCTTTCTGCTCAAGGCTAATGCTCTTGCACTTTGAGCCACAGCTCCACTTTTTGGTTTTCTGGTGGTTAGTTAGAGATAAAGGTCTCACTGACTTTTGAACCATGATCCTCAGGTTTCAGCCTCCTGAGTAGTTAGAATTACAGGTATGAACCACCATTGCCCAGTTTACCCTATTTTTGATCTCTCTTTTTTTCCCCCAACCTCACTCTATTGCAGATACACACTCTTACCAGCTCTTCATTTACACTAACCACACTTTGTCCTCAGAGATTTGGGCTCTCTTTTACCCTCTGACTGGAGCAGTTGGATCCCAGGGAGCCACAGGGCTGCTTCCTTCATTGTACAGGGTCTCTGCTCAGCCATGGCAAATGCCTTCCCAGATTGCCCCTACCTTCCCCCCTACCAAGCCTTATTCCGAACTTATTGAGCACCCCAATCCAAAATCCACTATGGTACAAAATCCAAGACTTTTTGAGCACTGATTTAATGTTACAAGCAGAAAATTCCACATCTGACCTCATGTAAATGGTTAGAGTCAAAATGAAGGTGTAGACTCCAACATAATGTGCATGCCTGTAGCCCCAGCTACTCAGAAAGCTGAGACAATCCACACACACACACATACACACACACACACACACACACACACAGAATCATGCACCCTACATATTCATTTATCTGTTCCTTTTCTGTTTCTCTATATTAGAAAGGACATTTTGTGAGAGAAATATTTTGTCAACTGCTACTACACTCCAGTTTCTAGATTATTGCCTAAAATATCCTAAGCATTCCCTTTCACTTCCCTAGTTCTAATATCAAAATCAATAGACAACGGATAAAAAACAAACGACTCCAAAAGCAATACTTGCAAAACCATTTGGTGGCCAACTGAGCAACTCATGGTGGGAGAGGGAAAGGGGGAGGGGGAAGGGGAGAATGAGGGAAGAGGTAACAACTAGTACAAGAAATGTACCCATGGCCTTACATATAAAACTGTAACCCCTCTGTACATCACTTTGACAATAAATAAGTAATTATTAAAAAATATAAGCACTCAATGAATTTGTTTGAAATAATGATTCAATAAACAAAGACCAGCTTTAAGGATAAAGTCCAGCTCCCACAAAAATCTCTGTAAAGCACACAGGAAGAAGAGGGTGAAAAACAAATCAGAGAAAGCTCATTAGAGCTCAGTTATATAAGAAGCCGATGTTCTGGTCTGTCTTGCACAAATAACCAGCAAGATTGGGAAATAATTTTGGTAAAGACAGAATGTGCTCCATTTGCTATCTCAGCTCAAAGGCCAGGCTGGAGATTCAAGGGAAATGCTCATGCTTTCTATCAAAATGTGACTTCTAGGTGCTTGTCACTTCCTCTTACTTCCATTGGCCCCAGTAGGAAGGGGAAAGGACTGATTCCTGCTTAGATGAGACTTGCTCCCTTGTCTTTCACAACTATTACTTTACTCTTCCAATTAGGATCTCCAGCGTGCAAGGTTAGAAATGTTTCTTGCACTGTTGACCTCCAAAATGAAAGCTATTTAAAGTACATTCTCATTGTACTTTAAACATTCAAATGTTTGCACATAGATGAATTAGTTAGTGGTCATCACAAATATTTTTTGACAGATGCTAAGGTTCTTAAACTGAAACACACTTGCTTTCAATCCCTGACATTTGGTACAATATAAAACAGAAAATCCTATCAAGGGGAATAAATCTAATGCAGTAAAATGTTCACCATGAAACACCTTTTTAAGGATAACAATGAGTTTTTAAACAATACTTTATTTCAGATCTATCTTCCAGATGTGCAAAGATGATGCACATGGGTTCTATTAGTAGTCTCTCAATCATCTCTGTGCTTTTGACAGAGAAAGGTTTTGTTGGTTTCTTTGTCTTATCCAGTTTCACATAGACAGAAAGGTGACCAAGTATTTATCTAAGTATGAATTCACACAGTTGCTCTCAGAGAATGATATTTTCACTGGCATTACAGCAGTACCATATTCTCCTGGTTTCATTTTGCTTTGCATCATGGGGTTATAGAGACAAAGTATCCAACAGTGTTCTTAACTCACTGCTGACAGTGAGCCTTTACAAATCCTTTGCAGGGGAAGGAATCTTCCCAGGAGGCCTCTGGAAGACCTTTCCATATGGAAAACCTATACTTCTTCAATTTAAATGTGGCATGCAATGGAATCTTTGCTTTTTCAGAAGTTGTAGGTACCTGGTATGGCAAAAAAAAGAGAACATTCTTATAGAAAGCTATTTCTGAAAAATGAATCACACACACACACACACACACACACACACACACACCCTTCCTTTTTGCCTAGTGCAAATACAATTACACAATTTCTGAAAATACAAAAGAAATTGATTAGAGGACTGAAAATGTGCTAGCATTCATGAAGCCTTGGGGTTTGATTCTTCAGTACCACATAATCAGAAAATGCCAGAAGTGGGCTGTGGCTCAAGTAGTAGGGTGCTAGCCATGTGCAAAAGAAGCTCAAGAGACAGTGCCCAGGCCCTGAGTTCAAAGCCCAGGACTGGCAAAAAAAAGAAAAGAAAAGAAATAGATTTGAGCAGTTGCTTACAGGGAGAAGGGGCAAAGAAAGGAGGCATAATGTATAAATCCTTAAACAGCTTTTAAAAAGTTACATTGTAAATTATTTTTATAACTAAAACTTCTAATGTCAATAATAATGTGAGGAGCCTTTGGTACAATTACTATATATTAGTAAAAATAATAATATGTATATTTATTTATACCTAATATACTCTTTTATAAAATAAAGAATGCTTGCAAAACTCACTACCTTCTTAGTGAAATCTTACTATTTTGGTTGATGTAACCATTTGCATACTGTTGAGCACAGACTGTGGAATGAAGCCAACTTGAAATTGAAAATGTAATATTTGAGAACATGTCCTATTTCTTTCAATTGCCTCTCTGAACCTCAAGGTTCATATCTGAAAAAAAAATAATAACAGTGTCTGATCACAGGCTTGTCCGAAAGATTAGAAATCATTCAAATGAAAAACCTAACAAAAAATTGATCCCCATGGTAACTATTAATAATGCTACCATAATGCTTTTTTATTTCATTCTTTAATTAAATAGTGAATGAAAAGATCCTAAATTACATAATAAAATTAAGATTCTTTTGTTGTTGTTGTTCAGAAAGAAAAGAGTATATTGAGGGGATAGTAAATTGCAGACCCAGATGAGTTGGAGGCCTGCAGAGAGAAGAGAAGCAAAAGAAGGAGGGCAAGAAGAAAAAGAAAGAGGGATTAAGATTCTTTTCAAAAGATACTTATCTAAATATCTGAAACATAATGGTATAGAACACTTTGATTGTGTGTGTGTGTGTATGTGTGTGTGTGTGTGTGTGTGATTACTGGGGCTTGAACTCAGGGCCTAGGCACCATCTCTTAGCTTTTTTGCTCAAGGTCAACACTCTAGTACTTGAATCACAGCTCCACTTCTGGCTTTTTGGTGGTTCATTGGAGATAAGAACTTCATGGTCTCTCCTGCCTGGACTGGCTCTGGCTTTGAACCATGAGTCTTAGACCTCAGCCTCCTGAGTAGCTAGGATTATAAGTGTGAGCCACTTGCACCCACTTGTTTCTTTTATTCATTTACCCAGTAAACATTTCTCAAGCACCTTCTCAGTATTGTGTGAGGCACTACAGAAATGGGAAGGTGGTGAGCATCCTTTTGTGGGAGATCTGTGGGAGAGGGGGAAGGAAAGCAGACATCATTTGAACAGGAAACAGAGCAAGGCAAGTACCAGAGAAACAATCTCCCTGTGGATCTATGTCACGATTCACTCATCTCTGATATTTCCGTTGGCTTGTAGACTAACACTTTATATTGAATATCAAAAGTGCTGCTGCCTGGAGTTTGTCCACAGTCCATACCAAAAGAGATTACAGGAGACCCATCAGCGAGTTCTAACCAAACCAAACCACATCCAGCAACCATCTAGACCAAGGAACTTATTCTGGGACAAGCTCTAAGCCTCTTGCATATTCCCTGCCTGAGACTCAGGCCTCAGGTTTGACCTGGAACCCTTCCTTGGTCCTGAACATTTTCACACTAGCTTTAGTCATTTGCCTCCCAAATACTCATCTGCTTTCAACCATCTCTCATTCCAGACATACTCAAATTGAAAGTGAGTCCTCTGTGCCCCTCCAGAGGTGTGTTGGTACAACATTGGTCTGGAAAACGGCCCTGTGTACATTTCTGGACTACAAGTGCCAAAATGAACATGTTCAGCCTTGAATCCTTTTTGGCCAAAGTCCACATCCTTGGTCTTTGCACAACCCAGTCATAATCAGTAGTTCTCCCATCTGCTCCAGGAAAGTCAAAGTTCAGCGGTGAGGGTGAACTATTTCATGAGAGATAATAAAATCCCTCCCATGCCATTACAGTCAGACAAGAGGATGAACAGAAATCCCATCCAATGTAAAGGAAGGCCATTTGGTCACATTCACCTATCCTTGTTTTTCAGCCCTTTTTAATAGGCACTATCCTAAATGATTAGCTTTAGTTAATTTGTCTTCTGATAGTCTCACTTAAGAAGTGGCATTCCCTCACTGTAAGCTACCTAAGACAATTGTGGTGTGCTCTGGGGTGAGGGGAAAAGTCTTATAAATCATAAGAGCAACGTGAGCTACAGAGAAAAGATTGCTGGCTTTTAGATGGGAGTGGGGTGTCAGTGGCTCATGCCTGTCATTCTAGCTACTCAGGAGGCTGAGATCTGAGGACTGTGATTTGAAGCCAGTCTAGGCAGGAAAGTCTGGAAGATTCATCTCCAGTTACTGGCGGTGGGATCCGGGGTGGGAAGCAGAAGTAGAGCTGTTACTCAAGTGGTAGAGTGTTAGTTTTGAGCACAAAAGCTCAGGCTTTGAGTTCCTGCCCCAGAACCCATTCCCCCTCCCCACCCAAAGGAAAAGATTTCTAGATTCTGCCTTTCTAATTCTTTTCCAAGGTCTGCTAGGTAGTTCACTTGTAGACTGCTTGCCTAGTATGCACAAGGTTCTGTGTTTGATTCCTGGCACTACACACAAACAATTCTACTTTTTGAGGCTTTTTTTCCTTTGTACATAAAACAAAGGGATTACATACACCACCACCATGATCCTCTGTCCATTCATAAGCCCCACTACTTCAAAAGTAACTATCTAAAATGAGGAAAACAAACTTTGTTTCCCTTCTAACAAAGAGAAGGACAACCCAAAGCAGGAACTGCAACGATTTCCAGCTGTCCCATAGTATAAGAAATGGGTCTACTTCTCTGTGTTCCAGAGGGGGGAAATCACAAATGATTCTTGGAGGGGTGGTAAAACTTGGCTCCCCAGTAGAAGGGGGCTGTACAAAGCTATTCTTTTCTGTTCCACCCCAACTGCTCCTGTCGGTCCTTAGTAGATTTTTTTTTTCCAGTCCGGAGGCTTGAACTCAGGGCCTGGCCATTGTCCCTGAGCTTCTTTTGCACAAGGCTAGTGCTCCACCACTTGAGCCACAGTGCCATTTCCAGCTTTTTCTGTGTATGTGGTACAGAGGAATCAAACCCAGGGCTTCATGCATGCTAGGCAAGCACTTTACCACTAGGCCAGATTCCCAGCCCATTGGTAGATATTTCTTAAACAAATGAATCATTTTGTCATGCTGAAAACTATGTTTTTCTAGATCATGCCTGTTGAGAAAGATTATATCTAGTAGTAGAAATCCATTCTGTTGGAAATTGTTGCTTCTTTGCACCAAGCTAGGCCCAGAGCTCTGACATCTGCACTCACATTGGCCAACCCCATCTATAGGAATGTAGCAAGACCCTTCTGCATCTTTTCTGGCTGGCTCAGCACTGAGGGCTTCTCTCTTCCCTAACTCAGTGTTTGGGCAGCTTGTAGATATGAACACTTGTTTTCTACATTTTGAGTTGGTTGACCTTGAGGAGACATGGCTTTGAAGAGAGTCTGTTTGCCCTGAAAGCTATGGTTTGTTCTGTATTTGAGCCTGTTTGCTTGGCAGAGAAGGTACCCAATATATGCTCGGACTCTGGATTTTTGTTTTACTGCATGTTATTGCGAACAACAATAGACCAAATCCTCATATTTGTCTGAGTCTTTAGAGTCCCAAATACTAACAAAGAAAGCAGCATGGTAAACTGGGCTTAACTTTAATGAACACAAATCAGATCTGCTCGTCTTTTCATTTACCTACAAAACCTGCTGGGAAATATGATGACTTGAGATATAAATCTGTAGTCTAGAAATTAGATTATTCTGTTTCTTACCATCTGTCTTGCCTTCCATTAATACACACAAATATTTATTGAGGTTCTGCTGTCTACCTATGTCTGATGGAGGGGTGAGCATGAATAGGCATATGCACATTCTAGAAAGAACACGTGCATATATTTCTATATAACACAGGTCTGTCCTTCATACACATACACACACACACATATCCTAAACAATTGTCTATGGATTAAATATTCACATGTTTTATTCCTTGTCCTTCTTCCCTAACCAAGAAAAGATAGCAACTGTTTCATGGCATTCAAAGGTATTAAAAACAAGATGGTATGTGTAGGTGGCAAGCAACCCCTTCACATGATAGAAGGGATTTGAACACCTCTCGAGTTTGCTTTCCTCAAGGATTTGGGAACCACTCCTCTGTGTGTACCAGTGGAGATCTGTCCTCTAATTTCTTGGGGGTGGGGGCGGGAAGGAAGAAAGGGGAAAAATAAAAGAAGCAGGGGAAAGAGATTGCACAAACTTCAGAATCTTAGACAACTGGGTGCATTTTTTTTAATTTAGAGTTAAATATTTTCTAAGCAAATAATCAAAAACTACTCCTAAGCTTGAAGGTTGTAAGGAAGCTGGATTTTGTTGGTTATGACAGGTTTGGGCATGACATTAAGGCTAAATCAACATCTTTGGACAGAAAGACGGCAAGAAAGACTGCAGGTCGTAGTTCACTGGGTCCATCACTGAGTTCTGAATGAGACTATTTTACTGATTGTTACTCATCATAGGAGTAAACACTCCTAAGAGCAAAACACTAATTTCACATCCATCCAGTCAGCCAGTTTTAAGGACTTTTTTTTTCTTTCTGTGCTAGTCCTGGGACTGAAACTCAGGGCCTGGGCACTGTTCCTGAGTTTTTGTGCTCAAAGCTAGCATACTACCACTTGAGCCGTCACTCAGTTTCCAGGTTTCTGCTGATTAATTGGAGATAAGACCCTCTTGGATTCATCAGCCCAAGCTGGCTTCCAGCTGTAGTCCTGAGATCTCAGCCTCCTGAGTAGCTAGAATTGCAAGAGTGAGCCACCGCTCTTGACTAATTACTAGGATCTTTGACGCCATTTTAAACTTGACTGTCTTACTTGTGTTCTCCTAGCCAGACCATGATTTATTATGTCTAGGGTCTTTAACAAAGGCCTGCAGGGGATTAAGAAAAAGAAGAAATACAGTTTCTAACTCCTAGAGACATAGCTTTATAGGAAGACAAAGATACGCTCATAAATAAGGCCAACAAAAAGAGTTGTATAAAAATTATAGTTTATTGTTTTACACTAGGATCTTGTACTAGGTCCCAACAAAGCAGGCTAAAATTTAAAATTGTAGTTACTTAGGCCAAAGTCCCTGTCACCAAACCAAAATGTAGATGTTATCTGTCCCTCTTTTCTATCAGGACAGAGAGATAACAACCAATTTTTTTAAAGACAAGAAAATAGGCCAGTTTTAATTGCCACAATAGAAAAATTCTCCTGGATTTAATCTTTACAAAACCATAACCTGAAGTTAACTAGTTAATTTCCTAGTATTCTGTCTCTCTGCTTCCACCTTACAAAATAAGCAACTTTGAAATGATTGGTCTGCTTTAGGTCCTTTGCTTTTGCTTTTTTCAATCTTATTCTTTATTTGGTCTATAAACCAGTTTCTTCTGCTTAGCCCATGGAACACTCACTCTATTTATGGAATGAAGTCTTGCTTGAGTCTAGAATTGAAAAAAAAAAGAATTAAGAACCTTAAGTCAAATTGTTGTAATTTTCTCCTTTGGTATATTTTCAAGTGCTTCAAAGAGAGATCCAAAAATAATGACAGTAGCTGGGTACCAGTGGCTCTTATGTCTGTAATCCCAGCTACTCAGGAGTCTGAGATCTGAGGATCAAGCCAATTCAGACAGGAAAGTCCATGAAATTCTTATGTCCAGTAAGCCACCAAAAAGCTAGAAGTGGACCTGTCCTCAAGTAGTAGAACACCCTTGAATGCAGCAGTCATGAGACAGCACATAGGCCCAATACTGGGAGAATAATAATAAGATAATATTAACTGTGGTAATAATGATGATGATGCTTTGGGAATGATAAGACAGAAAGGATTCCATGAAAACACCTTTACACCATGTCCCTGCCACCTCTAGCTGTGTGACATCTAGCATGCCACTTAACTATTAGAAACTTTTGTTTCCCCCTTTATGCACTGAGGGAATGCCATTCACCTCACAGGGTGGCTGCACAGTGGCACAAGCTACAGTGTGTGGAGCACACAGGGCTCCTTGGTATATGGAGGCCATTAATCACTGTGGTTTTACTTAAGTGGACCTGGGGGACACCATTTAAAATCTCAGTTATGATGTGAGGTATTGCAGACATTCATAAAGGAGGGCATAAAACTCATCCATCTAGCAAGAAAAGGGGCGACATTGTCCCATAAGAAATGTACTCTTTACCCAACTTACGTAATTAAAACCCCATAGCTCTGTATATCACCTTTACAATAACAATAATTTCTTTAAAACACATCTATCTGTGAGAATTTTCACAATGATGCAAGAAAAGTACAGATACATACTCAAACATACAAATTTCTTACAAACTGCTTCAAGCGTTCCACACTGAGCTCTGGGACCCTAAAAGAATGAACTATGATAGTAAGGGGGGGTGTTTTGTCATGTGACCTCAAGTCTGATGACTCTCATGATGGATATTAGGTATCAATCTGGCTTAAAAGACAATTAAGATACGTATTTAAGTAATTCACATACATGGAGGATCTAGCCACTTAAAATATCACTATCAGATTACCAACTAAGTGAAAGACTTACCCTACCCCACACCACACAAATTCACACATAGCAACACATAACTTGTTATTCATGGCTGGGCAGTGACTTCAAATTTTGTTTCTATGTGTACTATATCTATTATTTGCTGTAGGAATTGCTTTCTAGACTTGTCAAGGGAAGAGAAATACTATTCTCCTTCTGGGAAATAAATCTGTATTTCCCCACTGGAACACTTGCTCAAATCAGCAGACAAATCAGGAGTTGGTGGCACCATACTAATGTGTAATTGAAAATTCATCTTTTTTATCCACTATTTCTGTCCAGATATGTGCTTGAAGGAATCCCATCATTTATGCAGAATGTCAGGGTGATGCTCAACTCATCTGTATTTCTTTGCATTTAGCAAGTCCTGGTAATGTGTTCACTGTATAGATTACTAAGGCTGTGTTGCCACAGGACTGAGATTTCTGTGTTCATTTAGCAAATGCTTAGTGAGTGTTGTTCAGGTGCCAGGCACTCAGGTGAGCATGAGAAGATCAGTGGTAATATAAATGAGACAAGTTCCTTATTCTCATAAAGTTTAACAGGGTTGATAGACAATAAATAAATGGCTAAATCAACAAGATAAAAGACAGCGCACTAATTGAGAATCCAGTTGAAGGAATTAGTCATGTGCTCATGACCATGAGGCAGATAGTGGGTGCAGGAAGGGAGGTAACAATTCAGCTAGGGCCTGAATGACAGGAAAAAGACTGGCATAGCCATGAGAAGGTCTGGGAGAAGAGGGTCCAGACATACGTTGAACATGGTACTATGGCATCCCTTTACCATTGTTGTCATTGTTATTTGTTCCAGTCCTGGGACTTGAACTCAGAGCCTGGACACTGTCTCTGAGCTTCTTTTGCTCAGGTTAGTACTCTACCACTTGAGCCACAGTGCCACTTTCAGCTCTTTTTTTTTTTGTAGTTTATTTGAAATAAGTGTCTCATAGAGTTTCTTACCCAAGCTGTCTTTGAATAGTGGTCCTCAGATCTTAGCCCCTGAATAGCTAGGATTGCAGGTGTAAGCCATCAGCACCCAGCTCTTTTTCCCATATAATTAATCATTGAATCAAGCATACATTATTATGCTTCAGATAATGGAATTGGTGAATTGGGTATCTAGCTATTGTCACCTTTGACACCTTTTATTAGCTGATTCATGCTGAAGGAACCATCAGCTACCATTGTGTGTTTAAAAAAAAAATTCCAGTCCTCCAGGATTCAGGTTCAAACAATTACATAACAATGGTGAAAGCTTTCTCTCCTTTAATACTCTACTTAGGAAGTGAGATACAATGTTAGTTTTGCCACAATGCTGGCACTGGGTGTTAGAGTTTGGATAAAGTTTGAGTGCATACCCTAAAGCTTTATGTGTTGCCATCTGAGCCACTGGTGGCTCACACCTAACTACTCAGAAGGCTGAGATCTGAAGATCAAGGTTCAAAACCAGCCTGGGAAGAGAATTCCATGACACTCTTATCTCTGACTATTCAGCAAGAAGACAGAGGTAGAGGGATACCTCAAATAGTAAAGCACCAACCATCAGCAAACTGTAAAGAGACTGGTTTGAGAGGGAAAAGTTGCCAAGTAGTTAGTAGATGAGAGTTCAGAATCATATTAACCTTTGTGACCAGAAGTTAAACGGTGTACTTTTGCAAGCCTTTCGGCAACCAACTCAGTCTGGGCACCCACAGGCAGGGCAGTGGGACAGCAGACTGAGATTTGATGCATTGCTCTGGCTGGGTGATTTGTGGCAGACCAAATAACCTCTCTGGTCTTAGTTGCTGCATCTTCAAAATGGAGATAGCCAATAGGTCATAAGAGGCTGAGATTTTGTGATAATATGAGCATATATGCAATATGGTAGTTCATGATGATGTTAATGATGATGATGATAATTGTATCATGGTTGAAGATGTGATTAACAGTGACTTTCTGTACAATATTAATATAGATCCCCAAGCTGGTCATTGAAGACTTGCTCAGCATAGTGCCTGCCCAGCCCTTGGTTATGGACAACTGTGTAGTACAGAACTTCTTGACCACAAGTGCCCTCTGTAGTAGCTTCTGAAGCCAAAAATTCAAATGGAATGGGCCTCTCTAATCATCACACGCAGTAGCTGATACAAACACCAATGGTATTTATGGATGTTCAGGATAGGGTTATAGTTCAGAGAAGGAGCATTTGCTTGCCTTTTGGAGCTTTTTACTTTTCCTTCCTATAGCCAATGTACTTTCTCAAAGAGTATTTATGCTCTTTCCAGGCCAGTCCTCTCCTTGTCCCACCTCCTACCTGGTCTCAGACTGTTCCTCATCCATCTTGAGTTCTTAAGGCCACACACACCCCATCTTGATTTCAAGGACTTTCTATAGGATTCTTGTACCCACCAGGCCCCTTCCTTGTATCCTTGCAGTAGCCTCTGCCCCACCAGGACCTTTTATGCTTTACGTTCATAGCACCCATCTCATGTATTAGATTATAGATACTATTCATATATCTCATTTCTTCACCTGAACGAGCAACTCTTTGAAGTGAAAATGTCTTTTTGATACATCAGTGTCAACCTCCTTGTTCAATACCGATAGGCAAATGTTAAAAGACAAATCATTGCTGGGGGCTTATACCTGTAATCCTAGCTTACTCAGGAGGCTGAGATCTGAGGATCATGGTTTAAAACCAGGCTAGACAGGAAAGTTTGTGAGACTTTTATCTCCAATTAACTTCCAAAAAAATAAAGCTGCAAGTGGATCTGTAGTTCAAGTAATAGAGTGTTGTCAGCCTTGTGCAAAAAGTTCAAGGATAGCACCCAGACCCTAAGTTCAAGTCCCAGGACTGACGCACGCGCACAAGCACACACACACACACACACACACACACACACACACACACACACACACACACACAAAGCCAATAAGTTAAAACTATTCAGTTGAAAAGATCATGATCCTGTATTGTCCTATTGCTCCTAAATACATGCTTATTTCTCACAGAATAAACTTTGAAAATATTAAAACAAACTCTCTAACACCCAGTTTCCTGTGGTATCTTCCTCATTGTGTTTTAAGAATTGAAGATGCATGTTTCTGTTCCATTGATCAAAAGGACTGCTTACTATGGAGTGAAATGGATGGACAGACAGATAATCTCAATCTCTGCCTTCATTTCAAAGACTTCTCTGTTCCATTAGACTTACATGATGTTTCCTGCTTATATTCCTATCCATTTGAACTTGAATGTCTATTTTTTGCATAACCCAAACAAATGCTACATTTCCAAGCTATGTTTCCCCATAAAGAATTCTTGACTCATTTTCAAAACAATATCATCAAGACTGTCAAGAACACGAGTTTTTTTGGCCCTTGTCCAGAGAATGCGAATAGTCGTGGGGATCCTCAGAGTGAGAGACTCTCACAGGAGTTTTCAAGCTAATCTCATTTAATTTGGAACCAGGCAGAAAATTCTTCTGTTGTCCTAGGGCACTGCACTACTTTCTTTTTAAGGAAAAGCTTTCCTTTTTCTTCAAGTTAGAAGTTCTTTGGTGGTGGTTTTCCCATGGATAGAAGAATCTAGAAGAAATAATGCTTCTGTAACAAGATTCTCTTAGTCACCCACACAGGAACTCAAGTAGAAACCTGTGTTGCCTCAAAATACTGAGCAAAATAAGTAAATATCAAAAACTTGTATTTTCTCCATAGAACAGATAGGAGACCAAACATTTGTTGTAATATAAAGCCCTGCTGCCTAGGGGCTCTATAATTACAGATTTCCATGATCCCCATTTTCTACAGCCCTAAAAATTGGAATGAAAATAGGACCCAACTCATTGGGTTGTTCGAAAGGTTAAATTACTTAACACAAAACACTGAGACCAGTATATAGATAAGAGAATTCACTCCATAAGTGAGTGTTAGTTATTATGATAACCACCATTAGTCCTTTCACAAATGAGCTTTGAGGCCCAAGTCAGGAGACTGAAAACAGAGGCAAGGTAGTAGAGTGATATGTTCTTAGTCATTGGAGACACTTAGGGCAAAATTCAATCTCCATCAATTACTTGTTCCATGACTTTGGAATGTTAACAAAAAATCCCTAAAGCTCAGTTTCTTCACCTGTAAAGACATCTATTCTTCATAGGCCCAATACATGGCCTATAATAATTGCCTAGTAGATGTCCAGTGAAATAACATTTTTGTTATTTTTTATCTTCCCTTTTTGTCACTCATTGCTCAGTACATGCTTACAAGATACCACCTTTGTCTCTGAATTCAAGCTCTCAAATGAGACCTGAGGATAAAAATTAAAAATGAAACCCTGCAGGCATTATCCTCAGCTCCCCATCCAGGGTATCCTCCTGGGCAAGTCATGTCACAATGGGTGACAGAGAACAAATGTATATCAAAACTTTGGAGTTCCTGCTGCTCACTTGCAGGCTTGTTCCTTTGTCAACTGTCTTCAAGGAAAAGTTCTTAAAACTGCTTGAGTCTCAAATACATTGTGTTTTGTGCAGGATCATGACTGACTGCACATTTTGATGGAATACTGTCTATTTTTCCAAAACTCATTAATTTTCTAACAATTTTTAGACTACGAGACTAATATTATGCCAAGGAAGAAATAACTCACAAATGTATCCAAATTTATTTAATGAATAGAATACATTCACAAAAGTATAAATGACTTCTGATAAGCAAATGGCAAAAGAAAGGGGGTAATTAAAAATATAAACCATTTTGTACCCCTTTCATCTTACAGCAACTTTTATTGTGAGTAGCTGTGTTTTAGAGAGACAGGAGACTAGAGAGATGGAAACACTTTTCTTAGCAACTGAGCTGTCTATTTGCAACTGTTATGCAAGTAGGTCACCCTAAGCCTCTTTTAAAAGTTGCTCAATAGCATACTTGATAGGCAAAGGGGCCGTTTGGATCAAAATTGAGCATGACAGAAATAAGGACATCACTGATAATTATTGACAGGTTCAGGGAGTAGTCTAAAACCTTGGGATTTATGCTATTGTATTTCCTTTAGAATTTAACAATGATTAACGAACATGCTTATAAAAGCCAATAAGTCATCATCCACAAATATGAATCAGGCCTCTTACCAATACAATGCACCTTCCAATGCCTTCTAACATCTCTTCTCTGTATTATGCACATTCAACTCCAGAACCAATGTGTAGGTACTTTAAGTATTTTATACTGCAAAGATGAAAATCTGAACTGCTGTATATAATCTAGGATGTATCCATTTACTTTTTTTGTTAAGTGCTGATACTGAGACTTGAACTCAGTCTAAGTGTTGTCCCTGAGTTCCTTTTGCTCAAGGTTAGTGCTCTACCATTTCAGCCACAGTGCCACTTCCGGTGGAGTAGTTTATTGGAGATAAAAGTCTCACAGACTTTTCTGCTGGTCTGACTTCAACATTCAATCCTCAGATCTCAGACTCCTAAGTACCTAGGATTATAAGCATAAACTACCAGCACCAGCAGTTTTTCATTTTTTCTATGTATTTAATGTGTTCAAGAGGGCACTTATCAGTACATGCTCTCTCTCTCTGTTTTGTGCACATGTGTGCACTTTCTCACTCTCTCACTCCCATATATATACACAAAACTGTATATTTTAACTCATATATTCCTCATCAGAACTTGTGAGTAAAAAGAAAATGTTTTCAGAAACAAAGGTGTGATTTCCAACACTTCCTCCCTATTTTCAAGATCTGTAATAGAAAACAAAAGGGCTATTTTTAAATTGTCTAGTGCAGGATCAAAACACATTTCCCAAAGGAAATTCTCCAACAGTCTATCCTATCATGCATTTTTAACAAAGTCACAGAAGTAGAAGAAGGCTATAAAAGCTTGAAAAAGGAAAGGTTCTGAGTTGTAGTTTCAGGTTGCATGGTGTGTCATAAAATAGCAGTAAGCAAAAGAGACAACTTCTTGAGAAAGCAGAAGCATATTAAAGTCATCTTCATCTTCACAGTCCCAAATAACACTTCAGCTCTCCTTGGCAGTGTGGCAAAAGATTTTCAAATAAGGAATGGAAATTTCTCTACACATCTAGCTGAGTTATATATCACCTTGATGTTTAGCAACATTGCCATTCTGCTAAGAGCAATAGAAAGAATAAATACCAAACTGCTTGTCCAGTAGGACACCAGCTCAAAAAAAAAAAATACCACATTGATCCGGGTACTTTTTTCTTCCTTTCACAGTAAGACTAGATGAATTTCAAGGTTAGGAGTATTCTGGAAGAAGGCTAAAGTATTTCAGGGGAAGCTGTAAATTTTCCTTGAAGTTCTCTTCCAAGATTTTGCTGAGGACTAAGAAGCAAATCTTTCCTATGGTTCCAAGAGCTAACTCTAATCTGTTTTATATATATAACTGAAAACTATATTCCCTACCTCTATTATGCCTTCCCCAGGCTGGCTACCATGGGAGACACATGAGCTGTAGCTGAGAACTCTGAGAAGGAGCTGGAATTTGTTACCATCATCAGTATTTTGCCAAGTTCTATACTCTCTCTAGAGAAACACAGACCTCACCAGTCTTCTTTTGTGTTGATTAGTGGCAGTGGCAAGCTGTCTTTCTGCTCACTAGGGAGGCAGTGCAGGGCTGAGGAAAGCTCAAGCTTTGCGAACAGGGAGGTTTGGGCTGCTGCTCCTATTTGCCCACTCTGTGTTGTCCTTGAATGTTTACATCTCTGTCAAATTTCCTCAATGTCCTAGCCATAATAGCCTTCACCATTGTTGTGTAGATCATAGACAATGGCATTACATGGATATGTCAAGCTCCCTTCAATACTACCTATATATAGATCACAGATCCCACATACTGTATGACTTTCTCATTATGATTCCCTTCCTATTTCCCACTGGGAATTAGTCATTGTAATGTCCACCCCTGGGAGGGCTCCATGTAGATGCCCCCTACCTGTTTATGTCTGCCCCCAGTACCTGAGTTACCTAGGAAACTGGCACACCTGGAGGCAGTTACCTCCTCCTTCTCTGAGGTCACATCCGATCCACCTGGCCATATATCCCACCTTTTCCTATATGATCTCACTCAACACAGTCCCCCACTCTCTTTCCTTTTCTCTCTTACTCTCTCTTGCTCTTTTCTCCTTTTCTCTTCTTCCTTCCCCTCTGTTTCCCCACACCTCCATCTTGTGAGGGCTGGCAGTTTGCTTTACACCTCCCCTCCCCCCCCCCAAAAAAAAAACACCTCCTTTCTGCCTGAACCATGTGGCAGGTTTCCTTTCTGGCGAAACTTACAGTCATGTCAGGAAAAAAAACAAAACAAAACAAAACAAAACATGATGTCCCTAAAGTTCTCTTTAACCTAATATAACTTCCTGTATTTTAGGAGATTCTTTTTTTAAAAAAAAAAGTTCAAGTCTCATGGTGATCAGCAGAGACATATCCAAATATCCCATCTCCACATTTACAATAAAAAGAAAAATTCACACATTATGAAGTTGATACTCCAATGTCTGTGAGCCAGTCAGGGAAGCTCTGGGTTTGCATGAACTGAAACCATTTGTGCATACTTGAAATTTCTGAATTGTCAAAGTAGAAACTGAGTCCAATGTAGAGCTAGTGAGAAGTCCTCTGTCTCCTAAATCTTCTTTTATTTTCTAGACCTTTCCATTCGTTCCCCAGACAAATTCAAGTCTCCCTTTCCTAAATCAACAACAAGAAAAAAAAACTGTTTTATCTCGTTTCTTTGTAGGTATGGCTGGATCTCTTGTCTCATTCCAATTTTCTGTGCTGAGAAATCTCTACCGGTCATCTGTATTTTATTTCCCATTCATATAGCCACTCAAAGCATTACACTTCTGTTCTCATTCTCCTGAAACCAACCCAATGAGCACCAATGATTGTTTAAAATGTTATTTCCAATGGCCACACTGTCCTAGGCCATCAATGGACGATGTTGATCACATCCTCTTATGGAAACATCCAGCTTCTTTGGCTCTTATAGTTATCAGCCTCAACTCTTCATACCTACCAGATTCCTTCTGCTTCATTTACATCTCTACCTCCTTCCTATACTTAACCTTTAAATGTGCTTTTAAAGCTCTATTCTCAATGTCTGCTGTATCTTTTTATATCTTCTCATTGGGTAATAGCATCTACACTCAAGATTTTAACCACTGTCTTTACACTGAATGTTCCCATGCTGTAGTTGTACCAGACCTTCTGGTTCTTACATCCAAGACCTGGTAGAAACTTCCACCCACTTAGATGTTTCCCAGGCAGCTCAGAAATGACTATATCCTTTTCTATACTAAACATGATGCTTTTCTTGAAATTGGGCCCATTCTTAGCATCATCAAACAGCTGCCTGAAATCAATATTTGGGCTCACTGTCTTTCTGACTTCTTATCCCCCCCAAGCACCACATTGCAACAACTTGATCCCCTTTGTGATATTTCTTAACTCCTTACCTTTCATATCTAATACCCCTCCCCAAATTCAGGTTCTCAGCATCTCTCAGGCCACTGGATGGTCCTCTGATTAGCACCCCACAATGAACCCCTCTTCCTCACTGGAAAGCCTCACAATGATTCCATGAACAGGTACAGAATGAACAGGTAGGTCCAGGTGGAGAAATCAATGTGTAAAGACAAGGTAACAAACAGTACAAGAAATGTATCCAATGCCTAACATATGAAACTGTAACCAATCTGTACATCCGTTTGATAATAAAGATTTGAAAAAAAAAAAGACAAAGTCACACACATAGCTCTTCCAGAAGGATCTCATCTACATATTGCATGTCTTTATTTCTACTCAAATGCAACTCTCTAGATTTCTTATTGGTACTGAGTTAACCTACACCTTTTCAAAGAAATTATTTCGGGCTGAACTAACAGCCAATCTATATTTACTACTTGTAATGAAAATGCTTGGACTAATGCAGAATTCCTTTTACTCTCAAGCAGAAGGACAGATATGTGTTTACTCCCATGAGTCTGTGGCATCACCAAAGATAGGGACCGTGACTATAAACTCCATGCATGTATAACCTAGTAATGGCATATTACCTTACAGGCAGCAGGCACTTGAATGTTTGTTGGTAGAGTAAATATTGTTTTGGGGAGTTTAGTTGTTTTTTTTTTTTTGTTTTTTTTTTTTTGTCATGGGGCTTGAACTCAGGGCCTGGGCACTGTCTCTGCTTTTTTGCTCAAGACTAGCACTCTACCACTTTGAACCACAGTACCACTTTCGGTTATCTGATGGTTCATTGGAGATAAGAATCTCATGAGCTTTCTTGCCCAGGCTGGCTTTGAACACTGATCCTCAGATCTCAGCCTCCTGAGTAGCTAAGATTACAGGTGTGAGCTACCAGCACCCAGTTAGAATAACTATTCTTTAGCAATATTTTTTATAAAACACATGATTTATTCATGATCGTATGAAGTAATGGTTTGAGACCAGTCTATTTTTTCCTTAGCCCACAGAACCCTTCATCCCACACACATACATTTCTCATAAAGTAAAGGAGGCATATATTCTCACCAATCTCATTAAATTGTAAACCTCATCCTCTGGCTTCTCCATCTGTCAGATCTCTATGAGACTCGTCCCTAGAACAAATAACCTTCCTAGCATTTCCCATCAAGATGGGACTAGTAATACAACACCCTTGAGTTTGTTAGAAATACCACTTTTCAATAGTTAGCTCAGTCAAGTCAACTTTTGCAAAACAAAACACTTTTCAGACACAGCAGGACTGCTTTCAAGGTTGGACTGGATTGTTTGTGATGGCAGAGGATCAAGGTACCAGAGCAGCGCTGATGGGTAAATAATCCCTGAGCTATTTGTCCACTGACATGTCACAGAGGAAGTGGACCATGTATTAGCAAGGCAAGCTGAAATCTTGCTTCAGCATTATATCTGGATATGAGAACATAAGCTTTTAAAGTCCTTGAAGTCCCAAGGTAGGAAGGATAACTAAACACAACCTCTCTCACTCCAGAGGAAAATGTCAAAGGTTTTGGATTTTCATTTCTCTGTCAATCACAATGAGAATATCGGCAATCATTTACATTTTGTTGATATCGCATACTCTGTCAGGCATTGTAAGGAGGCTGTAATCTCTGTTCTCAAATAACATTACACTCTGATGAGAGAATGGCATGTGGATTCCACTAAGAAGCCACAAATAAGAATAGTCACTGAGTGGAATGTGAGGAGACCTATAACAAGGGAGGGAAGGAAAAGGTGTATGATGTCAGGGACAATCATGGAATGTTTAAAGAAAGCACTGAACCTTAAAGCGTGCATGGCATGTTTCTACAACAAAAATTACTTAGGACACTTCTTATAAAGATGCAAAGGATTATTTTCCTTCAAGTGTTATTGGTTCAAGTTCAAGATCAAGTGGCGCCATGCATGTAGCCTTTGGTGAGGGTGGAGCACACCTCAGCAGGGATGCTTAGAAGAGCAAAATGATCCCATCTCAAACTGGAACAGAGAAAGGGAAAGAAGAGTCAGGTTCTTCAATTTCTGTGGAGGGCACAGCTTCAGTCACCTAAGAGCCTTCTTTCAGGCTTTACCTCCTAGAGGGCTATAGCCCCTTCCTAAACTCCTACTGTAGGGACCAAGCCTTTCACATACAGATCCTTGGGGATATAAACAACTAAATCACACCTAAAGGCTGAAAGTGTTTAAAATAGCTCAGAGTAAGTGAGGACAATAGGAAAGAATAATCCAGGTACAGTGACAAATCTTGTTCCTAAGTTACTTCTTTACTTATCACTAGCAATCTGTTTCTTAGTGTTTAACACTACTACTTCCAGATGGATAATCAGATACCTAGTCCTAATCCTAAATACACAAATACACTGTTATAATCAAGCTGATTCAAACAAGCACAAGGAAAGCTGAGGGAGAGTGAAAGGAAGATGGGTAAGTATGAAAATCAGGGTCAATCGGCTAGGATGACCGGACGTGTAGGCCGGACTTCCTGTGTCAGGCCTCTCTGAGAGCCTTGAAAAGCAAGCAATGTTGAATAGGGTCTGTTCCTATGGTGACCTAACAAAGGAGAACCTGCTATTTTAAGAATCAGGTCTCTTTGTGAATCTTATATCCCAAGATGCATGCCAAAAAAAGAGTAGCTGTAGGCTAAGCCACATGAAGATAGTAATGAAAAGCATAAAGCCCTAGAGCAAGAAGTTATTTTTTTTTCTTCCCAACATATTGTGACCTTGGCTGACTTCTACAATTATGAAAAGGGAAACATCCTAAAAATCCCCAGATGTCTTCTTGGGGAGCAAGCCAGAATCTGGAGAGCAGCTCCCCACTTGGCATTCCCTAATCTGAGTAGAGAGGGACTTAGATAAGACCTTGGCCTGGAGAGGAAGGAGGTGGGCCTAAATAGGAAGGAGGCAGGCCATACAGAACCTCCATCCTGCTGTTGAGGCAGATAGTCCAGGTGGCTAAGTGCCAAGTGGAGGGGTCAGGAGAGAGAGCACCACAAGAGCCGAACAGACAAGGAGGCCAAGGTTGAAACCTGCCTGATGCTGAGGGGTGAGAGATTAACATTGTCTGGGGCTCATGGAAGCCTTCCTTAGTACTGGAGTGGACTGAGTGAAGGACTGACCCCCACCCTATTGTCTCATGTGCATACAGGCACCAGGCAAGACCTTAGGTATGCCCAGACCTGCTTTGATGTGCAGGCAGGGCAGTTCACCTAAGCCCCGCTATAAACAGTCCATTGTGGGCCCTCAACTTCCTAGCCCTAAGGGCTTTTTTATTAACCTCTGCCTCCTTTACTTAGACCCCACATAAGCCTGCTCCCAAATTCACCCCCTCATTCAACCTCCAAGCCCTGGAAGGTCTGTGCCCCTGGCTGGCAATAAGCAGTCCTTGCTTGTTAACAATGGAGTCCAGCCTATTCCTTTTCCGTTCTCCTTCATTTTCCTAACACTGAGCTGAGGTACCAGGTGTGTGGGACAGAGAGAAGGGAAGTAGCTGGATGGGAGGAAGAATGATGGGGGCAGGGACCAAAGCATTTATGACACAAACCAAAAATATATAGAGGAAAATATGTAAGCTATTGAGAGAGATGGCAAACCAAGTACGAAATGCAATCTTATGGCTTTACATTCACACTTCTTTCTACCACACAAATGTGAGATGAGGCTTAAAATAGAGCCCGTAATAAGAAAAGCAGGGCTCTTCATCTACTTGGAATGAAGAACAAATGGCAAACCTACAAGAAAAGAAAATTACTCTCTCCTTGGCTTCTCAAAAGCTGTATTGGAAAGTCATTGGAATTAGAATAATTAATGTTTACTTCTAATGTTGATAATGTTGACAAAGTACAGATCTAGTTGTAGTTAAAGGCAAGAATAACAATGGGTTACATGCATAAAGTGCTCACTGTGTTAAATGGATTCACATATTAAAGCTTCACAACAATCTTAATAATATTTTTGTTATCATCTCCAACAGTCAAGGAAACTGAGATACAGAGAGAACAAAGCACTTGCCTAGAAAGAACAGAGCCTGAATTCTAATTTAACAAAGCTGCCCAGATTAGGCTTTGTATTAACCACAATGCTTAAGCTGCTTCTTGTGATAAGGAATACACACAGACATTTTCACAATTGGATGCTGGATTTGTCCAATCAGCAGATTCATTCAAGAAATATTTCTTGTGTACCTACTATGTGCCAGAGCTCTTTTTTTGTGCTGAGGAATGGAGATCAGAGGGTGTGTAAATGTGGCTGTGACATAAAAAGCTGGTGCTTTGTGGTTTGGTAGGCCCAAAGCATTGCAGTTTGGGGATGTGTGAAGTCCTTCTCATGTCTGCTGTATAACTAGATTGCTGATGAAGAGTTTGCAATACAACCATGTTCCCCAGGCCATGACCTGGAGAAGACAGAGATGTTAGTAGCAATGCAGAAGAAAGAACCAGAAGAGAAGCAAGGAGACAAGGGCCTGCCCTAGAATGCCACTGACTTGGCCCATGACCATGAGTGGCAGTGCCTCAGTGGGCCCCAAAGTGAAATGAGGAACTTGCACTGGACATCCTCTAAGGTTCATCTCCAGGACTAAGGCTCCTAGGAAGAGCCAAGGTAGCCCCTGTGCTGTGGTTAGGTATGATGCAGTGCAGACTCACATTAACATAGGAGCCATGTGATACTGCCGAGAGAGTCTGGTCTATTTTCTGGTCCAGCAGGCATTCAAGGAATGTTCCAGACTAGGGCTGGCTTCTAACTCCTATACAATGGGGGTATGCTTCTGCTTGGGGAGCTCTCAAAAGACAATGAGCAAAGGTAATGCAATCCTGGGGACAGGGACTTGGTAGCATCAGGACAAGAGCTCATACGCAGGGAGGAAAGAACTGACCTTCCTCTTAGAGGACCTTGCCCAAACTTCAGCTTCCAGCTAGGCCTCAAAAGATACTAGGCCAAATTTCTCACTGTTAATAATAACTGGCACATGATTCTGTGCAGAACTGAAACTCACACAGCCAAGGAACTGGAAGCCTCCCTATGGAGCAGGAATAAAAATGGGTGAAGAAAGAAGTTATAAGAAAGACACATACACATGTACCTACAACGCGACCCTCTATACTCCAAGATGGCCCCTACCCTAGCATAGGTTATTTTATGCTAGACCCCTGGTCACCTTCCCGCCTCCAGTATTACTTATCACCTGCTCCCAGGTACACACCCATCTGGACTATTCTGTCTCTCCTGTTTCTCCATCCTTGCCCTGTATAGTGGAGAAATAAAGCAGATCCTCCTTACAGGTGTCTTTAATTTCTTTTTCCTTCCTCTTAACCCAACATTTCCACATATACCTTCCTTCCAAGGTGTTTGTGTGGTCAAGACTTCTTATTAAGTAGAAATACCTGGGCCTGTTTTCTCTTCCTCCCCTTTCTCCTCCTCCTTCCCTTTCTCCCCTCCCTCTCCCCCTCCCCCTTCTCCTCCTCCCCCTCCTTCTCCTTCTTCTCCCTCCTCCTCCTTCCTCCGTCTTCCTCCACCTCCTTCTCCTCCCCCTCCCTTCCTCCCTCCTCCTTTTCCTCCCTCCCTCCCTCCTCCTCCTCCTCCTCCTCCTCCTTTCTCTTCTTGATGTCTCTCCTTTCCTCAGTTACTCCAATGGCTTCCTTGCAGAGTTAAAATTCCAGATATGAAGCCACAATGTCTGAAAATGTGGGTGAAACCTAAAGGCACTCAATCACTAATTTCAATTATAGAGCCAACTGTATGTACAGTCTCTAAGATACCTCGGTCAGAGTTTCATGATGTTTCCATTTTAGTTCAGAACCACAGCTTACAGAGGCCCACTATCTGTCAAGGTAAGATTGAATAAAGATTTTTTAATAAAGACTTTTTTAAATTAAAGACAAGTAAATAAAGAAGGCTTCAAGGCCAGACATGGCAATACACATCTCAGCTACACAGGAGGCAGAGACCAGGAGGTTCATGGTTTAGGGCCAGCCCAGGCAAAAAGCTAACAAACCCCATCTCATGAAACAAGCTAAGCATGGTGGCTCACATCTGTAAACCCAGCTACAAGGAAAGCATAGATTGGGGGAATCTAAGTCAAAGGCTGGCCTCTAGTAAAAGTGTAAGATATATCCAAAAAAATTCTGTAGCAAAAAGTAACTAAAGGGCTGGGGCCATGGAACAAGTAGTAAAGTGCCTGCCTAACTATCATAAGGCCCTAAGTTCAAATCTAGTTTTACCAAAAAACAAAGAGAGGAAGGAAGGAAGGAAGAAAGGAAGGAAGGAAGGAAGGAAGGAAGGAAGGAAGGAAGGAAGGAAGGAAGGAAGGAAGGGGAAGGAAGGAAGGTCGGTCCCAAATACCTATTTCTTCAATTGAAGTTAAACCTAGGATTTAGAAACAAGTTCCAGTTTAAGTCTGACATGATCTCATTTCTCTTGTCAAGTTAGAATTTTTTTCACAAAAATCTATAAAAAGCAGAGACAATACTCAAGAAAACATAGCAACCACTAGAAGGAAAAATCAGAAGTGAGACAGGGCTGGAGGAGGGGGGGGGCAGTGTCTGATCATTCTGCTGCCACAATTCCCTGGGGGAGTACCCTCCATTGGGCACCAGTCCATCACACTGCTCCATCAAAATCGTATGCCCTGTGGAGATAAAGCATATTTCAAAATAGGACTAGGGGACATTGGAGTTGTAATCAGAGATGCTTAGAGATGAAGCAAAAGGGACCAGATAGGCCTCACACAATTTCAGACAGCATAAGAGATCTTTTGAGACAAGGGTAATGCTTCAGGGATCTCTAGGTCTCACCTTGTGTGATGAAATTCTAATGTACAGATTTGCTTCTGACTTACCCACTGTGAAATAAACCACTGACCATCAACATAACAACAGTGCCATTTGTGTCCCAAGGATTTGTGGGTTACAGTTTCTGAAACTCACAACTTTCTATGGAGCCAGCCAGCAGCCAAGAGGTGTGTGGAACCTGTTTTGAAAGGTTTCTGCAGCAAGATGAAGTAAATTTACAGAGAACCTTGGGGACAGCTTTGCCAAATTTCATCCTGGAACACTTTTTTAATTATCTTTCATTCACCAACCTAGAATTGGGTTTATACAGGAAATTCTTAGTGATGGCTTCTGAACAGGCAACCACAGCAACTGGCACTCATGTATTTCACACCCCCACCCCCTACACACACCCCTTCAAATCCGCAGTGTCCAAGTTCTGGCCTTTGAAACTTAGGTCTGCAACCACAAGTTGAACCCGCCTGCTCTGTCCTGGAGAGGGCAGAGGAGGACGAATGAGCTTCCTCCAGCCAAGCCAGTTGTCCCAGGTATGAGCCAGAAAGCAATGGCTAGTAAAAAGAAAGCAGCAGGCAAGTCACAGTGCCTGCTTTATAGTATTAAAGTGTCATCACCTTTTCCTATAAGCACCTTCCTGTTTTCCCTGAAGGAGACGGTTTAACTGCCATGCAGGGCAGGGGTGCCAGCTCAGCGTAGCACTTCCTGCAGGCTCAGGAGGCCCTGTGCTCCGCATCCTGTGGCCTGCTCAGACCAGGACTGGTGGCAGCCTGAGGCTGGAGAAAGGGGTCAGGGCCTCAGGTTCCTGGTTTAGGAATGATGTTCATTGCTTTGTTTTGTTGCTTTTTTTTCTTCAGGGCTCCACCAAAACAAAGCAAGCAAGAGACCTTGCTCAAGATTCAAGGAGCATTTTTGCTCCCAGGCTTATGCAAGTGGTTTCTCTACCTCCCTCAGTCCTGCCCCTACTCAGGATCAACATCACTGAGGAGTGTGTGTGTGTGTGTGTGTGTGTGTGTGTGTGTGTACATATTGGGGATATCTAGGGCTCCCCAAGTGTAGTCCCAAGGCCACCAGCAGCAGCCCCAGCAACAGGGAACTTTTGAAAAAAATTGCCGGCACTACCTTATCCCAGACACACTGAATCTCAGGGAGGAGCAGCAAGCTGTGATTACACAACAAGCCCCAGTCTACTCTGAGGCAGCAAAAGTTCCAGAAGCCTTACTCTAGAGAAAAATACTCCAAAGCCAAATTCCTAAGACATAGAACCATGTCTCAAAAATGCTGTCACTCAAACTGGGTTTGGTGGCTCACAGCTATAATCCCAGCTACTCAGGAGACTGAGATCTAGGGATCAAGGTCCGAAGCCAGATTGAACAGAAAAGTCCATGAGACTCCTATCTTCAAGTAGCCAACAAAAATCCAGCAGTAGAGCCTTGACTCAAGTGGTAGAATGTCAGCTTTGAGTGAAAAAGCTAAGGGAGAGTGCCCAGGCCCTGAGTTCAAGCCATATTATAGGCACGCTCTCTCTCTCTCTCTCTTTCTCTCTCTCTCTCTCTGTGGGTGTGTGTCTCTCTCACTCTGTCTGTCTCTGCCTCTCCTCTCTCTCTCTTGTTCTCTCTCTCTCTCTCTCTCTCTCACACACACACACAGCTTTCCCTCAATGATAGCAGGTAAAGAGGTAATGTGCTGTCATTAAAGAATTTTTCCTAATGCAATGAACAAGGTAGGAATACCCTTATAGCAAACCAAGAATTGCTTTTTGCCAGATACCTGGTCAGCATTACAGAAAAATACAGGTTCCAACTGAATCAGTTCTTTCCTGTGTCTTTCTCTAATTAGACAGCTCAGACTTTGCCACCACGTGACACAGAGCAGTCATTTAAATATTTGAAGACAGCCTCCTGCAATGCTAACCTACCTGTCAGTGAAGCTCAGAGAAGCTCATACAAAGATCCCCAAAGGAGCCTGAAAGGAATGTGCTGTAGTAACAGTTTGTTCTAACCAGGCTCTGGGATCCATGCTGGATGGTTCGGGGTCTGGGGATAAATGCATAGGGATGGAGACTGGATGGCTTCTTTTATAGTACTCATGTCTTCTAGAAAGAGACTTTCTTGTCTAAATGGTTCTGGCTATCAAGCTTCAAAATGGGGAAGCAATAGAGACAGTGAGGGAAGGATGAAGGACCACCAGTGTTAGCAGCTGAAAACCGGAGGACTAATAGTTATTCCAATTTAAAAACAATAACAACAACAAAAAAGGAGTTACATCTGAATATTCAATTTAAAGTTTCCTACCACCACTCAAAAGGTGTGAAACACTAAGACAGTGGCCAATGCCTTCTGCCTAGTGACTTCAGTCTTTGGCAGTGGAACTTCCTCTTTGTTCCAGTGCTGGATTAAATACAGAATGATGAGTATCAAACCAAGCAAGAAAGCCACCATGGAGGAGGAAGGGAGGCACAAGAGGTGTGTGTGGGGGGGAGGTCTCACCCCCTGAAGTCCTTTCACAGAAGCATATTTCTGCCAAGCTGGCTGAGAAATAATCACACTAAGTGTTGCCAGGTCACACTTGATGTGCGAGCTGACTGATCAGCAGCAAGGCTGATGATGGTCTGCAGGAAGCACTCAGCTGGTAACAATCTCCCTTCCCTGAGGAAGTGCTGGGCTCACATGCACATGCGTGGGCTGCTACCTGCGGCCAGGTACCCGAAGTACCCCTCTCCCCCTCTTCCTTGGCCATCACTGGCCTCATAGCTGAAAGTTTGAAGGAGGATCCATGACTCACACTTTTCCTCCTGAAGGAAATCAGCTCCAAGATAACATTTCCCACATGGAAAGGGGAGAGGAAAAAAAAAAAATAAACCAGCCAAGGAAGAAGAAAGTTCATCTTAGGCCCCTCCCCGCAAAGCTCTCTTACCTTCCTCGTTTAAAATCCATGGCAGAAATTCCATCATTGAGTCAAAACCACAAGTGCCCTCTTCAAAGGCGCACGACCCGGCTGGCAGGTCCAGGGCACTGGAAAGCTGCAGGGCTGCAGGCACAAAGAGACTTTCAGTTCGGTTCCAGCCCTGCAGCTTTCACACCACCCCGGGGAGGGGTGACTACCTGGTAAAAGTGGGGGGCAGGAGTGTGGAAAGGGGCTGGAGAGGAATGCACTACTGCCCTCTCTCCCCCCACCCCCAAACAACAAACTCCCGGGGCTTCCACTGCATGTCCCCAGGCTGGCCCCTTCTAGTGGGGAATCCGGGGGGACAGCTCAGCGGGCACTCTTCAGCAGTTATAGGTGTGAGTCTCGAGGGCGGCCCCCCCCGGGGGGGGGCTCCCCAGATCTCTGCCTTACCTTGAACCATCAACAGGAAGCTCCTTAGCAACATGATCGCGCTTCAGGGTGGGGGACCAGGCGGGGGGGCAGGCTGGGAGTCGCTGCTTCAAGGGAAGGAGAGCAAGATGCTGGCACTGGGCCGGAGTGAGCCGCGCGCAGGTAAAGTGCGCTCAAGCACAGCTGCCCAACTTTGCGGAGGAGCGCGCGCTGTGGTGACGCGGGTCCCCGGGAGCCAAGCGCGCCGCACTGGGCTGCAGCCACCCGGCAGACCGCGGCCCAGCTGGCCCCGGGCGATGGCGGGGCTGGGCAGGGAGGAGACAACTGCACACTTTAGCAAGGCCAGCCACCACGGGGGCAGAGAGGTCGGCACGCAGCGCCTTCTTCCAGGATTTTAAAGCTTGGGATGAGAGAAGGTTTGCAGACACTTGGAAGGGGCTGGCCTACCAGGAGTCCCTCTGCTGGACGGGGACCAAAAAACGCCTGCCCCGCCCATCTGCGGTGGGAATCCGCTTATTCTGGGGACAGCCTCCCGCAGCTGGCATGCCAGTCCCGCAGGGCTGGCCTGGGTATTAACCTCTTCTCGCCGGAGTGGGAATGGGAGAGGATGGAATTCTCTAAGGCCAGACCAAGGAAACGGCGGGAATGGAATATGTTTTCATAGCTGAGACCTTTTAGTGTCCAGTATTGCCAACCCTAGAATACGCCGCCCCCTCCCCCACACGCACGCACGCAAGCATGGAATAGCTTGGAATGCCTAGCGTTTATATTCCCTCCACCCCGTGAAATGGGATAGGGCATATACCTCTTTTCCCCAAAGCCAGAACAGATTAGATTGGTCAGTAGAAGGTTCTAGACTGGGAGGTGGAGGATGGGGTTGGCGGTGTGAAGCGAAGAGTGACTTCCCAAAAAATCTGTTAAGTACACTTTGTGCTTTTGTGCACTTCCATCGATCGTCTCCAACAGTATTGTCTTCCAGAAGAGTGGGTAGTCCTCCTCTCCTTCCTCTTTCTCTTCCTCCTCATTTTCCTTCTTCCTCTTATTCTCTTTTTCCTCTTCCTTGTTCTTCCCTTTTCCTTTCCCCTTCCCTTGCACCTTTCTCATTCATCTTCATATTTTTGGCAGGCTTTTTTGTTTTTAAGGTAGTGGCTCTGGAATTTGAGGGATAGTTCCTAATATTGCCCATTTGGATTATGGCCCATGGTTTTGTATAATCCTAACCAGTTTCCTAGTTCTGCCTCTTCTGGTGATCCAGAACCATATCCTGAGGACCGCGGGCCTAACAAACTCCTGGTTAGCCATCAAAAACTCGCCTCCATGTCTGCCCTGGTTTCCAGAGTCCTGGTTTTCTTTGTGTTCAGGGGCAGTGCCTTTCTATCTCTCTCTCTCTCTCTCTCTCTCTCTCTCTCTCTCTCTCTCTCTCTCTCTCTCTCTCTCTTCTCTCTCTTTCTCTCTCTCCCCTCTCTCGCCCTCTCTCTCTCCCCCCCCTCCAACCTCTTAGCACTAGAGTGTCTGCAAAGTATTCATCTCCATCTCCTATCCTATTTGCCCATTCCTCTAGTGATTTCAGTCAGTCTCTGGTTTTAAACTCAATTATAGGTTGATGACTCCCAAATCCAGTCTGGATTGCTCACCAACTCCAGACGCTTCTATCTCATTGTACCTCCATGTTTTCATTTGTGTGCTTCAGAGCTGTATCATACTTAACAAGTCCCAGCACAAATGTTTCATATTCCTCCCCAAACCAGCCACCTTCCTCCACCCCATCTCAGTTAATAGAATGATTAAGACTCATCTTTAATGCCTCTCTTTCTCTCAAGACAATGCTAAATCCTGTCAGTTCAGGTTAAACACACAGCTAGTTATTCCCTGAATTTTCTGCGCTGCAGTTATTGTTGGCTACATACTATGGACTTCTGCCTCACCCACCCACTCCATTTTTGTTTACTTTCTTAGTGTTATTATAAAGGTGATTTACAGAGGGATTATAGTTGTGTAAGTCAGGGAAAGAGCACATTTCTTTTTGCTGTCTTCTAGTTTTTTCCTCTTGTCTTCATCCACATGTTGTATAGTTCATTTTCAACATAGTGTCCAATGAGTATCACTGCTGCATTTTTTACCCCTTTTCCCTCATTTCTGTACCCCTCTTGTCCTGCCAAAGACAGACAAACAAAGAATACAAAATGAAAATAGCAACAAAGAAAAAAGACCTCGTTTCCATTTCCTGGAGTTCATTTTGATATTATTTTATATGATCAAATGTAATAGCTATTGTGCCTATGTGATCCTCCCCTAAGAATATCCTCCTTTGGTCTCATTGTACGTGAATGTCTAGAGTCATGTTTAATTAATCATGTCCTAGTATATTTTAGATCTAGCTTTCACATATGAGAGAAAACATGTGCCATTTGTGTCTCTGAGCTTGGCTCACCTCACATAACATGATTTGTTGTAGGTGCAAACATTTCCTCACAGATGACATAACATTATTCTTTCTAGTTACTGTGTAAAATTCCATTGGGTATAAGTACCATTTTTTTTAATCCACTCATCTATTGTAGGGCTTCTGGGCTATTCCCATAACTTGGCTATTGTGAAAAATGCAGCAGTGAACATGGATGTGTAAGCGTCTTTATGGTGTCCTAGCTTGTGATGTTTTGGGTAGATGCCCAGAACCCACTCCATTCTTAACACAGTAATCAGGGAAGCCCTTTTGATATAGAAATTGAATCATATACATGTATATGCATATGTATGAATATATTTATGTGTGTCTATGTACATATGTGTAAATGTATAAATGTCTATATACAAAGATATATATGTGTGTGTGTGCCTTTTTTTCTTTGTCTTCTTCTTTCTTTTTTGTATGCCTGTACCAGGGCTTAAACTTGGTACTCTCACTATGCTTACCAGCTCACAACCGGTGCTCTACCACTTGTCCTTCTACCAGTCCTGCTTTTTGCTGGTTCATTCCTGTCTGGACTCATTTTGAACCCTGATCATCTAGATCTCAGCTTCCTGAGCAACTAGAACTATAGGTCATTTGTACCCTTTATACATGAGTCTTTTCTGCTCTTGCCAAGACATTGTCTTTGGATTTTTGCATTTTTCTCTTTGTTCTTTCTCACCTCTCTCTCTCTCTCTCTCTCTCACACACACACACACACACATGCACACACATATACACACACATTGGGATCACCTCTGTCTCTATACTCAATTTTTTTTTGAAATTGATATATTGGAGTCACATTAAATATGTACACTGACTTATAAGAAATGATATATTTACTTGGATCAATTATTATTTCACAGTTTCAAGTTTTCCCATAATCTTCATAAAAATGATTTGACAATTGACTTCTTGTGGTACTGAGGATTGAACCCAGGGCCTCGTGAATGCTACACATCTTTTACCACCTGAGCCACACAGTCCATCCTTCACTAGCCATTTAAATGCATTTAAAGTCCATAAACTTTGCAAGCATCTAAAAGAAAAGATCAAATTGGCTGTACTACCCACACTTAGTGCATGGCTCTGGCTTGTTTTCACACTGTTTCTCACTCTCAATGCCTAACACTCAACAGGTCCCCATTCACATCATATGCTATCAGGTTGAAACCAAGCTGGTAAAACAATTCCAGCCTCCTGTTTGTCCTGCCAGTAACCTTTGCTGCGTTCCGGTAGAAGGGCTCTGCCCCCGGGCCAGAGATGTCCCTTGGTTACTGCCCAGCACCATCTGCCTCTCACCCCCCACCCCGCCCCAACAAGTGTATGCATGCTCCAGATCTGAATCATTACCACGAGGAACTGAGGCTCAAGGCCAGTCCGTTCTTACAAATCTCCTTTTATTACAAAATATATAGCCCGGGTGTCCAAATTGCCACACTCTCATGACCTGAAGCCCTAAGTATTTGGTTCAGAGTGGCCTGTAAGAGGAAATCAATCCTTAAATAGATGCTTTATGCCATCACTCATCTTTTCTTCACTAGCTTACGCCTAATCCCAGCTTCTGGTCAGATGTCTTTCTCTACAGCTTAAATGCAACCCTTTTGAATCTCATTTTCTTTCTGAAAATCAAAGTTCCCAGGGCTGATGGGTCAATCATGGTGATGATACTTGTGTGTTCTATAGTGTTTGTGATGAGCCAGGCAATTTCATGGTCAAATCATGAAGGCAGAAAATAGAGGTCAGAGCTAAGCTGTGTTGTCCAAGGCTCCAGAGCCAGGATATGAACTCTACTCCACATATTACCAAAGAGCTCTGGTTGTCTGACACCAAATGGCTGGAGAAACCCTTAAAATGTCCCATTCTCAGGTGCTCCACCCTTCCCTCTACCCTCTAGCAGAACTGAGGCTAGTATGGTAACCTAAAGTAGAATTCTCAGTGAGGGTACTCATGCCAAGCACTTTGTTTCAAGATACCTCCCTGCCTCATGTTCAACCCACTTTCTATATCCACTGCCATCCTTGCCCACACTGACCACACACCCTTCACCTGCTGTGTCCTTTCCACTCCTGGTGGGTTTGTCCAAGCTAGCCCTTATTGTAAACAAGAATGTCTTCTCCCCTTGACAGTTCAATTATGAGTTGAATTGTGCTCTCTTATTCACCTGTTGAAGTCCTACTCCACTGTGCCTTAGCATGTGACTTTATTTAGAAAATGGGTCTTTGTGGTTTGAAATTTGTTAAGACGATGTCATCCTTAGAAGTAGAGACCTATCCATAATGCTGTATGTCCTTAAGAAAAAGGACAGGGTTGGACACAGACACCGAGAGAGTGCTATATGAAGATAAAAGCAGAGGTACGTGTGATGACTCTGCACACCACATCATGCCAATAATTGCCAGTATACCCACCCAAAATCTAGGGAGGCCTGAGACAGAGTTTTTCCTCACTCTTTCAGAGAAAACCAGCATTGATGGCACCTTAATTTCAGACTTCTGGCCTCTAGAACCATGAGACAATATATGGTTAAACCATCCAGTTGTGATACTTGATACACAGATTACCAAACCAGTACACTACTGTCCACTTCTCAAATTGCAGTCAAATGTCCTCTGGTTTATGACTGTCTTCCATGCTGCAGGTATATTATGTCATGTCTTAGTCTGCTCAGGATGCTATACAAAGTGGAAGCCATGCAAATGGCAGAACTGTATCACATTTCTTGAAGCTGGTGAAAACCTGATCTCTTCTCTTCTCTTCTCTTCTCTTCTCTTCTCTTCTCTTCTCTTCTCTTCTCTTCTCTTCTCTTCTCTCTCTTCTTCTCTTCTCTCCACTTCCCTTCTCTTCCCTTTCCTTTCTCCTTCCCTCCCTACCCTTTTATCTCCTCTCTTCTTTCCTTTCCTCTCCTCTTCTGCCCTCCTCTCCCTCCCTTCCTTACCCCCCTTTTTTTCTCTCCTCTCCTGTCATCATCTTTTTACTAGTCCTCATATGGAGGAAGGGATAAGAGGTCTCTCAGCCTTTGTAAGGAAGCTAATCCTATTCATGATATCTCTGCCCCATGGCTTACCAAAGAGGATACCTCCTAATGCCACCAATCTGAAGGGAAGTTTCATATGAACTTCACACTACGGACACATTCACATCATGATACTGCATTACAATGCCTTTATCTGTGTCTCTGTCACTTCCAATACAAGCTGAAGTTGCAAAGGCAGAAATCACAGCAAGTCTGTTTTATCCTTGAAACTCTTCCCATGCTGAATCTGTATATGGTTAACTGTAGGTACTCAATAAACACTTACAGTGGGAGAGGCTGAGGAACAACAGATTCTTATGAAACTACTCAGCCCAGGGTTTTGCCTGATTACAAGGAAAGGAACTAAATCTAAGTGAAAAGGTACCCAAGAGGATATTCACAGGAATGAATGCACTACACAAATGTGCTCTGGGAACCCATTTAAAGAGAAGCAACCATCAGATCAGGGAGTAATAGTGGGCTGTCAGGGGTCAGAGCAGTGTACATCTGGCAAACTTCAGGGGAGGTACAAACAGAAGTCCAGGGACATGAGAGGCAGATGAGGTTGAAGATAGAGAGCTGGATGTCTGGAAGGAGGCGCCAGTTCTGCGTGTTGGAGGGAAGTGGAGATTGGGAAACAGTTCAGATTTGCTGTCAGCTGCATGGACTCCTTGTCTGGGTCCTGTAGAAAGGCTGGGCAATTTAAAAAGCCAGGAAAAAAATGGTTTCCTTAAATCTCTGTGAAACATTGGGCCACAAGTAGATCAATGGCCTATGTGATGCTGACAGTAATGATATTTTTGAAAGGGTAGGGAGGCAGTGCCCTGCCTTTTTGTGACAGATCACACCCCCTTCACATGTCAGAGTCTGTGCAGTGAGAGGAACAGCATGAGTACTTACATCATTCACTCCTAGGATGTCCCACAGGCTAAGGCTCCATGTCACCTGTAGGCCTAGGCCATGAGGCTTGCACTCAAGTCCTGGATGCTGGCCCTGGGCTCTTTTTTGTTCAAGGCTACCACTCTACCACTCCTTTCTGGTTTTCTGGTGGTTAAATGGAGATAAGAATCTCACAGACTTTCCTGCCTAGGCTGGGTTGGACTGTGATTCTCAGATCTCATCCTCCTGAGTAGCTAGGATGACAGGCATGAGCCCCACGAGAAACAGGATTTACATTGCAATTTGATATGCTGTAGCTATGGTGGCTTCAGAAGCAGGATGCCCATGAAGCACATGGGCTAACTGCAGGCCATGTGCCTTGCTATCTGTAAGCTTAGTTTGTGTGTGTAATTGAATGATATTCACAACCAATTGGTTATTGACACACTGGGGGGTAGTAGACAATGACTATCAGCTGTGGAGAGGTGTGTGAAATGGGTGCTTATGTAAGTACATGCATGTGTACATGATGCAGGCACATTAGCAAGGAGAAACTAAGTTATCATGAATGTACAGACTTAAATGCAAAGGGCCTAAATGATGGGCATTTAATGACATTAAATGATACTGATTATTTTAGATTTTCCAAGCACTCAAGGCCCAGGTAATTGATAATAAGACAGAAATTTCATCTCTAGATATTACAAGATGCCATTAGTGACCTAGGTCAGTGAGTCAAAACTCTAGTTATAAATTAGTTATAACTCTAGTTATAATTAGTATCTAGGAAGTGTTCCTTTTTTTTTTTTTTGCCAGTCCTGGGCTTGGACTCAGGGCCTGAGCACTGTCTCTGGCTTCTTTTTGCTCAAGGCTAGCACTCTGCCACTTGACCCACAGTGCCACTTCTGGCCATTTTCTATATATGTGGTGCTGGGGAATCGAACCCAGGGCTTCATGTATGTGAGGCAAGCACTCTTGCCACTAGGCCATATTCCCAGCCCCTATGGAAGTGTTTCTTTTTAATGCAAAGGATGAAGGCTGTTGCTCTAGCTAAGTAGTCTGTGCTTAGCATGTGTGAGGGCCTGGGTTTGATCTCTGCCACAAGGAAGAAAGGAAGGAAGAAAAGGAAGAAAGAAGGAGGGGAGGAGCAAGAAAAGGAGGGAGATAAGAAGAGAAGAAATGAGTAAAAGAAGGAAGATGGAAGGAAAGAAGGGAGAAAGTGAAGGAGAGAAGGGAAAAGAGGGAAGGAAGGGGAGGTTAGGCCCCAACAGACCAATTCAATTATGATTCATTAATTCTTAGTATAGAACCAGAGCTCTTGAAGGTGATTCTGCTGGTTTATTGTTAGGAATTTAGGAATGCAGCGGCTTCATAATTTCCTCATTAACAAAATCATGCCTCCTTATTAACAGAAGAGGAATGAAAGCTGTTTAAAGAAGATAGGAAGTTATGTCAGAAGCAGACCACAGACCTTGGAGCCACACCATCTGGGATCAACCTATAACTCCACCACTTCCTATCTGAACATAAAGTACATTATCTGATACCTCTGTGCCTCAGTTTCCTCCTCTGTGAAACAGAAAGAAACAACCTATCTCACAGCATAGTCATGTGTGTGGAATGGACCTATATTGTTAGGAGGTTTAATGAAAAAGTATATAAATACTGTGTAAATTTACGATTGCTTTTCTAATGATCCATGCTTTCTACTGGTCCAGGATTGTAGCTAAAGCTGATACTAGAGTTTGTCCATAAAAATAACCTTTCAGATAGCATACTGCCTTTGGGCACAAGGTATATATAACCTAGAAATGTAAGTCAGACAATTCCTAACCTATGGCTTTAATGCTGTGTGCTCTGTTAGACTAGAAGAAATACAGAAACTACTGAGTGGAAGCTGTTCAAAAACCCTAAAACCCACACATTAAAAATATGCATGGGGGCTGGGAACTCACAGCTCACGCCTGTAATCCTAGCTATTCAGGAGGCTGAGATCTGAGGATCAAGGTTTGAAGCCAGCTTAGGTAGGAAAGCCAATGAAACTTCTATCTCCAATTAAGCCAGAAGTGGAGCTGTGGCTCAAGTAGTAGAGCACGGAGTGACATAGCTCAGGGATAGCATCCATGATTTGAGTTCAAGCTCCAAGACTGGAATAATTAAAAAAAAATAGTCATGTAGAAAATGGCTTCAGGATTAAAATTTAAATCTTTATGTGATGACACTTAAAGTGGTACAAACAAAAATAGAATGGTGTTTATGAAGTGGCATCTTCTAACACTATGTTTCTAGTAACGGAAAGAAATGATCTTGGGGCTCAGATAGTGCCTGAGGGGTAAATCTATGTGTGTCCAACAAATGTGTCTTCTGGAAAAAAGGAAATTGAGAGGAAACTTTTTGTTGAAGCATCTTGCTCTATGAACATCAAGAAGCCCCTATAATCCCTCCCTAATGTCAAAAGATTTCTTTTCAAATGACCCTTTTAGCAATCTTATACTGTTGAAAATTTTCTTGTGTGAAAGTTTTATTTATTAAATTAGTTATGTTTTTATTGAATAATTTAAAAATCACAGGTTTATGTGAATATGAAATGGTCAGTGAGTATTTAACCAACTGGACTAAACATGCCTCCCTTGTTGGTGAGTGGTAGGGGCTATTCTATGAGGATTCTGGCTCCTTGCCTGTGCGTTCACTGCCAAGTAGGCAAAAAGATGGAAACAGCTTCTTTCAATCTACCCGCAGGGACTGCTTTTTCATGGGAGCTGCCCTGTGCCTTCTGCTAAGGTGGACTACTGGGTATAGCTACCTTCTTTTCAGAAGAGGATCCACATGGGTTTCTATGAGGTTTCTGGCTCTATTAATTCGTGCATTCTATTCCTTCCTCCAACTTTACTTTTTAAAAGTTTTATTAATTTACTTTATTGTTACAGAGGTGATGTACAGAGGGGTTACATTTACATGAGTCAGGTAATGAGCACATTTCCTGTCCTACAGTGTCATCAGTTCCCTCACTCTCTCCCAGTCCCTGCCTCCCATTTCCACCCATGAGTTGCATAGTTCACATTCATCAGTGTCCAGTGAGCTCCATTGTTGCACTTTTCACTCCTTTTCCATTGAATTCTGTACCCTTTCCTTCCCTCTCCCAAGGATATGCTCCTGAATGCACCATAAATAAGGTAAAGAAGACAGAATCATCAAAAAAAGAAGTCTCTTGTTTCCATATCTTGGAGTATATTTTTTATATAATATGAAGATGCACTTAGGCATTGTGCCTTTGTGTTTCTCTCCTAAAACTATCCTCTTTTGGCCTCACTGTGTATATCTAGAGTCTTGTATAATTTATCCCATTGTATTTTAGATCTAATTTCTCTATATCAGAGAGAACATGCATTTTTTTAATCTCTCTGAATTTGGCTTTTCTCACTTTTTTTCTAGTTTCATCCATTATTTCCATGCAAATGGCATTATTTTATTCTGTCTAATGGCTGTGTAAAATTCCATTGCTTTGGATCCACTCATATGTGTGAGCCATCTGGGCTGTTTCCATATCTTGACTATTGTGAGTAGTGCAGCAGTGAATATGGATGTGCAGGTGTCTTTATCATATCCCAGCTTGTGATGTTCAGGGTAGATATCCAGAAGTGGTATGGCTGGATTGTAGGGAAGATCTATGTTTAGTTTTTTGAGGAACCTCCAGACTTCTGTCCAGAGTGGTTTACTAATTTACATTTTCATCAACAGTGCAGTAGGGTTCCTTTCCCCCCCCACAGCCCTGCCAATATTTGTTAATGTTCAAGTTCACAATGTTGGCCAATCTAACTGGGGTGAGATGGAGTCTTAGAGTTGTTTGGATTACATTTCCTTTATGGCCAGGGATGATGATCATTTCCTCATGTGTTTCTTTTCCATTCTTATTTCATCTTCTGAGAAGTCTCTCCTTAGCTCCCTTGCCCATTTAGTGATAGTTTATTAGGTTTGGGAGGGATTAGTTTGTTAAGATCCTTACATATATAGCCAAGTTTACTTTTTAAATACAGCTTTTAGTAATTTTCTATGCAAAAATCTGAGACAGACCAATTTTTAGAGTCTTGAGACTAAAGAATAGGTTCAGGGATGTATAGATTTCTAGATTAAAGTTCTGAGTAAACATAGTGGCTTGAGTATAACCATCCTCATTTTGTTTTTCTAGAAATCATACAAAACTGGGAGGGAGGAGGGTATGAGGAACAAGGTAACAAACAGTACAAGAAATGTATCCAATGCCTAACGTATGAAACTGTAACCTCTCTGTACATCAGTTTGATAATAAAAATTGGAATTAAAAAAAAAGAAATCATACAAAACTATATTGAATAGACATTATTCAGGTATGTAAGAGCCTTTCAGGATATGGAAGATATGAAAGAGATGAAAACAAACTTTTGGAAGAAGATGGATAGTTTAAAAAAACAAAAACCACCCTAAGAGTAGAACAAAAATTCAGAAGAATTATCAAGTTTTTCTGCAGTATGTTCAGGAGTCCAGGAAATGGTGGATGTGCGGGTAAAGAGAATGGAAAGGAGGATGAGAAGAGCTATAGAGATGGACTTAATGTTCCTGACACTCTTTTTCATTCCCTGTTCCTAAGAGATTTCTTCTACTCACCTTACCCAAAGAATTATTTTTTCATACTAGAGGGTAAGACAGAGGCACCCTGAGCATACAGAAGTGAACTAGAGACAGTGAAGCCTGCAATGGCCACCTCTAAGCCCTGTTGACCATTGAGTTCCAGAAGAAATATGGCCAAATAATTTTATCTCTAGTAGAAGAACTGAAAGAACAGAAAAGTCATTCCTGGAGAATCTAACTTGCCCAAGAGAGGAAACTTAATCATTTTGACATGAAATTTTCCCCCTGAAGATAACTCAGCCTGGATCACCCTATAATGAACCTCACTTGGATCTCCAACAAGTTTTTTATTGACCTACAATTAAACATGAACAGATGCTTAAGTAAAGATGAAGACTTCTAATGTAAAAGATAAAGATCAAGTAAGCAACCCACAAACAGAGAAAAATAATAAAATAACTTGTAGGAAAATAAACTATTAAGGGACAGACAACTTCAAAATGAAACTATTATTAATAGCCTTAAAGAGATAAACAATGATACCAAATCGCAGAAATGAAGCTGGAATGCTACTTCAAAAGGCACACCCAGAGAACATAAAGAACTCTTAGATATTAGAAAAAAACATGGTAGCAGAATGAAAAGTCTTGATGGAAAGTCTGTAAGTGCAGGTTGAATCTACCCTATCCCCCTGAGAAAGTAGAGGCAAAAGCAAGGGAAGACAATAGGGGAATGGAGTCAAGGAGAAGGGGCAGGTCAATGGAAGAAAGGGAAAATACAGTCATGGTATTCAGTGTAATACGTGGAAAATGGAACCATGGAACCTGAGGGTGTGAATAAAATTGGGAAAGATGGAGGAAAAATATACATTTGACCCATAATCTGATTTGCTACAACTACTTAATGATAATAATAATCAAAAGTTAAAAATATATGTTATATTATACAAATTCCTATTTGTACAATTATATTTTATAGAGAAAATATAAAGCACTATATTATAAAACATTGCATACAACAGTTTAGGGAGGTTAATATCTGAATAGAGTTTCAAAAGGATAGAACAAAGATGAATAAGAAACAAGTTAAAGAAATAATTCAAGAAAAATTTCTGAGTTGTAACACATGAGTTTCTTGATTGAATTACTTACAAAGCTCTCAGAATATGGATGAAAATAGACCAATATCAAGGTATAGATAGCACTGTGAAATATCAGAACAAAGAGGACAATAAGATGTTAAAAGATTTCAGAGAGCAAGTGCAAATCACATACACTCAAAAGCAAGTCATATTTATACCATGATAACATAAGTACCAATGTATAGTCCAAATAAAACTAACCTAACTCAGTATTTAAAATATGAAGGTCTTGGAAGTATGTTTGGCTGCAGTGGACACAAAAGGAAGGGGAAATGCCCAAATCTTCATCTTCCTACGTGGAAATCATTGTTGTATTACCTCCTGGTGTTGTTGAAGCTATTGAAAAGTTTTCAATACTAATAATAGTACTCTCTTTTTGTATATAACCGACCTTTATTATCTGGCAGTTTTTTAGTTTTACTTCTTATCTTTGTCTTCTGTCATCTCTATCATCTTTCCAACCATCTCAAGGAAGAATTTGATGGGGGAATCTTTGAGGATCCTTTAAGAATCAAGATACAGAACTACATTTATAGGCTGGGCCCCAAGTATATCATATGTCTGAGGACAAAAGTTATATCCATAAGAATAAGTCATAGGAGACACTAGAATAGCCTTTAGATGATGCTCAAGTATACAAAATTCTGAAAGGAGACAAAGGTTAATGGGATTTTCCTCAGGAAAAAGAAAGCACTTAAGGAGTATACAGAGCAGGATGCTGAGCTGGACCTGAACCAGTGCTGAGAAATAAGAAGCATAAAATGTTTTATATTTGAAAGAATGGTAAAACCAGCTTGGGTCTTGCAGTGGAGTTCAGATGACAAGTGACATTATTGCAGCCCATTATCAGTGCAGCATGCCAAAGAACTGAACATGGGAATAACACTTATCTATGTTCACATGTCCCCATTTCAGTGAGCAATGAGAAAAGAATTTAAAGATCTGGAAACAAGAATAGTGGAATGGATTTATTGATAACAAGAATATCTAAAGCTATTTATGTTTTAGAAAAAAGTTTTCAGACTCACTGTCTTTATCTTTAGAGGAAAATATCAATAAAGGCATATATCAAGGAGAAAGAGCAACTAGATTACCATTAGCGTAGAAAGTTTAAGCAAAAATTCTCTGATCTCTAACTGACCTTGGGCAAATTGCTTCAGCTATCTGCTCTTTAGCTTCCCAAGTTCTACAATAAAAATAACATTATGCCCTACTCATTAAGGGGTTAAATTCACGATTGTTGACTAAGTCTACAGAACGTAGAAACCCAAAATATTTTGTTCCTTTCTAATGTATAGAAAACTCAGTAAAATAATATATTAAGCAAGAATCATCATCTAATCATTTTCATGCACACATAACATATTTCAAATAACAAAAGAGAAACCTTATGCACATTGTTGGTGTTTTCTGCATTATGACTTTAAAAAGTCTAAACACATTGGCTCACTTGTAAATCAACTTCACCCATGGGTCTTGGTATCTAAGGTAGAGGACAGGAAGAAGCTCAGCAAATAGGCAAGAGGGCCAATCATTTCCTTTCTTGCAGAACTCCCATTTCTGTTTCCTAATCTTGTTCATCTTTGTGCAATTAAATTACAAGCTTCAAAAATAAAAGAAATAAATTTAAAAAACGAAGTGCAAGCCTGAACCCAAGCATGTTTTCCTAAGAATCTCTCAAACACATAATTTTCTAAGATTGCTCTGGAGTTGAAGCAAGTTAGTTTGATATTTAAATACAAGGGCATTTTTTTCCAACCTTAAGAGGAAAATAATAAACCCATCAGAAGAACTGTTAGGCTTAAATTCTTTTTCAAGAACCTCAAGTTAATTAAAAGAAGACAATATACAAAAGATGACCTTTTCCATATAGGCTATAAATATATCATCATTAATGAATTTCATTACAGGGGAGAAAAGACAATGAATAATTCTAGTTTAGTTCAGCAGTTAGTTTAAGAAGATGGACCAGCTGACTGGTAGTTAATGTTTAAAATAGTTAAACTATTGTTACAAAGCCATTCTTTAAAGACTGACATTAAAAGTAAATGGATACACTGGAAAGTAATATGCTTCTGTTTAGACACTGGGGGTCATATTAATGATTTATCTGTCTTGTTCTAGATAAAGATAATTTAAAAATATTAACCAGAAAGGAAGAATTATAGTGCTGACTGTGTCTTACTTACTATTTCCTTCCTTGTAGTTATGTGGCTTTTTGTTAATTACCTTCTTGAAGGGAAATTTGTTTTACACTAATGACAAACAAAAACAAATTTAGCCATTATGATAGGGGAGAAAAATGCTGTTCTTTTTTCAGAGCAAAATTACATTAGAATATGGTGGCACATTCAAAGCAACTGCTCTGAGCAATGAATGCATACAGAAACTCCAGCGTGAAGGGACTAAAATCCTAACAACAGAAAGAAAATACACTGATTTAACTTTTTCCTAAAAAAGTGTATGTAGGTTCCAAGTCCTTTCATCCAATAGTCTCAAATATCTTTCACCTGTGCCACTCCAAAAATGCAAAGAAGGAAAACAAGAGAGGCAACTGAATGCCTAGTCTGTTCCTATTAGAAGTACATGGTTCATTTTCATGATTAACAAAGGTATTTGCTAAGCCCAACTATCCCTGGGCCAGCCTAGTATCAGGGTGCTGATTCTCAGCCAGTAATACCATGTAGTAAAATTCTACTACAATAACAAGATTAGGGTATTAGTACCAGACTGCCTAGGTTCAAATCTCAGCCGCACCACTTAGCAGCTGGATGACTTGAGACAAGTTCCTTAAGAAGATCTATTAACATCACTTTCTTCTGTGACTGAGATATAGGAACAGCCAGTTATCTTGTAGTGTAAAAGGAGATGATATGCCTGAAGCAATTAGGCCCAGTACATAATACATAGAAAGCAATACATGTTAGCTATAATATAAGATGATTATCGAAACTTATGTAGGCAGAAAGGAATGGTGGGTGAATGTAATCATGACCCACAATATGTATGTAAAAATGAAACTAGGAAATTTGAGGGGAAGGCTTCGGTTGGGACAAATGGAGGGGCAGCACAATGAAAGGAGTGACTGATCAAGATGCATTGTGCAATGAATGTACTTGCTGAATTGAAACCCCTTTGTGCAACTGTTTAATGATAATTAAAAACAACAATAATAACAAATTTGGCCAGGCACTGTAGCTAATACCTATAATCTTAGCTCTCAGGAGGCTGAGATCAGAGGATTAAGGTTCAAAGTCAGCCCAGGCAGGAAAGTCTGTGAGACTCTTACCTCCAACAAACTACTCTAAAAAAGCTGAAAGTGGAGCTGTAGCTCAAGTTGTAGAGTGATAGTGTTGAGCAAAAGAAGCTCAGACACAGTACCCAGACCCTGAGTTCAAGCCCCAAGACATGCACAAAATATAATGTAGAATAAGAATAAATTTTAAAAATAACCTCCTCCCCAAACACAAAAAATGGCCTTGAGTTCAAGCCCCAGTACTGAAAAAGAAAAAAAAATAGAATCAAGCCATCTAACAAAATTCACTACTTCTGCCTATAATTACATGGTGATATTCCAAGGACAACTATTTAGGAAAATATTTGTAGAGAACCTGTTTGGGACATACCAGGAAAAGAAATTTGCAAAGCATATCAAAAGGGTACAGCTCCCTTTCAGAATAGTTTATTTATAAAAAGTGTTAGAGCAAAAACTCACATCAGATTAGTGTGACTGTTTCATTATTTTCCCCAGAAAAACTGAAAAAATGTCAGGTTACTAAGAATTTGCTGAGTTGAGAGCAAATTAACATAAATAGATGTAGTCTTTTTAAAAAAATATTTTACTGTCTTTCAATAGTTCTACATAGGAGTTGCCATTCAAGAATGCAGTTCATGAATACAGTGCCTCTTGATCAATGTCACCCCTTTCAACATTCTCACCCTGGCCTTCAAACCTACTCCTCTCACTTCTTAATTATTAGGTTACAAATTGAATTTTTTGCCATTTAATAACACAGATTATATACAATGCATCTTGATCTGTGTCATCAGATTTAGTCTTAAGAAAGAGTAATCACTTAGACAAAATTATTATAAGCAAAGATTATTGTTCCTCTTTCTTTTCGTCCCTCCCTCCCCCCCTTCCTTCCTTCCTTCTTCCTCCCTCCCTCCCTCTCTCCCTCCCACCTTTTTTTGTTGTTGTTGTTGGTGGTGGTGGTCATAGGGCTTGAACTCAGGGCCTGGCCTCTGCTCCTGAGGTCTTTTGCTCAAGGCTAGCACTCTACCACTTTGAGCCATAGCACCACTTCCCATTTTCTGGTGGTTAATTGGAGATAAGAGTCTCATGGACTTTCCTGCCCAGGCTGGTTTCAAACTTGGATCCTCAGATCTCAGCTTCGTGGGTAGCTAGGATTAAATCAGTGAGCCATCAGTGCCTGGCCTTGTGTCTCTTTTTCTATCTGGTAACTTCTGGTATGTTAATGTGTGTATGGAGGGAACTGTATAAAATATACCTTAGTTGGTAAGTGATACCATTCAAAGTCATTTAGTGTGCCCAGACGTGCTGCTACCCTAGTTAGCTTATGCCTCTGCTCATAATGTTTGTTGTCTGTAACTCAGAGAGAGGCCTCATTCCTGGGATGATAATAGTTAGGAGGAAATTCAAGATGAAGCATCTCAATGAACACAATATTTCACCTTTTCCTGTGATTCATTGTGCCTCTCAACCCCAAGACTGGCCTAGGTCCTTCCTACATCCAGACTTGATCTTCATTCTAATGTAGTGATGGAGAAAATTAGCTTAAATTGTCTTTTCAACATCTTCCAATAAAGAGGCAGATCAGCTATTACTAATCCATCCTCTTGTTTTGAATGCTAACCTATATCTTATATCTTTGTTGTTTATTTAATTTGTATGATATACTTACAATCCCCTATAGATGAATAAAAAATTTTTTAGAACTCTCAATTATGAGTAGCTCATACAGTGGTACATCCAACAAGCTAACAGCCTGCTCTCCTCTGAGGGCTGTATTTACGTTCAGAAAATTTCTTTGTTGATAGATAAAAGTCTAAAGTTCCCAACTGTCAAGCATACACGGTTGTTTTGTAGAGAGGAAAAAAAATCCTATTAAAATTTTTTCTTGGCAAGGAAAGCATTCAGCTGCATTTGTACCTGAAAGCAAACAACCCATAGTACTACAGAAGTTGAAGACATATTGAAAGGAGTGATGATTAGAGGCCAGTGGAAATTCTGAAAGCAGAGCTGGAGCAGCTCCACAGGCCAGACCAACTGGAATGACACCAGGGCGCTCCAGACCAAGTCTTCAGGAGACAAACTGTGTCAATGGAAAGAACTGGAAGATCTTTGATTGCGCGCGCGCGCGCACACACACACACACACACACACACAATCAAAACAAACTCAAAAGCCCCAAAGGAGTGTCTGACCACGGTTACTTTTAAGAACATTTTTTTCTAAGTGGACAGCTACAATTTTTGACAGAAAAGGGATACTTACTAATATATTTTTATTTGCATAGTTTGCAAGTTTATTTCTTTAGTCATTTTTTTGTTTATTGGGAAAGTCATTTTCCCAAGCATATAATATGACTGTATAAATGGAAAGGCTTACCTTCCTATGATATTATTTGCTAAATTGTGTTTCTTTTTCTTTCTTTGATAAAAAACTCAATGGATAAATTAAAGAGTGCATGCATCTATAGTGTAACATGTGAAGTTTTTATCATCACAGGTTGTTTCACATTAAATCAATTTAAACATATATATACATTATAAGGTATACATATATATGTATACCTTATATATACATATATACGTATATATGTATATATACGTATATACGTATACATACGTATATATGTATATATATGCATATATATACATATATACGTATATATATATATATATACCTTCTCAAACACTGATCGTTTCTTTATGGTGCAAGCATCCAAAATCCTTTGGGAACTCCATTTTTGTCACTGGAATGAAGATAGAATTCCAGATAATCTCTGCGATTAGAGAAAGATTTATAGCAAATGGCTCATCAAAATGAGGACTAACAGCTTTCTGTAGGACTGTGGAGACACAACAATATTATAGGGGAGGAAGGAACTTCCTTCTTTTTTCTTCTTCTTCTTTTTTTTTTTTTTTTGTCAGACATGGGGCTTAAACTCAGGGCTGGGGTGCTATCCCTGAGCTCTTGTGCTCAAAGCTAGCACTCTAACACTTTTTGATCCATGGTGCCACTTCTGGTTTTCTGGTGGTTAACTGGAGATATGTTCCTTCCCAGGCTGGCTTTGAACTATGATCCTCAGATCTCAGCCTCCTTAGTATCTAGGATTACAGGTGTGAGTCACCAATGTCAACTGGAAAAAAATATCATTCTCTCACTATTGCTAGTTTCACATCTGAGAGCCTTATAACAATGAAATAAGTTGTATTTAATATAAGTTTTATGTGACACAGGACCCTCTGGGAAAGAAAGCACCGAAGAAACAGGAACACTGTGTATTTTTTTCTGGAGAGTCTGGTGTAGAAATGGAGTACAGAAGTACAACTGGTCAGAGAGGGCATGACAACAATGGCGATGAGCTGTAGGAGAGGGGTTTGGCAAGGCTGTGTCTCAGAGATAAAGGGCACACCTTTTGCTGTGTCCAGTGAGTGGCCCCCTGGAATGAAGTCTCCATGACTTGCTACAGGGAGAAGGGAAGGTGCTGGAAAGGGGAATGATCCTTCTGGTCCTTGTGGTTTCCTCAAATGCCAAGATGCTGTTCTGAAGTGCCATGTCCTGATCCCCATCCATGCATACATTCCTATAGCCACATCATATATAGTTCCACTTGCTGGTACTGTGTGTGTGTGTGTGTGTGTGTGTGTGTGTGTGTGTGTGTGTGTGTGTGTGTACTAGCACTGGGGCTTGAACTCAGGACCTGGTACTTTCCTTTCACTCAAGGCTGGTATTCTACTACTTGAGCCATAGCTTCACTTCTGTCTCTGTGGTGATTCACTGGTGGTGAAAAATCACAGATTTTCCTCCCAGGCTGGCTTCAATCCTCAGTCCTCAGATCTCAGACTCCTAAGTAGCCAGGATTACAGCCACCTGTATCTGGCTTACTGCTTTTTGAAGTATTGTTTTTATCAGTATATATTAATTGGGGTTCTATGGTGATAATTCCATGCAATCATATAATGTCTATTGTTTAAATTCACTATGTTTTTAAATCTCACTCTCCTTGTTTCTTTAATGGGTTAATTGTTCTGTTTTCATACATGCCTAAGAAGTACTTTTATCATATTTACATATTTACCCCCCGTCTCTCACTCCTTATGACCCCTCCCTTCTCAAAAAGTACTTGCTTTATATTCATGTCCCTTTTTTAAAGGTCTAGATTGTGGGTATGACAGAGACCAGGTGGTATTTATCTTTCTTAGCCTGGCTTATTCCACCTAACATCATAATTCCCACTTCCATTCATTTTCCTGCAAACAACATGCTTTCATTCTTCTTTATGGCCAAATAATACTCCATTGTGTAAATACACATTTTCTTTTGTTTATTTATTATTATCTTTTATATTTTTATGTTATTTACATTTATTTGTTGTTATTTATTGTAAAGGTGATGTACAGAGGGGTTACAGTTATATAAGTCAGGTAATGAGTACATTCCTCTTTGAACAGTGTCACCTCTTCCTCATATACATTTTTCTTTATTCACTCACTAGTTGTTGGACGCCTAGGCTGTTTCTGTAGCTTGGCTGTTGTGAATAATGCTGCAATGAACATGGGTGTGCAGGTATCTTTACTGTATATGGATTTACATTCCTTCAGATCTATGACCAAGAGTGACATTAACTCTTGTAAGTCTCCCAAGAGGCAGGTTTTAAGTTTTATCAAAACCTAGGAAGTTAACACACAGGTCTGGCTAGGTTCAAGCTGGGTTTCCATTCCAGGCCTGGTAACTTTTCTACAGTTTATGAAATTCCTATTTGCTACTGTGGACCTGGGAGAAATAGGTAGAAGGAAAACTTGCAGGGAACTTGGAAGCCACTGGAGAAAAAGGCCACTTTTTGATAAAGCACACTTTACTAAAAGGAAGGACGTTAATCTCGTACCTTCTTTTTCCTATTACTATTGCTAAAAGTGTCTTTGCACATTGAAGAAGTTTGCCTGGTCTAGTTTTAACACTAATTTAATACTAGACTCTTCTGGCTTCTTACTTAGGAAAGGAATATTTTCATCAGAGACCATTCTAACATCTATGCATGAAGAGATCCTGCTCTACACTTGCATAAGGCCTAAACTGGGCCCATGTGAGACCAAACCATGACTCACTGAAGGGGATATGAATTTAGTTTCATGATCAAAACTACTGGGTTTCTGGAAACATCTGTAGGTCTGACACAGGGAAAGAATCTGAGCCTCAATTGCTATTTTTCTTGGTCCAAATCCCAATGTGAATCATAAGAGAGCTAAAAACAGGAGAGACAGAAGGAGAGGGAACATGAGCCTGGAGGAGCCAAACCTTTCCACCATCAATTACAGCCGGGGTGGCCCTTCACAGACCTGGGTCAGGACCTGAAGGGAGAACTGGAGACCAGAGAGACTATGGAACCCACAAATGCTGCTAAAATAAAACAGGTGCTCAAGGAGCCCTGGGGCCAAATAATGGAGGATGAGAATGCAAGCAATCGAGAGGAGGACAGGCAGGGGAGGACAGCTGAGGGCCAGGAGCAAAACAGATCAGGATGAAAAGTGGGGCGAGGAGAAAGCAGCTGCCAAGAACCCTGCTCTGAGGCCAACACTCATACATTTGTCACTTAATATCACAGAATGTCTCCTTAAAATTTAGGTCACTAAGTAACATTCCTTCCAATAATAGAATGAATGTAAGATGCATATGTAAGATGAGAAGGGGCCAGTAAGAACCCTGTGTTTTATTGAATTTATAATCAGTTCCTTAGCATCTCGGCATATGCCAGTCATGGTGCCGAAGATTTCAAAGACAACTACTCTCATTTGTCATAATAACCCAGGAGGGAAGATTTATGATCACTTCCATAGCACAGATGAGGAAACAGGCTGGAAATGGGAGCCCAAGGAGTTCTGTTTGGCTTTGGCTGGGATGTAGCTCAGTGGCAAAGTGCTTGCCTAGCAAGTACAACGTTCTGGGTTAAATCCCCAGTATCAAAAAAAGAAAAGACAAAATAAATAAGTACACTCTAATTTGTCATTGCTAGATTGCAGTTTCAAAGCTTACAATTTTCAAAGCTTTTCTACATGCAAAGATGCTTTGATATGTTCAATATCTCAATGCAGACTTTCTTTTAAACCAATCTAAGCTCCATTCTGTCTGTGCTACCTTAACCAGTTCTCTTAAACACTCTGAGTGGGAGTCATGGCATCTCTTACGTGTCTAATCACCCTCAGGACCATAGTGGGAAAACACATACTAACAAATGCACAAGTATGTCTGGCATAGTAATGGAGGCTAAAGAAATGGCAGACCAGAGAGTGTAGTCTCTGTTTATAGACTAGAACAATGCAGCCAGGGGATGGAAAGACTTCCTTAAGAACACTTGTTAGGACAAGGTAAAACTGGTGTAAAGTCTACCCTTCTTTTCTCTGTAATTGCTTGACCCAAGTCATTTGTGACATCATTCCATGGTGCCCAGTGTCTTGCTTACCCAGAGCTCCTGGCTACAATAACAAGCAGGCTCTGGTGCAGGTGCACTTCCACCCAGTGAAGGTGGCTGGAGGCTCTACCTGGCCGCTCAGGAAGGAAATTTTCCCCATCATGTTGGCACAAGTGCACTGGTATAAGTGCATATCTGCTCCTGAATCCCCTTAAGCATGCATTGGGCATGGTGCCTGAAGCCCCGCTAGGGTTTGAAATGATATACTGCTGAGGCCATGGAGGGCTGCAATGGAAGATACCTGTTCCCAGAGGCAAATGGAAATATATTTCTATGTGGCATAATGGATTTAAGATGGAGAGAGGTGTTGAGGAGAGATTGCAGGAGGAAAAAGATTCTCATAAGGCTGTTTGCTTTCAAGTATAATGGATTGCTTCTGAGTCATCTGTATCTAGCAGTGGACCCATTTCCCTCCTATTGGAATTGGCAGTACCTTGACACAATCATGAAATGAGATTGCTTGCTACTCTCTTTTGTTCTTGGCTTCTTGTTCAGCATTCAGAACCCTTCTACCAGTCCTCCATTTGCGCTGAGTCTGGCATTCAAAACGCACCCCTGGCATATGATTCTTCACTTCTTCTATTTCATCCTCCCTGAAAAGTTGCCCAAGCTCCACTCAGAGTGAGAAAGGGAACAAAGGCATGGGGATTTGTTCATACTAGGCTGTGATGACTGATGATTTTCTACATTATATGCAGGTGATGAGCCAGTACATTATACATGGCAAATATTAGAACGATTTTCATCAACCAAGATACTAAGCAGTAAGAGGCACTGGTGACTCATACCTGTAGTACTAGCCATTCAGAAAGTTGACTGAGGATCAAAGCTGGAATCTAGCCCAGGCAGATATATCTGAGACTCCTTAAAATTCAGAACTAGAAGCATCATCTTTAAGCAGAAAAAACTAAGCGAGAGTGTGAGGTCCTGAGTTCAAAACCCAGTACAGTTGGGCACACACAACACACACACACACACACACACACACACACACACACACACACACACTGATATGAACTAGTTAATCTTCTCGAAAGCAGATTGTTACATTGAAGTCAAAATCCCAGTTTCATTACATATTGAATCATAGATCCACTGTAAAAAAAAAAAAAAAAAAAAAAAAAAAACCCTTATTAACTACCTAGATACTGTGCTGGGAATTAACTAGCACCCAAAAGAAATCCCTGCTTCTGTTACAGTATCACAGATAAAGAACCTATAGCATCCAGTAGGTGGGGTGGTGGAGGGGAAGCTGGTCAGAGGCTGCTCTGTTTTGTTGTTCCAATGCTTTGAATGTGTCAGAGGTTGAAGGAGGAGTGGGAGGAAAGAGGAAGAAGGGGCTGAAGGAAGAGGAAGTGGGAAGATGGAAGCACTATAGGCAAGGCTTATTGTATAGCTGTATGTTACCAGAAGTATCTATTCCTATTGGCTTTGTCCTCCATTACCTGCCTGTCCTCTAAAGCATTTCATTTTGCTACCCTGGTCCAGGAGATATTCTCATAATATATATTTGCACACCATGATTATTTTATAATTTGGATATTTCTTTAAACCACAAAACTTCATATCAAAACTTGAAAACATAAAATTAAAAAATGGTTTCCCTTAAAATATAAAATCACCCAAAGATCCTTAGTATATGTTTCATTTATCTACATTTGCTTCTAAAATGGGTGTGCTAAAATGTAGATGTGCATTCTCCTTCTCTACATTCTTTGCAAGCTGTGTGACCTTGGACATGTGACCTTGACTTTCTGAACCTGTTTTCTTATCATGATCTTCAAAGTCTTTAGGTCAAACAGAATTCTAATGCTACAATTCTTTACTCTTGTCACAGGCTTCCAGTGAGATTTTAATAAAAGAACTTGGCTTTTTTTTTCCTATGGATGATATGACTCAGGAATCTATCCCAAAGAAATACAAAATAAAGATTGCCCAAAGAAAAACAACAGACTTTAATTTCCTGGTTTAGATGCTTCCCATGAGATCAAGCATATCCATGTATTAATTCCTCTTCTGAAGGAAGCATTTGGAGCTACTGAAGAGATCAGTAGAGAGCACAGATGATCATACACGGGATGTTCATATTCATACTCCTATCAGATGGATGCTTTCTGGAGTAAGAAAGGAAATCTAAAGTGTCAAAAGTATTTTTCAAGTCATCTTTTATGTTTCAGACCCTCAAATCATGCAGTAAAAGCTTGACCATGAGACAGCACCCCGAGGCTACAGAATGGGTCTCATGCAGACTGTTTCCTCTATGTACCCTAAAATTACAGCCACAGGTACTGAGGCCAGGAAGAGGAATCATTAGCTTAGACCCTGTCTTGTTACCAAGTGGAAAGGCTATGGCTCTGGAGAAAGACTTTGATGTCCGAGGAAGAAGAAGAAGAAGAAGAAGAAGAAGAAGAAGAAGAAGAAGAAGAAGAAGAAGAAGAAGAAGAAGAAGAAGAAGAAGAAGAAGAAGAAGAAGAAGAAGAAGAAGAAGAAGAAAGAGGAGGAGGAGGAGGAGGAGGAGGAGGAGGAGGAGGAGGAGGAGGAGGAGGAGGAGGAGGAGGAGGAGGAGGAGGAGGAGGAGGAAATGATGATTATGTTCAATGAAAGTTAGGGATATAGCAGGATGTGATGGATGGCCCAGCTGTGGACCAGGTATTTACAAATGAACCAGAACCGAAACATTCAAGTAGCCAGCTCACAAATTCTCCTCTCCCCTTAATGCTGTCCATGACCCACATAGGGGTGAAAGGAAATAAAAGACTTTATTAGGGCCAGAAGATACAAATAAGAATGTTTGAACCAGACAAAAATCTGAAGTTTTGCTAGTCTCTCTACCTCATTACACAGAGAAAATGACATCCAGAGGGAAAAAGGACTTAGCTAAAGACAAGACACTTCATTCTTAGCACACCTAGCTCCTGAACCCAGCTCTTCAGATCTTCAAATCCACTTTTCTATTCCGTTCAAAGAACCCTTCTTTGAGCAGCATAACCTAGAGGTCAGCTTGAAGATACTCATGAGTGCTTTCATCTACTTGAGCTTTGCCTAAGCATGGAGAGTGCAACAGAACTAAACAAGGTACCATTCATATGGAACATCCACTCCACTCAGCACACTCGGTGAGACAAGATAGCTGATAACTCATTCTTTCGTTCATGTATGCATGCATACATTCCTCTAATAGAGTTCGGCTCATCATACTTTCTCATATCCCTAAAATGTCTCTCTGGGAATTCAGACCTTGTGGCAGTTACAAAAAAGAAAGTCCTTGTGACAGTTCAAAAAAAATTAAATTGGTACAGGTGGTTCCCACAGCAGCCACAGGAGAGTGGAGTTGTAGGAGTTACAGCTACAGTAAAAAAAGGGTGCTGTCAAGTCAACTGGACTGAAGTACACCATAAGAGTATTCTGAGTTGGTCCTGTGATCTCTAAGAGGAGAGAGTACCATTGTAAGTTCATACTGAAATCAACCCCCATAGTCCTTGAGATCTGGTGTATAGAAAGCCCAATGCTGCCCAGAGCTCATGGCAAGCATTGCCAAGAGCTATGAGGGAGCCTCTCCTGCCAAAGACAGCCTTATCCCCTCTGCCTTCTCCATCCCAAGCCTCCAACCTTCAAAAGCAATTTTCTCCATTCATGCTAGAAAAAAAAAAGGAGGACTCTGTCATCTGATGAGGGGCCACATTTTGATTGGCTTTCTGATTCAGTATGACTTGTTTTATCTCATGTGTGACCTACTTGCATCTGTTGAGACCCAACAGGTATGAAAATCAAACTCAGGAACTCAGTCCCTTCCTCTAAGAACTAGATTCATTAATTCTAGGTCACAAACACTACAATCTGAATTTTTCCTCCTATAGCTGAGGACTGAACTCATGGCCTTGCACTTGCCAAGCTAGTATTCTCCCACTGAGCTAAATCCCCAACCCCAGTAAAATCTTGAAGATTTAGATCTCTCCAGTCTTACAAATGGCAGGAAGATTGTAAGGAATCTTGTTAAAGATTTTTAATAATTCAATTCTATTCTTGCAATGTACATTTCATTCTATTCTACTCTCACCATTCATCACAGACATGGACACAACAAACATGAAAAATCAGACATAAAACATAATGTTGAGTTCATTCTCCAAAGATTGATAACAGTTCCTCCTACACAGACAAAAACTGCAGGAAACAGAACCAAGCTGGCCCCACTTTGCATCACAGAACAAACCATGGGGTAGCCAGGCAAGGTGTTGGGATTCCTATGATGGGGTCATTCATTCCATCTATTAAGTTAGTTTCCATCCATGTTTTTATTTCTTTTGTGCCAGGACTGGGTCTTGAACTCAGAGTCCAGTTGGTCCCTTAGCTCTTTTGCTCATGACTGTTGCTCTACCACTGGAGCCACAACACTACTTCCAGCTTTTTTCTGGTTAATTGGAGATAAGAGTTTCATGAACTTTCCTGCCCAGGCTGGCATCAAACCACAATCCTTAGATCTCAGCCTCCTGAGTAGCTAGGATTACAGTTGTGAACTACTAGTGCCAGTCTAATGTATTAAATGTTTATTGTTTGGTAGCTCAGCAAATGCCAGCTTTGACTTTACGTTGCAAATGTCTGGGAAGCTTTAAGACTAGTGTGCACCCATGTGGATATCTAATGGAATCTGACTTGTGGGTCTGGAGTAGGACACCTTTTAAGAGTTGGCTACAGGGCTGGGGATATAGCCTAGTGGCAAGAGTGCCTGCCTCGGATACACAAGGCCCTAGGTTCGATTCCCCAGTACCACATATACAGAAAACGGCCAGAAGTGGCGCTGTGGCTCAAGTGGCAGAGTGCTAGCCTTGAGCGGGAAGAAGCCAGGGACAGTGCTTAGGCCCTGAGTCCAAGGCCCAGGACTGGCCAAAAAAAAACAAAAAAACAAAAAAAAGAGTTGGCTACAGTTTTGGTAATAGGGAAGCCAGGACTGGAACTATTGACTTAAGATCTGGAAGTATAGGAATGAACACATGGAGTTGTTCTTCACCCATCGGCTCTGGTCATTGGCTAATTTGTAGCTGGCTCTTACTTTTCACTATGGGAAAGGCAGTCATCAATTTCAGCTTTGCTAGAGGTTGTTTGCTTTGTGATTGGTGATCACTTTAGTAAGAGAACTCACTATCTGCCAACAAAATGAATGACCCTACATGGTCCTTTTTCAATCTCTCTGATTTGTTTCAGTGCCATTTCTCACAGGTGCAATTTCTTCACACAGCTGAAGCAGTCCATCGAAAACAGAAAGCTGGCCTCTCCTTGCCCAAAGTTCCCCCAGTGCCTAACTCAGCCATTGGCACAAAGACAGCACACCATCAATCTTGGTTCAGCCAGCGAGGCTGATCAAAAGCAGTCCATAAATTTTGTCCTAGGAGACAAGCCTACTTAGATGCTTATGACTACAGTGTTTATAAGACATCACTGCAAAGACTTAATCACATGGAACAGATTAAAATATCTTCTGCCTTGTTGAGCAGGAGTCAATGATGTTTTCCACCAGCTGGGAGCCTAGGTCACTCCTGACCTGTGTGAGAAGTGTTCCAGGAGTGAGTACAACTGACTCCGGGAAATCTGCGTGCATGCTCTTATTGCTGGTGCACATCTGGTACTTCCTGTCCCAAACACTTCTTGTCCATTCTCCAATCTACTTCCAACAGCCATCAGCCATCTCTATCACCAGCTCTTACCTTTCAGTAGGAATGGATGTCTGCCTCAATGACCCAGCTCATAATTTAAATTCTTTGCTTGTTGGAACTCTGCCCCAAAGCCCAGCTTGCACATCCTCAGCCCCTACCACAGGACCCCTGGCTACTGAAAGAAACCTCATCCAGCAGAGCCATAGCTAGCAACTGTAGAGACAGTCTCAAAGCATTTTTTTTTTCATATTTTCCACTTCCCTGCCCTCCTGGCTTGGAGGGGCTTTGGTTTCCAGCGCCCCATCACATATTGTATATGTGATGTGTATAAAAGTTACAAATACAAGTATCTCTTAAATAATAGCTATTCTCCTTGGCAAATTCTCCTGCTTTGTCAAGTACTCACCTTCATAACAACATTTATTGTTTCCTTTAATTATACTAAATTTGCATGTTTTCTGTATTTGTCATAATTCCAACTGATAACTGGGTACCAATGACAAAAATATTAAAATATTTACCCAATTGAATATACTCAAAAACTGTGTTAAAATTGTCTTCATGTGCTTGACATATAGCTTTTTCTGAAATATTCAAATGTAAGTATTAAAATGAAGTCCAGGTACATATTGTAACTTGTGAATTTCAAAAGGTTAAAAGAAGCCAAGTACTGGTAGTTCATGCCTGTAATCCTAGCTACTCAGGTGGTTGAGATCTGAGGATCCCACTTCAAAGCCAGCCCAGGCTAAAAAGCCCATGAGACTCTTATTTCCAATTAACCACCATCAAGCTCAAGGGGAAGAATATTAGCCTTAAATACAAAAACCCAAATCCAAAAAATACAGTACTAGCACACAAAAAGTTTGTGACATAATTTGCTTTTTCACATGTTTGTTTCTCTTAAGCAAATATTTTAATAATATATATATGCATATCTAATAAAATTTAAGCCTTTCAAAAGTCTAGGAGGTAAGGCAACATTATCCCATTATACGCATGCTATGTCTAAACCTACCTACATACAAAGGTAATAAACACCATTAAATAACTGCAAGCGCTCCTAGCTGCCATGTATCATTCAAATGCTACAAGGGTTTTGTGAATACTCCTGGTACCATGAATTGTAACACCAGGAGAAGCAAGAACGTAAATATTTGGCAATAGTTGCAAATGACCAAAAGTTTGTTATTATGCTCTGGCTGTTGGACAGGAAAAATCTGGCAAGCTAATTTGCCATTTTTTTCTCAGGAATTATTTCTGACATTTAAATACCCCCAACACCCTAAAATAGTTGTCTGTCTCTGAAGTCATCAGAGGCACAGCCTAGATGCCTTCACAGAAGTCAAACAAAGTCACATTTTGTAACATGGCAGAGAGCAAGAAATGTAAAGAAGTCTTCCCGACCAGATACGGCTGGCTCACACCTGTCATCCTACTTACTCAGGAGGGTGAAAGATCTGATCTCAATTTGAAGCCAGCCTGGGCAGAAAACTCTGTGAGACTCTTAACACCCATTAACCACCCAAAAGCTGGAAGTGGAAGTATGGCTCAAATGGTAGAGCACCTGCCTTGAATGTAAAAGCCAAGTGAGATCTCAAGGCCCAGAGTTCAAACCCCAGCATGAAGGAGGAAGAGGAGGAAGAAAAAGTGGGGGAGATGGGGAAAGGAGAAGGAAAAGGAGGAGGAAAGGAGAAGCAGCTGACTTGTGGTCTAGATGGAAAGTCACTAGTATGCTTCCATCAATACTAAATATCAGATCTTGACAGAGAGGCACCACTACCCAGTACTCCTGGTGAGTGTGTGTGTGCGCGCATGCTTGCCACAGGGGCATCTCTTACCTTGGCCACCTGTTATGAAAGGTGCTGGCTCCAAGCTAGGATAAGTTCTCAAACACAGCTGGGGAATGATTTCATGTTCTAAAATATTGAATGTTGGAAATTCTTCTCCCTACCATGATCCGTAATTGGAACTAGAGTCAAAATTCCCTAGAATTAAAGTCTTAGGGGTCGCTTTGGCTTTGTCTGGAGTTGGCTTATGGATTTATGGATACTATTGTACAAAGGAAGGTCCCAAGTAGAATTCAAAAGAGTCACTGGGTTGAAGAGACTGAAGGCAAAGGCAGCTGTTATCTATGAGGTGGACACAGAGCTCCAGACATGTGGTCAGGGCTTCTCTTGAAACTGCAGCTAATCTTCAATCATGAGTTCATTAGTGAAGTTGAGAGTTAAAGACAGGGCCTAGTCTGACTTCAGTGTCACTCCATTTGACCTTTGTCTTTCATGCTAATCAGTGAGCTATGTTTTCCTTCAAGTACCATGAGTTTGGTAGTCAGCAGCAGGGCTGGGCAGCTTCCCACTCTAGCTTGTCTATTGTGTAATACCTCCAGGAACTGCAAGTGGCAACCTAAACAGTGACAAGAATAGCCTGAGGAAATACTGGGCTTCGTTCTTAAGATATGCAGAACTGAAAAAGAAAATCTTGTGACTAGGCATTACAATTAGATGTGCTTCATTGGGCATAAAACCTCTGTCTACCAGTTAGTAATCATCTAACTCCTATATGAACCACTCCTAAATCAACTTGCCAGTACCAATGCCCCTTCAGTCCAATATCTCCAGTCAGCTAACAACTCATCATAATAAAGTACTATCTCTACCACCTTTTTGCCTTTCTCCTAATTGGCTTCCATCATGAAGTGAGCAGAGCCAGTCTTTGTGATAACAATGGGATGAAATTCTTCTAAGTCAGGGCAAAGAATGGCTGGACAATTTTCCACTGTCTGGAAGATGTTGCCATTCTGATCAACTAAAGTGGAAAAATATATTCAGGGCATTTGGTAGAACCTCCAAAGTGTCATAGCTTGATGTCAGGACAAACTAGACCAAGAAAATAAGCCAGGGAAAGATGAAGCTGATCAGCTAGCACTATTGCCCACAGAACAGATTTTAACATTCTTTAAAGAAAGAAAACAAAATCCTGTACTCCTATCCTAAAATTCAAAATGGCCACCATTCAATGAAAATTTAAAAAATAATAGACAAGAAACAAAGTATAAATATAACTTGTAACTTGAAAGAAGTTAGTCAATAGAAATGGATTCAGAAATGGTAGAAACAATGGAATTAATACAAATGAAATTATGATAGCTACTGTAAATATGTTTAGCAACTGAAAGGAAAACAAAAAGAACAATAAATAATAAATATTATTGAAAATAAACAATAAAAGTACAAACATACAGAAATTCTAATGATGAAAATATCCAGTATACAAAAACTTACTAGGTAAAAGAAAAATTCATCAAAGGTGAGTTGAAACAACTAAAACATAACTAAAACATAGAAAGAGAAAAAAACTGAAAAGTGAACAGGTCTTCAGTGATTTGTGGAAAATATCAACTAGAAATCTAATATGTATCAAATTGGATTTCCTAAAAGATGGTGGGATAAAAATATATTGCAAAACCCAGAGAATAAAAAGATAAGTCACAGATTGGCTTTGCAAAACATTTATCTGTGATTTTGCAAACATATAGCTCATCTATTTGCAAACATATCTGATAAGGAACTTGTATCAAAATAGTTTTTAAAACTCATAAAATTCAACAATAACAAAACAAACCATTAAAAATGGGAAAACAGCTGACAGATACATCACTAAAGAAGAGATGGCACATGATGAACAAACATATAAAATATGCTTGACATTATATGATGTTGGGAAGCTACAAATTCAAACATGATACCACTAAATACTTACTATATTGACTAGAAATTTTAAAATAATAATTTGAACAATGGTAAGTGCTGACCAGAATAAAGAGCAAGGGACACTCTTATTCATTGGTCATAGGCACGCAGAAATAAGTCAGGCTAGAGGGCAGTTGCCATTTCTTACAACACTAATTATACTACTAGTGTGTGATTCAGTAACCATGCACCTAGGGATATCCCAGAATGCATAGAAAACTTATGTCTACAAAAAAAAATCTGCATGTGAGTGTTACATACATCTTTTAGTCATAATTAAAAAATGTCCTTCCAAAGGTGAATAGGTAAGTTGTGGTTAGGGAAGTATTATTTTTAGCCTTAAAAATAAATCAGCCATTAGACACAAAAAATATGGAGGAACCTTAAAGAAAGAAGCCAGTCAGACAACGATGTGGAGTGAACGATTCAACTCTATGATATTCTGGACCCGACAAAGCTGCAGAGACAGTAAAAAAGATGACAAGTTCCCAGGGGCTGGAGGAGAGACATAAATATGTGGGTTCCAGGCAATCAATCTATCTTACACAGTGCTATAACACTGGGTACAGGACTCTTGTATTTCTCACAAACCATAAAATCTATAACACAAAACATCAACCCTAACTTATGGACTTTAATTTATAATATTTGATGGATATTGGCTCATGGATTATTTTTAAAATCTACCATACTAATTCAAGATGTTAATGACAAGGGAAACTATGAGAGAAGGAATGTGAGAGGATGTTTTTAACAAATATTTAAAAAATAAAATTAGTGGTGATATTTTTTCTTATAATCTAAGAAAATATCAACCATTCTTCTTGTCCTTTATGTAATTGAATTTAAAAGTTAGTGTTCTTGAAAAAATTTGGTATGATCAAAGACATAAATTGCTTCCTCTTGATTAATATACTTCATGCACTCCATACTTGCAAGTGTGCTAATAGACTGTCAACATTCAGTTAATTGTGCACAAAGTCTAAAATTTGTGTGGAACCCTGAGTTCTCTACCTCTGATTTCCCACCAATCATAAGGATATTTAAATACTCATTACAGCTTGTCAATGGAGGAAGTACCTGGCCAGCCCTCCTCATCTATCATAATCGGCTTCTGTTTCCTCATACATAAAAGAAGAAAAGTTCCCCAGAGAGTAAAATAGGCTCTTTGGGAGGGAAGAGGTACCAGCCTTGGTAGTGGAGGAGGGGCAAATGAGGATGAATACAGCCTTGCAATTTGTTTGCACATACAAATGTAGGAAAATGAAACCTGTTGAAATTGTGTTAAAAAGGGGTAAGATCAGCAAGTGGGAGAGATAGGTTAGGATTGATGGAGCTAGAGTGTATACATGTGTGGAAATGTCATAATGAAACTCTCCTTGTACAACTAATATCTGCTAATAAAAAAATTGGAAAACCAAAATCCAAAGGACAAAGGGAAGAAATGGACATGTGAATGCTTACCATATTACTCTTCCACTTATTGGTATATTGAATGTTCATAATAGTAAAACATTCTCTAGGGAGAAAAAAAACAAAAAAAAATGTTTTTTCCAGAAAGGCTATGATTTCTTCAATGCTAATATTCCATGATCCTATGCCTGTGTCTATATAAGCACATTTAGATCATGTTTATAGATGTCTATACAGATGTGATATGTGATGTTTACTATACAATCTAACTGTTAGGGAATGCTGTCATCAGACAGTATGATTTCTATTTAAAGGCAGCTCCATTTAGCATTTCTCTTTTAGGCATGTCTGTTCTTCTTTGGGAGAACCAACTAAGTTATTTTTGACATGAAAGACTTCATAGCAATACATATGATGTAGCATATGATGTAGGCTATATAAAGAGGAAAAAGGGTTGTTAATGCTGAAACAAAAATCACATGGGTCTGCACATGTATGGCATCTTCAAACCCACCACGCTGTGCTTTTCTGGTATCCATGAAACCTGGACCAATTGAAGGTGCCATATTTGATACATCCTGGAAGAATTGAAGAAAAAAAATTAAGTTATTGTATTTTCCCCCTGACAGTTTTAAAGCTTTTTTATGCTTTCTGGAAGACAAATGACTTCTTTTAGTATTATTGGTCTGCTTCGATAAGATGAATCTCTATAGTCTCGGGTCATTTGGAAGCCAAAAAATCATTATTTCCTTTTTCACTGCCTCTTGATCTCACAACGCATCCTTTTAGGCAGGACTCTTAAAAACCGGGAGTTAGCCAAGTATGGGTCACTGGTGCCTATAATCTTAGCTACCCAGTAGGCTAAGATATGAGGATCTCAGTTCAAAGTCAACTGGGGCAGAAAAAGCCATGCAATTCTTATCCCCAATTAACCAGCAAAAAGCCAGAAGTTGAAGTGTGGCTCAAGTGATAGAACACCAACCTTGAGAGAAAAGCCAAGATTGAGCTTGAGGCCCTGAGTTCAAGCTCCAGTACTGACTGGGCATACACCAGTGAGTCTAAGGGAGGTGCAAAGGATGAGCCTTGAGTAGAATGGAGGGCTATTGGGCTCCACCTTTAACCTTCCAGTGGGGAAGACACTCATAAATCATGAAACCTTTAGTTAACTCTAAATGACCTGCTTCTTAACCTTGAACCCAGCATTTGGTCTTATTCTCATCTGCAGGATGAGGAATTAAATAGTTATTACCCAGAGCTTCTTTCTGTCGGAAACTCTGTTCTTTCATACTGCCACACCTAAAAATAACAATGTGTACTTCTCTCTAAACTGCCTGGTTCCGTGGTCTATGGATCTAAGGAAAGCCTCAAAATGGTAACAGTTTCTGAGCTAAGGCAAAATATATGTGGTCATGTTGTCTCATTACTTCTAATCCTTCAGCAATGGCTCTAGGTGGGTAAGATGGGTGAGGCCCATTCAAAACATAGGTAACCTTCAGGCTTTCCATTTGCCAGACATGCCTTCCATTCTTTCTGTTTCTAACCAGCTCAAAGGAGAGACAGGTTCTAGTGGCTCACACCAGTAATCCTAGCTACTTAGGAGATTGGTATCTGAAGATTGTGGTTTGAAGCCAGCCTGTGCAGGAAAGTCCGTGAGACTTTTACCTTCAATTAATTAAGCACCAAAAAAAGCCGGAAGTGGCTCTGTGGCTCAAGTGGTAAAGTGCTAGCCTTGAAAAAATGCTACAGGAAGGTGTCCAGGTCCTAAATTCAAACCCCAGGACTCACGCCCCTGCCCTGCCCCGACACACACACACACACACACACACACACACACACACACACACACTCTCTCTTCTATCTGTCCTACCTATGGCTGTGGAGTTGGTAGAATCTCTTCAAGCTGGAAGTTGATCCAATAGGGAAACAAAAACGTCAGTTTTTCTAAGAAAAGTGAACATTTTCTTCCAGAATCTATTTAACCTGCAATGATACTACAATCTATGGTGTTATTTCTGTTGGGAGATTTTTATTGTTTTCTTAAGGTTATTAAGATTCAGTTCTTCTTATTAAATAGCAATTGCATGCATAGCAGCTTTTCTCACTAGAAATATTAAACGACATCTTTAAAAGCTCTTCAACAGGGAAGGAAAAGACAGAGAGGGGAGGGGTCTGCTTTTTGATGTAGTTTTATATTCACCCACAGAGAGAAAACAGGAAAATAAATAAACAAATAAAATAATTAATTAATGTATGTCTTCATTTTCCATTTCACTTTATCATTTTGGCCATAGCTACTGTTATGACTGATCATCAAATTCAAACCTCCTATAAATTTTGATTTTTTTTCTCTTCCAGTTTCTATAACTCCAAATTTTAAAGGGAATTTTAAAATATATTATATGACATGTGAAAATATTTATGATTTTAAAGTTACCTATATAGCTTCAATTTATTGAGTATTGTCCCTTGAGAAAGCCAATGTTAGTTTTTTTCTTTTTAAACTCACAATAACTCTTCTGTTCTTTTACTAAGTTGTCACATCGATAATGCAATTATTCTGTTTACTTTAGCACCTCTAAAAATCATTTCAAGTAGGGTAAGTTTTAATTGTTCATTGAAAGCTATTTATGCTCAAACAACCTAAAGTCTATTTTCATTTGGAACAATTTGCGTTGTAACATTCCCGATTTGCCAATGAAGCAATATGATGTGAAATTTGATTGCTAATTGCTTAAATACCTGAAGTAATTTCAAGAGCTGCGTAACTGTAAGCTGAGAAATAAGTGTGTTGGAAGCATTCTAATCTACAATTACAGGAAGGTGTGCAGAGAAGCAAATTTCTCTGGGGCTTATTCAAAGAGCAATCATTCAAAGACCAAAGGAAAGAAGGTATATATACCTTGTGAATCATTCTGGAGTCATTCAGTTCTCCCCCTGGCTCATAGTTATTATTTTGTTACCTGCAATATGCCCAATACAGTAAATAAGTGAGAGATGTGAAATTGTGTTCTCTTCATTATTATCTTCAGGAGGCAATTTCAGGATAGTCTGTGAGAGAAGAAATGACTCAGGTAGACTTAATGACAGCCCAAGCCTGTGCAGAAATCATTGTGCAATTCAGATGCCTCATACCAGCTTCCTAGCTTGGAATCATAGAATTGGAAACTAAAGTCCCCCCCCCCCAATGTATCTCATTGTTATAAGGATGAGAAAGGCAAGTTCCCCAGAGACAGCAATTTGCTCATTGTCAAAATGGCAGTAAAAAAAAACAATAGTAAGATGAAAACCCAAGGGTCTGTTTTCCCCTGTCTTTCCTCCATTATTCTACTTCAAATTTCTGCCCCTGTTTTATCCTTTCTACAGTCAATTTGAAGGTACATCTGCTCCAAGAAGATAACCCAGCAGATTTTGTGGCAATGCGAGATGAAAATAGTCAAATGTTGGAAAGACAGAAAGTACCCTGATATAGGGCCAAGGTCAATGATTTAGGTCCCCACAGCTCAGAGTTCCTTGTATTCACTGATTCTGAGACAAGTTAGCTATTAGGAAAGGGATCCCCCTTCTAGTGATACCCTAGAAGAAACCTAAGAACCTTTCTTCTCCCTTTACCTCCCATAGCCATTCCTCCTTGGAATAAGTAATAGTAAGTTTGAGTTAGGACTTCTCCCCAGGGCAAAAAAAACTTTAGGTCAATTCTGATCAACCTGAGGCACCAGTGTTGTAGAGCTCTAGCAGTCCTTAGCCTGATCTTTGCTTGACAAACTCCTACTTGCAGCTTCATGCATATGCATTGCACCTCATACACTTAAAACTATGGGGTAACGGTTTTGTATACATACAGATCCCTTCCAAGTCATAATCCCCCATTTTCCTAAGATCAGCTCACTATAATTCCCATAAACATTCCAAATCCTTTAGAAAACTAAAATTTCCTTCACCATGTGTTTGCTCTTGAGCCATCTAGCTTGAGCCCAGCTGTTTTCCTTAAGGTTGCACACTCTCTGTCTCTGTCTCTCTTAAACTCCATGGCTTTGCCCCTTTACATTTGTGTGTCTTCATTCACCTCAATCTAAGATCTTCACTTTTGCATTCACCCCAGTAACTGTTCCCATGATCATCTTGTTCATTTTCACTGAGCCCAAGTGTCCTCAGCTATAAAATAAAACATAAAAGAAAAGTCCAAGTAAGATAGCATGAGCCAATGCTAGTGTTCAGTATTTGTTCAATCTGAATTGACTGGCTAATCTGGTATCTAAATAAATGACAGCATGGGGTTATCATAAAGGAATTTATTTTGATTCTTTCGAGAGGTTCTTCCAGTGCACTTATTCAGTTAAGAAATACTTATTGAGCACCTACTATGTGTCAATCAGGCTCTGTACTAGGTCCACAGGATATAATAGTAACAGAAAGATGAGGTCCCTATCTTGAGTGGTTTGAGAGAATAATGGAGACAGAGATATGAACAGACCAAGACCTGGCATAACAACCCACCAAAGACCTGTCATGATATCCTGATGACACAGCATGGATGTAAGGCCTTTACCAAGAGGATCAGGGAAGGGTTAGGGAAGGTTCCTCAGAGAAAGCCACTTGTACAGAGAGGCTTGGTGAAAAAGCAGGATTCACACAAATGGAAGGGGGTGGGTGGAGTGTTGCAGGAAGAAAAGGTCCAGTGTGACAACTCAGAGGTGAAAGGGCTTAGTGCCCCAGAAGAAATGATGCAACATGCCTATGTTGCAATGACACTGTGAAGGATGATGCTGCAGCAGAGCTGGCCTCATGATCTTGAACTTTATCCTAAGAGCAACAGAAGATTTCAGGGAATTTTAAGGAATGAAATGAAATAATTATATAAATGGCTTTCTGGCTGAGCAAACATTTTCTTTTTACAATTTTAGTAGGTTCTCCCCCCACACCCCGTAGACTCTTTGGCATATATATATTTATTTATTTATGTATGTATATATATACACATACATATATATACACATATATGTATATATATATATATGTTCATTTCAATATTGAAATAACTCTTTCTCTTTTGTCCAGAATCCACACAAATCACCATTCAAATTATACCTACCTCCACCCAACCATCTGTATATAGGCATTTAAAAAAAATTTTACTCCAAATAACAGCAGAGTCCAATAATTACAAGTAACCTGACAGGGCAAATATATACTTAGCAAGTAAATGAACGCACTATAAAACTGGCATTTGAATTTCTAGCATCTAAAGTAAAGAAAAAACAGGAATGATCACAACAGGAAACAAAAGAGTAAATAAATGAAAAGAAATTGGAAAATATTGTATTTTGAACTGTAGCTTTCTAAAATCACCACACCCAGCCTATTTGCAATGGGCCGGCAGCTCTGGAAAGCTGGATGGAGCACCACTGACCAGCTGTGCCAGAGAAACCAGGCCATGCCAAGCAAGCTGGGGCCTCAGTGGAAAAAAGATGTGTTTGTATTTGCCAGAACTGATGCCATGGCAAACAAACTTTTCCTGAACCTCAGCCTAGAATATCTCCCTGCCAATGCACCTAATGGCTAAGATGCTGGGCCAACAGCTGGAGAGCCAAGATCTATAATCTGGGTTAAGAAGGGCGACATACTCTTACATCAAATCCATCTTGAAACAGGAGGCCCTCTTTGTATTAACTGGCCCCTCAGTTCTGTGTATGTGGGGGTTCTATTATAAAATGAATGAGCTAATTCCTAGCATGAATTATTTGAACATCTACATTCTTAACAACAAAGCAAAGAGAAACTAACCATTTGCATTTAGAATATTGTTTCCTAAAAGCCCAGAGCTTCAGATTTTTCCTTTTTTTTGGTGGGGGAGGGGGAGTCAGTTGGGCTTGGACTCAGGGCCTGAGTGCTATCCCTGAGCTCTTTTGCTTAAGGCTAGCACTCTCACTTTGAGACACAGCATCACTTCTGGTTTTCTGGTGGTTATTTGGGGATAAGAGTCTTACAGACTTTCTTACCTAGGCTGGCTTCAAACTGTGATCCTCAGATCTCATCTTCCTGTGTAACTAGGATTATAGGCATGAGCCACTGGCACCCCGTCAGAGCTTCAGATTTTTTTTCTTTATTGTCAAAGTGTAGTACAGAAGGGTTACAGATTCATATGTAAGGCAGATTTTGATCATATTATTCTGTGGGGGAAAGTATTCCACTAAAGCTGCAAATTTGCTTTTTGGTTTTTAAAAATCAAGCCAAAGGATTTATGTACCACAAACAGTAGGGGTGAGTAGTAGTAGAAATGGGAGAAAGAGGCTTTCAGGGTTAGAAATGTAACCACCCAGATAGACATAGTGGCTCACCTGGTAATCTTAGCTACTTGGAAGGCAAAAAGGGGAGGACTGTGGTTCGAATCCAGCAGCAGAGAAACTTCATGACTCACTCCAACTAATAAGAATTGGATGTGAGTACATTTCTATCATTCCAACTAAGCTGGAAGTATACCTAGGAAGATCTTAGTCCCTACCAGCTAGGGCATAAATGTGAGGTCCTAGTTAAAAAGCAACTAAAGCAAAATTGACAAAAATGATGGAGGTTTGGCTCAAGTTATAGAGCTCCTGCCTGGGAAGTTTGAAGCCTTGAGTTTAATCCCCAGTATGGCCTAAATACGTAAATAATCAAAAAGACAAAAAGTTCAAACCTTGAAATAGAACATATAGACTATGAACCTTTCACTTTACAATCCAATTTATTTCTACTAGCTCTGTCTATATCCCAGGAATCAAAGATGTTATTCCTGCAACTTGGACTTTTAAAAATGTAGTAAAAATATACAGAACAGAAATTTAGCATCATAACTCTTGTTTAGTGTGCCATTCAGTAGTGTTAAGTGTGACTGCACAATGTTCACATCAAGTGTGACAAAACAACATTCACATCATCATGCAACCAATCTCTAGAATTGTTTTCACGTTACAAAGCTAAACCTCTAAACCCATTCAGCAGTTTACTACTCTCCCAACTCCTTGTCCCCTGATAAGAACCTTCTAGTTAGTCTCTATGAATTTGACTCATCTGTGTACTACACAGAGATGGAATTATATAGCATTTGTCTTTTTTTGTGACAGTCAGCATGCCCTCAGTGTCCATCCACATTGTAGCATGAAATGGAATTTTTTTTCCTTTCTCAAACGATGCAATATTGCATTATATATGTAATCCACATTCTGTTTACCCATTCACCTGCTGATAGCCATTTGGCTTGCTTCCACCTTCAATTGTGGATAATTCAGCCAAGATTTTCTGGAAAGTTTTGAAGGCTCCTCCTGGGAGAAAAATAGCATCCAGTTTCCCTCGCTATCATGTCTGTGATTCTAGTCCCCATAAAGACTCTGACCTAAATCTCTCTTGATTTGAGAGAGGAGACTCATTTCCCTGGTACATTCTGTGGTATATTCTCCTTGCACCAAGGAATTGTGGCTAAGAAGGTAGACTCAAACTCTACAGAATGTATAGACTGATATAGAATATAAAGAAATAGTGTAGGATGTAAAGAATGAAGACTCTCCGTACACTGATGTGGATATGTATACTGAAGACGATCAGGCAGGAACCAAAACATCCCAAATAAGCATGAGTCCACTCAACACCTGAGCAGAAAGGCTGAAGAATGAGAGTCTCCAAATACTTCCAACTCATGTTGAAAAGGATGAGTGCAATGGTTCATCCTATCATCTGAACTAAGCAGGTATGTGATGGTTGATCTTGAACCAGATTGAGAAACAGTGCCTGGCAAATTAGTGAAGTACACTTCTGTGAGTGTCATCGAAGGCATCTGCAAAAAATTGATTCACTCAGCCTAAATGCAAGTAGCACCAGCCCAAAGGCTGAGGGAGTTGATGCAATAAAAGGGTTAAGAAGGAAGCTCTCAGTGCAGGCGTTTTCTTCCTCTCCCCTCCTTCCTGCCTTTCTTGGGGCTACTCCGTGGCACCATGATCTCTCCACCATGATGGATGGAACCCTCTGAAACCATGAGCCTAAATAAGTCCTTCCTCCTTTATTTATCTCAGATTATTTGGTTTCAGTGATTAAAAAGAAAAAGAAAGAAAGAAAACTAGCATATTAAGGAGTGAAAGTTAAGGCAAAGAAATGACTACTAGCCTTGAGAAATCTTAGCCAAGTTTTTGGTGTCTTGTGGCTAGCCCCCCAGGTAATAAGAAAAGGAAGAGAAAAGTGTCTCCAGAATTCAAGCAAGTCCAGAGGCCAAGGTGTTTTAAAGTAATAATGACATCCAGAGAGATCCAGACTCTCGCATTTCCTGGAGAGAACTTCCAAGCATACCTACCTCCAAGGCATCTTATTAGATAATGAGGTAGTGAAAATGCAGTGGCCTCAGGAAGAGCAAAGAAGCTGTGAAATCATTGCTAAGAACCAAAGCTAAACCCTGCCTCACTTGAAGCCTGCCACTGGTGAAATGTTTCTTCTGCTTGTTCATCGATTCTGAATGTTAAATAAGTCTTTCCAGCAGTAACTCCAGGGCTCTGGAGCATTGTGTCTCAGACAGCAAGTAAAAAAGGAGGGCTGCAAAGTTCAGGAGATGATAGAAAATTAAATCCTCACTGCTGTAAGTATCACAACCAGAAGAAAACAGGACAGCAGCAACCTGGTTTCTGCTCCCCATACATGATTATCAGTGGCCACAAGTAGGGTATTTTTGAGTCTGAGGGTGAGGAAGGGGTTCCTAGAAAAGAGGAAAACAAGTGGTGTTTCTAAATTAAAATCGCTTCTTGGTATAGAGCACTTCACCTAATGAAGACTCCCATTTCACTCACTGCAGCTCTTACCATTATGCCACTTAGCATTATCTTATGGCACTTAGCATTTTGCTTATCTATAGTGATCTGGGAACAAGTCTTAACATCACAATGAGATGATAAACTCCTGGCGCAAGGAGAGGGGACCACTTCTTTTGTCCATCCTTATAGGTCCACTGCATACAAAGCAACAAATGTCTATAATCTGTCTCCAACATTGGAGTGTTAGACCCCACTAGATCTCTGCAAATACTCTGAAAGAAAAGAATTGTTACATATTATAGAGAAACTAAAGATCTCAGCAGTAAGCAACTTACCCAAATTCACACCCCCTGATAGAACAGTTGCAAAGCCTGTGTTCTTTCCTCATCTCTCCATTTTTCAGTTGGAACACAGCACTTCCAGTCTCTAGTTAGCATGCTGATAATAATACTGGTTAACCATACCAAGGCTTTCTCCAAGTTATGAATTGCAGTAGATATTTTACATATTTTATTTTCCCTTCATTCTCATGACAGTTCAAGAGTGGGACAGTGTCACTCTAGTTCTCTAATAGATAAGAAAAGTGAAGCACAGTTAATAAAAATCACACTGTTATGGCTTATAGTTACACTAGCCTTGAGATACTAACCTGGCCTGTCAGATTCCATGGAATGTCACATTAATCACCATCTAGTTTTGATGTCAAAATATAAAAATAATTGTGCATGTAGCACATTATGTGTTTTGAGCATCTACTCCATGACAAAATCTGTAATTTTCATAATTGAATCGTTAGTATAATCCTTTACTGGGGAAAGGGTATATTCAGTAAGTTATCCAAAGGATGAACAACTGGACATAAAACAACAGAGTTACAAATATGATGAATTAGTACTATAAGAAAAATCCAGAAACTCCTCTATATTTATATTAGTAACATCATGACTATAGAGAACCTGGAAAAATAAATGAGAACTTGAAAGAAAGACACACAAGAGCAATTCAGATAATAGAGAGAAAAGGTTAGAGTCTGAAAAAATGAGTGCCTCATAAAATCAATAATGACCCACTTCACAAAACACACCTTTGTTTCGATGGAATCTTAAATGAACAGTGCCAGACAATCAGCTTTTAAAAATAAGATGAACAGGGCTGGGAATATGGCCTAGTGGCAAGAGTGCTCGCCTCGTATACATGAAGCCCTGGGTTCGATTCCCCAGCACCACATATATAGAAAATGGCCAGAAGTGGCGCTGTGGCTCAAGTGGCAGCGTGCTAGCCTTGAGCAAGAAGAAGCCAGGGACAGTGCTCAGGCCCTGAGTCCAAGGCCCAGGACTGGCCAAAAAATAAAAATAAATAAAAATAAGATGAACAGAAGTCTCCAACTCAGGCTCCATTTTGTATGAGAAACTTAGCCTTCCTAAGGGGATGTCATGGGAGACAGTCAGGTGAGTAAGAGCATAGGATATAGCAGAGGACATAGGGCAAACATTTGAAATGCCTTGGTTCTACTCCTGGCTTTGTCAGCCTTCATCATTATTTGTGCTGCCTTCCAATGGCCTCTCAGCCACATGAAAGAGAAGATGTGGTCATATGACTCTCTTTGGCCAACAGTGAAGTGTCACTTTAAAATCAGAATGTAATTTATAATGTTCTCTCTTGTCATGATGACAGGTGGTGTTCCAGAACGTATTTGTAAGTCAACCTGTGTCACTAAGTGAAAATAATAAGTAGCACAGCTCTCCCTTAGCCCACAGTAAAACGATGTGAATTATGGGGGAGGAACCCTATTTTTTTTAATTACTGAAATTATTACTGTTTGTTGCTATAGGATGATTTAGCACCATATGTTTAATATAAACAACTAATAAGCCATGTGGCCCATGGCAAGCCATTTATTTTGTGTACCAGATTCCTTGTCAACAAATCTGAGAGATTATTTTAGATAGAACACAGACAGTTAACATGGGGCCCGTGAATGGCATTCTAGAAGTCTATAAACTAACAAAATTGTAAGTAAGATAGTGTATGTGTAAACATGTATACATACCTGCATGTTTGCATACCATGTGTGTATAAGAGAATAAAAGACAGAACACACAGTCCTCCTGGAAGGAGGTCCAACAGCATCTATGTTATCCAAAATGAGGTTAAGAATCCAGATAATCACCAAAGTCTTTAATAGTCCTAATGTGCTTTGTGGCATCAGGAGTAGCAGAATGTAGCTAATTCCTTTTTTTTGTTTGTTTGTCTTCTCTAATATGGTATTTCAAGAATTGCTTCGAGTCACATTTTATTAAGGTAGTTTTCTTATAATTACATTTAAGAGTCCCTTCTTAAGAAGATAACAAATATAAAAATCTCAGGAGATATCCTTAAGTGTAAAGGGGATTGAGAACCCTGCTTTTTAACTAAATAAGGAAAGCTTCTACCAAAATTAAACATGACACCAAACCACATTTGTCAGGTAGGAAAAAACTAGACCAGCTCCCATGGAAGGGGTCACTCCTGAAAAACACATTCTCACACATACCAGTGAGAATATGGGGGTGGTATGCAGCTGAAGGTAAGGCGCTCTCAACACAAAGGCAGTGGGTAAGCTAGGTATATAGAGAAGCTGTATGTGTGTGTGTGTGTGTGTGTGTGTGTGTATGAAAACATATGTGTGTGTTCATATATATATATGTGTGTATATGTAGGTATGTATATACCTACATATATGTTTTCATATATGTGTGTTCCCTCTCACTTTATATATACATATATGTGTGTGTGAATGTATGTATGTATGCATGTGTGTATATATATATATACATATATTTTCACTTTGGTTTACTTGCAAGCCCTCCAACAATCAATGCAAATGATATGTCAGAAAATGCAAACATGAGCCAGCCGATTTCAGATCATCCCAGCAACAGGGCTGAGTTCAGAGGTCAGAACATCCTCTGTGAAGTGAGAATCTTCCCCCATATGCTGTGATGCTGAAGTAAGGACTAAGTTAGCATTCAGTGTTATAACACTACAGCCATATATAAAGAGCTTTGCTTCTCCCATCTGTTTCTATGGAGACTGCAATAGGCTTGGCTGTGCCATATCACTATTGGTCAAAGCCTATCTCTGTCCCTTGAGACTATGCATCCTCACTAGTACAGCTGATGAATACTATTCCCTCCATACCCAGAGCCCAATATTGCTTCATGGTATTACCCACAATTTCTGGAGTATTGCCAGGGGTCTTCCTGCTCCACAGGTTTCTAATGTGGATGATGAGTTTACGTATATTCACTAAGCCTCTTAACATCTCACCAAACTAAGTAAAAATTTGCTATTTACAGATATGAACAGGAAGGCTCACATAAGCAGGCTCACCCCAACATCACAGAGCTGTTGTGCTACGGAACAAGAATTTGAATCCAGATCTACTTAAAAAAAATCATATTCCTACTGGGTGCTGGTGGCTCATGCCTATAATCCTAACTATTTAGGAGCTTGAGATCTGAGGATTGAGGTTCCAACCAGACTGAGCAAAACAAGAACAAACAAACAAAAAAATCAAGGCCATGAGACCCCTTATCTACAGCAAAAGGCTGGAAGTGGAGCTTTAGCTCAAGTGGTAAAGTGCCAGCCTTGAGCTAAAAAGCTAAGAGACAGCACATAGACCCTAAGTTCAAGCCCTAGTACCAACACACACACACACACACACACACACACACACACACACACACACTTCTTCAATTAAGCCTTTTAGCCTTTTAGCTTTCTAGACTTCTTGCTGGTTTTTAAGAAGAAAGTCTTTTTTTTTTTTTTTTGCCAGTCCTGGGCCTTGAACTCAGGGCCTGAGCACTGTCCCTGGCTTCTTTTTTTGCTCAAGGCTAGCACTCTACCACTTGAGCCACAGCGCCACCTCTGGCCATTTTCTATATATGTGGTGCTGGGGAATCAAACCTAGGGCTTCATGTATAGGAGGCAAGCACTCTTGCCACTAGGCCATATTCCCAGCCCTTAGAAGAAAGTCTTAATCACATCTTTTCATAAGGTTGTCAGAGCGAGGTGGGAGATGCGTGAGCAGAATCATATCACTAACTATTTCTATGTATTTTGCATTTCCCTTTTACTTTTTGGGGGTTTTGTTGTTTGTTTGGGGCAAGGCTTGGGGGGTAGGTGATACTGGGGTTTGAACACAGGTGCTCAATGCTTGCTAGGTAAGTACTCTACCATCTGAACCACATTTCCAGTTCTTCATGCTTTCGTTTGCCTTGTAGATAAAGTATTTGTTAGAGCTGCCTAGGAGAACAGTCCCCTTCCCTCTCCTCTCCAAGGAAGACTGCACATAGCCTTACCAGAAATCACCTGCCTGAATTGACTGTCTGAAATCACCTATCCATCACCTGACTGTGAGTCAGCAAAGGACCCCAGACTTGGAGGTCACTTCCTCATCCACTGAGGGCACTTCCTGAACTGCCTTGTCATGCCTCCTTCAGACAGTGAGAGGTTCCCCAGGCTCTGAGAGCACTTTCACATCTGCCTTTCCCTATATAATCCCTCTCAACCACAAGTTCCCTCTCTTTTTTATCTCCAGACCTCCACCTTATCTGGGCCGGCAGTTTGCTATTCCCCTAATAAACTCTTTTCTGCAGGTCTCCCTTCATAGAATCTTACAGTACAGCTCTACCCAAGCTAGTATATGGCCAAGGTCCTCCTACCTCTACCTTTCAAGTATTTTGGACTACAGGCATGTACTACCATGTCTGGCTTATTTTTTATTATTATTTTATTTTATTTTATTTTATTTTATTTATTTTTATTTTATTTTTTGCCAGTTCTGGGCTTGGACTCAGGGCCTGAGCACTGTCCCTGGCTCCTTTTTGCTCAAGGCTAGCACTCTGCCACTTGAGCCACAGCGCCACTTCTGGCCATTTTCCATATATGTGGTCCTGGGTAATCGAACCCAAGGCTTCGTGTATATGAGGCAAGCACTCTTGCCACTAGGTCATATTCCCAGCCTCTGGCTTATTTTTTGAGATAGGCTTTCACTAACTTTTCCCCCAATTTGATCTTGAGATGTGATCCTTCTGTGTCCACTTCTAAATAGCTGGTATTATAGATGAACATCACCAAATTGTATCTCTTTTTGTTTGGAGGTCGGGGGGCTACTTACTTTTCTTTTCTTTTCTTTGCCAGTCCTGGGGCTTGGACTCAGGGCCTGAGCACTATCCCTGGCCTCCATTTTTTTGCTCAAGGTTAGCACTCTACCTCTTGAGCCACATCTCTACTTCCGGCCTTTTCTACTTATGTGGTACTGAGGAATCAAATACAAGGCTTCATGCATGCAAGGCAAGCACTCTACTGCTAAGCCGTATTCCCAGCCCCTAGCTTCCTTTTCTTAAAAAAAAAAAAATAAATCCAACAGACTCTCTTTGGCTTAGTATCAGAAATTCTACCTTCTCTATGCCAATAAAAAGCCACAACAAGGAGAGTTTACAGCTACTCATGTTACATCTCCATTCGTTTACATATTCTTTCTATAATTTCTCTCCAAAATCTCAGTAGCAGCCTTTTCAAATTTCTAACAAAATGGTGCTGGAGTCACTATTTCTATTAGTCTAAGATATATAACCCAAGTATAGCCATATATTCTTATCTTTAACAGGAGCCAAGAACCTAGGTCAAGGAGTACTTTTGTCCTATTTCCTGGTTTCTAAGTTTGTTCCAAGATGACCAGTGGGAGAAAGGCAAACCTCTGTGAACCAGGAGCCAAGCTTCATGAAAGAACCTGCCCCTCAAGCATCCTTTCTACCAAAACTCTTCCTCCATTCCCTAAGTATAGAATTTCATCTCAAACAAAGGAAATTATTGTATTTTTGTGCAGAACTCTGTGATCTACTGCTGCCAGCTGCATGACCAGCTGCCTGACCATAAGACCCATTAATTCCTTGCAGAGTATTTTATCTCTGCACGGGGAAGAGGTAAAAAGAGAAACATCGCTCACAGCCAAGTGGAAGGGGAATATTTTTAAGTAGCACAATGTAAATCCCAGTAAGATATCATCCATATCAAGTGGCCTGAAATTATGGCTAACATTTAAGGATAAAAGCCCAAGAACTCAGAACAGAGCAGATTTCTTCCTTTAAGAGCAGCCCGTACATCACCGAGAAGTTACAAGGAAAGACTGGAATTCTACCATGAGCGGCATCTGTCCCTTCTCTTGACTCTTGGCTTCTACCTCCTGTTTCCAGAGGTCATCACCATCCAGGTGAGAGTCCTGTTCCCAGAGGTCATCACCCTCCAGGTGAGAGATGAAGCGCATAACTCCACATCCTCTGACTGCACAGAATCTTCTTCCTGGTCAGTGTGAACTGAATGCCTACAACAGGAAGGGTGAAGGTAGGGAAAATGTCAATGTAGATGACACAGACCTTCTGTCCTGGGTAGTCTCTAAGACGACACTGTGAATTAATTCATGGAAAGAGTAAGAAAGCAATGGAAAGCTCTAACTTATAAAATACAGTTTTGCTATATAGTTTCATATATATTGCTATATATACACACATATATATAGTTTGCTATAGATAGATATCTCTATAAAACTATATGTCTATATGTCTATAGATACATATAGAGCGAGACACTATAATCTATATATCTATAGATACATATATAGGTATGTCTATAAATCTATAGGCAAATTATCTATACAGACATGTATATATATACACATGCACACACACACACACACACACACACACACACACATATTCCAGTCATTTGAAATCGTGCAACAAGAACTCTTGCCAAACCTCTTGCTACATTTCTCTGTAATTCTCTTACAAATGGAAACAAAACTCAACAAAAAGGAACTCTTCCTTTAATGATTTAGAGCTTTTGTCAGACTCTAAATGGAAAATTTCCGAGTTAATTGTAGTTTTCACTACAAACTCTCTTAAACATTTCCCAGCACCTACTCAACACACACCGAACTCATAGACTCAAATGGGGACAACCCTCCACAGACAGCAGGTGAACGATGGAGCAGTGAAGTTTGAAACACATGTTTCAGAATCTCCTATTCATCCACTCCCATTCCACTGTATCATCTTCAGATTGAGGGACAGCACCTGGTCACTTCCTTTAAACATTATTTTTCAACCACTTTTGGTTAAGACAATGGAGGTTTAGCACCTCTGTTTGCACAGCTGCTGTGCATTAGTAGAGGAATGATGCTTCTTGTGCCTGAGGGCAGAGCTGGGATGATGAGAAAACAGACTTCCGGGCCCCTTTTCCCTCACCTCCAGTGAGCTGACCTTAGCTTTGCATCCTTTTGTTCAACTCTTCCTTCTGACCTTCTTAAAAAAATTTTTTTCAACACATATTTTATTTTATTTCACCTGGGCTTGCTTGGTGACCCTCTTACAGTGTTAGTCTTTGAACTTAAAAAATTGGGGAGAAGGAAACTTGTACTTGAAGAACTTGGAAACAGGCCTCCAAACAACTGGTTCCATTACACCAGTGAACACCATCAGGGATTTTTCATAATCATTATGTAAGAAAGAGCCATCCATCAAAGTCCAAAGTCAGCCAGGAAATAAGGAGGTTACACTTGAGCAGATGGTTAATATTAGGTGAGCGATGTCCAGATTCATGATTTTCTTTTTCCTTAACAGCAGTATCAACAAACCAGACAAGCCTGCTTCAGACATTTGAGGTGAAAAACTATACTCTGTTCCTATTCAGCTTTCATTTGTGGTAAGTTTCTATCAGTCAATCGTTGTATAATGACCACGTGACCAGATTCTTCTTGTGATGAGACTTTTATTCCTTGCCTAGTAGGTTGTTACCTTCCATTTCTGGTGTCTGCATTCGTCAGAGTCATGAAAATGGTTTCTTGGGCCCAGAAAAGCAACATGTTGTACTTTGGTTGCACTTTGCCCTCCCAAGCTAATGGATGTTTTTAAATTGTCCCTTCTGATTTATGACCATGAATAGTTGCACAGTGTTAAGCTGGTAATAGTCTTTTTTTTAATCCAAATCAACAGATCAGGTCATTGATGTAATAGTAATAGTCCTATATTTGCTTAAGGAATGCAAAGCATTTCTGGAATCATTTCTGTTTCCTCTCCTTAGGTGAATGTTTGAGGATAGGGTGGTTAGTGTAGATATCATTATGAAGAAGAAAAGGGAAGATTATAAAGAGTGGGAAAACTCATCTTGAACCTACTCTCTGCCAATTGCTAATCTTAATTCTGTAATGAAAGGCATTTGTGTATGTAGATTGCCAAATGATGGACAGTTTCTCCCCAAAGTTGCATTGAAGGTTATCATGATAATAAAAGAATCATCTCAGGGAGACAGGAAGCTCTAAACCTCTCACCTAAATCCACTAGGCAACTCTGCCTGGATAACAGGCAATGTACTAGAACCCAATCCATGTGCGTTGTACATTTCCGTAATTTTGCAATATTTACTTGAGAAAAAATAATTTTAGCTGGCCCCATCACCACCCTCTCACCAGAAAAACATAAATTTCAGTGGTTCATAGAAACCCAGTTTCACCTGTGCTTTACTTGAGACTGAGCAAACCCAAAGGAACCAAAATCCTCTGATGGTCCCTGTTTTAGCTCCGTCTAGAATTTAACCTATTTAATCCACAACCTCACTGGACCTGAAAATCAAAGCCATGAGCCTGTGAATCTGCCAGTTCCCTTGTGCCTCACTCTGTCTGTCATTCCACGGACCATTGTTTTCCCCAGCACAGGCTTGGAACTTGGATTCATCATTGACTTAGGACACTCCATTATGGACAATACAATTGGCTCCATTTGTCTGTGGCTTCCACATGCAAGGATTCAGCCACTGTAGATCAAAAGTATGTGAGGAGGTAAACAAAACCTGCATCTATACTGAACATATAGTCTGTTTTGCTTTTAATTAGATGCCCTTAACTGTACAGGATAGCAACTATTTACATTGTACAATCTCTAAATGATTTAAAGTGTAGGACAGGATGTGTGTAGATTCTGTGCAAACATTGTATCATTTTCTATAGCAACTGGAGCATCTGCAGAGTTTGGTATCTGTTCAAGGAATAGAAGGGAGGGGTCAGTCCTGGAATTAAACCCCTGCAAGAATGGGCTACTTTTTCTGTTTTGGAATAACGCTAGATACAACAGACTGTGCTAAATGCTATGAGGGATAAAAAGAAATACATAAGCCAGTGCATTGCTGCAATAAACCTGGACTAGATAGAGTGAGATGTATACACAGAGAAGGTAGTTAAGGAAATATAATGCAAGAACCAAATGACTGTGGAAGTCTCTCTGGGCAGGTATAAGGGAAGACCTCAGGCAGCAAGAACCTTCCAGACTCTACCCTGCATCTGTGACAGGAGCAAAGGTTGAGAGAGACAAGAGAGCACCAGCCCTCAGGGTCCAGATAAGGAACAAGCCTCTGGGATTTGCTTTCCTCTGTGCTCTGCGAAGCTATTTCTTTCTGAGATTTTATTGCCCACACCCTGGAAATTTAAACCATAATTGTAACTGCTTGCTAGTATTTCTTGAGTTCTACAATGCTCCAGGAACTATTGTAAGCACTTCACCTACTTTAACTTATTGTATCCTATGACAGCTTTAGAATTAGAAACTATTATTATCCACATTTTACAGAGGAGGAAACACAGGCACAGAGAAGTAGATAATGCTTGCCCAATTGAAGACCAGCATTTTATCCTAGTCTTGGTTAGAGATCTTGAGCCCTTGGCTCCCAACTGCTACTACTTTTCCATTGCCTAACCTCCATGGTATATAAAATATCACACCTAACCTCAAAAAGAGTTCTCACCTACATTCTCTCCTAATAACCAATGCTTTAGAACCTCTTGGCTGTCTAAAATGTAAGGCTTACATATAAGGCTCAGAATTCAAGAGTCCGATCACAGCCTTCTCCTTCACCTATCCTGCCCATGTGCTTTGTCTGACATCTCCAATGAGAACTCTCCATCCTATCCAAGCTGTTCTGTTCATTAGCCCCAGGACATACATTGTATATTTCTGTCCTCAAGACTCACAATTACAAATATGACTTCCAGCACATGTGTGCAGTGAACTGGGTACCTACTCTATCAATAGTCAAATCAGGTCGGAGCTGCTGGTTTGACTTACAAAATGCAACCCAGGATGAAACTGTAGTTGGAGCATGTTCCTCTTGATTTAAATTCCATTCAATGTCAACTAAAACCACCCAGTATTTTTTTCTTGAAAATAAGAATTTCTGCTATTCCAGATGTGAGGGCCATCTGTCTGCTATATCATTAAGGTTGATCTTGTTGATTTGGGTGGCAAAGTATGGGAGTGTTCTCTTCCTGGCAAAGTTTGTGCATGTCACTTCCTCCCTCAACACTCTATAAGCAAGCACTCCTCCAAAAGCTGCAAATTTGCTCATAGACAATGACCTTTCCAAATACAGGAGGACCATTCTGCAGTCAAGGGCATTTGAGGAGTTGATCTCTTGGCCAGAACCTTTGGACAAGCTCTCAAGCACTTCTGCCAATCCATGTCTCTCTACTACACTTTTGTAACTTGCTTTAAGATAGTATTTATATACATCCCTTTTCAATCTTACCTTTCTTGCTTTTGTCCAAATTTTTCAACCTGAAAAAATTTTTTGAAAGACTAATTCTTGAAACTAGACACCAGTGGCTCACACCTAAAATTCTTGCTACACAACAGGCTGAGATATGAGGATGGAGGTTCAAAGCCAGCCCAAGCAGTTTTGTCTATAAATCTCTTATCTCCAATTAGCCATCAAGGAGCTGGAAATGGAGCTGTGATTCAAGTGGGAGTGCCAGCCTTGAGCAAAACACTAAGGGACAGCAACAAGGCCCTGAGTTCAAGCCCCAATACCAGCACACATACAAAAAAAAATGAATTCTTACACTCATCTATTATCATTGTTTTACCTACAAATCTAATGTGTGTGTGTGTGTGTGTGTGTGTGTGTGTGTGTAACAGAAGCCAGATGAAGATAGTAGAAAAGGTTGTTTATTTGCTCTTGACTTCGTTTTTCCAAAATGGCATTTATCCATTAATTCAGTGTACTTTGGACACATTGTTCGGTCAACTATAAATCCATCTAAATTGCCCATTATTAAATCTGCACTTGTTTACCTTCTCTGCATCATTGTTATTAGGCATTTAATCAAAAGCTTTGTTGGATCTTTTATTTGCTTGATATAGATATATCCCTGATAATAAGTCTAATGACTTTAAAATCAAGTCACCTGATATGGGGATAATTGGTTCTTAGTTTATTTACATTTTCTCCTTGCTTTCTAAGTGTTTACAAGCCAATTGCTTACTAATTTAATCCAAATTTTTACCAGCAATTAGCACTGAGTCTGTGCTTACTATAGAGTCACTTATAAAATTAGAAAGGGATGTGCTCATCTTCATCTTTGGGTAACTTTCCTCTTTGTGATAATTTTCAAGGTCTGAAGCATTTACTCTGTACTAGTTTCCTATTGCTGCTGTAAGTAATGACCACAGGCTTTCTGTCTTAAATGATACAGATTGGCTATATTTCAGTTCTTTAAGTCAGAAGTTTGAAAGGTGTCACTGAACTAAAATGAGGGTCTTGGGAGGGCTAGCTAGCCTCCTGGAGGCTCTGAGGGGAAGACTCAGGCCTTTGCCTTTTCAAGATTTTTAGAATCTGCCTACATGCCCTGGCTTGTGACCCCAGCCAGCAGTGTCACCACTCCAACCTTTGTATATATATCCTTCGATTTTTTTCCTTTCCTGACTCTTTACCTCCCCATCTCATAAACCTTTGTGATTCCATGGGGCCTATCTAGATAACTGGATACTCATTTCATCTCAAGGGCCTTGAGTTAGTCACATGTGAAAAATCTCCTTTGCCATGTAAGGTAGCATAGGTTCTGAATATTTTGGACATCTCTGAAAGAGACAATTATACTGTTCCTACATATCAAAGATCCACTGCATGAGCAAGTTGCTTCAATATCTTTGGATAAAATTCATTTGGCTTGATTACAGATATCAGTTTTAATGGCCTAAACTCTTCCTATATCTTTATTCTTTTAAAATAAGGTTCTCTCTGATATGTGAGCCTTTTCATGTTAAAAGAAAAACCACTTTTTCCTAAAGAAGGAAGACAAGCAAAATGACAGTTTAGTAACTAGTTTCTCTATTTTACTCAACCAATGACATTTCTCTTCTTTGCTCATTTTTCAGTTAGAAAATAAACAAAAGAAGCTGGGTGCTGGTGGTGGTTCATGTCTATGATCTTAGCTACTCAGGAAACTGAGATCTAAAAATCTCTTTTTGAAGCCAGCCCAGGCAGAAAAATCTAGGGCACTCCTATGTCCAAATAACCAAGAAAAAGCCAGAACTAAAGGTGTGGCTCAAGTGGTAGAGCCCCATCCTTTGAAGTGCCAGACTTTGAAGTCGGGCACCACTTTACCACTCGTACCCCACTTTACCATGTGAACCTGAGATAAGCAGGCCCTTTGAGCAGACCCAGGGCAAGCTTATTAGGGCCCAGCCGGTCAAGAACTCTAACCGCTGGGAATGCTTAACTCGGACTGCCCCCAGAATGCCTCCAGCCCTGAGCCAATCAGATTTGTACCTGTGTCCTAATCTTGTTTGCTTGAACACCTGATTGCTGTAACTTTGTTTTTGCCTTTATAAGCCCTGTGTAACCGCAGCTTGGGGCTCCCTCCTAACCTCCGCTGTGTCGGTGGGTAGGATGAGGCCCGAGTTGCAGCTCACTTGAATAAAGCCTTGCCTTGCTTTTGCATTTCGGAACGTCTGAGTCTCGGTGGCCTTCTTGGTGGTCGTCTCACAACTTGGCACAACACCTTGAGTGAAAAAGCTGAGTGAGAGTGTAAGTCCTAGTACTAGCACAAGAAAAAGTAAATACACTTTTGGGCCTTAGGATTTTCTTGAGTTCTGACATGCTGAGCCAGACTTCAAGGCTGTTGGATTTATACAAACCTATGCCACATCCATGGTCTTATACCCAACATTGAGTATATGCCTTTCTCCCAGGATCCTTTTGCTGTAATTTCTAAATGTGGGCTTGGACAGTTCCATGGGCATACTCAGTTTCTTTAAAGTTTCCTCCATGCCCTTCTCATTAGGATAACCCAAGATTATAGAGTAAGCATTCTTTTTTCTAAAATGCTATTTATTCTTCCTAAGTAACAGCCCCTTTTAGAAACACACTATGAACTCATTTTACTTTTCTCTGGTTTAAAAAAAAAAAGCCCAGTGGATATGTCTGGACATGTCCATTTGTCTTTTTCTCTGCCATTAAGAATTCCAGGGTGACTTGATCACTTCCCCTCAAGTTCCCCATACCTACTGTTACACCAACTGGCTTTTCCTTTCTGGTCAGAATTAAGTAGAAACTCAATTCATGTTGTCCTCTAATCAGCTGTTCTTCTTTTAGCAGCAGAAGCCTCCCAACAGATGTTAGGAGGGCTGAAGCCATGACATCACCTCATCACTATTACAGAGCAAAACAGGCCTTGCCCTCTCTGCTGATTTGGATCCTTGCATCTCTGGCCACATACTTCTGTACAGTTCTGAAATATTCCATATGGAACTTGTTTACATCTAGTACTATAACTTGAGTAGGCAGTTTGGGTTGATAAAGGTTCGAACAAAAACTAGAAGTATCAGGAGGCAGGGTCTACATCAATCTCTAGGTCCTGAGAGTATATTATTAGGGGATGAATGCTGATTTAATTTAGGAGATCTCAGTTTTAGGAACAAAACTCCCACTCCACCTATAGGAGTAGAGCTCTGTGTGTGACCACAGTAATCATTCAATCTAGAAAACCACCCTCTGATTCGTTGGGAGGCAAGTACAAGATTTCTACCAGCGCAGATTTCAGCACTTTTACTTCAGCATGGGGCCTGAAGTTTCTCTTGACTAGAGAGGTGAATAAGGAGCTGTGTGCACAGACACCAAGGGAGCACAAAAAGAACTCTTGTTAAATGAAATTGACATTAGAAAGGGAAATTGCTTTTAGAGGACATCACTGACAGCCATAAAGCCACAGCTTCAAGTGGCCAACCTTACTTTGGATTTTCAGTTTCCTTTCGTGTGCTGGAATGGGTTTTAATTCATAATGGATTCTTTTTACTCCATAACCAGATGTGAAGTTTTGTCCTTCCAAGTTTCAATAATCACCATGAGATTGGATTAAAATGTTAAATTTATTTATGCTTGTTAATTACTACTACTTTGCCCAGGGCAAAAAGAAAAACTGAAGTGATTTTTTTGGTATTGTTTCTGATAAAAACAGACTGGAGAAATGTTGTCAATTTTGAGATATCAAAGGAGCAAACAATGAAGTGGTAAAAATATATGGGATTAGGAAAAGAATGACTTTGGGGAACTGGTCTTGGGGTAAAGAGGTGGAGGAATTGAGCTGAGACAAAAAGGATGTTTAAAAAGATAAAGAATTTCCCAAGGAAGCTGGGCACTGGTGGCTCACTCCTGTAATCCTTGCTACTCAGGAGACTGAGATATGAGGATTGTGGTTTGAAACCCTCTCAGTAAGAAAGTCTGTAAGATTCTTATCCCCAATTAATCAACAGAAAAACAGAAGTAGAACTGTGACTCAAAGTAGTAGAGCACTGGCCTTGGGCAAAAAGTTTAGGGACAGTGCTCAGGCCCTAAGTTCAAGCCCCACAACTGACAAAAAAAATATTCCTAAGGAATAAGTTTCAAAAGGAAAGATGAAGTGACCTGTGTCAGGATAGGGAGATGGAGGGAATTCTCACTATGTGGAAGACAGAGTGGAAGACTTAACGAAAAAGGAGTTTGAGAATTATTAGGGTGAGGAGAATGACAGGAGTTCAGAGTTCGTAGGAAGTCAGATAGAGTTAGCAGAATATTGAAAGACAAAAAAAAATAACAATAAAAACTGAGCAGGGCAGTGATGGCTCATGCTTGTAACCCTAGGTACTCAAGACATTGAAATCTGAGCATCATGGTTCAGAGCCAGCCCAGGCAGGAAAGGCCATGAAATTCTTATCTCCAACTAACCATGGGGAAAAAAACTAGAAGTGGAGCTGTGGCTCAAGTGGCAAAGTGCTAGCCTTGAGTACAAAAGCTCAGAGACAGCACCCAGGCCCTGAGTTCAAGCCTCATGACTGACAAAAAAGAATAAAGACTGAAATCGTGAAACATGAGGAGGGAGAGAGGGTAAATCTGGCAGGAATGGACAGTTAGAAAGGACAATGTGTGTCCAGAAATTAGCTCTGAGTTCAGATCACTTTGGTCACCTGCATCCTTCTGCTCTCTGTCTTGCCTCTATATACCCTACTGTAAGTACAATGATATCTTCTTTCAAAAAGTTGTATTTCCCCAGGATGAAACACACTTATCCCTGCTCTTGTGACCTCTGTCTCAGTCTTAGCCACAAAGGTGACTTTCTTGGTCATTAGATGTCATTAAATCACTTAGTCAAATATCAGTGATATATGTGGAGTTCTATTTGTCCTCCTCCTGCCTTGCCACACATAGAAACCTCCTGTCCATCAGTCCTACAAACTTTCATAAGAATAAACCTATAAATCAACACTTTTTCGATGTCAACGGTGGCTCCCAACAAGACAGAAACATTGCTAGTAAGCTTTAAATCCATTCCCATGATTTCCCTCCTTTACTTAAGCCAATTCCTGCACAAAATAAAAAAGAAAAACAACTTATAAAAGCCACAAATAGACATGGAGAGGTTCCAAACCACTTCTTCTGGAAAACTAGGGAAACTGAGGCCTACAAACGTACAAATATTTAAACAGTCTACATGCGGCCATCTGGCATCCTCACTGCCGAGACTCTAGTCCCAGCTCAGAATCGGACCCTCCCTATCATGAGGACTTCCTGATCCCTGAAATTCTCAGTCTGCTTTTCCCCACCAAAACAAACTTCACATATGATCTATTATTTAGATAAAAATTGGTCCTTGTTTCCACTCATGTGTTAAGGGTGGTATTTGTGCATGTGAATTAGTTTTAGAATCTTGCCCCACGAGAGTATAACCCTTCCAGACTTAGTCCTCTTCTCTGCCTTTAATACCTTTCTCTGCCTGTATGACCCAATCCAGGTCCTGGCCCCAGTGTGGAAAGCCACTATGGAACCATCTTTCTGTCCTCGGTCCCCAAAAGAGTACCTGGAACAGAGTAAATGTTTAATAAGAGGTCATGTGACCAAAAAATGGCTGTGTAACAGCTTAACAGTTCCTCAAAAAGTTAGACAGGTTAATATGTGAACCAGAATTTCAATTTGGTATTTACCCCCAAAGAATTGCATGGATAACCCTGCCTTTGGTAATCCTTCATCAGTTGATGGATATTTGGATTGTTTCCATTGTCTTTTGGTCATTATTGGCAATGCTATGAAGACCATCCATATTCATGCTTGTGTGGGAAAAATGCCTTTCCAGTTTTCTTGGGCACATATCAAGAAGTTGAAAGGCTGGGGCCTACTTGGTAACTCTATGTCTAACTTTTTTAAAAAACTGCCAAGCTATTATTTACAAGACTGAAACTACTTAATATTCTAGTAACATATGAGGTTTCTATTTCTCTATGTCTTCCCAACAAAATTTTCCTTTTTTTTCAATTATAACCATCCTACTGAGAGTGACATAGTAGTATTTCATTAGGTTTTGATTTCCCTAAAGGCTAATGATGTTTATCCTTTTGATCTTTTCCTTATTAATTATTTGCATATCTTTTTCTAGGTAAAAGCCTAGTGAGAATCTCACTTACATTAAATTAAAATGTGTTATTGAAGTGCATGAATTCTATATATATTCATGATACCAGATCTTAGAGAGGATATATGATTTGGAAATATTTTCTTTGATTCCTTGGGTTAAATTTTCCCTTTTATGAGAGAGTCCTTTGACACTCACAAGTTTTTAATTTGGGAATACTTTAATTTTAAAGTACAATCTACCTTCTGTTTCCTCCTTTACCTGATTGGGCTTTAGCCATTTGAATTCCAGCCCTCATCACCAGCTAAATAGTTTCTTACTCTCCTTTCTGGAGACTAAGTCTACTAACTCATTGGTTTCTCTGGGAGAAGACTAAAAGAGTAGAGAATCTGGAGAAAAGATCGCATGGTAAAACATGAACACCATGGGTATGCTCTCTACAGGGGCTCTGAGCAAAGGATCATTCCTGAAAAATGGTTCTTGGGATGGCCACACATCGCATGAAAGTTGTCCAGGGTAGCTATCTGACACCTGGCAAATGACTGCCACCCAGTGGTAAAATGGAAAATGGCCTTAGAGGGTATTAGTTTTACTAAAAAATTACAGAATTTTTTTTTTTTGGGGGGGGGGGCTTGCAATTATAAATAAGACATTTGTTGGGAAAGCATTTTGTCTTTTGGATTTTTTGTGGCTTTGCTTGAGTTTGGGTGAAAGGCAAGTCTCTGTCTTTATAAATTTGAAATATTGGCGAGAGAGCACTGCTTTCAGGGCAGGCAGGACACTCCCGTGCCCTTAGATAGGCATTGCTATTTAGGAGGAACAGTTTGCTTTATGACTCATTTATATACTACCTCTGCATTTTATGGATTTCTGACCTGCCAACTGGAAGGTTGCTACAAGTTACAACCCAGTAACAAGACATCTGCAATTCAATTCAGCTTTTCCATCTGCTAGCTACAGAAATCCATCTTAGATGAGCTTAAGCAAAAGAGGGGATTTAGAGTAAAGATTTAGGGGCATTTAAATTGAAAAGGAGTGATATGTGTTATTTTGTCTTATGGATAGAGGCAATCTAAGCTCTGATTTCAATTCTCTACCTCAGTCCCTATACATGCTACAGTCTATGTTGATTCCAGACAGACAGAATTGTGTGTGTGTGTGTGTGTGTGTGTGTGTGTGTGTTCAGTGTTCACTTGCCAAAAAGAATCTGTCTTTGATCTAGTAATTCCAGTCAAGAATCACGAAGAGAGCCAGGATTGCCCTACAATTCTAGCTATTCAAGAGGCTGAGGGCTGAGGATCACAGTTCAAAGCCAGCTTGGGTAGATAAATCTGAGAGATGCTTCCATCCAATTCACTGACAAAAAAAGCAGGAAAGAGAAATGTGTACAGAGTGATAGAATGCCAGCCTTGAGGTGAAAAGCCAAGTGAGAACTCAAAGCCCTGAGTTCAACCTTCAGTACAGGCACACCAAGAAAAAAAAATCATGAAGAGTAAAGAGAAAATTATTTTTCCTCCTGATAATTCTAGCATTGCCTAGCTGTGAGGCACAATAGATGTGATATGAAGATATTAAGAAATTGCAGAGGATTATGGGATTTGGGCAAGAAAAAGACATCTTAAGATTTTTAAAACCAGATTGACTCCCCCACCCCCAAGGGAGGCAAAAGAACAATTTTTATATATTTTGAAATATGTAAAAAATGACCAATTTTCAGATTAACAGTTTTTCATATCTTTACCTATCCATGGCCCTCTGACAGACATCAGGACCATTTTGGTTGTAAGCTCTAGTGTCATAAACATCATTCACCCCCACACCATTCAGATCTATGAGCATAAACCCTTGACCACATATGTGTTCCTCCCCTTTGTGATGTGATGTCTGCTTTGTGGCATAAGATATTTCACTGAGATAGTTCTAAGCTATAAGTGACCTTCTTCATCATCTCAAAAAGAACAAGATTTTCCTTTCTTTTTTTCTTTGTGAAGCAGACATTCTTACTTAGGACTATGTCCCATTTTTTCCAAAATCAGTATTGGAAAATGTTGACTAGGGAGTCATAGAAACCTCAAGAGATCAGAAGCCCTATTGAAAATTCCCAGACATTCGTCAGGGCTCCAAGAGTTGATTAAAGAAACTTTTTGGTCTGAAAGGTTTCTCCATAATCAAGAAGCACTCTTACAAAAGCTGACTGTAGGAGGAGGTCATAATTGGAGTCTGATCCTGCCAGGTAGACTCTCAGGCCCATAATTGAGTGGGGCCCCAGCTTGACCCAGCTAGAAAAGTGAGATGTGCTTGGGGGAAAAAAATCTTGAAGGGATGCTGGACACTAGAAGCTCACACCTGTAATCTTAACTATTTAGGGGCCTGAGATCTAAGGATCGAAATTTGAAACCAGACTAGGCAGGAAAATCTGTGAGATTTACATGTCCAACTAACCACCAAAAAGCCAGAAGTGAAGCTATGGCTCAAGTGGTAGAGCACCAACCTTAAGCAAAAAATCTAAGGGTCAGCACCCAGACCCTGAGTTCAAGCCCCAGTACCAGCACCAAAAATAATCTTTGAGGGGGGGGAAGGTAACACATTATTAGGCCCAGCACAGTTTCAGAAAGTATGATCCTCAGATTCGAGAATAGTATGGTTTTAAGGCTATGCATCATGAAGAATCTGCTGCAGTTGGAAACTGATCCTGCACTCTACAGGGAACAGATGTGCACAGATGCAGACACATCTGTTGTAAGCTAAATTATCATGTTAAGATAAGGGATGAGGTGGAGAAAGAAATTGTAATGTCTCTAAAAAAAATAGCATCAATGAGGAAAGCTATTCAAAGGAGAACTTCTTTTTAATGCTCAGGGTTGAAATTTCACATTTCAGACAAAGACAAGACCAAGTGCTAACTATACATCTCAATATGTGCTGAATTACACATTTTTAATTCAGTTTAATTGTCCATACAATTTATTTCATGTCACTTTAGCTATAGATACAAAGTAGTGACAATTGTTTTGCCCAATATGATGCAATTGACTGAATAAAAGGTAATTCTCTTAAAGGACCATCTATTTCTCTACAGAATACCTGGTTTGTGTCATTATAAAAGGGTATGTGCCCTCAATCATATAAAAATTCCTATTTTTTTCCCATCCCTTTTCCTACTGAATCTCCAAAACATGAATCCAACTAAACTATGCTTACTATCAGTGCACTAGCCAATTCCATTCCCAGTGAGGGTTGTCTTCTTGGTTTACAGACAGTACGGTGTCTTTGGCTTTTCCTCAGTTCAACTGGGTGAAGAAAAGAACATAAACTCTTCAGTGCCTCTTCTTATAAACTCACTAATTCCCTCATGAAAAACCTAGATTTATGATTTTTCCTAAACCTAATTACCTCCCAAAGTCATTTTAATGCCCACATTGGGCATTAAGGCTTTATATAGCTGGGGTCATTATTAGGATCCTTCCTTCCTTCCTTCCTTCCTTCCTTCCTTCCTTCCTTCCTCTCTTTCTCTCTTTCTTTCTTTCTTTCTTTCTTTCTTCTCTCTCTCTCTCTCTCTCTTTCTCTCTCTCTCTCTCTCTCTCTCTCTCTTCTCTCTCTCTCTCTCTCTCTCTCTCTCTCTTTCTTTCTTTCTCTCCCAGTCCTGGAGCTTGAACTCAAAGCCTGAGCACTGTTCCTGGTTTTGCTCTAGGCTAGCACTCTATCATTGAGCCACAGTGCCACTTCTGGCTTCTTCTATATATGTGATGCTGAAGAATTGAACCCAGGGCTTCATGTATACAAGGCAAGCACTCTACCACTAGGCCATATCCAAGCCCTTCCTTATTAAGACTGTTACACTAAGAACATTCAAAGGGACTTCAGTTTTCTTAACTTACTGGTCTTATAAGGTAAAACCACCACCAACAAAAAAAAGGTAATAAAAGCAAATGTGTCGCTTGTGGGAGGAGCAAGTTGTGTAGCCTTCAAATTCATAGAGAAAAGTCACTCAAGCCACACCCTGCCTTCCCATCAGTTACCACAGAAGAAAGCAGTCGTAATTTCCAAAGGAACCCAGAGGAAGCATAATCTCTCAGGTTATCCATATTATGGTTTCTGTGCCATTTCCCACTAGAAAGAAGGCATAATGGCTCAGCTCAGGTCTGAGGTCTGTGACAAGAAATGCTCAAACTGAGCCTACAAATCTTTTTATACAGGAGAGTGAGGAAGCTGTCATAGACCTTCAGTGGCATATGAAATTGATCAGAGTTAACCTTGACAAATCTCCTTTTCGCCAAAACTGAAATGATTTCAGAAAGAAAATAATATGATTTCAGTAAGAAAATGATAATATCTATGTAATGGTTTGGATAAGTTCCTGAAAGGCCCATACATTAAAGGCTTGGTGTTATGTAGAGATGGAGGAATCTTTAAGAAGTGGAGCCTAATGGGGAGGAAGTTAGATTATTGGGTTGTGCCTTTGATGGGGGTATTGGAAGCCCAACCACTTCTTCTTCTCTGCTTTCTTGTTACCATGGGATGAGCAGCCTCACATAACGCATGCTTCCACCATAATGGGCTCCCTTACCACAGGCCCAAAAGCAACAGACCAACTTGATCATGGACTGAAACCTCCAAAGCCGTGAGCCAGAATAATCCCTTTCCTCTTCCTAAGTTGATTTTATCCCAGATATTTGTTACAGCAACAGAAAATGGACCAAAACAGCCTGCCACTGTCTGCTACAAATTTGTGAGTTCCCAAAATAAAATACCATAATTGGTCACCTTTGGAGGCTGCTCTAAAAGTAACCCAGAATTCAGAAAAATAGGAAACAAATCAAACAATTAGCATATCTGTATAATTCAGTTATTCCAATTAAGCAAATAATAGGGCAGGAGGAGGGGTTCAGAAAGAAATGCGTGGTTCCAGTGAGCACAGTTCCTGAGAAGCAGTCACTCTTCCACAGTCATAATCTCCCCCGCTCCCAGAGCACTGTCCTCATCCCATGCACCTGCAGGCCAAGGAGACTATGTTAGGTTGCTAGGGCAGTTGTAATAAAGTCATGCAAACAGTTTGGTTTACACAACAGAATCATATTACCGCAGTTCTGGAAAGTGGAAGGCTGATCTTAGGGGTCAGTCAAGAGAATTTATTCCTAGTCTCTTATCCATTCTCAGAGGTTTTCTGGCTATCTTTTGAGTCCCTTGGCTTGTAGAAGGATCAATTTAATATCTGCGTTTGTATTCACATTGCTTTCTCCCGATGTGTGTTTATGTATGTTTATGTGTGTATGTGTGTATGTGTGTGTGTATGTCTATGTTCAACAAATTTCGCTTTTATATAAGGACATTAATCATGTTGAATTGTTCTAAGCTATTGATCTCATTTTAACTTTGATTACGTCTATGAAAAGCCTACCGCCAAATAAGGTTACACTTCAAGATGTGATCTAAGGGTGTTAGGATAATGGAATATTTCTCTTGGGAAAACACAGTCTAACCCACAACAGATGTTAACATTATCTACTATTGCTAATCCCTTGATACTTTACCTTTTGTCATAACTGGTTGGGAGTTTTTCCACACCTTCGCTAAAATCTCTTGGAGCATGCTTTGTTTGCTCTGGATACATTTTCCTCAGAGGACAATTTAATAATGAGTGGGCAAAGGAGTAACATGGGTGGTGGGCCAGAGTGAAAAATGGGGAGTGGTCCAGCATAAATTCCAGTCACTGAGATCGGGCTTGCAGAGAACAACTGGGTTGGGAAATGCAAGGGAGAAAAGGAGTTTGTTAGGCACAGGAAGATGGCATAAGACACACACAAAGCCCAAAAGCATATGCAGTATGGTGTTTTTGTGTTTTGGACATACAAATTCAGCAGCAAGGATCCCATCCCTGATTCTGCCACATATTAAACTACTTAGGACAAAACTTACCTTTTCACTCCTTATACTGTCCACTTTTATCTATAAAATGGACATGACAACCTCTGCCTCATAATTTGCTGTTAAGACTGCTGAGATGAACCTCCTAAGGAGGTTGAAATGTGCAAAAAGAGCCTGAAATGTGCAAAAGGCATGATAAATGTTAGGATTTGCCAGAATTACTTTTACATACTTACCTCACATCTGGAGAATGTATCACCAACAATAAATTTCTTGAAATGATCCACCTCAATGTGATCTAATTCTTACTTTCCACTGCAAATTTAAAATTATTTTAAATACAATGCTGGATGGAAGTGAAGTTGCTGGCAGGCTTGTTCTTCTGAGATTTTCTCTTTTCTACATGGTTTAAACTCAGAGCTAATTTCAAACAGCTTCTAGCCTGGATACAGGGTAGCAGTTGGGCATATGGGTAAATTTTAAAGCAATGTAGATATTTTAGGGTGTCCAGGGGCTTTAGAAAGTAATATAGTTTGGCCTCTAATTTTTAGATGATGACATTAAAACCAGAGAGGTTAAATGATTCATCTGAGGCCACGCTGCTGGAGGCAATGTTGGGACAAAAATCTAGTCCTTATGACTCATAAACCAGCCCTTTCCTCTCCAATATGGCAAACTTTAGCAAGATAGTTGAGAAAAAATGCTTATTGCACAGAATTATCAATTTATGCAGTGAGTGCAACCTTTTCCTACAGAGAAATACACATTAGAATTAGAAATGAGGGACCAGAGCAGGAACTCAAAATATTACTATGTTCTTAGAAACCCACCACATGAGTCCTCTGAAATGAGACAAATAATGATTTAACCAGCATTTTAAGCTTTTAAAAGTGTATACTCTTAACAAAGAGTCAACTACTTTTATACATAGGAATAGACTTTTCTCAAAGCTTTGAACTGTGACTCGTCACTTTTTTGAGTTTTCTTTTGAAGCCTTTGCAAATTTTCCCCTCTATAACAATCAATTAGCCTAATGCCACTTGGAATTATACACTGTAAAGAGATTCTATTTTAAAGAAACCTACCTCAATGAAACAATGGAATGCTGAGGAGATGATTGTATGGTTTAACTTGGTTCTTTTTGAAAATTTCGCCAAGACCTAAGTATCACAATGGGTCACTGTGCGTTGATACTTGTATATACTTTTGTGGAACTAACTTGGTAATTTTCACATTTTGACAGAAGGAAAACAAGAGGTACAGGTCATTTCTTTAGCTCTCCTTTTCTGGCATAAGAGGGAAGAGATTTAGGGGAAAAAAGGAAAGCTGCAGGGCAGAATTAGAGAAAAATTACACGCTTAATGCAAGATATAGTACTTTGGTGTTTAATAAAAGTATATTGAGTAGACAAAATATTCAAGAGAAAACCCCATTTAATGAACTGGATTATGTTGAAAGGATTCTATTATCTAAAAAGACTTGGTATCCATAGAAACCTAGCAACCAAGACATATCCACACTGACTTTGCCTCTATGGAGAGGCAAACAAATAACCAATGTGCTTGCTCTTTCCTGATATCCTTATGTCATGACTACTAAATTACAATGTAAGAGCGCTGTCTTAACAAACCCTACAATTGTTATACTTTTAGAACAGGACCAACAGAAAAGAGAGAATCTAAATAAATAATAGAGGTAGAAAAATAGTTTACAAGAATGAAAGGAGACAGGGATGCCCTGGTGTTTCCAAGAAGGTATTGCCACTCTGATCTTCACCCCAGGCTAGATGATGAGCCAAGGGAGAAACCCATGTTCCCTGATCTGCTGACAAGTAATAGGTCACCTGATTCCACCGCATCAGTACTCTGTTGGTCTAAAAGGAAGTCCAAACAGCCCTAACACACTCTAAGCAGAAGGTCCAACCAGTTGCAACTGTGTGGTTTTGCATGTATAATTGATTTTATTGTTACTGGATAATACATGTGCTGTCTATCTTTATATGCCAGGCACTGTGAACATTTCTGAGGACATGGGAGATGTGAATGAGTTGTTCCCAGCTGACAGAGATATGAATCTTGCTTAGAATCTTCCACTGAAAACAAAGAAGGATCATTAACATCCATCCATGAGGGGCACATCATTATTTTAAACCCTTAGGATCCAGTAGAGATTCTTGGAAACAAGTGACACACAATAAATGTTGACTGAATATAATAGCTCTAGAGAATTAATCAAAGGAAGTTAACACACAACATCTGATTATCTGTAGCAGGGAGCCTCAAGATGTAGCAAAATCAAATGGTACAAATAAAATCATTGTAAATAATGATAAAATATAATTAATGATCTCAGAAATAATAAGTACTGAAGCTGGTATGTGAATTCTAGTCTGGTTCCAGAGATTTTTATGCTTAATCAATATACCATATCTTCTCCTAGAGAAGGCAGGGAGACAGCTACTAAATAAAGTCTCTGTAGCTGTGGTGTTTGGGGAAAAAATAGAAAAGAAAATAAGTCTCAGAGTACAAGCTGCAAAACTTTACATGCCAGACATGCAGCATGAACGACAGCTGTTCGTTTATTCATTTATTCAGCCAGTGTTCATCAGCCCTCCCTGAGCCTACAGCTCTTCCAGCCCCATCACTAGCCCAAAGGGGAAACACTTTTATTCATTGTCTCCACAGGATGGCTACTTTCAAACACACACTACCATCTACCTCTTTATTGAGTGTGCTGATTATTGCCTAGTTTCCCTTACCAGAATGTAAATTCCATGAAGTCATAAAAATGTGATGCTTTGCTCCCAGAGCAGTGTTGTAAAAATAAAACCAAACAACAAGAACAACAACAAAAAACAACAACAACCAATCAATAAGCATTTGTAGAATGACAGACTCATGGAGTTTACTCTTTAGGGCACACAAAAGTTAGTAATTTTGATGAAGTCCAGTTTGTCTATTTTTTTGTTACTGTAGTTTTTGATGTCACAAATAAGAATCTTTTGTCAAATTGAAGGTCAGAGATTTTTACCTGTAATTTAGTTTTAGCTTATATTTAGGTCTTTGACCCCTTTTGAGCTGATTTTTGTATATAGGGTGAAGGGAAGGCGCCACTTTATTCTTCTGGGTGTGATGATCCAATTGTTTATCAGCACCATTAGCTGACAAGCCCATTCTTTCCCTGTTACATTATCATGACACATATCATAGTTTGGTGCAGATAAGTACATTTGTTTTTGGAGGGAGGGAGGATGAAGTCCTGGGGCTTGAACTCAGGGCCAATGCTATGCTGTGAGCTTTTTTTACTCAAGGCTAGTGCTCTACCACTTGAGTCACAACTCCACTTCTGGCTTTTTGGTGGTTAATTGGAAATAAGAAAGAGTCTCGTGGAGTTTCCTCTCTGCGCAGGCTTTGAATCTCAATCCTCCAATCTCAGTGTTAAGTGGCAAGGATTATAGGCATGAGTGAGCAGTAGCCTGGCTTGTTTCTGGAGTTTTAAATCTATTCCACTGAGGTATACATGGGCCATGGTGTCAGTAACATAGCATTTACCACCATTGCTTTCTAGGAAACTTTTCAGGATTTCTTGGATTATTTTTGGTCTCTTGTGATTCCATATAAATTGTAACATCAGCTTGTAATACAAAGAAAACTCCTAAGACTGTGATGGAAATTGTTTTGAATCTGAATGGCATTCTAGGCCTGTCACCATCCTAACAGTCTTCTGTGTGAACATCGGATTGGTTTTTATCTACTCAGACCTTTAACTTTGTTAACTTATGTTATATATTTTTCAGAGCATAAATTCTGTGGATTTGTGTGTGTGTGTGTGTGTGTGCCAGTCCTGAGGCTTAAACTCAAGGCCTGAGTACTGTCCCTGAGCTTTTCTGCTCATGGCTAGTGCTGTATAACTTGAGCCAGAGTGCCACTATTCCAAGTTTTTGGTGGTTAATTGGAGATGGGAGTCTTTCAGACTTTCCTGCATGGGCTGGATTTGAACTGCAATCCTCAGATTTCAGCCTCCCAAATACCTAGGATTATAGGTGGTATGAGCCCCTGGCACCCAGTCAATTATGTGATCTTTTTGTTAATTTTTACCTAAATATTTTACTCTCTTGATGCTATTGTGAATTAAATTGTTTTCCTAATATTTGCATTGTTCATTGCATCTAGGGGGGTAAAAACTATTTGTATCCTGGAAAATCACTGACCTCTTTTGAGTAGTTCTAATAGTTTTTATTGGATGCTTCCTTAAAATATTCTACATATAAGAGCATGTTATCTGTGAGCAATGAATGTTTCATTCCTATCATATATATGACCTTGGAAAGAAGGTTGTCCATTCTTTCACTAGCAAGTAACATGTTAGCGCTGAGATTTTTTTTTTTGTCAGTAATAGGGCTTGAATTCAGAGCCTTAGTGATGTCCCTAAGCTTTTTTTGCTCAAGGTTATCACTCTACCACTTTGAGTTACAGCTCCACTTCTGGTTTTCTGGTGGTTAATTGAAGATAAGAGTCTCACATATGTCCATGCCCAGACTGGCTTTGAACTGAGATCCTTAGAGCTCAGCCTCCTTAATAGCTAGGATCACAGGTGAGAGCCACCAGCACCCAGCAACTCTGAGATTTTTTTTTGTGCATGCCTTGTATTGGGCTGAGGAAACTCTTCTTATCCCTCATTTATTGAGCATTTCTGTCTCACTGAGCTGGGGGTAGAGTGGGGAAGGAGAGAGTGGTCTTCGTTCAAATACCATACCCCTTTCTTACCAAATTGTAGTTTTTCTTGAATAGATATTTCTTCATTTGCTATTTGCCCCTTTGGATGATTTCCAGAGGCTTTAAACCTGTTTATCTTTAAGGATTTTCACTACTTTCTCTGTGGAGCAGCAGGTCAGCAGAGGTTATTCCATTGAAATGCAGAAAATCGAGCGACTGTTCATTTTAATGGGTGTATTTTTTTTTGCTAATTTACACCAGTAAGGCTGTGGCATATATGTCATCCACTTATTGATACTAAATAGGGTGGCAGCAATAATGGCACAGCATGTATAAGATCCCCAATTAACAATGACAAGGTGATTCTCTGCTCTAGTGAGATCACAGGCACTGAGAAAAAAGCTAACCAAGGTTTGGGGTTGTCAGTAATTGGATAGACTACACAGAATGACAAATGATTAAATATCTAAAACTCAAACTTGTTGTATGGGCTTTTGAAGAAGCTGCAAACCAATTAGTCTTTCTTTATCTTTCAGAAACAGCTTGGAAAATGGATTTTAATTCAAGCTCAGTGTGATTCCTAGACTGTGTAGAATAAGAGACATCAGTGGTATAAAATGGGAAAGTATTGCTTAAAGTCTCATCCGAGTTTCAAAACCTAAGTGTTCAGAAAATCTCTAGTCATTGCAATAATCACCATTACATCTACTTTGGTGAAAAGGAGGAAGTTTGGACCTTCAGAAAGATTCTTTGCTCTGGAAGACATTTCGTATGTTTAGTCCTCAGGTGCTCAGGGGGCAAAGCACCTGCTGGCATACAGTGAATATTAAGAACACAGTGTCCTTTTGTTTCTAATGTGTCTTGCTTTGATGTTCAAAATCTAAGAATTACCAATGAATTGAAAAAGGATAATGTGATTTCTAACGACATTTCTAGAGGAAGGAACGTAATGTATTCAAATACATCTTCTTTTGCCTTTTGACACAGTGTCTTTTGTTTTCTCTCTTGATAGACTTGAAATCATTTCCATAATACTTTTCATTTCTCCTAAGCAGAGATATAAGAATAGCAGGGGATCGACATTTAGATCATTAGATGAGAACTGATTTCTCACTCTGGTGCCTGTGGTTACCAGAGGCTCCCTCTCCCCAAATAATAATTCTCTCTTCAACTGCTTCCAGAGATAGTGTGGTATGCAGTTTATCTAGCTGGCTTCCATTTTGTAAATCACCTTTGAATCCCTCCTTAGAATCCATAACTACAATGTTTATTTTTTTCTTTTGCATATACATCAAATAATAATGCTTATGAATATATATGTATATCTATTCTGTATCAAGATGTGCTTCATGTATGTTCCTTTACATCATAGGAACCTTGTGAGGAATGTGAAGCACAAAGAGATCAGGTAACTTCCTTCTTCTCTTTCAATTCTTTCTTCCTTTTCTTCCTTTCTTTCTTTCCTCTTTCCTTCCTTTCTTCCTTTCTTCCTTTTTTCCTTCCTTCCTTCCTTCTTTCCTTTCTTTCTTTCTTTCTTTCTTTCTTTTTCTTTCTTCCTTTCTTCTTTCTCTCTCTTTCTTTCCTTTTTATTGCCTGTCCTGGGGCTTGAACTCAAGGCCTGAGCACTGTCCCTGGCTTCTTTTTGCTCAAGGCTAGCACTCTGCCACTTGACCCATAGTGCCACTTCTGGCTTGTTCTATATATGTGGTGCTGAGGAATTGAACCCAGGGCTTCATGTATGTGAGGCAAGCACTTTATCACTAGGCCATATTCCCAGCCCCCTTCCTTCCTTCCTTCCTTTCTCCTTCCTTCCTTCCTTCCTTCCTTCCTTCCTTCCTTCCTTCCTTCCTTCCTTCTCTCCTACCTCCTTCCCTCCCTCCTTCCTTCTTCCTCTCCCTCTCCCTCTTCCTCTCTCTGTCTCTATCTATTTCTTTCTTTCTCTCTTTGTACCAGTAGTAGGATTTGAACTCAGGGTCTCATACTCTCACTTGGCACTCTCTATCACTTGAGCAATACACTTCCAGCTCTTTGGTGGTCCATTGGAAATAAGACTTTGGAGACAGACTTTTCTGCCCACGATAGCTTCAAACCTTGATCCTCATATCTCAGCATCCTGAGTAGCTTGGATTACCGGTATGAGCTACCAGTGCCTAGCACCTTAGGTAACTTTCTAAGGGAACATAGCTGGAAAAATAGGGTATTGTGCTCTGGCTATCACTCCAAAGCACTACTTCCATGTAATCATATTGCTTCCTTGGGCAGCATAGTAAGTTGTCAGAAGAGTGGTCCAAAAAACACAGGAAGAATGGGTTCAGGGTCTGTCTCTCTCTACTTACAAGTTAATTCTTGGTGAGAATCTACACATGCACACAGTGTACAGGTATTACGTTACTAAAGTTGGGCAGAAAAACATACTACACTGATTATTTAAAAAAAAAAAACACAAAAAACAAAAACCTCACATGAGCATCTTAGCATTGTAAGATGGGCTTAAGGTTGAAACAGCCAATCCAAGAGATAGCATTAGATGCTGAGATGTAAAGGGTGAAACTCTGATATTTCTACCTAAAAGTTACAAAAACCAAAGTTGAAATCCTTCTTCAACATGTCTCTGACTCCACTCTGCATTCAGGCACAATTTTCAGTTCAGGAAAACAGTCAAATCCAAAAGTCAGCTGTCTAGACACCAAACCTTAATCAAGGAGATTAATTATCTGTGCAAAGAAATTATCAATCATCTGTCTAGAATTCCTACTTATTAATGTGAAAGCCTCATTTAATTGGCCATTTAGAGTTGTAGACTTGGCAGCTGTGTCTATCCTAAAGTCATCATCCACACAATTTTAATTAACAATAAGATCTTCGAAGGGCAAAGATCACATCTCATACATCTTTGTGTATCTCTTAGCCTACATACAATCTTGATTGTCTGCAATCAAGATATTTCTCATAACTTGAGTGGGTAACTAATCATAGTGCAGTGTTAGAGAGCTCATCCTACATAATTTGTTTGAAATCCACACAAATTTCATAATGAGGATTTCATAATGACCTGTCTTAAGGACATCAGTTATCTCTGTACCTGTGTTCTCTCACCAGGAAAATGAAGAGAAGAAACTCTAGGAGTTTTCACCAGTTCTGATAGTCTAAATTCATAGCAGCAATGTAGGTCCCAATGAGGGAAATATTTAATATCAAGGTTATATTCTTATTTACCTTCAGGACTGAGTTAAATTAGCTTGAAGTAGAAAGTTATAAATCAGTGGTGGCTGATTTACCAAGAGGTTTATGAGGTTTTTTTCCTCATTACAAACCACAAGTTACTCAATGAAATAATATCTATATATGAATGAATAATGGAAAACTGTGGGGAACTGGAGGTGTGGCTCAAGTGGTAGAGACCTTGGTTAACATGGGCAAAGCCCTGAGTTCAGTCCTCCATTATCTCCCAAAAGAAAATATCAGACAGAAAAAGCCTGAGCTATGATTTCTATCTTTTGTATACTCTGGGGACTCCAGTTCAGAGGAAGAGCAGGAAAACGTCATGTTTTCCAGTAGAGGGAGCCAGATTTAAACATTCACCAGACTGTAAGAGTTAAAAGCTAATGTTCCCTGGAAATCTGTGCCAGATCTGGCAGGGCAGAAGAAAATACATATTTTGATACCGAATCCTCATTTCTGATCTTACCTAACAAGTGAGAGGTATTGATAAGGCTAACACTAAGTTTCTAAAAGTTAAATTTTCCCCCAGCAATACATAATTGTGCTTTAAAGAAAATTTCCTTTTAATCCCATCAGCAGTGGTAGAATTTTTACAAACATATTTTGCCTGTAGATATCTGAGTTCAAATTCAAATAAAAATAAAGATCTATAAAGGTAGACAACTTATGATTTTATTTTTACCTAGAACTGTAGATTTAATTAGTTAACATGAATCATAGTCAAATATGGCAAGCCCCTAATCCAGCATTACTAGTGTCTATGTAAAAGGGTAAGATTGGACAAAGCTATCCACATCAGAGCAGCTGCATGTGAAGATAAAGACAGAGCTAAGAGTGAGGCCAGCAAACCACTAAACAAAGAGAGAGAGAGAGAGAGAGAGAGAGAGAGAGAGAGAGAGAGAGAGAGAGAGAGAGAGAAGAGAAGAAAAGAGAAGAGAAGAGAAGAGACGAGAAGAGAAGAGAAGAGACACAGAGAGAGACAGACAGAAAGAGAGAGCGAGAGAGAGTAGATCATCAGACTTCTTTACAGCTCTCAGAAGGAATCAAACCAGTGGACATTTGTTCCCAGACTACAGCCTCCAGAGTTCAGAGGGAATACATTTTTGTTATTTAAGCCACTCAGTTTGTAGCATTTTGTTACAGAATCCCTACAGGAAATTATTTCATTGTCTTAATGGTGTTCAAACTCCATCCTCAGTTTTCTTTTCAATTTAACTTTTAAAACAAAAGTAATCTTGTAATGATCCAAAGGACTGTGACTGCATTAAAAATGTTAGAAAATAGAAAAGTAACCATAAGATAAGAGATAGATAGATAGATAGATAGAAAGATAGATAGATAGATATTCCCACAAATCAGACCTTAATGCTGTTAAGAGTTTATAATTGGCTACCAGTGGCTCATGCCTGTAATCCTAATTACTCATGAAGCTGGGGCTTGAACTCTGCCTGGGTACTGTCCCTGATCTCTTCAGCTCAAAGCTAGCATTCTACCATTTGAGCCACAAGCACCATTTGACCATGAGACTCTTATATCCAATTAACTATAAAAAAAAAAAAGCTATAAATGATGCTGTGGTTCAAGTGATGGAGCATTAGCCTTGGGAAAAAATGCTCAGGGACAGTGCCCAGGCCCTGAGTTCAAGCCCAAGGAACAGCACAACAACAAAAAAGAATTTATTGAGTATTTTTTCAGATATTTTAATGCATTTATTAACATAGGTAACCTTTGCCAAAATGTTGTTTCATGTATCCTGATATTTTAATAAATAATTCATATCTTTTCATATCAATAAATTTTTCCCACTCACTCCATCATCTAACACTTTCACTTATCACAAAAATACTCTTCCAATTGTTTGTTCCAAACAACAATCAAATCCCAGCTCTCTCTTCTAATCAGGTAAAATCATTTCTTTTTTGTTCTTATTTAAAACCTTTCTGATTTGTTAAACAAACAAAACCATAGTGCTCTGTAGGATGTCCTGTATTCTACATTTATCTAGTTATTCCCATGTCGTGTCGTTTTGTTTCTTTTAATATCCTTGTGTTTCCTACAAACTGAAAGATCAAACTGACAGCTGAAGTGTTTAAGTTAAACATTTACTTACAAGTATGTTAGATGATATTACATATTTTATATCAAATATATAAAAACGGTCGTTTGGTGACATCCTCCAAATAGAATGCTGTTGACTAAAAGATAATATAGGCATTTATATATTGTAGAAATTCACTTTCTCTAAAGTAGGAAATGGGGGGAGGTATTTTCTGAGTAGGGTCATATTCTAGGCAATAGACATTTGCTGAAGGTCCCTTTTAAATGGATTACCATACAAGAAGCTATGACACATGAACTACTAAGCACTTACCCAAGTTTTGTAAAAATCCCAAAGGAATTCTTTGACTTGATTCCATTTGTTAACATCTCAGTCTGCTTCAGTAGTACTCAATTCATTGTTTCATCAGTGGTGAAGCACCTATCATGTTGTAATCTCTTGACTTGTTGAGGATAGAGGTGAAATACTGTTGCCCTCACAGAACTTGCATTGTTATAACTCAGATCTGGCCCAGCCTGAAAAAAAATACCTGAATTCCAGGAATATTCTCTTATCATGAGCTCAAACAATCCCTCTTTTCTCTTTCTCATGGTGCTCTGAATCTCAGATGTTACCTCCCTGGGATTAGTCCCATAGCTGACCACACTTCCCTTCTTAGGTTGGAATTAGGATTGACAAAATATGTGAACAATGAATGACTCTCTTTCATCCTTTTTTTCTTCTGCACAGTGTCATCCCTGATGACATTCTATTTCTACTCTTCATTCAACTACAAGCTGGTCTTCCTTATGTGTATGTCCCAACTTACGTTCAACACTCCAGAACTCACCCTCCTCCATATCCCCACTGCTCCCTCAGGGTTCTCCTCCACTGATTTCATCCTGGGTTCATTCAGACTCCACTAAGGCTTGCGAGCTCTAAATCTGAAACCTCCCTATCTACTGCTCTCTGTTCACATTGACCCGTGTCTCTCCTGGACATCAATGGTAACTTCTTTATTACTTATCTTCTCCCAACCATTTCCCCTCTAAGCATTCTTCTCAACTATGTTTGAGTTACCTTTCTTCTTACCATGTTATTCAACAACTTAAAGCCCATCACCTCTTGAATAAAGGCCCCCCTTGTGCATCATATACCTGGCCTTTCTGAATGTTTCCTCTCACCTGTGGAAGCTAGATCTAAAATATACTGGGACATGATAAACTATACAGGAGTCTAGATATTCACACACAAGAGACCAAAGGAAGGATACTGTAGGGGTTGAACACAAAGGCACAATGCCTATGTGCTTCTGATTATATAGTATTTATAGAAATGGACTCTAAGAGATGGAAACAAGAGGGTTTTTTTCTTCATTGTTATTTTTCTTTTCCTTTTTTTTCTTTTTTCAAATTTAATTTTATTGTCAAGGTGATGTACAGAAAGGTTACAGTTACATACCTAAGGTAATGAGTACATTTCTTGTCAAACTTGTTACCTCCTCCCTTATTTTTCTCCCACATTTCCTCCTGCCCAATCCTCCACCCCCCCCCCCAAAGTTATATAGTTCATTTCTAACATACTGTCTTGTGAATATCCGTGTTCTATTGGGTCACCCTTTGTCTCACCATTGTGTTTCTTTCCTTTTTCCTCCCTAATTCAGATAAATGTATATATAATACCAAGGATACCAAAATCAAATACAGTAATAACAGGGGATAAACCATAGGAAAAAATGAAAGAAAAAGGAAATAACTTCACATAGTACATTAAAAACAACAACAATGAAAACACTCTTGTTTCCATATCTTGAAGTTCATTTCACTTAGCATCATCTTACATGATCATAGGTACATAGCTATTGAGCTATTGTGATACACTGCTATACTAATTATTACAAATGAAGGAAACCATGGAATCTGTGTTTCTTTGGGTCTGGCTTACTTCACTTAATATGATTTTTTCTGAGTCTTTCCATTTCCTTACGAATGGGGCAATGTTATTATGTACGTATCTGATTACTTTATGTACTTTAAAGAAAATGCTGTAACCTACAAATAAGGAAGCATTTTTTGGAGGTTCTGGGGCTTAACTCAGTGCTGAGCAGTGTCTCTGAGCTTCTTTTTGCTCAAGACTAACCCTCCACCACTTGAGCCACAGCACTACTCCTGACTCTTCTGTGCAGTGTTTTGGAGATAAGAATCTCATGGACTTTCTTGCCCAGGCTGGCTTTTAACTGCAATCCTCAGATTTGTCTCCTGTGCAGATAGAATTATAGGCATGAGCCACCAGTACCCAGCCTAAGAAAGCATTTCTTTTATTTTCTTTCTTTTGTTTTATTTTTGGGGCAAAGGGTTACTTGGGTTTGAACTCAGGGCTTCAAACTTGCTTAACTGGCCATCTAACATTTGAACCATTCTTCCATCCAGAACGCATTTCTTAAAGCAAAAAACATATAAAACATATACACTATAAAGGAATATTGATAAATGCAAATACAATAAAATAAAGAACCTTGATTATTAAGAAAAAAAGAAAAAGCAAGGGAAGGAGGAAGATAGTATTTGTAACACTTGTGAATATATAAGAAAAGCAGCCAGGTGCTGATGGCTCATGCCTGTAATCCTAGCTACTCAGGAGGCTGAGATCTGTGGATCATGGTTTGAAGCCAGCCCTGGGCAGGAAAGTCCCTAAGACTCTTCTCTCCAATAAACTACTCAGAAAAAAACTGGAAGTGCCATTGTGGCTCAAGTGTTGGAGTGTTAGTCTTGAGCACAAAGAAGCTCAGAGACTTCCCAGGCCCTGAAACCAAGTCCCAGGACTGGCAAGAAGGAGAAGGAGGAGGGGGAAGGGGAGGGGGAGGGGGAGGGGGAGGGGGAGGGGGAGGGGAGGGGGGAGGAGGAGGAAGAGGAGGAGGAGGAGGCCAATAGAAAAAAGAGAGTAAAACATTTCACAGGAAGGGAAATGTACATGGATATGGCTCATAAACATATGGAAAAGATAAACTTCCTAAAAAAGGATAGTTATTTATACTAAAAATAACCAGATTCAATACAAACCCTGATAAACCTATGACATCAACAATTCAAGTGATGGCAAAGAATGAACAGGGGAAACTTGTATATAAATAATTATGCCCATTCAGAAAACTTTGAGATTGCCCAGTAAAGTTCAATTTGTGCGTCCTATAATAATTAGCATTTTTTCTCACAATTATGTCCCTCACAAAACATATTGAGTCTCATTTCTTTTGGAGAAATCCTACATATATGCATCAGGTGACATGCACAAGTAGATCCATAGCATCAGTGTCCATAAAGAGAAAGTTTGAAATAGTTGCAATGTCCACTAAGAATAAAGTAATAAACTGAGCATATGTTCAATTGGAAGAGTATTAATGCATTGCTAGTACTTGCAGTGACCTAGGTTAAATTTTAATAATGCTGAGCAAAAACTGCATTCTAGAACTGCACAGATTAAGAGATTTTAAGAAAAATGAAGGGAAAATTAATAACATACTGTTTCAAAAGACTTACATGGGCTGGGAATATGGCCTAGTGGCAAGAGTGCTTGCCTCTTATACATGAAGCCCTAGGTTCGATTCCCAAGCACCACATATATAGAAATCGTCCAGAGGTGGTGCTGTGGCTCAAGTGGCAGAGTACTAGCCTTGAGCAAAAAGAGGCCAGGGACAGTGCTCAGGCCCTGAGTCCAAGGCCCAGAACTGGCAAAAAAAAAAAAAAAAAAAAAAAGACTTACATATGTAGAAAAATCTATCCTAAGGAGTAAAAAAGAAATGGTTACACAAAATTGATGTTAGTGCTTGGAGTTGGAGTTGTCATAGGACAGATACACAGGAAGCCTTAAGATAAAATAATTATGTTTCTTAATCTTGATAATCAGAACCAGATAATCATTTTACAGTTATTCTTGAAACTATAAAGATGTATCTTTTCAATATTTTGTTTCTTTTTTTTTCTTTCTTTCTTTCTTTTTTTTTTTAATTGGCCAGTCCTGGGGCTTGGACTCAGGGCCTGAGCACTGTCCCTGGCTTCTTTTTGCTCAAGGCTAGCACTCTACCTGGAGCCACAACATTTCCGGCTTTTTCCATATATGTGGTGCTGAGGAATCAAAACCAGGGCTTCATGCATACTTGGCAAGCACTCTCCCGCTAAGCCACATTCCTAGCCCTGTTTCTTTTCTTTTGCTTTTGTTTGCTCATTTATCTGTCTTTGGGAGGTAAGGAGAGCATAGAAATGGTGGGACAAAGGGTGAACAAATGCAGCAGTGGTTCTCACTAGATACTACATTGGAAATGAACTATACAACTATGGGTGCAGATGGGAAGGAAAACACTGAGAGTTAGGAAAGGAGTGTCTAAAAAGAAATGTACTCATTACCAGACTAAAAGAACCATAGCCCCTCTGTACATCACCTTTATAATAATTAAAAAGTTAAAATTAAAAAATAACACATATATATATATCTGGGCTTTTCTTCATCTAACTATTCCTCTATCTTAGCTGCTGGTACTTCCTGCCTCCTCCCAAACTATACACACTTCATAAAATTCATTATGTTTCTATGACTTTTCTATAGCCATTAGCTCAGTCTGGAATTCCCTTGTTTTGTGTACCTACACCTACCAATGTGTGAACTACTTATATCAACTTCTTTATATATTAATTCATGGATCCCTCCTTCCTTATTAAGAAACCTCAGATTTTCCCCAGGAGACTTAAAAATATCTCCAGAATCTCATTATGTTTGCACTCATTATATGGGAGCAATTATCCTAGTAAGGTACAATTGTCTATTTATTTATAAACTAGAGAGAAATACTGGTCCTTTCTGTGTGCATTCCTAGATGTTTAATAAATAGTTGTGGAGTGACTAAATACATAAATAAATCATGTTCCTAACAATGACACAGCACCATAAGGTCCTTAACTGTGAAAAGTATTTTACTGGTCAGAAGTTATTTGCAGTTCATAACTAAACAAATTTCAGAAAGCACGTTGACAAACCTCTCTTTTCTTCTTTAAGAAGCATTTTTATTGAAGTATAACATATATGTATTACACACACACACACACACACACACACACACACACACACACACACACACACAGTGGAAAACATCCCAAGCTTACAGTGGGCTAAATTTTTCCAAAATGAACATTGTGGTGACTGACTCTCAGATTAAAAAAAAAAAAAAAAAAAAAAAAAAAAAGAGGCACTGAAGTTGCCTTCCTCTTTCTCCCAATTAGATCTCCCAAACACAGCCTATATACTAGTCAAGCACTGAGCCACAAACCCAGCCTTTGTGTGTGTGTGTGTGTGTGTGTGTGTGTGTGTGTGTTATTTTTCAGACAAGGTCGGGTTTGGACTTCAATCCTCTTGCCTCCTGGGATTACAGGCATACACTACCACAACTGGTCTAAACGTTCAATAAATTAAATTACGCAATACTTTCTGCATCTACAGAGCCCAGGTCTTACTTTACATTTTTACCTCTCCTAGTAGATGATTTGTAGAAGCACTAATTTTGCTAAACTTTATCTAGAAGTGTTTTGACCTTTTCTAAAGCATTGCAATCAGCAAATTACCTTATGGAAGAAAAAACAAGTTCTACATCACAAGTCTTGGGATACATGTCTATTCTCATATATGTAGGTAATTAATAATTTAAGTTAATCATTTAATTTACTCCATCAGTAGACTCATCTATAGATATTTTCCACTTTGCATTGGAAGCTAATACTTTCTTTTAATCCGAGCTATTGAAGACATCCCTTCAAGATAAATTCAACTACATTTTCTACTGTTCAGTTCGGAAAGTCTAGAAAAATTGAAAACTTATATCCCTGATGTTTTCCCATGAATAACCACCCCAATATTGGAGAGGGGAAAGCTGCTCACCTCCACCCAGACACACCCCTTCCCCTAGGTGGGACCTTCCATCAAAGTAGCAATAGCCTATATGTAGAAAGACCCGAGGACCTTCCATGGGATCAGCAGTCTCTGCTTGATTTCCCTGAAGTGGGAGACATTAAACTTGTCTCCAAATCCACTGTCTGCTTTGTTTTCTTGTTTCATCCTATGTTTCAGCTATCCTTTTTTTTCTGGTTTTTCTTTTCTTTCCCAGCACCTGTATTGTTATTGGGGGAACAAACAGATACATCAACAGCTTCTTTTGCTATTTTCTTGCTTTATTAAAGAGCTTTTGTGCACACTCCTTTGGACTTTAATCTACTTAGGAAAAAAATATATGAAAAGAAATACTGTGGTTTTTCTGTGTTCTTTTCTTCAGTTAGTCTACATGTGGGGAAAAAAGTTTCTTGATTTCTATAACTGCATGAGGCTTTTTAATAGAAATATTTTTGTAGGACATTCTTTGGCTTTTACAAAATGACTATACATGTATGGTATTTTTTTAAGGTGATGAAGAATTTTGTGACCAAATCTTGGATCTCATAAAAACTATTCAGTCAGTAATCTTTAATTACCAGTGTCTTATCAACTATCTTGTGTGTACTACCTGAATTAAACCAATGGGAGTTTGTATCAATTTTTAACAAACATAAATCTAGGTGTATAAAGAAAACATTATTGGCAAATACTTTTACTGTAATTCATTCTTATCTCTCAATTTCCAATTATAGTTTGAATTTTTCCTCTCCCATATCTTTCCAAATTTGTTTCAGGTTATCCCTTTCAAATTCATTTTCCACTAGATGATTCCACCCATTTGTACAGAGTACGTTTAATTAAATGCAAATTTTTCTGTTCTTGAGATTAAGAATCTATCTCATAAGATCCTACATTCTAATATTGGAATTCAATCCATTAAATTGTTAAGATAAAAAGGCTTTTACTAAATATTTAGATTAGTGTTGCCACATAGAATAGAATGTATAAATACTCAATTGTGCCCATGTTTAAATATTTGAAACTAAGACCATAAGTTTTAGTGGTATTTAATGAAAATTTTAAAGTGAAATGTGATACAAGTGGCTTTAAGAGGGAGTCAGCTTTTATTCTTTACTTGGAAAGGGAGAAAGTATAAAATATAAATGCATCAATCACCATAACATTTAATGTAAGCATACTTTATTTCATTATCATGAAGTTGAAATCCTATTCATAGCTGCTTACTAGCAAAGCTATATTTTCTTTGGTAGTGGAAGTGTTTTTAGAAATCTGCTCTCATTTATTGCCTTTTGTCCATATTGATATTTTTGCATAATCCACAAATGATATTATAAATATCCAAATGTCCCTTGGCAGAAAAGAAGGTTTCTATTTCTAATTTGAGATGTAAATAGATGTTTTTAGAGGCTGGGAAATGGTCTAGTCTTCTTTTCTGGTTGTAATACATAAACACCTTACTTTGGGGGTGGGGGAGTATGGAGAGCAAGAGAAAGAAAGGAGAGAGAAAAAGACATCTATGCATGTACATATACATTGTCATCTGGAAATGTACATACAGATTTAATATTAATTTATTAAATATTTAGTTTATTTCAAAAAGAAAACATGCATTACATGGGTGATAGCTGAGTACTTCTCAATATTCCCTCATAACAGGAAGGAATATAGGTCACATTTGGGGAACAAAGGTTTTGATTTCCTGAGGAATTGAGGTACATAAGCATTACAAAGATGTGTTGCTTATGGGAAATCTTGTAGCTGGTGGGGAAAGTGTTGGAAAATGAGATGACCTTTACTCTTGGAGACAAGTCTCACTACTATTAAATGAAAAGTAGAACTATATGATGAAAAAGTAAAGAATACATTACTCTAGCATTTTATGAACAATCCTAACAATCCTTAACCATCACTACCACTTCCATCATAAAAACTATTGACTAAATGCATACACATGGCCTATGAATTTTCTGATAGTTCTTGCTTCTAAGACCTTCTGAGATTCTCTCTAGTCTTAAAGATTTTATTGCTTTGAAACTGAAATCAAATATTTGATCCCAAATGAATCTTTCAGATTTCATCTCAAGCCCCAAATAAGAATCTGTTTCTTGGAAGTGGAGTTGTGACTCAAGTGGTAGAGCACCAGCCTTGTGCTAAGGGGCTGCCAGGCCCTGAGTTCAAGCCTCACTACCAGTAAAAAAAAATATTTCTTCTTAGATCATATCCTGATTTGTGATATTATATAACAAAAGATAAATAACCCAATTAACATGGGCAAGAGAGCTAAATAAAGGACATGGCTAAAGAAGATATGAATATGGCCAATGCAACTGGAATGATGGTCAATATCATCAGTCATTGAGGAAATACAAATCACACACATTAGGATTGACTATAATCAAAACAGTGGAAAATGTTGGCAAGTCTCAAGAGAATTCTGTAAAATACACATGTAGACTAGTCAGGAGTGGTATGGTCCCTTCCTAAAGAAGAACTTTCTTTAATGACTAACTCCAAGTTCCAGTATTTTTAGAAATGATGTGGGATACTGGTGAGAGGAATCATTAAAGTCATTACCTAAATAAACCCCTATCAATATGAAATTCTTAGACTGAAAAGACTAGGTTTCAGGGGAATGTTTATAATCACTCTGTTTCCATTCATTCACTTGGAAGCAATTGAATGTTCCACATAACGGAAATACCTATTGTAACCTTCATTTCGATGAGTCATTTCCTGTGACCAGGTTAACTACAGTCACACTTATTTCACTCTTCTGAATCACCAAACCTGAGTTCTAAGTTGAACATGTGTAGCAAACCCAGGCTTATTTTAGGCAGAGTGTGATGTCAGTCATTTTGTAGAATTTCAGCTAAACAAGCTACCAGGCAGAGTTCAAAGGTAATGGATATGACTATTAAAACTTTTCCCCCATGGAAAGTAATTCTCAAAGGATGAGTAGCTTGACATTCAGCTACACATATATCCAACAGCTGTTTGCACGAGATATGTTAATGAATGTTAAGAATGACTAAACCTGAATTTTAGTCTATGGAACAAAAAGTAATTGTAGACACATATCCATTAGAATCACCATTTATGTAAATTCAACACTATATAATTATGTGTACTATACACATTTGTGAATATCTAATATGTATATTTATATGTTACACTGACATATATTTTAAAGCTAGAAGAATATAAAATTCTACTGGTGAATACTTATCTGGCCTTTCACTTTTTCTTTTCTTTTCTTGTTGTTGTTGGTTGTGGGCCTTGAACTTGGGGCCTTGGTGCTGTCCTTAAGCTCTTTTGTTCAATGCTAGCACTCTATCACTTTAAGCCACAATGACTCGTCTAATTTTCTGGTGGTTAATTGGAGAAAGGACTCTCATAGACTTTCCTGCATGGGCTGGCTTTGAACCATGATCCTCAGATTTTGCCTCCTGAGTAGCTAGGATTACAGGTGTGAGCCAACAGCACCTGGCTTCACCTTTTCTCCATTGATTGTTATGTCTTCATAAAGCTTTATAATCTCTTTCATATTTTGTTAACCAAGAAAGAGTTTGGGGCAATATTCTATTAGGATTTATCATGAAATGCTATTTCATGAATTTATTTTTTAAAGTCAAGATAGTGAATGAGCCTAGGGTGACCAGATAATCTTATCATCAAAAGAAATAAAAGTTCAAATATGCCTCAGAGATTAACCTATTTACTTATGTTTAGTTATCTATTTATTTGATTGTAAAGGTGATGTTCAGAGAAGTTACAGTTACATAAGTAAGGTAATAAGTACATTTCTTTTTCTTTTCTTTTCTTTTTTTTTTTTTTTTTTTTGTCAGTCCTGGGGCTTCGACTCAGGGTCTGTGCACTGTCCCTGGCTTCTTTTTGCTCAAGGCTAGCACTCTGCCACTTGAGCCACAGCACCACTTCTGGCCATTTTCTGTATATGTGGTGCTGGGGAATTGAACCCAGGGCCTCATGTATACGAGGCAAGCACTCTTGCCACTAGGCCATATCCCCAGCCCCAGTACATTTCTTTTTGACCAATGTTACTCCTCCCCTAATTTTCTCCTGCTGCCCCCAAACTCCCCTCCTACCAAATTGTAAAATTTATTTCCAGCATATAGTGACTATCATTGTTGAATTTGTTGACCCTTTGTCTCACCATTTCTGTGATTCCTCTTCCCTTCTGCAAATCAGATGAGCATATACAAGAAGTAAAAAAGTAACAATAGGGCATAAACCAAAGGGAAGAAAAGAAAGAAAAAAGAAATAACTGCAAACAGTACAATAAAGAAAAACACCTCTTATTTCCATTTCTTGGAGTATAGTTTAATTAACTATATTTTATATGGTCATGTGCAATAGCTATTGAGCTATTGTGATCTTCTGCTAATAATATCATAGACATAGTCTAATTATTACAAATGAGGGAAACCATGAAGCCTATGTTTCTTTGGGTCTAGCTTACTTCACTTAATATGCTTAACATGCTTTTTCTTTTCCATTTCCTTACTAACGGGGCAATGTCACTCTTCCTGATGGAAGCATAGAATTCCATTGTGTATATATACCACATTTTCTTGATCCATTTCTCTACTGATGGGCATCTAGGTTGCTTCCATATTTTAGGTATGGTAAATAATGCTGCAATTAACATGGTTGTGTTGGTAGCTTTAGTATGGCATTGTTTGTGATCCTTTTGGTAAATGCTCAGAAGTTGGGTTGCTGGGTTCTAGAGGAGCTCTATGTTTAGTCTTTTGAGGAACCTCCATACTTCTTTCCAGAGTGGTTGAACAAGTTTACACTTCCCCCAACAGTGTAGTAGCATTCCCTGCCACATCCCCGCCAGCATCTATTGTTATTAGTTTTCTTGATAATGGCCATTCTAGCTAGGGTGTGATGGAATTTCACTTTTTTTTTATTTGCATTCCTTTTATGGCCAGAGATGTTGAACATTTCTTCAAGTGTCTATTGGCCATTCTTATTTCTTCTTCAGGGAAATCTCTCTTTAAGTCTTTAGCTCACTTATTAATGAGGCTGTTGCTTCTTTGAGGATTTGTTTTGGGGTAGTTTAATTGTGTAAGCTCTAAGTACTTTGTAGATATGAGGCCCTTGTCTTTTGTACAGCTATTAAAGATCTCCAAATCTGTGGGCTTTCTAGTTATCTTGCTAGCTATGTCCTTTGCCACACAGAGAATCCACAGCTTAATGCAATCCTATTTATCCAACTTTTCTTCAATTTGGTCTGTTTCTGGATCTTTATTTAGGAAGTTACAACCTGTACAAAGAAGCCCTAGTGTTTCCACTATCCCTTCCTGTAATATTTTTAGGGTATCTAAATATGAATACCACCTACATCTTTATTCACTTAATATTTGTCTAGAATATGGAGGGTAGAATAGAGGTCAACAGGAATCTTGAGATTAATAGAAAATAGATATAATACCAAACACAGTTGGGAAAGGGAGTCAAATTGTGATGTCCTATAGCATTGATAGGTGAATATAATTACCACAATGAATTATGTATTCAAAACAGCTAGAAAAGATAATTTTCAGTGTTCCAATGCAAAGAAATGAAATGTTACATATTTGAAATGATAGAAATAGTAATTGCTTAATTTGATCATTATACAGTATATCAAAACATATTTGAACCAAAACATCATATTGTACAAAATAAATATGTACCATCAGGTGGTAATTTTTTTAGGATCTTTTGTTATTGTTAAATAGGATTTAAATTGGCTCACCTAAAAGACAAAGAAAGAAAAACGTAGCCACATGCTAAATAATCAGAAGTGTGACTGTGTTGGCTTTATTTCCTTTATTTCTAATAATAAAAGAAATGTATCATCCATAAAACAAAATAACATAGCCATGGTGTGGTAATAATATGCCCTCAGTAGCACATATAGTAAACTTCAGAAGTTACCAGGATAGACTAAGAAAAGAAGAGAATACACACTGGTCTAGAATATCAGAGTTTCTGTTGAAAGGAACCTCTTTCCATTGTATTTAGAAGACAAAAATAATCAAATGTTCTATTTATTATTCTTAACGTAGCCAGAGAAACCAGTTCCATACATTATACTTTTAAAATCTTTATAATTTTTTAGAATGGTGTAATAGGATTCTGAGTCAAAGAATACAGTTTTAGTTTTGCATCTGCATTAGCATAAATCCCACTTTCATCATGCCACGTGTTGATACCAAATCTTTTGGAACCATCTAGATCTGTGAACTGAGACCGGCATTTTCTGTGGACTATAGAGTAATCATCCTGACTGGAATAATCCTATTGGAGGAAAAGAGACAAATGACATAGAATGAATAAAATATAGAGTACCTTCCAAATGTTGATCTTAATATCTTAGTCTTAAATTCCAGGTAAATTTTCAACAGTTGATTAATTTGATCTCTGAAGAAATACCTTAATAGAAATGATGATTGCAGTTATAAGAACTTCAAATCCTAAAAGAAGAATCTAGCTCAAAGTTATTTTACTTATAAAACTAAAAAGCTAAGTTATTAATTTTATATGTAAATTTTTTCTCACCCCTAAGTACACAGCATTGAAAGCAACTTAAATATTATGATAATCTAAATAAAACAAGCACAATTTAACTACCATTAAATACCTTTTTAATGTTACTTTGCTGAAATCATTCCCAAGAACAATATGTTGGGTTACACCATTAATAAATGCTACTAAGTCAATGGCAATGGTAAATGCTAATCTCTAAGATTCATTCCTATGAGAAATTTACCTCAAAATAACCTAGTATAGTTTAAGATGTTATCCTTAGACCAATTCATGAAAGCTTCATTGTAATTGAGTAAGATATTACCACTGACCATTTCCCAAAGAAAATATTGATTCTCTCAGACTACACCAGGGGTGATGGTAGATATGGAACATGAAGCTTTTTAACTGATTATCTAATTTTGGCTTTAAATCGGTTCTAATTTCAAAGCACCAAGACAATATTGAAATTAAATCACCAAAACTATAAAACAGTGAGACAATACCAAAGTAGTTCTAATCTTAGATTGGTTTCATTGAAAATTATTGTGTATTTATCAATGTCCATTTGTCTACTGAGTGCTTATTATGGTTGGGCACAGTCCTGAAGCATGTACATCTTTTAATTCATAAGTAGACTCTCGAGTACAAATTCTTAACTCCATTTTACACATAAGATCATTTGCCTCAAGTCTCCAAAGGAGAGAACTTAACAAAATTAGAGAGTTTAAAGAAAGCCAAATTATAAGAGGCTGAGACAAGCCTAAAATCTAAGTCTTTCCCACTGTCCATGTATAAACTTTTAATAAGACATAAAAATATGAACTATGAAATCATAAAGCTATATAATAGCCATGGCTATGGATAAAGAATGTCCATAATATTCTAATAGTTTTGAATTTTGCTTTTTTTCACTGAGGACTGTTTCATTGGGCTTTTCTGTTGGTTGGTCGGTTGGTGGTGAGGAAGTTGGATAAAAGTACTTTACATGAGATTTGATCATTGGCCCAAATTGTGCATCACCTTCTTACTCCCATCCTTACTGCACTCTAACTACAAAGAGTTTAAAATACCAAGTTAGTATGTTCCTTTAGAAACGTAGGCAGAGAATAGGATATACTTTTATGAGATGAAAAGACAAGTCAAAATGTACTCCTGGAAAATGTTTCTGTCAGCATAGGGATTAAAAAATCAACTAGAAATAGAAAGGACTGGATTCAAGAACTGTGATTAGAATTGAGTCTCAATAACTCATAGTAATTGATGGATGGATAAATAGATATGGTTCCTACATACAGTGAACTATTATTTGACACCAAGAGACATAAAACATTGGCACATGGTATGACATAGATGAACCTTGCAAACAGTTTTCTAAATGAAAAACAGATAAACAAAAGACCACATACTCTATGATTTTTGTAGATGACATGTCCAGAGCAAGCAAATCCACAAAAACAGAAAAGGAGATTGGCAGTTGCTAAAAGATAGGAGAACAAGGAGGAACAGAGGAAAATTTAATAGTTTAGACTTTCTTTTTGTGGTGATGAAAATGTTTGAAAATTGATTGGTGATAATTTACTTTTCCTGTGATATACTGAAACAGCAGCAAATTGTACACTTAAAAGTGATTAATTTTATAGTATGTGGAATTTTGTGGAGTAGTATATCCAAGTAAAGCTTTTATTTTTTGTAAATATTTTTATTGTTATAAAGCTGATGTACAGAGAGGTTACATAAGCTAGGTAAGGAGTATATTTCTTTTGGGACAATGTCTCCCTTTCCCTCACTCTTTCCCAGTTTTTCTCTCATCTCTACCCACAAGATAAATAGTTCATTTTCAACATAGTGCCTAGTGAGTTCTACTTCTGCATTTGTTCATTCACCCTTTGTCTCTCCATTTCTGTGCCCCATTATACTCCCAAAGACAGATAAATGAACAAACAACACAGAAAGAAAAGAACAACAAAGGAAAAAAACTCTGGAGTTCATTTAAATAAATATTATTTTATATGACCAGAGGCACATAGGCATTGCACCTTTGTGTTCCTCCTGTAAGAATCTTCTCCTTTAGTCTCATTGTATGTGAATACCTAGATTTATGAATAATTTATTATGTCCCAGTGTATTTTAGATTTAGCTTCACCATTTGAGAGAGAACTTGTACCATTTGTTGCTCTGAGCTTGGCTTACCTCACTTAACATGATTAGTTATAGACCCATCCATTTCCCTGCAAGTGATATAATATTATTCTTTCTAATGTTTATGTAAAATTCTATTGTGTACACATATCACAATTTTGATCCACTATTCTATTGTAGGGCATCTAGGCTATTTCTTTAAGTTGGCTATTTTGAATAGTGCAGCAATGAACCTGGATGTGCAAGTGTCTATATTATATCCTGGCTTATAGTGTTCTGGGTAGATGGCTGAGAATGGTATGGCTGGGTAGTAGGGAAGGTCCATGTTTAGTTTTTTGAGAAACCTCCAGACTACTTTCCAGAGTTGTTGTACTAGTTTACATTCCTACCAACAGAGAGTTGCTTTTTTCCCATATCCCTACCAGCCTTTGCTGTTGTTCAACTTCACAGTGTTGGCCAATCTAACTGGAGTGAGATGGAATCTCAGAGTTGTTTGCATTTGCATTTCCTTTATGACCAGGGCTGGTGAGCATTTCCTCATGTGTTTCTTTACCATTCTTACCTCTTCTGAGAAGTCTCTCCTTAGCTCCTTTTCCCATTTAATAAATGGTTCATTGAAAGCTTTTATGTTAAAGAAAAAAACAAATGCATTGAAGAGAGCAATTCTGAAGGGCTAAGTGACAGATGCCTGTTAAGATATGTTAGATTAAGTGCCTCTCACTGACCAAGGTATATCCACATGCCAGTTCTAAAAACAAAAACAGCTAATGTGTATGTTAAAGAAACAATTTCCAGGCTCTGTGGGTTAAATACTCCTGCTACTGTTAACTTTAGGTTACTAGAGAGAAGTTAGCAAACACTGAATTAGAGAGATCTGAGCATTAATGAGATTGTGCAGTCTCTTGGCTTCAGGTCACCTCAGTCTACTTCTCTCATTTCCCAGTGTGGAGCTGCCAGGATGTGCAAGGATTGAATCCAGCAACAGGACTACAGAAAGAATCTTCCTAGCCTAAGAACATAAATACAGCTTCACCCCATTCTCAAAAGCAGTGCTGAGCCCAGTATTAGATGCAATGCTTGATTCTGTCAATCAGATTATAGCTTAAGATTTTTTGTTCAGCAGATTAGGTGAAAGAAACTTATTTTCCACTACTGGACATAAGTGAAGAAGCATCTATCCCAGTATAGAACTAGCATAATATGAAATGTACACCTTAAAAGACAGATTTGAAAGTCAGTAGGAAATATGATACACTGCTACACCAATCCTTTCCTAAAGTCTGACAGTACCAAAAAATGTGAGCCAAACAATTGCCTTTACTAGCTGATTCAGTTTGAGCTGTGTTTTATGTGCTTTACCAAAATTACCCTAATAACAGTCCTTAGTAACTTACAATACTGGAACACTAAGGCAGTTATGATCAAAGGAAGGAAATGAACCAAACCCAAAGGAACAGAGCAGACAGAAAATTCATGACAAACCAAATAATCAGGCTCAGAAAGAGGGAACTTCTGGTGAACAAGTAAGATATTCAAAAGTTAGGACAAATTACTAGGAACCTGGATCATATAATTTATCATTAGAAAGCACAGTATGCTGTGCAAAGTTTAATTTAACGCTGAAATGGAATGGGAGACGACAAAGAGCAGATGTACCAAGAACAAACTTAGAAGACCTCTTCATTGACTGCAGTTCAGACTCAAGGCAAAGCTGAGAGAATGGAAGTTCTAGGCAAGCAAGAAATGTATCACTCAAATCAATAAAGGTGGGAATCTTTTTAAGTTACATTTTCCCTCTTCAGTGTATGGAATCACTCATTTGCAAAAGAGGAGATTAAAATGTGTTTCAGGAGAGCTGGGAATATGGCCTACTGCCAAGAGTGCTTGCCTTGTATACATGAAACCCTAGGTTCGATTCCTCAGCACCACATATATTGAAAAGGCCAGAAGTGGCCTTGTGGCTCAAGTTGGCAGAGTGCTAGCCTTAAGCAAAAAGAATCCAGGGACAGTACTCAGGCCCTGAGTTCAAGCCCTGGGACAGGCAAAAAACAAAAACCAAAAAAAAGAAAGAAAATGTGTTTCAGGAAATACAAAGTGAAGAGCAACATAACAACAGCTTTCAATTTGCAAGACAGGATTTTTTTCAGTAAGAGCTTTGTAATTAAATATACAGAATTGATAGCTTTTGAATATCAGTGACCAAATGACAGAACAGAAAGTTCCCTAAATGTGTCAAGAAAAAAATCATCCTTTGCTCTGAAGTCTTAGAAAATAGTCAAAGAACTGGGTACTTGTGGCTAATGCCTAAAATCCTTGCTACTCAGAAGGCTGAGATGCCCAAACAGGCAGGAAAGTCTATGCGATTTTTCTCTCCAAATAACCACCAAAAATCCAGAAGTGGAGCTATGGCTCAAGTGGTAGAGCTATAGCTTTCAGGAAGAAGAAAGAGGAAGATGAGGAGGAGGAAGAGGAGGAGAAGGGGAAGAGAGTTAAGAAGAGAAGGAATTATAGGAAGGAACTGAGGGAACAGGACAGCAGAAAGGGTTGGTGTATTTCCCAGTTTTACCAACCCAGTGCTTCAATCAGGTAGAGTGCCTTTATTCTAGATAGAGATACATTCTCAGATCCATGAGAATATAGCAAGGAGGTACAGGGGAACTGCACATGTTCAGAGGGGTCACTAATAGGAGCTACAGGGCTGAACACTGGAGCTGAAAGTGAGTGAGATCCACAGGTGGCTTCTGTGAGGTCTGCAGTATCAATAGAATAGGAAAGGCAGCTGAATTATTAGATATGCCTTCTGAGTTCCAACCAAGCCCAGGATGAAAAAAGAAAAACACCATCAATTACAATGTACACATATATTACCCACTGAAGCCAGCAAGGGAAAGAGTGCCAGGCAGACCAGATCATCACCCTAGAGACTGAAATAGGCAGAGAATGCCATATGGGAAACCCCACTCTTCCCCTCCAGCATCAGGCTGCTAAGTCCCTTCCCCCTTGCCATAAGTTACATGCCCTCTTACGGAGAGCTGATGCTGTTTTTGCCTATCACGCCATCCTACACACAGGAGCATACAAGCTTAACTATTTGATTATGCCTCCAGATTCCTTGGGTGAGACTTTTGACAGGATACAGTGAAGATGCTATCTCTCTACTACATAATGTCTTGAGCCCCAGCTAGAACCACTTGAAAATAGGAGATGGCTTGAGGGCTAGGGTCTGGAAATGTTTCTCATTTCCATTGGTGGTTGATGTTGGCTGGGGTCTCAGTTGGCCAGTTGGCTGTCAGAACCACACAGGCTGGCCCTCTCTGTGTTCTTGCCAGGGCCTTCTCACTACATGGTGACTATCATGAGAATGATGATGCCATGGCACACACCAGGGGAGAAGGTGTGTTTCTTTTCATTGCTTAGCTTCAAAAGTCACAGAGCATTTCCACCATGGAAAGAGTGAAGCCAGATGTGAAGACAGTTAACATAGAATGCTACTGCATGAGAGTGGCATTGGAAGAACACGTGTAATAGGCACACATATTGCAGCCATTTTTTAGATTTTTTTTTTATTTTTAAGTTTTATTGTAAAGGTGATATGAGGGGTTATAGATACATACGTAAGGTAATGAGTACATTTCTTTTTGAACAGTGTCACTCTCTTCCCTCATTTGTCCCAGTTTTTTCCCTTCCCGTCCCCCCCATCAAGTTGTAAATTCATTTCCAACATCTAGTGAGTTGTCTAGTAAGTATCACTGTTGCATTGGCTCACCTTTTGTCCCACCATTTCTGTGATTCCTCTTCCCTTCCCCAAATCATAAAAACTTATATACAAGGCAAAGGGTAAAGAAATCAAAAACCATGCTGACAAGGAATAAACCAAAGGTCAGGGCGTTGTGGGGGGGGGGGAGGAGAAATAAAAAAGAAATAACTGCAAAGAGTACACAAAAAAAAAACCTCTTGTTTCCATTTCTTGGAGTTCATTTCGATAAGCATGATTTTATATGGCCATATGCACATAGGTATTGAGCTATTCTTAGCTCTGCTAAGAATATCCTAGATCTATCCTAATTATGACAAATGAGGGAAAACATACAGCACATGTTTCTTTGGGTCTAGCTTACTTCACTTAATACATTTTTTTTCCAAGTCTTTCCATGTCTTTACAAATGGGGCAATGCCATTCTTTCTGATGTAAAGGAGAAATAAGAATAGCCAATAGACACATAAAGAAATATTCTACATCCTTGGTCATAAAGGAAAAGCATAACAAAACAACATTGAGTGCTGGGAATGTGGCTCAGTGGTAGAGCATTTGCTTAGCATGCATGAAGCCCTGCGTTCAATTCCTCAGTAACACATAAACAGAAAAAGCCAGACGTGGTGCTATGCCTCAGGTGGTAAGAGTGCTAGCCTTTAGCAAAAAAAGCTCAGGGCAATGCCCAGGCCCTGAGTTCAAGCCCCAAGACTGGAAATAAAAACCAACATTGAGAGTCCATATCACTCTAGCTAGAATGACCAGTATCAAGAAAACTAATGCTAACACATGCTAGCAGGGATGTTGCCAAAAAGGAACATTACTACACTGTTGGTGGGAGTGTAAATTGGCTCAACCACTCTAGAAAGCAGTATAAAGACTCCTCAAAAGTCTAAACATAGAGCTTCCCTATGACCCAGCAATCCCACTCCTGGGGATTTACCCAAATAACCACAAACAATGCCATACTAAAGCTACCAGCACAACCATGTTCACTGCAGTATTATTTACCATAACTAAAATATGGAATTAACCCAGATGCCCCTCAGTAGAGGAATGGATCAAGAAAATGTGGTATATATTCACAATATAATACAGCCATTTTTGAAACACACATTTTCCCCTTTTTCTAGGGAGACACACACACACACACACACACACACACACACACACACACAATGTGCTCATGGATATGATTTATTACAGCAAAGAACACAAGGAAAAATGAGCAAAGAGAAAAGGTGGGTGGGCTGAAGTTTATAGAGGAAACTAGGTGCAAAACAAGAACCCTCTCCCAGTGTAGCCAATGAGCTGTGGCATCCTCTCTACCAGGAAAGCTCATGAGAGACTCAGTGCCCAGAGTCTTTATTGCAAGCTGGTCACATGTACCAAAATTTCAGCCTCCCAAATGTAAAACAGGTGTTTGGCACAAACTATATTGTTTGCACAAACAATTTAGGCACAGGAACCATTCTAATCAAAGACATGTTAGCATAAAAGCCAAATTTCTACATGGCAGCCAAAGGCCAACCTTGCAATCAGGCTTTTTAAATGAACAGTAACCTCAGTTCTGCTATGTTAATACTTCATGCACACAGGATGAGAGACGATCTTTAAGCAAGTGAGAGCATTTTTCAAGGGAAGACTGAACACTTCCTAAGTTAGCTGTTGAAATCATGGAATCAAGTATGGTCTTAATGTAGAGAAAAGTTAGTGTTTTCCCACTGGTGATGAGCTGGGCAATAGGCCAGTTATGAGATCCATTTCTTTGATATGGGAGCTGCAGATGGTTGTTCCATTTTCAGCACTGTAACATAATAATTAAATCTTTGTTCAACATATATTTAGTGGGAGTAGGATAGTTTAGAAATTGTATATAGGAAGATTTGGGGATTACCACACACAGTTGACTAACACACTATTCAGACACTGGTTTATGACTAGGTTTACTTAAGGTAAAGCAAGGATTTGCAAGCTTTTTCTAAAGCCTTTAAGATAGGTGAAGGTAACAGGAAAAATTAGTCCCTGGAAAAATATGCAACAGAAAGGCATTAGTGCACAAGGAATAGGCACCAGCAGAGGAAGAGACATTTCATAGGGAGAACCTCAAGCACTTGGGGGGCTAACAGGACCAAGAACCAAAGATGATTCATAGCTTCACTCCTGAATGGCTGGGAGTTATAATACTGCTCAGAAGAATGAGACATGTGGAATAGGAAGGAGTTCTTTCAGCGGGGGAATGATGAATAGCATTTTGGACATTTTTAATTTGCCATGGCATCAATACAAAGTGTTTATTTGGAAGGTGGTGCTATGGGACAGATGGCCCGGAGAGGAGTTAGGGCCCTGTGCACAGCGGTTGGCAGGGAAATAATGATTATGGTATTTTTGTGTGGACTGAGATTACATAATGTACGCAAACAATTTCCTGATGTCAAAACTGAACTGTACCTACATACCCTTGTTCTTGAGAAATAAACATTGAGACCTTTTTTCTCCTCTTTTGAGAGAAAAGCATTTATCAAAGTCCCTAAGATCTCCCTTGAGTGGGTTTATCTTTGAAGGGCATGATTCTCCAACCCAATCTTATAGGTGACTCCAACAAATATGATGTCTTGTGCAATACTTGAAACTTTCTTATAACTTTAAAATTACAACATGATTAAAAAAAAGTTGCTCCCTCAGAACTGTGAATGCAGAGTCATAGGAGTAGATGGATTCTCTGAGAGTGTGTAAAATGGGGTGGGGAAGTGGAAGAGTGCTCTGAAGCCTGAATGTCATGGATACCGTGGTTGGATCTATAAAGAAGCCATGAAGGACAGAGGCATGATATAGTTGCCATGTCACAAGTACTGAAGGGCTAAGGTTAAAGAACACAGTGAAAACAATAATGCTAACTTCCAAAGATGTCTGGCAAAGAACAAGACTTGACAAAACAAAACAGTGTAAATCAATTGTTAGTTATCTTGGTGAGTACCATTTCAGAAAAGAGGCCAAGTTCAATAAAACATGCTGAGAAAAGTTAGGAAAAAAAAGAAAAGCTGTGGACAAGACCAGAAAGAGGAACCACTTAAGAAAATCATATGAAGACTTGTGGCCTTAAGAATAACCTGAGAGCTTGACACTAGTGCGCACACCTGTAATCCTAGCTACTCCAGAGGCTGAGATCTGAGGGTCACAGTTCTAAGCCAGCCTGGGCAGGGAAATCCATGAGACTCTTAGCTACAATTGACCTCAACACACACACACACACACACACACACACACACACACACACACACACACACACACACAGTGGACCTGGCTCCACTTTGAGCACAAAACCTCAGGGATAGAGCCCAGGCTCTGAGTTCAAGCCCCATGACCAAAAATAAGTAAATAAATAAAAATAATAAAAAAGAACATCTCTAGAAGCCAGATGTTAGTGGCTTGTGCTTGCAATCCCAGCTACTCAGGAACTGAGGATTGTAGTTCAAAGCTAGCCCAGGCAGGAAAGTTCATGAGACTCTTATCTCCAATTAACCACCACCACCAAAAAAAATCAAAACAAATAAAAGAAACAGCCATAGAGCTGTGGCTCAAGTGTTGGAGCATTAGCAAGCAAAGGAAAAGCTCAAGGACAGAGCCCAAGCCCTGAGTTCAAGTCCCAGAATGAGCACACACACACACACACACACACACACACACACACACACACACACGCCTTACAAAGTGTTCTTCCTTTCATTTTGCTGCTGCTTCTCTCTCTCTCTTTTTTTCTCTCTCTCTCATTCTTTCTTTTCTTTCTTTATCCCCCCCCCCCCCCCCTTCTCATAGGATGCTACAGGAAGCACCTCTTCCTGAGTGGAAAAAAGAGAACATATTTTGTCACTTGTATTAGTAAAAAGGATCAAGGTATCTTTAAGTTATGGGTGGGCCCCCCCCCCCACCTCCATCTTCACTGTAATAGGGAGGCCAGATCTGCCCAGTGCCATCAATAGCTGTGGAGGGACTTCAGGTTGACTCCAGCTCAGAAGCCAACTCCATCTCCACTAAGCCCTCCCCCACCCTATTCAGGGAAGATCCCCTTTACTATGTAGATTGACTACCTGAGGCCAGGGAGCTTCAAGGGAACCTGTGTCCTCCTCTTTATTATGATAAGTTATGTAGATTGACCACCTGAGGCCTGGGAGCTTCAAGGGAACCGGCTATGAGTAGGCATATCCGCCTGCATCATGTGAGCCCCGCCAAATCCTTGCGTCAATCCTAACTAGAATGATAGGTTAGTTCAAATAAATATTATGAGACAGACTGTAACTCTATTGGCCACCTGCGTGCGGCCTAGCATGCTCTGTAAGTGTTGTATCTTCATTGGTCACCTGCGTGTGACAAGTTTGTCTGTGATGTTTGCCTTATAACCAGGCTGGAAGGCCACACGGGCATGCGGTTCCAGCTCCCAAGTCTGGGCTGCACAGGTATGCGGTCCCAGCTCCCAAGTCTGGGCTGCACAGGTGTGCACAGTCCTAGCTCCCGAGTCTGGGCTGCACATGTGCGGGTGGTCCCAGCTCCCGAGTCTGGGCCCTGATCCTGCACTCGTGGTCGGCGGTCCCAGCTCCCGAGTCTGGGCTGCGACCAAGGCTGGTCGGTTCACTTTTTGTTCACTTTTTACTTCCCCAATAAAACTGTCTTTTTGTCACCTTGTAGCTGGAGAATGTGTGGTGGACTCTTGGGGGAACCAGGAATCCCCTCCCTTGGGGGGGGACCCTGTTTCATTGTAGCGAACCCCCACTTTACTTCAACCACCTCTTAGGTGTTATATTCTTATTTTCTTTTTTCTTTTTTTGGCCAGTCTTGGGGCCTTGAACTCAGGGTCTGAGCACTGTCCCTTGCTTCTTTTTGCTCAAGGCTAGCACTCTGCCACTTGAGCCACAGCACCACTTCTGGCCGTTTTCTGTATATGTGGTGCTGGGGAATCGAACCCAGGGCCTCATGTATACGAGGCAAGCACTCTTGCCACTAGGCCATATCCCCAGCCCCTCTTATTTTAAACATTATTTTCTCATGATTTTTTTCAGAAAAAAATGATATTGCTGTTTCTCATTCAATTGTGTACACAATCCTCATCCAGTTTTTTCCAGTCTCCCAGCAAGTAGTTCCTTGATTTACTTACTCGTACTTGATTTCATTCTCATTCACACATACCTTTCCATTTTTTATAGTTTTATTTTTCAAGGTCATTTTCCATGTTAGGCTTGCCTTCTGGAACATCATTACCTCTGCCTAATTTAGTATTATAAGATAAATGGAAATCATAATCTCCATCCCTCCATCTAGTTCATCCATTAAGAAGCATAATAGGTTACATTTCCTGGCCAAATCAGTTACTGTGAACTAACCTTGTGTCTACTATTATAGATGGCCATTAGCCACCTGGCATTACTACAGCAAAGACCATCCTTTTCCAGCACGCTTATCAAGAACTATGTTCATTTGGGGTATTCCATTTATACTCAAGCTTATTTGTGTGAATGTCACATTGAATGAAATGTAAATCACTGTGATATTTCCATTTACCATTTTAATACACATTATATATAAAGACCACAACACTTCTATGCACTTGACTGAGGTTCTACCTTCCCCTAAGCAAGCCTTCTTCTAAGCCTACCCAGAGTGGAGTGCAAAGAAAAGAGTAACCCCCCTCCAATAGATGCTCTCTTACTTACTGCAGAGGCTCTTGAGCTGCAGATCTCACTCATTTCCTTCTCTATGTTTCAACTGGTTTTATTCCTTTGGGTATTTTTCCCTCCCAAATGATTATATTACAAACATGTATACAAACATATAGTAATTGACAGCTGTAGCAATAACAAATATGTAACTTGTGGGACCTATTTCCGTTATATGTTTAAGAGACAGTTACCTTGGGGGGGGGTCGCATTGGTAAATTTTATCAAGGGAAAAATTTAACAAGTTCAGGTATTTTTCCAGAGGAAAATAGCTACGGAAAATACAAAGAATTTTAGGCTGTGAGGATAAATGTTAATATCTACATCATTAATGAATTACAGCCAATAGAAGGTTTCCTTGCAAAGGAAAATTATGGAAATTTCTATGTATACACACTTTATAAGACAAGATGACATTTTTGGGAAAAGAGGAGTCTATCATGGGGCTTGAACTCAGGGCCTGCACGCTGTTCCTGAACTCTTTTGCTTAAAAAGCCAATGCCTAACGTATGAAACTGTAACCTCTCTATACATCAGTTTGATAATAAAAATTTGAAAAAAAAAAAAAAAAAAAGCTAGTGCTCTACCACTTCGAGCCACACATCCACTTCTGGCTTTCTGATGGTTAATCTGAGATAAGAGTCTCCTGCCAGGGCTTTGCTGATCGGATCCTCAGCTCTCAACCTCCTGAGTAGCTAGGGTTATGGATGTGAACCGCCAGCTCGCGGCTCAAGCTAACTTTTTAATATCACACAAATCTTGATTACAGACAATAACAAAAAATAGTGGAACATTATTGAACATTAGCTTCTGACACTCTTATTTTTCTTTTGGTTTTTACTTTGGGGTAGTTTAATTGCTTTTTTAAAAAATGATTTTTAAGTAGTTAAACAAAGGAGCTGCCATTTAACAAAGCAGTTTATGAACACAATGCATCTCAATAGATGCCGCCCTTTTCACCATTCTAACCCTCCTCCCCACTCTTATCTTTCTAATGATAGTCCTATCATTTCAATCATATAAAACATAAGTATTGGTTTTCTTTTTTTTTTTTCAGTTTACACTATGTGAGGATTTTTACCTCTGTCACTGTTTATATTTATAAAGATATAGCCTACTGAGATATTTAGAAATCTGAAGCCCAGAGCAAGATAAAGAAGTTACAAGAGAAACCATATCTTTCTACTGAAAGGACCCAGCACTAAATATAATTGTGAATACAAATTTCCTGCGAGTGAGGCTCCCTACTTCTGTACTCCTGTTGATGCACCAAATGAACAGAGAGTGAAAGTGTGCATTTCCTAATTTTCAAGTAGACTTGAATTAAATGCCTGCTAAAGTCTTTAATCAAAGGAATTATTTGCTCACAAAGTAACTTTTTCAATTGAACATGTCGATAGGATGGCATCAAATCCAATCAAATAGTAGGGATTATAGAGTAGGAGAGCTCTGAAAGATCTTTCTGTATGTAACTGTCAGGAAGCTCCAGAGAGACAAAACTAATTCTCAGGTGGGGTGGGAGAGGGAGAAGGTATTTGCAGGGGTATTTAATCTGTAAATTGCTTTTGGTAGTACAGAATTAATGTTCACGATATTAATTCTGCCAGTCCATGAACATGAAAGGTCTTTCCATTTTCTAATATCTTCTTTGGGGATAAAACACAACATCTTCTTTTACTAATCTTGTAATACAAAGTTACTCATCAATATATTTTAAATTTATGTTTGGAATTTATGTATGGAAAACATACCCTGTCTGTTTTTCTGTTATGATTTACTAACACTAATGCAGGTATAAGGGAAGGCCATCATATTCATTCTAATTTCCTTTTGGTACTCCTCTTAAGTAGATAATCATACTATGTGAAGATAATAATGACTTTTTCCTCTTCTTTAACAATAGTTAAATGTGTTTGGTTTCTATCTCCCATCTATTGAGACATGCCTTGGGAAGGAAAGGTGACTAGGAAGCAGCTTTGCTTTGTTTCTACTGTCTAGCCTACTCACCTTGTCTCACCTGGCCGGTCTCTCCTCCTCTCCTCTCCCATACCCACACCCTTGCTCACTTGCTGGCTAGCTGGGAATCTGCTCTTTCTATTGCCTAATGGTTCTCCTCTCCACTTCTCTCTCTCCCCCTGACCCTGTTTTCTCTCTCAGTGTTGAGAATCAACTATTTCTGTTGCCTACTGTTTTTTTTTTCTTTCCTCCCTCTCTTCCTCCCTCTCTTCCTCTTCCCCCACCCCCCCCCAAACTGGGAACTAAGCAAAGACTTCACTAATACTAGAAAAGCACCTTACCACTGGAGCTACATCCCTAGCTCAGTTGCACAATTCTTGAAGCATTATAGTCCAATTCCAAAATGGAATTCTTTTCTTTCTTATTGTTATAAAGGCTATGTACAAAGGGGTAGCAGTTAACAGGTAAAGAACACATTTCTTTTTGGACAATGTCACTCCTTTGCTTGTTGTCTCCCAGATTCTCCCCACCTCCATCCCCACCCTTAAGTTGTATAGTTCATTTTCAATGTAGTATCCACTGTTGCATTTGTTCCACCCATTGGTTGAAATGCACATTTTTGTTAACATACACTTTCCCAGAGCCAAATTAATTCACATACATATATGTCTATATGATACAAATGAATAGAAAAATAGGTTCTTATCCCAAATAAATTGAGTACATGATTGGGCAAGAAACAGAATAAGGAAGAAGGCCACACACGTTTCAGATTATATTTCTGCTCCAAATATGTGGGCTTCTAGAAATGAACTGTATGCACAAAACATTCTATTGACACTCATAAACAGCTAGTAGTTCTAAGTAGACAGAAAACACCATAAATCTATTGACTATAGACACTACAAGTAATGAGTCATTTCAAGTCACAAATAAGTATTTAAATACAGATCTTATACTCACATGTGGTACATACTCATATACTGGTACATAATCTTCAGAGTATGTTGTCAGTGATGACCTGAGAGGAATAAGTCAATATTTGAGAAAAGAACTACTCCAAAAAAAAGACACAGTTAAAAACTTGCATGGTATAGATTTTATGTGTGGTCTAAGCATTTCAGGAAGGGCTTGCCATGATAAAATATTTAAACCCACAACTGCCCCAAACGCTCTCTATATTGTTTCTCACTAGCAGCAGGTACCTGTCTCTCCAATTACTTTTCTACCTAGTTCTAACTTTCTTCTCTCCCCTACAAATGGTTATTTGTGGCTACCAACGAGGTTCCATATCCTGAGCTCAGACCCTCTGCACTCCAGGTATTCTGTGCATTGCCCTCTTCCTGCCTCTGAATTATTTTTGGCCATAAGACTCTGCAGGATGACAAGGAAGAGATAGAAGAGGCCTGGGCAGGCTGAGATCAGAGCCCCCGACCCCCAATGCAATCAAACCCACAGAAAGGCTGAGTGACACACGCGCGCACACACACACATCTTACACAATTTATAAGCCTAGCAAAGCTCAAAAGCAAAACCTTGAGGTGCTGAAAATGAAAAAGGATGCTCACTATAAGGGGAAGACATAAATGTGATGCCCTGAGCCTTGAGCTTTAACTCCATCTCCAACGTAAGAAAATGGCCTGCGGCTTTCAGTACTTCCCCATAAAAAAGACCAGAGAAATAAGCAAGGAAGTTTCCCTCTGCTTGGGGCTTAAGGGAAAAAATATTCTCCTACCAGAAATTAAAACCTTACTTCTATTCCTCACAATGCTATAGGAGTAGATAGTCAAATTCTCAAAATCACAAATAACCAGTGCTAGTATTTAACCTCATGGTAACAACCAATTCCATCCAGCAACCCAGGTATAGTTTCCAGATTCACATCAGCAACCTGAGAGCTTGATAGAATTGTAAATATTCATTCTTAGGTATGGGCAGGGAGCTTGGTCCCAGAACCTTAGGAAATAACAGAAAATAATATCTGTCTGTGTTCAAGTCCCATATATAGAATAATGTAGTCCTTTTACAGGTCATGGTACATCCTCCCATATACTGTAAGTCATCTCTGAGTTATTTATAATACTTAATACTTCTAATAGCCTAACAATATACTTAACTGTATATAATAGTTTTTATACTTTATCATGTATGAAATATGATAAGAAAAAGACACTTTTCTTTTTTCCATCGGTGGGTGGTGGAATCCACAGATATGAAACTCATTGATACTAGTGAATTAGAAACTCTGTGTTTGGGGCTCAGCTTGCTGTATGGTAACCATCCCCGAGGGGCTCATGAGGCACACAAGAGTTCTAGTACTGATAAGCAAAAGGACAAAATTTGAAGGTGTAACTTTCAAGCCAGTAAATGGTAATTTTAAAAGGGGCAAAGAGTAATCTCTTAAAAAGAAAGAAAGGAGCTGAGCATGGGTGGGTCACACCTGAAATCCTAGCTACTCAGGAGGCTGAGATCTGAAGATCATGGTTCAAAGTCACCCTGGACAGATCAGACCATGAGATTATCATCTCCAATTAACCACCAAAAAGCAGGAAGTGGAAGTGTGGTCCAAGTGATGGAGTGCTAGTTCACGAACAACACCTAGGCCCTTTGCTAAAGCCCCAAGACCAGCAAGGAGGGAAGGAAGGAAGGAAGGAAGGGAGGAAGGAAGGAAGGAAGGAAGGAAGGAAGGAAGGGAGGGAGGGAGGGAGGGAGGGAGGGAGGGAGGGAGGGAGGGAAGGAAGGAAGGAAGGAAGGAAGGAAGGAAGGAAGGAAGGAAGGAGAAAGGCAAAAGAGGAAGAGGAAGGAAGGAAGGAAGGAGAAAGGCAGAAGAGGAAGAGGAAGAGGAAGGAAGGAAGGAAGGAAGGAAAGAGAAAGGCAGAAGAGGAAGAGGAAGGAAGGAAGGAAAGAAGGAAGGAAGGAAGGGAGGGAGGGAGGGAAAGAGGGAGGGAGGGAGGGAGGATGAAAAGAAGGAAGGAAGGCAAGGGGAGAGGAAGGTGGGGCAAGGAATGTGGCTTAGTGATAGAATGCTTGCCTAGCATGCATGAAGCCCTGGGTTTGATTCCTCAGTATCACATAAAGAGAAGAAGCTGGAAGTGGTGCTGTGACTCAAGTAGAGGAGTACTAGCCTTGAGCAAAAGATGCTCAGGGGACAGGGCCTAGTCCCGGAGTTCAAGAAAAAAGAAAAGAAAAGAAACCAGAATTGGAGCTGTAGCTCAACATGGTAGAGAGCTGAGCTTCTGCAAAGGAGCTCAGGGTCAGCACACAGGTTCTGAGTTCAAGCCCCACAAGCAGCCAAAAAAATAAAAACTAAGAAGGAAAGAAGGGAAGAAAGGGAAGAAAGGGATGAAAGGAGGGAGGGAAGGAGTGACTGGGGGAAAGGAAGAAATAGGAAAAAATTATTTCTGCTCCTAAGACAAATCAAATTAAAATTAAATACTACAGTGTCAAGCTTAAATTGAACACCACCAAATATTTTCAAATAAAGCTCAAAAGTAATAATATGTAATTTATATTTTATATGTTTTTATTTTATTTATATAATAAACATTAGCAAAGAGGGAATTTTCTTATATTAATAGCATCTATGAGCAACTTTGAGTCAAAAAAGACTATAGAGATAGTTGCCAAGATCTTTAACAATCCTATAACAATTTATAGAATATATAAGGCAGAAAAAGAATCTCAAAGATGAAGTGATAAATTTTTAGTCACAAAGGAAGAAAATAAACCATTCCTTCATCCTTTGGCTCCTTAAATCCAAATCACTTCATCTAGCCTGCAAAACCATACTGTTGCCCAAAAGTAGAGTATAATGCAGTATAATAATTAAATGTGTAGGAGGCTGCTGATTTGGATTGAGCTCCTGTACTAGGGCAGCAAACCATAGCAAAATCAAATTACTCACACTGAATTCCATGCCACCAGGTTGTTTATCTGACCTTTCAAGAAATCAGATGAGAGACAAAGGAGCTAAATTCCCAAACAAGCAAATATAGTTTTAGCCTCAATGATAAAAACAAGTCCTCTTTGCATTAACCATTTCAAGGAAAATAACAAAAATGACAACCTGCTTTTTGTTCTGTTTCTGCTTCTTCAGCCTTTTCTGCCTATGAAACCAACTTACTCTGCCCAGCTCATTGAAATGTGTGTGTGTGTGTGTGTGTGTGCACGCGCGCACGTGCGTGCACACTAATACTGAGGCTTGAACTCAAGGCCTGAACACTGCCCTTAGTTTTCTTACTCAAGTCTTGCCATCTATCAATGAGCCACAGCTCTATATCTAGCTTCTTGACAGTTAATTGGAGATAAGAGTCTCATACATAGACTTTCTTGCTGGTGCTGGATCCTCAGGTCTCAGCCTCCTGAATATCTAGGATTATAGGCTTCAGACACCAGTGTCCAGCTTGGGATACTCAATTTATTTTATAAGACGAGGTATTACTTGATTTCCAATAGATGCCCATTCAAATCTTTCAATTGTTTTAGTTTTATCTTTGACACTAGAAGCTTCCATGTACATATAAGTAGGCAAAGCAACAGTAGAGCTCAATCAGGGCTCATACTGCAACAGAGCTACGCAGTGATCATATCAAAGAGAGGAGGAGTAGGCAGGTGGATGGGACACAAAAGACACAACTTCCGGAAAGAACCTCACTGCAAATAATAGATCCAAGATTAAAAAATCTGAACCATGGTTTGTCCCAAGTGTGAGGTGACAAAATGGGAGTTTGGAAAAGCACTGCTGCTGGACAAAAAGCAGGAAACTAGGAAGGTAAAGAAAAATAAGAAACTAAACACTAGAAATGGAGGCAACTAGAGCAATAACATAACATAGTAGCTCAATATTGGGCTTCCCTCTTTCCTGCTTCTCACCCCACCCCCAGTGGCTGAGTTAAACTTTACTTCAGTGTTCTAACAGAAGAGGGCGCTCTTTAATTAAGATACTGAGCAAAAATCCCCAAACTTCTTGTTTCCCCCAGTAGAATTACCTATAATTGTTACTTGTCTAAGAATATCCTCCATACTTAATTTTCATAGAAATCAGTAACATTATTGTGAGAACAATAAATGAGAATCAAAATTAAGCTCATGAAAATTCTCTCCCCAACCAATGACAGAACCCCTCCCCAGCCTGCCTACTGAAAGATACACTGCAGATCCTACTAAACATAATTTTAATATAAGCACAAATATAACCATTGGAACAGAGGAAACGAAAGTTTCCATCTTCTTCCAGTGAGAAGATTCTCTGCATTTTTAAAAATCTAAAGAAGCTACAGAGCATAATAAGTAAGTAGGTTTCCACAGGGTTGTTGGATACAAGATGATTATACAAAACAATATGTCCATATATCAAAATTAGAAAATATAAAGTGAAAAGAAACCTTATAACTATAATGAAATCTCTAAAAATACACACCACAGAAATAACACAAGATATTTACAGGGAAAATACAAAATGTATTAACGGATATAAAGTAATGCCTTTCTTTGTAGATGAGGTGATGTAATATGATAAGAACAATTATTTCATCTAATAAATTCAATGCCCTTCCAATCCAAACACAAACTAAGCGATCCATGGAACCTAAGAAGCAGTCCTAAGGACAAATAGTCATGAGACTCCATAAACTGTCAAAGAGAGCTGAAACAACTTGGAAATGAGGGGGAAAAAATAGTTAAACTTACTCTACAAGGCAGCAAATGTAACCGGATCTGGTGGCTCAAGCCTGTAATCCTAGCTACTTGGAAGACAGAGAGCAGGGGATTGAGGTTTGAGATCAGTTCTCCTCTCCCCAGTCGCCCCCCCTCCCCCAAATGTTCAAGAGACTCCATCTCAATCAGTTGCTGGGTACAGTGGCTTGAACCTGTTCCCCCAAGCTACAGGAGAAGCACAATGCCTGGGTGAGGTGTTACATGCCTGTCCTCTCTGTGACATATGGAAGCACAAATAGAAGTATGCTTGGTCCGAGCCAGCCTGGGCAAAAAATAAGACCCTATCTCAAATCTTTGCAACCCCAAAAGTGGCTGGTAAACTGACTGAAGTGATCATATGTTTAGAACATGTGAGGTCCTGAATTCAAATTCTAATACCATCATCAGAAAAGGAAGATACAGCATGAAGCTGTAGTCATTGAGACAATGTTGTGTTGCTGCAAAAATATGCAAACAAACCAAAAGAATAAAATATAGAGATCCAAAATAAACCACTTATGAGGATTTGTTGTATGATGGAATGGCTTTACAAGGAATAGCTGGTTCATCTTATTAATCACACACACACACACACATAAAACTCTAAACCTTTTAGCTTTATTTATACATATATACATATGTGTATATACATATATACACATATAGCTAAAAGGTTTACAGGGTTATAGTTGATGAACTATAATTTAAACTTTCTGATGATCAAGACCCTATAAATAAGTTACAAGAAAAGTTATACACTGGAAGAAGATGTAAAATTCAAAACTTAGGGCTAGGAATATGGCCTAGTGGTAGAGTGCTTGCCTAACATACATGAAGCCCTGGGTTCGATTACTCAGCACCACATATACAGAAAAGGCGGAAGTGGTGCTGTGGCTCAAGTGGTAGAGTGCTAGCCTTCAGCAAAAAGAAGCCAGGGACAAGTGCGTAGGCCCTGAGTTCAAGCCCCAGGACTGGCAAAAAAAAAAAACCACAAAAACAAATTCAAAACTTAGTGCATAGAATAAAGTTTTTTAAACTCCTATAAATTAATGAAATAAAAAATATTAGTAGGAGAGAATAGGCAAAGGCTATAAACATTTGATTCACAGAAGAAGGAACCAGAAAGTCTAAACTTTGAAAATAAATTCAGCCCTAAACCCAGCAATCAGTGAAATGCAAAGTGAAACAATGAAATGTTCTTCCAAACCCATTAGGCCAATATACTAAAAATCTTTACTATGTTTAAGGTACTATTATGCCCTCATATATTATTGGTAGCAATGTCTTACAAAACTGAAGGTGCTCATCATGCATCTTTTTTTTTTTTTTTTTTTTTTTTGGCCAGTCCTGGGGCTTGGACTCAGGGCCTGAGCACTGTCCCTGGCTTCTTTTTTTTTTTTTTTTGCTCAAGGCTAGCACTCTGCCACTTGAGCCACAGCGCCACTTCTGGCCGTTTTCTGTATATGTGGTGCTGGGGAATTGAACCCAGGGCCTCATGTATACGAGGCAAGCACACTTGCCACTAGGCCATATCCCCAGCCCTCATCATGCATCTTATTAAGCAGTTATCTTATTAAGCTGCATAGGGCTCTCCTTCAGAATTTGCTTTTTCAGTAAAATTCAGTGGACAGTCAGTCATTCTTCTGTGACAAAGTGCAGGGTGTCATGTCCCAGACAGATGGAAGAATTTGGCCCTCAGACCAAGTAAATGGAGTGAAAAAGAGAACCCTAGGGAATTTTCAAGCCCTCTTAGCATTTTCACTCAAAGCTGGCACTTGAGCCAAAACCCCCCATGCATCCAGCTTTTTTTGGTGGTTAATTAGAGATAAACATCCTTCCTGAGCTGGCTTTGAACTGTGATCCTCAGATCTCAGCATCCTGAGTAGCTAGAATGATAGGCACCTGGCCCAAAAGGATTTTAATTGTTTTGCTATCACTCACAACTGAACAAGACCTATTACAATCAGAAGATCAGAGTCTAAGACCACTCATCATTATAATCCTATATGCAATTCCCCTTGCTCTGATTCCAAACATTGAACGATATCCTAGTTGCAATCTAACTTCCCATATGGATCTTTAACAGAGAGAATGCTTTTGTTAGTCTGACATGGCTGTCTAGTATGCTGGAAAATTTTACTTCTCATTATAAATTAACTAATTACAATTCTGGCTTTTCTTGTGTTTAATGAGCATAAAGTCAGTCTCCACAAGTCAAATAACTTCTGAAGCATAAATAAAAATGATCTTTCTAGAAATATAAAACTGGACACCAGGATAATGCCATCTTGCCAGGGTGCTTGGAAATTAGACAGTAGGCTTTCACCCAGCTCTGCCCACAGTTTGCCACGCATGCCCTCTTTGACCTTTAGCAGGTGCAGCTATGATATACTTTGCAGAGTAGAGTAACCACAGAGAAAGGCAGTGTGATTTCAAGGTTATTGTCACAGCCCTGGTCTGAGGTGAAATAGCCACATCTGCACTAACACAAGTGGTAGTGTGCATTTAGTGGATTTAGTGATGAGGTTGGTAATCAAGCCCACAGACTCACAGATTCTTAATCTTGGAAGGAGCTAAAATATCAACTGATCCTTTTTGTGCTCTATCGGGAGAAGGAGCAGATATTTTCTCATCCAGGATCCTGGCAGTCAAGACAAGGCTGTACCATAGAGTAACCAAGTTACATGGTCCCATCAAGACCCATGGAGATGAGTAAGGGCCTCAAAAAGCAGAGCTCACTTTAAATCAGTATCATCACTGACAGCAGTAGAAAGACATCCATTCTTTTGACAAGTCTACACAGAGGGCCACGGAATGCCACATAAAGTGAGGAGTTTCTGACCACTCTGGAAAGTTCTGCCTTATTCTTAACAGCAATTTTTTTTAATTAAGTGAATATGGATGCCCTTGTTATTTCCTCCCACTTTTTTTTTTTTAAAGAATAAAGAACCTTTCACCATATCCCATTTATGAGCTTGGTTGGGTTTCTGTGTTCACTTGACTGAACCAAAGGATACCCAGATAGCTAGCACAAAACTATTTCTGGGTGTGTCTGTGAGGATGCATTAAGAGATCAGCATATGAGTCAGTAGACTGAGTAAAGATCACCTGCGCCCATGGGCAGATATTATCCAAGCCATCAAGGTCCCAAATAGAACAAAAAGGCAGAGGAAGGATACATTTTCAATCTCTTCTGGAGCTGGGACATCCATATTCTCCTGCACTCAGGGAGCAGAACTCCTTGTCCTCTCATCTTTGGTCTCTGGGACTTCAGCAGCAGGACTCCATACCTAAGTTCCCATGCCTGAAGACCTGAACTGAGAGTTCTACCATCAGCTTCCATGTTTCTCAGGCTTACATACTCAAAATCACAACAGTGGATTGACTGGTTCTATAGCTTGCATACAACAAATAGAGGCACTTCCAGAATTCAATAATTATGTGATTCAATTCCTATAACAAAATATCCCATGTATTCAATGCTACAGGGCTCAAGGCCTAATCTGCCTAATGGTGGCAATTACTAGCTCCATTTTGGAAAGGAAAATGATATTCAGAAACTGAAGTATGTATCAGAATTCTCCTAATTGACCTGTCATTCCGACAAATAGCACCGAAGTTTGGTGTCAAACTGTCTTAGTTTAAATCCTGACTGGTCATTATGTTTGAGCTATGAATCTTGACTTGTTGCTTCTCTACACTTCTATTTTACCCTCAGCAGGTACAACCAAGAGTTTCTGTAGAGGGTAACACATTAACATAAGTAAAATATTATAATCATGCCCTGAACATCTCAGGCTTCAGGTATTTGATTTATTAATATTGCTCTTACAGGTAGGAGTTACAGAAACCCAGCTCAAATATGAATAAGAAAAGACAGGGAAATGAAAGCTTACCCAAACAGAATGTGACCAGAAGATTTTTTCTATACTTTTGCTTAACTCAGTTAACAGGTAGATGCTCCCCAGGAGACAGACCGGTCCATTCATTCTCTGAATTTGCAGACTGAAGCAGGTAGAGCTCTGTCCCCCAGACTCTAGTGACTATCCTAGCATGTTTTCTGATTGCCCTGGTCAGAAACACATGGACTTTTGGGAAGGTAGACATGGGGAGTAAAATCAGTCAATCTATCATACAGCCTAGCTGAATGACACTGAGTAGGGGAAAGATGTAGACCAAATGACAAAAAGCTGGACACATGAAAAACAATAGGTAGTACAATGAATTTGTCACAAAATGAAGAATGGAGTTCCAAGTTCTTTCACTACATTCCTTAACATGTTGTTGTTGCTGTTAATCTCATCATCATCATTATCATCCTCAGTGGTTAATTTTGTAAAGTAGTTATTTTTTCTTCTGGAAATATGCTCCGTAACTGGGTGGTTTTTAATGATGCAAACCACCCCACAAGTGCCTTAGTAGACAAGAAAATAAATGCTATGTCCTGCACTTGACAAGAAAGGAAAAACAGAAAATGTGCTCAAGTACAGGAAAGAGTAGAGAAAAAGTTTCACAGATACTGAAGTCCCAGTGAGAGGAATAAATTGAAAGAATTTAAACAATGGTCTGTGAATGCTACTGCCATCTGGAGAAGTGCCCTCTGCCAACAACCGACACTTAACTGCCTGAACTACTTTTTGGTCTCATTTAACATGCCATTTTATGTGACTATAGATGCCTTTCTCTTTAGAGCCATAAAATTTTACTACAAAAAAGGACTTTACAGATCATTTGGCTCAATCCTCTTATTTTCCAGATGGAAACAACTGGAATCCAGAGAGGGTGATTAGCCAGCACAAGGTCATCTAGTAGGGTTAATGATAGTCCAAGAGTAGATCCCAGGTTGCCTATTTTCCAATCCTGTGCCCTTTCTGGAAAAAAAAAATCTCATGATGTCAAAAAGCTACCAGTGACCCAATGTACTACTTTCTTTCCCACCATGAAGATCAAGTAAGTTGTTCAGATAGATTCTGAAAACAAGAGTCATTTACCATAAAATGGATTTCAACAAATATACAGTAATCACTACTATGAGGAAGCAGTACAATTTAGTATAAATGACAAGATGCAATAGTTAGAGCCTACCTCTCCTAAGGTATAGCTTAAGTACATCCTCATTCTGGTAAGTGCTCAGTGCTCAGTACTCCTAGTCTGATATCAGACTAGCAATCCTATGGACTTGCATCCCACCTTGACAGAATTGACATGGTGTTTCCAATTCCTGTCCTCTTAAGAACAAAGTGACTTAAGGAAGACATAGGGTTATATGTGAATATTTAAATGGGATCTTCTGAGAAATTAGACCTGCATATAAAATTATATTCATTATCACATCTCTTTTCCAGTACTGGCTCTGCTTCTTTTTGTTTCATTCTCTTGTTTTGATTTCTAGCTGTTTGCATCACATGATCTAGGTATTTTTAAATAGAAAACCTTACTTTTTAAAATGAATGAGCTCTGTGGTTGTACCTGCACTATCTCTGTATCTTATCTGAGTACACTGGAAACCGTGAACTGAACAACACTTGGGGGGAAAGGGAAAATGAAGGAGGAGGTAACAAACAGTAAAAGAAATGTATCCAATGCCTAACGTATGAAACTGTAACCTCTCTGTACATCAGTTTGAAAATTTAAAAAATAAAAATAAAATGAATGAGCTACAATTGTCTAGGACTATGGACAATTATGAAAAGATTTTATATTAGATAATCAGATACACAGGAATTCTCTGATAACTAATGAGTTTGTTTCCCACCCTTCACTAAAAAAATACTCCAAATTTTAAGTTAAGCTTACTTGAGGTACTTGAAAATCTGTTAATCTTGACTTATACCCACTCTATTAATTTTTCCATTCTTTTTCTATGTACATTAAGGGGAATATGTCTCCCATTACTTTTCTATACCTTTGCTCTCTGTACCCAGGAGCAAAAGTAATGTACACTCAACACTCCCTATACATGCTTCCATGTCTGTTATTGACCAGAAACACTGTTGGTGCCTAAAAAAATTTTGAGCTTCCTTGCTTTCAGCGTTCTCACCAATGGCCATGGTCAACTTCTTGAAAACTCATTAGTGAGAATGTGACCAGCACTCGAGGAAAATAATAGCTGTTGCTCCAGATGGCTCAATCCAGCCTTAAAGTGATCTTTAAAGTTTAAGTCTTTGAACTATTCTTTGTTTCTACAGGTTTCTTATGTTACAATTTTCCCCACTTATCTCCGTCTGTAGTGTATGAGGAAACATTTTTTCTATCAAATTCAAGAATGCTTTGTCTAGGGCTGGGAATATGGCCTAGTGGCAAGAGTGCTTGCCTCCTACACATGAAGCTCTTGGTTCTATTCCCCAGTACCACATATATGGAAAACGGCCAGAAGGGGCGCTGTGGCTTGGGTGACAGAGTGCTAGCCTTGAGTGGGAAGAAGCCAGGGATGGTGCTCGGGCCCTGAGTCCAAGACCCAGGACTGGCCAAAAAAAAAAAAAGAATGCTTTGTCTAGGGGTATCAAATACTCTAGTTACTGTGATGTTCAATATTTTTCACGAAGGTGTGTGCTACCAATTTGTGGAGGAAATGGATGGTGTCTTCTTCATGTTGCTGAAAATGAAGTTAAGGATAAAGGTGGCATTATAAGAAAAAGAAGCTGTCAAATGCCATTACAGCATAATAGAAATTATCTAAAAATTAAGGTAAGTGCAGTGGACTAATGGCTAAACTACACATTTATATTCTGGCTTTTTTCCCCATAGAGGTAACCTGAAGTATAAGTTTCCGGTATGATTACAGCCTTTCTCTTAGATGTTAGAGCTTATTATTTTGGTCGATTGAGCAAATTCATTCTTATTCATTGCCTTTTAAGGTTGACATTTAAGTTCCTAGGTAGTACAGTTGGCAAGAACCAAAAGAACATTTAATATTCAGCAAGAGTAGTTTTTAAACCCTCACAGCATTCTACCATACGCAACATCCTATAATTAGTGTATATTAGCTTAAGGAAAGCATTATACATAGAATTAGTGGAGGACAGTTGAAGGTGCTCATACGTTTATTTCCTTGCTAATGTTCATGAACATTACACAACCAAGAATTCAGGAATTGAAATTAATAAGTGGTGTTCTAAAAGATCGTGTCTTCTAAAGTGTTTGCCAAAGTAGAATAAGACTGCTTTTGGATCTGCAGGTCTTGAACCCCAAATCAAATAAGATGGCAACTAGACACTTCCTTCTTCACTGCAATTTGCAATTAACATTAGAAATAATTGATCTATTTGCTCAAGATATAACTGTGCTGCAACTGCAGTAGGTCAGGCTCTCTGTTGAACACTGGGGAAGTCAAGAACATACGAACAAGATGAAAAGATAGTGTTGGGATTTTTTTTAAAAAGAAAGTATAGATGCTCTGAAGACCCACAAACCTCCTTCTCATCTCTCCAAGACATAGGAGTGGGTGTGGCTATAGATAGGGGATGGTCCTCTTGAGGAAGTGGCCTAGCAGATCTCCCTAGGTCATACAGTGGGTGTGGCTGTAGAGAGGGGATGGTCCTCTGGAGGAAGTGGCCTATGAAATGAACTGTGGTAGTGTTAAGATGGCATGTACAACAAAACTTACTTCCTGAAAAGCTCTATAAAAACCTTGAAGAGTTTTCAAAAGGTAAAACTTCACAAGAATAGAATAAAGAGAAGGGATAAGAGAAATAGAAGTTGAAAGCTCAAGGGAAGATAGACAGATGGTCCCTGGCTTAGCAAAATTGTAAGTGAGCAGAGAAGGATTAAGGAAAGAGCTGTGTTTGAAGAACAAAAGATCTTCCCCACCCACTGACCATTGCAGAGTAACTGCCCTTCCCCTCCAGGAGGCTACAGATGCATTTTCTGGGAAGGCTAAAGGAGAAAGTCACTGATCAACAACACAGTTCAGTGTGACTCCACCCAATGAAAGGTTAATAGTAACAACCCAGAACATCCTATCTTTCCTTCTAAAGTCAAAGGAACACCTTGCAACACCTTTTACTCTTCGGATAGGAGATAAAGGTGCTTTGGGGAGGGACTGTTACCAGTTCAAGAAGAAAGACAGGTCCTGATACTGGGCTACTTTGGGAAAAGGAGTGATGGAGATTTCTCCAGCAGTGCTTCAAGTCAACAAAGCTCAGTAACAAGCACAGAGACCCAGCTCCAATCATGAAATGAAATCAAGGAGTCATTACTGGTCATGGGAGAAAAATGCCTCTAGCATTGAAAATGGATGCCACATAACAAAAAACCAGAAAGAAAAAAGCATATGTAGGGAAGAATATTAGAGAAGAATAAATCACCATGAACACATGTATAAGTGAAGAAATAGTGATCCCAAAAAGATCATATAAAGACAGAAAACTCAGAAAGGTAAAATGAATTTAAAAGGAGGGAAGACATTAAAGACTGGAGTGTGGGGTGTGTGGAGAGAATAAAAAGAAATTATAAGGCCAGTCTAAGCAACCCAACATACTAATAAAGGATTTCCAAAAGAGAGAGCAAATCCAACAAAATAAATCAAGAGTGAATTCAGTAGGCTAGAGGTATAACTCAATGGCATAAGTGTCAGCAAGGATTAGAGTTCAATCCCCAGTACCACATCAAGTGAACTGCAGAGCAATTGTTAAGTAGGCCTTGGTTAGGCATTCAAATTCTGTTACATACATTACCTTGGAAAATCTTCACCATGATCCTGACATGCACAAGCTAATGGTTAGAACTTCATCAAGATCTTAAGTATATTTCTACACCACTTTATCTCTATACCACTAAAGCTTGTCTTTTTGAAAAAGAAGAGTAAATGAGAATTTTTGTAGGAACAATTCATGCTACCTCCAAATAAATTTTTTTGCCAGTCCTGGGGCTTGAACTCAGGGCCTGAGCACTGTTCCTGGCTTCTTTTTTTCTCAAGGCTAGCACTCTACCACTTGAGCCACAACACTACTTCTGGCTTTTTCTATATATGTGGTGCTGAGGAATCAAATCAAAGCCTTCATATATGCAAGGCAATCACTCTAACACTAGGCCAAATTCCCAACCCAAATAAATTTTTATCAGTAAAAAATATGAATATCTTGCTGGGTAGTCAATGTTTGTTGTTGGTACAGTAAGTCCACTTAATTTATGGATCTACTACATGTAGTTCTGACAAAATGTGGTGCACAAAGTTTATAAATAAGTAAATGAAATTTAAAATGAATGTAAACTCCTGCATGCATATCATGTAACTCAGTTGATGCAGAAAAGCTCTATCAGTCTTGGCATTACTGTCAGTTGTTTTTAAATTGTGTTCTCTGCTGTTTCCCTGCCATTAATTTTGTAAGAACATATACCTCTCCAAAAGACTAAAGTTAATGTGCTTAATTGAAGTGATACAGTGAAATTTTTTTTTTTTTTTTTTTTGGCCAGTCGTGGGCCTTGGACTCAGGGCCTGAGCACTGTCCCTGGCTTCTTCCCGCTCAAGGCTAGCACTCCGCCACTTGAGCCACAGCGCCACTTCTGGCCGTTTTCTGTATATGTGGTGCTGGGGAATCGAACCTAGGGCCTCGTGTATCCGAGGCAGGCACTCTTGCCACTAGGCTATATCCCCAGCCCGAAATTTTTAGATGTATTGAAAGGTGGCAAATCCTTAGTGGAAGCTGGGCTGTGTTGTGGGGGAAATGAATTAAGCATCCACAATCTCACACTGAGCTCTAAGCATCCTGCACTTTCAGCTTCTCACAGTGGTCTCTTTGGATCCACATCCCACTGATACCCAAGGGTATATTGTAACACTGTATAAGGCTGATAGCACAGTGAATTAGCAAACATTGTACCACTGCTTTTAGGGGAAATACGAGGTTAGGTTCCTGAACACTTCTGGGTTTCATTTGTTTGCTTTGTTTGGTTTTGTTGTCTCTCAGACAGCTTCACTACGTGGCCTAGGCTGCTTCAAACGATCAGTTCCCCTATGTCTGATTCAAAAGTGCTGGGATTACATACATGACACTGTGCCTAGAGGCAAATACTGATTTGGAGGTTATGAAACAAAATCTTATATTTGGAGAATTTTCAAATTAAAAATATGCAAATAAGAATTGAATGCTTTATTATGCTGATCACTATCACAATTATTAGTGCTATGCCTCTTGGTGAACAAATATCTTCTATTAAATATTTTTTATTCAAGTTGTTTTCATCCTCCAAACGAATCTCTTAAACCAATATGCATTCTTCGCAATCCACAGAAGTTCAAAGATGACTTACATTTTGTTCCTATTGGGTGGATGTCTGCTAAAGAGAGCTCCAAAGCCTGTATCAGGTAAACCAAGGTCCCTGTCAACAAGAAGGTATCTTTTAGAAAACATGTCTATCTGCTCTATATAAGCTTTCAAAGCTATATAAAGTTAATTTGGGCTTGCATTTACATGATTATTTTAAAGGGTTTTTATGTTTCCCATGTTTGTATGGTTTGCAACATAAAACATACCAACACACACAAAAAAGGAAATCTTAGTATTTTGACCTTACTTTGTATTTTCCTATAATTACAATAAAAGGTAAAAATCTATGTCATACATTCCCATAAAAGGACAAAAACTCTGAGTAAAAACAGTTCCTACACTCACAGACACAAAAAACTAGCATATATGACCAATTGGTACAGAGGGCATAAAATGCTCAGATGGCAAGAAGACTAGAGAAATCAATTATAATGTCAGATTATCTGATTCTTACTGCATCTCGGAAAATATTTCCCAGCATATTTCATATTGTATTTCATCTAAATGACCATAGGAACCAAACACGTGATTTCCATTTAACCTATCTGCAATCAGGACTGCAGATAGCAAATAGAGATTTTAGCAGGACCCAGGATATGTGGAGTGGTGAATGATGGAGGGAAAAGGAATTCTAAGCCGAGGTAGTAGCATGAAATGAAAGAAGGGAAGCTTGAGAAAATATGTAGCATGTGCTGGAGTCAGAAACCTTCTTTCCTCCTAATGCATTTCCATGAGCATGCTCCTGGAGCCTGTTGTGTAGGCAAAAGAGAGCACAAAGGATACCTTTCAATAATCCCAGAGCTCATTGTTTCCTCATTTAATAAGGCCTTGTTCCTTTTCCCAGCCAATTCGTGGTTTAAGAAAACCTGTGACATCTGTTCTTGTGTTTCTGATATCCAAATCTGTAAAAAATAGAAGCCACATACAAGAGAAATAAACTCATCATCCATAGGGCTAGTTACTAAATACACATCCCTATTTAAGTACATTCTAATTTTATTTATTGACTCTAGATGACATTTAAAAATGAGTAACATAACTCATAGCCATCAACGATTTCATCACAAATATCCAATAAATAGTTTTTTTCCAAGGCCAGAAAAAACATGCCCTCAAATATAATTCAGGAAGCCTCCCCCATCCTTGCAACTCCATCTCATAGGCTGGACCCAGGGAAAGATTTAACTTTCCAAGTTCTTAGACTTCAATTAAAAACACATGCTAGGGTACAAAATAATTGTTATTACTGATGATCTGCACTCAGTCTTTTGAAAGTTTATTCCTTTCCTAATAATCTTCCTATCACTTTCAAAATATGTGTAAAAATAACATGTGTTGTTAGAAAATAAAACTCAAATTAGCTGTTTCCAAAGAATGGATAGTACTTCATTTGACTAACTACTAACTACCTAATTTCTATTTTCTTCTTCATCCTTTCCAAGATTTGTCTATTCTAACTTCCTTAAGAAAACATTTGCAGCAATCAAAAAATATCATCATTGTTATCCATTCTCTATCATGGATGATAATTCACTGAATTATCAAGTATTTATAACTGTGAGGGATTATCTGAAGAACCATCATGCTAACATCTAGGCAATCTTGAAAAAAAAAATTCTTGTTCCTAAGTGGAAGAAGGCTATGTGCTCAGGATTCAGTATTTCCATACAAAACTCTAGAAGATCATGAATTTGGAGATTCAGAGTAGAGAACCAGAATTCTCATCAACAAGAAAATCCTTATCTTCCTAAACCTGAAAACGAGGTTCTCTAAAATACTCAACGAGGGGCTGGGGATATAGCCTAGTGGCAAGAGTGCCTGCCTCGGATACACGAGGCCCTAGGTTCGATTCCCCAGCACCACATATACAGAAAACGGCCAAAAGCGGCGCTGTGGCTCAAGTGGCAGAGTGCTAGCCTTGAGCGGGAAGAAGCCAGGGACAGTGCTCAGGCCCTGAGTCCAAGGCCCAGGACTGGCCAAAAAAAAAAAAAAAAATACTCAACGAAACCCCAGAACACATTATTTTCAGTAGATTTCTTTTTATGAAAAAGAAGAAGAAAACAGCCAATCACTGTTAGCTCACACCTGTATTCCTAGTCAGGCAATAGATTGAGAACTGAGGATCACTATTTGAAGTCAGCTCCAGCAGAAAAGTCCCCATGAGACTCATCTCCAAATAACAACTCAAAAACCAGAAGCAGAATTGTAATTCAAAGTGGTAGAGCACTAGCCTTGAGAAAAAGAGCTCAGGGACTGTTCCCAGGCTCTGAGTTCAAGCCCCATGACTGACAGACAGTGACAGAGAAAGAGAGAGAGAGAGAGAGAGAGAGAGAGAGAGAGAGAGAGAGAGAGAGAGAGAATGAATACTCCTTGAAATCCAAAGCCTTCATCCTTAACAATATTAGAGCTATTGCCAAAGAGTTTAGGTTACCAATAAGACTGTCATAACTAGGATAGTATCCTACTGAAAATCTTTCTAACTATAACTGTAATCTCTGGTCATGGTTCCCAGTATACACCCTAGCTTTTGGCTTCTCTGACAACTGATCTCTAAAACCTCAAACCCTTGGATTTCAGCCCAATATCCTTATCAACCCAGTTTCTAATTACTCACCCATATCCTATTAGTTCAACTACTTTTCCTCAGAGTTCCCAGTTCACAAGTGGTGGGGAAACATGGGGTTGACACTCATATTACATGTTCCAACAAAAAAGAAAAGTTCTCTTTGGGGGAAAAATTAGTAACTTCCATTTTGTTTAAAAGTAGAAGACTAAAATGTACATTGATCATTTCCAATAGTACTTAATTTGTAACAAAGCCACCAGAACTTTGGCAATTGTCCAAAGCAAAGATACTGCCAAACATGAAACAACGAGGAATGAAAGGAAAACGATAAAGTAGCATTCATAGAACTTACACTTATTCTGTGTCAGACACTGTATCAAGCACTTCACAATCATCATTTCATTAAACACTCAAAGCAACTGTCTGTTGTATCTCAGAGGAAAAGAATAATCAAATGAGAGAACTGAGAGTTTAATGAAGGATCTATTTATAAAAGAACCACAGGGTAGACCAGTTACTGAATAAAAAAAAAAAAAAAACTACAGCCATAAAGAGAAAGCCTCCTAATAGTTTTGGCTTTCAGAACAATCATCACTAAACCATGAACCTACACAAATGAAACCATAGGGATAAATGGCTAAGTGCAGGCTCCTCCCACCTCTTATCACCTCCTCTGGATCAATCCTAATAGAAATCAGAAGGCAAAGGTCACATGTGCAAACTCCTTTGTCCTTGGTTTAGAAGGGTAGATAGTAGATCAGAAATGGCAAAGGAACAACGTTTATCTTAAGTGTTCCATTTCTGGGATGGACAAACTAAGACTCAAAAAGTTTAAGTAAGGGCTAGGTAAACCAGCTAGAGAGTAGACATTTCATGATTAAAAACATGTCCAGTCTTATTCACTGATTCATCTGTCTTTCTGTACCTATCAAGTGCCCAGACACAATGCTAGGTCCTAAGGTGCTGTGTTTTGGATATTCATTAATAGCATTCCACACAAAGATTCATATTAGAGGACTGGTTCCAAGGGTGGTGACCTGAGAGGTCCTTCAGGTCATTAAAGGTGCAGGGTAGTGTTCTTGTGTCCCTTTGGTGGTTCTGAAGAGAAGGTTGCTATAAAAATGAGCACTTGGCCCCATCTAGTTCTCCCTGCTTCCTACTATCTTCAACATGCATTATATCATCCACTACAGGGCTTTTGCCAGAGCCTGCACTATGCTCTCTGGACATGTACTCTCCAAAACTAAACAAACTTTTGTATAAAGTTAGGTGCCTCAAATACTTTGTTGTAATTTCAAAAATCTAGTACATAGGGCTAGAGAGGCAAACCTCAGAAGCTAAGATGAGTGTAATTTAGCAAGTTAAAACAGATCATGGAGATAAATGCTTATTATTAATAACAGCATGTATCCAGCTTCCATTCTCAATGCCTTCACAATGAGTCCTCACAGCTCTACCATTCTCACTTTGCACTGGAGGAAACGAAGATATGTAAAATTTAAAGACTTTGGATCAAAGTTATAATCTCTTAAGTTATGTAGCCATTAGTCAAAGTTGCTTTATTCCAAAGCCTATTCATTACCCCTATGTTTCATGTAATCAGTGGCAAAATCCCCACATGTGAGTGATCATATGGAATTGCAGACTACCTTTCCCAGCCTCCCTTAAACTTAGATATGACCAGACTGTGCAATGGGTGTAAGTATTTTATACAACCTCCAGGAAATCTGTATTTTCCTCTTCTTGATGCAGTGTGTGTGCGCATTAGGCAGGCTTTCCCACAGTCACATTGGATCCTACCCACAGGGCTGCAGAGCAGAAAGCTAGAAGGTCTAGGTCTTTTGAGACAATCTGTGCCACTATCATTCTGGATTTGGCCTGCTATTCCAAGACTTTGAACATAGAAGAATAAGGGCTGGGAATGTGGCTTAGTGGTAGAGTGCTTGCCTAACATGCATGAAACCTTCAGTACTACATAAACAAACAAAATATATAGAAGAATAAAACATCGTATAAACAGTCTATATTGATATCTGGTTTTAGGTACATGCAGACAAACCTAATCCTACACCATCTTAAGGTGAAAAATCACTTTGGTGTAGAAATGTTTATAACCTGACATAAATGTGGGTAATTCATAAAAGCACTCCATATGTTTGAAAAAGTTGTGTGTGGGTTTGGGTTTATGTATCAAATTGGAGGTTGGCAATTTGCTGTGTGAGATAGCTAAATTAACACAGAACAAACAGGATAATCACTAAAATTTCCACTGAATTTGCATAACAAATTTAGCTTGAGTCAAATGGTAATATATAAACTACCGAATGTGTACAGGAAGCTCATTTCATGCTATCATTCTCATTCCTCACGCTTTTGAGTCCTAATTTCTAACTTTCTGAATGAACTCCACCATATGCACAGCATTTAAGAAATGTAGGTAATAGATACACAGCCTGCATAGCTGGTACAGAGAATGGAAGGTCATTTATGACTTCCCTTCATGGCACGTATTTGAGGATAGCCAGTTTGGTTTGCTGAGTATTTCTTGCCCTCTGGAATAATCATACCAAGTTCATTGTCGATCAATTTTAATTGACAATTTCTTTTTGGGGACTTTGGTAGGGCCTCCAGGAAACACACTCCTCTGAAACGTATTGATAGAAATACAGATATTCTGAAGTAGTTTTCCCATCTGGTGCCTCAGGCCTCTTCTGGAACTCACTCTCTTTCTCTCTCTCTCTCTCTGTCTCTCTCTGTGTCTCTGTCTCTGTCTCTGTCTCTCTCTCTCTCTCTTAATTTTCTTCCCGCTTCTGACTCCAGGGTTTGAACTCAGGGGCTTGTCTCCATTGCTTGTGGCTGGCACTCTACCACTTGAAATATAGCTCTAGCCCAGCTTTTTGTGAGTTCATTGGAAATGAAGTTGTAAAGGCTTTGTTGCCTGGGCTGGCTTTAAAACATGATCCTCCAGATCTCAGCTTCTTGAGTAGTTAGGATTGCAGGTATAAGCCATCCAACCAGTGGTCAGCTTGCCTATAACTGTTCGTCCAGTATGAGAATCCTGTTCATCGAGCTTTCTTTCCTCTGGGGAATATTTATCAAGTCACTAGAAGGTGTCCTCTAGGCCCTAACTTCTAAACAGAATCTACTTCCCATATCTTCCTTTTGCTTTTTTCTTTAGGTGAGTCCTCCACATTCTAAATACTTTTCACCTGGTCTTTTCAACTTCAACCTTTGCTTGCTCATTTTCAAATACTCAAGGTGAAAAAGAAACCAAGAAGTTCAAACACAGAGCTCTCCAAATGCTTTGCATGGCCTATGTAAGTGTTCCACCATGCTCTGAAATAAAGTTGAAGGTCTTAGACCTTAGATCTTCATTACAAAATAAGAATCCAGGCACTGGAGACTCATGCCTATAATCATAGCTATTTGGGAGAAGGAGAATGGGAGGATTGTGCTTCAAGTATGGTCCTGGCAGAAAATTTCACAAGGACTAATCTCAAAAGTAACCATCAGGCTGGGCACTAGTGGTTTATGCCTATCATCTTACACACTCATGAGGCCGATTTCTGAGGATGCAGACTTGAAGACAACCCTGGGCAGAATATCTATGACATTTTACCTCCTATTAACAGCAAGATGCTGGAAAGGAGGTGTGATTCAAATGGTAGAGCACTAATCTAGCAAGAATAAAGCCCTAAGTTCAAAGCTCACTACAAGGAAGGAAGGAAGGAAGGAAGGAAGGAAGGAAGGAAGGAAGGAAGGAAGGAAGGAAGGAAGGAAGGAAGGAAGGAAGGAAGGAAGGAAGGAGAAAGAAAGAGAAAGGAAAAAAGGAAGGAAGGAAAAAAGGAAGGAAGGAAGGAATGAAAAAAGGAAGGAAGGAAGGAAGAAAGAAAGAAAGAAAGAAAGAAAGAAAGAAAGAAAGAGGAAGGAAGGAAGGAAGGAGGGAGGGAGGGAGGGAGGGAAGGGAAGGAAGGAAGGAAGGAAGGAAGGAAGGAAGGAAGGAAGGAAGGAAGGAAGGAAGGAAGGAAGGAAGGAAGGAAGGAACGCTGGAAGAGCTTTATTTTAACCTATCAATCTTCTACCATAAATAGCATTTTTCTTTTCAAGATTCCACCCACCCTCCTGGAAAAAAAAGTCATCACCTCACCACAACCACCACCATCACCACCACCATCACCATCACCATCACCATCATCATCATCACAAATGAATAATACCAAGATTTTGTTGCCAGGCATCAGTAACTCACACCTGCAATCCTACCTACTCAGGAGGCTGAGATCTGAGGATCACAGTTTGAAATCACATCAGGCTGGAAAGTCTCTGAGATGCTTATCTCTAACCATGAAGAGCCAGAAGTGTAACAGTGACTCAAGTAGTAAAACGTTAGTCTTAAGCAAAAAACTAGGGACAGCACCTAGGCTCTGAGTTCAAACCCTATGAAAAGCGCATGCGCATGCGCATGCGCACGTGTGAGCGCACACACACAGTTTTTATATTTAAAAAATCATAAAAAGGCCATTCTTATTTCTCAGCATCAAGGATGTCCTTGAGATCTTGCTCTGTTTTTACATGTACATTGACTCAGAAGTGCCATTTGTGCATTCCAAAAGATCCCAGAGTAGTCTCCAAAAATATAACCATCATTGCTTTGATCAAATGGCACTCATAGGCAGTAATCAGAATAACAATTTTCTTCCCTTGCCACCTGTTAAAGCCCGTTTTTACAAGGCTGTTATTTCCTGTCCTTAGAAGAAATAAATCTTGGACAAATTTCTTAGTTGTGTTCTGGTTCTTCTCAGCTAGCAAACCCATTTGGGGGGGGCCACAAAACAGTCTTGGTCTAGTAATTAATAACAGTCAGATAATCACAACAAGGCCTTCTTAGCTGTCCAGGAGTCTGAGGGAAGGGAAGATTAAAGCATGTGGAAAAACAAAATCGGCCAGTTTCCCCTCACTCCCATCAACTTTCTTCTGCAGACTTTCCTGCCTAGAGGAGGTGGTAGCTTAAGAAAGAGGGAGAAAAGATTTAGCCTTAAGTGAAATTCATCAGTTTGGTGAAATATTCTTATTAAAATAGAATGATACCTGCCCAAAATATTATATGTGTGTGTGTGTGTGTGTGTGTGTGTGTGTGTGTGTGTGCATACTGGGCTGTGATTACATTGTTTAAATCCCACTTATTCAATGTAGCTGTTACACATGCTTTAAAAAGGAAAAAAAAAAAACCTTCCTGCCTTTCTTTTGCAAATATTTATTAAGAAGTCACTAAGTGCTGGGCACTGCTTTACAAAATAGGGATGTAATAGGAAACAAACGAGACCAAAGTCCCTTCTTTTGTGATTCTTGTATCCTAGTAGTGGGAAATAAACAATAACTAAATTTACAATGTGTCTAGTGACTTAAGTGACACAAAGAAAACTAAGGAAAGTCTGTAGACAGGGAAAATAAGAATGCCTCTTTAATATGCAAATAAATAACTGGCTCATTGAACAAGTTGAAGTTGGGAGTACACAGAGTGGAGAAAAAAAAAAAAATTCTTCCTCCATCCCTGCTCTCCTTCCTCATCCACTCCTGCCCCTCCTCTTCCGCCATCCTAGCCTATCCTTAGTCATTTAGAGGGGCTGGTCTTTCTCATACTCAATGAAATATAAGCCCCAGGGCTTGTTCTGGTTATTCTGGGATAATATAAAAGTTCTCCAGCTGTTTCTGTCCCAAGGGTCTTATTAAAGTAAATAAAATAGCCAATCCTACGAGACATTCAAGACTTCAAACTTCTTTTTAAGTTAAAGAATCTTATTCCTTTACCCACCTGGATTTGTTATGACCTGTTCTACTGGGGGAGGGGGACATATATAATTGGCTTCTTCTCAGCTGTGTTTCTTGGCACTTTACTCTTCAAATTTCTTTTGTCCTCTGAGTGGCAGAGTATAAGGATAGAAGTAAATGTGATGCAAGAGAGGCTGGTTCCTCTAGTTATGTATATATTTGACCTTTTTGACACTGATAGATATTTGAAGCTGACTTCTTTTTTTTTTTTTCAAATTTTTATTATCAAACTGATGTACAGAGAGGTTACAGTTTCATACGTTAGGCATTGGATACATTTCTTGTACTGTTTGTTACCTTGTCCATCATACCCCCCTCCCTCCTCCCACTTTCCCTCCCCCAACCAGGTGTTCAGTTCACTTACACCAAACAGTTTTGCAAGTATTGCTTTTGTAGTTGCTTGTCTTTTTTTACCCCGTGTCTCTCAATTTTGGTATTCCCTTTCAATTTCCTAGTTCTAATACCAGTATACACGGTTTCCAATATACTCAGATAAGATTACAGAGATAGTGAAGCTGACTTCTTAGTTCCCTTCTGGTAGACTTTAACATCCTGTCTGGGAAAAAAAAAATCAATGGCTTTTCTCATGATACAGAATGTTTTTTCTATTGGATTTAAATGTCCTACTTTGATTCCTAGAAACCCAGCTAGTCTTCTTCACATCCTGCATCAGGGCAGGCTCTGAAATGGCTACATATCATCCTTCTCTTCCTCATGGCCCTCACTCAAGCAAACCACAGAGGAAATGGATTCTTGCTCTGCCTGTCACAGACATGTACCTCTGGCCCTTTCCTTCTGTTCTACTTGTTCAGACAGATCACCAGGTTTTGTGCCTATATGATCACCAAATATCCAAGAACCTTAGCAGGCAAGACTTACAGCATGACTCTTAAATTCTTCTTTTTGCTTCTTGTGTTTCAGTCTTCTTCATCTGAGGGTGGGACTAATGGCACCATCTTATTTGAACATCTCCCATAAGTAACCTAATACTTTACTTTGGCTTGTGAAACTGCTGTTATATTCTTGACCCTTTGGAATCTTAGCCAAAATGTAAGCACAAACAATTCTGCTTTAAGTATTGTCACCAAAAAAAAATTATATTCACATTAACTTTTGTAGCACAATTTAAGTGCCAAAAGACCTTCAATCAGCTAACCAGAATCCTTAGTGGATATAAGGAGCACAACTCAGCAGCAGTCTTGAGAAAACCAGAAATGTTAAGGTCATTCAAGAAGGGGAAAAGATAGGAAGGACTAGCTAGCATGTGTGTGGGCATAACTCATAAACAGGACAAAAGTTGTAGCTAAGATGTAGGAGATCAAAGACCCAACATGCATACAGTGAGGTACAGATTTTACCCAAGACAGACCAAAAACTTATCAGATTGCATTGTAGGAGGATAAGAGAGACATGGCAGGGGTTGGGGATTTAGCACAATGGAAGAGCACTTGCCTGGCAAATGCAAGGCCTTGAATTTGGTCCTCAACTCTGAAAAAAAGGAAAATCCAAGGCACTCATGACAGAGAAATTTGACCCTGTTAAGAGATATTTTGTGAAAATATTCAAGAAGTTAAGACTGTTACCTCTAGATAAACAGAAAGCCCACAGATTGGGAAAAGATCTTTACTGGCCATACAACAGACAAAGGTCTCATAGCTAAAATATATGCAGAACTAAAAAAATTAAATTCCTCCAAAACAAAACAGCAAAAGAACCAACAGCCCCCACAACAAGTGGGCTAAAGACTTAAAAAGAGACTTCTCTGATGAGGAAATGAGAATGGCCAAGAGACATATGAAAAAGTGCTCTACATCACTGGCCATAAAAGAAATGCAAATCAAAACAACATTGAGATCCCACCTCACCCCAGGAAGAATGTTCTTTATCAAGAAAACTAACAATAATTAATGTTGGAGGGGATGTGACCAAAAGGGAACCCTACTTCATTTTTGATGGGAATGTAAACTGGTTCATCCACTCTGGCAAACGGTATGGAGATTCCTCAGAAGGCTAAACATAGAGCTCCCCTACGACCCAGCAGCCCCACTTTTGGGCATCTACCCAAAAGACCACAAACTGTAACACACTAAAGCCACCAGCACAATGTTCATTGAAGCACAATTTGTCATAGCTAAAATATGGAACCAACCCAGATGCCCCTCAGTAGACAAATGGATCAGGAAAATGTGGTATATATATATATATATATATATATATATATATATATATATATATATATACAATGGAATTTTATGTCTCTATCAGAAAGATTGACATTGCCCCATTCGTAAGGAAATGGAAGGACTTGGAAAAAATTATACTAAGTGAAGTGAGCCAGACCCAAAGAAACATGGACTCTATGGTCTCCCTCATAGGGAATAATTAGCACAGGTTTAGGCTAGTCACAGCAGAGGATCACAAGAGCCTAATAGCTATGTCCTTATGAATGCATAAGATGATGCTAAGTGAAATGAACTCCATGTAATGGAAACGACTATCATATCACTGTTGTAACTACTTTCAACGTGCTATGTGTAATCATAGCTTCTATTGTTGATGATCCTCTTGTATCCCCTTCCTGTGGTAGTACCCACACTATCACTGTATTTTATCTGAGTACATTGGGAACTGTATATGCTGGTATTAGAACTAGGGAAGTGAAAGGAAATATCAAAAGTGAGAGACAAAGGATAAAAAGACAAACGACTACAAAAGCAATACTTGCAAAACCATTTGGTGTAAACCAACTGAACAACTCATGGGGGGAGAGGGAAAGGGGGAGGAGGGAGGGAGAAGGGGGGAATGAGGGAGGAGGTAACAAACAGTACAAGAAATGTACCCAAGGCCTAACATATGAAACTGTAACCTCTCTGTACATCACTTTGACAATAAATAATAAAAAAGACTATTACTTCTGACTTTCCTATACTTTGTTTCAATTTCACCTGATCTCAATTTCTACATGTATGGCACCCCCCTAAAGAGTTAGTAGCCTAGAGAATGAAATGAGGTAGTGTCAAGGTAGCTGTCTTATTGAATGGATCCTACTGTATCAGCACAATGCAATCAGGAAGCAAGTTGATTTTAATCAACCTGTCCATTCCATCCTACATGCACAGCTAGTTTTTTCCTTCCTCTGGAGGGAAAGAGATTGTAGACTTATCTAATAGTTTTTCACAGCCCCTTAAACTTCAAGGAGGATCGCATTCTTAAGAAAGTTCCCAGTCTAGTGATAAGTTTTATGATATATATATATATATATATATATATATATGCTTCTTTATTCCTGGATTGGTGATCCCTTAGACTTGGGAGCCTGCAGTGAGTTGAGCTTTGGTTAGCTGTGCTGTTTTCCTTGCTGCTTCTTTTCTCCCCTTAAACTCTTGCCAGGTCTGGCTGACCAGAGAGATAGTGTGAAAGGCTTAATACTAACTAAGCTGGCCTGTACTCTCTTAACCTTCACTAGTGTCCTGGAGCTTGGAGGACATTCAAATTAACAGACTCCTCTTTTCTTTGGCACTTAAGTGTTTGCAATGATTCTCTTAATGAGGATTCATAATGGTGACTTGCTAGAAGCAGGCAAAGATTTCTCTCCTCCTAGATAAAACAGTGTTACAGGGGCTCTTTGACAATTGCCTTTGCTTCTCCTGAAGGAAAAACCACTGTTATGATTGACTTCATTTTGTTTCTCTGGCTTGTTCTTTGACATCCTCCTTTATCTCAAATTCCAGAACAGTGGAGCCTGCTGATCTATGACTAACACACTATGACTAACCCAGGAGGTGTCCTCTCATTTCCAAGATAGGCAAAATAATCTCAGGACCGGAAGTGAACATCCCCACCCCCACTCAACAATCATGATTTTCCAGGGCCAGCACAACATCACAGAAATAATAGCAATTCCTTGAGCATTTACCATATGTCAGTTCTATAGTTTGGGTGTTGAATTTACCCTACAAAAGGTTTATGTGTGAGAGGTTTGGTCTCGGGAATGGTAACATTGTGAAGTGACGGCGCCTTCAGGAGGTGGAGCTCTGTAGGTATCCGTAGGTCACTGGGATGTGCTCTCAAAAGCACCTCCAGTCCCACAGTCTCCCTTCTGCTCCCTCCAGTCAAGGTATGGCTGCTCATCTGGACATGCACTCCTGCCTCCTTCCCCAGAGACACAAACCAAGAGGATTAGGTGATTTGGGATTTTGACGTCTGTCATCACCAGCCAAAAGAAATCTCTCTCTACTTTCAAAGGCAAGCTGCGCCAGGTAGTTCATTCTAGCAATAGAAAACTACCTAATACAGCCAGGCACTAAATTAAGCACTTTGTATTTGCTTTACATACCTCCCTCCCCCATAGCATTAGAAAGTAGGTACGTTTTACAGGAAAGTTTGGCGAAGGACACACTGGCTAAGTCACCTGCCAAAGTTAATAACCAAAGTAAAGATGGCTGCGCTAAAACGTCTTCATCTTGGCTCTCATTTGCATGGCTATGACAAAGAGTCCATCCAGCCTTTCAGAAATTAACAACTACTTACTGGCGGTTCCTCAGTTCCGAGTCGATGATACGTTGAGTTACACAGGTTTACTACTTGGTCCATACTCTCTGTATCATAATCTTTGGGGAAACCTTGTCTATCTTGGTGCCTTCAGAAAGAAAATTAAGATTCCATGAAGAGATAATTCTTATTTATTATGTATTGCATTACAATTTTTTTCACGGTTCTTTTTTATCAATGCATTACAATTTTTTTAATTATCCGATGAACACTGATTATATTTGTGGAGTTATTCAAGTTATAAATTGAGTCTATGACAAAGAATTTTCTACCACTCTTCAAGTAGCTGGGGCTATTTCCTGCAAGCAGCTTAGAACATTTGAAAACCCAATAATATTGCAAAAGCACTTGGTATCCACACAGTAATTATTCAGGAACTCCAATGAACTGAATCTTATTTAATAATGTAGATTAGTTACTGACTGTAAATTCTAAAATAAGACATGGTAATATCTTAGAAAAGGAACTTGCCACTTTAGAAATTCTTTGAACCATAAATTTTAATTATAACTATTTTTCAAAATCAGACAACAGAATAGTCATTCATAGTGATTGATAACCCATGCTTCATGCTTTCTAAAGAGTAGTTAGATGAATCTGACCATTAGCCATAAGCAAAAAAAAAAAAAAAAAGGAAAAGAACCATTCTTAGAAATATACATGAAGAAGAAAAAGTTCTAAACATCTTTTCTAAAAGAGCAGTTGAGAATAATTAAAGGAGAAGGAGAAGGAATGGAAAGGAAGTTCTATGCTGGTAGCATAAGTTTTTGATTTATGAGAGTAGCTACTTCCATAAAGCATTCTTCAGTGAAATGAAGCAAACTGAGAGCAGGCATCACTCATAAGAGCCTTTATCTGGGATACCAAACTGGCTTGCATAAGAGGCACTGGAATATCTGAGAATTCAACCATCTATCCATTTGCTCATTCAGCCGATATTCTTAAAAATCTATGTGGTGTGATTTGAACATAGTTCAATCTGAAACTCAAGTTGACATACTATGTGGCAGTGGTAGGAGATGGTGCCTTTAATAAGGTGAGGAACACATTAAGGGGGACTAAGACTTTCTCTCAGGACTAGGTCACTTCTCACACTACTGAGTTCTCACCTTGTCAAAATTATCTTTAAGTAATTGTACAAAGTAGTTGTACAAAGCTGTCATTCAACAACCTAGCTTATGAATATATTGTGTCTTGATCAGTGTCACCCCTCTCAACATTCTCAACTTTTGAGGGACAAAATTGTTAGCTAGAGAGCAGTTTGGTATAAGCTGATGCCCCCATTTGTGTTCGCATCTTTTGCACTTGCCTGCTGCTCTTGTACTACTTTTTTTTTGACATGTGTGATGTGCCATGAGGCCCTCAGCAAATGTGATCACCTGATCTTGGACTTCCAGCTTTCAGAACCATGAGTTAAAACAACTTCTTTCCTTTATACATTATCCAGTCTCAGGCATTCTCTTACAGCAACAGAAAATGGACTGATAATACTCCTCATACCAGGCTTTTGGTTGGAAAATGAAATGGGGAGCAAATCTGATGGAGACTTCATTTACTTCCAGTCCAGCCAGAGACAGAAATAACTATATAAGACAAAAAAATCTACAGTGTGGGTATAGTGCTGTGCAGACAAAACAGCATTTTTAACCTGAGCCCAGTTAGGTCCTGGCCCCCTGCCTCCATCTCATCAACCACTGCACTAAGTTCTCCTAACATCCTTTGCCTCCCAATTCTGAGCATGAGACAAAGCTCCACGGTGGAATGTGAGAGCCAGAAAGCTAAGGTGGGATAGCAGGCAGAATACTAGCATGTGATTCTTCTCTCTTTATACCTGGGCATCAAATTGAAATAATGCTTTTTGATAACTTATTAGCATTTTCATGAGAGCCCAATAGAAAGTTCTCACCTGCTAGGGTTAGTGACATCAAACAACATTAAGAAGTTGTAAAGTGGACAAGTCCTCAGGTCCCAGCTCTGTGACCATAGGCAAGTCACTTAGCATTTCTATGCTTCCCTTTACATTTCTGCAAAATGGTAATAGAAATAATAACAAAAAACAGGTGCCAGTGGCTCATGCCTGTAGTCCTAGCTTCTCAAGGGGCTGAGATCTAAGGATAACAGTTTGAAGACAGCCTGGGAAGAAAAATCCATGAGAGTCATAATCAGCAGAAAGCTAGAAGTGGCGATGTGACACCACATTTAGCTGAAAAAAGTCAAGAGACAGTGCTCAGGGCCTGAGTTCAAGTTCTAGTACCAGCCCAAAATAATAATAGATAAGAGAAAGAGAGAGGCAGAGACAGAGATACAGAGAGAGACAGACAGATAGATGGACAGGAAAAGAGAGACATAAAGACAGAGAGAGAGAGACAGAGACAGTGCATTCTATTTAAGATTTTTATAGAGGTTAAATGCAAGAAGAAAGGGCCTATACTTTGAAGTATCACAGGCATCTGTGCATAGTAAACACTGATTGGGCTTCAAAATCTGATGTATGACAATTGCAACTTTAGTTTTTCATAATTGAATTCAATTTCTCTTTCACCTTCATCTCTACCCAGATGTGAAAAACCTTACCATCAGCCCAGGTTAAGAAAGTATGAGGTTCAGAAAAGTGCCTCCTCTCACAGATCTATCCATGGCATTGAACATAATGGTACACAGCTGGTACTATTTATTCATCTCCTTTTGAGAAAGGCCTTTTAGGTTTACTGCCAATTTTAAAAAGTGGATTACTTGGTGTGTTCGCTATACATTTTTTTCTTATCCATTCTGAGTATTAACCCTCTGTCAGATGAATAATGGAAAGCATTCTCTCCCTTTCTGTAAGCTGTCTCCTCACTGGCTTCCATTGCTATGCAGAAGCTCTTTAGTTTGATATCATTTTATTTGTCTATTCCTTCCTGTTTCCTGTGCTTTAAAGATCTTGCCTCCCACCCCCTGCCAATCCTTGACCTTCCCAATGTCCTCTATATTTTATTCTAGTATTTCCTCTATATTTTATCCTAGTAGTTTAATGTATTACATTTAAATCTTTAATCAATTTGAGACTATTTTTACACTTGGTGAGCAATAAGGATCCAATTTCATTCTTCTATACATGGATATCTAATTTCCCCAGCACCATTTATTGAAAGGATTTGTTTCTTAAGTATTGCATTTTTTATGTGGCTCTTATTCCCCTAAACTGAGTTCATAATGCACTAACAGGTTGAGACCATAGTATGAAAAATTCTGCTCCAAATCAATAGGGCTTGAGTAGTTCGTTTGGGGGAGGGGATCTATTTTCACTTTCAACTTTCCACAAACACTGCAAACAAAGCAGATATGTATTTGTTAATATTTGGAGACTTTTTGTTGTTATTGAGACCAGGTATTGCAATGAAGTCCATGAACTTGGAACTCGCTCTGTAGCTGAGACTGTCCTCAAATTGCATTTCTCTTGTCAACTTCCTGAGTGTTGGGTTTTTGGGTTTACATCATTAAGTCTAATAGTGACTTTTTTGTTTTTGTAGTATCACAAGTTCAAGATCATCCTGAGCTATCTAGCATGACTATCTGAAACAAAAACACATACAAAAATGAAAAATAAAACCCAACTAAGTACAGTAGCTCAAGCCTGTAATCTTAACTTCTTGGGAAGCAGCGATTGAGGAAATAGCAATGCCAGGCCAGCCAGCACAAAAAGTTTCTAAGACTTCATCTCAACAAATGTCTGGGCAAAGGTGGCATATGCCAGTTGCTCCCAACTATGCAGGGAAGCACAAATAGGATTGCATTCCACACTAGCCCAGGGAAAAAGTGCGGCCCTAAAGTGAGGTCTAAACCTCAGTATCACCAATAAACAAAAACAAAAAAATCCCCAGACATGTAATTGTAGCATCTGAGTAGGGTGGGTTGTTAGCAGTGTGAAAGCTGTGAATGATAGACATCCTGGTGCACAGGCAATCATGCACAACAACAACAACAAATCTGGCCTCAAATACCATTAGCAGTGAGGCAGAGAAAGCTATGGAGAACAGCTGCAATCCCAGATTCTTGGGTCAGTGATTTCCAAAACATTGCTTCATAGAGCAGCCAAGCTTCCTCCCAAAATAAGTAGGAACAAATATAAAACTGTCAACTGTTTATTTTGACAAGCACATTCAAAATGAAAGAATCATCTATCTTCTTTAAAAATAAGATCTTTAGGGGCTGGGGATATAGCCTAGTGGCAAGAGTGCCTGCCTCGGATACATGAGGCCCTAGGTTCGATTCCCCAGCACCACATATACAGAAAACGGCCAGAAGCGGCGCTGTGGCTCAAGTGGCAGAGTGCTAGCCTTGAGCGGGAAGAAGCCAGGGACAGTGCTCAGGCCCTGAGTCCAAGGCCCAGGACTGGCCAAAAAAAAAAAAAAAAATAAGATCTTTAACATCAAAAACTCAGCAAAAAAAAATCTCAATCCTTCCAATGGAATACATTCAGCAATGTGTAAATATGCCCTATTGTTACTGCAGTTTCTCTATCACCTTGGACTAGTGCAAAGGTCCTCATTGGCTAGTCTCTTGCATATGTTAGTTCATCCAAGCATAAATTTGACAGCATTTAACTTAATTCAAGGCCAAAGATGATGGATATGGGTAGTATGTGCCAACTGCCTAAAGGAAGACATGAGTCTTCAAAGGCAGTTGGACATTCAGGCTGGGAGGAAGGTCCCCAGGACCCCTTATCAGCAGGGCCAGCATTTTTCCTGAAGAAAATCTTACTTCCACTGAGGATCTTATTCTATCAAGACCATAGCTGAAGACCATAGTTGTAAATAGTTCTTTATAAAAAATATTTATCAGCATGGTACAGGTGGCTCACACCTGTAATCATTGCTACTCAGGAAGTAGATATCTAAGGTTTCCAGCTAGAAGCCAGCCACAGGAATGTCTGTGAAACTCTTATCTCCAATTAACTAGCAAAAAGCTGAATGTACAGCTGTGGTTCAAGTGGCAGAGAACTACTGTCCTTGAGTAAAAAAGCTCAGGGACAATGCTCAGACCCTGAATTCAAGTCCCAGGTCTATCATACGCACACACACATACACACACACACACACACACACACACACACACACACCAAGATTTATCTGAGACATCATTAATTACCAGTAGATGGAACTTGTTTTCTCTACTGTTTGTGAGAAAAACAACATAACAGTGTTCAACAACATTTTCTGGAGGCCATTGTTTTGGAAAAGCTTTCTATACCAGACCCTAGCAGAACAGACCAAACCAGAATGAAATCACCATGCTAATTCTACAGAATCCAACAGGACAGTTTTCCAAAAGCATAGGAGACCTCAGATTACCTGATTCAGCATGATAATAAAAGAATCAGGACTGAAGAGAAGACTGATGGAGCAAAATTCAAACTGCAAACTACATAAAAAGAAGCCCCAAATCTGGACTGTGTTGCCAAAAAAAAGAAAGAAAGAAAACAAACGTGATGCTTGGGATTCTTTAGAGGACTCAGGGCAAGAGAGGATATTGTCTGTGAGGGCAAAGTCCATCACGGGAGGCCCCACACTGGACCAATGTCCAGCATATCCAATTATATCAATAGTTTTGTATCCAATATTGTATCCAATATCCAACTATTGTATCCAATAGTTTTCAGTCCCTATTTAAGCCCTCTACCTATTTCCACCTTGAGCCTGGCCCACTGCCATCCCAAGTCATAACTTATCAAGAAAATCTGTTGAAACATGGGGTATCCTCCATAAGAGGTGCACAAGTCCTCATCAAATCAGATCTAGAAGCCCCCCTGAAGTAAGATGCAGAGAAACTTGAATCCAAGACACAGTAGAGTTCAACCACAGGATTCTCCTCACAGACAAAAGACAGGTTACACTAGAGTTTTCCTAGTCTCATGTTTACACGAGAAAATTAAAGGTTTACAGAGAAACCAGCACCACTGTTACTGTATCACCTTTAGCTTTGTTTTATAGGCTATGTTAATATATCTGCCATTTCCCTTAGCCTAAGAGTTTCTTAGACACAGAGTTTGTTGTGGGTTTTTTTATTCTTCTTTGTGATCTCTATGACTAGCATAGTCTGACACATTGTAAATACTCATTAAATCTGCCTTGATTGATTGATTGCTATCCCTATTTTGTAAGGGAGCTTAATATAAATACTGAAAGCAAAGGCTTTCAAATGTGTCCATAAAGTTAAAGGGTGATCAGTCTGTATCACACTCACCAAAAAGAAGTGATCACGCATATATACAAGCTTGTTCTTTGCAACACCAGCTTGTCTCCAGGGGAATTATAAATCTACTTGCTTAATGGGAAAACTCTCAATATCCATATGCATCTCACTGACTCAAGAGGGGAGTTTTGATCTGAGCAATACCTGGCATGAGAACAATGAGAATCTGAGCCTGGTGATAGCTCCTGGTTACTTGACAAGAGACACATTTTTTTTTCTTTGCAGATTTCAAAGGCATTAAAAAATGTTTAGTTAAGGCTCCAGATGGCAGAATATATTAACATTAAATTTTAGAATTATTAATGTAGCTCACAACTCTGCAGTCAGCTATTGTGTCTCTGATGTAAATGTAGCATAAATGAAAAGAGAAAGATACCTTTTCTGTTAGGTTTTACAATCATCTGCTATCTAAGACCTTAAAAGAAAATTACCCTTGAGAGTCAGCTATATTCTCTGACACGTTAGAAGCACAAAACCAATAGAAGCTGAGACTGTAAAGAAATGTTTGACAAACCTCTTCAAAGCTTTCATGAGCAAAAGATTTATATGTCAAGGTAGAGTTATTTGGTGGCATATCTACCCAACTGACAAATGAAGATTTTTAGATAGATTTCCAGTGTCAATAAAGAAAATCTTATGTTTGGAGGAGAAATAATGACATTTCAGACTTATGAAGAGGGATTTTTGTTTCCAATGTGTCTCATGCTATATGAGATTTGTACATCATTACCATGAAACCACAGAGCTTGAAGCTCCAAAAGAAAGTCATTTTTCTAGACTCAACATATATCGAATGGCATGTAGATAAGGCCAATCATTATTATAAATTTTCTTAATAGAAAAGCTTTGAAACCCAAGGCATTGTGGAGGACACAGAAGGAATACAACAGAAGGAAGTGTTGTCTGTCTTTATTGTTAAGTAAACATCAGTCTGATGAACGTCCAAGTAATGACTCTGATCATACCGTAAGGAGCATGTATTGCCTATAACCAACTGTCCGACCTGGGATAAAATGGACAAAATTGTCAAATGGCATTAGGTCCAGATGAATTGACCGTGGGAGGGTACTTTCCATCTGTGCATGAATTCTAGCAGGACCTCTGACATGCCTTGGCCTGTATCTTTCTCAAAACTCCAGGGGAATTGGGGGCAAATCTGAAAACATTACATTCACCACTCTGACTTTGACATCAGTCAAACACAGCCAGAGACAATCTTTGCAAAGTATTGGTATTTATCAGAGGATTGTTTAACACGGAAAGAAAAATGGCAATTAAAAAACCAGGCAAGGGGTGGTGACATTGTCCAAAAATAAATGTACTAATTACCTGACTTAGGAAACAGTAACACCTGTGCACATCACCTTTATGATAACAATTTTAAAAACAGGCAATTATTTCAGACTATTTCATAGTCCTGGCAATCGAACTTAAGCTTGCTAAGCAAGCAATCTGCCATTTGAACCACTCCTTGAGTACAATACATACCTCTTTGAAGTGTAAAGAATGTCATGAAATCTTAACCTTTAAGAGAGTGTCCACAAAGGTCCATCAATTTACTGAGATGTATTCCCACGAGGAAAGCAGGTGTTACTGGGGTCTGAATGCTGAGGATTCCTATCCAATAATGAGGGGAAATTCACTTGCTCTAATTGAATTAATGGATCTCTTACAGATTTTACTATCCCATCCTTATTGTGCCAGCCACTTAAAAACAAGTTAACCTTAAGGTACTGACTCCAGATGCATGCCATCTGTCCTGTTAGATGCCATGGCCTGCTAAAGGACTAAAAGCCATAATTCTTGCAATCACATACTTTATATTACAACATACTCTAAAATAAGAAATTCCAATACATATTTCCAAAGACTCTTGGAGAGGAAGTAATTCTCTTGTCAGATGAAAACCAGCACACCATGCTTTAGAGTTCTCTGGAAGATCTCAGGGGCTAGAAATTATAGCTGATCCAAAAAGCTAAGTTAAATGCTCCTTGAGTATTCTTCTAGAACATTGGCCTACCCTTGATTATAGAATACATCACAGTGTGTTGTAATTGGTCCCTGAATCTTCCCCACTGCTGACTCATAATAATGTTTGATGTCCTAATGACATAGAGGCCAGTCACTATGAAATACTTAGGCCAGCAAAGTATTGTTAATATAGATGACAATAAATATATTTTAACTGTGTGTGTGTGTGTGTGTGTGTGTGTGTGTGTTGCTAGCACTCCAACTCAGACCCTACACATTCTAGGAAAGCACAGAGCTATACCCACAACCTTTAGCAAATATACTTTAAGAAGTGTCATTCACATTTATTAAATAAGCTCTTCACTCATTATTTAGAAAGGAAATAATGGGAGAAAATGAACAATGACTAGAAGAAAATAACTTTACTTAATGTTTCTAGCTCCAGTTCAAACTTTTTTTAAGTGTTTACAAAATTGTGATTTTTATTTCAAAATATTCTTCCTCTCATTTTCTACAAAAGAGGGCTAAATTATTTTCCCTAATATTTATTTAGCAATAAATAAATGACATTTATTCTTCCATTTAGCTGATCCAGGTACAATTTGATTAGGAATTTAATTAATATCTTAACAAAGAAACAGAGTATATATTCCAGCCAATTAATTACCTTTGTATCAAAAGTTAGTCAAACCAAAGTGTCATTAGTATGACTAATGACAATTAAAATTCAGTCATATTTTAAAATGAGATAAAGGGAACAGATCAATAAAAGATTATAGTGCCTATCAAAAATAATAACACAATATTCAGATTCACTCATAAATCATTTTTTCAAAGCACCACAAAAACATGCTCACCTCATTGATACACAAGATTTCTTTTTTCTAGTCTTTATATCTAAAGTGAATTGTGTGTGTGTGTGTGAGACAGAGAGAGGGAGAGAGAGAGAGAGAGAGAGAGAGAGTTCTGGGACTTGAGCTCAGGGCTTGTGCATTGTCCCTGAGCTTTTGTGCTCAAGTGCTCTACCACTTTGAGCCACAATCCCGTTTCTGGTTTTTTGTTATTTAATTGGAGATAATAGTTTTATGGACTTTCCTCACTGGACTAGTTATGAAACACAATCCTCAGATCTCAGCCTCCTAAGTAGCTAGGATTACAGATGTCAGCTACTGACACCAGGCAAGGTCAACATTTGGGGAGGGGAGGCTAAATTCAAATTAACATCAGAGGTTGGAAACTCCCCATGTATTAGCGAGCCATATATTAAGTTTTTGCTACAAACCTGAGTGTTTAGAATTTGGAATTCCTTCTCTAGTATAGTACCTACCTCTGGGATTACCAGCTCAGCAATCTTCCTTCAAGGTCTGCCCACCCTGCCCCATAGTCATTGGAGAACTGCCCTTGTTTTCCTTTCCTCTTGCCCACATGATCCCAAACAGATATTTCACACAGGGATAGGAATCTGGCCTATTTTTAAAATTTGGAACTTAAAATATCTTAAAGACAAATTTTCTTTGTGAGATAAAGGTATAAGTGATCAACTTTGGTTATAGTAGCCTTGTTTCTCATAGTCTGTCCTAAGACAAAAGAAATCCATTACAAAGAGGAAAAGAAAATAAAAATGAAATGAGATTTGGTAATATCCTTTGCTCTACTGATCCTAAGGTCCAGTTGTACCTCTGCCCTCCTTATCGGATGTGAACACTGGGGTTCATTTGTTCTATTGCCTGGGCTAGCACAAAGTGAGTATCTGTCACTTACAACCAAAAGAATACTGATGCACACACATAGAAAATAGTACCAGTGATGGTGAGCCATTATTTTGAGGGTTTGGATGTCACTACGTCCCACATTCTTCTCAACTCCTTCCTCACCCCCTAGAAAAAGATCCTCAATGAAGTACAAGGAGAAAAACATGGTGACTATCTAAAGAATGACTACAGCAGCATTTTGGTGAGGAGAGGGCTGTGGTGGGTACTGTCTAGCTAGGAGATGCTCCAATGGATAGGACATTGGTTTCAAGACAGAGTCCCCTGCATACAGCACTATTTTTTTTTCCCAAATTGACACATGCCCACAAGGAAATGTCTGTTTTATAGTCTTCATCTTCCAATGGTTAATTTTGCACCCAAGTTGTCTTATTTTTGTATGTTGTTAATATTCTTTTTTGAGTTTTTGATCTTTAAGTAGTTACATAAGCTAGTTGACAATTAACAAAGCAGTTTATGAATACCATGCATTTCCATCCATGTCACCCCTTTCAACATTCTCACCCATTACTCCTCTCCCCACCTCTTCTCTCACTCTTCTTAATTTCATAGGCTATGCATTGAATTCTTTTTTGTTGTTGTTTTATTTTCATAAATGTCAGCTAAATTGGCAAACCTTCCCACAAAAGTCATAGTATCACTATTCTCTAACTATTTATTTTTTGAAACAAATACTGTTTGGAAATTATTTGGGGAAAAATTTGACGAGAATTTCCTAAAAGAGAAAAGTATTGACATAGAATGTAGTCAGAGCAAAAAAGACAAAATCTTCTGAATTTTCTCACAAAATAGGAAATAAAATGCCCCCCTCTCAGAAAAAAAACTACTTCATTCAAAAACCATTTGTGAATAGCATGCCCATATTGAGGGAGAAAAACGTAGAACTAGATTAAAAATAACAGTGCGTAGGAGCTATCATTATAGAACACAGACAAGAATGAAGAGTAGTTAAACCAAAGATGTATAGCATCCTCCTTCTTACCAACATAAACTAGCAATTAAAAAGATATTTTAAAAAGACTCATAAGCCATTCAGAATGAGTCAGACTGAAAGATATGAACTATTGTGTCTACATTCTGATGGTTTAGAGAATGTTTGCTTTGGGGATAAAGCTGTAGAAAATGTTATACATTTTTAAAGTAATTTTAGTTTATTATTACTGTGGAGATAATGCATGTTAAGGCAAATATACAAGTAGCTCAGTGACAAAAAAGGATAAATAGTTCAGTCACCCACCATTTGGTGATATTTTATGGGATGGATATTGTTCCAATACAGATAGATGCTTTTGTTTTTTTGGCCAGTCCCGTGGCTTGAACTCAGAGCCTGGGCACTATCCCTGAGCTTCATTTTGCTGAAAGCTAGCACTCTACCACTTGAGCCACAGGCTTTTTCTGTTTATGTGGTGCTGAGGAATCGAACCCAGGGTCTCATGCATGCTAACCAAGCACTCTTCCACTAAGCCACATTCCCAGCCCAGCAAGATATATTTTTAACCAAAGAAGGGCTCTAGTACACACTTGTTTGGGGATGTATTTATAAATATATTATAATTTTAATATTAATCATTATGCTTTGGACCTCCTATTACAAAAATAATGTATGTTCTAATAAACCAGGCACATCCTCATTTTTCTTGGGAAGAGTGAATAGTGTTGCAACTGAAATATAAACAAAACTAAACTACTGACAGTGAACCTCTAACTGGAAAAAATTAAAAATTTCAATCCTGAATATTTTTCTTGGAAGTCGGATGTTGTTGTGAAATTAAAGTTCTAAATTCCTTAAGTGTCTACTCACAAGAGCCAGAGGTTATCGAGACTATCACGAGGAGAACAACCTTATATAATTTATCTTCTAAAAAAGGCTACTTTAGAAAGTGAAAGAAAGGAAACTTCCAGAGTATCAGAGTGTGCCATCACTTTCTCTATAGAGTACTTGGAGGAAAGCTGACTAGAGTAGCCAAGTGCCATCTATGGACCACCATGTTGAGGGATGGAGTCTGGAGTGGAAATGTCCGTGGAGATTAATTAATCTTTAGTCACAGCTGGGGCAGAGGGAAGAGAGAGCCTGACACAAACATCAGCAAGACCAGCAAAAGCCAAGGTGCGACTCAGCCTGTAAGTAGAAACCCTAGCTAGATCTTCCACACACCAATAGAGCTCACAACAGCAGACATAGTAGTAAGACCCAGATGAAAAGAGCAAGGATAAGACATAGATTGGGAGGCCTCACCCAATACTACCACTACTAATTGTCACATAACTCCGTACTTTTGCAACTACAGATGGCATGGGGGGATAGAGAATGTGGAGGAGGAGGAAAAACTGGGAAAGAGTGGGTATTGTTCTGAAAGGGACTATTTTAAACTAAAACAAGCTGTTGAAACTCAAAGAGATAGAGATGACCTTTAATTGGCATGTTTGAAAATTTTCTCTAGTAACTAGCAGTCAAAAAGTCAGGAAGGTTGGCTTTAGAAGATAAATGCTATCTATTTATCTGAGTTGTATGCAGATTTTGAATTTTGCTACCCGCTAGGAATAATAAACATATTTCCATAGCCTTGGTTTTCTGTTGAATGCTTAGTTGTCTATTTATGCCCACATAATATTATGGGTCTGGAACTTTTATGTTAGGAAATAAAAATACTTCTTTAAAATATAAACATGTCTTGTCCCTGCATGAACTCAGTCTCTTTAACACCTGCCATCAGTCCTTGAGGGTAGGACAGGCACTGTAAGAAGGAACAACATAAATTTCACTCTTGCTTTCAATTCTTCATTCCAAAATGGAAGCCTCATGTGTTAGCCTCTTTCAAGGTCATTTATATAGACATGGCCAGCATGCCGCCATGCTGTCCTGTGGCCTTGACACCATAGCTGTGAAAATCAACTGGTTTTAGTATGTCTTGTGCTACACTATATATAGTCTTTTGCCTCAAGGTCTTTTTAAATTATATACCATAAGACTCTAACACATAGTGCCTTGTCAATGTCTCTGTATTCTATCAACTTAACCGTTCATGTATTTGATAAACACTTGTGGAGTCCTCATCGTATCTTTATTCCTTACTCTAAAGCTTATTCTCAATTGTTGTTCTCACTTGACCATAAAACCCAACGGAACTGCCTTTCTCCAGTTAAAATATGTTGTGTGCATGAAAACCATACAACCAAACTGTTTTTAAATGTGCACAAAAATAAACTTTCTTCTCAAGATTGCAGTTCAAAGCTAGTACAGGTAGAAAAGTCTGTGAGATTCTTATCTCCAATTTAAAAAAAAAATCCAAAAGTGGTGCTGTGTCTCAAGTGGTAGAGCACTAGCCTTGAACACAAGGAGACTAGGGGACAGTACCCAGACCCTGGATTCAAGCCCCAGGACCAGCAAAATAAAAATATAGATTTTCTCTTGTGAGACTGAGTCTATCAAGTTAAAGTTTGGAAACTTTCTAGAAAGAAAGGCTCTATGGGGGGTGTAGGAGGTAGGGTATTGGGGAGAAGGGAAAGTGGGGGAAAATCAGGGAGGGGTGACAAATTTTACAAGAAATGTACTCACTACCTTACATATATAACTGCACATCACCTTGACAATAAAATTGAATTTTTTTAAAAGGCTCTAATGAAATACAGCAAAGGAGCAGGCTTCAACAGGTGGTTAATAAGCACTTTTTGTTTGCTTGCCTTTTTATTCTAGTTCTTAAGCATGCTTTGGAGATGGGATGCTTTGGGAGATGAGAGATGGAATTGCTGCCTGACTCTAGCTTGGCCCTACATGATGTGAAGGACTATAAATACTTCCAGGTAAATGCCCAAGAAAAACCAATGAAAATAAGAACAGTTGGTTCACAAACTATACATTTGTTTTCTGGATGAGAATACTAATGATATCTTGGAGCCTTAAAACTGGGTTATCTCTCTCCAGTGAAAGTGGAGTGCCTTAAAAACATACACAGACTCCATGTTCAGATTGCACAATAGAGTAAAAATCTGAAGGGTTCCACTGAAATATTAGTTTCCTCTTTAACTCTAATTTGTTATTCATGCCTAAATGATTTACAAAAAATCTTTAAAACAATGAGGCTCCCCTAATCCATAATTATCACATTTGTTGTTTTTTCCCCCTTTTCCCTTTCCTTTCTGTTTTCCTTCTATTGGCATATAAGAAAATGAGTTGGAAGATGTAAAATACCATGTTTAAGGCAAGGCGTAGGTAAGAATTAAAAATAATTGAAGTTACAAATACAGAAAAATTAACCTGAGTCCTTAAAATGGAGTGTCACCATGGAGACCAGAGCAGACACTATCTCCATGGAGATCTGAATAACTGGGTTTGTTGTTGGTGTTTAAATTGTTATCACTTGTTATCAGAGGCCAATTTTGCCAAGGATAAGGTAAGAGTGAGTGAATGAAGTGAGCGAGTGAAGAGTGAGCAAGAGAGTGAGTGCACTGGCCTCTATGAGAAATGTACTACGGGTGAGTGGTAATTATCCGGGTTCTTCTTATCCTATTCCAGTGAGTGGGAAGACGTCTCACAAGATAATTTTACCTTAAATCAGAATTTCTAACAGAAACATCTGACGGTGTGGATCCACAATGCTACAGGAAGCAATAGTGAAAGATGATTTCTAGAAAAGATGCTCATGACTCAGAAGCACCCAGGCGTAATGAGGACAAAATGGCACCACAGAGTTACTACTCTAGCCACAGTGAAGAGGCAGCTCTTTGGCAATGTCTTGTCCCAGATATGGACCAGAGAACTCCCTTAGCAACAGTCCTAAGAGTATTACTTGCTTCTGTCTATCATACCCAAGTGTTGGTAATGCACATAGTAAAGCTAAAACAGCCTTCTCTTGCATACCAGATGAGAAACTAGAAAAAACCCAAAGGTTTAAACTATATAATCAAAAATAACACAGAATTTCTCTCAGTTACAGATTGCACCTATAGGCACAGTAACTTAACTGATCAAGTAACCAAATGGCCAACCAAATAGTGTACTATAGATGTTAGATATTAATTGATCATCTTAAATAATAATAAAAGGTATTAGCTAGGCATTAGTAGTTCACACCTGTAATCCTAGCTACTCAAAGGGCTGAGACCAGAGGATTGTGGCTCAAAATTAGCCTGGAGGAAAAAGTCTGTGAGATTCCATTTCCAATTAGCAAGCAAAATTCTGGACTGGAGCTATGGTTCAAGTAGTAGAAGGACAACTATGAGCAAGAAAGCCTCTGGGTTCAAGCCCCAGCATTGGTATATACCACACACACACACACACACACACACACACACACACACATTTTTAAGACTTAACAAAAGTTTCACTATATCATTAAATAAATCAGAAGAAGCTAACAATTATAAACAAAATGCATAAAGGCATATTTAGCCAGGCTCCAGTGGCTCATGCCTATAATCCTAGCTAATCAGAAGGCTGAGATCAGAACATTATGGTTTGAAGCCAGCCCAGGCAGACAAATCTATGAGACCTTTATCTCCAATTAACCACCAAGAAGGCAGAAGTGGAGGTGTGGCTCAAATGGTAGAACACCAGCCTTGAGTGAAAATGTCAAATGAGGCCTTGAGTTCAAGTCCCACTACCAGCATAAAAGAGACAAATTTTTCTCGCGGAAATTATGCACTAGAAATTTATCAGCACTGAATTTTCTTCAGCTTATTTTTAGTGTAGATGTTGGTGACTGGTTGGACACAGAAGGAATACAAGTGTGCCAACTTCAGAAGCCAGCTTCTGCCAGCTTCAGAAGCTAGTAATGCGTCTCAGTTCCTTAGTCAATTCTCATTATTTGCATGTTCCATAAAGTTGATTCAAGAAAACACTCTTTTAATAAATACTGGAGCATTTTTTTCTAGAGAAAACAAGGTTGGTTCCTGTGAGCCTCTGATCATAATATATTGACTAATTAACATTGAACTTAATACCACCAGCATTACACTTCATACCTAAAGAAGACAACACTCAGGTCATTACACTCATTACACTCAGGACATTACAGTCCTCTTCTGCTTAGGACTGCACTTCAACATAATGTTTGGGGACATTTTAACAACAAATGGCACATACTCACGAACAGCACATACCTACAAAAATGTAGCATTGACTAGACTGTGATAAGAACATTTGTGTGCCATGTCAGAGCTAGACCAATAAGGCAGAGTGTTTCTTTTCCTTGAGCTTCATTGAGAATATGCATGGGAGGAAATTTCTGCCTTGCTGTTCTGTAAGCTTCTGAGTGACTATGAAAGTGCCTCAAATTTTGACTTTGAATTACAAATAAATTGTAATTAATATGTGGAATCTGCAAATAGTGAAGATCAATATCATTTGTCAAGTAAACGAAATCATTTTGTTTCGCATGATGCTGCATCTTACTATACCACGACACTGGCCTGTTTTCTCTTTGAGTACTCTTATGGAGCTCCCACTCTGCCTTCCAAACATTGCCTAGAAACACACATACACACACACACACACACACACACACACACACACACACACCAACCATCTTTTCCTGATACCTTCATCTCATATTCCCATATTTATTTTGCACAGAGCAATTCACACCAAATTAATTGGCATTAATCTCCTTACTGGACTATCATTTCTTGAGACCAATGACCATATTTTAACAACACATGAACAAACTTTATGGTGCTTACTGTCCTGGCTAGATTGTACTTCAGACACTGTACCTCCTTGATCATATGGTAATTCTGTCACCACTGTTTTTACAATGGCAGACACACAGCTCTAGAAGAATCAGGTCACTTGGTCCCTTGTCTGTCACTGGGTTGTTCTTCAAACTTAGAACCCAAGTTGACTATTATGCTATCCTAAACAGTGCCTTCTAATGTAGGTTATAGTATATATATATATATATATATATATATATATATATATATATATATATATATATCCAGGAATGATGCTATGAGCTTTGTACAAGTTACCACATTGATCATTTTTGTGTTTCTATCTCTGTGTTTGAGCATGTTAGCAAAGTGCATGGCACAATAAATGCTCACTGGGTTGAATTTCAGTGTTCTTGCTTCCAAATCTTCTGTCCAGAACCAGAAAGCCCTCTGTATTTTCAACAGGTGGTGGGGCTGATACACAGTATTCCACTACCCTTTCTCTCCTCATCAGATTCCTTACTTATCCTACATTTATACTCTTCTGGTGGACTTTCCTTTGTATGTCTATGTTCTTCACAAGGGGGAAGTACTTGTTTCAGAAAGTAACTTCCAGGCCAAGGTGTGGTGATCTAAGGCCTCTGGGACAGCAAGTCGTGGTGTGTGCCATGAAGCAGCTCCTTCTGGCTGCTCCGCTCTTATTCTAAGCCTATGCATGACTCTTTGCTCCCTCTCCTCCCATTTCACTTTTCTTTTCCCTTTGAAAAATTATCCTTAAACAGTTGTACAAAGGACGTTCATCATGTCTGAGAGTACAATGCATCTGATTCAATATCACCTCTGTTTTCTTTTTCTCCTGTCATCTTTTCTTTCTTGCCCCTTTATGCCTTTTCCTTCTTTCTCTTCTCCACTCTTTTCCCATTCTCTTTTGTGTCCTCTCCCCCCCTCGACTATTCTTCCCTGTCCTCTTCGTGCCTCTCCTGCCCCATATCTCATTTCTATTCCTTCCTCTCCCAGTACCCAGGAGGAACCTAGAACAGATGGCTCACCAGGAATACACCAGCACAGGCTTGGAGTATTTCTTGTCTTGGGAGCGGAGGGTCAGAGAGCCCTTTCGCTCCATCAAGTCCGTGGGTCCGATCTCATACCAGCGTTGTTTACTCCATGGGGAGCTAGCTATACTCTCCATGCCCACGCTGGAGGTGAGGACAGACCTCAAAAGATTTCCCTCCGCACCAGTCCTGCCCCAGCCACCTAGGACTGGATTATGCGTCCCTCGTCTCCTAAGCAACCGGAGGATGGGGGTTTGGCAACGTAGTGGGAGGAGTCAGTGGAGGGGCAGTTCCTTTCCATCTCAAGAGTTCTGTTCCCCTCGTCTTTGTAGCTATGAATAGAAAACTACATTTCCCAGAAGGCTAGTCAACGGCTGCCCAGATACTGGGAAGGGGATTGCATGCTGGGAAATGTAGTTTCTCCGATCTGCCAGCCTTATTTTAGGAGTGGTGAGAGTTAGGGGACACAGAGGGTCAGTTAAGAACTAACAGAACCTGAGCCCCAAGCTGGTCTATTGAGGCTGTCATTGAAGAAATTGTTTTTCTTGTCGATCATTAGTTTGAACCATACTTCTGTGTATTTCTTCCACTAACAGAGAGTAAGAGAGCCCCTTTCAAATACTGAATTGTGTCATTTCTGTACAATTTTTCTACCTGTCAGAGAGGAGTAGGATTATTCAGGAAATCAGTAAAAAGTTTGAAGATAAAAAGGCCTGGCTCTAACGTCATCTTTTCCCTCAACTTTTCTGAATACCAGTTTTCCACTGAAAGCAGAATAGGGTATTCAACTTTGGAGTGGGGTGAACAATGATCAGGGTCCTTAGGTCTATGAAAGACTCACTTCTAGGTGCAATTTAGGGTCCTAACATTCAGAAACCTGGGACCTGCTAAGACCTCAACCTTGCATCCCTTTCACATTTTATGATGATACAGATTTATCATAGTACTGCATTATATGTTATATGTGAGAGAGAAATTTCAAAAATTTGTGGTCTTGTCAAATGGATGATGAAAATGTGGTATATATACAAAATGGAATCCTATGCTTCCATCAGAAAGAATGATATTGTACCATTTGTAAGGAAATAGAAAGACTTGGAAAAAATTATGCTAAGCTAAGAAAGCCAGACCCAGAGAAATATAGATTGCACAGTTTCCCTCATTTTTTGTGCCTATAAACCCACAAGTATACACTGGTGGTAAAAGACAAAAAAAACCCACTTGCATATGATAAATTATACAGGACTCTAGATATGATAAATTAAATAAGACTCTGAACATTCACACAGTGAGACCAAAGGAGTATATCCTTCAGAAAGGATCACAAAGGCTCAATAGCTATGTGCATATGATCATATAAAATTATATTTATGGATGAACTCCAAAAAATGGAAATGAGATTTTTTATTCTGTTTATTGTTCATGTTTATCTCCTTTGTTGCTGTTTTTGTTTTCTGTACATTTTTTCTTGTATGTAGGTTTATTTGTTTGGGAGAAGATGAGAGGAGAGCACAGAAATGATAGGACAAAGGGTGAACAAATGCAGCAGTGATACTAGACACTGTTGAAAATGAACTATACAGTTTGTGGGCAGGAGGTCAAGAGGGAAAAGAAAGGGAAGGGATTCAGAAAGAAATATTCTCATTACTTGACTTATATAACTGTAACCCCTCTGTACATCACCTTTAAAATAACAATAAAAATGGAAAAAAAATTAAAGTCTATCATCTTGCCTTGCGGATACTGTTGCACATCTGTGTAATAGGAAAGCTATGTGTTTCTTTTTTTTACTTCCCAAGAAAAGAGTATTTAACACATCGAAATTTTTCTCCCCAGTCTGAACTGAACACCTTGAGAGTATTACTAAAGTGAGTCATTGTCATCATTCTTACCTAGTATGCTGTTTAGCACATGGAATCTTTTGAATATTGAATGAATTGATGAATGAAGGATTAAATGAATGAATGAATATTATGTTTGACTGCCTTGTATCTACCTAGACTTCCAGAAATTCCATGAGTAAGAAGATTACATGTACAATAAAGTCTCCTCAAATTTAAGAACCAATTGAAATAATTCACATTACAAATCAACTCTCTAACTTATAAAAGACACATTACTTCTATAAATACTGAGTTTATCTGGATCATATTTCTCAAATTTGATTGCACACAACTCCTAAGTGCTTTTCTGTGGCCTGTAGTAAATTATATGGACGCCTGTGTTACACTAAGGTCCCTGCTTTACTGACAGCTACAGTTCAACCATGCTATTAAAGAGAAGGGAAAAAAATGTCCACTATTCCCAGTGAGGCATTTTCAGAGTGCTGATTGGTATTTTAGTTCTTTCTTTCTTGAGAGAATGAAAGAAAGTTAGAAGTTAATTTTAAGAAATGTAATAAGATCCATGTGAAATTCAGTTGTTTTTGTCTTCAAATCAGAGCACCTTGTTGTTAACCAATACATTACCATCATTGCTATAATCTTTTTGTGTGTTTATTCTTCTTATGTTTAAGTAGTGGTAACATAATGACAGGACTGTAGATAATTGGACTCAAAAATAGAAGCTGCCCAGAGGTGAGCTCTGGTGCTTCAGAGATGTTATGTGTAGGCTTTCAGCCTAGAAAACAAGCAAAACAAATATACCTTTTATTTTAGAGTCTCTTAAGCTAAGCTGAATCTATGAATATGCTTCCTATTATATTACACTTTCTATTATGTTAATTATATATTTAACTGTTTTCAGCATCCTTGTACTGTGTGATTCAGTTTAAAGCTGAAATCCTCCACTGCAGGTGCATTCCATTTCTTTTCCACCAATACATTCCATAGGGTTTTTTGTTTCTTGATATAAAAAAAAAATGAAAAGCAGGCGGCTGAGATCTGATTTGTAGGTTTGAAACCACCTTCGGCAGAAATCTGAAAGACTGTTATCTCCAATCAACCAGCAAAAAGCCAGAAGTGAAGATTTAGGTCAAATAGCAGAGCACCAGCCTTGAGCAAAAAAGCCAAATGAGAACAGATAACTGAGTTAAAGCCACAATACTGAGAACCAGTTAAAATATGTGTGTATAAAATCAATAAATAAAGTAAGAAAGAACTGTGCTAGCAACAGTTTTCACAGAGGGTCTTTGTAAGAATTGTGTAAGCCAAAAGGTGAAATGAAGGCATGTGGAACAGCACCTAATGGCTCAGTTACATTTTAGCAACTGCCACGATTACTATATTCTCTATCATTTGGAAAATTATGTAAAATATGATGGTCATTTGAGAGTGGTCCTTTATGTATTTCTAGTTTTTTAAGTTGTATCTGGTTAATTGTTTTATTTTATTTTTTAATTAACATGCATTTTAGTATGAAGGGGGTTCATTGGATTGGAGTTTTGAATTTTTGTTAATTGTATTGCTTTTACTGAGTGTTTTCTTATCATTTGGGTATTTTTTTCTTTCTTGGCTTTTTTCCCCCAGAGTGTCTCACAATAAGCCAAATATATTCCTATAAAAACAGAAGGAAAGTTAATAATGGTTTCATGAATTGTTTCTTCTCATGTGAATCCATAAAATGTCACAATTGACAGAAAGTTTAATGAGAAGACTTTTTATCATATTTTAATATGAAATTCAGCATAAGAATCTGAAAAAAATGTTGGCAAGCGATTTAGATATGCTATTAGTGATGTTTTAATTCATATAGAGCCATCAAGCCTATAAAAACTTGATGTTTTATAAATATAAAACCACTGATCCTCTACACACTTGAGTTTTTTGTTTTCTTCAACCTTCATCATATCAGTAAAATGTGGGGCATTAAACAATGTCTACAGAGGCATTACTCTGCCCCCCCCCCTTTTCTGCCAGTCATGGGGCTTGAACTCAAGGCCTGAGCACTATCCCTGGCTTCTTTTTGTTCAAGGCTAGCACTCTACCACTTGACCCACAGTGCCTCTTTTGCCTTTTTCTATATATGCAGTGCTGAGGAATGGAACCCAGGGCTTCATGTATACAGGGCAAGTACTCTACCGCTAAGCCACATTCTCAGCCTTTACTCCCTTTTGAGATAATAACACTGGAGTGAGAAAATCAGAGCTCAGGTGAGTGAAACAAGACTTTTCTGCAGAATAAATTCAAGGGCACCAACACAGGAAGCAGAAATACATCATATCAACCAACTCTAATTTAGTTGCGTATTTATTCTGCAATACTGGCAATCCAATCCAGGGCCTCATGTACACTAAACAAACAGCCTACCACTAAGCTACACTCCCAGCCCTAATTTTCTTAGTAGTGAAGTAAGGAGGTCAGGTCTGGCTGGTGCCATCTTGGCCACCTGGTGAATTGTAGGGTTTGGTATTTTGTCATCATGGGTGTGCCTGAATTCCCAGAGGAAGGGAAGTTCGACCCACAGGTGATTGGTGTTCCTGAATCCAAAGAGACAGGATGGGCACTTGGCCTATAGGTTACTGAACCTATCAGTTCAGTGTTTGGGACTGGGAGCTTCCTGTGACACTGACCCTGACTTGACCCTATTTAGGGTCAGACCAACTCAGACGCCATTATGCCACGCCACATGTCTCCATGTTCCTGTCCTGTGTCCTATCTCCTGGCTCATCTCCAGTCACCATGGCGTCTGACTTGAGCTCTCCATTGGAGCTGAATTGGTTTGTTGGTATTGTTTTTGTTCTTTCTTTCCTCTCTGGCCTGTTTCCTAACAGTGTTAAGGGTATTTGTGGGCTGCAGGCCTTTGTAACAACTGGCTGCCTGCAGAGTGCTAACACTCTAATAAAGGCTCTAAGACTGGATCCTTCAAAATGTGGCTTCTCTGATAATTTACCTGACAATAGTAGCTTTATCAAATTCTAGAAAAATCTGCAGCATGAGCTGCAGAATTTGCTTTAGGTTAAACAAACATAAAGCAAATAAAATCCAACTAGTTAGAAATACAACTGGGGAAAGCTTTGACCAGTTCTTTCCTTTCCAATCTTAATGACCACCTGCAAGGACCAGGTCCTAGGAAAAGCACTGCTCCGGGCCTTCCAAATTCATCAGCAGCATATTCTCTGCATCATTAACATTGTTTTTCTTGCTACCAAATGTCTTCCAATTAAGCTTAAAGAAAAAGAAAATGGAATGATTTAAATTCATTTGTATGTTCTCTATGTCCATCAAGTTAAAATATATTAAAGTTGTCTTTAAACTGAATGGTACTAAGAAGTTAAAAACTAAGCATTTATGTTCTAATCAAGAGAGCCTATTTGTTCTGATTTTCCCTTCTCTCCCCCCCACACCACTTGTCTTCTTGTCCTTCTTCCTCATTCTTTTGTTTTCATTTTCCTTATTTTTCTTCCACTTACTTTTCCCCATTCCATGATCTACTCCTGTATTTCTCCCTTTCCTCTGTGTCTTTCCTTCTTTTTTTTTTTCTCTTCTTCCTCTTCTAGAATCCATATAGAGTTAGAAGTCAATCTTTTGCTAGGCTCTCAAGAGAATCTAGTACAAGTTAATTATATGCAAAATAGGGAAGAAAAAAATCAGACTGAGAAACAAGGGACAAAATTTATATAAATAAGGCCATATGTAACATTACACAGAAACTCTCAAAGGACTCATCTCCAGCAAAAGCTTCTGTCTTCTCCTTCAACTATTCACAACTACCAATAGTCTTTTTCAGAATGATTTTTAACTTTACATGTGCTTTGTCTGTGCTTCTAATTTGGATTGTGATCAAATTAGGCATCTCCTTTCTTAAGCCATAATTACTAATGAGTATTGATTAAATATCAATGTTCAGCAGAAATTCTTTTCTAGACTTTCTACTATCAGTATGAGTGGGTAAATTTATTAAATACTCAGCATGTAGTATTTTATAATTCAGTGATTCCCTTATTTTTAATATCTATTCTAGCCAATACTTGAAATTCTTTGGCAGAATTGTCCATAACTATTATAATAAAATTTTAATATCCTGGATGAGTAATGATATGTGCTAACACAACTGTAGATCAGGGATTTCTTTAATAGCCAACAGACAGGATATCCTTAATTATACAAAAACTAAATATCTGCTTTCACAAATGGTTAAAGCCCTTGGTTTCTTCCTTTTCTCCCAAGTGCTTTTTAGGCACCTTTCCTGCTATTCTCAGCCAGCAAGAAGGAGATGATTTATCTACCAGTTAACAGTTCTTATGAGAAGAGTAGAGCTTGAAATTAAGGATGGAATTGCTGTGGCTTTCTTTGTTCCTCTAATATGGATGAAGAACTTCCTCTCACAGGAAAAAGCTCAGAGGTATTGGGAGGAGCTGATGTCTTCCTGTTCCTGGTAGAGGTGGACGTTTTCCCATGCAAGCCCCAAGAAGTACAGTGAACAGGTTGATGAGGCACTGACTGACTGAATTTCCACAGGTCAAGTGTATACAGGTGGTTTCTGCCTATTGATTAAGTTTAGCAAGCATCTGGGGTTGCCTAGCTACCACTCTTAAAGAAAAGGAGCTCAGACAAAAAGCTGGACAACATCTGACTCTAAAAAGAAAAAAGCATGAAAGGAAGTACAAGTTTTTAGGATGAAGTCTGAAATGGCCATCTAGTTGCTTTAGTATTAAACTAGGTCAAGGAATTTTCCAAGTAAACACTAACAGTAGTTAAAGTTTCTCTAATTGTTGAATCAGTAAGTACATTCTTGATGAGAAAAGGCCATTAGGACCAAGCAGAGGAATTCTTGGACTCCTGCAATGGAATTCCAGGGGCATATCTGGTTTGAACACATGAATCCTAGGCTGATGGTGTCCTAGAATGGAGTTTCTCTAATTCTGGGTTCTGCTTCCCTTCTTGGATTGGGTGACTTTCACCACACCCTCCCCAAGATGTCCACTGAACTATGATTTTTTTCTTACCGAGAACATCAAGTACTGCCCTTTCCCCTAAATCCAGCAGCAGTCCCAGAGGCTTATTAGCTTTGTTTGGTTTGTGTTATCTCTTTGGGGGGGGGGGGGGTGGCGGGGTGAAGGAAAGAACCACAGTAGGACTAGGCCTAGAGGTAAAGGAGCATCTTTCTCTATGTCCTGAACTTCCCTCCATGATGTCCACCCTCCTACACAATCAATTGAAAGTGTATGACTGAAATAAAGGGTAAAATAGGTTACTATTCACAGTATAAGGGAAAAACATTGCTGTTAGGCAAAAATTGCAATTCCTTTGTCTTATCAGCTTAAAGAAAGCAGCCCAAAACTCAAGAGATCACCTTGTTTCTGTATGTTTAGAAATAACTTCTCCAGAAATCCTCCAGGACCAAGACTGAGCTAGTGTTTAACCAGACCTTGCTTTTGATTTGGAATTGTTTTCACCATGCATAACTTTCTCACCCCCTGCCCCTAATTCCCCCAATGAAACCTGAAGCTAATGTCTGTATGCCTGAAGATGGACTGAAGTGCTATCTTCTCATGGCTGCCATATAATACATCTTTCTCTGCCCTTCACCATGTCTGTTTGGCATATGAAGGCAAGATGCCTGAATCTGTAACTAAGGACTCTTAGCCAACAGTGCCCAGATCATTTCAATTTCTAAGATAATTAAACTGAATCACAGCTAATTGGAAGGCAAAACTAGTCATATTTTCAAACTCCAAGGAATGTTCTTGTTCTACTATAGACATTATACATTAATATGTTTGTCTGTACATTTATGTATGTATATAAAGATATATGTATGCATATGTATGTATAATCTCCTGCTTGTAGGAATTTAGCCTCTAGACTACAAGATTATTCTTCATCTTAGTTATTATCCCTATAACTTTTATGTTCTCTGTGTATCATTTTTCCCTCTTAGGTAGTTGGTCAATTAGTAATAGGTTTCCAAAGTCCCTCCCTATTAATTTCCTCTGAAATCATACAGTTGATTTCTCTAAGGTTATATAAAATGCAATATATATATACATATATAATTTTATAAAAATAATCCAGGAGAAGGTGGCTCACACCTGTAATCTAAGCTACTCATGAGGATCATGGTTCAAAGTAGGGCAGGGCAGTCCATGAAATTCTTATGACCAATAAATTACCAAAAAAGCTGGAAGTGGAGCTGTAGCTAACTCAGTGTAAAAGAAGCTCAGGGACAGTGCCTAGACCCTGAGTTTCATGCCCTAGAACAGGTACAACAAATAATAATGATAAATCATTTGGGTCTCTTATCTCTTTGCACTGGCATTTGGTATATTTTTTTATTGTCCTGAAGAACACCTTTTTGTTCTCTGATTTATTTTCCTTCTCTAAGTAACCTCAGTTTCTGGTGGTATGCATACTGTCACTGGTAGGACTAAAGAATTCTAGTCTTTCTTCCTCAGACCTCTGCTGTTACTCTGGAATCCAGAGATGGAAAGGGTAACTGGATTTCTAAAACATTTCAACATAAACTTTTTATTAGCATACAGTAGCTGTACACATGGGTTTTATTGTGGCATTTCTACACATGTAAACAATGAATCCTTCATTCTCCCCTACTTTCTTCTACCACATCCTACTCTCTCGTCTTAAATTTCAACAAGTTCTATTGTCCTATTTTTATATATCAACATAAACTTTTATTTTGCAATGAAAGATCAAGTGCTTTTCCCACAAAGATATGGTTTTAGAAAATGACTTATTTTCAAATAAAATTGTAAGGAAAAATATCACCAAGTTGACAATGTCCTCTACAAAAAATATTCAAATGTCTGTATCCAGTTCTATCATGAGTTGTAGTTTTAACATTTAAAAACTATCCTAAAATATATTTTAAATTTTATTATATAGATTACGCTGTATTCTCTCCTCTCATTTGTCAGTGTCTGTCCTATCTAGTTAGTTTACACTGAACTAAATTCTTATTTCTGAGTGAACCTTATTATTATTGAAAAACATGTCACATTTTCTCCCAGTGTAGGTGTGAATGCAGGAAATATTTTGCATAAAAATAATTTCTTTTATTCTTGTCATATTATCAAAAATACTATTTTGGAGGTAAAATATACTTACGATGACTTTCAGTCACAAGTTTGAAAAATTTCTTCACTACTATGAGCTAAAATTTCCTTCCACTATAGTCAGAATAGGAGATGGGTAATTTTTCTGGGTACCTAGACGTTTTTATTTTATATCAACAGAAAGGGAGACAGAAGAAAAATTGGAGAGTGGAAAGAGAGTCATAGAACAAACTGGCCTTGAAGTTGAGTACTGGAATAGCATCCTAGCCATACTAGAAATGCCAAAGGTACTTATTCATTCTGCATTGCATGTGCACAGAGATGTGAAGGAGGAGAATTGCTAGTCTAATGAGAGATCAGGTAAAGGCTGAGAGAGCAGATTCAGGGATCATAGCACATGCTAACAGAAAATGGAAATCTCAGTCCTGCAACTGCAAGCAAGTGAATTCCACTAGTAACTGGAATGGACCTGGAAGTGATTTTCTCCCCAAGTGTCCAGCTGACACGTTCAGCTGACATGTTCATTGTGGCCTTATGAGAGCCTAATCAGAGAACTCAGCCTATGAATGAATGTTGTTTGAAGCCATCGTATCCATGCTAACTTGTTATGCAGCAGTAGAAAACTAAAATATGTGGTATATGAGAAGACATTTTTCAAAAGATTCTGAAAGATGATGAGTTATAGACACTATGCCTAATGAGCAATACATGGATAGAGAGGGAAAATGTTATAAATAATTCTCCTGACTGATATAGTGCACTACACCCTACAACAGTAAGAATGAATTTAGATCTTGTCATATTTGCTAAAAAGTGATGTATGATATCCATCAGCATAAAGTTATAACCTTTCTTCCAATTATTCTGACCCTGTATTGGACTTGAAATAATACTGACATCTACTCTTTGAATCTTGGTGCATCTTGACATATTTTTTATACTGAGCCTTATACAGTTATTTAGAATGAGGTTCATTTATACAAAGAATAAAGTTTTCTTTTGAAAGGGGAGGTTCAGCTGGGTGCTGGTGGCTCACACCTGTAATCTTGGCTACTCAGGAGGCTAAGATCTAAGTAGTGTGGTTAAAAACCAACATGGGCAAAGTCCCTGTGAGACTCATGTCCAATTAGCCACTCCAAAACTGATAGTGGTGCTGTGGCTCAAGTGGTAGAGTACAAGCACAAAGAGGCTCAGGGACAGTGCTCAGGCCCTGAGTTCGAGCCCCACAACTGAAAAAAAATAGTTCAACCATTTCCTTTGGTTGCTATAACTCATATTTTTGTCTCATGTTGTCTTTTCCCATTAAAAAATGTTTTCTTCTTTTCCTTTACTCCTCTCTAGTCTCTAAACCATACATACTTTCTATATATTGTACTTTTTTCATTTAGATATATACATCAAGCTCCATTTTCTTTGTAGCTCTTCTGAAGCATTTTTGATATTTCCTTTAACCCATACCTTCCTACTTATGAAGATTGGGGATGAAATGTTCCCTTTGACTTTAAGTGAGATGAATTGTTGAGAACTAGGCATACTGTCAACAAATACTTATCTGATTAGATGGCGTTCAAATTCATTTGCTCACTCTCACTTACAATTATTTGAGACATGGCATTGGCACCTCATCTCAGATATTTCAGAGAAAAAGAAAATTAAACAATGTGGCCTCAAGTAATGCAGGCAGAGTTTTTTTAAATGAATAAAATACTGCCAAAGTTTCATTATTGTTACTGCTGAAGTCATTGAGAGCCATCAAACTGCTACATTTTTTAGTGTATGTATAAGAAGCAATTCAGTAGTTGTAATCACTCTTCTTATTTAAACAAAACAGGATGGGCAATGATTGGTTCATTTGCCAATGATTGGTCCATTAAGTGTCTTCTGCTTCCTTTTACTCCAAACTCCTACACCTATATGTAGCATTATTTCACAATTCCCTGAGCCCTGCATGTGGTATCCTAACCAAGGGCAATCTGTCAGGATATGTCACCATCAAATCCTTCAGCAAGTTGCCTGATTTCTTACTTCAACAGTGCTAGGAATCTTATTTAGTCAATGTAGCCCTAAATAGCTCAATCTGAGAGCATGGAAAAACAGTTTCAAAGACTTGCACAGTGATCACATTAAGGTTTATAGATAAAAATAAGATGGTCATGAAGCTGGTTTGGGAGGAAAAAAAATTCTCTTATGTCTACCTTTCATTTCCTGCCCATATTACATTGCCAATTTGCAGGAAAGCTTTAAAGTAGATGGAAGGCATGATTCTCAAAGGCACTGGGAAACACCTACTCTTGCTCTGCAGTACTAAATTTAAGAGTATTCTTGAACTGGGGATGCAGAAGTCTGAGAATCCTAGGAATAATTAATGAGAACTATTCATGACTGGGTTTTCTGCATTGTGTTTATTGCCTCCTGTATCCATATTGTTGTTGTATGGGGAGACTGGATAGGCACATGAAGAAAGGCCAGACTACACTTAAAAATAGAACTCTGAAAACTTGTAACAATATACTTAGGATATGGACCAGCTCAGAAAATGGTAACCTGTTATCAGTCATACTGGTAGAAAGTCTATTTGCTACCTCTAGGGACAGTCCAAGAAGCTATTAAGTGACCCTGCATGGCCAGGACTTGATTATAAACTGAAAGCTTCACTAATTTTTTGTTCCCCAGCCTGATTACAGTTTCCATCCTTTGGTCAGGGCACACTTTAAACCTTCTCTATTCCCAAGCCTGCCTTCGAATCTCTGCCAAATTGTAAGTGATGGTGGATAACACACTTGGCACAGCAACCTCTGAAAAAAATAGCTATGCTTATTCTCATTTGGTTGATCTTCATTTATTTCTACAACATAAAGCTAAATGTAATGATCCATTCCTGGCTCTGATAGATACCTAGCACAAATTAAGATGAGCCTATGTAGAGAATGGACCAGTATCGTGTATATAAGTATAGCTATGAAGCTTTGAGGAGTGATTAGACTCTTACTCATGTTGTCAAGCATGATGACAGAACCCTGTGACAAGGATTACAGACTAAATTAACTTCCTCCATCTATCCTGAATGATGCTGCTGATCTCTGAGAGATGTATCCTGTGCTGATTTCCCTGTGGATTCTTGCAATAATTGTAGTATGTTTAAGCTACCCACAGCATAAGTGTCTGGTTGTTCCATTACTTTGAGCTAGCAAACAACACTGGTTACTATGTTAGTTATATATTTGGGCTATAAATATGGAAGTTCTTGTCTCCTATCGATGGCTAGGATTTATAAATAGGTAAACAATTGTGGTAGGTCAGAAATCATTCAGAGAGAAAGGGTATCCCTGGCAGAGAGAGCAGCTTATGAAAGGTGAGAAGACATGCTTCTGGTTTCTCATGTAATATTTCCCTCATGTCCACATCCACTGTGATGCCATCTACATCCATCCCTGTTCTGATTTAGCCAGAAGAGCTTCTCCAGAGCTGAGCAGATATGGACACCATGTTCTTGAATCTTGAGAACTAGAAACCTCTTTTTTTTTAAGTATCCAGTTTCCAATATATGAAAAAGAACTTAAAAGATTACGTATGAAAAGTTAAATTCATAGAAACAGAAGGACAGAATGAGAGTGAGAAGCTAAGGAGATAGTGGTCAAAGGCAACATAATTTCAGAGATGATTAAATTCAAGATATCTATTGTACATGCTGACTACAGTTAATACTTATATTAGACTCTGCTGTAATAACTTCCTATTTTCAATACTTTCATTTTCAGCTATTTCTTTCATCACCACACCATTAGCATACTGTCCATTAGAAAAGTTATTCATTCTTCCTTCAAAATGTATCTTTATTTACTCCACTTTTCCCCAGTGACTGCCATTTTGTCATCTCCCATTTGTCAATAGGCTATTTTCCCCTGCTCCTATTACAATCCATTTCCTCACAGCAGCTAGAGTGTGATAACCACATATGTCATCTTCCAGCTTAAATTAATTTTTCCTATTCCTCTTGCAATCAAATCCCAACTCCTTATCTGGTTTTCTGTTTCTTACACATGAATGTAATCCTACCTGCCTCTCTAACACCAGTTAGCATTACTCTTCTCCCACCATTCCACACCAAACATACAGGTACCATTTCTGTCTTTGTAACCTGCAAGGATCTTCTTTATGAGAAGTTTAGTTGGTTGTTGGTCCATGATTCTTGACCATGCTACCTGATTATGTTTCTCCTCACTTTTGACATGAAAATCTCTTCGTCTATCATGTCATACCCTAGGAAGCACTACCTTGAACCCTTCACTCACATATTCACTCTTGTTAGAAAAGCAAACCTACCTTGCATTTATTTTTTTGCCAACTCTGTTATTCTCTTTTTAGAACATAATCATTTGAGTCCACTTTATCTCCAGAATATGATTGGTTGATAAAATTCAAGGTGTAATAATAACTAAAACATTTTCTTCTGATAATAGATTTTATTACCTCCACATACAATCATTATGGGCATGACAAAAGGGTTATTTGATTTTTGCATGTATACTTGAGGCTAACCTTATATAATTATTAGAATTACCAACGTGGCTTTACTAGATTAAAATCTTTTTTCCATTTTTCATCCATATGTCTCCCAAGATATTAAAAGAATTGATTTTCCATTAGCAGTGAATCAAAGTTATCTTGATATATATACTTATATATACATACATATATATACATATTATTTCATTCAGCTAAAGAAAAAGAACTGAAAACTCTAATAGATTAATAACAGAAAACATCTTATTCCACACAGAACCAATGCAGAGCAGTTTTCAGAAATGTTTGATTAAATGGTTTAATGATGTCACTTTTCTTCACTCAATTCACTGAAAGGATGCTGACTCTTTTCAGGTTTGCAAAACAGCCAGAGTACTCCTGGGCTGTGCATCCCTACAAGACTACAGTATAACTGGATATAAAAGATGAAACATGGGCTGGAAATGTGGCTTAGTGGTAGAGTTCTTGCCTAGCATGCATGAAGCCCTGGGTTTGATTCCTCAGCACCACATAAACAGAAAAGGCCAGAAGTGGTAAGGTGGTTTAAGTGGTAGAGTGCTAGCCTTGAGCAAAAAGAAATCAGGGACAGTGCTCAGGCCCTGAGTTCAAGATCCAGGACTGGCAAAAAAAAAAAAAAAGATGCATCATCTCTTCCTAGGATGAGGAAATCTTTCCTAGAAACCCAAGTCTTATTGTCTAGAAATGGGTATCATGGCCCTGTACTGAATCAACCAATGAAAAGGAGATGGGGATTGCCAGGGATTGTTTATGTCTAAATATTAAACTAATCTGGACTTTTTCTTCCTATAGTTGAATCACATGGAGCATCTTCCAATAAGGATGAAGTTAGGGTCATATGGATAATGATAGACAATCAACAACAATGTCTGAGCCAGTTCTTGTAGTACTTGACTATAATCCCAGCTCTCTGAAGCAGAGGTAGGAAGAGCTTGAGTTCAAGGTTAGCCTAGACTACATGGCATGTTCAAGGACAACCTGAGCCATACAATGAGACTCTGTGTCAAAACAAAACAAAACAAAAAACAAACAAATAAAAAAACCCAAGGGTGAAGTACAGACCACTGGTAATGTGCTTAATGTGCTTGCCTAACATGCCAAAGACCCTGGGTTGAAGTCCCAATACTACAAAGACTGATAATAGTTAGTCTTAATTTTTTCTAATCTTCAAAGATTGGTTTGTTGAAGAACAATTATTTTCATTTTGTTTTATTTCTGTTTTATGTGCTGGTACCAGAGCTTGAACTCAGGACCTCATGCTGTGCTCAGCTCTTCACTTAAAGCTGACACTCTGCCACTTTGGTCATGCCTCCAGTTCTAAGAACCATTATTTAAAATAGTATTTTTTCTAACTTTTACTGTTTACATTTTCTCATATGTTCTGTAAACTTTTCTTTTCATTGTACTGGTGTTTGAACTTAGAACTTCGTACTTGTTAGGCAAGTATGATTTAGCCATATCTCCTTTGCTTTCGGTTATTTTCTCAGTCTTGCTTTTTGTTCCTGCCCATGCCTCTCCCATACATGGAATTACAGGCATGTGCTACCACATCCAGCTTATTAGTCTGACTTCAAACCATGATCCTCCCAGATTCCACCTCTTGAGTAGCAGAGATTATAGGCATAAGTCATGGCACCTAGCTCATAAACTTTCTATTCAACCTTTTAAAACAAAGTCTTTTAGAGGCTCAACCGTATTTGGTGACAGAAAAAAAGAAAAGAAATCCAAGCAATAGGCCGAGATCACTCCTAAAAATTCAAGCTGGTTTTTTTTTTTTTAAGATGAACTAATTTTAGATGAATTCTCTCAGTGATTGTTGAGTCCCTGAGTTTCCTCCAAGCACATTACCACCAGAATAGGTGAGATAATGAATTCATAAACCCTCCATTATTTGTATTAACAAACTCTTCAGGAGAAGGAGAATCAGGAAAGCTCTCTGAGAAGCTTTTAAGTTTTAGGAGAACTCCAAATCATTTTATGATTTCATATTATAATCTCTATCCAAGATTTTTTTATGACATTAACCACCCCCCCATCTTCCATGGAGGTGGCCAAGTTATTAACACTGTTCCAGCTCCAGTTATTCCTTATCTCTACTTTATCTGTTTTCTCCAATGTTTTCCTTTAAGTTTTCACTGAAATATATTTTAATTTTAACAGTTAAGGTAGCAATATATTTCTCTCTTTAAAAATGTTTCCCTTTGGGGCTGGGGATATGGCCTAGTGGCAAGAGAGCTTGCCTCGTATATATGAAGCCCTGGGTTCGATTCCCCAGCACCACATATCTAGAAAACGGCCAGAAGAGGCGCTGTGGCTCAAGTGGCAGAGTGCTAGCCTTGAGCAAAAAGGAAGCCAGGGACAGTGCTCAGACCCTAAGTCCACGCCCCACGACTGGCCAAAAAAAAAAAAAAAAAATGTTTCCCTTTGAACAATAATACTCATTGGCCATTTATAAAATTTTTAATCATTAGCTTATTGGTATGTGGGTTGTTTATATATTAAGGAAAATAATTACATATTGTATAGATTGCCACCTTTCCCTTGATTTGATCTATCAAGCTTGATTAATATGAGACAAGAAGATAAATGATAGATAGATAAAAGCATTTCATCTCTCCATTTTTTAAATGTTTTCAACACTGGGTGACAAAAACCACCATTCTTTTTGAGAAGTTTGAAACTTCTATTTTTATGGTGTCAGCTTTCTTTATGTGTATGTTTAGCAATGAAGACTTTTCAGATAACAAAGTACTTGGGGCAATATATAAAAATCGACATGAAAAATACCAACTTTCATGCAGGCCCATGTCATCTAAAAGCACTTTCTCTTTCACCCTGAGTCACTTTACCTGGATGACATCATCATCACCCATAGCTGATGCTGTCTCAGCAATAACCACCATATCCAGACTGAAGGAATTATCTCAGACCATGAAAAGCAAAAGAGGATCTAACAAATCTGGGGGAAAACAGAGCTCGGGATAAAAGAATTGCAAATAAAAGGTCAATGTCCTGAATGTTGTACAGAACCTGACATTTATCTTCATTCTTGAATCTTGTTTTCTCTGGTCCAAATCAAAATGATTCCAGCTTTAAGCTGCTGCTAAAGGCAATACCAATACTATTTAGAAACAGGAAATAAAGAACTTGGGAAGAACTAAGAAAACATGAGACATGGATCCTTCACAAAGTGTGCACTGGTGGAGAAATCAACTAAGACTCTCAAAACAACTAAATGGAATACACTTAGCTATCATAATTATGAGTCATGTTCTTTAGTCACAGAGCCACTTCCAGTTTTCTGGTGGTTAATTGGAGATAAGAGTCTCAAGGACTTCCATGCCAGGTCTGTCTTTTAACTGTGATCCTCAGATCTCAGCCTCCTGAGTAGCTAGGATTACAGGCATGAGCCACCAGCACTCAGCAGAAAAACTATCTTCTATTCAAAAGTAAAAACCTGCAAATCAAAGAGAGATCAGTTGGGCTCAAGTTTCCAGAGTTAACATGAAATAGGGAGATCAGGCCTGACCACTGCCATCTTGGCCACATGGTAGATGGTAGGGTGTAGCATCTTGTCTTCATGGTGGGGAAGGTGAAGCCCCCACCTCCCAGGTAATAGGCATGCTTGAATCCCTGGAGGCAGGGGTGGGCACTTGGCTGATTACTAAACCTGTCAGTCCAGTACCTGAGATTGGGAGTTTCCGTGACCCTGCTCTCTGACCTGACCCTATTTAGGCCTGGACCAGCTCAGGTGCCATTACACCACACCATGAGCCTTCATTACTTGTGTCCTGTCTCCTGTCTATTCTCCGGTCACCTTAGTATCCCAATTCAGCTCTCCATGGGAGCTGAATTGTTTGTTGGTATTGTTTTTGCTCTTTCTTTCTTCTCTTTATTTCTTCACAGTGCACTATTGTTATGCCCCAAGTTGCAAGATGACCTCCAAGAAGACCACAGAGAGCCAGACATTCCGAAATGCAAAAGCAAGGCTTTTATTCAGGCAAGCTGCAGCTTGGGTCTCTTCCCATTCACCGACGCAGCGGAGATAGGGAGGAGGACCCCGAGCTGAAATCTTACAGGGTTTATAAAGGCAAAAACCACAAAGTTACAGTAACCAGGTGTTTACAGATCTGATTGGCTCTGGGGTAAAAACATTCCAGGGTCGACAGAAGTTACCAAAACAGTCCTTCAGTGGTCTGGGTTCTGACAACCTGCCCTGTTAGGTGGAGTATTTGGCGGCCTGAGTGGGCTCACAGTGCTTGTTTATCTTTGGCTAGCATGGCTATTTCTCAGAGCTTGTGCAGGCCCGAGGTTACGTGCACAGAGTGAGGCCTGGCTGGCTTTAAGATAGCTTTGCTTAAGAAATTTACAGTTTAGCAGTCTCAGCACAAACATGTCAGTTCTTACAGTTCAACATAAACAACAAGATGGCTACGGTTTCAAAATGGAGTCACTGCTGCCTCAAAGTAGGATTTACCTTCACTCTTCACTATTAGTTTCCTAACCGTGTTAAGTGTATTTGCTGACTGCTGGTCTTTGAGACAGGAATTCCCTATTGCAGTCCCCAGCCTTTTAATAAAGACTCCAGGATTTAACCTCTCAAAATGTAGCTTCTCTTTTTCTTACCTTACAACAATAACAGTGAAGAATTTTTCAACATTCTCATATAACACTCTAAAAGAGTTCTTTGTGGAGCCAAGGGAAGAGGGGTAGGTGAATGAAGGGAAAAAGTAGAGAGAATGCAGTCAAGAATCCATTGAATACAAAATTGAGAAAAATAAGGGGGTGGGTCAAAGAGGGGCAAAAATGTTGAAGGGGGTGACACAGATCAAGATTCACTGTATTCATTAAACTGTTTTTTAAATGGTGAAAGATTCAGTACATATCCTACAAAATTAAGAAAAGTGAGGGAAGGGGAGGGATGGGTAAGAACATTGACGGTTGACATTAACCAAGACACACTGTGTTCATAAACTGCTTTGTTGAATGGCAACTCCTTTGTATAACTACTTAAAGATAATAAAATAGTTTAAAAAAGTTGACTGAAGGGGCTGGGGATATGGCCTAGTGGCAAGAGTGCCTGCCTCGGATACACGAGGCCCTGGGTTCGATTCCCCAGCACCACATATACAGAAAACGGTCAGAAGCGGCGCTGTGGCTCAAGTGGCAGAGTGCTAGCCTTGAGCGGGAAGAAGCCAGGGACAGTGCTCAGGCCCTGAGTCCAAGGCCCAGGACTGGCAAAAAAAAAAAAAGTTGACTGAAAGGTAAAAGAATTTGGGATGCAAGTGTTTTGCTTTGTTTTACTTTGTTTCAAAATAAATAGTTCTGGAAAGTATTTGGCTTAGAATCTTTCACATGTTCTGTGAGAGGAGGCAAAGATAGAAACTGTTAAAACTGGGGACTGGGAATATGGCCTAGTGGCTCTTGCTTGCCTCCTACACATGAAGCTCTCGGTTGGATTCCCCACTACCACATATATGGAAAATGGCCAGAAGGGGCATGCTATGGCTCAGGTGGCAGAGTGGTAGCCTTGAGCGGGAAGAAGCCAGGGAAGGTGCTCAGGCCCTGAGTCCAAGGCCCAGGACTGGCAAAAAAAAAAAAAAAAAAGAAAGAAAAAGAAACTGTTAGAACTTTAAGAAGATACTGTAGAAAAATTAAAACAGCTTGACCAAGGGCACAGAGCTAGGAAAGATCAGGATTAAGAGAGGAATCAGAGTTTCTGATTCTAATTTTAGTATTCCTTCTGATTCTACTATAAAATTCTCATTTTCTAGGATTTTGTGCTCAAGCTCAGTAATAAACTGAATGCCAACAACTGCAATGGTTTGGTGGTATTAGGGCACTAAGCAGATCTGATCAAGGAGATATGGAGCATCACAGAGAGAATATGTTGTCCTTATATCTTTCTATGTAATCAAGATGGTGCTGAGCTAAAAAGGGAAGGGAGATAGTGTTAAAGAAAACAGATATATGACACCCCAAATCCTAGGAACTATTTTAGATTTTTTTAAAACCCATAGTTTCTTATAGGACAGCATTTGAGGTTGTGGGGCCCAAGAGAAAACTGTTCACACAAGTTCAAGTCTCACCCTTGACACTTATGCACTGTGATTTTGGACTAAGTCACTTACTTATGACTTTCTTTCTCTACAAAAATGGACAAAAATAAAGCAACTACTGCATAATGTTGCTAAGGATTAAATTCAATAATGTATGTAGAGCGTTTGGCACAGTTCTCTGCACATGATAAACAGAATAATAATCTCTTAGTGTGATTTTTATCACAATAAGGACCAAACTAGTTTCAAGAGCTTCTTCATGGTGGCCTTCAGTTTCAGAAATGGGGACCCATTTGTTCCACTCCCTTGCTCTTAGATTAGAAAATAAACCCCAATATTTATGTGACAGTCATAGAAGAAATAGAGGGGAATCAACTTTATTTGCTATGTAATTTTTGAGTCAATAATTTATTTTCTTAACTCTTAGTCTTTATCTCTGGACTGAGGATACCAATAAGATCTCACAGAGCTGTTCTGAGGGATAAATAAAACAAATGGATAAATGATGTTTTGCCTAAATGTATTTATAATCTAAACCACAGAACAGTACAGGATATAATTATTTATTGTTCCACCTACAGACAAAGGAGTAGCATTACTGTTAGCAGAGCTGCCTCTTCCTGCTCTTCTTACTTGTTACTACTACTACTACTACTACTATTTTTCAAGCCTTAGTTTCCCAGATGCCCATCTCTTCTTCCAAGACCAATTATAGGCTTCTTTATTATAACCAAAACAGGCAACAGAAGATAAGCTTTTAATTATTCATTGATAGAAGATAAGCCTTTAATTGTTCAGGATGCTGAAATGTCACAGTGATTCCTGCTCTGTGCATGAAGCAGGCCATTTCAGCTAATGAGCAGCAGCTCCCCGTCACAATCTGTGAAGTCCCCAAGGTTATAAAATCCATTTCTTAAATTTCTTTGTAATCCTAGTACAGAATCTGACATTAAGAAATAACTTGGAAAATGGAAACTTGGGTTGGGCTATGAAAGCCTTCTCTGTCATGAGCAGGAGTCCAGATATTTCACTAGTAATAAAGAGTAACTGAATGTTTTTAAACATGAGAGTGACACAGTCACTCTAAACTGTGTGACCTGGACTGGCTCAAATGACAGAGCACCTGCCTAGCAAGCAAAAGAATCAAACCTAAGTAATGACAAAAACAAAATGTGACAAATGAGAGTAATCAACATATATTAACTCAGGTCTTGTGCTAAATATTTCTGTGCATTATGCTGGTTAATATGTACAATCCATCTTTGAAGTATTACTCTCACTTTATAGAAGAGGAAACAGGTATTTTTTAGTCACTGAAGTGCAATGTTGTAGAACTTGGATTTTGAAATCAAAGGGTCTACCACCAGAGTCTGCATTCTTCAAAACAGTACATAAAAATATGTTACATTGCTTAAAAGTATTAGATATTAAAATATTAGATACTAAAATGAAAATCACCATATAAGAACTCTAGTAATATAGCATCTTATCTTTGAGTAGAACATGAAGTTGTGCATAGTATTAGTAAGTCTAAATGCCTAAGTTGGTAAATTCTAAAAGCCCATCACACATAAGTGATTTTGTATACCATAAAGGGAAAGAGTTCATTACAACTGTTTTGGTTTTTCAAGAGTACATTTAAGACATGTTTCAATACAATGGGTGAGTTATTCACCACCTGACTTTTCAGATATATAGTGTTTCCTAAAGTTAGACACACCTGAATTTTACAGTTTTTTCTTTTCTACATTAGAAAATTAAACTACCTATTTCTGGCTACAGAGTCATCCTTATGTATACTATTTAACCTTTCAGAATTCAGGTGAACTTATAGATATGGAAAGCTCTTCCAATGCAACAATCTGGAGCCAGGAATGTAAGTCAAAATATTGAGCAATTCTGTATTTGTGTTTGTTATTAATACATGTTGTTCCTGTTAAGACATCCCTTTTGGTAGGACTGTTACACACTGAAGACTGAGCTGCTGTTCAAACATGTCTCCATATGGCAAAAAGAACCATGTTCAGGGGTAAAATTCATCCATCTGTGCTGAATTTTGAACTGGTCTTCTTATGGTAAGTCATTGAAACAGGTACATATAACCTATTAAACATAAACTTCACTGGATGCCTTCATCATAGAACTGCATGAAACCTACAATGATTCTTGCATGCTCATTTATATTTTTTAAAGGATTTTTATGACATACAGCCACTTCTCCCTCAAAAGCAAAATGCAGTAATAGTTAATGCTATCAACTCTACATTTCTTTCCATGGAGAAAAGCTGCAAATTTCATTGCAGTCTTCTAAATGCTTTTTCTTCCAAATGATTTTTTATTAAGTCCTGGAAATGAACCATAAAAGATTGAATTATTAATTCCTAGTTCATTACTAAAGGCATGAAGTTGTCACTGCTGAGAAATGCTCAAGGGGAGTAATGAACACAAAGCCATTCTGTGAAATAAAACTACTCAAGAGAACTGATGTTAAGTTGGCATTTCAATAAAACAAGCTGTTGGGTACAAGTTCACGCCTATAATCTTATCTACTCAGGAGGCTGCGATCTGAGGATCAGAGTTGAAGCCAGCCTCAGCAGTAACGTCTGTGAAATGCCTATCTCCAATTAATCACCAAAAAAGCCAGAAATGTCACTGTGGCTCAAGTAATAGAACCCTAGCTTTGAGCAAAAAGGAGCTCAGGGCAGTGCATAAGCCCAGAGTTTGCGCCCCAGGACCAGCAAAAAAATAAATAAATAAGAAGTATGTGTTGAGTGAATGAATGGTGAAGTGGAAGGTTCCTCAATCTAACTCTTGGATTTCCTTTTTTTTTTTTTTTTTTTTTTTTGCAGTCATAGGGGCTTGAACCCAGAGCGTGGGTGCTGTCCTAGAGCTTTTTTGCTCAAGGCTAGCACTCTACCACTTAAAGTCACAGCACCACTTCTGGGTTTTTGGTGGTTACTTAGAGATAAGAGTCTGATTGTCTTTGCTTCCCCAGCTGGCTTCGAATTTGATCCTCAGATCTCAGCCACCTGAGTAGGTAGGATTAAAGGCCTGAGCTACCAGTGCCCAGAACTTTCCTTTATTCTTGAGAATATATATTTCTTGGGCAATTCAAAATGTTAAAATGTTATGGTTACAAAAGATATAGCCTATGCATGATAAGAACATGAGAAAGAGAAGACAGAACAGGTTTTGTAGTATGGAGGTCAGATCTGGCAACATGGTGAGTTGTACTGTTTGGCATCTTGTCTTGGGCATGCCTGAATTCCTGAATGCCTGAATTCCTAGAGGAAGGGAAGTCCCATCCCCAGGTGATGGGTGTTCCTGAATTCATAGAGATAGGGGTGGGTACTTGGCCTCTAGATTACTGAACATGTCAGTCAAGTGCCTGGGACTGGGAACTTCCTGTGACCCAGCCCCCTGACCTGACCTATTTAGGGTAAGACTCGCTCAAGCATCATAATGCCATGCCATATATTTCTGCGTTCCCATCCTGTGTCCTGTCTCCACATCCCCCTTCAGCTCTCCATTGGAGTTGAATTGGTTTGTTGGTATTGTTTTTGTTCTTTCTTTCCTCTCTGGCCCGTTTCCTAACAGTGTTAGGGTATTTGTGGGCTACAGGACTTTGTAACAACTGGCTGCCTGCATCCTGCTAATGCTCTAATAAAGCCTACAAGATTCAATCCTTCAAAATGTGGCTTCTCAAATAATTTACTGTATAACAGTTTGACATAAGAATGGCTGAGGGCTGGGGATATGGCCTAGTGGCAAGAATGCTTGCCTCACATACATGAAGCCCTGGGTTCAATTCCCCAGCACCACATATACAGAAAATGGCCAGAAGTGGCGCTGTGGCTCAAGTGGCAGAGTGCTAGCCTTGAGCAAAAAAGAAGCCAGGGACAGTACTCAGGCCCTTGAGTCCAAGCCCCAGGACTGCCAAAAAACAACAACAACAAAAAACAACAATACAAAATAAACATGTGGCAACATGTCACCTCCCTCTCCTCTCTCTCTCTCTCTCTCTCTCTCATAACAGTACCATTCTTTTTTTTTTTTTTTTTTTTTTTTGGCCAGTCCTGGGCCTTGGACTCAGGGCCTGAGCACTGTCCCTGGCTTCCTTTTGCTCAAGGCTAGCACTCTGCCACTTGAGCCATAGCGCCACTTCTGGCCGTTTTCTGTATATGTGGTGCTGGGGAATCGAACCCAGGGCCTCATGTATACGAGGCAAGCTCTCTTGCCACTAGGCCATATCCCCAGCCCCAACAGTACCATTCTTTAAAAAAAAAAAAAAAGAATGGCTGAGAATTTTCCAAATTGATGACAGACATAAAACTGTAGACCCAAGAAGACCTGGAAACACAAGCAGAATAATTACCCTCAAATCTGTAACTACACATTTCCTATTCAAAACCAAGGTAGAGAGAGCAATCTTGAAAGAAGTCCCTGTGTGAGATACCTTACTTCTGTGTGGATAAGAATTATATCACATTCGTCTTTAGGAGCCATTCAGCAAGAAGAAAGTAGAATGAAATATTTAAAGGGCTCAGAGGAAAAGCTGTACCAGTGAAGTTATTCTTCAAAACTCAAAAGAGAAAAAGAGACTCTCTGATAGATAGAAGTTAATGGAATCTGTCATACTAAATGAAGTTCTTCAGAGAGCAATAAAATTATATAGGTCAGGAAGAAGAAAAGAAAGAAAATATGAAAGTAAAAGATCTTTAACTTTATTGTGTTTAGTTATCCGAAAGAAAAGTTTGTTCAAAATAGCAATTGTTAGGTCTGCCCAGGAGCACAGGCTCCCTCCCCACTTCTTCTTTGTGAAAGACAGCACCTAGCCTTACCAGAAATCAACTGCCTGTAACAAATAATCTCTCCTGTCTGTCACCTGACTGTGAGTCAGCAAAGGACCCCAGGCTCTGAGGTCACTTCCTGAATTACCTTGGTCACTGCCTCCTTCAGATAGTGAGTGGTTCCCCAGGTTCTGAGATCACTCCAGTGTCCACTGTGGTCACACCTCAGGTCTTTTCCTATATAATCCCACTTACACATAAGTCCCTCCTTCTTTTCTCTTCTCTCTGCCTCCATTTCCTGCAACTGGCAAGTTTGCTTCCCCCCCCCTCCCCAATAAACTCTTTTCTGCCTGAACCATGTGGTGGTCTCTTTTTGCTGAACCCTACAGTAATACCAATTTTATATTCAGTGATTATCACTCACAGATAAGAGAAATGAATATAGTTAATGTTATTCATGATACCAGGGAGGAATTAGAAGATTTGTATGAAACACATTTACTATCTTTGAAGCAGGATTGTATTATTTGGAAGTGGAATTTGATTATTTCTAAATGGATATTCACATGAAGACAACTAATGGAGAATTTTTTTTAATTTTTAAAGATTTAAGAAAAAATTTTAATTTTTTTTTATACTTATATAAGCCTATCTACTCAGGAGGCTAAGATCTGAGGCTCCCATTCAAAGCCAGCCTGGCAGGAAGTCCATGAGATTCTGTCTCCAATTAAGCACCAAAAAGCTGGAAATGGCACTGTGGCTGAAGTGGTAGAGCAGTATCCTTGAGCACAAAAGCTCAGGGACAGTGCCCAGGCCCTGAGTTAAAGCCTCAGGACTAGCACTGGAAAAAAAAAAAAAACAGTATAATTTATGTGTGATTAAATGCAAATTGTATACACCCCAATCCTTTTTGTTGATGTCATAACTCCAAGTACCTCAGAATGTGATTGCCTTTGGAGACAGCCTTTCAAAAGCTAGCTAGTTGAACACCATTGTATTAGTGGGCTCTACTCCAATATGACTGACATCCTTATGAGAAGAAATCTGAACATAGAAAATGGGATGTTCACATAAAGAAAGAATTTTTTCTTTTTTTTTGTTGTTGTTATTGTTGTTTCGGTTTTTTGTTTTCGTTTGGTTTTTTGCCAGTCCTGGGGCTTGAACTCAGGGCCTGAGCACTGTCCCTGGTTTCGTTTTGCTCAAAGCTAGCACTCTACAACTTGAGCCAAAGCACCACTTCTGGCTTTTTCTATATATATGGTGCTGAGGAATCAAACCTAGGGCTTCATGTATGTGAGGCAAGCACTCTACCACTAAGCCATATTCCCAGCCCCAAGAAAGAATTTTTAAAAGTGTGGGAACAGCAACAATGCATCCAATCTGAAGCAGTAAGGAGCATCCAGAAGAAGCTAACCCTGCCAATATCTTGGATGTGGAGCTGTAAGCCTTCAGAAATATGAGAAAATCAATTTCTCTCATTTAAGTCACCCAGTCTGTGGTATTTTTTATAACAGCTTTGGCAAACTAATATTTCAAAATAAAAGAGCAAATGGAAACATACAAAATGTTCCATTAAAAGCAGGGAAAGCACCATCTTACCACCATATCTACAAGGCTTCAGTATAATGCCAAAGGATTTCAACCATAAGAACTATAAGACATAGATTCTATGGAAACAGATCTTCTAGGGAAACTTAAAGGTAGTTGTTGAGAAAAAAAAATGCAAGCACTTTACTGCAGACATTAAACAAAGTCAAGCTTCCAGCCAGATTAACATCAAAAGCTCTTAGTCAAGACCTATTTACTTCAGTTCCTATTATCCCATCATGATCAGTTCTCAACAAAAGGTTACAAAGCATGCTAAAGGGGAAGAGAAAAAGAGTTTAAAGAAATCCAAACAGTCTACAGCCATACCACCCAGAACGTGTCCAATCTCATCTGATCTCGGAAGCTAAGCAGGGTCGGGCCTGGTTAGTACTTGGATGGGAGAAATAAAACAAACTTCAGAACCACATTCAATGGGGGTAGGGGAGTACTGAGAATGTTAAAAAAACTAGATAGTAAGAGCTGCATAATCTACCACGTAAGTGTACTAAAAAAACACATTATACTAAATTCAACCCTTTCAAAGAATAAATTTAATAGTCTATGTATGTTTTAATGAAAATGATTTTAAGAGAATTTACCTGGCTACTTATTGAAGTGCCAGACTTTGAAGTCAGGCCCCATTTTACCACGTGAACCCCATTTTACCACGTGAACCCCATTTTAGAATTGAACCCTGAACCAATCAGATTTGTACCTGTGTCCTAATCTTGCTTGCTTGAACACCTGATTGTTATAACCTTGTTCTTTGCCTTTATAAGCCCTGTGTAATCACAGCTCGGGGCTCCCTCCTAACCTCCGCTGTGTCGGTGGGTAGGATGAGGCCCGAGTTGCAGCTCGCTTAAATAAAGCCTTGCCTTGCTTTTGCATTTCAGAAATGTCTGAGTCTCGGTGGTCTTCTTGGTGGTGGTCTCACGACTTGGCACAACATTTGGGGGCTTGTCTGGGATGGCCCCAGAGACCCCTGAGACCCCAGACTCCGAAGGTAAGAAAATAGCGCTGTTCATTCTGTGTGTCTGTGTGATTTGTAGTTTTGTTTTCTGTTTAGGCCAGCCGCTTGAATCTGAACCTGTAGGTAGTGAAGGACCAGCCGGAGTGGACACACTTGTATGGGCAGTCCTGGGGGACTTGGGGGACACCTCAAGCTCTCCACAGGGGGCTCAGGATTCCCACTACCACCCTCAACCTGAAGGACTGGACCGGGAGGCCCTTCTAACGGGCGCCCGTCTAGTCCACTCTATATTTGGGGTTGTCTGGTCCGCTCCTACACAGGAACAGGAGAGAGAGAGCCTCAAGACTGTGTGGTGTGCCCCCTCACAAGGGCAGGAGAGACTCAGTGAGACTGTGTGGTGTGCCCCCTCACAGGGGCAGGAGAGACACAGTGAGACTGTGTGGTCTGCCCCCTCACAGGGGCAGGAGAGACACAGTCGAACCTGTAAGCCGCAGCTCCCTAAGTCTGTCTGTAAGTGTTGTCTGGTCTTTGTGCCTGTGATTATCTTTGTGTGTTTCTTTCTTGCGCTGTGCCTGACTGACAAACGGATGATGGGGAACGTTCCTTCCACTCCCCTGGACTTGACTTTAGCTCACTGGAAAGATGTACAGGTTATAGCCCACAATCAGTCAATCAGTGAGAGTGTCCGCAAAAAAGAACTCTAGGGGGACACCCACCCAGCCTTCTTAAGCAGAAAATTGTTTGGTGCGCTAAAATGTTTTACTAAAACTATCAAGCCCTGGAAAATGAGGCTGGAGAATGCTAAAATCATTTGTTAAAGGTTTTTGTCTTAAAATGTACAGCCGATGCTTATTCTGCGCGCTTTAAGATCTTTTGAAAATGTATGTGTGTGTGCATGTGTGAGTGTGAACATGTTCAAGACTGCAGTATGATGCAAAACTAAGTTTAAACTAAGTTTAAGTTTAAAGTCAAAGGGTCATCAAGTTTGGGCATTACCAAATGCTTTAAAGGATTTCCCAGGGTTCTTTAATTAAAATTAAAAAAAAATCAGAGCTAAGTGTCAGAAATTTGGATTTAAAAGGATATATATATATATATATATATATATACTAAACTAATGGGGATAGAAGTAAACTCTCATTAACTCTATGTATGTAGGAAGAAATGGCAAAATGGGCCAATGTTTCTCACTAATATATTAGAAAGCTGAATGGATAAGTATTTCTAATTGTAATTCTTGCATTAAGGAAAAATTCAAAGGTCTTCATGCCATGCAGTAACTGGGACTGAAGGAAAAAAAAAAAAGCTCTTTTGAAACAAGCAGTCCGTAAGCAAAGGGCGGCACCTGGTTTCAGAATGCCTGTGAGCTTCAGTTTTTCCGATGCAGATAAAAGCTAAAGTGTTGTGTTAGTGTTAAAAAGGCTTTGGAAATCAAGAATAGATTTCTAGATAAAGAAATTTGGAAGTAAAATTGTCCTAAATAATTATTTCAAAGTGAGAAAAGGAGAATTATGGCTACCAAAATGTTTAATTGCCATTCCAGCTTCTTTGTAGGTTTTTTGTAACCATTTCCAGCAGGCCAGCAGAGAAGCACAGGTGATTCCTACAAGTTTGTCAAGATCTAATACTGACCCTTAATAAGTTCCAGGTAAGAGAGCATGCTTAAAAACTACTTCTGTGTGGACCACCTTGTTGCTTATAATTGGAGTAAGACTTATAAGACTCACTGATCTGAATCTGCAGTTCGAAGCCAGCCCGGGCAAAGAAAGGTCCCTGTGAGAACTTGTCTCTTATCAGCCAGCAGAGTGCTGGGAACGGAGTTGTGTGGAGCTCAAAGTGGTAGGGTGCTAGTCTTTAGCTGGAGAGCTGGAGGACAGCGCTCAGGCCCTGAGTCCAAGTCCAGTGGAAAGTCACTCCTCCTGGGACAAAAGTGATGGAGCATCCAGAGGCAGTAAGCCACTGCTTGGATGGCAGAGATGGTGTCAGATCCTAGAGTCACTCCTGTTTGGCCTTTCAAAAGTTAATCAAAGCCGGGAAGTCCTAGAAGAATAGTTCATAAGCATGCCTTTCCAATGCCCATGTCTGTCTACTGGGCAGGAACTTGCCAGTCATCTGTGATAGTGGTTAGTAAGGGGAAGTTTGTCAAATGAAAGGATAGATTAAAATCTCACCCCCCCGCATTTACTCAAAGCTCTGACTGGCAGTGAGAATTTTAAGCTGATACATCTGTTCAGGAAAGAAAGCTTGTAGACCTGAGATTGTGTCCTTATTGAGATCTGTTAAAGGCCTGCAAAGGTAATTTTTTTAGGTCATCAGATCAGTTCCCCAGACAGTCAGGAAAAAGCTTTTACAAACTAGAATGTTAAAAGGCACAAATTTGTAAACCTGAAGTCACCTATCTGGGCTTCATATTAAGAGAGGGCAAGCGTTGGCTGTCAGATGCACGTAAAGAGACTGCTAAAAATCCCTGTGCCTAAGTCAGCCAGACAAGTCAGAGTTCCTGGGAAGAGCAACAGCAGGCTTTTGCCAGCTGTGGATACCTGGGTTTGCTGAGATGGTCAAGCTTCTATATGAACAGAGGTATTGACTCTAGTAGACCCAGGGCCACGAGGTTTGCCTCCTGTGCCCCAGTATTCCCAAGAAGATTTGAAGTGGATAAAGAAAATTCTCATGGCCCACAAAACCCCGGACAGAGAAGGAAACAATGACTGGTGGAAAACTTGTGAAGGGAAACATCCTGCCACAAGGGCTGGGTAAGGGGATCCTTAAGAGAATCCACTGAGTTTCTCACATGGGAACCTGAAAAATGCAGGACTTACTCCGACACTCCAAAGTGAAAGTTAGACAAGGAGATCAACTTATTGAAGATATTGTTAAAAATTGCAAGGCCTGTTAGCTTGCCAATGCCCCCAATCACAGATCACTAAAGGAGCTCGCCTCTGTGGGAATAGGCCAGGCGTGTATTGGGAAGTAGATTTCACAGAAATTACAAATATTTGCTAGTTTTTGTAGATACCTTTTCAGGATGGGTTGAAGCATATCCAACAAAGCATGAGACTGCGAATGTAGTGGCTAAGAAGATCCTGGAAAAAATCCTACCCTGGTATGGCTTCCCATCCACCATTGGGTCAGACAACGGACAGGCTTTCATCTCAAAAGTAAGTCAGGGAATAGCCGCAGCAATGGGGACGGAATGATTGGAAATTGCATTGTGCTTATAGACCCCAGAGTTCAGGACAGGTAGAGAAAATGAATCGGACTCTAAAACCTTAACTAATGTGACCCCAACTTAAGGTATTATATGATTCTGCTTCTGTCCCTACCCCCCATTTATTCAGACCAGGGGACTGAAATCCTTAGAACCACGGTGGAAGGAACCCTAGACGGCATCGCCACTTGGGTTCATTGCTTCCACGCCAGGCCAGCTGACCCCTTTGCCCTGGATGACAACTACCATGGTGGAACATGGGAGGTCTCCAAGCACCCAACTCAGCCGCTTCGCCTTCGCCTCAAGAAAAGGAAGTTAGACTGAATATTGTTATAATTTTCTTTTTGCCTTCTTTCCTTACTACCCTGGCTAGTGTTGATGTTATTTTGGCAGCTCACTCCAAAGTGAGGTGACCCCCTTATTTTAGGTAGTTTTGGGCTTGCTCAGGAATACGGGTATAGCCACCCGACCCTTAGAGCACAGCTAAGAAGTTTATGTATTATTTTGTTGCTTACATTTGGATACTAAACACTATACAGCTAATGGTAAGTCTGTATAGCTGAAAGTTAATTTTCAGTTTGCAGTAATCCTGCAGTCCCTTGGTAAAGTAGACTAAGGTTATAGGTTCCTGGCTAGGTAAGGTCAACGCCCCTGAGTCAGCCTGAAGAAGTTACAGAAGATGGATGATCTTCACCCATCAGCCCCCCTTTAAAACCGAGGGACCAGAGTTGTTTTTGGGAAGATGAGGCAGGATAAACTAGAGGCATGCAAAACAGAGGTACAGAGACTATTCTTGTAAGAAATGGTGACAGGCCCTTTGGTTACTACATTGGGGCCTACTGGCCCATGCCTTACCTCTATATCATCCCCTAGACATGCAAGCCATTGAAATGAACAGAATGGAGCCATAATTGGCTCCCAAGATACCAAAAAGAAAAAGGAGGAAATGAAGTGCCAGACTTTGAAGTCAGGCCCCATTTTACCACGTGAACCCCATTTTACCACGTGAACCCCATTTTAGAATTGAACCCTGAGCCAATCAGATTTGTACCTGTGTCCTAATCTTGCTTGCTTGAACACCTGATTGTTGTAACCTTGTTCTTTGCCTTTATAAGCCCTGTGTAATCACAGCTCGGGGCTCCCTCCTAACCTCCGCTGTGTCGGTGGGTAGGACGAGGCCCGAGTTGCAGCTCGCTTAAATAAAGCCTTGCCTTGCTTTTGCATTTCGGAATGTCTGAGTCTCGGTGGTCTTCTTGGTGGTGGTCTCACGACTTGGCACAACACTTACAACATTTTTCAAAAGTTTTCCTATATTCTCAATACACTCACCAAATCTGTGAAAATAATATCAAATTAGAGAATAAAGTACATCTATGCTATTTACAGCAGAAGAACAAAATTTTCAGAATCATAGTTCTGAGGGCTGGAGAAATAGCTCTGTGGCATAGTGCTTACTTAGCATGTACAAGGACCTGAATTTGAACTCTAGCACCGTGGGGAAAAGAAAGAATTATGGTTCTCTTTGTATAATCTTTGCTATCCATAGCACTAATAATAAAAGAACAGTATTTTTATTCAATAAATATCTATTTCATACCTGTGCAAGGAACTGTACTATTTTCTGGCATACAAAAGTGAATTTGAAAATATTTTCCAGTTTGGTAAAAGATATTAATTAGATTTATAGGAAAATTGTGAAATAAGGCAATATATGAAAAGTGCTAAGAGCTGGGCTCTGGTCACTAACACCTGTAATCTTAGCTATTCAGGAGACTGGGAATGAGGATCCTAGTTCAAAGCCAGCCAAGGCAGATAATCTAAGAGACTCTTATCTCTAATTAACCACCAAAAAGCCAGAAGTGGAGATAAGGCTCAAGTGGTAGAATATCAGCCTTGAGCAAAAAACAAAAACAAAACTAAGACTTCAAGGACCGAGTTCAAACTCCTGTTCCAGAACAAAACAGAAAAACAACCACAAGAAAAAGCAAAATGAAAAGAAGGAAAAAGAAGCAAAGTACTAAGACTATACAGACTAAAATGAAATTTAAGTTTATAGAAGAGCATTTTCAGCTTGGGTAATCATAGGAGGCTTCAAGGTAGAGATGCTTTAATTGAGCATTTTTTGGTCAAAGCTCAGGCACTAGGAAAACAAAATTAAAGATCAAATAGGTTCTCTTGTTTGATTATCTGATAAAACTCAAATATATGTATGTAGAATTATATATGTGGGTATATTTATGCATGTTTTGTTTATGAAATTCAGCACCAGCTCATACATTGAATTCTTTTCCCCAGATAGTGACACTATTTCACTATTCTGGAAAGTTATGGAAACCTTAGGAGTGGGGCCTGAGAAGATTTTTACTGGGGATGTGCTGTTGAAGATTACACCTGGTCTTAGTTCTTCCCCCCCCCCCCCCCTTTGCTTCTGGTCCATGATGAGATGAGCAGCCTTCCTGTCTGCATCTTACAGTTGCTGTAATGTTCAGCTTCACCAGGAATTACAAGCATGTGCTACCTTGCTTGGCTTCTTTCTGCCTTTTAGATAGTTTGTGTCAGGTATTCTGACTACAGTGATAGAAAACCGACTAATGCAATGTATGTCTAACCAATACATAGTATAAGGTGATGAAAACATCCTTGAAAAGTGAATGGGTTTGTTTTTTTTTACAAAGAATCATAAACCTTTTCAGTATCACCCTGAAACCTTTAGAACAGTTTCAACTGTCAAAATACAGACTTAAGTTATTTATGAATAAGCTACTGGCTAAATCACTAGGTGACTTCTTCTACTGCTTCCTGCTTAACATTAGTACTTCATATTGATTATTCTGTTCTTCACTATTTGTTCCATCCTTACATCTCTTCATTTAAATATAAAAGAGCCCACTATAAGCAAGGCAAGGAATAAGGAGCACAAAATTGCATAAGAGAGTGTTCTAACTCTTGTGAGTTTACATTCTCTAAAATAAGGATATTAAATTAATTAGACTATTTATTATGTTTAATATATGTAGGAGCCTTTAAGTACGTAAGTGAAGAAGTTTAGTTCTTTACTCCTTTGAGGTATTTGACTTAATATACTCTAAATGCTTTGCCAAGAAATATATAGGCCAGAGAATGGAAGATAAGCCATTTAAACCTTCAGGGCACTGCCACATTGACATTTTTTGAGAGATCATTAGATGGGAGCATAGCATGATATTTCTATCCAAGTAAAGGTTGGATTATTTTATCTTGCATGTGATCCCTGAGAGACATATGGGCCACTTTGGAGGTGATGTATACTGTCATTGAATGTTCTTTGATTTACTAAGTAATCCATAGTTTTGAAAGGATTCCAGAGCAATCAGAGGCTCTGAAGTAGGTATAAACTTCCATACAATCTGGTCTTAAAGCATATGACTTGCAGACAAAACTGTGCTTGAAATAGAAGACTGGAATGCTCTCATCGCAGCACATAGAAGTGCCATGGAAATACCCGTAGGGTTTTAGAGAAGCCATTATAAGAGAAGCCATTCTTCTGCGTTGTAAGTACTATCCTTCTGAGAAACAGTCCTGGGCTTATTCCTGGGCCCTCAGGACTGAATACTTGACTATGAGACACCAAATAATCACGTGAGCTAAGGTGCCACCTGCCTCACAGGACCACACTGCTGCAAGAGGGATGTACAAGATCAGGCTTGAGCACAAATTGCACGAGTAAGTGGCCCAAGGCATTTGCTTCTGTTGCAATGACATGCCTCTCTCTAACCATTATCTCCAGCTTCATGGGGAATTGTCCAGAACATGTGACTGAGAAGGGGAACATTTACATCATCTAGTTTCCAGATATTTCTTCACAATAAGACAGTACCACTCAAAAGAAGATTGTTATCACATTTCAGCCTTGCTCAAGGCTGTAAGAGAAGGGAGATTTTCCAAGTAGGTAAAACATTAGATTGTACATCTAGTTGTTTTCTTAGACTAGAAGAAGATATATAGAGAGGAATAGATACATACTGACAAGTCTGGGAAATTGGTAGAAATATGAACAAATTACAAAGAATTTAGCAACATTTGAAAGCTGATAAGGAAGTTTGGAGAAGAGGTGTGAGGAAAGGTACAGAACAGGCATAGGTTCTGGGACTAATTGTGTTCTATTTTACTGCTCACCAAACTGCATTGCCTATAGATGATTCTTGAGACTCAGGAGAACAAAAAGTTTGCTTGCATCGCCTATAGATGATTCTTGAGACTCAGGAGAACAAAAAGTTTCCTTGCTTAGCAACTGCAATCCCCCTCACCCCCGCAACCCTGTTCAAACTTCCGTACTGAAAAGGAAACAAAAAAACAAGCCACACACCCGAAACCCTTGCAGAGGTACAAAAAGAGGGTGAAAAGTGGAGCTAAACAACCATGTTCATTATTGGTATTCAAGAACCAATCATTCTGAATCTGAAGTCACTTATAAACACTGTAAGGATTCACAGACATTATTAGTGTTAGGTTTTTAAAGTAGGTAGCCGGTAAAGGAGAACGCCACGCGGTATTCAGGCAGGAAAGAAAGTTTATTACCGAACTGCTGGCCTGTGGCCAAGATGATCCATGGCCGGAGAGAAGGAAGAGAGAGAGAGAGAGCGACCCCCACCCAGCCCTGCTTTATTTAGGGCAGGGGCAAGGGGTGTGGCCAGGTGGATTAGGAGGTGACCTCAGGGAAAGGGGAGGTAACTGCCTCCAGGTCTGCTGGTTACCCAGGTAACTGGGTGGAGACTTAATGAGGTGGGGGCATCTGCATGTAGCCCTCAGGGAGAGGACCTAACATTCCAGCCTTTTAATAGTTATGAAAAAGGGCGAAGACTCTCTCTGGCTGCTTCCTGCTGACAAGGGGCGTCGGCATTAGGGGTAAAAGGCAGAAATGTGGCCTCTCCTGGAGAAGGCGAGCAGCAGGGTCCCTTGGTGGTAGATGCCAGTCCTTGAATGAAACCTGGAAGAAGTCTCATGAGGCAGGGGATGGACAAAAAAAAAAAAAAAATTAAGGCAAAAGGAAGGGTTTAGGGCACAAAATTAAAAATTGGATTACTTGGACAGTTCTTATACTCAGGCATGGACATTAGATGGACAAGCTACTATCTCTTGATCCCCCGGCTCTGATTAATTTTGAAAGGGTGAGACAAAGTGACTCCATTTTGGATGTGACCTAATTCTCCTCTTACTCCTCTCCCTGATCCTTGTTCCCGGAACTGGCTGAGTCCCAGTGGTCTAGGTGCTTGTTGCTGGGATGGCTTGCCCCCATTGGCATTCACTGGGTTTGAACTCAGGGCCTGGGCACTGTCCCTGAGCACTTCTGCTCGAGGCTAGTACTCTACCACTTGAGCTCCACTTCCAGCATTTGGCTGGTTAGAGATCAGTCTCTTCAGCCATGCTTCCAGCCTGGCTCTTCGCTGGTCAGTTGGGAGATAGAGTTTGAGAGAGATTTTCAGCCCTGGCTGGCTTCGAACTGCAATCCAAGGAGTCTTTGCCACAAAAGCCCTTTTTGATTTCCAATTAAAACAACAAGGAGACCAAGGGGACTAGAGCTTACCTGTACCTTGTCAAGAACTGACCAAATACTTGCCAGAATTCTGCAATGACAAAACTCAGTAGATGTGATGAGTTTTAGCACAGATATATAGCTAGATGGACATACTAACTAATGACATTTACACAGACATACACACTGTGCACATAGGTTTTACAGCATGCAAAAATGAATTTCAGCAGTAGACTCTTGGAATTCCAATAGTAAATGACTTTTTTTTTTTTTTGCCCAATATTTTAAAACCACGTGGTCGGTTAGAAAAACAATTTTGCTAGCAAACAACAATTTTCAGATTATCAGATGTTGAAATCATATTTTGATAAACTCCAGTGGGATGCCATGTTGAGGGGGGTGGCAGGAGGACACAAACACACTAATAGAGAACACGTGGCATGGCATAATGGCGCCTGAGCTGATGCCTGTTAAACCAGATATCCACCACGTGGTCAATGCTGGAGAAAAGAACTTTTAGATCTTTGCCGACAAAGCACATTGGTGGTCAAGCCTCAGTTTCGAGGCTCTGTGAAAAGAGGCAGCTTTGTGAGCAAGGCACACAACGATGGTACGACTTGGGAATTTTATAAAGTAAGCAAGTAAGCAGGAAAATGAGAAAGAGGGAGAAAAAGGAAGAGAAAGAGAGGAAAAGAGAAAGAGAGAGAGAGAGAGCCTGAATATAAGTGACTTCTAACCATTTACCATTGCAGTGGCAAAAACTGTATCTGTTTATTTCGAGCAGGCCTCATTGCACTGTCAAGAGGCGTGCTAGCAGAGTCTTCATTGCAGTGGCAAAAACTGTATCTGAGCGAGTATTTCGAGCAGGCCTCATTGTCAAGAGGCGTGCTAGCAGTGTCCCGGCTGGGTGTGACTGTGATGCACAACCCAAAAAGCACGGGAGAGAGGCGCCTGGTGAGTGGATGAGCTTACCGGGCAGAAGCGGCAGGCAGAAGCGGCAGAAGCGGCGGACGGAGCGGCAGAGAACCGGAGCGGCAGAGAACCCGAGCAGCAGCAGTTTCACTCACCAGGGTAGACAAGTGGTGTGGAGGTGGATGTGGATGTGGAGGCCAGCAATGGTATTAGTGAAAAGTGCTGCATGGCGACTCGCAGCAGTTCGGTTCGCGGAAAAAGGGCCGTCAGGACTGGGGATACTCCCAGAAAAAGGAGAAAAATAGATGGGAATTCCGCCTGTCCTGACTCTTAAGCCCTTGCCGAGTCACGGCACCATGTATGTTAGGTTTTTAAAGTAGGTAGCTGGTAAAGGAGAACGCCACGCGGTATTCAGGCAAGAGAGAAAGTTTATTACTGAACTGCTGGCCTGTGGCCAAGATGATCCATGGCCGGAGAGAAGGGAGAGAGAGAGAGCGGCCCCTACCCAGCCCTGCTTTATTTAGGGCAGGGGCAAGGGCTGTGGCCAGGTGGATTAGGAGGTGACCTCAGGGAAAGGGGAGGTAACTGCCTCCAGGTCTGCAGGTTACCCAGGTAACTGGGTGGAGACTTAATGAGGTGGGGGCATCTGCATGTAGCCCTTAGGGAGAGGACCTAACAATTAGTTTTTTCTGAGACATGTTAAGCAAGCTTTTTACTTCTGGAGCCTTCTCACATAATTTTTCCTCCATGAACAAGGTCCTTTCCTTGTTTTTCAAAGAGAGGGTTCCTCACTTTCAGGTGTCAGCTCACATAGCAGCCACCAGAATGGGCTTCTCTGACTGCTCTGTCTAAAGCTCTACCCTTTATCACTACATTCTTATCTATTGTAGCCTGTTTTACCTTTTGTATCATGTATTACAACTTTTTAAAAATAAATTGGTCTTTGGATTGAATGTTGTCAATGTCTTCTATTGGATTATAACACCAACAGGGGTTCCAGACCATTGAATGCCCAGAAGCTAGCAGAATGTCTTACACACAGTAGCATTAATTATGGAATAAATAAGTAAAATTGTCCTAACAGGGATAACATTTAGACAGCCTCTGATAAGCCCCAAGTCTCATTTTCCTTGCTGTCATTTTTGCATACTTGGAAAGCTTGGAAGACTTAAATATAGAAAATAAAGTTCATAAAGTCAGTAGAAATGAACGAGGGGATGACTCTTTAACATTCTAAAATTTAGACTAACATCTCAATAAATACTTCAAGAGCACAATTCAACAAGAAAAATAATCATTATTAATATTGATTGGCCTAATGGTAAATGTAATACAGACCCTGGTACTCTCACTCAACACTTTTATGTTCATATCTGGTGTTCTCCCACTTGAGCCACACACCCAGTTCAGACTTTGTTGTTTAATTGGAGATAATCTCAAAGACTTTCCTGCCAAACTGGGCTTCAAACTGTAGTCCTCCAGGTCTCAGCCTGCTGCATAGCTAAGATAATAGGTGGGAACCACTGAGTTTTGACTTCTAATATTAATTTTGATGGTCTGGACTGTGGCTTTATATCAGTAACTTCAGCTACTTGGAAGGTGGAGATTGGAAGGACTGAGTTTACAGGCTAGCCAAAGTAAAAAGGTAGCTAGACTGTTTCAACCAATAAGCTGGGCACAGTGGCATGTATCTGCAAGCCCAAATACCCAAGAGACATAGTAGGAGGATCATAACCCAAAGCCAACCCCAAGCAGAAACATGACACCCTGTTGGGAAACAACATAATGAAAAAGAATCTGGGGGAATGGCTCAAGTGATAGATTATCTACATAGCAAGTGCAAGGCCCTATGTTCAAACCCCCAAACAAGCAAACCTAATTTAAAAACAAAACATGGAAATGAATAGGTAGCAGTGGTTCACATCTGTAATCCTAGCTACACAGGAACCTGAAATCTAGAGGATCATGGTTTGAAGCTAGATTGGGCAAGAAAGTCCACAAAATTCAACCTGTAATTAGCCAGCATAGCTCAAAGTGTGGCTCAAGTGGTATGCCACCAGCTGAGAAAGCAACCAGAGCAAGAAGAGGTCCTGAGTTCAAACCCCACTCCTGACAAAAACAAACAAATATAGATAGGAAGAAACTGACTAATGTACTTTTTCAATTGTAATATTTAAAGTTAAGTCTGTGGTTTTAATCTCTTTTGGTTAAAATGAAGCTTTTATATTTAATTATCAAAAGGCACACTACTGAGTTTAACACTTTCAGTACATGAGAAATGGTCATTATATGAAGGAAAGGTCCCTATCTCCCTAGCTATTTCTATATGTAGGTCCTACATTGGCCCTTTCTCTCTCTCTAGATATTTTTTTTCTTTTCTAAGCATGATTACATAGATCTCCTGGTTTCTGTGGTAGGGAGGAAGAACAGGGCAAAGGAAACATGATATTCTGGATCTATCAAACACCAAAGGAAGTAAATCATCACAATCACCACTTAGCAACAAAAAATCATCTGTGTAACTAGAATCTTCACTTCTGAATCTGCCTGGATTCTGATATTAGCAAAAAATAATCATTTAAAGACATCTTCATTATTGTATCTTGATAACATTTACCTATTATTTGAAGCTAAAAACAGTTCTTTGAGTAGATTACTTATAATGCAAGTATAAGGTTTGTCTTTAAAAGTGTTAGTACAGAGTATAATACAGAAAATAGTAAGCTTAGTATTGGCTTACTGTTGTAGCTAGCATTACAGGCTTGAACTACTGTGCCAGCCACCTGCTAATTTTTTGATTGATTGGTTTGATGTTTGTCTAGGAGTTTGAGGTACATAATTAGGCCATTTGAGTCTTATGTCTCTTTTTTATGTAGGCACTTATAGTTGCAAACTTTCCTCTTAGCCCTGCCCTTGCTGTACCTCAGAGATTGTTGTAAGTTGTTTTCACTTTAATCAGATTCTAGAAATTTTTCCTTTTTCTTTTTTCATTGGCAATCTGGTTAGTCAATAATGTGCTATTCAGATTCTCATCGGTATGTCAATGTTTAGTGTGTAAATCAAGAGATGCTGGACTGTTCCCTTTATTAATATGAAGTGACTTTTGTCTCTTTTGAATTACTGTGAAGTCTATTTTATCAAATATGAGTATAGCTTCTCTTGGATTTCATTTGCTGAGAAAACATTTTTCCGACTTGTCATTCTAAACCAATGTGTTTCAGTAAGATACATTTTAATACATAATTAGGCCTTGATTTTTAATCCAATTCACCTTTCTGTCTTTTGATCGAAGAATAGAGACCATTAATATTTATTTTTTTAGAGTGAAAGGAATGTAGTATTTCCTGTCAAACTTTCAGGACGATATGATAGTTTTATTTTTAGTGTTTCTGAGGATTCTTTGATTCCTATAGTGGCTACATTAACATATACTCTCACCAACAGGTTATAAAAGTTCCTTTCCTCTTGTCATCTTTGCCAACATTTGTTGTCATTTAGTCTTGGTTTACTATTGTAAACCTTAATACTGGCCTTTTATCTGGAGAGAGATAGAATCTCAATACTGTTTGCAAAGTGATTTGCATTTCCATTGTGAATAAGAATGTTAAGCATTTCTTCATATATTATTCAACTGTATTCTTTAAAATGTTTGTCTGTTTATTAATTGTATTATTTGTTCCTCTGGCATTTAATGTTTTAGCTCTTTACATATTACGGGTATTAATTCCTTATCTGATATATAGCTAAGGAAGATGTTTTCTCATTCTCTTTACTCTGTTTTCTCTTGAGCACCATAGCCTTTTCTTTTGATGTCATTAAGTCACGTTTCCTGAGCAAAGCCCTAATCAGAGAGTCCCTATGATTTCCTATAATAGTTTCAAAGCTTTGGTTCCTCCATTAAGGTCTTTGATCCATTTAAATAGATTTTTGTGTAGGCTAAGAAACAGGGGTCTCATTTCGGTCTTGTGCATGTTGTTCGGTCTTGTGCATTGTCATCATTATTTTTTGAGAGCTCCCTTTTCTCAGACATGTATTTTTGGCACCTTTGTGTAGGCTTATTTGTGTATCATATGTTCTATTGGATTTTCTGTCTACTTTTGTGTCACTATCATGCTGTTGCTCTGTAGTATAATTTGAAATCACATATTATGATACCACCAGTTTTGCCCTTTTGCTCAGATCACTTTGGATATCTGGGGTCATTTGAACTTTCAGATAAATTTTAGGATTTCCTATTCCTGTGAAGAACGCCATTGAAACTTTAATGGGGAGTATACTGAATCTGTAGACTGTTTTTGGTGGTATAGTCATTTTCACAATATTGATTCTGCCAATCCATGAACATGAGAGTTCGTTCCATCTTCTATAACTTCTCCAGTGTCTTATAATGTTTGTTGTAGAATACTTTCACTTCCTTAAATTTACTTTATTTATGTAATTAATTTTAAGACTATTATGATTTGGTTTTCCTGATTTCTTCTCAGACTATTCATTATTGGTATTAGAAAGGCTTCTGCAATAAACATAAGTGTGCAGGTATCTCAATTGTATGTTTATATTCCTTTGGGTATATGTTCAAGAGTGGCACAGCACTTATGTATATCAGGCCCGATTCTTGTCATTTTTTTTCAAGTAAAAGGATGGATTTATTGGGGAAGTAAAAAGTATACTGACCGGCCAGGGTCATGGCTCAGACTCGGGAGCTGGGACCGTGACCGTAAAAAGCAGGCTGGCTGGCCAGGGCCGCAGCCCAGAATCCGAAACTGGGACCAAGCGCCTGTCATTTTGAAGGGCTCTTAATTTTTCATTTTGAATCTCTTTAGACCGGTTTTCCTTGTAAAATTGAGCTGAGTCTTAGGACCAGGAGACATATAATTCACAGCTTTCAAATGAGTGTAAAAAGCTGCAGGATTTGGGGGGGGGGGGTTACAGGACACATAGACAACCATACAGAGAAAATTATTTTCTAGAATATTAATTTTACTTAGAGATTTTTCAGAACAAATATGGATTTCTCTTATTAAACACAAATAGAATGAGAGTGAAATACAATAAGTAATTTTAAGATACAAATAAGCCCCTTGGGAAAAAAATCATTATTTCTAAGAGGGTTGCCATTGAACTTGAGATTTAAACACACATTCCACCCCCTTTTACTACTTTATGCCACAGCTTGCCATAGGTAAGGGTTGATCTTTTTCTTAAAACTGTTCCATGTTGCTTTCCACAATTTGATTGGACACTTACTTTGTTCTTTAAAAACAAGAAGGCTCCTAACAGCCTTAAAGGCATACACGCTGGGAATATCAACCACTGAGTATATGTAGTTCATGTTTCTCAATTCATTTTAAATTTAGTGTTGGCTTTTACTTTCACACAGACTGAATTTCACATGCTTTGCATAAATTCATATTAAACATACTGTGAGCTTGCTTTAAAAAACAGAACTATTAAGGATTTAAAATGTGGAGGAGAAAAAAGAACTCAAGGATAGACTTTATTTTAAATCTATGGTCAAAAGAAAACCTTATATAAAAATAATAATTATGGTAAGGCAAAATCCGAATGCACTAAAGTTCTCCTGACAATAATTATTTGTACTAGGATAAATGGATATTATGAGCAAACTGCATCAGGGCCTTGATTTTGCTTTACTTCAAAACTGACACAGCATTCACTAAATGTTATGTAAAATAAAATAGAAAAATCATTTAAAAAACCAACTACAATTAAAAAAACAAAACAGTGCCCTTTTACTACCCAGATCCAGAGGGCAATTTTTCCTTTCTTGAATGCACTACAATTTCTTAACTATTTTAAAAGGACTGCTTTCAATTTCAGAGGCCCCAAATTGGCATGCAGGTACACAAGGAGGGCAGCAACAGGGCCAAACAGGGATTCCATCCTCCATGAAGCAAGTCAATCTCATCCCTGGGGTAGGGACTATTATAGAGCTGACTCCATCTTGATTAGGGAAACATGGTAGGAAATGTTGGGGGGAATAGAGCTGACTCCATCTTGATTATTAGGTCAATCTGGCCCCAAAATTCTGTTTCTGTAAATGGCTTGTTTGTTCTTTGCTCTACCCCGTGTCAACTTCCTACATCCGTGCCACGTTTGCTTTGTTGCGTGCTCTTGTGAAGCCTGAACAAAATACAGTCTAAAATAATCAAGAGCAACTCCATTTTTACTAAAAATTAAAGTTAAAATGCCTTAGCTTACAATATGCTTCATTGCCTTGCTTAATATGTGTTTCTCATAAATGTTTTGCTAAACCCGACCTAAGACTGTCCAACTCAGTGACACAAAGAGACCCATTCCCAGCAGCTACGTGAACAACCCCCTTCTGTGATAAACTCTCCAGCTTCGGCTAATCAGCATGTTCCTGACAACCCTATAAAAACCGTTAGTTGAAGAGTCAGGGCTCTCAATTCAGATCCACTGTGTTGACGATCTGGCTCAAGGGGAGTATGCTGATAACCCCTGCATCTCTAGTTGAATGGACTCCGGTATTAAAATTAAACCAGCCAGGAGTGGGTGGTTCATGCATGTAATCCTAACTACTCAGGAGGCTGAAATCTGAGGATCCAGCCAGGTCAGTAAAGCCTGCGAGTCTCTTACCTCCAATTAACCATCAAAAAGCCAGAAGTGGAGCTGCGGCTCAATGGCAAAGGCCCTGAGTTCAAGCCCCACGACAGGCACACACACATACATACACACACACACACACACACACACACACACACGCCTTGAGTTCAAGCCCCACGACAGGCACACACACACAGGTAAACCAACGGTTTGGGGGTGGGGAAAATGTTGCAAACTCATCTGCCGAGTCTTCCAAGGCAGAGAAGCTTAGAACCCCGGGATATAAGGGAGCCTAGAGACTCCTGGAAGGCCGGGTGGATGAGAAGCCAAGACACACTCCGGCGGCCTCTGGGCTGACCTGACCCGGAAGTATTCGGCCGCCTCGGTGGCCACGCTCCCTTACCTACCAGCGTACGCACGCACGCACGCACGTGCGCGCGCTCGGCCTCCCCCCCCCACCTCTAGTCCTCCCCCTCCCCGCGGAACTCCCGCCGGCGGCTCGGTTGTCCCCGTGGTGCGCCCGAGCCTCTCTCCGCGGCCGCCACTAACATGGCCGAGACAAGCGAGGAGGTAGCGGTGCTGGTGCAGAGGGTGGTGAAGGACATCACGAACGCCTTCCGGAGGAACCCACACATGTGAGTCGCGCGCCCCTGTCGGCCTCTGGGGGGGGTCGTCGGGGCGGTGGGGCGGGCGGGGCTGGGGCCGAGCCTCGGCTGACCTCGGATGACCCGGGGAGCTGGGTCCCGCCTGGCCCGCACATCTGTCGCTGGGAGAGGATGAGCCGGGTCGGTGCGGACCAATGTCCGCGTCCCGACGGCCTGATTCCGTGACCTGGGCGCCCTGGTGGGGACTCCAGCCTCCCAGCGGTGACCTCGAATAGTTAAATCCGAAATGTAGAATTTGTCTCGCTCGTCCTCCTCACCCTTTCCCGGAGAGTTCTCCAAACTCGACCTCCCCCCCCGCCTCCACCCAAGCGGGTCGTGGGACACACGGCTGTGTGGGTCTGGGATCTGGGTGTGCTTTGTAAACACAACTCCGAATCCGGGCGTGGGGTCACCCACTCGGAACCCGAGCCCCGGGGGAGCCTAAAGTAAGTTTGAGGTTGCGTTTTCATTTGGCACCGGGTGAGAAAGTGACTCGGATTCGATGTGTCTTGAAGGTGAGCAGAGAACCTGCCCTAGCGTAGCGTCTGCAGGCAGGGTGGGTCCGGATAAAGCCGATGCGACCTCCACACTTTGTATCGGTAGCTGATTCATACCGGCCAGGGAACGTGTTGACATATTTCACCCCCCCCCCCCCCCCCGCCGCCCTCTGGAACAGGACACTGCCCGACCAACACTTTTTATATCTCGTCCTGCCTTCTCATTTGCTTGAAGTATGATAGGAAGAAAGCCTACAGATGGTACGTTTTCTTGACACTTTTCCCTTTACTAAATGAATGGTGTTTTTTTTTTAAGGAAGCTATTACAAGAGCTAGCAGCAACAGTAGACAAAAGGATTTTAAAAAGAAAAAGCAGCAACAGTGTAGCTCCTCTCCCATCTCTCTGCCTCTAAAGCAAGAAACCTGAGTTCCAATTCTGCTTTGTTTTCACTTGGTTTATGGAGTTTATTTTTTAAGCTTTTGTCTTGGAAACTGGAACATAGGAATTACTTTTTAAGCATTCCAGCTCTGTTAACTTTTCTGCTTAAAAGGATGTCCCAAACCTACCTCTTAACAAAGTGGGGTGGTTCCCCACCCCCCCTCATCCAAGGTGATGCTGTTAGAAAAGATTTAAAAAGTCCTCAATGTCTTGCTCCCTTGTGGCACACAATTGGAGACTGAGACTGTGTCTCATTAAAAACAAAACACTGCTGGGCCTCATAACACACCTGCCACCTCTGACAGTGCCACTTTCTGTCTCCCTCCTGACTGCTGCCTTTTACAGAATGAGCCTGTTTGGAATGATTTCCTGGCAGTCGCCATAGTGGTTGCTGAGCCTTTTAAAGAATGCTTTGATGTCTTGTTGTGTCTCAGTCTTTCAAGACGTTTGAGAATGAGAGCTTCAGTGCAAATAAGAGACATCTTTAGAAAAGAAAAAAAAAGTTGAGCAAATGAAGAACTTGTTTTCTCATCATTGGTGTCATTTTTCTAGCAGAAATTATAGCAGAGGCTAGAAGTCTAACATAGTAATCACCTTAGTTTCCCTTTGAGGTAGACTGAAAGAGTGTCATTATTTTATATTTGAAGAAATTGAGATTGGGTGTTAATTGGTTTGGCAGGTTGGCACAGTACAGTGTGGAACATGTCCCAGTTCTGGATCACATCAAAACTCATAAGGCTTTAATGTCCTTCCCTTCCTCATACTTTTACTATGAAATCTCATTAGTATGCTCCTTGTGAAAACTTAAATTTATAGCCATTAGTGGGCATTTGGGTCAGTCAAGATTTAAAAGTTTAAGAAGAGTTGAGCATTTGAAATAATATGTAAGTTCAAAACATGTAACATAGTCTCAAAAAAGAAGGCTACATTCCTAGTTTTTTTTTTAATGAGGCATGTTTACCTTTATACTTAGATCCTAATTATAGTATTATAAAAGGTTTTCATTGTTTAACTATTGTTTTCCATTCTTCAACATGAGGTACACTGATTTTTTTTTTTGCTAACATCCAAGCAAGACATAGATTTTGTTACTGTTGATATGGGTAGGTTATCCTCTCTCAGCCTTAGATTCCTCTTGATCTTGTAAGGCTAATGAGAACAGGAGAATCACAATGGTACTTGTTACTGTTAAGTAATCCCTCTGCCACTTGCCAAAACTACATCGATGGAATGAGAGATGAATGTGAAGCACTTTCATATAAGTTCCATACAAATGTTGTTTGTATCAGTGACTCAGAGAATTGCAATGGATTCTCTACAACTGAAGGCTTCACCCAGGGTCAGGTGTTAGCATAATGTATAGACCCTGTGTTAATGTGGAAGACAACTATACAGTGTAATTAGGGTCATGTTAATTAGGGCAAGTTATTACTGCTTTTACCTTATTGGCTGTCTCTCACTGAAGTACCAATTTCACTATATGGGACAGGAAAAAGTATATAATACGATTTTCATATGGAAGAGACAGAAATTTCCTTGACGATAGAATTGTTCCGTATCTGTTAGAAAAGCCGCATGTAGCTATTGAGCACTTGAAATTTGCATAATGTGAGGAATGAATTTGAAATTTAATTCTGATTTATATATAATGGTACCATGTGCCCAGTGGTTACTGTTTTTCTTGGTGTGGGTCTAAAATGGAGACCAAGATCTATCTATGTGCACAAACAGTAAACTAACCCTGCAGTTCAGTTTATAAAGGTTATATCAGTAGTATGATAAGTAAGTGAGTCTATTAGAAGTAGAAGGGAAGCTGGATATGTCTGGGCCAGAATTCTTGGGGGAGTCAGTTTTAAGCTGAACACTGAAGCCTAGGATTTACAGTGTGAGGGAGACAGAGAGCTCCATTAGGAGCAGTGAATAGCCCCCAAGGAAAGGAATGTGATTGAGGAGATACTATTGGGACACATTATAGATGTCTTTGACTGGTTTAATTTCTTTCACCCCATTTATACATTCACAAAAGGATACCTCTAGGTGAGCAGCACCTGATCCCTATCCTTAATGGAACTTCAAATAAATCATACAGGTTATGCAGAAGTAGGGTAAAAAGGATATCTTGAAAGAATATTAACAGGGAAACTTTATTAGACTAGATGGTCAACGTGGTTCTTTCTGAGGAAATAACATTTAGATTGAAATAATGTGAAAAATAGTTGATTTACGGAAAATATACTTTAAAAGCATTACAAGGGCCCAGTGCAAGTTTTTGAATAGGAGAGCAGTAAGGAAAGGCAGCTTTAGATTGTCTTCCACTTGAACTGAGGAATAGGAAATCAGAAAGTGTAATGATCTTCTTTTACCTGATTTTAATTAAATAGATATATAGTTGTACAAGCTTGGATTTCAAATTTGAGTCCTGAATTTAAACCTTGCCTTTTTATTTACTAACTGGATAAACCTAGACAAGACTCTTTCCTCATCTCTAAAAGGGGCTCATTTTTTTTTTCTGTAGAAGCTTATTGTGCAGAATAAATAAAATAATATATATTAAACTAACAAGATAACATATGAAAACAAATAGTCATTTGTGTAGCTATTCTGTAAGGTCAGTAATGTAATTTTGGTGATATACAAAGTTATCAGTGAGAAAGCCTGTTAAATTAATGAGAAAGCCTGTTAGGTCATTCAACTCCATTAATCACTAGTAAAGTTTTTGTTTTGTTTTGTTTGTTTTTTGTTTTTTGCCATTCCTGGGCTTGGACTCAGGGCCTGAGCACTGTCCCTGGCTTCTTTTTGCTCAAGGCTAGCACTCTGCCACTTGAGCCACAGCGCCACTTCTACCTTTTTCCGTATATGTGGTGCTTGGGAATCAAACCCAGGGCTTCATGTATACGAGGCAAGCACTCTTGCCACTAGGCCATATTCCCAGCCCCAACTAGTAAAGTTTTAATTACCAGTATGCAAGAGCTAATTCCTTTAACTATTTCACTAGCATTCCTTGTTGTTTTTTTTTATTATTCTAGAGAGAATTTCCAGTTCTGAAGTGGAGGATAAGCTAGCAAAAACAAATAACTATTAGGTTAAAGATATCCGTACTAGTTTGTGAATCCTTGGACAGTTTTTTTGTTTGTTTTTTATTCAGTTTCCACATGATAGGATTTTGTATTTGGGACCTCCACCTCTCCTAAAAAGGATGATTGATGATACTTTTGTGAATAGAAAGTGGATTTGCTCTTACTGATTGACATTTCCACCGGGCACAATCAAAAGAGCCTAGCTAGACATGTGAGGAAAAAGTCACTATCTTATATGAACCCTGAACTTCAGTGGACCTCCATTAAAAGTGAGGTACTTAAAGAACTGCATTTTGTTGTGCATTCTCTTAAGTAAACTTGCTCATTAAAAGTCAGTATTTTGTGTTATGTCTTTCAGAAGAATAGAACTTGGTCACTTCCCAAACTTTCCCATCTTTAAAAATCTTGTGCCCTTGATAATGCAGATAATATTTACTTGTGCATCTTGATAAATACCAGGAATCTAAAGGGCTAGAAACCTACATGTAAAACAATGAAATTAATGGTGGTGAAAGGGTCACTAATTTTTTTTCTTTACAAGACTATTTTGTGAAGAAATACTTTTTGGTATGTGTCACAGAATCGTTATATCCATTAGAATACCTTTGAATTATGTAGGAAAATAATAAGATTGTCAAATCTTGAGAGAACAAAAAAGGATAATATACAATATAATCACATACTTTATGAGATACTTGTAGGGGAGGGGTATATGTATACCTAAACCTTAGTAGTGACCGAAACATGACAAATAGCTTTTAATTTGTATTTTTTCCCTGAGTTTTCCACCATTTCTTGAGCATGAAATTAGTATTTAAGCTGCCAGAAACCTAGAAGTGAGGTGCCAGACTTTGAAGTCAGGCCCCACCACGTGAACCCCATTTTAGAATCGAACCCTGAGCCAATTAGATTTGTACCTGTGTTCTAATCTTGCTTGCCCAGCTGATTGTTGTAACCTTGTTCTTTGCCTTTATAAGCCCTGTGTAATCACAGCTCGGGGCTTCCTCCTAACCTCCGCTGTGTCGGTGGGTAGGACGAGGCCCGAGTTGGCAGCTCGTTAAATAAAGCCTTGCCTTGCTTTTGCATTTCGGAGTGTCTGAATCTCAGTGGTCTTCTTGGGGGTGGTCTTGCGACTTGGCACAACATTTGGGGTTTCGTCCGGGATAGCCCCAGAGACCCCGAGATCCCAGACTCCGAAGGTAAGTAAACAGCACTGTTCATTTGTCTTGTCCTGTAATTTGTCTGTTTTGCTTTTGCTTGTAGGGCGCGAGTCAGTTTGGTTTTTGGCCAGAACTGACCAGGAGGACCTCCTAAACGAGACTCAACCCGCCCACCTTGTACTTGGGTCTGCTCCTTCTGCTTATCTGGCAGGAGGTTGTGGGCCAACTTGGGTCCACTCCTCCTGTACCCTGGCAGGAGGTTGTGGGCCAACTTGGGAGATCTCCAACTCGTAACTCGGGTCCACTCCTTCTGCACCCTTGCAGGAGGTTGTGGGCCAACTCGGGTCCACTCCTTCTGCACCCTTGCAGGAGGTTGTGGGCCAACTCGGGTCCACTCCTTCTTGCAGGAGGTTGTGGGCCAACTCGGGTCCATTCCTTCTGCACCCTTGTAGGAGGTTGTGGGCCAGCTTGGGAGATCTGCAACTCGTAGCTTTTCTTGTTCTCAGGCCTGTGTGTTTTCCTCCTTTTTTATTGTTTTGTTTTTTGTAGCCTTTTGGACTGAACTTCTGATCAGAGCTATGGATAACGTTCTATCTTGAGGACCTCCATCTAGCCCCCTAGACTTGATCCTAGCTCACTGGAGGGAGGTTAAGGAGATAGCTCAGAACCAAGGTGTGGCCCTTAAAAAGGAAAAGTGGATCACCCTGTGCAAGTCAGAATGGTCCACCTTTGAGGAAATTGAGGGAGCTTTGACATAGGGAGGAAGCACGGAGGAGGAAATGTTTCCCGCTCCATACTCCCCATCCCAGTTAACTCTACAAGAGGAGGACTCTGAGGAAAATGTTTCAGCTGTGCCCTCCGCTCCGGAGGGTCTTGCCCAGTCAACTCGCCGTTGCCGACAGCCCAGGACACAGACGCATCAGCCCCAAGTCCAAGTCCTGACCCGCAGCCGCCGACGGGGTGGATGTAGGGCCAGCCCAAGCCACCCACAGGTGGCAGGGAGTGACCTCACCATGCTGCGTTGTCATCTCTGTGTTGTTTGTAAGTCTAACAGTCTCTTTTGTGTCAAACCTGCATAGCTCATTGGAAAGATGTACAGGCGATGGTTCACAATCAGAGTGTGAGTGTCCACAGAAAGAACTCTAGGGGGACCCCCACCCAGCCTTCTTAAGCAGAAAATTGTTTGGTGCGCTAAAATGTTTTACTAAGACTAAAAATGTTTTACTAAAACTATCAAGCCCTGGAAAATGAGGCTGGAGAATGCTAAAATCATTTGTTAAAGGTTTTTGTCTTAAAATGTACGGCCGATGCTTATTCAGCGTGCTTTAAGATCTTTTGAAAATGTGTGTGTGCATGTGTGAGTGTGAACATGTTCAAGACTGCAGTATGATGCAAAACTAAGTTTAAATTCAAAGGTCTTCATGCCATGCAGTAACTGGGACTGAAGAGACTAAGGTTATAGGTTCCTGGCTAGGTAAGGTCAACGCCCCTGAGTCAGCCTGAAGAAATTACAGAAGATGGATGATCTTCACCCATCAGCCCCCCTTTAAAATCAAGGGACCAGAGTTGTTTTTGGGAAGATGAGGCAGGATAAACTAGAGACATGCAGAACAGAGGTACAGAGAATATTCTTGTAAGAAATGGTGACAGGCCCTTTGGTTACTACATTGGGCCCTACTGGCCCATGCCTTACCTCTATATCATCCCCTAGACATGCAAGCCATTGAAATGGACAGAATGGAGCCATGATTGGCTCCCAAGGTACCAAAAAGAAAAAGGGGGAAATGAGGTGCCAGACTTTGAAGTCAGGCCCCACCACGTGAACCCCATTTTAGAATCGAACCCTGAGCCAATTAGATTTGTACCTGTGTTCTAATCTTGCTTGCCCAGCTGATTGTTGTAACCTTGTTCTTTGCCTTTATAAGCCCTGTGTAATCACAGCTCGGGGCTTCCTCCTAACCTCCGCTGTGTCGGTGGGTAGGACGAGGCCCGAGTTGGCAGCTCGTTAAATAAAGCCTTGCCTTGCTTTTGCATTTCGGAGTGTCTGAATCTCGGTGGTCTTCTTGGGGGTGGTCTTGCGACTTGGCACAACAGAAGGAATTGGTCTAAATATTCTGCTTTTCATTCTAGTAATTAAGGTTTTAGGTAAGTATTTCCAAGCTGTAGATTTTTTTTTTTTTCTTTTTTTGCCAGTCCTGGGGCTTGGACTCAGAGCCTGCCCGCTGGCTTCTTTTTGCTCAAGGCTAGCACTCTGCCACTTGAGCCATGGCGCCACTTCTGGCCTTTTCTATATATGTAGTGCTGGGGAATCGAACCCAGGGCTTCATGTATAAGAGGCAAGCACTCTTGCTACTAGGCCATATTCCCAGCCCTGTATTCATATGACCTTAGATAACCTGTTGTTGTTAGACTTCTGTTTCCTCATTCTATAAAATGACAGAAGAGAATTGGGTTCCTTGTGGTTTTTAAATTCTTCTGGATTACCATTTTAAATGGTCTGGAAAAAAAGTAGACTATAGCTGGCACTATCATCACATGCCTGTAATCCTAGCTACTCAGGAGTCTGACATCTGAGGATAGAGGTTGGAAGTCATGAGATTCTTATCTTCAATTAATAACTACCAAAAAGCCAGAAATCGAGCTATGGCTCAAGTGGTAGAGCACTGGCCCAAACCTTGAGTTCAAGCCACAGGACTGCCACACACACACACTCTGACCTAGTCAGCTCTCACAGAGATCTGACATCAAAAGTATTTATTTGGAAGCTTAGTGACACAATAAAGGTTATATGTTTAGGAAACAGCCAAAACTGTGTGTCTTCAGGCTTAACAAAGGCTTAGCATTCTTTGCCTCTTTCCCTTTACCTGTTAACCAAGGAGTGCTACCAACTGATCTCAAGCTCTAAAAGAATAAATGACGATATTTATCTTTGCCTAGCATTTCATAATTTACCACATTCTCCATTGCATTATAATGAGCAGGAAAATTATTATTAGTCCTTTGTTTCAGTAAAGACTTAATTATAATTCTGGACTTGTGACTGAGTCTTGTGTTTCTACACCCTACTTGTTTTATTTGCATGTCTTCTCCCAAAGCTTTATATTCTTGATAAACTTTTATTCCCCCTATCTGCAAATAGGTGGCAAGTTTCTCTCATAAAATTTGAAATCTGGACGAGCTTGCACATTTCCTTTACTAGAGGTAATGTATTCTCACTATTTTACAGCTGAGAAAACTGAGGTCTATAGAGCCCAAAATGATAGAGGGAGATCCATGTTATTTTTCAGTATACTATAGTAGAAGAAAATCAGAGGTAATGTTCTTTCGTAAGGTTGAGAAGTTGTAGCCTTTGAAAATTATTTAAATCTCACGGGAAGCATAGGCTAATCATTAGCCTTTTAGGAAGCATTTGTGTGCCACCTATTATCTCTGAGGCATTTTTGTTTTTTAAGTGTTTCTTGGAACAGAGATAGCCAACCAAAGTAATGCTTTTTTGTTTTTTGTTTTAATTGTACAGATGGCTTTGTCCTGTAATTTAGATTCCAAATTAGTACTTGGACATTTTATTCCCAGTACAACTAGTGAACATGACAGCTTTTACACTGTAGATTTATGTTTAAAAAGTGGAACTACAGCAAAAACTCTCCCAAAACACACTATACTCAGAAGCCAGAGTTCTTTTATTCTTGTTACTATAACATTTATATTTTTAGCTCTTACACTTTTTTGAAGGGTTGTAAGTATTTATTAGATCTCAGAGAACAGAATCTTAGGCTGGGTTTTAAAACTAATTTTAGCTACTTTTGTAGTGCTCTACTTTATATACTAAAACTCTGAACACTAGAAAGTACCAGTATGCCACTACTATGTGTATAGTTGTCCTAATAATGAGTTTGATTTCAGGTGAGCCTCACCAAATACAAATGTAAAAACATTTTGAAATACTAATCATTTCCTAGATGCTCGCCCAGCACTTATTCCATTCTTCTTACAGAACTTTACAAACTGGGAATGCAAAGTGATGGTACTGAGCTCTTCAGCAAAACTATTAGCTCCTTGAAGTCTAGGACACTTGGTTTTATTTATTCATTTTTTTTTTTCATTTCCAGGAACTAAAATATTCAGAAAATGCATTATGATGTTCTTAGGATCATCAAAATGGTCAGAAAATTGAAATACCATTGAATCTTCTAAACGTTTTATTGGGCCCCCAGATCTGAAGATTTACATTACTTTGAAAGAAGTTTTAGTGACTTGCCTCTTCTAGGGTTCCCTTGTCCCTGTGTCACTAAGGAAGTGATAAATAGAAAGTAGGTTACCTTTGAATTCTTTAAAAAAAAAATGAGTTTTCAGGAGGTATTTTCATTTAGATCCACAGTCTTCTACTAACTTGTGATGGTGATCTAACGAAAGAGAATTCTTTTATTTAATATAGTTTTTTCTCCCTTTGTGTTTGTCAAACTACTATCTTGGTAAAGAATTCTAGGGACTTAAAAAGTAATGTCGCACACAAACTCTGGAAACAGTCTTATTCTGTTTTTAAAGACAATTTTAAAAAAATCTTTGAGGACACTATTCATCTGTTCTTATTAAAAGAGTTCTTGTCATTCATTAAATGACATATTGTTGGAAGAAGTCATGTAGACAAGAATTGTAATAGTATTTATAGTTGGAAGGTGTTTGTAGGTTGTACAAAACATTTTTTGCTACTCTGTTCATATGCATATGCTCCTGGGACTTGAACTCAGGGTCTGGGTACTGTCTCTGAGCTCTTTTGCTCAAGGCTAGCACTCTTACCACCTGAGCCACCTTGACTTTTTTGGTTAATTGGAAATAATAGTCTCTCGGACTTTCCTGACTGGGCTGGCTTCCAGCTATGACCCTCAGACCTTACTTTGTCTTCTCAGCTAGGATTATAGGTGTGAGCCACCAGCACTTGGCTCTGAGTAATTTTTTTTTAAACATCTGTGTCACAAAGTGGGCTATACTTTTTTGTCACTGTTCAGTACTTATAATGTCTCCTATTTTGTTGCAGTGTTGCAGTAGAATTGCTAAGTCAAAGTATGTGTGAATTTAATATTTTGAATGGCACTTTGAAATTGTCATACAAAGATAGGTGGATTCTCATTTCTAAATACAATGTAGGGGCTGGGAATATGGCCTACTGGCAAGAGTGCTTGCCTCGTATACTTGAGGCCCTGGGTTCGATTCCTCAGCACCACATATACAGAAAATGGCCAGAAGTGGAGCTGTGGCTCAAGTGGCAGAGTGCTAGCCTTGAGCAAAAAAGAAGCCAGGGACAGTGCTCAGGTCCTGAGTTCATGGCCTAGGACTGGCCAAAAAATAAAAATAAATAAATAAATAAAAAATAAAACCCTAAATACAATGTAGCAAAGCATGCTAGTTTCCCAATTCCCTTGCCATTACCAACAAACTTGTTTTTTGGCTTACTTTAGTTGGCTTGTTAGTTAGTTAATTTCTAACACTCCAGGAGATGAGCTGATATTTTCAGCTATATTTCTCAGAAAGACAAATAATATGGGGTTTTAAAAAATACTCTGGAATTAGAAAAATTGTGACATGGCCAGTATTATCTTCCAACCTTCTTTATGTTTTACATATTAAGAGATGAAATTGGCCTGATCCCATGTCCTGAAGCAAGATATAACCGGAGTCCCATAGTCCTGGTTGAAAATAAACTCGGTGTGGAGAGTTGGTGTGTCAAGTTCCTTTTACCTTACGTCCACAACAAGCTCCTTTTGTATAGGACAAGAAAACAGTGGCTGAACAAAGATGGTAAGTAACAACCGTATCCTCCTCTGGTTTTTCCTAGCACCATGGAACATAATGGGAAGAGCCCTCTGGGTGTTGCCATTCCTGCTTTCTGGTTTGGGCTCACTTCCTGGGCAACTGCTTCACCTCTGTGAAGGTGAGGAGTTTGGCTGGATCATTAGTTTTCAAAATTTGCAACCACAGTATTATATAGAAAATGCCTCAGGCAGGACTCCAGGCTAGCTGCCACAGCCAGAGCAATTCCAATGATACCTGTTAATATACTGAGGTAATTTGCAAGCTTTTATTTAAAGATAATATCCTATGGCTTTCAGAATGTTTGAGTACCACTGGAGAATACATTCCCTTTAAGCCTAAGTCACTGATCTCTGATCATTTAACATTCTGTGGGCAATAGCACTTGTTTTTATAGCCATCAGTCCTAAGGAGACAATGGAAGTGATTTATGAATATGCCAAATCTCTCTGATTCCTAATCAAACTCAGATCTTCTGAGTATTTTCTGTGCTGAAATGAAAAAAAGAAAACTAAAAAGAACAGCCCCACAATTACTTTTTCTATTTCTCTGAGTCAGTTCTTTACTGCAGCTAATAATCTCTTAATTACCCCATCTGTTTTTTTTCTTAGTACTCCCCCAAATTAAGCCTTCATGTAGACAAATTATGTTTATTCTTTACTGTCTTCCTGGGGGAGTGCTCATCTAAGACCATGTCCTCTATTGTTTTTGTAAGCCTTCTTTCTCTTCTCACATACCTTCAGAAGTGCTCAGTATGCTGGTAGACAGATTATTGAACAAGAACTTTGTTTCCTAGAGAATCTTAATTACTAGTTTGAGAGCCATTACCAAGGGTCTCTTCATACCAGGAGCTGTTCTAAATACTGTTGGGGTTAAAAGATATGTGATATATAGTCCCTTTATTCAAGAAGTTTACAGTTGAGTGACAATTTGTTTGGGAGTGGAAAATATGAAAAAGAGTATTGCTGAAGGTACTACATACATACTGACTTCCTGAATACCTTAATACTGTCCTTAATAGACTATCTTCATAGATTGATAGCACCTTTCCTTGTTTAGACTGCTAAAACATCTAACTTGAAGCAGTCAGTGGAATATTTTCTGTGTGATTCTTAATTAAAAGACTATATCTAAACTTGTCATAAAGCTGCTGGCATGACCTTTTGTGGCTTGAATTTTAAGGTATTAGTTTTAAACATAATCTAAAAGATAAGGGTATTTATCTTCTGTTAGATTCTCTTTAATTATTTTATCACCATGTCATATGTTTTAGAACATTGAGGTAGAAAGTTAGATCAGATGATTTCATCAAGTTAGTTTTTGCCAGATAAAGCTGTATTTATATTCTGGTGCACATATGTCACTCATTTGGTGGGGGGGGGGGCGGTGCAGACGGCCAGTCCTGGGGCTTAGACTCAGGGCCTGAGCACTGACCCTGGCTTCTTTTTGCTCAAGGCTAGCACTCTGCCACTTGAGCCACAGCGCCACTTCTGGCCGTTTTCTATATATATGGTGCTTGGGGAATCAAACCCAAGGCTTCATGTTTACGAGGCAAGCACTCTTGCCACTAGGCCATATTCCCAGCCCATGCCACTCATTTTTGAGGTTTATACATTTAGGTAATTGCACTATAAGAACACCTTCTTTGATTAATGATGAAAATACTTATTAGTTGTTAAGTAGCTGCAATTTTAGTTAAGTTTTGTTTTTTTAAAACAATTACAGTGTGTCAGACAGCTGTGGAAAATGGAATAAACTCACAACATTGTGAAGTTGTCATCATCCCCATTTCACAAGTTAGGAAACACATCCAAAACAGTTACATTTTTACAGGTAGTAAGTAGAGAAGCTGGGATTCAAACCCAAAGGGTGTAGCTCTGAAGCCTGTATTCTTAACAGCTTTTGTACTATAGTCCAACCTGGAATTTGTTTTGGACAGGGCCCCTAACTCACTCATCATCTTCCATTTCAGTAGTACCTTGCTTGTGGCAGATGCAAACAAAATCTGCTGAATGAATGAATAATTTGAAAATGTATTAGAGAAGACCTGCCTCCCTAATATATGGTCTATTTGAGTAAGAAGATAATATTTATTTAAGAAGCAAAGTTAGATACATACAAAACAGAGACAAAAGATTTATTCTGGGTTAGATCAGTGAAGATAACCTTCATGAAGATGCACTCTAAGAGCTTCTGAGATATAAAAATATCATTATTTTTAAAATATTTGAACATAGTCATTTCTGGCAGAAAGACAAGGAAGCAGAGAAGTCTGAATTATGTACAGAGAAGAGAAAGGAACAGTAGAGGGAATGTTTAGAGTACAATGAGGTTTGATTACAGTTAACATGTGAAAGGAAGTAATAGGAGGCCAAGCTGATGAGAGATTGGGACTTGGTTTGAGAAGACTTCATTTCCTAATGTATTTTCTTAGCAAGCTGTGCTGTAGTCACATTGTTGCTGCCATAATCTCTTTGAAAGCACACTGTCATACTTTTCCACTGTTTGTGGTTTCTCTACTGACTTACTCATTTATAGTCTCCCAAGGGTACTCCAGTGATAATTAGTTCTAGCTTCCTATTTCATAGACTCCAAAAATGTGGTATATGCTTCTACTTCATAATTACTTCATTTTGCTTTATGTAATTATTTGTTTATATGGTCCTCTAATAGAGCATAACCATATAAAGAGCAAGATCAGGACTTGTACATAATTATATTCTTTTAATTCTGGGGCAAATTTTACTATTTTAACGTTTAATCATTGCCAGTTGTTGGTAGTTGAAATATTTGTGGAATTCCGTGCACAGTAGTAAAGAATGTGATATGGTTTTCTTTGTCAAATTAAATTACTCCTGAAAATATTGAAAGTAAAAGCATAAAGAGGTTAATTAGATTGTCCTTTGGAGGCATACCATGTTTATCTTATAATAACTTGTTGCTGGTAAAAAATAAATGTATACTGATCCTGCTGTTTGTATTCATGTTTGTAATATTATAGTATGTTTGATAGTACTGAAATCATGAGCTCAAAATAAAAATGTTTCTCATTAAGATGCTCTAAGAATGAAATAATTGATTTTGATATTAACTAGAATTTTAAAAATCACTGTAATGTACTTACATTTTTCTTAGATTTCTTGTTTTTTTTTCCTACGCACTGAAAGTGGTGCATTTATTTGTTGTGTACACACATTTTAATTGCATTATAACTGATTTGTTGAAGGCAGTTAGATGTTAATATAGTCACATGCTAAGTGGATAACTATGAGAAAACTCCCTAAACTCTGTAGTGCTAATTTTCCCTGCCTGTTACGTGGGATAAGAATATCTTGGAACATGATTATGTGAACTCAAATAGTGATGTGAACAAAGTACCTAGTACACAAGAGTGCTACATGAATTTTAACTATTGTCTTTATTACTTTAAGTGATATTTAATATAACTTAGGGTTATTTAATTTAGTATTCTGCTTCTAGAGTGATAATCTTAATTGTAGAATTATTTTCAGTTTCAGTAAAATAAAAATACACCTAAATTTTACTGATGTAGTCCTTTTATAGATGCTCTAGAGTTTATATGAATATACAGGAATTTTATCAAAACTATGACAGATAAATAGTGACTATGTGTATGTGTAGATGAACTATAAATAGAACAGAAATTATGTAAATTAAATATGTAAATTAAAACAAAGTATAGTGTTTTTAAAAATCTAGCACATTGATTTTTTTTTAAATAGAATTATATCCAGGCTTGATGGTCCACATCTGTAATCCCATCTACTCAAGAGACAGACATCAGTAGGATCTAGGTTCAAAGACATCCCAGGCAAACATTGGCCAAACCCCATCTCACTAAGAAAGCTAGACATTTAAAGTACCTATAAAAGTAGTGCCAAAATGTTCTAAAAGAATGAAGAAATTATTCTTTATTGACATAACATTGTTTCATCATCTTTTAAAATGTTATACTTACCATTTTAAAGAGTTATTTTACTTACCAAAGTGGAAGAAAGTCTTGAAGATAATCTTTGTGTCCCTAACAACTTCAGACAGGGTATCTGTGATTAAACTCCACAGTATAAGAGATTCTAATGAGAGAAGGAGAAAGGGAGGAAAAGATGAGAGAGAACCTTAGAACAAAGGGGTATCAGCTATGGAAGGACAGGACTATGTTTTTAATATGATTTCTCTTTATTTTAGAATTGATAGATGTCACGTGCACCCTGCTCCTTCTAAACCCAGACTTTACCACTGCATGGAACGTGAGGTATGTCATTTTCATCAGTGAAAAGATGAAATTTGTCCACATTTCTGAAGACATATAAACCCTGTGAGTTGTTAGGTATTTGAAGAATGAAATATAAACCATCATATCTTTGGCATCTTGCACTTAATTCTTTCACTCATTCTTCATAATACCTCCATGACAGTTTGAATACATATGCTATGCTGCTTTTTATACACCCATGTCTGTTTTCTGTTGCCTGAAATACAGATTTTCTTGTTGAATTACAGCAAACTGTGCTTTTATTTTCCTTCTCTTTTTTAGAGAGCTATAGCATTTGGCACAACTGACCTGGCTAGAAGGCATTGGTTGGCATATTTGAGAAGCATTACAGTTCAGTGGGATGTATGTAGGATGAGGACTCAACGCTGTGAGCTTTTCATTTTAGTCAGTCACATTGTGACCCCTGTTGGAAAATCATTTGCAATCTATGATGCTCGGTATTTGGGGATCATATTTTAAAAATATATTACATTCTTTAATTTTGATTATTATGGCTTTTAAACACAATATTTGATAAATTAAAATTCAAATGAAGATCCTCTGCTTAAGTGAAACTTTTCATATATATGTGTAGTATGTGTATGTATTTTTATATGTTGGTTTGGAGTTTACTATTATATATATATATATATATATATATATATGTACCAGCATAAATTATAAGTAATGAAATCCTATTGAACATTCTGAATTAATTTAAATTTCCTGTAGCCAAGAGCCACAGATTATAACTTTGTTTTTGAAAATTACTTGAATCACACATTAATTTTTTGTCTATTGTAATTAAGATCATATTTTGAGTTACTGTTTTATAAAACACACAGGATTTTGTAATTGTTTTTTCTTTGCCAGCAGTAGGATTTGAACTCATGGCTTCTCACTTACTCTACTCACTTGCTTGGATGGTACTCTTATCACCTGAGTGATGCCTCCAACCCACAGTTTCTCCTGTGGAGAAAAAATGGAAAGGGAGTATAAGAAAGACTAGAAATAGGAAATAGTGATATTACAGTTTTAAATAAGTGTTACTTGAGCAAAGACCAACATGAAGGTAGGAATTAATCCCTGTGAATTCTAGCATAAGAACCTTCCAGCTAGAAGGAATGGTGAGAGGAAAATCTCTCTGTCCTGCTTACAGAGTGTTCCTGGATATTCTGGGTCAGCAAGGAAGCCAGAGCAGCATAAGTGATGGACAGTGTAATTGGCAATCTGGTCAGATTAATGGACCACATTTAATAGAGTTCTTGTAGACCTTTATAAAAGCTTTTGGCTTTTTTCTAGGTAAGGTAGGAAGTCATTAAAGATTTTCAAGTTAAGGAGTAACATTATGTTAGGTTGTAAAACTCTGGTCCCCATCTGGAATAGATCATTGGTTTCTTGGGAAATTAGGAAGAGGTTGCAGGAATTTGGGTAAGAAATACTGGTGACTTTCACTTCCCTAGTTCTAATACCAATATATACAGTATCCAGTGTATTCACATGAGATACAGTGATAGCGCGAATACACAGGAAGGGATACAACAGGATCATCAATAAAAGAAGCTATAGTTTCACAGGGTGTGTTGAAAGTAATTACAACAGTGATATAACACTCGTTTTCATAACATATAGTTCATTTCACTTAGCATCATCTTATGCATTCATAGGGGCATAGCTATTAGGCTCTTGTGATCCTCTGCTGTGACTAGCCTAAACCTGTGCTAATTATTCCCTATGAGGGAAACCATATCAAAAACAAGAGACAAAGGATAAAAAGACAAACGACTCCAAAAGCAATACTTGCAAAACCATTTGGTGTAAACCAACTGAGCAACTCATGGGGGGAGAGGGAAAGGGGAAGGGGGAGGGAGGAGGTAACAAACAGTACAAGAAATGTACCCAAGGCCTAATGTATGAAACTGTAACCTCTCTGTACATCTATTTGACAATAAAATAAAAATTAAATAAAAGTCAAATAAAAAAATACTGGTGACTTGAAGAAGAACAGCAGTGAAAGTGGTGAGAAATAGAAAGGTCTAGATAGACTCTAAAGCTATAGATGGTGAGTTACATGTAAGAGAAAGAAAGGAATCGAGCTTGATTCTGGGTTTTGCCCTGAACAGGTGTAAGTATAGAGTTGAAGTTTACTTACTACTGGAGTTTGTTTAGGACAAGAGATGAACTAATTTGAAATTCCAAGAGGAAATGTAGACTACATATAAATTTGGGAGTCACCATAACATATAAATGCTTTTAAAGCTGTGAAACTATTTTATCTCACTAAAGTGTGAGTTCAAATAGAGAAAAGAACCAGTCTAACGACTGAGCACTGGGACTCCCAATATTTTAAGACTTGTGTAGTCCAGGCTGTAGCAGCATATGACTCTTGAGTCCTTGAAATGTAGATGTTCTCAACAGAGACAAGTTACAAGTGTTAAAGTACACAGTAGATTTTGAAGACTAAATACCCCAAAACACTGAAATATTTCACGTGTAATTTTTAGATTGAATACTTATTTGAATTTTAAGCAATTTGGGGTATATTGAATTAAAATGTTTACATTTTTAGTATAGCTCATAGTTATGAGACATGTATTTCTCCTAGACAATGCTGTTCTGTTGTTTGTTAGAGGAGAAAGAATAAGCAAAGGAGACTTTTAGAAAGGTGTTGTATGAGTACTTATGCTTGAGAACATGCCAAAGGAAGGACCATGTCTTTTCCCCCCTTTGTTTCTCTAGTGTCTAACTATAGTGCCTGGCTAGAAAATATGTAGAAAAATATGTAGCTTGCCAAAACTAGGCACAGAATCAAATTCAGTGAAAAACAAAGGTAATATAGGTGATGAATACTGCCTCTATTCATATTTTCATATTCATGATTAGAGACAAATTGAAAATCCTTAGCCTGTACTAGTGATTCATGTGTGTAAACTATCACTGTAAAGAAGACTGAGATCTGAAGGATTAAAGTGTAAAGTCGGCTCATCCAGAAAAGCCTGTGAGAACCCATCTCAATCAGCAAAAATTCAGGCTGGAGATGTACTCACATATGCTCAAGAACATAAGCCTTGCAAACTCAAGGCCATGAGTACAAAAGAAAGAAAGAAAAAAAAATCCTTCAGCAAAACAGTTTACTGTGAGAATGCGCTCACACACACACACACACACACACACACACGTCTGTCTTATCTACCCATCCACCCACACATATAATCCATTATTCATTATATACTTAGAAGAAGATACACGGATGCAAAGTTTGAGTGTAGTCAAAAGAACCTCGTCTTAAGACCATAGAACTTAGTCCTGTTTTATCACTTAACTAGCAGTGCAATTTTAGGTAAAACTTAATTTCTCCAACATTTTAGTTCTTTCATGTGTGAAATAGCAGTGTTGATCTAGGTGAATTTTTCTATGATTTTTATGAAACTGATTTTTGTTTTATGTATGGTTTGGTTCTCATGTGAAGGGAAATTGTTCCATAAAGCTTCATTGAAGTTTATACCAGTAGATCAGTTGATCTTGAAAATAATTCATAAAAGATGGTTAGTAAGGATGTAGGCTACATAAGTAGAAAGGGAACATTGATTTTTTTTTATAAGTTCCACTTAGGATCTGTATTCTAGTAGATTTTGATTTATATTGGTAAGATTAATTGATATACGAAGATATATATACCCATGGATACATTTTAGCAAAAATCAACCAACTTTGAAAGTAAACTGGTCCAATCTTTTGAGTCTCTGTTTCACATCAGATAGTCAGCACTGATGTTAAATTATTGCTGTATTTCTTCTGCAGCTACCCTAAAAGGTATTGAGTGATTTTGACTGTATTTTATAAGCTGCTAAAAGCAGTTATAATATACCTCTCACTCAATTTGTCATTCTTACAGTTTGGGGGGAAAATAGAAACAGATTTTTGAGCTGATCTCCTGGGATTATAGTGAGTGAGTAAAGCATATAGGTTAAAAATCACTTGCTAACAAAAATGACTGTTTGTTTCCACATTGAATTTATTCTGAAAGTTGGTGAATTACTTGATGAAAGAGGCTGACTTCATAGTAATGTTCTACTGTTTCATCAGTCTGTGAACTTAGAGTGAGCAAAACATCAGTGAGGAGGTAGACTAGTTTAACACTATGCTCCATTCAAGTCCTTACTCATAGCCTTTCATTTAACTTTATAACTTTTTATTATGAAGAATTTATATTTGACTCTGAAATTTTGAGGTAGGAAACCTTGAGCAAGTTACTGAACCTCTCCAAAGTCTCAGTTTTACTTGTCTGTGAGTTTAGAATGTGTAGGTTAAAAACAGTTGAAACCCAGTACTCATAACCTTAAATAGCCAATTCTAACATCAGGGTAGAATGTATACAAGATGGGCCTGGTACAACTTGTAGAGCCAGAATGTAAAGAAAATGCTCACAAAATAATATGGAAGGCATATGTTAGAGACAAAAGGGCCAGGAGCCAGCTCACACTTCTAATTCTAGCTATTCAGAAGGCTGTCAACTGAGGATCACAGTTCAAAGTCATCTTGAACAGAAAAGTCCATGAGACTCTTAACTCCCATTAACTCCCACAAAAAGCTGGAAGTGGAGCTGTGGCTCAAGTGGTAGAGCACTAGCCTTAAGTAAAAAAGCTCAGGCACAAATAACCCTGAGTTCAATCCCTATAACCAGCACAAAAACAAAATACCTGACTAGTACTCTCAAAACTATAACAATAGAGAAACTGAGTACAAAGTAGATAGGTGTTCTCTGTATTGTCCTTATAACTGAAATTTGAAACTTGTAAGGTAAATTAAGTTTGGGTTTTTTGAAGATTGAATATTGGCAGTTTCATATGGCTCAACATAATACTCCTTACAATAAATTAGATAGCAAATGTAAATCATTTTACACAGGATCTGACTCAAAAGAAATGTTCAGTAGGTGTTAGTTTTTATGAGAATGTCTAGTATTATCATCTCAGACAGAATAACTGAAGATTGAATAAAGATGGCATTTACTTATTTGATTCAGTATGTGCTAAGTACTCAGGTAACTTGTAGAGTTAGTCTCGGTAAAGGTACACATGACTACTTGTCTCCTAAAGAAATCTTAGAGTGACAGCAGGGGAAAAAAAGTTAATAAATAATAGTTTTGAGATGCAGTAAGAAAGTATACCACTAACCTTAGAAAACTGAAAGTTCCCATGGATGTTTTAGTACAAAAGCAGCTGGTTTCAGAAACAACCACAACCTTGCAGGGAAAGGGATGGGGTTTTCCATATATTCTGTTTAGTTGGTGACTGAAAAATGCAGCAAAGATTTTAAAGGAGTATCATACTGTTTGAAATATTTACTATATGAAGGAACTCATTTCTTTTATATCTAACCCTACTTTTTATTGCTTAAAAAACACTTTGTTTCCTTCTGCTAGACTTTTTAAAAAAGATTGTCCTCATTTAAGTAATTTCCTCTGACAGCAAAGAGGTACTACGTGTAGCATAGCATTGTTCCTGCCAACCCTTCTCAATAATGCTGAAATAATGCCAGTGCCATGTGTATTTGGTGATTTGGGCTTTATTTCTTTCTCCTGCAAGCAGTGTACCACTGAAGAGTTAGCATAAAGCAAACAACAAAACTTACTCAGTAAGGGATTTAAGTCCCCTTAAATAAAACCACCTTGAGTTCTTAAAATGTTTATTTCAGGTCCGGGTGCGATGGTACCTGTCTATAGCCTCCAAAGGCAAAGATGGAAATTACAATTCATTTACCAGCCCAGAAAAAGTTAGCCAAAGACCCTGTCTCAAAAACAGTAATGTGATGATTCACACCTGTAATCCAGCTACTTGAGGACTGTGGTTGAAGACCGACCGGCCCAGGCAACCTCAGATCCTATCTTAACTAGAGTAAAATTTTAAAAAGGGGGCCAGCATGTCTCAAATGGTAGTGTCTAGCAAGTATGAAGCTGAGTTCAGTCCCTAGTGCAAAGGATGGAGGGAGGGACGAAGGGAGGGAGTGGATGAAGAAAGAAGAAGAAAGGGAGGGAAGAAAGGAAGGAAGGAAGGAAGGAAGGAAGGAAGGAAGGAAGGAAACTCAATTTAGTTAATAACTACCTTTTAAAATGATACATTAGGTGAAATAATATATATATATTTTTTTTCATGTTCATTTTATTGAAACTCCTCACATTACTCATATCACTGACTTCATCATCATAGAACTCTTCTTCAAAAAAAGTTACCTAGTAGTTTTCCTGATCTCATTGTGCTGTATCTTAAGTTTTTTGAGCTATGGCACTTTTTGAATCAAATTTTATCTCTAGCTAGGTTCCTATTAAACCTATGAATTCATTAGAGCTGTTAAGTTTTTGTCTTTTTTCTACATGTGGTGTCTTTAGGTTATATGATTGCCATAACTTAACTATATACATGATTGTTTCTGCCACCAAGAATGTTTGCTGAAGTTATATTAAAATTTAGCTTCCCTTTTTTCTGCATGCCCACATGTGTGGACATGAGCAGTACCATTGAGGTTGTTTAAGGTTAAGGTATCTTCTCAAAATACTACTTTATTCAGAATAATTAAGAGGATGCCATAGTTTAAGAGTCTTCGTATAAACTCAGTTATAAGATGGCTTCTTTTCTGAAGACGATTTTTATTATTTTCCCTTATGTATGGATTTATAATGGGAATAAAGGAAGGCAGGTATAATGACAGTAAGTTTACTAAGTAGAAATTAAGCTTAATACAATAAATTCATTTCAGTAGTGGTTTTTTTGTTTTTGTTTAATTTTATTGTCAAGGTGATGTACAGTGGGATTACAGTTACATACATAAGGTAGTGAGTACATTTCTTTTCAAATTTGTTACGCCTCCCTCATTTTTCTCCTACTTTCCCTCCTCCCCAGCTTCCCCGCCACCCCTCCCGAAGTTGTACAGTTAGTTTGCATTGGTTTACCTTTTATCCTTTGTCTCACCATTTTGATGTTCCCAAGTAGCTTTTCATTGTTGTTGTTATTTTAATATACTATTTGAAATTATTTTTTTCTTCATTTTTCTTCCCTATTGTTTAGCCCCTGTTGTCACTGTATTTGATTTTGGTGCCCTGGATATTGTATGTGCATTTATCAGTAGTGTTTTTTTTAACTGACCACAGTACCAGCACTCAAGAGGCAGAAGCAGGGAGATCCAGAGCTTGAAGCTAGTCAGGGCTAGCTACATGCTTGAGATCTTGTCTCAAAATAAAACTTTGCCTCACCTTACTTTATAGAATTTTGTACTTATGTTAACTAATTTCAAATGGAAAAGGTTCTTAAAAAGCAGTCTGGAGCATTAAATTTGTGTGTGTGTGTGTATGTTGATCCGGGGACATGAACTCATGGCCTGGGCACTATTTCTGAGCTTTTGTACTGAAGGCTAGCACTGTGCCACATGAGCCACAACTCCACTTTTGGTGTTTTGAGAGGAAGGAGTATGGTAGTTTGGAAATAAGAGTCTTTGGACTTTTTTGAGATCCTCAGATCTCAGCCTACTAAGTCGTTAGGATTACAGGCATAAATCACCCTGCTGGGCTAATTTTTTAAATGAAAAATGCATTTAGTATGCTTTTTGAAGGAAAAGAGTCAGTGCTTATCATTTTTTTATCTAAAAGTAAGTTACTTTTCTTGTCAAACAAGACTTTAGAAATGGTTTATTGATGCAAGACAGAAAATGTATTTAGGAAGTATAGAGGTTTTGTTGTATCAGAAAATGTAAGAAAGGTATAACAAATGCGTTTGTTGGACTTAAGCTTCTCTAAAGTAATCAGCTTTTACCATAGAGGATAAATGTATCTGTTTACCATTTTTACGTTTAACCAGATACAAGCAATTGATTTGATTTGATTTTTATTATTAAATAACATTGAGAATTGGGAGCTTAATGAATATGGCCAAAAACTTAATTGAGAGACAGTATTTACTGAGAAATAAGTAGCAAACTGTTCAGCAACATTCTTCATAATTGCATTGAAGTTTTGGTTGAGCTTGATCAACATTAAAACAACAAAATGTTTTTGATAGTACATCTGCATATGATATCACATCTGTATATGATATCCTAAAAAACAATGGCTTAGTATAGTATTGAGGACCAGACAGCATTACACCTGGTAATATACCTCTTAGAAAAATTATCCTAGGTCATATTATAAGAATAAGCATAAGACTTTTTCCCCCATGTTTTTTTTTTTACAATAGCAAAGAGTTGGAAGAAACCTAAATAAATAAAAGTCAGGAGGTAAGACATGAAATTATAACACAACTGTGTAGAAACTATTCAGTGATTCAAAATGTTCATTACAAAGTTTGTATAGAATCTTAAGGAAATTCTTAATATGACACAGGTAAGACATATAGTTATACATTAAAATATAGATGCATATAAGAAAAAGCAGAAAGGACAATTCAAAACTGAAAAAATAATTCTGTTGGGCTGGGGATATGGCCTAAGTAGCAAGAGTGCTTGCCTCGTATACATGAGGCCCTGGGTTCACTTCCCCAGCACCACATATACAGAAAATGGCCAGAAGTGGCACTGTGGCTCAAGTGGCAGAGTGCTAGCCTTGAGCAAAAAGAAGCCAGGGACAGTGCTCAGGCCCTGAGTCCAAGCCCCAGGACTGGCCAAAAAAAAAATAATAATAATTCTGTTAAGGTAGAGTTCAACAAATGATATTTTTCTTACATTTCAGAGTCATACTGTATTTGTTGTATTATACATATATTTTTATCTGCTAATGAACTAGACTATCAAAAACCCTAGTTAGGGCTTTACTTCTTTACTACTATTGGATCTGCCCTATAGATACTCCTGTCAGATCATGTAACTTTTAGATGTGAGAGAGACCAGAAAAACCTCCTTGCTTTTTCCCAAATAGTCACTAAAGTTCTGTTGTTAGAAGAGCTGCTTCCTAGAAGCTCAGTCATTAGCTTGTTCATTTGCTTTGGCTTTTTTTATAATGATAATGTGTTCTTTATTTTATTTATTTTTTTTTTTGGCCAGTCCTGGGCTTTGGACTCAGGGCCTGAGCACTGTCCCTGGCTTCCTTTTTGCTCAAGGCTAGCACTCTGCCACTTGAGCCACAGCGCCACTTCTGGCCGTTTTCTGTATATGTGGTGCTGGGGAATCAAACCCAGGGCCTCATGTATATGAGGCAAGCTCTCTTGCCACTAGGCCATATCCCCAGCCCCCTGATAATTTGTTCTTGATTACTGTATGTGACTGTGGGGCACACCTGGAAGTCAACTAGCTAGCCCCACCTGTTTCTCAGTCTTGGGGCTACGTGTGGCTAAGATGGCGGCGCCTAACAACAACACACAGCTGCTACAAGTGTCTTTGGTTATAACCCGGAGGCGGTTCTGTGGGCTTCGACGCCCCTGCTCTTCTGCCCTCGATGGACAGCTCATGCCTCCCCTTCCTGCCTATCTTAGATTGGTTCCTGTGCCTTATATTAGTGGCACGTACTTCCCCAATAAACGAGATCTTGCGCTGACTTGAATCCCAGGCTGTCTGATTGTCCTCCGGTGAGGGAGGGCTGGGTGAGGGCAGCCTGCCAACTCTTCTCCTTTCTTGGCTCGTCCAGTCGGGGCATGCCTTTCCCTGTCTCTCCCACGGGTCAGGGGAGCACGGGGGGGGGGGGGGCAGGAGGCGGAGGGCAAAGACCCTGACATGTGACATTTATGATAATTGTATATACCATAGTGGCTTAGGGGTTTAATTTAATTTTTTTATTATCTTTAAATAGTAGTACAGAGGGGTTTCAATTCAACATGTCACTTTATGAGTATAATGCATATTGACCAGTGTCAATCCTTCCATTTTAAAAATTGATTTTATTTCATTATTTTACTTTTTAGAAATTGACATCACAATGAGGTTATATTAAAAGCCATGCAGAATAATTGTCTAGAAGAATAAGTAATGTTTTTAAATTTTATTTTTTTTTTTTTTTTTGCAGGAAAGAGCTGATCCTCTCTGGCACTTTAAATCCAATTAAGGACTTATATCTGGGGAAATTGGCCTTAACTAAGTTTCCAAAGAGTCCAGAAACATGGATTCACAGGTGTGGTTAATGTATAAGATCATATATTTGTTTGTTTTTGTTTTATGCTGGGGCTTGAACTTAGAACCTCACACTTTTAATTCGGCTTTTTCCACTCATGGCTGGCACTCTACCACTTGAGCTACACCTCTGCTTCTGGCTTTTTGCTAGTTATTTGTAGATTTGTCTGTCTTGACTAGCTCTAAACTAGTTCTCAGATCTTAGCCTCTTGGGTAGCTAGGATTTTAGATGTAAGCCTATCATCATCCATTCAGGTGACTGGCTAAAATTGTCTTATTTAGTATTCAAGATGGCTAGAGAAAGAAAACACAGCTTTTGAGGAGGGTTGAATGCTGGTTTACAAAATGTATTCTAAAGCCATGCTATCTATGTTTATCTCAAAGGACTATCACTTGTTCCTTCAGTGCCTAAATCTCAGTTTCTCACCTGTAAAACAAGAGTGGTAATTATACCTGTCTCATAGTGTTAATAGATGAATATGTATGAGATAATGCAGGTAAACACTACCACAATGCCTGGCATATATTAAATAAATAATTATTGGCTACTGCCTGTTTTCATGTAATTGTGGAGATTGCATTTAGATATTCATCTATAATAAGCAAATTGAGTTTATAAATGCATAAATATAATGTTCTATTCCTGGTAAAATAGACAGTCTGATGGTTGTGATTGTTAAACTTCATTTGTAAAGGAAGCTAAGGGCTTGAGGTGAATGGTAAATAGGTTGAGTTAAAGCTATTAAGGTCATCAATATAAAGAGCATTTTTGGGGTAATGACCTAAGATGCAAAAAGGGCTCTCAAAATCGCCAGCATGTAAACAAGGATTCTCAAAATCCTGATCATCTAGAAGTATCTTTCACTTGGACCTTTATAACTGCTGCTGTTTGACCTGAAAGGAATGTTGTGATCTTGTTGATTGGTATCAGTGGAGAATTACTCTGAAGTCTGTTCTCTTTAAAATCACTCACTTTTCCTTAATCTTGAGCCTTTTTAGAATTTTAGGTCAACTCAAGAGTATCTTGGCTGTACTCTGGCCTCTGGTTTCCAACAAGTCAGCTCCTACAAACCACATAAGAGAGTACTATTTCCTTGTTTACTAGCAGATGTTAGAGAATTGTGTATGGACCTTTTTGTATGTGGCGCGGTAGAGTTAAAAGGAAAGTGTTACACATATATGTATCCATTAATAGCTGTCTATAATTTATTGGAAAAACATTTTGTTAAGTGAAAACCTTCATAATTGAAAACTGATGAAATATTCAATTTTCTGCGCCTTTAGATTCAAAGCTTTTAGTCAAAAGAAGGTGTTCATAAGAGGAAAAAAATATTTGTAAACTAAAGACATGAAGTAGTTAGAATCTTTAATGCTTTTTATATACATGTATGCCAGTGCAGATCTTAACTATACAGAAGGAAAATCTTTCAATAAAGACATTTTAAATCCTCCTTCATGATTTAACTAATTATATTGTATTTGCAGATTTTATGATGTAGTATAGAAATTTTGCTTAATGAAAGCTGTAAAAATACAGCTCATTGACAAGTGCCAGTGGCTCACACCTGTAATCCTAGCTACTCAGGAGGCTGAGATCTGAGGATTCAAGATTTAAAGTCAGCCCCAGCAGGAAAGTGGAGGCTCAAGTGGTTGAGTGCCAGCCTTGAGCAAAAGTGCTAAGGGACAGCTCCAGGTCCTGAATTCAAGCATCAGTACTGGCACACAAAAAAAAAAAAAAGGAAAAAATTAAAGTCACTTAATTATTTTTAAACAGGACTAAACATGTATGTATATTTATGAGCTTAATACCCCAAGCTCATTACCACCACCACATTTAACATAGACCAACTAGTTCCTTTATATTTCCTAACAAAATGGAGTTTAGGAATTATTGTTTTGGAACTGATGACATTTTCTTTTTGACATTATAGAAAAGTTTCTATTTCCTGTCTAGCTAGCCCCCACTCATGATACTTAATTTATCTTCAAAAACAGTAAAACATATCACCATGCACCAAGATCAACTCAAAATGGATCAAGGACCTCAACATCAGACCTGAATCTTTGAAACTACTGAAGGACAGAGTAGGAAAGACGCTAGAACTTATAGGCACAGGAAGGAACTTCCTGAATAGAGTCCCAGGGGCACAATAGATAGGGGAGAGACTCGACAAATGGGACTACTACAAATTAAAAAGTTTCTGTACAGCTAAGGACATAGCCACCAAACTAGAAAGACAGCCAACCATATGGGAAAGGATCTTCACCAGCACAGCAACAGACAAAGGTCTAATATCCGTCATCTACAGAGAACTCAAAACACTAACCCCCTCCAAGCCCAAGTAAACCAATTATTAAATGGGCAAAGGAGCTAAAGAGAGACTTCACAGGAGAAGAGATAAAAATGGCAAAGAAACCTATGAGGAAATGTTCAACATCCCTGGCAGTAAAGGAAATGCAAATAAAAACAACCCTGAGATACCACCTCACTCCAGTTAGAATGGACTATACTCTGACCTCAGGCAACAACAAATGCTGGAGGGGATGCAGGGAAAGAGGAACCCTTCTCCACTGTTGGTAGGAGTGCAAATTAGTACAACCACTTTGGAGAACAGTATGGAGCTTCCTCAAAAAGCTCAACATAGACCTACCCTATGACCCAGCCATACCACTCCTAGGCATCTATCCTGAACAACAGGTCTCAGGATATCAAAAAGACATCTGCACATCCATGTTTATCACTGCACAATTCACAATTGACAAAATATGGAAACAATCCACATGCCCCTCTACAGATGAATGGACCCCAAAAATGTGGTACCTATACACAATGGAATACTACATAGCGATTAGAAATGGTAAAATATTGGTATTCGCAGGGAAATGGTCAGAACTTGAATAAATAATGTTGAGTGAGACAAGCCTAGAACACAGAGAACAAAAGGGCATGGTCTCCTTGATATATGACTGTTAACGTGGAGGGGGGGGGAGGACAGTACAGACCAGGTCTGCGAAACCAAAAACTTCTTGTCAAATGGTATTTCCACAGGCTTGGGTCAGCGACCTTACACACCAAACAACTACTAAACATAAAAAGGTCTGAAATAGACCTCTCAGTAGATCACAATAACTCAACAGCTATGTGTGTATGATCATATAAGACAAGGATAAGCAAACTCTATTGTTGATGTTATATTTAAAGTTCTAGGTGAATTTCCTTTGACGTATGCCACGTGACTACTGTATATGATTTTGGTACACTGAGTATTGTATATATGCCTACCTGATCTAGGGAAGGGAAAGAAAAACAAGGGTGTAAGATATCACAAGAAATGTACTCACTGCCCTATTATGTAACTGTACCCCTTTTGCACAACACCTTGTCAACAAAATTTAATTAATAAAAAAATAAAATAAAAAAACAGTAAAACAGTAGTAGACCCCCCCCCTTACTTTCCCCCAAACTAAATTTACAAATAGATATTGTTCTTCATTGTATGTGGTGGAAACTAAGTCAAGAACAAAGAAAATTATGTGGGTTTTTTGTTTTGTTTTTTTTTGCCAGTCCTGGGCCTTGCACTCAGGGCCTGAGCACTGTCCCTGGCTTCTTTTTGCTCAAGGCTAGCACTCTGCCACTTGAGTCACAGTGCCACTTCTGGCCATTTTCTGTATATGTGGTGCTGGGGAATCGAACCCAGGGCTTCAAGTATACAAGGCAAGCACTCTTTCTACTAGGCCATATCCCCAGCCCGTGGGGTTTTTTTTTGTCCTCTCTGAATTAAGTTCTTTTCTTCCTCCTCTTTCCCACATGCTCTCTTGACAGGCGATGGGTGCTACAACAATTGATTCAGGAAAGTTCCTTGCCTTCCTTTGTGACCAAAGGAAACTTGGGAACAATTCCTGCAGAAAGGACACAGAGACTAATACAAGAAGAGATGGAAGTCTGTGGTGAAGCAGCAGGGAGATACCCAAGCAACTATAATGCCTGGTCTCATCGCATCTGGGTTTTACAACACCTGGCCAAGCTGGATGTCAAGGTAGGACTGTTAATCAGTGTCTGGGGCCAAACTGACTGTCTGCCCTCTAAATCTTATGTATTAATTCACTCTCAGAAGATCTTTAAAGGTGTAAAGGAAAGGAAATAATGACCCAGCAACCCAAGAGGATTGTAACAACTGACACCTCCAAAGAAACTCTTGCAGTTGCAAAAAGTGCAGTTTGTTTAGAGCACTACTTAGCATAATGCATTGGTAGTTCAAAGTAGGGTAGATCTGTTAGAAAAGCTAAACACAACTTACTTTGCCCTCCTGAAGCAGGAAGTGTGCCTTTTAGAATTGGAATTATTTCTTGGTAGTATCTGACTGTAAATGTGAGCTGAATTAGCTGACCATGTTTTCAGATTCCTTTCCTACAAGGGAGGTGAAGGGAAGCAGAGTCAGAAGATCACTTCTAGTTGTTCCCAAACTTGCAGTCTACAAATTATTTGGTGATTCTTAAGTACCAGTTCAATGCAAGTCAATGAGAGTGGAATCTACTGGTGTTAAGTTCATTTGTTTTACCTATGGGCTCAGGGGCATATTTGGATGCCTAGTTAGGTTAGAAACTCTCAGAGCCTAGTATTTTCAGTTTAGAAATAAAGAGATGGAAGATTTCAGAGAATTTAATGGCCTAGAGTTAGTCACAATTGGACCATTTACTATTCATTCACCAAAGTAAGAACCAGGATCCCTTGTGCTGCTTTTTATTTTTATTATATATCTTCGTTTTCTTCTTCTCTCCTTATAGTATTATAATGTCATAAGAATGTAGGGTACTCTTCTACAAAGCTTCTCAGGATTGGGACAATTAAAAAAGAGGTCAAATTGAAAGTCAGAGTGCCCCCTTTTAAGACTCATAAAAAAACAATTCGTAATTTTAGATTACACTCAACTTCATGTCTTTCCCCTTTGTTTTTTCCTAGTGAGGATAGATGAAGGTTTTACTTCCAAGAGATTTTAAGCCAACAACTCTGAAAGAATTTCCCTTTTCCTTATAATTTATGTAGCTCTGAGTTTCAGGAGAAGAGGCCACCTAATGGAATAGAAAAAGCAAAAGCTTAGAACTATATCAGTCTGAACTCAGAATTATGCCTCTACAAGTTATGTGGAATGGTGGTTTTTAATCTTTTCCTTTTTAAAATAAGGACTCTGCTGTCTGTTTTGGTGAATTACTGTAAAAAAAAAAAAAAAAAAAGTACCCAGCACTTCATAAAGACTAACTTTTGGGTCCTTTCTCTGTTCTCCCATAGATAAAATGGTGAGATGGAATTAGCCGTAAGTGTTTTTCATTATTTTTTCCCAGCTACTGCCCTGTGTACTTGGAAATGGCCATAAAGACAAAGCTTGTTCTCTACAAACTGGAACTCTGGCTGAGCAGGTCAATCTCAAAGCAGCATGAATCTTGGAGCGACTGAGGGAAACTTAGGGTACAGAGTTGAGATGATAGGAAATGGCTTCTTGTCCAGCCAGGGCTCACTTACTAGAAATAGCTGCCTGAGTCTGGAGGCATAAGGACAAGTTATCGAGTGGGTCCAGGGTTGTGGTGGGTTCAGGGTTGTTGAGTGCTGTAGAGCTGATTGTCTCAGCTCCACCAGTTCATAGTGGGGCGAGGTATTTCAGGTAACTTGAGACTACAAAGAAAAGAAAAGCCCAAGTGAGCTGAGAAATCTTGCTATGATTTGGGCCATAAAGTCATGAACGAGGAACCAAGTATCAGCTTCCTTGTCCTGCCTTTAGGGGCACTTGTCATTATTCCAGTGGTTAGCACCACTGCAGCACATTCTTTTTAAGTGCTAATATATTGGTAAGAATATAAAAATGAGCATTGTAAAAGTTGTTAGGATCTTACTAATGAGCAACATGATAGCATTTATTAGATTTCAAAAGGGAGAAGAGGGTGTGCAGTATCTAGAACAGTTCTACTTCCAGGAATTTATCCTAAATATAAGTATAATGACCAAAGGCTCACTCTGTGGCCATGGAGATGTAGTTTGTATCATGGCTGTTTAGCCAATTTGTTGTGTCCCCTTTCTAACCTTTGGCTTCCTCATCTGTTAAACTAGAATTATAATCCCTGTCTTATCAAGTGATGTACATTGAGTGCATCCACAGAAAGTGACTACCTCAGTGCTCCTACTAAGTGCTCAATAAACACGGAATACTTTATTAAACATAAAGGTTTGATCTATAAAAGCATTTATAATAGACTAGAAAAACATCTTTTTAGTTCTAAGGGATTATTACATTACAAACTGTCACAAATTCAACTATTTTGGTTTACCAAAAGTTGTACTTTGGAAGATTTTTAAACAAATATTCATAGTAAGCTGTAAAACTAAGTCAAGGGTAGAGCTCATAGAGTAAGAGAGAAAACACAATAGATACTTATAAAAACATATACAGTGTTGTTATGGATTTTTTTCTTTTTAGTAATAAAGTTATTTAAGTTGGGAAAAATGTTACAAAATAAAGGACCATAAATGACCGTTATTACTGCTGTGGAATAGCATCATGAGACTTTATTTTCTGGTTTATGTTTCTCTGTGATATTTCTACGTTTAAAGGAACATAAATTAATTTTGTTTTGCCAGTACTGGGAATTAATTCAGAGCTTTGTGGTTGCAAAATAGGTGGTATACCTCTTTTTTTTTTAATTATTATTCATTGTAAAGGTGATGAACAGGGGGGGTTACAGTTAACATAAGTAAGTTATTGAGTACATTTCTTTTTGAACAGTTACCCCCTCTCTCATTTTCTCCCTCTTCCCCCTCCCCACTCTCCTCCCCCTGAAGCTGTAAAGTTCATTTCCAACAGTGTCTAGTGAGTATCATTGTTGCATTAGTTCATCCTTGGGAGGCAGAGATTGTGTGGCCTAGGCATAAAATTTACAGACTCCGTCTCAACCTATGACTGAGCATGATAACATATGCACAATTTCTGGGCTCAGCAGTACACATCTATTATCGCTAGTGGCATAGGGAAGCACAGGTCAAACAATCACAGCTCAGGTCTGCCTGGACATAAAGTAAGACCCTACCTGAAAAAAACAAGGTAAAAAGGGGCTGGGAGTGTGGCCCAAGAGGTATACCACCTGATCTAGTCATCTACTGAGGGGCATCTGGGTTGATTCCATGTCTTGGCTAGTGTAAATGATGCTACAATGAACATAGTTATGCTGGTAGCTTTAGTATGGCCTTGTTTATGGTCATTTGGGTAAATGCCCAGGAGTAGGATTGCTGTATCATAGGGAGCTTTATGTTTAGTCTTTCGAGGACTCTTCATACTGCTTTCCAGAGTGGTTAAACAAGCTTACACTTCTACCAACAGTGTAGTAGCATTCCCTTTTGGCCACATCCCCGCCACGAACTGATATTATTAGATTTCTTGATAATGGCCATTCTAATTGGGGTAACGTGGAATCTCAATATTGTTTTGATTTGCATTTCTTTTATGGCCAGAGATGTTCTTCATGTGCCTATTAACCTTTTTACTTCCTCTTCAGAGAAGTCTCTAGCCCACTAGTGAAGATTTTCTCCCAGTCTGTGGGCTTTCTATTTATTTTGCTAGCAAAGGTGCCATGCAGAAGCTCTGTTGTTTAATGCAATCCCATTTATCCAACCTTTTTTTTTTTTGATTTGTTGTGTTTCTGGGTCTTTATTAAAAAGTTCTGACCTATGCCAAAAAGCCCTAGTGTTTCCCCTATTCCTTCCTGTAGTACATATACACATAATAGGAACAGGTGCCAGTGCCTAATGCCGTATTTGGGAGACTGATAAGAGAGTTCTGGGTTAATGGCTGGACAAGGTGTTTTGTACCTATCATTCTAGCTTTGCTATTAATGTAAATAGTCAGATATCTTTAAGATCAGTTAAAAGTAGCTGCTGTCTTTGTTTTAGTTAGCATCTATACATATAAACCTGGCCCAGTAAAAAAATGCATGAAATTCTTAATGAATTTCTTTGGTTTAATATGCATCCTTATATGTCTTAGAAAAACATACATATTTTCTTTAAAAAGACTATGCTTGGGTTTTAAGAAATTAAATTTTGTACCTGTTATTCTGTCTCAAAATTAAATGCCGAGGTTTTTATTTTTCAGAGAAGTATCCAGTAAGATATAATCTGAAGGTTATTCATGTTAAATAAGTTTATTTTTAAATATGTAGCTATTCAGTCTATATTTTCAAAGCTATATCAAAATAAAAAGCTACTACAGTATGCTCTAAATATCCTGTGGACTAATTCTTAAAATAGTCCCTAACCTTAAATTCAGTTCTCTAGATAGATCTTCATCTGGGACTATCTCTGCTCACCTTTTATAAGCAGATTACCTTGCTTTCCATTTCTCAGCAACTAGCCAGATGTAGCCTCTAGGTTTAAATGTTGGTAGCTGTGGATAAACTCATTTTAGCTTGGAACACTCAAGAGTCTGGGACAGGAAAATCTCAAGTTCTGGCCAGCCCAGAGGATACTGTAAGATTTCATCTAAAAAACAATTTTTAAAGAAATTTAAAGGGGCTAGGCACAGGTGGCCCATACTTGTAACCCTGGCTACTCAAGAGGCTAAGATCTGAGGATTGCAATTCAAAGCTGGCCTTGGCAGAAAAGTCCCCGTGAGACTCTTATCTCCAATTAACCACTCAAAAGCCAGAAGTGGAACTGTGGCTCAAAGTGGTGGAGTGCTAGCCTTGAGCAAAAGAGCTCAGAGTTCAAGTCCCAGGACTGACCAAAACAATTTTTTAAGGAGAGAACTTAAAGAAGATGTGTGAAACATTTAATTGATACTATTTTTCTGGAAGTAATCTCAGTCCTTTGTTCTTAGAGTTATCTCCTGAATTAAATTGTTCATTCATTTATTATGTCAGTGCACAGGATGAAAACATCTGTTAGAGATGAATAAATATCTTCCAGGCACGGGTCTTCACATCTGTAATCCTAACTACTCAGGAGCCTGAGATCTGAAGATCTCAGTTCAAAACCAGCCTAGGCAGGAAAGTCCATGGGGCTCTTTATTTCCAGTTAGCCACCAAAAATCCAGAAATGGAGTTGTGGCTCAAGTGGTAGAGCACAAAAGCTCAAGAGAGTGCCCAGGCCCTGCATTCAGCCACAGGACTGGCACCATACATACATACATATATACATACATACCTGAGCAATAGGTGGGACACAGACATGTACAATATTCTCTCTATATAGTGGAACACACAAGTACTGTGGGGGTTCAAAAGAGGGAAAGATTTCCTCTGAGGAAGAAAAAAGATGTGTGAGAAGTAGAAGAGCTGTATGATTTTTATACAGGTAAAACTAAGGGCCCTTGACAAGCAGTTAATCAGAGGGGTATTATACCTATGTTATCCGTGTCGCAGAGGGAGCACAGTGGCTAGGTTTGGGTGGCACATATCTGTCTCCCAGGTAACACTGGGAAGCACAAGTAGAAGGATTGCAGTCCAGGCCAGCCCAGACATAAGAACCTTACTCAAAAATAACCAAGGCAAGGCAGGTGCTAGTAGCTTACACCTATAATCCTAGTGACTCAGGAAGCTGAGATATGAAGATGCCGATTAAAAGCAAGAGTAGGCAGGAAAGTTCTGCCTACTATTATTCTAAGTGAAATGCTAATATACATCATTTTAGAATTTGATTTTTCTCCATGCCAATCAAGAGAAAAAAGTCAAGAGGAAAAAAGGCCACAAGTTCGTGAATTTTGTGACTTTAATTTTGTAAAGGAAAGGAGAAACTAGCATGTATTAAGCTTCTACTAAGTGACAACAATCTGGTGGATATTGTTTTCAAAATATTGGTGATAATAGTAGTCAAATAAAGAACATTTCTAAAAAAAAAAGTCTGAGGTATTAACTAAGAAAATCCTTTGGAAGTGTCTTCTCACCTCTTTCTTTGTTTTTTTAATTTTTATTCTCAAACTGATGTACAGAGAGGTTACAGTTTCATACATTAGGCATTGGATACATTTCTTTTACTGTTTGTTACCTCCTCCCTCATTCACCTCTCTTTCTTCTTCCCACAAGATTCTTCTTGATGAACTGTCTTCTACTAAACATTGGGCATCCGTACATGTTTCAGACCACAGTGGATTTCACTACCGCCAGTTTTTACTAAAGTCTTTGATTAGCCAAACTGTGACAGATACTTCTGTATTAGAGCAAAACTCTTTGAGAAGTGAACCTACTCTAGTTCTTCCAAAAGATGAAGAAGCAACAGCTTCAGCAGAAGAATCAAGGATCAACCTTCCCCAGCTCCTAGAAGAAGAAGTTGAATTCAGCACAGATCTTATTGATTCCTACCCAGGACATGAAACTCTTTGGTGTCATAGGTAAGAAAAGGAGAAATCATTTCTTGTATGAAACTGGACATGTCTTTTTGAAACCACTTCTGCCTGTTGGTAAATATGATTATTCAATTGCAGCTTTGTCTGAGTGAGAAAGCATTTGTGTCTACCATACCACGATCATCATCATCATCATCATCATCATGAATAGGTTGTTCCTCACACAAATCTTTACCTGTTTAGGATAGTGGCATTCATCTGTACCTATGCAACAAAATACCTGTGTTACTTTCAAAATGCAAACAAAGCAGACATGAATTTCTCTACTCATCTTTACAGATCCTAATATCTAGCATGTCTTAGATAGAATGCTGTCAGCTGTTTTAAGAAAAGTAAAAACTCTTAACAGATAATTAGGATGCAGTCAGGATTGGGACTATTAATTAGATCCTGAGGAAAAAGGTAATTTATATATATTTTTTATTGCCCTAAATGGCCTGCAGATTAACTTACCTGGAGAAGAATCTCTTAATACTTTTTATTTAAACAAACTTTATTTAAAAAGAAAGTTTACCAGTCGTTAATCTGAGTTTTAAGTACATTTAACAGGGCAAATTTTCATGCTGTGATGAAATCTATATAAGTGAACTCCTTGCTTCATTTATTTTGGATCTTCCTCTATTTGGAAGCTTCTTTGTCCTCATTAAAAACAAATTTTACTTCCAGCCAGATGACTCAGTTTGAAAGCAAAAGGATTGTCAGCGCTAGCAGGAAGTAGTAATTTTTATTTGTTTTTTCCTTAAGTTATTGGGTTTACCCCTTTCATCCAGACTAGTCTCTACTTGAGATCTGGTTAGCTGCTAATCCATTCTAAGCATATTCATAAAATAGGAACAACTTTCACCCCACCTCCCTTTTTGGCACTTTCATGAACAAAGAATGATCTTCTTTTAAGACACTTATCCCACACTTTTAAGAAAAAAATCTTAACTTGAGGTTGGTTTGATATTCATGATTTTTATTGCTGGTTTTTTTGAGGTGTAGTAATTACACTTCAGTTATTTTTTTTTAATGATAGGTGTATTTGAATGCTAGCTAGATTAGCAAATCAGAACTTTTCTTTGCAGAAAGTTAACTTTAGAGTTAGGGAAAGAAAAAGGTAGGGATAACCTATGTATTACATAGGCTAGTTTTCTGCTACAGATTCATTACCATTAGTCAATGGATATTGTTTAATTTTACTATCCATTAAATGGGTATATTATATGTTTCTCATCAACTACAGAATAAACAGGGAAAATGAATAGTTAGAGTTTAAGAGCTTTAGAGTTTCTAGTATTAGTGATGAGATAAAACAACAGAACCCGTGTAATTTATCATACTACATACAACAGTTATCTCAATGAGACACGGGGATTTTCATTTTTTATTTTTAAGCAATTCCAGGTGATGATAAGAATAGAGAAACTTTATTATACAAAGAAAATAGGAATTATATCTTCTGGTTTGCTCAGAGCCCTGAACATACCCACTGCATATGGTTATTTAAGAGTATAGAGAGTACAGTGATGGATTTAGGAAAAAGTTCAGTATGTCTAGCTAATAAGAACAATGGCTGCAAATGTATTCTGCTTTAAGAAGGGCAATATAGAGATCATGAATTAAACCTCCAAAGGAACTGTTTACTCCTTATTTGTTTTTCTTTTCTTTTTTTTCTTCTTGAACTCAGGGTCTGGGCATGTCCCTGAGCTTCTTTTGCTCAAGGCTAGCACTCTACCATTTGAGCCACAGTATCACTTCTGGCCTTTTCATTTTTTTGTGGCACTGAAGAATCAAATCCAGGGCTTCATGCATGCTAGGCAAGCAATCTACCACTAAGCCACATTCCCAGGCCTACCCCTTATTTCTTAACGATGCATCTTCTACAGTATCCATGTGGTTGGTTTTTAATTTTTTTATATACTAATTTATGGTAAACATAGACCTATTTCTAATGTTAATATACTTACCAAAGAGTAGTACCTCTAAGTCATTGTTATCTCAGCAAATACTGAAAAACTTAAAATTAGTGTTGTTTGTCACAAACCAGTAAGCTAGTGTTGAAACCCTTGTCCAAAACAGAGAACCATCTCAACAGTTTTCTTCATTTCTCTACTTATCTCTAGGCTATGAAATGGACAGTGAACTGAATACTGTGTACTTTCAAATTGTAGCAGTTTTCCCCCTTAGAGCTTGATTTTTGTGATATGATTTTCTTTATTTTTTTCTCTATCCCATCCCCACCACAGGCGGCATGTTTTCTACCTTCAACATCATTTAAATGGCAGGCTTCCCGGCAGCACGACCCAGCCCTCACCTGCAGATAGCCCTGGAAGAGCTTTGTATGATTTGCACCTCATCCCAACAGGTCCCCAACTATCTCAGGCAATGGAAGTAGATGGACTGAATGACTCTAGCAAGCAAGGCTATTCCCAGGAAACAAAGCGCCTGAAGCGAACCCCAGCTCCAGACTCCCTAGGCCTAGAAATGGAGCACAGGTTCATTGATCAAGTATTATCCACCTGCCGGAATGTTGAGCAAGCCAGGTATGCCAGTGCATACAGGAAATGGCTGGTCACATTGAGTCAATGAAAGAGGTGGAGTGATTCATCAAATTCCCCTTTTAGTGCAATATTGTTTTCTTTTCTTATTGACATAGTTGCACCAACTTTTTGCTCTTACTAGCTAACTATGTGTTCCTCATCTGTAAGTTAAAAGTCCATAGTAAGTTTATTTATCTTAAAAATGCATTCCTTTGGGGATAAAATAATAATCGTCTAGTTCCATCCTGCTAAACAGCCTTTTTTTTCAATTTCTTATACTCAATATGTCTATGTGTTGAGCTTCTCATTTGGATCTACTAATGAGTTTATACTTTTACCTACTTCAGTTCAGTTGGTGCACAGCCAATTTTTTTAAATTAAAATTTTAAGCTGCAGAACATCAATACAAATGCAATATGACTTGATCTAACTATTCTGAGAATCAAATGACTAAATAGATGGATATTTGAAGATATAAACTACACCTCTTTCTCTAGCATGTTCTTAAGTCCTAGACTAAAGTGAGAAGTATTAGAATTTACATGAAACATATACTTCCAGTGTAATCCATTCTAAATGGTTATTTAAAAAAAACTAAGGGTTTATGTAATTATAGTGCTGAAAAATATTTTTATTACTAGTTTTGGTAGATTGTTTTTATCTTATATTTGGTATATGCCAAAACAGTCAAGTCAGCCCTTATAAAATAATTTTTTTTCTTTTAGAAAAAACCCAGAAGGCCATTTTTAGTTACAAAATCACTTAGGAACAATGGGAAACCTACATAGAAATGTATTCATATAAACTTCCTTTTTAAACATTTAACTTACTGCACTTATACTAGTTAAACAACAAAAATTTTGTGAAAGCCAAGGAGAAAGAGTAGTTGAAGATTAGTTCTTCAGTTTTTATTCTAAAAATGAAACAAAACACTTTGATACTGAACTTATCAGGGATGAGGTACCAAAGTCTCCACATTATAGCTGTATCCTTTCAATAAAAAGGGCTGAGTTCTTCAGGTTGATGAAGCGAAGGTGAGGAATGGGTCACACAATGTCCAGTTCACTATCATTTCCCCCTTTGTAAGTAGTCTGTTTCTTCTTTGCACACCTTTCTCCTCCTTTTTACTAGTCTGTTTCACCTTTCATCACCTTCACTTTGGTGTGTTTTCCCTCATCTGTCTTTCTTTACAGATGCCTCCTGAAATTAATTGTTCTATTTCTCTGAATTTTATACCATATCTATACAATGCAAAGTATGACTACCTATTCTCCTTCTTCATGCTTAGCAATATGTAGGATGGGGAAAAGGATATGGGGAAAGACAGGCTTCTCCTTATGATAGTAGAAAGCCTAGACTTGTCTAAAGGGAAATAAAACAGGTCTTTTTCTTGGGCATCATGGTTTTGTGGAGTTATACATTATTAAACTGAGTGAAAAATATCCAGCTAGGGCCCAGTAGATAGACATTGCTCTTCTCTTTGGGGAACACTTAACTTTTTTATAGATTTTATACTACTTAGGTGAGAAAATAATTGCCATTATAAACATAACTCCCTGGCCCCTTGTATACAAAGCATATTTTGAATCAAATACCTCAAGTTTTACATAGATTTCTGTGGATAAAACCATTAGATTTGTGATGTTTCAGCTCCTGTGGGGGTTAGGTAGAAACAACAGAGAAGACATTTTCATCCATTCCACTGATACATGTTGCCAAGATCTGGCCATACTTGGTATTAACTTTTATCAAGCATTAGTTTTAGTATCCCAATCAATAGGGCTTATATTATCCTCTGATTTGGGAATGTGTCAGGAAATGTGTATAGACCTTACTCTATGAAGATAAGCTAAAATTTTATAGTGCCCCATGCCTTTTATACCTTCCACTCAATGTCTTGCCCATCATTGGCGTTAACTGCCTTCATGTATCCTAAGGCTCAACCTTTCTGAAGCCCTACAGCCTTTTAATATATCTTAGTCTCTTGTCTTCCTAACAAAGTTATAACTAAGTAGTAAAAATACAAATACCCAAAAGATACTGTTAGTATATAACATTTGTTTGCTACTTTATTTTTAATACTTACATTTTCAAGTGTTCATTTATAGGAAAACAGAATTGTCATATATGGCTATGTTTTTTTAAGTGGTTTACATTTAAACTCACTAGCATAGTAATGTGATGAAATGCACTCATGAAGTAGAAAGAAAATGTCTAATTCAGGGACTTTTTAGTCTTACTTTTCTACAAATATGTAGTTATTCAAACAAAAAGATAAGTTACATTGTCACATGTTATCTGGCTCTCACTGGAAGACTATCAGGTAACATCATCCTGTGGATCAAGAAAACTACTGACAAACAGCTATAAAATCTGAAAGGGGCACATCATAAACCTAGCCTTTTTTTCCCTTTTTTTTTAGCCTTTACCTATTTTGATAATACACTATTTCCAGATTCTGTGTGCCTTGCACATTTTGAGAATTCACTATTAATGACCAACTGAAAAAGAATGATTGGTCATGAGTGAGAGTGATGACTGAAAAATTAATAGATTGTGAATAAACAGTATAGACTAGCTTCATAATACTTAAGAGACTTATCACATTTAAAACAAGTTAATTTAGATGTGTTCTCTTTATTTCATTACCTTGTTTAAACCTAGTAATAAGTCCCAGACAAGAAATGCAACTCTCTGGTGATTAGTTAGCTGTACTTTACATTAAAAATTCACAATTAATGAAATCCACTTGTGTTAAGAATACTGCTTTCTGTTCTTTTATGATGTTTAAAAACAGATCTTGCCTACAGAGCCAGATCCACTATTGGACAGTTAAAGCAATTCTTTGATCTTAGTGACCTGTTGGTATCTCTGTACTTGCATAGATATTTTATGCTTCTGTTTTTCCCCAATCTTGAACTGTGGACCTTGTAGGTATTTCCTAAACTTGTAAGTCATTTTTAAGCCTAAGGACTTTATAACCTATTAATATTCCCTGTTACCGCTGGGCCCAGACTTCCAGTCATATTTCTTATTCCTTTAGTATGGTTCTAATTTAAATCAAAGACTTTGCTAGTTCCTTCCTTCCTTCCTTCCTTCCTTCCTTCCTTCCTTCCTTCCTTCCTTCCTTCCTTTCTTCCTTTCTTCCTTCCTTTCTTCCTTTCTTCTTGGTGGCAGTGTTAGAGTTCAAACTCTACTTAATTAATTTCACAGAATTCATAGAACATAGATTGTCACTAAAAGCCAGTTAAATCTTCAAATAAGGGCTTCTGTGACATATGTGTGGAAATTAAAACTTTTTTTTGCAATTTTTATGCAGTAGTCTGTAGAAAACATGATAGATATTGTATCATTTAAATATGTTTCAGGTCATCTCAGTTTATGCTTGGCGAGTGACTGTGTGTGCATGTATGTATGTGTAGAGAGAAAAGAGAGGACTTGTAAAATTGCTGCAAATAAATTGTCGATCTTGACGTTTTCCCTTATATAGCACAAGATGGTATCTGAAACGGGCTGAATGCAATTTGGGAGTGGAACTACCACTTGCTGTACAACAATCTCTACCTTAGCTCCTTGAATTATAGAAGATGCTAAAGATTTAGCTGTAAAAGGAAGTAACACAATGTTTAAAGCCATTTTCAGTTAAGTGTTATTCTGTTACTAGGTTATGTTTAAAGTATACTAATAATTTCAACATTATAAAAACTGAATCTTTTTAAAACTGTCTTTCTCAAACTGACTGTACTTACACACACACACACACACACACACACACACACACACACATGCAATGAGCACCTTTTTATTAAAGAAGTGTGTAGAGGCAAAATCAGTGTCACAAAGCAGTAGCAAAAAAACAAGTACTCCAAGAACATTACTTACTGCTACACACTGACCCTTAAAAAATATCTGTATGTCCTATGTTAATTTGAGTGCCTTTCTTACTTTTGAGGGGAGCAAGTTTATATTATATTGAAATCTAATGTTGAAGGCAAACTGAGGGACAAAAGTTTTTATTAAACAGCTGATGATCATTCCTTATTCCCACTGCTAGACATGGTCACCTGGGATAATTGTCTGTTGGTGAGAACTGATGTCAGAAGCAACAGCTGATTGTGTCATCAGTTGCCTTGTTAAGCACTCTACAAGAATTCTTTCTCTGTGACAAGTATCATTCTGAATGTTGTAGGCATCATATTTAGTGGCCCTACATTTAAAGACAGACTGTCACATGTGTTCAAAGGGAAACAGGCTCCTTACCCTAAGAGAAAAAAGAGATGGTTGTCCTTTTTTGTTGTTGTTCTGTTGGTTTTGTTGTTCGGGAGAGCAAACCCAGGACTCACATGCTAGACAAGCATTCTTATCACTGAGCTATAACAAGCTTCTTGGATGATTGTTCTAAATGAATCCTTTGCCTTACTTTAAAGTCTTTCCTTTCCTCCCACCTTAAGGCTTGATGTAAAATAGTTAAAAGGCAGAAAAATAGGACTTCTTTTTAAAAAACAACAATAATTAACTATTTGAGACTCTAAGTATATCACTTTATGTATTTGCGTATGAAAGGGGATATGAATTTGTATTTCAGGATAGCAAGTAATTGTCCATTGTAATTTCAAAAAAACATATATAGTTAAGATTCCAAAGTGCTTTATAGAGAATTCTTGAGTAACATGTCCCTAACGGGCAGCAGTCCACTGTGTTCGTAGTGGATGTGGAGCAGAGGCGAAAAGAAACCTCAGGCTCCTAGCTTTAGACTTCTCTACTCTCACCAGGTCAGCCGTGCCAGCACTGTAAAACCAAATTCTTTGCTTAAAAAACAAATAAGGCAGTAGTTGGTCTTCTGGTGAAACATAGTGCTTCCAAGAATATTAGCTATATATAGTTCATGCTATCTGGACAGTAATGTGATCCACAAAGCAAACCCTGACATTTCTTTATTAGTCTGTTGTTATTTCTCAGGGTGTAGATTTAGTCAATTTAGGACAAAATTTTATATTCAGTGGTAGAAAGAAAAGGCAAAATATGCTAAATATATTACTAGCTCTTAAAATTGTAGTATATAGTATTTTTTATAAACCACTACCAGTGCAGTAGCTAGTAGTGATACCCTGACTGCCTCATTCATCTTGCTGCTGAGTCCTCACGGTTCTGGTAGGAACATTAATCATACACGTGTCTTCTATGGAAATGATTGCTGAATTTATTTTTCAATGTTTGGGGAGGTGGAAGAGGTATTTTAATACATATCATTCTCAACTTTTAGAAATCCCATTGAGGAAAATGATTCCTATTATTTTTCTAATTGACAGCTATTTTGCTTTCTAAGACTTCTGTTTCCTTCAGAATATTTGTGGGCAGATCCTAAACAATGTGTATATACATATATAAGTATATAAGATTTGGAGCTTGAATTCATGACTTTTTTAAAAGAAGGATGATCAAAAGGTTTCTTTTTTGTATTTGCCTAAAACACTCCAGTTAAAGAGAGTTTTCTCCAGCAAAGTTAGAAATCTAATACAACTGCCAATTTGTTCTAAATAACCAAATTATTTGAGTAAAGTGTTCAATTTTGGGTTGTTGGAGGTTTATAAACCATAACATCCTCTTTTTTTCTCCTAGGGCTTTGTAGAATCAGCCTTAAAATTCTTTGTCTGGCAATCACTTTCCTCAAAGTACTATGCAGCATACATTATTAGATTATTTGTTTACAAGGGGATGAAGTTTTGATACCATAGGGTTGTACAATTTCATATACCCAAATATTGACTCAAACAATATTTTCTGTCAGGAATGGTTGTTTTTTTATTCCCTTCATCAAGGGTCACACATTTGGAGCAGGTAGACTAAGTGCAGTCACAAGAGGTGTTGGCAAACAGTTGTAACACCAGACAATGAATTTTCAACAAGCAGACTTGTTATTGTTTCACTGAGGAGTATATTCATAGAGTAATATATGTATGAAAATGAAAAATTATATCATTTGACATGAAGTGTTAAGCATATTTAGGCTGGAGTTAGTAATGTAGTGAAAATACTGTTTATGTGGAACAGAGTATGAATATAAGGAGATGTGAAAAGTTTAGTATCTTCCTGTGCAAGGCACAATAATAAATGTGATGAAATGTCTGTAAAAATGGGGATTGAACTCTAGGGAAGAATTACTGTAGTGTTCTGTAATCTATTTTTCTTATCAGTGTGTCTAGTACTATCTACTTGAGGCTCTAATTCTCCCTCAGTCTTAGTTATTTCCCAGTGTCTTAAAAGTGATAACATTATATTACATGAAATAATCATTTCTACTTGTTTTTTTCACATATTTTAGGAAGTTTTTATGAATGATACAGTAGTTCCAGTATCTGTTCTCAACTTTGAGAGTATTTTTGTCAGTTTACCTAAATGCAAAAGTTAAGCAGTCTAAAACAAACATTCCTATTTGAGCTGTAAGGAACCAAGTGTGTGGTACAAGTGTAATTACACATTTCTTTTTGGTGAAGTTTTGGTGCATGATTATGATGCTGGCTTCTGACTAAAGTGACCGCTGTCAGTATTGTGTTTCTTGTGTCTTGTGCTAGGAGAATAGTGGAATATGTACTAGACTAACTAGGTTTTGATTTGGTAAGAAAGGAAAGACCAAGTACTGTAAGTATGCCATGTATTTACAAAACCTAAAGATGTGAGGGCATTACTCAGTTGCTTAGTTTTAACACTGAAGACTTTAAGGGAAAGGTTCACTATGCATTTTTTTTGTTCTTGTTGTTGACCATGGGGCGCTGTTCCTGACTGAGCTCTTCAGCTCAAGGCTAGTGCTCTACCACTTGAGCCACAACACCACCTCGGGTTTTCTGGTGGTTAATTGGAGATAAGTCTCACAGACTTTCCTGCCCCGGCTGGCTTTGAACCTTAATCCTCAGATCTTAGCCTCCTGAGTAGCTGCAGGAGGGATTACAGGCATGTGCCATTGGTGCCTGCCTCACTATGCATTTTAATTTTACATTGCTTGTAGCTTTTAACCAGCCACCTCCAGCAATGTTGGAAATCTAACACATGTCCATTTGTCCTAATCAGCCAGGTAAAGAACATTTCAGTAAATTGCAGTCGATATTGTTTTAAGATTTTCTTGTACTTTGTATTCAAATGGACAAATTACATATAGGACATTTGGTGAAGGGTCGGATCCAAGGCATTAAAAGGCTAGTCTGGCCAACATTTCACTGTGGATAATGTCCTCACTAAGCAGCTCTGTGTTTCTTAGTCTGTCTTCCCCAACACAGCAGGCTGCATGGGACCTTTCTCCTTTAGCTCTTTCATAAAGTTTAAAGGGTTAATTAATTATTGAAGATTAAGTATTTGTGAAATTTTTACATTTAAAAGTATAACTTGGACGGGGATAAGAATAAATTTTTCAATAAGGTACATGCAGCACTTGTGTTCTAGAGTTCTTAAATTAGTAGCTAAATTCTAAGGCTAGTATTACAATGATTTTATATTATCTATAACTGCACTATTCAATAGAAATATGAAGTGAGTCCCAAAGTACTTTCTAATTTTCTTGTAGCCATGGTAAAAAAGAGGTAAAATTAACTTGAATAATGTTTCATTTAATCCAGTAGTTAAAATAATATTCGTATAAGTAATCAATATAAAAATTATTGAGATATAATAACTACCTTCTTTCCATAAACAAAGTCTTTAAAATGTACTGTGTAGTTTACATTTATAACATGTCTCAATCCTAACTGGCCACATTACATGTTCTCGAGCCATGTATGACTAAGAGCTGCTATGCCAGACAGTGCAGGTTCGTGGGTACTTACTTTAAATATGGAAGTGATAAATGTGAAATTATGGTACGTTAAGTTATTTAAGATATATAGAAAAATGTCTAATAGAATTAGCCACTTTCCTTCATCTTCATTTTAAATTTGCTCTAGAAGTCAACCTGTTCCAATTTGATTTGCCAACCATTTTTAAAGAAGATATTATGTGCCATGTAAAATACCATGGTGTTTGATCATAACAACACATCATTAACAATTTCTTTTTCAGTTGTTTTCACTAGATTGTGACCTGCTCCTTCAAAATAATAGCCTATGTGCATGTTATTTGTACATCTTTACTCATTTTGTTATGTATTATTCTTATTATATAATGATGTATATTAATGGCCCGAGGAGTCTGATTTTTCTATGCAGCCATCTTTCAGTACCTACTGGTACAGTTAATAAATTATGATGAATGACAGAGAAGTAGAATGAAGCATTCCTTTTCTCATTAGATCAGTTTTTAACATGTGACTGTGTTCTAAGCCAGCTATAAATTACTGTATTTCTGAAGAGTATGGAAAAACAGAATATAGTATTTGTCTTTGCTAAATGTCTCCAATTTCTAAGTAAACTTTTCATCTCCTAAAATGAGCATTGCGTGTGATTTTATTTTTATTTGTGGTAGTGCTTTAAACTTAGCTCTCGTCTACCAAACAGTCCAATTGAATTACTTAGAGTGATGGTATGAAGTGCTATCTAAATGAAACCAATAATTGCATACATATATTTGTAGAATAGAAAAAGTTAGAAATATCACTATGCATAGGGCACAAAAGAAATACCAAGCAATGGAGGGAAATTGACATTGGTGTCCTTAAATTGTGTTAACAGTGACTAGTTGACTTATAAAAGTATGAGTAGATTTGCTTTAACTCAGATTTTATATATTTCAAAAGTGTGTTTTGTGGGAAAGGACTTTATTACTTTGTCCTTTGCTCTTTTGAGATAATAAGGGATGAACATGGTGGCAGTGTCTATAATCCCAGCTGCCCAGAAGGTAGACAGAGGAAGATCACAGTCCAGTACCATTTAGGAGGGGAAAAAAGGACTGGAGACATAGCACAAGTGGTAGGGTGCTAGCCTGGCAAGCATGAGGCCTTGTGTTCAGTTACCATTATTCCCCACCCCTCCCAAATATTTTAAAACAGTAATACCTATAACCCCAACTCTTAGCACACAGAGAGGGGAGGATTATGAGTTTGAGACCAGCCTAGGCAAAGTAGCAAGACATTTTCTCAAAAACAAAAGGGCTGAGATTATAGGTCAAGCTGTAGAGCGCTTACCTAGCAAAAGTTATTAAAGCCCTGGCTTTAATGCTAGTACTGGGGGAAATGGTGGGTGGGGGTGGGGGATCTATATGTGTGAGTGTATACATGTAATTACAAACATTGGATATTGAGTTCATTTTTCCACTAATTAAGGAAAGAAGAAACTAGCTTACAAAGAAGTCTTAATTTGAATTATCAGTTATATAAATTTGACAAAAATTGCTATTAGCAATGTGCTTCCTTGGGAATAAATTGCCTTGCTTAATAGCATACTTCTTGAAAGATTAGCAATAGCAGGCAGGCTGATACTCTGGCCACTTAAGGTTATTATTTAATCATAAAGTAGTTGGTCTACATTTAGCAGGCATCACTATTTACTTCATGTAGGGAAACTCAGAATTCTACTTTGTTGTATTTTCAAAAAAAGAATAAATGGTATGTTTAAAAGGAAATATAGCCAGAGCTGATGGCTCAAACCTGTAATCCTAGCTACTTGAGAATCTGAGATCTGCAAGTTCATGGTTTGAAGCCAGCCTGGGCCAATGGCTGAGTGTGTGGGCCCATACCTGTTGTCCCAGGTATGTGTGCAAACATAAATGGGAGGATTGTGGTCCAGGCTGACCTAGTCATAAAAAAAAAAAAAGGCCCTGTGGAAAATAACAAATGCAAAAAAACAAAAAACGATCAACAAACAAAGTGATTCACATAATAGAGTGCCTGAATAGTAACCACAAGGCCCTGAGTTCAAAACTGCTAATCATCCCAAAATGACCTTTGGGCATTTGCTCGTAAATTACAGTGCACTCCTATGAGAAGGATATATAGTACTGTGTGTGCCTGTGTAGAAGTTGAAGGGCTGCTTTCTTCTTCCATCCTTTAGAATAAAGCAATATTTTGCCCAGGCTTTCACAGAAGGCTGATTAGCAAAACCTTGGCTATCACGATTTAAATCCTGATACCTTTTAGTGATAACAGACTATTAGTTTGGGATATTGTCATTGTTCTAATATTGGAACATTCTGACACATAGCTTAGTTTTGACTTCTCATTTACCTCTCAGTCACTGGAGCATGATCAGAGAAAGGGCTGCTATCTGTGGAGGGGAGCTAGCTGCACTGAAATGGCCTCCATCATTTTACTGTTGTTTCTCCTGTTGGCTTAAGTTGCTGTTCATCCCAGCACACTACAGTGCTCAAAAGGATAGTGGATAAGTGGAATTTGTGTAGCACTGCACCTGTATGTTTTGTTTTCAAGTTGATTGTGTAGTCTTACTATCTACTGAGGTCCATTGGGAAAGACATAATAGCCAGTTCTCTCTCTAACTTGGGACACATCTAACTTGGGCATTTATTTAATACAAGTCAATGTCACCTATGCCATATGAAGAAAAGGAATCTTGTGTAGTCTTTACGGTGGTAGAAAATAACAGAAGAATGTAATTTCATGGAAAACGTCCAGTTAATTTTTAGAGTAGGTCGTAAGGTAGTATATAGAATAGGATCCTTATTTTATTAAATGTTTAAAATTTCATATCCACCCATGACAAAACCTTTTTACTGAACATGACTAATAATACTAGGAAAATAAATGTTTTCTCCCCAAAGGAGAATGAACAAAATCCACATCATACACAAACTGTAGAATACAAAGTCTTAAGATAAAAGATTAAACTGATTACTCAACTTTTGATCACGGCATTGTAAATTTTGGTATCTTGATGAGGTTAGCAGGCTGCAGTAATGTAACTGCTAATGTACAGTTGCAAATACAGAAAAACTTTGATGTAAGGAAGATAAAATAAACATACTATATGGTTACATTCAAATAAAACTTGTGAAGATAGATGAGAACATCCATGAGGAAAACAAACAAAAGTCAAGATAGTGGAACCCTGACAAAGGACAGGAGAAAGTAGTCTTGGGGTTATTGGTGGGGTTCTGTTTCTAGACTGTCATGTACGCATGTTTGTGCATGAAATTACATAGAGATTTTATATAATTGTTACCACAATAGAAGAATGAAAAAAATATGATAGGAGACAACATGTACATCATTCTTCCAGAGTATATAGATCCAACACTGCATCAAGAATCCAATAGGGTTTTAGAAAAGATTGATGAGCTGATTAAAGTTAAGTGCAAATGAAAAGGACTCAATGTAACTGAAACAATGTAAAGACATAATAAAACAGGCTTTGACTTAAGAATAGACAGATAATGGAACAATACAACTCATTAGTAGACCTATACCCATACCATCAATTGATTCTTGACCAAAGTGAAACATTTCAGTGGGGAAACCAACTAATAAATAGTATGGGTCAATATCCATATGGAAAAATGAGCCCCTGATTTTATCATATTAAAAATTAAAAAATGAGCCATTGTGTGGAACAGAAAGCAGTAGAAAACAAAAGTAGATCTATAACAAACTAGATCAAGGTTTTGTTGGACAGAAAACGAACTAATAAGGACATTAGAAGAAAATTCAAATCAAGAAGACCATGCCACTCATATAAGGCTATGCAAATAGGCAAAAAGAGGAAGACTAAAGCTATCACTACATATCCCAGAATTAACCTTGAACTCTTTCTGCCTTAGCCTCCTGAGTGCTGGCATTACAGGTGTGCACTGCTGTACCCAGCTAAGTAATTTTTAAAATATTCCCATATATAAGGATAAAAAGAAAAATTCATATGGCAAAATGGTTTATTACCACTAACCAATTGAAAAGTCATATAATGTGTCATTTAAGCACATAGGATTTTATCACCAAATAAGCTTGTAAATGGTCTCCATGGATGCAAATTAGGTTTCAGGAATAAAAAAATAGCATTTAGACCAGACTAGGGATAATATTACAGGTTGACAAATAGGAATAAATACACTATGGGGTTTTATTGAGTTGTTTGTACCAAAATGCCAAGTATACTTTTATGCAGTATAAGAGAATGTGTCAAAACAAGTGAAAGACCACAGAGAAAGCGTCTAAGTCAAGGTACTGAGACCATTTTTCTAAATTGGAGGAGAAATTGATGTTTAGATTCTAAAAGGTCAGAAAGACTCCAATCAGATTCAATACACGCATGACTATTAATATAATCAGGCTGGGTACCAGTGGCTCATGCCTATAATCCTAGCTATTCCGGAGGCTGAGATCTGAGGAAGGTTCAAAGCCAGCCCAGGCAGGAAAGTCTATGAAACTCTTATTTCTAACCACCAGAAAATCAGAAGTGGTACTATGACTCAAAATGGTAGAGGGCTAGCCTTGAGCATAAAAAATTCAGGGACAGCACCCAGGCCCTGAGTTCAAGCCCCACAAGTGCCAAAAACAATATATATGCACACACACACACACACACACACACACACACACACATACATATATACATAAAACCAAACTTTCAAACAGTGACAGAAAAGATCCTGACAGCATCAACAGAAAATAAGCAAATCACATAGAAGGGAATGTCAATAGGCTAGTAGTGCATTTCTCAGCAGAAGTCTTACAAACCTGGACAGAATGGGATGAAACAGTCACCATACAAAAGGAAAAGAACCCAAAATAACCAACAAAACAATAGATTCACTACGATGTGTATCTGAAATGGAAGGGGAAATGCAAACAAAAACTAAGGAAGTTCACCAACACCCAACCTGAGATGCTGAAGACAGTTCTTAGTGCTTGAAGAAAAGGATGCTAGCTTATAACACACACACACACACAAAAAAAATCATAGAAGTGAATTGTAAATGTCAAAATGTTCTAATACTGTAATGATTATACCTTTAGTATTAAGGCTGAAGTAATTAGGGGATTCACAATATAAAAAGAAATAAATTGTGACAGCAAAAATATGAGATGGGCCAGATGCCCATGATTCATACCTGTAAACCTAGATCAGGAGGCTGAGACCTGAAGATCAAGATTCAAAATCAATCTGGACAGAAAAGACCTTGACACTCCCTCACCAGTTAACCAGAAAAATGCCAACCTGGAGGACTAGGGGAGGTATAGCTCAAGTGGTAGAACGCCAGCTGTGAGCAAGCAAGAAGAGGCAATGTGAGATCCTAAATTCATGCAGCAGTGCTGGCATGAGAGAGAAAGAGAGACGCAGAGAGGTAGGAAGGACATGAAACAAAAACATTGTGGTTTTTTATTTAATTAAAGTTAATTTATTATCAGCTTAAAATAGTCCTGAAATAAATGCATATTTTTATGGCGAATTAATTTAACAAAAGTGCCAAGGTCACACAATGGGGAAAGGATAGTTCAATAAATGATGTTGGAAAATTGGATATCCACATGCACAAGAATGAAATTACATGTGTATCTCGCATGAAATAGAAATCTGAACAAAACATATATTGAAATTTTAAGAGTCACCTGAAAGTGTAAAGCTACTAAAGAAAACATAGAGCAACATCATTGCTCATGACATTGATCTGAGCAAAGACTTTTTGGACATGACCCTAAAGGCACAAGCCGTAAAAGTGCATGTGACAAATGGGATTACAGAAAATGAAAAAGCTTCTGGGAAGAAGCAATGGAAACAATCACCAGAGTGAATAGATAGGTAATGGAGCAGGAGTGCTATGGTCTGAATGATGTCAGTAAGGTGACAGTATTAAGAGATAATGCCTTTGAGAGGTAATTGGTCATGGAGGGTTTTAAGTTCTACCATTAGAAATAGGATTAGTGCCCTTATCACAGGTTTTCGGGGAACCCATTTGCCACTTATTCCATGTGAAGACACAACAGCTTCAGCAAATCCTGAATATGCTGGTACCTTAAAAATTGCAAGCAGCGTGTTTCTCTTGTGTATAAATTACCCATCCTGAATAGTTTGGTAACATTTGGAAAGGACTGAGACAGAAAGTATATGTAAAACATGCATCTGATAATGAATTAGTATCCATAATGTGCAAAGAACTACACAAGTCAATAGTAAGAAATCAAATAATCAAAGTAAAAACTGGGCAAAGAACCTGAATACAAATTTCTCAAAGACATACAAAGAGCCAAAGTGTTTAATATCAATAATCATCCAGGTCAACACAAAACCATAAACTTTTACCTCTCACCTGTTAGAATAGCTATAAACAAATAATAATAAGTGTTGATGAGGGGATTGGAGGTGTGGCTCAGGTAATAAAGCACCAGCCAATGAGCAAAAGCATTACATACCAAGTCTGAGTCCCAGTCTAGGGAAAAAAATAAATGTTGATGAGAATGTGTACAAAAGGGAACAATTACTATGGTCATTGTGCAAAACATGTTCCCTTTATCCCCAATAAAAAGTAGAGCCTCTATCTAATCTATCAGGCTTACTGTGAGAATATGCAAGTATATCTGAGAAATATCTTAACTCTCATATACACGGAAATATTTACTATTATTAATAGCAGAGCTATTGAATCAATCTACACAAATGGATGAAAGTATGATTATACATACATACCTATGCACACAAATGGGTTATTCAGCCTTTAGAAAGAAGAAAGTAGGAGATGGTTGCTGACAGCTCCTAACTACTCAGGAGGCCAAGATCTGAGGATCTCAGTTCAAAACCAGCCCAGACAGAAAAGTCTAGGACATTATATCTCAAATTTGTCAGCAGAAAGCCAGTGGAGGTGTGGCTCAAGAGATAGAGTGCTAGCCTTGAAAACAAAACAAAACAAAACAGTGGCATCATGAAGCACCACAAGCCCCAGTTCCAGCACACACACACACACACACACACACACACACACACACACACACACACACACACCCCGAGAGAGAGAGAGAGAGAGAGAGAGAAATGCTTCATCAAAAATAACATTAATAAATCTGGAAGACTTTAAGAGAACTAAGCCAGGTACAGAAAGATAAATGCATATGACTTCATTTATATGTGGAATCTAAAATCTTGAAGAAACAGACAATTGTGGTTACTGGAGCTGGAATAGGAGTGGGGGTAGAATTTGGTAAATATTTTAATTAGATAGGAGGAATAAGTTAGAGAGATGAATTTTACAATATGGAGACTATAATTCAGAACCATGTACTGTGTTCCTGAATATTGCTGAAAGTGGCTTTTAGTTCTCACCATAGAAAGTGTTAAATCTGTATGGTGAGGGATATTCTAACCAGCCCTCTTTAGCCATTTCATAATTACACAGCCCTCTGTATCTAGGAATTCCATTTGTATGGACTCAGTCACTGGGGATTGAAATTTTAGAAAAAAAATTGCTCTTGTAAAGAACAGATACAGATTGTCTTGTCACTATTCCCCTAACAATGCAGCTCTAATAACTACATATTCTTTACATTGATTGGGTAACATAATGCTGAAGGTGGGTGTTGGTGGCCCACACCTGTATCCCTAGCTGCTCAGGAGGCTGAGAGTAGAGGACTGCAGGAAAAGCAAGCCTGGGTGGGAAAGTCCATGAGACTCATCTCCAATGAACCACCAGAAAACTGGAAGCAGAGCTGTGACTCAAAGTGATAGAGCCTGGAGCAAAAGAGCTCAGGGACAGTGAGTGCCCAGGCCCTGAGGTCAAGCCCCACAATTCACACACACACACACACACACACACACACACACACACACACACACACACACAACCAAGGAGGAGGAGGAGAAAAAGGAGGAGGGGAGAGAGAGGGAAAAGAAGAGGAAGAGGAAAAAGAAGAAAGGAGGAACAGGAGGAGATCGAGGAGGTGGGGAGGAGGAGGAGAAATGCTGATATACATCATCTAAATTACATGGAAGGATACCCATATGTTACATGAAAATACTGTGCCATTTTGTATAAAAGAGCATCCTTGGATTTGGGCATCTGCAAGAAATCCGGGAACTAGTCTTTCATGGATATATATATTTCACAGCATCATCACTAGGCATGGATATCTTATGCCTGTAATCCTAGCTACTCAAGAGACCGAGTTCTAAGAATAGTGGTTTGAAGCCAGCTGAGCAGGAAAGTCCATGCGACTTTTATTTTGAATTAACCATTTAAAAAAGCTAGAGATGGAGCTGTGTTCAAGTGGTAGAGCTTCACCTTGAGCAAAGAAGCTCAGGGACAGCATCCAAGCCCTGAGTTCAAGCCCCAGTAAGTTGAACAGGGTAAGTACATATAATTTTTTATTTGTCAATGAAAAACAAATTAATTTCAGCCAAGTATTGGTGGCTCACAGCTGTAATCCTAGCTGCTTAGAAGGCTGAGAGCTGAGAACTGTGGTTCAAAGGCAGCTTGGGCAAGAAAGTCCATGAGATTTACCTCCAAATTAAGCACCACAAAAGATTAATGTGGTACTTTGGCTCAAATGGCAGAGCTCTATCCTTGAGCAAAGAAGCTCAGAAACAGCACCAAGACAAGTTTAAGACCTAGGACTGGTGCCAAAATTTGTTTATTTATTTATTTATTTATTTATTTAAAGAAATATGTGGGCTGGTAACAAAGCAGCCAACTGCTTCTCTGAACTCACCAAGAAAACCTGTAGCTGCCAATTCACAACTTACCCCCTGGCTAAGTGTGTGCTAAGTTCCTTGACTATAGAATGACCAATGAATAAATATTTATATAATTTGGCCTTTTACTAAATAGTTGATATATGTAGGTAGACATGATTGTGTAGTAAACTGAATTTTATATCAAATTTTAGAGTTTATCTTTCGTGAATAAAGTTAAAATTGTCAACATTGACAAGTCAATAATTTTTTCATGTGACTTCTTTATTTAGTTTATTTTAATCATCTCTTAATTTGAGATAGATTGGAATATAAGTAATATAGGAAGATTATGTAAATATTATTTATCTGGAGTGCTTATTGTTTTAAGTTAAATCAAGTGTGACATCTTTACATATCTAAGTTTGTTTAATACTAGAAATAATATAATAATTAGAATATTTAGAAACAAAAGAAAAAAATTGGGTGAGATGCTACAATCCTAAAACTATTGTCACTTTTAGATACTGACATTCTTTTTAAGATTGACTAAATAGCTGGGTGCCAGTGGCTCACATCTGTAATCCTAGATATCCAGAAGGCTGAGATCTGAGGATACAGTTTGAATTTAACCCAGGCAGTAAAGTCCATGAGACTCTTATCTCCAATTAATCACAGAAAAAGCCAGAAGTGGCTCTGTGGCTCAAGGTGTAGAGAGCTAGCCTTGAAAATGGAGCTAAGGGACAGGACCCAGTCCCAGAGTTGAAGGCCCAGGAACAGCAAAATAATAATAATAATAATAATAATAATGATTGACTAAATAAAAATACAAATAAGAACAAAATCTTGGATACTCTTTACCACTTAATATTACATTAGATGAATTGTTCACTTACTATAATCTTCATAAATAGTATCAATGTTGGATATCAAAGGCAGGCTGTGGAATACTGAAAAGTCAATCAAAGACAAGTTCTTTTTAAATTTTTTCTCAAAATTTTAAATTTTTTTCAGATCAACTAAGTGAATTTTTTCATGTGGAAGTGAGATTAGGATTTTTTTGACCTTTCAAAAATTTACTTTGCTAATACTCTTGGCAAAGTGTCACTTAATGAGTCATAAAATCAGATATGATGCGTTTGTTTCATTAGGATCAATATTTAAATTTACTTATCAAGCCCAACCAGCTTTACACATATTTTGAATCTGGCAGACATTTGCAGAGATCAAAATGATATATATTTTTTCTTTCAGGAGACACCCTTCAAAACTATAAATCTGGCTTTCTCTGGCAGAGATTGATAGTCTTCATTAGAAGCAGGCCACTCATATTTTTTTATTGATGTACAGAGAGGTTACAGTTTCATACGTTAGGCCTTGGGTATATTTCTTGTACTGTTTGTTACCTCCTCCCTCATTCCCCCTCCCCTTTTCCCTCTCCCCCACCCCCGAGTTGTTCAGTTGGTTTACACCAAATAAATGGTTTTGCAAGTATTGCTTTTGGAGTCGTTTGTCTTTTTATTCTTTGTCTCTCGATTTTAATATTCCCTTCCACTTCCCTAGTTCTAATACCAGTATATACAGTATCCAGTGTATTCAGATGAGATACAGTGATAGTGTGAGTACAACCACAGGAAGGGATACAAGAGGATCATCAATAAAAGAAGCTATGGTTTCACAGGGCATGTTGAAAGTAATTACAACAGTGATATAATAGTCGTTTCCATAACATGGAGTTCATTTCACTTACCATCATCTTATGCATTCATAAGGGCATAGCTATTAGGCTCTAGTTTGTCTCAAACTCAAAAGGTTTTAAAAAATACAACTGATCCTGCTCCCTGATTATTGAGACAACAGATATCCTATAGATGAATTATTCCAGATCTGTTAAGAATTATGGGACACTTTCTCCATACTTACAAAAAATTTAAATGATAATACTGTAAATACTGTAAGTACTGTAAATTTACTGTACAACATTAGACAAATGCTTTGCCTTGAACAGTGCTCCCAGTAATATACTCCAAAGCTGAAAGGTGTTTGTAGCCTCTGTTTCTTCCCTTCCTTCCTTCTTTCTTCCCTTCCTTTCTAGCACAGAGCTAGTCCTCTGCTGTGACTAGCCTAAACCTGTGCTAATTATTCCCTATGAGGGAAACCAGAGTCCATGTTTCTTTGGGTCTGGCTCACTTCACTTAGTATAATTTTTTCACTCTTAGCTATGACTTTTATACCAGGAATCTCCATTTCCCTCCTTACCACTAGAAGGAGAATTCTCAGGGGCTGTCACTAGGTGATGAAGTTTATTTCTGTTGCTGGGTTATGATTCTGCAGATGAAATCATTCTAAGCCAGCTGCATGTACACAGCCCATCTCCAAAGAAGAACTTCCCTAAGAAAGGGTGGCTTTTAGCATGCTTTTAAATGAGTCTGTCTCTTGAGGATGAGCTGACTATAAAAAAGAAAAATTTTAAGACCTTCTTTTTAAAATATTTTTTTTCTTTCTTAGTGGAGTTCTTGGTGTTTGAGTCTTCAGGCCATATGCTTACCAGGCAGGCGCTCTACAATTTGAGTCATGCCCTAGCCCAAAAGTTGTACTTTTTATTTTTACTTATTTATTTTGGTGCCGGTACCAGGTTTTAGCTTTTGCTGCTCACAGCAGGTACTCTACCATTTGAGCCATTCTTCTAGATCCAGCTTCTTGGATTATTAAGAGTCTCTCAGATTTTTCTGCCTAGGCTGGCTTTGAACTTTAATTCTCAGAGCTTAGGCTCCAAGAGTAGCTAGGATTATAGTCATGAGCCATGGAACCTGGATAAAAATCATTCTTTTATGTACAGATGCCATGATTTTGTTGTCTCAAACTCAAAAGGTTTTAAAAAATACAACTGATCCTGCTCCCTGATTATTGAGACAACAGATATCCTATAGGCGAATTATTCCAGATCCGTTAAGAATTGTGGAACACTTTCTCCATACTTACAAAAAAATTAAATGATAATACTATAAAGTTAACTGGATGCTGTACAACATTAGATAAATTCTTTGCCTTGAACAGTGTTCCCAGTAATATACTCCAAAGCTGAAAGGTGTTTGTAGCCTCTGTTTCCTCCCTTCTTTCCTTCTTTTTTCCCTTCCTTCCATCCATCCTTCCTTCCTTCCTGCTTTCCTTCCTTCCTTCCACTTTCCTTCCTTCCTTCCTTCCTTCCTTCTTTCCTTCTCTCCTTTTTTCCTCCTTCATTCCTTCTTTCCCTTCCTTCATCCTTTCTTTCCTTTTCCTTCCTTCCTTCTTTCTCTCTTCGTTCTTTTCCTTCCCTCCTTTCTCTTTCTCTTCTCTCTTTCTTTTTTTTGGGCTAGTAAATGTCAAACTAAATTCTGACACTTAAAATAAACACTATGACCACAAGCAACCTTTTCAAGAAATGCCACCAATGAAAATGATTTTTTTCTCTATATTCTACTCTCAATTTTTCTGGAATTTTGGGGATTTCATTAAAATAAAAACTATGAGTATGAGGCAGGGTATGTAGCTTAGCAATAAAACTTGCCTTGCATGCATGAAGCCCTAGGTTTGATTCCTTGGCACCACATAAACAGAAAAAGCCAGAAGTAGTGCTGTGGCTCAAGTGGTATAGTGCTAGCCTTGAGAAAAAAGAAGCCAGGGACAATGCTAAGGTCCTGAGTTCAAGCCCCAGGAGGGCAAAACAAACAAAAAAACATGAGCATCTTTGACATATGAAGAATTCTGGCAACTTAATAAGAAAAAGTTTATGATCTCAGTAGATAAATGCATAATGATACATATACAGAACATATACACATACATGTGCAAACATACAGAGACACACAAGGAAATAAAAGTGGTTAACAGAGATAGAAGAAAATATTCATAGCAAAGGAGTATGAATTAAAACAAGATTTCAGTTTATAGCTCTCAAATTAGCAAAAGTTTTTTGTTTTGTTCTTATTGATAACAGCAAATATTTGCCAGGGTGGAATAAAGGTTGAGAGCCTTTCTCATTTACTGATAACAATGTAAATTAGAATTTAAAAAATCAGCTATCTGTATTAGGAGTCTTGTCGTCTTTGAATAGTAATCCCTCTTTTTGGAACCACACAAAGAGGAAACACAAAACAAAACAGCTTTATGCACAAATATGTTCACTGAACATTTTTATACTAATGACAGCTTGAAAACAAATGCTAAGCTCTACTGAAGGTTATTAAAGTAGACATTAAAACATTGTTTACAGAGAAGTTTATACAATAATGTGGGAAAACATGCTAAATGAATAAAGCAAGATGTTAATCGTTTGAATGGCAGACCTAAAAGCAATTTCCTCCTTTCTACTCTTTTATATTTACCACGTTTTCTAGAAGAAGTTATTACACTACAAGTTTTATAATTTTATACTATGTCACCACATTTGGGTCACCATATATTGGAATTCTTTCACATTGGAGATGAAGACATGGGGCCTTGAGCAATAGCAGGTTTATTGATTTAGAGCAAAAGCAAAGAGAACATACAAACACCAGAGGATCCCAAAGCCTAGAGCATCTACTGGGGTGTATGAATGTGAGGGTGTTCAGTCCTGCAAAACTGTATTAATGTTTCCATAATTTCCAGAGACCAGGTTTAGCACCATCAACTTTTTACACGTGTGCATTGGTGAGACCAGGACTGTCATTTTATATACTGTGGGCAGTACAGGTCAGCACCACCCTGCTGCATGTCCCAAGTCATGCCATTAAGGTCTGCAGGCCCAGGATATGATTCCTTATCAACATCCAAGCCATAGTTCTCGGCCATCAGCTTTCCTAACTCCCTGCCTACCTCCTATATCCAGATGACTCATTAGCAATTGCTACAATGCAGAGCAGCAGAAAAATCTAATCGTCTTTGACATGTACATATCTAATAGTATTTACTTAGCACAGTTTCTGACTCCAGTTAATGAACTCTATATGAACATTTTAAGGCAAAGCTGATCCCCACTCCATCTGGTAAAGATGCAGAGAGAAAGGGGATATAGAGGGAGGAGACTGAGCACAGATTCTCCTATGAGGTGCCTCAGCGCAGGAAAGATACTGAGCTTGATTGGGCCTGAGGAAGAAAAGCCATGTTTTTGGAAAAATACTAAAAATGTTTTTAATGGTAACTTTTGCATTTTCTATTTCAATGACTTTTCTTGAATCCAAGAATAATAATTGTTATGAAAGTTTCCGTTGTTACAAGTGTTTGTGAAGGAGAAATTACCTCTAGGATAGTTTGGTATTTAATACTCCCAGTTTGGGGGTTGTGTGTGAATAACATTATTATAAAAATAATGTGATCTGTCTGAATAGTCAGTTTTGGAACTTGAGTTTCCAATTAACAGTATATTATTGGCAAATTTCCCTTAGAATACATGAGACTTTGCATCTACTTTAATGATTTATAATATTCTATTTTTGGCATCCTATAGTTTAACTATTGATAGTCATTTTGATGCTCAGCTTATTGTCAACAAGGCCACATTGAATATATACTTATGTCTTTGAGTACTTGTGCAACAGAAATGTCTAAAATGTTTCAATGTTTTGTAGCAAACATACATTGCTCTTACTTATTCTGCATGACCAGTTCCTAGAAATGGAATTATCATATTGTTTAAGCAGACTTTTCTAAATGTTGTTTGTACTGACAACTACTTTAAAATGAGAGTTCCTGTCTCCTTCCCACCTCAGCAGTGTGCTATATTATCAGGGTTGCTCTACTTTGGGGCCAATCTAAGAGGTAAAAAACAATTATCTTTAGTTGTTGTTGCTGTTTGATGTGTGTATGTTTCTTCATTAGGAAGGTAGAACATTTTTTTCTTCCATCGGTTGCCTGTTTGTTGTTGTTGTTGTTTTGTTTTGTTTCCAGTCCTGGGGCTTGAACTCAGCGCCTAGGCACTGTCCTTGAGCTTCTTTTGCTCAAGGCTAGCACTCTACTACTTGAGCCACAGCTCCATTTCTGACTTTTCTGTGTATGTGGTACTGAGGAATGGAATCTAGGGCTTCATGCATGTGAGGCAAGCACTCTACCACTAAGCCACATTCCCAGCCTCTGATTGTTTTTTAATTTTTTTTTTGTCTTTTCTGAGAATTGGTTTTTGTTGCTCTCTGCCTGTATTCCTATTTGCTCCTCCCACTCATTGGTTGATTTAAAAAAAAAAAACTCTATATAGAGAAATGTAGCCATTCTTATTATAACTTTTTAAGCCTTCAGAAAACATTTATTTAAAAAAATATTGTAAAAGTGATGTACAGAGGGATTACAGTTACTTAGGTAAGGTCTTAAGTACATTCTTTTTTAACAGTGTTACCCCTCCCTCATTTTCACCCATCCCCCTCCCAAACCCTCACCCCCCAAGTTGTACATTTCCAACATAGTGTCTGGTGACTATCACTGTTGGATTGGTTCACCCTTTGTCCTATCATTTCTGTGATTCCCCTTCCCTTCCCCAAATCAGATAAGTTTATATACAAGACAAAGGGTACAGAAATAATTTTTTAAAACCCCTAAAACAATAACAACAGGTAATAAGCCAAAGGAACAACAACAACAAAAGAACCAAACACAGTACATGAAAAAAATTTAAAACCCTCTTGTTTTCATTTCTTGGAGTTCATCATCTTATATAGTCATATTCACTTAGCTATTGACCTAGTGTCTATTAAGAATATCCTAGACATATTCTAATTATAAATGAGGGAAACCATGCAGCCTGTGTTTCTTTGGGTCTGGCTTGCTTTGCTTAATATAACTTTTTCCAAGTCTTTGCTTGCGAATCAGGCGATGTCATTGTTTCTGATGGAAGCATAGAATTCCATTGTGTATAGATACCACATTTGCTTGATCCATTCATCTACTGAGGGCCATCTGTATTGATTCCATATCCTAGCTATGGTAAATAATGCTGCAATGAATATAATTGAGGTTTAGTGTGGCCTTCTTTGTGGAATAACTGGGTCATAGGGGAGCTCTATGTTTAGTCTTTTAAGGAACCTCCATACTGCTTTTCAAAGTTTATTTTATCTTTTATGAGTAAATTTCTAAGGTTTTTCTTTTGATCATTTACATTTTTCATAAAAACTTTCATTTCAATGTAGTTTATCTTGTGTTTTCTTAATCTAGATTTGTGTCATGCTAAGAAAAGCTTCTTTCCAATCTCCAAGATTGTAAATAGTAATTACTTTTTTTCAATGATATTTATGATTGGATTACTTTATCTTTGTATTTTGTGAGGCAAGATCTTAGTATGTACTCCAGGCTGGCTTCAAACTTAATATGTAGCAAAGGCTGGTCTTTAACTCTTGCCTCTTCCTCTCAATTCTGAGGCTACAGGCATACACCTCCAGTGCCAGCTTAGAGTTTCATTTTCTTTGTTTTGTTTTGTTTTGTTTTGTTTTTTGCCATTCCTGGGGCTTGGACTCAAGTCCTGAGCACTGTGCCTGGCTTCTTCTTGCTCCAGACTAGAACTCTGCCACTTGAGCCACAGCGCCATTTCTGGCCTTTTCCATATATATGGTGCTGAGGAATCAAACCCAGGGCTTCATGTATAGAAGGCAAGCACTCTTGCCACTAGGCCATATTCCTAGCCCTAGAGTTTTATTTTCAAAGTCCTCGGAACTCATTTTTTGTAGAAGGAGTGGTATGGAAAGTCAGCTAGCCATTTCACAAATGACTAGTCAGCCTAATGTCACTTGGCAAACAACTCATTGATTCCACATGAATCTAAAGTGCCACATTTATGATGCACTAAATTCTGGTACCTCTCTATCTCTGGGACCCATTTACCTCCACTCTTGATGCAGTAGTTTATTTCTGAGTAATCAGACTCTCATTAGAGAAACAAATACTCCGCTTCTGGAGTGAGATGTCCTTGGAGTGTGAATATACTTCCTTTTTGTGACTTTGTTTACCCAGATAAATTATTACTCTCTGATAATTCCTTAATATGACTTACAGCCAAAGGGCCCTGTCCAAGTCAGGTTGAGCATTACTTCTAGTTCCTTCCTCCACCTTTATTTGTCCAAACAAACACAAAGATCACTCATGTTCCTGTCTCGATCTCCAGTGAGTTCACTTGGTCAGACTACAAAACCTATGGTTGAAAGCAACAATGTAGAATGTTGGTGAATGTAGAATGGTGATGTTGTTGTAAAAGGTGAAAGATTTATATGATCTGAAGAGAAACCACAGTTGGTGATGTTGTTGTAAAATATGGAATGCTTCCTTTTGGAGATGCTCTAAGCATAAGGAGATGTTTAGATTCATGCTTAGAAGTGAGCAACTCTGAATCTCTATTCCCAACCAGTGTGCTTAACCTTGTGTAGATTTACATGAAAAATAGTCTTGTGGTTTAGAGAAACCTTCTGAATGGCTGAAGTTCATAGAAAAATCACTGACAGAGACACTCCTGTGCACAGTTCCCTTTTGTTTCTTTTTTTTTTTTGGCCAGTCCTGGGCCTTGGACTCGGGGCCTAAGCACTGTCCCTGGCTTCTTCCCGCTCAAGGCTAGCACTCTGCCACTTGAGCCACAGCGCCGCTTCTGGCCGTTTTCTGTATATGTGGTGCTGGGGAATCGAACCTAGGGCCTCGGGTATACCGAGGCAGGCACTCTTGCCACTAGGCTATATCCCCAGCCCCCCCTTTTGTTTCTTTCATCACTTTGACAAGAAGGACTCAGGACCTCAGATGCCTGTATTGTGCTCCAGTTATTAACTCCTTTTTGTGGGTTTCTGTAAGTGAATGGCTCTGCACATTCAGGCCCCAAGACTGACTTTGCTATTAGAATTAAATTCAAGGCTCAAGGTCCACAATACTTTTAGCAATCCAGAAAACAACGTTTTTGGTTCCTTTTAAAATTTTAAGTAGAAGCCCAGTACTGGTGGCTCCACCTACTCAGGAGGCTGAGATCTGAGGATCGCAATTAGAAGCCAGCCCAGGCAGGAAAGTCTGAGAGACTCTTCTATTCAACAAACTACTCAGAAAAAGCTGAAAGTGGTACTGTGACACAAGTGGTAGAATGCTAGCCTTGAACACAAAGTTGCTCAGGGACAGCACCCAGGCCCTGAGTTTAAACACCAGAACCGTAAAAAAAAAAAATCTGGGGGCTGGGGATATAGCCTAGTGGCAAGAATGCCTGCCTCGGATACACGAGGCCCTAGGTTCGATTCCCCAGCACCACATATACAGAAAACGGCCAGAAGCGGCGCTGTGGCTCAAGTGGCAGAGTGCTAGCCTTGAGCGGGAAAAAGCCAGGGACCGTGCTCAGGCCCTGAGTCCAAGGCCCAGGACTGGCCAAAAAAAAAAAAAAAAAAAAAAAAAAAATCTGAAGCAGAAAGAAGATAAACTTTATTATTTCATTTATTATCAAAGTATTTAAGCAAATGCTTTATGATGTGACATTAATATATTCAGTATGACACCAACAAAAGAGCAAAATAAAATCTTTAATATTTTCTCATGGAGGAAGGAGTCCACAGAGTCATAACACAGCCTTCTCTGTACCTCAAAAAGCTGGTGCAGAGGGACTCTAGGATCTGGGTAGATCCTACATATGGAAATTCATGAGCAAAGGCTCACTGAAGCCTTACTTACCTTACAAACCCACACCTGAACCACCTAGTTTATCCCAGAATTCCTCAGAAATATTTGATCCTGGCACTTTCTCTAATGCAAGATAATTAGTCTTCCCCTCTAAGAGCTTCATATTGTATAAGATGAAGCCAGAACCAGAGGAATGTAGTTCAAGGCTATCCCAGGCAGACAAAACCCCTTCTCCACCCATAGCTGGGCAGGGTAATAGATGCCTGTCACCCTAGCTTTTCAAGAAGTTGAGACTGGGAATATTTAAGGGTTGCAGGTCAGCCCTGGGCAGAAAAGTCTATATGACTCTCCTTCTGTGAAAACATTTAGCATGGTAATGTACAACTATCATCCCAGTTATGAGAGGGAGCAGTATCATCACGCAGCACCTTATCTGGGCTGAAAGTGAGGCCCTCGTTCAAACATAACAGGTGTAAAAAAGGCGGGAAGTGTGGCTTTGTGGTAGAACACCTGTCTAGAAAATAAGAGGCCTTATGTTCAAACTCTAACACTACCAAAAAAAAAAAAAAAAAAAAAAAAAAAAAAAAAAAAAACCAACCAGGCACTTCTCAGAGTCTTTTACAGCTGAAATCTTTTGAGAACTACTTAAAGCACATTATACTGATGTGTAAGGAATTATTCTTCATTCTGTGAACATAGAATTAAAATGCATACTCTATGTTCTTTGAGAAGCATACTAACAACACATCCCTACCTATATACCCAGCAAGAAAATGTCATTGTTGCACAAGTCTCATATTTATGCTACACAGCTCAGCCAGACCCATTTCAATTCCATTTTCTTGATACTTTTGTGGCAGTATGAGGATGAGAATAATTCCCACATGGCACAGGAAGGTGGAAAACTGCTTTCTCAAATCCCACAATGTGTTATTCCTTAACTTATCAGACCTTATTAAGAGTGGCTTAAACTCTGTCAGTGCTCAAAAGCTTACTCCAGTAACAGATTTCTTGGTTCCAACTCAGTTCCTGCAGCTCCCATAACCATGGCCTATTCAATTTAGCAGCACTCAGCCATATGAATGTTGAAATTAAAATGCGCTTTCAAAATTCAATCCATACCAAAACTGACCTAACTCAGAAGCATCTCCACAGTCAGATTTAATAAAAAGATATGACTTTGAAGTAGGAGGTAAAAGGAGGGTACATTTCTCTGAGGAATAAAATACGAGTAAAAAGTTCCTTAATCCTTTCTCTTCAACTTTCAGAAGGTTCATCCATTAGGAAAATGATCTTCATTCTTTTTCTGAAAACAGACACATTTCTTTGCCCATTAGTGTTTTCAAAATACATACATTTCTCACCTGGGAGAAATTCACATGCCTTCTGGTTAAATGGAAAACATCAAATCTCAGTGATCATAATATTTTTTTTTACAATTAGGAAACAAAATTCCCTTTAAATGGGGAAAAAACCCACACCTGCTCATTTAACTATGCACTTGACTTCTAGAAGATAATTTAATTCCCAGAACACATGCATTGAGCAAAACAAACAAGTGACAATGCAGGCACCATTTGGCTTGTCTCTCTTTTGCATATCTCTTACTGCAGCCAGTACAGATCACTTACATCATTTGTTTACAGGTCTGTCTGGCTTTCTTAAAGCAGAATGGTTATTGATCTGTGATATTTGCTTTCAAGTGCCTACCACAGCAGTTAGCACACTGTAGTGATGAATGAAATGAAGTTTAGTTCAATGAAGATGTGATCCTTTGGTGGCTTGTTTCCAGTAGAACTTACTGGAAATATCCAGTATGGTCAGGATTGTTAGTTCAACTGTTATGGTATTGACACCATGCAAGTACATGGGAGGAACTACCAAGAAGTAGTGCATAAATAAAGCAAAATTCCATGGGATCTCAGAGAGAGAGAGAGAGAGAAAGAGAGAGAGAGGAGAGAGAGAGAGAGAGAGAGAGAGAGGAAGAAGGAGGAGGAGGAGGGGGGAGGAGAAAGAGGAGGAGAGGGGAAGAAGAGGAGGGGGGAGGAGGAGAGAGGAGGAGGAGGAGAGAGGAGAGAGGAGGAGAGAGTGGGAGAGGAGAGGAGGAGGAGAGGACAGGAGGAGGAGAGGAGAAGAGGAGAAGAGGAGAGGAGAGGAGGAGAGGAGGAGGAGAGGACAGGAGGAGGAGAGGACAGAAGGAAGAGAGGACAGAGGAGGAGAGGAGAGGAGGAGGAGACAAGAGAAGGAGGAGAGGACAGGAGAGGAGGAGGAGAGAGGAGGAGGAGAGGAGAAGAGAGGAAGAGGAGGAGAGGAGAGGAGGAGAAGAGGAGAGGAGGAGAGGAGAAATTCAAAACTGTAATTTTTTAGAAATGCTAAATCAAAGTTTGACAAAATAAACACCAGAAAACAGGTACTTAAAATGGGTAGGATGATTTCAAAGGAAGTGGGTTAGATGAATGAAGAAGAGAAGGAAGAGAGAATGCAATCAAAATTCAATATATATTCTACAAAATTAAGAAAAGTGAGGAAGGAGTGGTTTGGGAAGGGTTGGTAGGAATCTTGAAAGGGGTGACATTTACCAAGATGCACTGTATTCATAAACTGCTTTGTTGAATGGTAATTACTTGATACCACTACTTAAAGATATTTAAATATAATAATATATTTATTTAATTATATTCAAATATAAATTTAATTATATTTAAATTTATATAGATTTAATTATATTTAAATATAATTAAATATATTGTTTTTATTTAAATTTATTTTTCAATATATATTAAAATGTAAAGAAAAAAATTGCTAACATATTTTATTAGTCATTAAAGCCTAAACTGAGCTACTTACTTTTTCTTGTTCTTGTCATTTTAGGGTTTGAACTCAGGGCCTCATACTTTCCAGGCAGTCATCGCTCTATTGCTAAATAATACCTCCCACCCAAAACTCTCTATTTGAATGAACAAGATGGATCCACAAAGTTTTTCAGATACCACTAAATACTAATATAATAGTATAAAACGAAAAGGAAATAATTTTAAAGGAAAACTCTTTTGATAATTCTGAATGACCTAATACGAACTTCCTGGATGGTTTTTCACATGCTGGATATCTGGAGGGAACACCTAGGCAACATAAAAGGCCTTGGGTCATTTGTCAGAACTCTTGAACTGACTGGGGAAATGATATCAACATGTCTGGAACAAATATTTAGCAGAAATAGGAATCAAAGCATGATTTCAAATCTTACTTCCATATCCCTGTGCTACTCTACAAAGAATATTAAAGTGGTCTTCAGCCAAAAATGAATAATTGTGCCTTTTTTGGTGTATAATTGAGTAAAAGAAAAAAATTTTTCTGAATGTTTTCAACTTTGACTTTTTATCCTAGATATCTTCCTTAAGCTCATAGTGTTTACTATTTATAAAGAAGCAAACACATACTGAGAGAGGGAAGTAATAAAATTACTGAGACTTAATTTCATAGCTTTATATTTTGAAGAAAGTACATTGTAATGTTATATAATACATATATGTACACATATACACACAAAGTCATATTTTCTCCAGATAAAGCTGTCCTTTGTAAGATGAATTAAATATCCCAATATTTTTGTGTTCCAACTAGATGGTCATAATATTCTGGTACTTTATGAAGAAAGTTTGGAAACAACTATTTAAGCAAGTGAGCAATTGATCTCATTAACTTTTATTTTATTTTTTGTATTTCTAGCATAATATTCCACAAAGGCTGTGAGGCTACGAGGACTACAAACTAACACAATGATGCAATGAAGCGCATCACGTCTCAACACTAGCATTATGCTGATATGTTTTCTTGAAGTATGTGGCATTTGAAATAATATTAGCAAAACAAATTTACACCTTAATTTGCAAAAAACAAAAACAAAACCAAAAACCCCTATGATATAAGATTTGAGGGTAAAGGAATAATGTATCTTTCCCTCATGCATTCTAGTAAGCCAGAGTTCCTGGCCTTTGGGGAATACAACACAGAAAACAAGTGGGGGGAAGCAGATCAATTTGTGAAATATCAAATAAAATAAGACAAATGTATGTGGAGACATGAGCTTCTCACTCAGGACCTATACCTTCTTATATAATCCACACTGAAATCAGTTACAGTGACATCAGGGGTTAAACGTCGGGAGAGAAAGACAAAATAAAAAGGGCATAATTTCACATGGTATGTTGAAAATAACAACAATGATAAACCACTTGTTTCCATAACTTGGCATCATCTTATATGTTCATATGGACATAGCTATTGAGCTAGGACTATCCTAGATGTGTACTAATTATTCCCAGTAAGGGAAACCATAGAGTCTATGTTTCTTTGGGTCTGGCTCACTTTACTTAGTATAATTTTTTTTCCAAGTTCTTCCATTTCCTTATGAATGGGGCAATGTCATTCTTTCTCATAGAGGCATAGAATTTCATTGTGCATATGTACTACATTTTATTGATCCACTCATCTACTGAGGGGCATTTGGGTTGGTCCTTGGATATTGTATATATGTGTATTGGAACTAGAGAAAGGAAATGGAATATCAAAATCAAGAGACAAGGGGCTGGGGATATAGCCTAGTGGCAAGAGTGCCTGCCTCGGATACACGAGGCCCTAGGTTCGATTCCCCAGCACCACATATACAGAAAACGGCCAGAAGCGGCGCTGTGGCTCAAGTGGCAGAGTGCTAGCCTTGAGCGGGAAGAAGCCAGGGACAGTGCTCAGGCCCTGAGTCCAAGGCCCAGGACTGGCCAAAAAAAAAAAAAAAAAAAAAAAATCAAGAGACAAAGGATAAAAAGACAAACCAATATAACAGCAGTACTTACAAAACTATATGGTGTAAACCCAAATTACACAACTCATGGGGTCAGGGATATGGGGAAAGTGAAAAGTGGGGTAAAAACTAGGGAGGAGGTAAGAAGTTGGATAAGAAATGTATGCACTGCCCTACATATGAAACTGTAATCCCTCTGTACATCACTCTGACAATAAAGAAATGAAAAAGAAATCCACACTGACAGGACCTGGACTCAGAGATTCATTTTCTCTGTTGGCATTTTCCCTTAAGGCTGGTGCTCTACCATCTGAGCCTTACCTCTACATTTGGCTTTTTGTTGGTGTATTGGAAATAAAAGTCTCAGACTCTTCTGCCTAGGCTGGCTTTGAAGTGAGATCTTCAGATCCCAGCCTCCTGAGTAGCTAGGGTTACAGGCACAAACCACCAGCATCCAGCTTAATCTGCAGTTCTAACTTCCTTCTTGAAATCACAGCAAATTAAAAAGTAAGGAAATAATAACGGTGACAGAGAGGTTCTCTGAAAGCCCACCAGAACATACATATGAAAAAAAATCAGCTAGATTCCCAAACCCTAAGATAGTAGCCATAGACATGTGGGTAAAATTCAGGCTCAGAGTTTTCTCATCCTGAATTCTGACCCTCTACTGAACCCCTGTCACACACTTTGCACGAGCATAAACATGATCTTGCTAGCCCACTTCCAACTCTCCAAACCCTTGCAGTGCTCTTGAGATTAAAAAAAAAAAAAATCCACATTTGAAATGGCACACAGGGTTCCAGCAGGATCCTGCTTGGAGGCCTCCCTCCCGCCCCAGCTGCTTGGGCCTTTGTCTTTTCTCTACCTAGAAACCACCAACAACCAAAATTCATTTCCTTAAGAAGCTATGCTTAATACTGGAGTGCAATTAGATTTCCTTGTATACATTACATTTGGAACGTGCTACTCTTAGTCTGATTGCTTAATATTTCCTTCCTCATATACTGTTGAGGTGCAGTAGAAAAAGGACCTTATCTGTCTCCTTTTATGTGCTGAATAAATATTTACTGAAAAAAAAGAATGAATAAGTAATGTCACAGGAGAAGAATGGTACATCTTTCTGGTATGAAATATTGCTATTTTACCAAAAGATGTTTGGGGTAGGCAGACGCTATTATCTTCTTTATTAAAGGAATGCAATTCATGAGGGAGAAGGATGCAAAAATTCATACGAGTTTTTTCAACTCTACAAGACGTCCAGAATGGCTACACTCCAAAATTTACACTTAAAATAATATGGAAACATCGTGTGGCAAAAGATCCATTGCCTGAGCGATTTGGATCACCAAGGCTTATATTTATTATATTCATTTTACTAGACCAGAATATATGGGAATAAAGAGGCTTTGCGAATTAGCAAGCTTTGTGCGAAAATACTATCGTTGTTGCTATTGTTGTTGTTGGTGGTGGTGGTGGGTGGTGGTATGAAAGCTGTCCCGAAAGAGGGGGACGGTGTAGCTTTTACATTGCCCATTACAGTTAAGACTGGTGCCAGAACCAACGCCAGGCAAGGGTCTCCACACTCACGAGCTGAGCCATCCTGTAGAATAGGCCTCGAAGTTCCGACCCACCAGAACGGAGGAGCAGAGAGGACAAGCAAGCTGGGCGTTTCCTGGGCGCCACCGTGCAGAGGTTTCTGCTCTGCCCGGCGAGCCTGGGCGGGCAGTGCCCGGGTTCCCGGGCTGCCCCCGGGCCGGCGTTCCGCGCGCCTGCGTTCCCCGGGCCACGGCCCGCGCGCGCTCCCCCTGGTGGCGCCCACGCGGCACTGCAGCGCGTTGGCGAGACTGCGGTCTTCTTTGGGAAGTGCAGGAAGATTTTTCTTTTTTAAAAGTAGCCTGAGAAGCGGGAAAGCCGTGGAGTAACTAAGAATGGCAAACACCGTGGCGGAGCGCGCCCACAGCGTGGCCACTTCCGACGCGCCGGGCTTGGCCACTGGTTAGGAACGTGGGGTGGGATCCCCTTAGACTGCAGCCGAGGAGGGTGGAGGTCCCCGTCGTTTCTCACCACCCGGAGCGCAGGTCGGACTGCCGGTTGCTTCCCTAAGCTCTGGCGCCGCGAGAGGCGAGGAACATCCCGCGCACACATCCGCGCCTTAGCCTGGGCCACCGCCGCAGCACACGGGACTGTGCGTTGCGCGCGCGCGCGCGGACGGGCGTGGGAAGCAGAGGCGCTGCTAGTACTCGGCGTGCGCGCGCCCCGCCCCCGCGCGCGCCCCCGCCCCGCCCCGCGCGCGCGGCGCGGGCGCGCGTCACGAGGGGCGGGCGCGAGGGCGGGAGGAGGGAGGAGGGAGGAGGGCGGGGACAAGGGGGTGGGGCCGCGGGACCGGAGGGGCGGGAGCCGGCGGCTGCGGAGCCCGAGCCGGAGCTGGGGCGAGGGCGGCTGCGGTCCTGGTGGCAGCAGCGGCGGCGGCGGCGGCAGCGGCAGCGGCAGCGGCAGCAGCCGGAGAAGATGGTGGCGCTGGAGGTGGGATCGGCTGGAGCGGAGCTTTCCTCCCGGGCTGGGCAGCATCGCTGTCATTAGCGCCGCCTGCTCCCGCGGGCCCCGCGGACCCAGCTGTCAGGCAGAGGTACCCCGGCCTGGGAGGGGCGGGCGAGGGGGAGAGGCAGGGAGAGGGGGTGAGGTGCGGGGGGCCCCCCCCGGCGCGGATGCCGCCCCGCGCGGGGCTCGGGTCCTGGTCCAGGGGCGTCTGAGGCGCTGCGTGGAACAATAGTGTGGGTGCCCGGGGAGGGACAGCGGGCGACATCCAGGGGGGCCCTGCCCTTAGCCGGCGAGGCGGGCGGGGCAAGACGGGTGTCCACTCGGAGAGAGATGCCTGGTGCCCGGCGCGCGCGGAGATGCTGATGACAGTCAAGGCAGGAGTGTGTGTGTGTGTGTGTGTGTGTGTGTGTGTGTGTGTGTGTGAGTAAAAGGTGCAGCAGAGGGGGTGGGGAGTGGCGGACCCGAGGCGTTGGTGGTGGAGGTGGTGGTGGGGTGACATTTCCAGGAATCCCCGCTAGGCTCCCTCCTGTCTGGGCTGACTCTCCAGGAGAAAGAATGTGGCAGAGGGGAAGGGTGAGGTGGGCAGGATGCACTGTGTGTGTGTGTGTGTGTGTGTCTGTGTGTGTGTGTGTCTGTGTGTGTGTGTGTGTCTGTGTGAAGTGGGGACGACAGAGGCAGTGGTGGGGGGGGCAGGTTTGTAAACCCCTCTCTGTCTGAGTGTGTGTATGGGGTGTGATTGTATCCATGCTCCCTCCAAGCCGTGCCCCCCAATCCAGAGAGCTTGCCTGTGCCCTAAACCCTGTGGAACAGTGTTGGTTATTTTGATCCTGAAACTCTTTGAGGACAATCTCTGTTCTGTCCCTGCGTGTGGAAGGGACCGGGCGGGGGCGGGGGGGGGTCGGGGGATTCTCACTTCCCCATTCTCTGGCTTCATGACTGGGGTGACGGCGGGGGGGGGGGGGGGTGGCGGGAGGGACGGGAACGTGGAAGTGAGCATGTCGCCTCCCGGCACATGGCAGGGAAATAGAAGAATAGTTACACCTTCTGGCACTGCTAGTGTCCCTACTTTGGAAGAGAAGCTTCTGATCCTGACACTTCTGCAAGGATCCGGGACCGTCTGACGCTGCAGTTTCTATTGTTTATCTCTTGTCTTACCTGAAGAGAAGGGTCCTTAGTGATCACCTTCTTCTCCCCTTCCCCACAACTTTGAATGCGACCTAGATCTCCTCCCACATATACACATATCTACCTTATGGCGGAAGGATGGACAGTCTTTGTGTTGGTTCTTTTAGAATGAACTCTGGAGGCTTGTGATGATGGATAGGAGTCTTTTAAAAGAGGAGGTAGGGGCCCTCAGAAAGAAAAAAAAAAAAAGAATAACATGGAAAAACGTTTGGTGTCTACTCCAGAATGCTTTCTGGGGGAAATGGGATACTTTATTTCTGTGGCTGGTGACAGCCACTCTCCCAGCTTTCACAATGGCTGTGGTGGTACCCCGGATCATTTGAGAATTGAAATCTCCCACGACTGTGAAGATGAGATCTTCAGTCAGTGAAGTCCCTGTTTGCCTACTTCCTGTAGCCCACTAGTATGAAATTTAATAAATGTCAGCCTCCCAGGCGGTGTCTGGGAATCAGGACACAGAAATGCATCCAGAGTCTCTAGCTGCTTAATTGTCTCTGCGTGCTAAAGATAGGCATATATAAGGGTGAGTAGAGAGAGATAGGAAGCGAGATGGTATATTCTATGGGTGTCCGCTGCAGTTTGACTCCCTTGGTGTCTAAATTTCTCCTGCAGTATTGGTAAGAATTAGCATGCCTTTACCCTTCTTAATATCATAGTACTTCTTTGGCTAGAATGTTGTGTGACTTGATGAACCTGCTTAGGACACATTTTAATCATAACACCTTCTATCCTACTGCATTGCTGTCAGAACCCAAACTGGCTGCTCCAGTCCTCTTTGAAAAGCCTACAGCAGTCATGCTGTACAAGTTAGATGGGCAACACATTGGCACCAATGGTTTCTTCTTTTTTCTTTAAAATTTCTTTCTTTTTTTGGCAAATATGATATGATGTCATTGTTATACTGAAAAATAACAAGACTAGAGAGAGACATACATGCTCTCTCTTTTTTTCCTTCCCATTTATCTTCCCTTAATTAATGACGATATATAGACCAGGGTCTCTGGAAGCTGCCAATGTATAGTAAATTTCCCCGTGTCCTTCAAGTCCAGCCTGCTAAAATCTTCATGTGAGGTTTTTGGATCTCATCCAAGACTTAAGGATAGATTTAGGAAAATGAATTTCGAATCTTAGTTCTTTGCTTTCTTATTGGTTCTGCCAAAACTCTTTCTGAGAAAAGTAATTAGGGAATTTAAAAGCCATTCTAGAAGGAAACATTTTAATGTGTAAAAGAAAATCATAGCCTTTGTGTTTGCAAGTTAAAGCAGAGATATAAATTTTTTACCATAAAGTTTAATGAGAGTATTAGGAATTAACCAAGGCAAATATACCTGTTTAGAGAACGTGGCATGATACAGCAGCACAATTAATGACTGGGATTAGTTACTTCCTTTGTAATGTTATTTCTGATATGCCTTTCTACACATGACACTGGTAAGGTGAATGATGCAGCTGTGATCTGCACTTCAGTCTGGTCATCGGTTGTACCTTTTAGTGCTTCCTCCAGGAGCTACTCATTTCCCTCGTTGCTTTTGCTTCATGTAAAGTGATGTTTAGGCTTGTTCTTTTCCATTATTGGACCTCTTAAAACAAAATGTTTTTTGTTTATCTGTTCGTTTGTTTCAGAAGACTTAAAAGGAAAGAACATTGGAAAAATTGATGTGAGGGGTCAAAAATAATAAACTATGGCACCACAGGGAAGCAGGGCTTTTATCCTACAAGGAATTCATAATGGAGAAAATGGCAAACAGGGTTAGAAGACTGCTTTCTCCATAAATTGGGTGGTGTAGGAAAAGGACAGTGATATAGCAAAAGAACAGCTCATTAAAGAAAAGCAATGAGAAATGTGTTTAGAATAGGAAGGCTAGAGCCTACTTTATAAGCTGAGGCTAGAATTATGAGGCTAGAATCTCATGGAGATGACTGGAGATTGAAAATGTAAGGAGGAGGCTGGATTGATGATGCCTTCCAGAAGATGGAAAGATGTGAAGATACTGGGTGGAGGCATAACTCTCTTGAGATAGAAGCATAGAAATTTTGAGGTAGAAAGAAAGGAATTTACTGCTGTCTTTTAAGCAAAGTTAGGGAAGCTGTGGGCAAGTTGAAGCTAGTAGTAGACAAAAACTTATGTGAAGTGTGGAAGTGAAATGGGGAGTCCAGTGGGCAAGTAAAAGATTATCACCCAACATGAGGGCCTCTTTTGTTGTAAGGGCACCAATTTGTAGCAGACTAATTCGACCTATCTAATCAGGGTTCGGCAGCCACAGTCACAGAAGTAGGTTTGTAATAGTGAACATTTAATGTTGTTTAGTTCAGTGTTTCATCCATCACTTAAACTAAGAAAACAATGTTTACCTTTAAAAGAGCCAGAAGAAAAGACTCCACCTGAAGCATCTCTTATGAGTAGCCTTCCTCAGGATTGCTGAGTTAATAAGACTTATAGATGAAAATAATGGGAAATAACATAAAAGTTCTCAAAACACGAGTTTATCTATAATAGGAAAATATGCCTTTTACAGTAAAGTCAAGTCAGGCACCAGTGGCTCACACCTGTAATCTTAGCTACTCAGGAGGCTAAGATCTGAGGATCGCTGTTGGAAGCTAGCCCAGGCAGGAAAGCCTTTGAGACTTTTATCTCCAATTAACTACAAAAGCAAAAAAGCCAAAAAGCCAGAAGTGGCACTGTGGCACAGATGGTAGAGTATCAGCCTTGAGCAAAGAAGCCCAGAGACTATATCTAGACCCTGAGTTCAAGCCCCAGGACCAACACACACACACATACACACACACACACACACACACACACGCACACACACGAATAAAGTCAGCTTTTCAAGAGAAAGTCAAATATAGCACTCCAGTAAAGTACCACACCCATCATAAGTACTCTATATTTGCAATATGAATACATGAATAAATTATTTTAGCAAGCTAGGTATAGTACCTGAGCTCTAAAATTTCAGGGTTTCATATTTATATAATGGACATTTACATTCTGTGTCCTATACAGTTTGATAATATAAAAGCTATTTTATATATTGATGCTTGAACAATAGCAGCAGCAACCACTAAAAGCACTTTTTTACCCCTCCACAGTAATTATGTATCCGTTAGATTCCTGAGTTATGAGATTGGGTCATGATTCTAACAAGTTTATGGAACTTCAACTGTGGTGAAATGATTTTGAGGAAAATATATCAATAAGAAAATACATAACATATCCAGAGGTAAGTGCTATGAAGAACAAAATGGCCATGTGGGCATGGCTCTGGGCTATAATCCTAGTTACTGACGAGGTTAAGATCTGAGGATATTGGTTAAAAGCCAACCCAGGTAGACAAATCCAAGAGACTGTTATCCCCAATCAACTAGCCAGAACTGGAGGTGTGGCTCAAGTGAAAGAATGCCAATTATGAAGGAAAAAGCAGATCAGGAGCTTGAGGCTCCCTGTGTTTAAGCCCCAATATCACACACACACACACACACACACACACACACACACACACACACACAGAATGAAATGGAAGGCAATAGAGCAGGGCATTGAGGGAGTGGTGTTATTTTGTATGGGATTGTCAGAGAAGACCTTTAGCAGAGAGAGGTTAAGGATGTGAAGGAGTGCACCATGCAGATATTGGAGGAGGGTTTTGTAGACGGAGATGGGAACATGCTTGATATGTCAAGGTACATCAGGGAAGCATTTTGGGGTTCCTTCATTCACTTGGATATGTGCATGTTATTTACTTTTGTATTATCATGACCCAAATACCTAAGAAAAACAGCTGCAAGGTAAGAACTATTTACTTTAGTCAGAAGATTCAGTCTGTGGTTGTTTGTCGTCCCCGCCCCACCTCCCCACTCCTCCATGGTTGATCAAAACATCAGAGTGGAAAGGGCAGGTGGAGGAGGAGGCAGTTCACCTCATGGTAGATCAGAAGCAAACCGAAGAAATATAGGAAGGGGTCAGGGCAAGATACAGCCTCCAAAGACACAGCTCAGCGAACTGCTTCCTCCACCTCCTATTTTCACCACTCCCCAATGATGTCATTGTATAATGAACACATCTATGAGTTAATGTATTCATTCGACCAGAGCCCTCTGAAATTGTCTCTGAAAATGTCTTTACCAACACTCTCAGAGACATGCTTTATGAATATCGTGAATGCTTCTCAGTCCAATCAAGTTGACAATCAAGATGAACGATCACAAGGTGACATCACCCTGGTAGTTGAAGTAGTCATTTAGGCAGTCTGGTAAGATGGTTTGCCTTTCAGTGTTGAGTCTGAATCACCACACACTGAATCACTGCATGTCATCTGGGCCAACCTGTGAAGAAATATTGGCTTTAGGAAAAGATGGATGTTCTCACTAAACCTTTCATAGTTAGAAAACTTGAAGAGTGACTGATGGTAGTGACAAAATTCACTGGAAGTAGTCCTTCTCCTTGGACATGCATGCTACAGCATTTTGTGGTTTGGAAGGTTCCTTTTCTTCCTCCATGTTTCACATCCTGTTCTCCAGTGTAAGGTCCACGAGGCTATCACTCTGTTTTGTTCTTCTGGTTGTACCTTATAATACACAGGCAAAATCTTTGCATTAGTAAGAGATCATTAAGTATTTCCTGCAAGGAATGCATGAAATAGTTCCAAAGATTTCAGTAATGCAGGTATAAAGAGTAAGGGTAAAGTTCTTTTACCTTGACCTCTACAAGCAGCCCGCTGTGTCCCATAGGGGACCCAAATCAGCATGTGATACTGAGGTGATTTGTGCATGCACACACCATAGCAGGGATTTAGGTTCAGATAGTTTACTGGGGAAGCAAGGCTAACAAGTGCAAATAAAGAATGTGAGACTGGAAGGGGAAGCACGCCTGGAAGAGGTGGCTCACAACGAGCAGGTCTCCACTGTGAAAAAAATGAAGTTTGGCTCTGCTTCTGTTCTGTACACCTTAGAATTGTCCATCAAGCCATAGGGAAACTAGGGTACTTTCCCACCATTTATCATGGGGAATGTTAAATCCTCAGTACTTCTGAGCTGGCGTATTAGCCTAAGCAAGCTCCAGAGGTGCCAGAGAAAGCCCATAACAGAAAGGAAGGGCTGGACGTGTGGGAAGCTCTCAGCATGTGTGGGGGAACTGCCCATCAAAGCTGTAGGTTAAAGAAGTAGTGGGCTGGGCACCTGGGACCTCTGTTCTACATGGTACTGAGGCATCAAGAGAAGTTTTTGACGGATATGAATTGACTTGACAACAGTTATTGGTATGTTAATCGAGGGATTTTAATGTACTACAACAGCCTGCAGTCCATTTTACTCACAAGCTAGCTACAGACAATGCTCACTTATCTGAGGTGCTTGATTACCCTATGTGCTCAGGTGTGAGGTATCCTTGAATATATAAAAATGGCTACTTGGATATGGACATTGTAGGAATACAGGTAAAGAGTGAAATGTCTACTTACATTTAGTTGATTGATTCACTCAGATTATTGAATATCCCGTTATGTAGAATTAATAATTTAGAAATGCACTCATCCTATGTGTTACTGAAATGTTTCCCATACTTCTTTGACTTGGTGTTCATCATCCTAGCCATTTTTGGTATAGTCATTTCCTTCTGGCCTTTGAGATAGAATACTGCTTGAATGTCTATAAGAAGCAGGCTCTGTGAACTTTATTTCTAACCCTGTGTACCTATTCACATAACAGAGAATGAACATTTGTGGTTTTTTGTTTTTTATCTTTTTCCTATTAGGTGTGTATTTATGAGGTTGCTATCTGTTTCAAATATAGATGTCCTCTGAGGACATCCATTACAGGCATTTACAAAGCTGCTCCTGGGAATATTTATTTAAATTAGGATTAACCCTTGGCTTCCTCTACTCATTCATTTGCTCATTTGAGGCATTTCAGTCACATGACTTCCATCAGCATTCCTGTTTTGTGTTGGATGAGGTTGTTTCAGGCTGCCATCTCCAAACAGTTCTTAAGCACCCTTTGAAACACATAGCCTTTTCATGGAATCTGTGGTCGTCCCAGCTAATCTGTAGCTGACATGGTTTCTCTTTTTAAAATCAGTCGCTATCAGGCCAACATTAATGAATCACTTGATTTTCAATTCCAGTTATCTCGCAGGCTCTAGGCTTTTTGCTCTTTGCTTTGAGAAGAAAGTAATTAAGGGAATGCCCTATGAAATGGGGGAACTGTAAGCATTCAAACATAAAGCAGCTTTCTGTTTCTGAAATGTACTTTTTTGTGGGGGGGGGAAGAAGAACAGCAATCTCATCTTATTTTTGAATATGTGATTGAGGGAAGTTGTCTAAGTATGATGGTGGCAGAACTGTCTTTGCCCACCGTTTCCCAGCAGCCTGCTCCTCTTCTGTTCCCTGGTGAGATAATTAGCATACAGTTAGTGAAAAATAGCAACAGGTATTTTTCATATACGAATTGATTGGCCATCCTTCCGAATATGATAATGATTTATAGATGTTTCTGTCTTTTTATAACATTTGTATCTCAAGATCAGTTCTGTATTTACTAACAAGTATATATTATACTTGAGAAGGTACATATAAATCTCTTTCTTTATCAAGACAGCATTTTCCTAGGTTGCTCAGACTGGTCTTGAAGCAATAATCCTCCTGCCTCAGCTTCCAGTAGCTGGGATTACTGGCACACCAGGCAAGCCTTATTGTAGCATATTTAAATTCAATGGCACAGCTTGTCACGTAAAGAAATTCTGCTTAACAGGAATAATTACCTCTTCACTATTGAATGAATTAGAATTTTTATACTAGACTTTTACTAAAATGGATTATACTCTATTGCAATGGGTTTTGCACATTTTTGACCATGATTCTTAGAATACCATTTACATCACAGACTGGGACTATAGAGGAGTATATGTAAGTGTCACACACACACATCACTGAACTAAGTTTCATGCAACAGTATTTGTTCTTTGTTGTATGTAGTATACTATGATAGCTCCTGTCTTGTTCTAGATTTTTTTTTCCATGCTTGCAAACCCACTATACTGATTTATTTCAGCAGTTGTGGGTTCTGACATGCAGTGTTAGGAACACAGCTCCTTTGTACAGCAACCATCAGAAGAGGACTTATTTCTTGCACTATGAAATAATTCCATGTCAGAAGAGAGGTGTTTTTTTTCCCCACGCTCTCATTTGTTCAAAATCATTAGCATATTTGGAGAGGTAATGGCATGAGTATATGGTATCACAATATTCATAAAGCCAAATTTTATTTTGGGGTTAGCATTTTATTTCTTTTGTTTTTTTTTGGCCAGTCCTGGGCCTTGGACTCAGGGCCTGAGCACTGTCCCTGGCTTCTTCCCGCTCAAGGCTAGCACTCCGCCACTTGAGCCACAGCGCCGGTTCTGGCCGTTTTCTGTATATGTGGTGCTGGGGAATCGAACCTAGGGCCTCGTGTATCCGAGGCAGGCACTCTTGCCACTAGGCTATATCCCCAGCCCAGCATTTTATTTCTAAAAATAAGTAAGTCTAAAGAAATTGGCAGTGATTTAAAGTGAATGGACTGGTTCCTTTTATCTGTTTACTTATTTACTGGTTAGTTGTGGGGCTTGAACTCCAGACCGGAGTGCTCTCCCTGAGCTCTTTCACTCAAGGCTAGTACTTTACCACTCTGAACCACAGTGCCACCTCTGGTTTTCTGGAGGTTAATTGGAGATAAGAGTCTCACAGACTTTCCTATCTGGGCTGGTTTTGAACCATGATTCACAGATTTTAGCTTCCTGAGTAGCTGAATTACAGGCTTGAACTGGTTCTTAAATCTGGCAGTTTTCCTGGGCTGTGAATGTAGCCCCTGGCCTCCTTGATGGCTGCTTTCTCTCAGCATCAGCTTTTTTCTCTCTCTCTGTGTGTGTGTGTGTGTGTGTGTGTGTGTGTGTGTGTGTGTGTGTGTGTGTGCTGGCCCTGGGGCTTAAGCTCAGAGCATGGGAACTATCCCTGAGCTTTTGTGCTCAAGACTAGTGCTCTACCACTTGAGCCAGACATTTCTGGCTTTTTGGTGGTTAATTGTAGATGAATCTCACAGACTTTCCTATTTGGGCTGTTTGGGTTTGTTTGTTTGTTTGTTTGTTTTAAGAAGGTTCATAAGGAGGTTTATTTGTGGGGCCATAGTTCCCATGGGAGAGGGAGCTACATGGCGTCTGCACCTTATCCAGGTGGCAGCTTCTCTCTCTGGGGGTAAAAGGGAAGTAGGTAGGTAGTGAGTAGGAGTGGCTCATTAGGTATGGGTGGATCTGGGGGCTAGTGGGAGGAGCTGAGGACCTGAGGCTAGGAAAATGCTAACATTCCCACATTTGTTGTTTATTAATAACAGAGGAGGGGTACCAGGCTGGGAGTATGGGCGGAGGTTGTTTCTTCTGGATCTACTTCCTGCTATAAAGGGGTGAAGTAGTCAGGGGTCCCTGATTCATCATTTGGCCTGGTACCATCCAAGAAGTATTTGTTTGACAGTTTGGCTGGCAAAAGTCCTCATCATTTCCACGAGAATGGTTATCAGGGCCAATGGGTGTCATGGCCTCCTCTGGCTACCTCCTGCAGCTTGGGCACATCAAGGAGTCACTGGGGCTGGGGTCTTCAGGGTCCAGATCTGCACTGGGCAGAGCAGTGTAGTAAGAGGATGGCCTTGAACTGCAAGTTCCCAGGTGGCGTCCTGGGTGAGGGATGTTGTTATCCTGTTAAAAGAGACTTTTGAGAAGGTCAGGCAAAAGGCTGACAAGTTCACAGGACCATTTAACATGAACAACATGGGAGAACACACCCTCGGCACAAGCCAGAAAAGTTCCATTTGGAACATAAACCTTATTGTGGCCCATTACAAGGAAGGAGGAATAACTGGACTGGGGGCCGGAAGGGAGTGTTTAGGGATAGTGGACTGGTTGGGAGTAACCAGTCAGAAGCTAATATATATATACAAATAGCAAGTAACAAAGGCAAGAGTGCAAGTTTCTGTCCAGATGGAAAATGGACAGGTATGGACATTAGGTGGGTAAACAACTATTCCTCTTGATCTCCCAGCTCTGCTTAATTTTGAAAGAACAAGTTTAAATTGACTCCATTTAAGATGAGACTTCATCTCCTCTTACTCCTCTCCATGGTTCCTCGTTGTCAGGATTGACCTCGTCCTAAAGGTCTAGGTGCTCATTGCTTGGATAGCTTGTCCCAGTTGGCATTCATGGGGTTTGAACTCAAGGCCTGGGCACTGTCCCTGAGCACTTCTGCTCGAGGCTAGTGCTCTACCACCTGAGCCACAGTTCTGGGCTGGTTTTGAACCACAATCCTCAGATCTCTGCCTCCTGAGTTTTAGCTAGGATTATAGGCATGAGAGCTACTGAGGTACCTGTGGCTACATTCTTGTAGTGCCTGAGGTTCTGGATGATGAGTTAAGTTACTTAATGATAAATTCCAACCTAATTTATTTCTTCCCAGATATGGAAACTGTTTTTATACCTACTTTTCTTCCAAATAACTTGGAATTAGGAGAATCACTTTTCCCTGAGCTAACACCTGGGAAAGTTTTGTCCTGAAGAAGCTACATATCTTTCCACAGCATTGGGCTGCGTGAAAGCCTAATGTAATGGAATCTTGTGCTCAGATATGTCTGTACCCTTTACAGCTCTGTCTAATACAAGAACATATCAATTCCTTCTAAGAGTTCAGCCAGTTCTCCATCCAGGGAAACCCTGCCCCCCCCCCATAACCAAATTACCATTACAAAATGCCAGGCATGCAGTTAGTGTTATGTATGCATTATCATGGGACTAACTCATACACTTCTCATAATGATCACATTAGCCTTCATAACTACCACAAGAGGAAACTTGTGTCTCATACAAGACTTTGGGGGCCGTCAGAGGGTCTCTCAGTGACTTAAGGACAGGGTAAATGGGATTGATTGCTTATGTCCCGTCCAGGGACACTTTGTCCTCTGCAACTTGGAGCTGTCTCACTTGTCCCAGGTGAATTCTTATTTTTGATCCCCTCATCTGTGTATGTGTGTGTGTGTGCATGCGTGTGTGCATGTGTATGTGTGATCATTGTGCAAACATCTCTCCTGTCTGAAAATCATGAATTGGAAAAGATTAAGAGGTCTGGAACATGGTGCTGCCATAAGCTGCCAATAATGAACGTGTATATCCAATTGGGGCTGGGCCTGGTCTTTACATGCTGTTACAGAGCAATGATGATACTTGGTCTTCACATCTTTCCCCAAGGGCCCCTTTTGGAGAGTTAAATGAGATATAAAGGGTTAAAGAAATGAAGTAGATGTGCTACCTTTGTCATGATGACATTCAGCATCAATGACTTTCCTGGTCTTAGACCCTGCTTTCACCTTTCTCTACACAAGGAATCAGCAACCTTTTAGTGTATAGCACCAGATAGTAAATAGATTTATTTGTTCATTTGTTTATGCAGGGGCTTGAATTCAGGGCCTTGCATTCTTATTCTTGTTTGACTTTTTTGCTCAAGTCTGGTGCTCTACCACTTGAGCCATACCTCTATTTCTGGCTTTTTCCTGATTAATTGGAGATAAGAGTCTCCGGGATTTTCTGTCTAATCTGGCTTTGAACCATAATCCTCAGATTTCAGACTCCTGAATGGCTAATATTTTGAGCATGAGCCACAGGCATCTAGGAAGAAATAGGTTTTGTGGCCCATGTGGTCCCAGTTACAATATCTCAACTCTGTTGCTGCAATATAAAAGTAGCCCTAGACAATGTGGAAGCCTATAAACATGGCTGTATCCCAGTAAAAGTTTATCTGTGGACATTGGGATTCTAAGTTCATACATTTTCATCTATCAGAAAAATTTGACTGCTCTTAATTTTTTCCAGACCAGTTGGAAACAATAAACCCAATCATGGTTGCAGTAGTAGGGAGCAGGCTGGGTTTGTCTCATGGGTTCATGATCTAAATTCTCCTAGCGCTTTGCTCCATTCTGGAGCCCCAAAGCTCTTGTTCACCTTTTCACTTTCATTTATATATCTTCTGTATGCAACCATACATACTGATCCTGCATACTGAATAGGTCAATATAAAATTATTGAATCGATAAGGGTTAAGATAATCTGTTAGTTTTTTACATATCCTGCTTATTCATCTATTTTATGGCAAACCTTTGTGAGTGATTGAGTTAACATATTATGATTAAATTCAAGGGCTTTGAGATTCTGACCACTAAAATTCAACCCCCTGCCCCCTCTGCTATTAACCATAAAAGGAAAAGAATGTCCTGGAAGAAAGAAAGGAAAACAAGTAGACAAAACAAAGCCAACATTTCAGCCTGGAAAGGGCTTGTTAGAGAGTAGCTGAGTGTCCAAGAGCCTAGCTGTGGTCCCTTGGGCTTCTGTCACCATAGGATACTTTGTCATGGCTGCCAGCATCCCTGCATTTGGGTATGCTTTACTCATAATGTAGTATATGCACCTATACAACGTACACATGGCTATAAATAATGTAGACTAGTAGGATGGAAGGCTCCTTTGATTCATATTTCCCTGACTTGTGTCAATGAGACACATGACTCTGAAGAGCAAGGCTTGGAGCAGAGCTTGCATCTTCATTGTTAATAGGTAATTATAAAGAAATGTATACATCATAAAATTATTTTTTCAGAATGAGTAGACAAAAACTGGATGGTGAAATAATTATAATGGGGTGTATGTGTGTGTGTGTGTGTGTGTGTGTGTGTGTGTTTCAAATATCTTATGGTAAAATAGATACTCTTCAGGTTATGATCAGTTATATCCAAATAAACCCAGTGTAAATTGAAAATATTGTTTAGCTTGAAAAATCATGCAATCAGCGTAGCTTTCTGAACACTACACACAACACAGAATAGAGGGTCCATTGTTTCTCCTCTGAATTTTGTGTCTGACTGCAGCTTCTGCTCTATGCCTCTGCCCAGCATTCTGAGAGAGTGCTATACCCATGTATTGCTGCATTCCCCTCAAAAGGATCAAAATCCACTATTTGAAAGTACAGTTTCTACTGAAGGCTCTTGTACCATTGTAAAACTAGAAATTGTAAATCTAACAGTGCAACTCAGGGACCATCTGTATCTTACTCTATAATAAGAAAAGTGCACATGGGGTGTGTGTGTGTGTGTGTGTGTGTGTGTGTGTGTGTGTGTGTGTGTGTACTTAAGGAGTTTGAAAGAAAGAACTCTACTAGATATCAGGACCAAAATCATTAATAGTATATATTACTCATTAAAAATTATTCAGCAAGAGAACAATTAAATCACCTTTCAAGTAAGTACTTAAGTATGTCAGCCTGTGCCAGGTGCCAGTACTCATGCATGTAATCCTAGCTACTCAGAAAACATCCCAGGCAAGAAAATCTATGAGACTTTTATCTCCAATTAACCACCAAAAAACTGGAAGTGGCACTGTGGCTCAAGTGAGAGAACACTAGCCTTGAGCTAAAGTGCCAGAGTTCAAGCCCCATGACTGACCAAAAAAAGAAAAAGAAAGAAATAGAAGTATGGCTCAAGTGGCAAAGTGCAAGTCTTGAGCACGAAAGCTAAGGGATAGCATCGACGCTCTGAGTTCAAGCACCAGTACCAAGGCACATGAATATATACACACATGTGTACACACACACACACACACACACACACAAACATAAAATAGGATTTCGGCCTGTTAAAATATATGAATTTACTACAATGTAGAACAAAGATCCATGGCATGTGCAAAGTATACTTTGACCTGGCATAGATTGGTTTTATTATGCTACAGGATGTATTGAATTCAGAATGTTAAGCCTGTGTCTTAAAAAATATATATGTTTGTTCATTTGTCAGGGGAGGTATTTGGAGCCTGTGTGGGGAAGAGTATAGAATGAGAGATGCAGGATTTGTCACCTATTATGCCTAAGCTGCTCCATGGGAGACAACATAGTGCTGACTGGTGATGCAAAGACTATCTTCAAAATTACTTGTAGTGAATGGATGCAGAGGGGCGGGGTGATGAAGAGAAAGCCGACTTTGAAATCACTGTGTGGTGATAGGTAGGTAATTATCCATCTGTCTCCCGCGGCTTATGTGGCATGAGGCTCCCCTTGTAGAAAGAAAGAGATTGTGCTTACAAAGGTAGAGATTCAGGTTTCATGGACAATACTAACTGCAATATTCACATAAGTAAATCTTCCCATTTCTACTTTCTGAGTTTAATTTCTTCCACCATTTTTCACCCTCTGCCCTTTTCTTCCTTCCTTCCACTTGAGAAATCAGAGTAGGCTTGTTTCCATCTCATTGTTTATTTTGATGGCTCCCTTTTAGGCTGGAGGCTTTCAACAACTGTCTGGCCATCACTGATTATCCATTCAGAGGCCTGTGACACTGAAGGTGGCCAGAAGGTCTGTATTAGTTGCTGAGGTTGTAGGTGGCTTAGGTCAGACTCTGCAGGAACAGGCACAGAGAAGGGAGGTCATGCATATAGGAGCTGCTTTATTCAGCAGTTGCTCTCAGGGGAAACTGGGAGGGGAAGGAGAAGAAGTCAAGACAGAGTGTGATCTCAGTCAGAATGCCCCAGGGGGTAACTTCTGTCTGATCTCAGGGGAGCACTGGAGTGTATGTAAGTCAGCTTCAGTATGTATCTTCCTGGTTCACTGAAGGTTGATCCTTCCATCCTAGTTAGCCATTAGTTAAGAGTTCCTTGGGCTGGAGGAGGCTATAGGGGTTCTCTGGGATTTCCAGCTCTTTACATGAAAGGGTAAAGGTAATGCCAGGCATAGTGGTGCATGATTGTAATCCCACCTAATCAGAAGGTAGAGATCTGGAGATTTGTGGTTTGAGATTAGCCAGGGCCAAAACAAAAGGATCCCATCTCAACAAAATAGCTGGGCATCATGGTATATGCCTCTTTACTAAGCTTCATGGAGAGTCTACAGAGAGATTACAGTCTATGCTGGCCTAGGCACAAACATGAGCTATCTCATAAATAACTCAAGCAAAAAAAGGACTAGAGGTCTTGCTCAAGTGGTAGAGTGTTTGCCTAGCAAGGATGAGGACCTGAGGTCAATTCGCAGTATCTGAACCTCTCCACACAAAAGGATTTGGTATATAATTCAGTGGAAAAGTGCTAATCTAACAGGTTCAAGTCTTCCTTTCACACTCACCACATTGAGAGAGAGAGACAGAGAGACAGAGAGACAGAGAGAGAGAACACGAAGGTAGTGTTGGATGGGAAAATGCACTGAAAATGAGGACCTAAGGGTGACATTTCCACCAGCAGATCCTTGCTTCTCTTTTTTAAAAGATAATCAGGCAGGGAGTGATTAAGTTGCCTGCCTCCCTGGAGATTTCCAAACTCTAGTTTATTTTCTGAGAACTCTATATTGTAATACCTAGATCAAAAGGTTAGAGATCCAAATGATCTGGGCCAGTGAATCTTTTCTATCCAGAGTTTTCTCCATGATATTCTTTGCTATTAACACTGTTTAATCATTTCAAAGAAATGCATCAAAATCTCTTGTCTGTGAATATCTCTCTTCCATTCTCTTTATGGATCTCATTGAAGAGGAAAGGGATTAAAATATATATGTGAGTCTATTTGCTACCTGTAATCAAGAGCCACCCCAAACAAAAGCTAAAGGAGATTCTAAGGTAAAACTGAGGTAGAAAATCAAAGTAGTAATGTTTGTGTGTTTTAGCACACATGCACGTGTGTGATTAAGCTTTGATATTGCTGCAATTTCATGGGAAAGACCAGTAATTGGTAATTAGAAATTTTAAGTGCTTCCTAGCAAATAACTGTATTAGTTAAAAAAAAACAAAACAGTTGCAATGTGTTGTAACTACCAGCTGGAGAATGTAGGGCAATGACTATTGTTGATATCTTTGGACCAAGCCAAGATGCTTTGTCTTCCCCCACATTTTCAGATGGTAACACCAGACAAAATTCAATAAGCTGCTAGTGTTATCTGCAGTCATAGCACCCGTATTGTGGCATCCATTGATCTGGGAAATTAAAACAAGAACACAAACAATAACTGGCAGGTTGGGAAAGTAATCTCTCATTCAAGGAATCCATGCGTGAGCAATTGTCCTCTATATAGAACAGGCTGTGGAATGGACTAGGCTTACTAGAGTGTAACTTCTTCTCTCACAACCTTTTTGTACCCATTTCATTGACTTGATTTCTGTTCTTCTTTGGAGTGAAATCTTGGCACAAATCCCTTAGAGTTCTCAGTTATTCCTAATCAGCTAAAAAGGTTATCCAGTAATCATATCATGCTATTTAGTGTGATAGTTAAAAGCCTAAACAGCTATCTACATTTTTATTTTTTTAAATTTCCACATAATTTAACTACAGTGAGAAATGTGTCACATGTCTGAAAACTAACACTTGGATCAAATAGAGATCATATTCCTTCTAGTCACTGATTCCACCAGCACCCCACCTCCATGCTTGCTTTTAACTTCATATAACTTGAATCATATGATACATAACACTTGTGTCTGGTAGGTTTGCTTAATATTATTTCAAAGATTTGCCACTTTTTGTATGTAGCAGTAGGTCATTCCCTTTAATTGCTCTCTAGTAACTCACATGTGAAAATTCTGAATTTGTCCACTCTTCTTTAAATGATATTTGCGTTGTTGCACTATGCACTGTCTCATAATTCATTTCTTGCACATACACACTAATTTTTGTAGGGCATATGCTGTGGAGTGGAATTGCTGGCTCATGGAAAACATATGTTTTTAGCTTTAGAAATATTTTCAGAGTTCCAAACTGGTTGCACCAACTGACATCCCCAGGTGCTCCTGGGAAAGAGCCATGTCATCACCAGAGTTCATGAGAGATGCCTTCACCCTTCCTGCAGTGGCTCCCAGTATCCTACCTGTTGCTTAGCCATTCTGGAAAGTGTGAAAAGTGTCTTAATCTACTTAAACTTCCCTAATATCTGGATAGTTTAAAGAACCAGTTTACATTCTGCCCATTCCAGTGACTAGAAACCCAACACCAAAGGTGTCAGCAGATCTGGTTTCTCCCAAAGCCTCTCCCCCTGACTTGTAGATGGCCACCTTTTTGCGCTGTCCTCATACTATCTTTCCTTTGTGTGTGCATTTCTGGTATCTCTTCTTTTTTTTTTTTGGCCAGTCCTGGGCCTTGGACTCAGGGCCTGAGCACTGTCCCTGGCTTCTTCCCGCTCAAGGCTAGCACTCTGCCACTTGAGCCACAGCGCTGCTTCTGGCCGTTTTCTGTATATGTGGTGCTGGGGAATCGAACCTAGGGCCTCGTGTATCCGAGGCAGGCACTCTTGCCACTAGGCTATATCCCCAGCCCTGGTATCTCTTCTTTTAAGGACATTAGTCCAATTTTAGGAACCCATTCCTATTACTTTTTTAACCTTAATTTTCTTTTGTAGGTCCTGTCTTTAAACATGATCACCCTAGGAGTGATCCTGCTTCAGCATATGAATTTTGTGGGTGACACAATTTTACCCATAATACTTGTTTTCATGTATTCATAGATTGAACCACACTGCCATCTCCCCAATAACATGAAGTAAGTAAACGACAGTCAATTTTGTTGAGTCAAAGTACAATTAGTCATGATTTCAGTGGCTACTTGGGAAGATTTTTATCATAGAAGTAAAATATGATATGAAATACATAAAGCACATTATCTTAAATATTCATAATAAGTGTATTTTACCTATGTATAAATCCATACAACCACCGTTCAAATAGATGAATAAAATAGATATAGAAGATTGCTAATACTCAAGAAGATTTTCTTTTACTCCTTCCAGTCCTTCTCCTCCTTTTCCTCTTCCTCCTCCTCTTCCTCTTCCTCCTCCTCCTCCTCCTCTTCCTCCTCCTCCTCCTCTTCCTCCTCCTCCTCCTCCTCTTTCTTCTGTTCCTCCTTCTCTTCTTCATTCACCTTCTTCTTTTTTTGCTCAGAGCTAGAGATCTACCACTTGAACCACAGCTCCACTTCTGGATTTGGTGATTAATTTGAGATGGAAGTCTCACATACTTTCCTGGCTGGGCTGGCATTGAACTGCCATCCTCAGATCTCAGTCTCCTGAGGAGCAAAGATTACAGGTTAAGCCACGGGCACCTGTCTCAGCATTGGTGATCCTTAAATTTCATATGAAAACAATCAATGGATCAATCCATCTTCTAGCTCTATAAAAATACCCAAGATAATCAACTTAAAAGGAACAAAATGCTTCTTCTGGCCGACGGTTTTGCAGGTTTCATTCTGATCAATGAGTTCTTTTGCTTGCTCCCGAGTCTCTGCTATCATGGTATGGAGCACATGGTAGAGGAAACCACTCATTCTATGGTCAGGAGAAGTAAAAGGGGGAAAGGAATGCGATGGGATCCCAAAATACTCTTTGAGAGCACACATTTTATTTGTTTTACCGGAATCAACAAGTTTTTGCATTCAGAATGCTTTCATTAAGAATAGTTTTCATGTGTAGCAAAAAAAACTATTTTAATTTCAACATTATAGTTTGAAACATTGAATTCTGTTCTCACCAGAATATAACACTTTTAACCAAAATCCTGTAAAGAATCTTTTGAAAACACACCTAATAACAAGTAAATCATAAATATTGATGCATTGCTTACTCAAAGCAACTTTAGACAGTGCCCAGAGTACTTACTATATACATCAACTCATTTAATCTCACTCCTCTTGAAGATGTACTACTATTGACCTTTATTTTTACAGATAAGAACTTTGAAGTACAGCCAGGCTAAGTGACTTGCCCATGATGGCACAGCCAGCAGTAATAGAACCAAGGACTGGGGCTGGGGATATGGCCTAGTGGCAAGATTGCTTGCCTTGTATACATGAGGCCCTGGGTTCAATTCCCCAGCACCACATATACAGAAAATGGCCAGAAGTGGCGCTGTGGCTCAAGTAGCAGAGTGCTAGCCTTGAGCAAAAAGAAGCCAGGGACAGTGCTAAGGCCCTGAGTCCAAGGCCCAGGACTGGCCAAAAAAAAAAAAAAAAAAAAAAATAGAACCAAGGACTCTAATACAAGTAGCCAATGAACCACACGGCCTTTTAACTTAGTCTCTCATCTTTGTGTGAGACAGGCTGTAGGAAACAGCATTCCTGATCTCTCATTTCATAGGTATTTCTCAGCTTAGACTCCTTGAGCCAAAAAGTTCAAGGACAATGCCCAGGCCCTGAGTTCAAGCCCAGGACTGGCATAAATAACAACAACAACAACAACAGAAAAATACTGCTATGCCTTTTTTTTTTTTTTAAGGTTGAGATAATTCTGGAGAAACCTGTTAGGAAGTGACAGATTGTTGCTCCTATACTAGAAAGGGGTAAAAGTGAAAACACACCAAAGACCCATTTTACTAAACAGAAGTGGTTCTTGTTAAGAAGCTATTACAGGGCTCTGCAGGGGAGTGGTATGGAGGGCTCCTAGCAGAAATGCTGGGGAGAGGCCACGGACAAGAGGGTACAGCTCAGGGTATGGCAGTGCATTCAGTGCTGGAGGTCAGGAGGATGCCCAGGTTCTGATGTGAGCTGCTCAGACATTGGAGGGAAGGATGGAAGTAGAAGATGCCCAGTTAGTCCAGTGGATAGCAAGCCAAGAAGATGTTGAGTCTAAGATTAATGAGACTCATAAGGAGTAGACAATGGGTCTGTGGTCATAGGACCTAAAACTAAGGGGTATTCTAGACCAGAAGTTATGCCAATCAAACATCACAGGTTTAAAAATTCATGTTTCAGTACAAGAAATGCATCCAATGCCTAATGTATGAAACTGTAACTTCTCTGTTCATCACTTTGACAATAAATAAGAAAAAAAATTTAAAAGAACTCTAAAAAAGTAAAAATAAAAAAATAAAAATTCATGTTTCTAACCTGCTTTGAGCTTTGGTAGATAAGTGCTTTCGAAGAGTAGCATGGAATCAGGTGTGATGGTTCATGCTGTAATCTCAGTACTAGGGAGACTGAAGTATAATCTCCAGTTCAAGACCATCCAAGGCTACCAAAAAAAAAAAAGAGAAAAAGAGACTAACAGTGTGAATGAGAACTAAAGCAGGCAACCAAGAGGGAGAGTAACTGGAATTTTCCTTGTTCAAGCTTCAGACTCTCTACATCAAGGTTAAAAGCTATAGAACTCCATAATAGCTAGGTGGTCTGTGCCCTTGACTTGAAAATCACTTTCGGTTTTAACAATAGTTTTTGCCCATTGTGAAATGGATAGGTTATAGAGAGAGCTGGCTGAGCAGATATGGTTTGTTAATTCAGAAAGTATTTGGCCCATTTTTATCTTTAACGCAGGTGAGTGTCATAGGTAATATGTTCATAAATGTGTTTCCATGGAAACTTGATTAATAGGAAAGGGAAGCATCAAGTGCTAACTCTGCATGGAGGGCTTCCACTGTGTCAGGGAAGCTTGTTTGAGAGTTCCTCAACACTTTGGGTGTGAAGTAAAACCCATTATTGTATTTTAACCTGACCTTGGGGTACTTTCAGTCCTGACCCATTTCTCAGCTCCATTTTGATCAGCTCCATTTTGATTTCCAACAGTGCTGCTCTTGATGAAAATTAGCAAAGCCAAAATCCATTGGCTGGTGATTGAGGAGCCAGGATAATGAGCTGAGTTGTGTGGCTCACCTCATCAGGGTGTACCCTTCAGCTGTCAAGACACTATGAATAAGATACCTGAGAGCCTTCCTACTCTGGACTGCCATGGCCAAGTTTCTCCAGCCCCATAGCCTTGGCTTTAGAAAGCTGCCTTTATCAACTTTATATCCCCATCCCACAACAATCCACTCGTCTGATTAAGAAGGACTAATTACAGCTTCCTTTAGCATTTTTTGCTTGGTTCCCTGGAAAACGATGCTATTAGAAACATTTTAAATGAAGGTTTAAGAGATTTTAGTATATGATTCCATTTTTTTGTGTGCTTGGGCCTTTATGTTGCTTTTTTTCTTTTCTTTTCTTTTTCTTTTTCTTTTTTTTTTTTTTTTTTTTTTTTTTTTTTGCCAGTCCTGGGGCTTGGACTCAGGGCCTGAGCAATGTCCCTGGCTTCTTTTTGCTCAAGGCTAGCACTCTGCCACTTGAGCCACAGCGCCACTTCTGGCTGTTTTCTATATATGTGGTGCTGAGGAATCAAACCCAGGGCTTCATGTATAGGAGGCAAGCACTCCTGCCATTAGGCCATATTCCCAGCCCCAGGCCTTTATATTTCTATAGCATGCACCCTGGGGGCATTATAGGAGCAACTTTTAAATGTCAGATTTGCTCTTCTGTTTAATGATGTGTATATCTTAAACAGTTGCTTCTGTGAACCTTGAGTTACCTAATTTATGAATAAATTTGAGGACATAGTAGTCAGGAAACCTGAGAAAAAAGTAATTGACTTTGGTGATAGTCTATACTGAAAGCTGCCAAATAAAGATTATGTACAAAACTGGAATCTGGCTGGCTACTGTGGTATGATTTTTAAAGCATATCCAGGTACTTTGCAAATTTCTGGATAAACTCTTGGAAAGATGAGTGTGCTTTTATGACTTAATTTTAAGAGAAATGATTTATAAAACTTACTTGAGGGAGACAAGGAATAATAGCAGAGGTAGAACTGCAGGTTTGAGATCTGAGGGTTTGCTTTCTTCTCATATTCTTTGTGAAGAAGTTTAATATCAATGGATAAGCTTTCTAGGCTTGTGCACAGTCTATTCTCTGAAAGAAAAACAAAGCTATAATTCCATAAAATATCTTGCTGCTAATGGGCTGGGCTTCAGATATTTTATTTGATGACCAAGGCTTTATAGTGCTGTTATAAGGCACTAAATCCTATTAGATGCTTCTGACTATTAATTCATGCTGCATTTCCCATGGATGCAGTGAAAAGTGAGGCTGAAGGAAGTGTTGGCATCACAGTAGTGAGCTATATGTCTTTTCCCCAGAGTTATAGACTATGCCAGCCTGGGTTCCTGTGTCCCAGAGTTGATGCAGGAGGGCACTGAGAAGCTTCTGGAGTGGCTAGAACCAAAACCTTTTCTGCCATAGCTTAAATGGCCCCTCCAAAACTCATCTTGGGACAATTTTCATATTGTATGTTGGTTGTATTTTAAGGAAGGATTTTGAGAGATTATTGAGATCTCAATAATTAGACAGAGTCATTAAGGAAGGGTTTGAATCATGGGACTGATGGCTTTATAAGGAAAGCTTGTTCAGAGAGACACTCTTCACCAGATACTGGCAACATGCTCATGAATTTCCCGGCCTCCAGAACAATTTATCTTTGTAAATCACCCTACCTCAGGTGTTTTGTTCTAGCAACAGGACACAGATTAAGAAATCTCTCAGCTCTGGAACCAGATGAGAAAGAAACCACAGGACAAATATGGAGCAATGCTAATATAATTAATATTGCCCATTTTCACTTCAGCCCTGGGCACCACTAATTTGTTTCTTGTCCTTACAGAATTGCTATTTTTGGAATTTCATATGGATAAAACCATTATATATATGCATATATATATTCTTTTGCACCTTGCTTTTTTCATTAGCATAATACTTAGAGATCGACTCCTTGATGCTGCATGGATCCAAAGTTTGTTCATTTTTATTGCTATATATGTTCCATTACTAATTTACTGAATCATTCACTACTTGATATGCAGTTTTATTGTTTCCCAATTATACTACTGTGAACTAGGCCACTTAGGGTATTGATAGAAAGTTTCTGTGTAACCATTTCAGTTTGGGGTAAAAAGAGAAAGCAATAAGAATAAGACATGAGGGGGAAAGAAAAAGATGGGAGCAATCTAAATCTTTAGGAAAGGAGTTGCTGGATCCTGTGTTAAATACAACTAGTTTGATAAGAATCTCCCTGTATGAGTATTCTCTAGAAAACTAGAACCAACAGGGTATGTAGTGTAGTGTGTGAGTGAAAGTTTTTTTGTTGTTGTTTTGGTTTTTTAGTTTAAGGAGTTGACTAACACAGTAGTACAGGCTTGATAAATACAAAATCTGAGGATTGGTTGGCAAGCTGGAGACCCAGCAAGGAGTTCAAGTTTGACCTCAGTGTCACTCTGCTGATAAAATTGTTTCTTGTTCATGAGAGGTCAAGCTTTGTTTTATTAAGGTCTTCAATTGATTGAGTGAAGGCCACCTATGCTTTAAAGAGTAATCTACTTTATTCAACGTGTACCATTTAATATTAATTTCATGTAAAAATCCCTTCTCAGATATGCTCAGAATAAAGTTTTACCAAATGTCTAAGGAATTTAATCCCACAAATTTGATACATAAAATTAATGACCACATTCTTCTTCATGAGTACATTAGGATTCCAGTTCCTTTGTATGCATTTTAAATTTTACTTATCCTAGTTAGGTTATAGACCTAGTATTTCCTAATAATGTAAAATATCTTTTCATGTGCTGATTAGCCAATCATGTGTTTCTTTAATAACGTGTATATTAAGATATTGTGCTTTCATATTTAGCAGATTGTCTTACTTCCTTGTAAGAGCTGTTTAAATATTATGGGTACAGGTTCTTTATCACGTATGAGTTTTGCAACTATAATTTCCCAGTCTATAACTCATATTTTTATTAATAGTCTTTAGAAGGATAGAAGTTTTTGCATTTTGATAAAGTTCAAATTATCATCTTTCATAATTTATACATTTTTGTTATGTTTAAGCAAAGCCCAAATCAGAAAAGTTTTACTCCTATGTTTTCTTTAGGAATATTTATAACTACAGTTCTTATGAACATGTCTCTGTCACTTTTCAAGTTATTTTTTTACAAGAAAGAAGGGTCCAGATTCTTTTTTCATATATATATATATATGTATATGTACACACACACATATATCCAATTGTTCCAGGGCCATTTTTTGAAAATATACTATTTCCCCATGGAATTTCTTAAGCACTTTTGATGTAAATCAATGTACATTAATAGTGGGTCTGTTTTTAAGCCCTGTTTTGTTCTGTTAACCTATCTATATCTATCTATCTGTCTATCTATCTATCTATCTGTCTGTCTATCTATCTATCTATCTATCATGTGTCAATAGGACACTATCTTGATTCTGTAGATTTTTTTCTAAGCCCTAAACTTGAGGATATGCATCTTCCAACTTGACATGTCCATATATATTTTAGATTGGGTCTTTGTCATTTTTATATGACTTTTAGAAATTAGTTACTTATTTCTACAGAAAAGTCTGCTGGGATTTGAATGGTATTATAGTCATCACTATAGTCAACCTATAAATAATTGACATGAATAATATTGAATCTTCTAATCCACAAGCATGGTGTATATTCCCATTTATTTAGTTCTCTCTTGTTTTCGCTTATCAATATCTTAAATCATTTCAAATAGGTACATTTTGTGAAGTTTATTGGTGAACACACACACACACACACACACATACACACACACACACAGAGATATATAAATTTTTTGCTAGTCCTGGGGTTTGAACTCAGGGCCTGAGTGCTGCCCCTGAGCAGCTTTGTGCTCAAGGTTAGCACTCTACCACTTGAGCCAGAGTGCCACTTTCAGCTTTTTTGGAGTAGTTTATTGGAGATAAGATTCTCACAGGCTTTCCTACCTGGGCTGGTTTTGAACTGTGATCCTTAAATCTTGGCCTCCTGAGATAGGCCAATTCAGGAGAATTACAGGTGCGAGCCACCAGTGTCCATCTCATTCTTTTATATTTTTGTTTTGATTTCCACTTACAGTTGTTCATTCACTGCTGGTGTATAAAATGCAATTAACATCTATTTATTGGCCTTATATCTTGGGACAGTGTTAAATGCAATTTCTAATTTTATAAATTTGACATATTTGGGAGATTTTCCACACAGATGATTAAGTGGTCAGCAAACACAGAAATTTTATTTCTTCCTTTTTTTCTTGCCATATTACACTGGCTAAGACCATCAGTATTAAGTAGAACTAGTGGGAAAAGTGTTCATTCATTATTAAGTATGGCATTTGTTCATTTGTTCTTTGTAGCTGCCCTTGTCGTGGACATTCTATTTCTAGTTTACTGAGAGTTTTGATTGTGCATAAGAATTGAATCTTGTAAAATACTTTTTCTGCATGTATTGAGATGATTATGTATGGCTTTACTAGCCACATACTAGCCACATAGCCTTAGGCAAGTTATTTCCTATTCTCCCCCAAGAAAATGGATAATAATACTTACACTGTGGTTATTAATAGAGATAATATTCAGCATAGAACATAATATTTGGTTAGAAATTTTAAAATGTTAGTGTTTCATAATATCATTGTATACATTCAATATTTGTTAAAGTTTTTGAAATATAAGCTTGTATTATTAATAATTCTTTACAAAAATTAAGTGACTCTTAACAACTCAAAATTTCTCCCAAGGAGTTTCAACATCCCAGGCCAGATTTACAGCCCTAAATTCTCCAAATTTGCTTTGTGATCCAAATGTGAGAACTCACATTGCTTTGATTTCTCAATCAAAACCTCTGTATTATAAAATCATACTTACTTCTTAGTAATTTTAAAGCAACCTTTTTGTTTACACATGCATATAGGATGTGCACAAGTATATGTGCAATGGTTTTAGGATATTTTAAATTAGCCTTAAATTTGGATAAAGCTTGTTTCTGTATATGTAATATGAAACATATATTATATACTATTATATATATATATATATATGGCTTGAACTCAGGGCCTCTAGCTCCTTCTAGGCCATTTCACACACAGCAGGAGTTCTACCACTTAAGCCATGCCTCCAATTTTTCATATTTTCTTTGATCTCTCTTTTTCCTTCAAATTTAATTCTTAGCAAAAAAATGATTACTTTTCTTTTGGTGTCCCATAGTCTAAACTTTATTGATTTGCTCCTATGGTTGTCATTTAATACACCTTTGTCTCTGCACTGTATATAATTAGGTAGATAGATCTAGATGTTTCATCTGTTTCTATTTTTATTATTTTTGATTAGATAATTTCTAAATCTATTAATTTATTGGGAACTTTGAAATGATGACATTCTAATTTTACTATTCATTTATTAGACTTCTTTCATTTAAAAAATTGCTTCTTATCTTTACCGGCCATTCAACGGACAAAGGCCTCATATCTAAAATATATGCAGAACTAAAAAAATTACCTTCTTCCAAAACAAAACCGCAAAGAACCAATAACCCCCTCATCAAGTGGGCTAAAGACTTACAAAGAGACTTCTCTGATGAGGAAATGAGAATGGCCAAGAGACATATGAAAAAGTGCTCTATATCACTGGCCATAAAAGAAATGCAAATCAAAACAACATTGTGATTCCATCTCACCCCAGTAAGAATGTCATATATCAAGAAAACTAACAATAACAATTGTTGGAGGGGATGTGGCCAAAAGGGAACCCTTCTTCATTGTTGGTGGGAATGTAAACTGGTTCAGCCACTCTGGCAAGCAGTATGGAGATTCCTCAGAAGGCTAAATATAGAAACTCCCCTATGACCCAGCAGCCCCACTTTTGGGTATCTATCCAAAAGACCACAAACAAAATCACAGTAATGCCACCAGCACAACAATGTTCATCGCAGCACAATTTGTCATAGCTAGAATCTGGAACCAACCCAGATGCCCCTCAGTAGACGAATGGATCAGGAAAATGTGGTACATATACACAATGGAATTTTATGCCTCTATCAGAAAGAATGACATTGCCCCATTTGTAAGGAAATGGAAGGACTTGGAAAAAATTATACTAAGTGAAGTGAGCCAGACCCAAAGAAACATGGACTCTATGGTCTCCCTTATTGGGAATAATTAGTACAGGTTTAGGCAAGTCATAGCAGAGCATCACAAGGGCCCAATAGCTATTCCCTTATGATCACATAAGATGATGCTAAGTGAAATGAACTTGATATTATAGAAACAATTGTTATATCACAGTTGTAACTACTTTCAACGTCCCATCTGTATCTGTAGCTTCTATTATTGATGATGTTCTTGTATCACCTTCCAGTGGTTGTACCTACACTATCTCTGTAATCTTATCTGAGTATATTGGAATCTGTGTATACTGGTATTAGAAGTAGGAAATTGAAAGGGAATACCAAAATTGAGAGACACAGGGTAAAAAAAGACAAACAACTACAAAAGCAATACTTGCTGAACTGTTTGGTGAAAGTGAACTGAACACCTCAGGGGGGGAAAGGGAAAGTAGGAGGAGGGAGGGGGGAAGGGACAAGGTAACAAACAGTACAAGAAATGTATCCAATGCCTAACGTATGAAACTAACCTCTCTGTACATCAGTTTGATAATAAAAATTTGAAAAAAAAGTAAAGGGCTCAAAACAGCAAAAAAAATAAAAAATAAAAAATTGCTTCTTGCCAACTAGTTATCCCAAAGTATTATTCATACTGGCGAGGCAGGACAAATACCTGATCTCCCTCTCTTTGTTTACTAGCTTTCAAAATAAGGAGTGAGTTTCTTCACATACTCAGAGATAACCAGTGACCAGAGGAAGTTTCTGTTGTAATCACTGACTTTATTGCCAAGAGTTTAAACTTGATGTGTTTAGTCCATTTTAGTTTGGTCATCAGGAGCCAATGAAGGTTTGTTCCTAATTCCTTTGACATACTCCTAGTAACACTGATAGCTCCCTGGCTATGACAAGACATTCCAGGTTCATCTTTTGTATTTCCTAATTCAAATCTAGAATAATCCACTTCTCCTGATTACTCTGGTATCTTTAGTCAGAATGATTATTTTAAATTAATTTTATAAGCATATTTAAGAAATATGTATTTTAAGATAAAATACATCACCAGTTCATTCTGATCTTTCCTGTTCAAATCCAATGTGACATGGTTACAACTCTGAAAAGTTTACAACCTCCATGAGTTTCAGACCACAGTTGAGGATAGATGAAATAGAGCTCTAAAACCTTTTTTTGTGTGTGTGCCTCCTGGGGCTTGAATTCAGGGCCTGAGCATTGTCCCTGGCTTCTATTTTGCTCAAGGCTGGCACTCTACCACTTGAGCCACACTCTCCCTGCAAAATAATAGCTTTCCTATGTAGAACTAATAAAATAACCGAGAGTCAATGGCACCCAAGAATTGTATTGTCCTAGTAATGCAAACCTCTACATGTTTTATTCAGTTCTAAGGGCTCTGAGAAGAGCCGTGGGCCTGGCTCTATCCATAGTTCCATGTTAATCTCTTATGACTTCATTTAACTTTACTTCTTGTATTTTTTCCCATTAACCTTCTGAATTGGCACCCAGGTATGTGAAAATAAGATCATTCATATCTTTGCTAGAAAGACACCAAATTTACTTTTCCTATTAATTATTTGATTTGGCTTTTCATCTTTTCTGAGTCCATTGCTGAATTGAAACTTGAATGATGTCCTAAATAAGTTATGTACACACACACGTGCATACACACCAACTAGCTGTTTAATCATCTCATATACATGAAAAAAAGAGGGCCAGCAGCAAGGGCTTCATTATTCATGCTATGAAGTATTCACTTATGTGTTTCATCCACCAAGCAAGGTTCCCTAGTGCATTTGAAATATGATTGTCTATACAAAAACCTGATTTGTATACAGCAATTCAGCAACCTGTCTCTTGAGTAAACAAAATTACAGCTCATCAGCTGTGTTTTGGAAGAAGTAACGCCATTTTGAAGGTTGCTAATGCCACTCAGTGCGCATTCTGCAAGGAGGCATCTGTGGCATGGCAGGATCCATGCATTTTGTATCACAATTCGAACAATGTTGCATGGTTTTGCTGATTTTTCTTCCTTTTTCTAGCTCACATGTCCCACCTCTCTTTTTCTTATGAATCGCTACTGTCTATCTGTATGTTTAGACATTGTCTGTTTTTACTAGAATGTGGCTTCATCGCTTACTGTTCATTTTTAGGATTTTTTTGAAAATATCATAATAGTTCCGAAGGACTTATGTTTAATACTTGGCCATTATTGTTTTGAATCCCTATGACATTGGCAGAAAGCAATTTACAAGACAGTTTCTGTTCGCTGGAACTTACCAGAATGGCTTCCTAGCCTGCGTTTGCTGTGCCTGGGTATTAAACATGTGTTGCTCATTGTATTTACTTGGGCTGATGACTTGTCTCGAAAGCAGCCCATGAACATTTCTTGAATAATTGTCTGATATAGATTATGGCCTACAGATGTAATTAATGATTAATTCATGTTGTGAAGCCAAAAGCTGATGCTGTCACCTTCTAAAATTAAGGTTCTGGTTATAATTAAGAGCTACAACCATGGGCATTCAGTATTACTGAGGGCTTGCTCTCTAATGGGCTGTATCTTTTAATTCCAATTCCACTAGGCCCACTTGGAAAAGGTGAGGTAACACTAAGGAAACCTGTGTTTCAACTTGTTCTCGAGGGCATGGTAGCAGAGGCCTCAGTGGACTGAATGTAGATGGAAGAGGAACTCTGATTATCTGAGAGATGAAGTACCAGCAAGTCTTTTCATCCTACAGTGTCCAAGGAAATGACATTTGCCTGAAGGACAATAAGGACGGCCAATGCCAAGGCCCTCACATTGCCCTCCCTGTGATTTGTGCATTGGCTCTAGTGACAGAAACATTTGAAGTGAGGTGCTTTGGGAGGAAATCTTAGCCTGAATCAACCACTGCTTCGAGGTGCCACCTTCTCCTTATGGTGTTTTGAATGACCATATGTCATTGAATGACCATAGTTTGATCTATGTGTCAGGCTAGGCCCCAGCTGGAATCAGGAAACTTAGAAGAGTTTAATGAAGGGAGTCTCTTAGATTTCAGATTCTAAAACCATATATTTAGGACAGAGTAAAACAAAAAGAGCTCCTGGATTTGCAAATTTGGGGGGAAATCCACCCTTCCTTATACCTGGCAGGCTCAGGAGTAGGAGCACTACCAAACCATGCAAAGCGTAACTATTTCTGTAAGAGAGGCAGCCTAGCAGGAGCAGTGGCCTCTGGGAGAAGTCAACCAACCATGGTGTCCCAGTGGGGAAGGGACTAGAAGAAGAAATGCCCAGAACTCAATTTCCTTCCCTTCTCCTCTTTCCTGCCAACATCTCTGTTAGCCAAAGCCAACAAAAAGCCAGAGGATAAGGCAATCCATTGATACAGAAGGTCAGCCTCTGGAACACAGGCCAGCAGTTGATCCAAACATGCCAGTGGGAATATACAACAGTATCTGCCTCCTGTAATATATATGCAAGAGTCTTTCTATACAGTACAAAAGCAAGTCTGAGCATGTAATTCCCATATCTGATTCGAATCACTGAGAGGGTTTAGAGCGTGAGCTCCGGTGATAGTTGGACTAATGATTGTAGTCATGGTCATCATTGGTGTCATCTTCATGTTTATTGAGAGATGGCTTTTTGCCAGGTGCTGTTCTAAATATTTCATCTGTATTTTCTCCCTTAATTTTCAGAGAAGTCTCAGGAGAGGTAAATATAGTTAGCTCTGTATTCTAGCTGAGGATGCTAAGATCCTAAGTCATCTACATAGACTCCCAGGTTCCAAACTGGTAAGGAAGTTTTGAAATCCAGTCTCCTCCCCACCCCCTCCACCTGGTGATTCTCAATAAGGAAAACCACCATGAAACACATTTGAGGGGCAATGTTGGGGAAGTTCAGGAATGTATTGTCTATTTTCAGATGATAATTAGAAAAGATTAATGTATTTGAAATCTTTTATCCCACTCAAGAAGGTCTAGAAGGCAAAGGAAGTTAATCTGATTGTGAGTCATTAACAATGGAGCCATTGTTAATGGCTCCACCAAGAACAATTTTGAAATAGCATTTTCTCTCCCTCCTCATTCATGTTACTTTTTCCCCTCTGAATTCAGACATAGGAACTTATCTTCTTTGTTCACTGATGTATTTCAGGCCCCAGAACACTCACTCAAAGTGTTCTTTTCAATTGACATAACTCAACTGTCTGAAATTACCATCATCAGTTGTTCGAATCCTTGGTGATAATCTGTTCTCCCCCACCCCAATCCACCAACCTAACTTCTGTAACCCAGAACTAGTCCTGTGCTAGAATATAGCTGTGCTCCATGACTCTATGTTATATGATTGGTGGCTCCATCCTCTTACCAAATTTCCAAGCTTTGGACCTTTTGTTCATCTTAAGCACAGATTATTCAAGTTTTAGGACCTGGACTATAAGTTTCCAGATTTCTGTTATGGCTTGTTCCTCTAGATATAGCTGAAACATTAATATCTACAATAAATACAAAATACAGGTTCTGTCTTGGTTTCATGCAACTTGTTATTGTTATTATGCAAATGGCATTATGTATGGCTTTATTTCATACAAACGTCCTTGTTTTATTTGTTCATTTTGAGACAGGGTTCTCCACATGTAGCCCAGGCATGGCTTGAGCTTTGATCTTCATGACTCTGCCTTCAAAATGTTAGGGTTATAGGTGTGTGCCACCATGCTTGGCTCATGAGAACTTTTAATACTTCTACATGCTTAATATTGTTTTAACAAATTAAGCTTAATCAGGAACAATCATCAATAGAAAGAAATGTACAGGCTATTTGTGTATAGTATGGTTCATTTTAGGAGCATGCTAATATAAACATCTAAAATGTTAATCATTGTAGAAAATGAAGCTTCAGCTATGAAGCTCTACATATTAGATAGGTAATCTGGTTACTGAGCATAATTGATTACTGGATGGGTGACAAGTGGGCTGATATAATCTTGATCACACCTTAAATGTATTTGTTATAGTTGGCTATGTTGAATTGATCTCTTTTGTGCAGCTCTTTAAAGATAATTTTTTAAAAGTTGTAACTTGCTCAAGCATAAACCTTGAGTTCAATCTCTGTACTGCCAAAAAAAAAAAAAAAAGAACAGGCTTTGATTAAGGTTCTTTGGTTGTTGTTTTTCAGGCAGGAGAGAAAAGTTTATTACTGAACTGCTGGCCTGTGGCCCAGATGATGCATGGTGGGAGAGAAGGGAGAGAAGGGGCAACCCCCACCCAGCCCTGCCTTATCTAGGGAAAGGGGGGTGGGCGGTGGATTAGGATGTGACCTCAGGGAAAGGGGAGGTAACTGCTTCCTGGTCTGCTGGTTACCCAGGTAACTGGGTGGAGGCTTAATGAGGTGGGGGCATCTGCATGGAGCCTTCTGGGGTGGACCTTACATTCCAGCCTTTTAATAGTTATGAAAAAGGATGAAGAGTCTCTCTGGCTGCTTCCTGCTGGCAAGGGGTGTCAACATTAGGGGTAAAAGGCAGAAATGTGGCTCCTCTGGGAGAAGGCCAGCAGCAGGGTCCCTTGGTGGTAGATGCCAGTCTTGAATGAAGCCTGGAAGAAGTCTCATGAAACAGGGGCTAGACCAAAAAAAACATATATATATAATATTATAATATAATATATATTATATATTATATATTATAACATATTATATTAATTATTATATTATCGTATTAATTATATAATTATTATATAATATATTATATTAATTATATATTATATAATTATATATATAGTATCTATATTATATATTATATATATAAAGGCAAAAGGAAGAGTTTAGGGCACAAAATTAAAAATTGGATGATTTGGCTAGTTCTTATACTCAGGCATGGACATTAGATGGACAAGCTACTATCTCTTGATCCCCCGGCTCTTATTAATTTTGAAAGGGCAAGATAAAGTGACTCCATTTAGGATGTGACATCATTCTCCTCTTAGTTCTCTCCATGATCCTTGTTCCCTGAACTGGCTGAGTCCCAGGGGTCTAGATGCTTGCTGCTGGGATGGCTTGCCCCAGTTGGCATTCACAGGGATTTGAACTCAGGGCCTGGGCACTGTCTCTGAGCACTTCTGCTTGAGGCTAGTGCTCTACCCCTTTGAGCCACAGCACTACTTCCAGCATTTGGCTGGTTAGAGATAAGTCCCTTGAGCCATGCTTCCAGCTTGGCTCTTTGCTGGTTAGTTGGGAGATGGAGTTTTAGGAAGATTTTCTGCCCAGGCTGGCTTCAAACTATAATCCAAGGAGTCTTTGCCACAAAAAGCCCTTTTTTTTATTCCCAATTAAAGTACCAAGAGACCAAGAGGACTAGAGCTTACTTGCACCTTGTCAAGAACTGACCAACAGGGCTGGGGATATAGCCTAGCGGCAAGAGTGCCTGCCTCAGATACACGAGGCCCTAGGTTCGATTCCCCAGCACCACATATACAGAAAACGGCCAGAAGCGGCGCTGTGGCTCAAGTGGCAGAGTGCTAGCCTTGAGCGGGAAGAAGCCAGGGACAGTGCTCAGGCCCTGAGTCCAAGGCCCAGGACTGGCAAAAAAAAAAAAAAAAAAAAAAAAGAACTGACCAACAAATACTTTCCAGAATTCTGCAATGACAAAACTCAGTAGAAGTGATGAAAGTTTTAGCACAGATATATAGCTAGATGGACATATAACAAATGGCATATTGGTTTTACATCAGTGTTTAACTCACAGCCAACAATTGTACAACAATTTAACAAGCTTTGTCTTGTATGAATTTAAGACATACCCATATCATCTTCTTCCTACACTGTTTCTTCAATCCCCTTTTCTGAGACTTCACTAGCAAATGATGTTTACACAGACATACACATGTGGAACACACATACACACGGTACACATAGGTTTTACAGCATACAAAAATGAATTTTGGCCATAGACTCTTTTGGAATTCCAGTAGTAAATGACACTTTTGCCCAATATTTTAGAACTACGTGGTCAGTCAGAAAAGCAATTTTGTTAGCAAATGAAAAATTTCAGATTATAAAATGGAGAAACCATATTTTGATAAACTCCAGTGGGATACCATGTTGAGGGGGGATGGCAGGAGGACACAAACACACTAACATAGAACATGTGGCATGGCATAATGGCGCCTGAGCTGGTGCCTGTTAAACCTATGGTCAATGCTAGAGAAAATAACTTTTAGATATCTTTGCTGACAAAGCACATTGGTGGTCAAGCCTCAGTTTTGGAGGTCTGTGAAAAGAGGCAGCTTTGTTAGCAAGGCACATTATCAGGATGGTATGACTTGGAGTTTTATAAAGTAAGCAAGCAAGCAGGCAGATAAGAGAGGGAGAAAAAGGAAGAGAATGAGAGGAAAAGAGAGAAAGAGAGAGAACCTGAATATAAATGACCTCTGACCATTTACCATTGCAGAGGCAAAAACTGTATCTGTTTGAGTATTTTGAGCAGGCCTCATTGCACTGTCAAGAGGCGTGCTAGCAGTTTCCCTGCTTGGGTGTGACTGTGATGCAAAAACCCAGAAAGCACGGGAGGGAGGCGCCTGGTGAGTGAATGAGAGCTTACCTGGCAGAAGTGGCGTATGGAGCAGCAGAGAACCTGAGCAGCCGCAGTTTCACTCACCAAGGTAGAGAAGTGGTATGGATATGGATGTGAATGTGGAGGCCAGCAATGGTATTGGTGAAAAGTCCCACGTGGCGTCTCGCAAGCAGTTCAGGTCAAGGATAAAGGGCCGTCAGGACTGAGGATACTCCCAGAAAAAGGAGAAAACTAGAAAGGAATTCTGCCTGTACTGACTCTTAAGCCCTTCCCGAGTTACAAGGCACCATATATGTTAGGTTTGTTAAAGTAGGTAGCCAGTAAAGGAGAACGCCACGCGGTATTCAGGCAGGAGAGAAAGTTTATTATCGAACTGCTGGCCTGTGGCCGAGATGATGCATGGCTGGAGAGAAGGGAGAGAAGAAGAACTGATTTTAATGTCCCTTATTATATAGTGGTCACATGTTCCAATTTATCTTTTTTCCAAGTTATCTTTTATATAATTAATTTTTGAAATGGTCACCCTACTTTAAAAAGCAGTGAAAAACTTATCAAAGTCTAAGAAGCATAATTAAGAATTAATAGAGAAGCTGGGTGCTGGTGGCTCACCCATGGAATCCTAGTTACTCAGGAGGCTGAGATCTGAAGATTGCAATTTGAAGCCATCCCAGGCAGAAAAGTCTCTGTGAGACTCTTATCTCCAATTAACCTCTCAAAAGCCAGAACTGGAGCTGTAGCTCGAAGTGAAAGAGCACTAGAGCAAAAGAGAGCAAAAGAGATCAGGCACAGCGCTCAGGCCCTGAGTTCAAGGTGCACAACGGACAAAAAAAAATTAACAGTGAAGTAGATTGACACACAGCAACACGGACCTTTTAGAAGTTCACAGGCTATCTTTTTTTTTTTTCTTTAGTTCATTCAATAACCATGATATGGGCTCACAGGTATGGAGATCTAAAGAGAACTTATTTGAAAAAAAAATGAAAAAATCAGCTATGGGCAGATGAAGACAAACTGTCTGTGACTATTCTTCATTTCTAGTCATTTAAAGTAAAGCTACTTAGATGTTTCCTGTATAGTATAATAAGATTTTGAACATGTCACTATGGCTATTATTTTTCATTATCTGCTTAATAAGTTTCTCTGGTTATAAGCTTTCCCATCATTGAAGTCAGAATATCCAAGGAGCCAATCTTTAAAATGTAATAGTTGCAACAGTGCTCCGCTAGTTCTGCCCATTGCTCTATGTTTAGCCCTATGACTAATTACAGAAAAGGGGGCTTAGGGTTAGAAAAAGAATTCTCCAGCCAGGCTCATGATGACTCTGACTCACTTTAAGGTATAGTAGTTTCCTGTTTCTGCACAGCCAACTAGCCCACACTGAAACAATGCACATGGCTTATTGCACCGCCGCCATGCAGCAGAAGTCTGGGCATGGACCAGGGTTTCACAAGACTGCAGCCAAGGCACCCATCAGGCTGCATTCTGATCTGCAGGCTTGAACTAGGGACAAATCTGCTTCCATGTGCATTCAGGTGGTTGGGAGAATTTATTTCCTTGAGCTCCTAACCAAGGATTCAGCTTTTTGGTAGCTGCAGCTCTTCTCAACATCACTGCTTGTATCACTGAGCCAGCAAGAACATGCTCACTCCAACCCACTAAACCAGAGTCTGATAGGATAGTTACGGGGATGATATCTAAACACATTTGCTTTATTCTATTGAGGAGAAACAAATCAAGGTAACACTTTAATGGCAGAGATTATACAAAGGCATAAGGAAGAGGAGAACATGGATTTTGGATTCACCTTAGGGTCATTTCTCTTTGCTTAGGTATCCTCTCATCCTAGTGCTTTTGCCAATTTTAGACATCACATCCTATCTTTTGTCTAAAGTAAGTGGTGAGAAAAGATGGAGGATGTTGGGCCTCATTTTTTTTCTATTTGTGGGACTAATTTGAGTTCCATTATGAAGCTTTTTTCTGTGTTCTAGGATCCCTCACAGTTACTCTGGGTGTGGGAAAGAACCCCTGAAGGTACTTGGAGACTGACTGACTTTGCTCTTGAGGAAGGGGAAATCTGGTTCCTGATTTGAGGATAGCTGTTTTCTGGGCTTCATGTGGCATTCACAGCATTTGTACTTGGCTTCTCATTATATTACCCTGGAAAGTCATTTAGTTTATAACAACAGAGAGATATCCAGACAGTGTGCACACTGCTGAAAGGATCCTACAGGTCAGGATGGGAGCTGATCCAGATGAACCCCATGAGCCTGTCCCACCCACAAATTATCTGTTATTGCTAGAAAATTAGAATGGCTGCCCTCCCCTGCAGGCCAGTTAAGGAAGCACATATTCCCTAGAGATCTAGTTAATGAGAACTGTTTTTCAGAGTCTGACTGAGAGAGAGAGAAGGAAAAATACAAACCCTAGGGTGAATCTAACTGTCTTGAACTATAATTAACCTAACCACAGTGTTATTTGATCATCTCAATGAAAAGAAGAAAAAAGAAACAAAAAAAACAGCAATTCTTCACAGTTTTAAAGGATGATAATTCTTGAGATATTTTAAATTTTTTCTCCATTCAAAGTACCTATGTTTGTGTAATTATTATTTAGAGTGTTTCTGTTTAGGTTCTTACTAATCACTCGCTCTTAAAGTGCCTTAAGACATGGCCACAGACTGCATTAGTTTTATTCAGAATAAAGAGTAGGTCAGCAATTTGTGGCATTGTGCAAAGGGTTTTGAATACTGTCTGGAAGGCAGTTTTAAGCGTTGACAACCAGAATTACTGAGGTAGAAATTTACAAAAGTGGAGGCATTATTTAGAATAATAATTCTGAGTTTATCCAAGTTTTTTCCTCCCGTAAGTGCTGTTTTTCTCCCACTGGCCTCTGGATTCTAAGCTTTCAGAACATACTAGCTGGCATTAGCAGGTAAATAAATGTGAAGAGAAGCCATTGGCTTTTATGGACGTTGATATGCCTTAGGATATGAGCATAAAAATCACTCTATTTCTTTCTTTTCTAAGATTTGGAAAGCTCATGTTCCTATTCAATTCTCTCCAGGAGGTTTGGCCAAGTCTTAACGAGTGGATTAATAAACAGGCAAGAAGGCAGGTGCTTCACAGAAATCAGCTGTTAGATAAATAACACTTCATTTCTCCAAGTCTGTGGTTTTCTTCTGGAGATGTTTGTGTACTTCAGTGCACTTAATTTATGCAAGTTTTACTCCCATTGATGTTAAAAATTAAAATTTGTGACTCCTTATCCTTAACCGGAAGGTGGATGCATATAAAAATGGAGAAACACTGATTTGAATTTATTTACTGTTTCCCCACTGTTAGCTTTTCTGTCATTCTTTTTACTAGCACTAAACACTTCTAAGGTACAATTTCCCAGAAAGCTTTTACTCCCATGCAATATTAAAACCTTCATTGCCTGAACCAGTACAGTTGCTCTTACCTTTTGGTCTATGTTTATGACTGAAGCTTCGTTTGTCTCCATCACAGCTACATACACCACCAATATGCATGCTACCCTTTGCTCACCTTATTAGCTTGTGGATTCTATATAGTTAGTATTCACCTCCTATGAATTCTTAAATAAAATTTTCATATGACTTGTACTTGACAAATTGACTCTCCCTAGACCTAGCTAATATTTAAATGGATAATGTTTGAGTCTCTTTCAGATCCTAGTTAAATTCTTTATCACAACTCATCTAAAATCTTTTCAGATGACCAGGGGAGCTGTGGTAACCTATCCCAATAATGTACTTAATAATTCATCTGCTGAATGTATTCCTGCAAAGTAATTTAGCTTACAATCTTATATATTTAAGTTAACAGTATACCTTGAGTCAAAACCACTCATGGTTATTGGGATAGATTTTTAGACTTCCAAAGCTCTTCTCTAATAACGTGGTCATTTTACCAAGAATAAATGAAAAGTTTGAGTTATGTTTTAAATGGGACCCAACACAGGAGAGTGATTTAAAGTAACTGGGTCTGTGAGTGATACATCTCTGAGCCCAATTAATGCTTGAGCCTACAATGTCATTTGTCACGCACATCAGTTTTTTCCCACAGTCAGGGATCCTGTAAATATATATGAGCAATCTATTCGGGATTACCCACAGCGGTCAGCAAGGACAAGATCCCTGCTCCTGTGGAACTCCCATTCCATCTGAAGAAGGTAATAAACAAAACCCTACCTGTTCAAGGAAGCTGTCAACTGGGGCTAAGTCCTAGGCCTGGTGATGAAGAGGGATGGAACAGGTACTTTATATTGGGTAGTCTGGATGGTCTCACAGAAGAATGCAGGCTTTGAACAGAGATTTGAGGGTCTGCAAGGACAAACGAGAAGAGAGGGTATCCTAGAGGTCACCATTGGTGCATACCTGGTGTGTTGAAGGACAGGTGAAAGGCTTTTGTACCCATCATACAGTAGGAAAGGGAAAGTAGTCTAAGGTAAAACGGACTGTAGACCATCTTACATAACAGGGTAAGAATTTGAGTGTATGTTAAACACAGATAGAACACAATGATCCCTATAATGGCAGCTCCATGAACGCAATATAGAAGCCAGAACCCGGAAGAGGCCATGATCATGGTGGTAACTGTGGCTGTAGGTTTGTTTGAACATCCCTGTCTTTAACCAAGGCTGGCTGAGTCCTACTGTTTTCCCTTTCCAAGAGGAAGAAAAACCTGGAAAAGTCTGTTCTAAGATGGCACTAGAGGTGGAGAATTGGATGTATTTTTACATTATTGCTAATGTCTTTCTAAACTCAACTCTGCCAGTGCATTTACACTTAAACTCTAAATCATGCTTTGCTTTTTTTTTTTTTTTTTTTTGCCAGTCCTGGGGCTTAGACTCAGAGCCTGAGCACTGTCCCTGGCTTCTTTTTTCTCAAGGCTAGCACTCTACCTCTTGAGCCACAGCACCACTTCCAGCTTTTTCTGTTTATGTGGTGCTGAGGATTCGAACCCAGGGCTTTGTGCATGCTAGACCAGCACTTTACCACTAAGCCACATTCCCAACCCCTTGCTTTGCTTTACAAAAGCTTTGTTCAATCAAGTTGCGGGCTGGGAATGTAGCTTAGTGGTAGCATGCTTGCCTCAGCCCCACATAAACAGAAAAGGCTGGAAGTGGCTCTGTGGCTCAAGTGGTAGAGTGCTAGCTTTGAGAAGAAAAAAAAAGAAGCCAGAGGCAGTACTCAGGCCCTGAGTTCAAGCCCCAGGAATTTCTAAATAAATAAAGTGGCTGGGAATATGGCTTAGTGGTAGAGTGCTTGCCTTGCATGCATAAAGCCCTGGGTTCGAGTCCTCAGTACCCCATAAACAGAAAAAGCCCAAAGTGGCACTGTGGCTCAAGAGGTAGAGTGCTAATCTTGAGCAAAAACAAGCCAGGGACAGTGCTCAGGCCCTGAGTCCAAGCCCCAGAACTGGCAAAACACACACACACACACACACACACACACACACACACACACACACACGAATCATGTTGTGGTCAGGCTAATTGTCACTTTGCTTCAAAGTCTGGTGTAATTTCTTGGAATGCTGACTTCAGTGATGGCTTTCTAAAATTCAGAACACATTTAGTCTTCAGATGGGGCAGGTCTTACTCAGGTGAGAGCATAAGTCTGGTCCTTTTGACCTACTGAGCATCTCACCAGGGCTCTGTGAGATCATGGTAGGGATAGCAGTAGCAACTGAGCAGAAAAAATGCTCTTTGTGGACACTGAAAAATACTTGCTAAGGACTTAAGTAATTATTGAAATATAAAATCTGTCAAAAGGTTGAATGCATTTTTCCACTTGCTATCTTAATTTGGTCTGGGCCAATTGTTTGGCAGAGGATACGTGAACATTTTTTGCTCTGTAAGGATGTAGGGTATTTTCATCTTAAACTACCACCCTTTTGCTGATCTTATTACATTCTGGCTACTCATTTAAAATCCTCAATATTATAAATTCATGCTATTCTTTATTAAATTTAGAGAATGTTAGCTTTCTCTGCAAACTAGATTACTCCATTAGGTAACTAATTTGGGCCTCTTGGAAACTTTTTATTTTATATCCAGAATTCCTCATAAACAGTTTGCCAAGATCTCCTAAATATAGGTGATAAAAGGAATGAAAAACTTTTAAATGAATGTATGATGACTTCTGTTTTATATTTTCTGTTGTTTTACATTTCTAAAAAATGTGTGCATCTATATTCCCATGCATAGGTCATCTGCAAGAAAGATTACAAGGGATCTTCAGATAACCCCATGTGAGGGTTGGAGACATGGCTCAAGTGGTAAACACCAATCTAGGGAGCAAGCTTGAGGCTTTGAGTTTAAATTCCAGTACCTGAAAAAAAAATTCCCATATTAGATATTTACAACTTTAGTGTCCAGGAATATGTGTATTAAAGCAACTTCTCCCCAGCCTATTTTTATATGGATTTCAACTGAGAACACTTAGTATAAAGAATAATTAGATCTGGACAAAAATCAGCCCTTGACAAAACTATGAAGTCAGGGAAGATTTTCTGTGATGCTTCTACCTCCCAATCTGAACTGCATTACTCCCTTTATGACTTCATGTTTGTTCCCTGCTGTCACTTCTCAAACCTTTTCTGAGAAGCAGGTATCCAAAAGCCAAAGTACCACTCCCCCATTGGACTTGGATTTTCAAGAGACGGATACTTAGGGAAAGCAAGAAAAGAGAAAGGAGGGTCTGCAGAAGTGGAGGAAGCGTTTAGGAATAATGGAGATGAAGTCCTACATGAGGGCCACAGTCTTCCCCCTACATAGCAGGTGTCTCACTGAAGCCCCCATTGTTGGTATAGAAAATCAGAGCACATGGAAGCTCAGCAGAGGCCAAACACTCCTTTATATACTGCTCAATTGAAAAACCATTGTGGCTTGGTAACATCAGGGAAGGTTTTGGGTGGGGTCCCTGGGAACTAGTCTTTCTTGAGCTTGCTATTTTCCAGACTTTTCAAGTACAATTTGATCATTTGAGCCAAAGATCATGTCATTCACTGGCCTATACTGATAAAGCTTAGGCCTTATCTTTCCTAGTGGGACCCATGGCTATGCCAAGGGAGTGGACACTTGAGTCATGAGGTCATTGTTACAGATTCTGTTGCTGCCTGTGTTAGTCACAAAGACAATACATGCTGTTTCTATGGGATGTGATTGCCAAAATCATAGCTGACATCGAGCCACTTTCCAAACATTAGAAGGTTTAGAAGTTGAGAAATCAGACTTTTTACTCCTACTGAAATGTCTAGGGTGAGATCTCTCTGGCTTGGCAGGATTTTTTCTTTGTTTCTTTCTTTGTTTTTTTGAACTCTGAGACTGGGCACTGTCTCTGAGCTCTTCAGTTCAAGGCCAGTGCTCTACCACTTGAGCCTCAGCACCACTTCTGGTTTTCTGGTGATTAATTGGAGATAAGAGTCTCATGGACTTTCCTGCCCGAGCTGACTTTGAACCAGGATCCTCAGATCTCAGCATCCTGAGTAGCTAGGATTACAGGTGTGAACTGCCGGCTTGGCAGGTATTTAAGATAGCTTGTTCTTGGACATATAGGAAACACATTGCAAGAAGTCTACTCAGATAAAATACACACATACACACACACACACACACACACACACACACACACTTTCCTTTTTATTTACATGGACCTTAGATGCTCTTGCTGCTGAATGACCTCACAGGTCAGAAACATCCTTCAGTAGCTTTTATCTCTGCAAATGGAAGAACCCATGAAATCTATCTGCTTTTGGAAAGAGCTAGATAAGAGACCTTCTCACATTTCATCACTCTTGGACCTTTATCCCTTAGAGAAGGATTCATTTCTTTGTTTCACTCTCTAGAGATGATTTCGGTTTCAGAGACATATGTAACACATATGGGCTTTGCTCTGCATCTCACGCTACAACATGGGGCAAGTGGGCTAATCCTGCTGGGTCTTACATTCATCATCTTTAACAGGAAGGGAATGGGTTGAGTCAGTGGCTTCAAAACAGCATGTCATCCCAGATTCTTGGGCCTCAACCCAGACCTACTAAAACAGAATCTTTTGGGTATGGGCCATGGAGATATGTGTTGATTTCTTAAACCTCTCAGATGATTCAGATGCTACTCAGGATTAGTGGCCACACCATCAGGTGACCTTTAAGAGTCCCCTCCCACCCCGGACACTGATGGGCTGGAAAGCACTATCTTTCTCTTGTATTTAGCAGGTTGCCACATGAGACAGTAGAGTATGCTTAGTTGCTAATCATAGCCCAACATTGAGTTCCAATTAGTTACTTCATTTCTGCCAAATACCATGGTTTATTCACTAAAGAGCAGATTAATGATCATAAGACATTTGCTTAGGAAGCCTGCTGAGTCTGATTCACTGATACTTTCCCTATTAGATTTATGAAGAAAATCTGTATTTAATGATATGATGAGCCAGGTATGTGATCTTACAGATGAACTCATCTGATCTCCACAAGCACAGTTTTGTTTTGAGTTTGTCTTCCAGACTTCTAGGCTGATTGACCTAAAGAGTGATTGACATTACTCCAGATAGGCCAGCAATGTGGCCATAGGTGTGTTAGGGAATAATCCATTTTTGTAAATGGAGTTTGAGATTGATTATAGACATTGGAAAAACTGTAGACACTGAGAAGAGGAAATAGGATTAGATTAGCAAAGTAAAAGATGCCTGGAGAGACATGGATGGGGTACAATGTGCCAAGAAAATGAAAGGAAAAAGCCATGGGAGTCACCTCCTTTCTAGAGCCAGGTAAGGCAAAGGAAGAAAAAAGTAAGAGGAGAGCCATGAGGGTCCAGTTTCAGGAACCCAAGAGAATATACGGATTTCTGCCATTTAGCAAGCAAGAGGTACACTGTCAAATAGGTGGAAAGCTGGAGAGAGATGAAAGAATCTGAACAGCTGTGCCATTGTCAGTAGCTTTCAGAAAGGAAAATCTCAATGGTGTGCAAGAGGGCAAGATAATAAAATGAGGTTAATGTGCACTATTTCATTTTCTTCATGAATTCTTACATGAGGCCGTACCTGTGGGGTAAACACTTCATAAAACCCTTTCTGGTATCAACACACTTCTTTCTCGTGATGGTAATAACTACCAGTTGGCAAATACTTATTTGGTTCCAACCAGTATTCATTATTTACCACATGTCCTACTGATCACCATTTTACAGATCAAGAAACTGAAACACTGAGTTTCCATGTAACTCACTGAACACCCCTCAGTTAATTGAGGACAGAGCCTTTGGATTCTGTCCCTGCATAGTACTGCCTGACATGGCCACTTGTGCCTGCAGTAGGTTCAGGCTCATTTCTATTGCTAGGTCACTTTCATTCTCCTATGCCATACCTTTGTGTGGCCAGCCTGCCCTAATCTGCACATGCTAACTCCTTTTCTCTAGTATTTCCATGCAGAAGTGAAGTAGGCTTAAATAATTGGGGTGGAACCCTGCAGCAGCTTTCAGATCCAGATGTTGCCAGCTGCAGGAAGAAGGAATATGCTATCTGGCTGATGTTCTCTAGGGACACTCTCCTATTTGACAGCCCACTTTCTTATCATCCTCTCCTTGTCTTGGAGAAAAACGTTAATGCCAATTTGCAGGGGAAAGAGGGCAGCAATGAAGTTAGACTTTGCCCTGGATTGGAAAGCTATTTTTAGAAAATTTACTAGACCACACTTAAGAGAAATTGGAAGTCCCAACCCTGGCTGCCAGTCCTCATTTGGGGAGAGAAGAAGTCAATGCTAGTAACTAGGACCTAGTTTTCCAGAAAACAGACGGGGCATTGAGACCAACATGTCAAGGGAAGGCTGTTTCCATTTCCACATCAGCATTTAATTGCTTGTTTTTGAGTGTGGGGAAATCATTTTTCCTTAATATTCGGGAGACTCCGGGCAACTTTTCACACAGAAATGCAGAACATTTTTTTAAGATTTTCACAAGGAAATTTTGTGGCCAGCACAAGTATGAAGGGAAAAATTTTTCTTTTGTTGTCATTGAGCACAACATGGTAAGTGTGTGTGTGTTCTGTGCAAGAGGCACATCCATTAATATCCAGAACTTAAAAAATGATTGTGGAATTGATGCTTAAGGGGCAAAATGTATTGTGTGAGAGGCAAAATTTTATCTTGGCTATTCCGTTTTACCCAATATATATACCAAAGTATGGAAGAGAGAGCCTGTATTTTAATAATTCAGATTTCTCTTGTGCCCTTTGAGGTAGCGGTTGCCTTTGAATGGTTTCTGGTAGAACCCATTCATAATTTTGTCTCATAACAGCCATGTGAGATAAGCAGGAGGGAGATTAGCCTGCTTTTTGTGGCTGAAGAAACAGAGATTCAGAGAGTTTAAACAATTTTCACAAGGTTACACAGCTAGTAAAGAAAGACTAGCACTTGGTGCTGGCAAAACTGGCTCAACACATGCAACAAACTAAAACTAGATCCTTATATATCACCCTGCACCAAAATCAATTCCAAATGGATTAAAGACCTTGAAATCAAAACAGGCACCCTGAAGACACTAAAGGAAGGAGTAGGAGAAACACTTGGGCTCCTTGGCACAGGACAGAACTTCCTTAACAAAGACCCTGAAAGCCTACAAATCAAAGAAAGGTTGGACAAATGGGACTGCATCAAACTCCAGAGCTTCTGCATGGCAAAGGACTTAGCTCTCAAGATAAACAGAAAGCCCACAGACTGGGAGAAGATCTTTACCGGACATTCAACAGACAAAGGCCTCATCTCTAAAATATATGCAGAACTAAAAAAATTACCTTCTTCCAAAACAAAACTGCAAAGAACCAATAGCCCCCTCATCAAGTGGGCTAAAGACTTACAAAGAAACTTCTCTGATGAGGAAATGAGAATGGCCAATAGTCATATGAAAAAATGCTCTACATCACTGGCCATAAAGGAAATGCAAATCAAAACAACATTGAGATTCCATCTCACCCCAGCAAGAATGTCATATATCAAGAAAACTAATAATAACAATTGTTGGAGGGGATGTGGCCAAAAGGGAACCCTACTTCATTGTTGGTGGGAATGTAAACTGGTTCAGCCACTCTGGCAAGCAGTATGGAGATTCCTCAGAAGGCTCAATATAGAACTCCCCTATGACCCAGCAGCCCCACTGTTGGGTATCTATCCAAAAGCCCACAAACAAAATCACAGTAATGCCACCAGCACAACAATGTTCATCGCAGCACAATTTGTCATAGCGAGAAGCTGGAACCAACCCAGATGCCCCTCCATAGATGAATGGATCAGGAAAATGTGGTACATTTACACAATGGAATTTTATGCCTCTATCAGAAAGAATGACATTGTTCCATTTGTAAGGAAATGGAAGGACTTGGAAAAAGTTATACTAAGTGAAGTGAGCCAGACCCAAAGAAACATGGACTCTATGGCCTCCCTTATTGGGAATAATTAGTAGAGGTTTAGGCAAGCCATAGCAGAGCATCACAAGGCCCAATAGCTATACCCTTAGAAACACATAAGATGATGCTAATTGAAATGAACTCCATGTTATGGAAACAAGTGATATATCACAGTTGTAACCACTTTCAACGTCCTATGTGTATGTGTAGTTTCTATTATTGATAATGTTTTGTATCACCTTCCTATGTTTGTACCTACACTATCTCTGTAATCTTATCTGAGTATATTGGAAAAAAAAAAAGAAAGACTAGCACTGATATATCAAATGCATTTATCACTCTCATATTTTCTAATATAGAAATGTTTCTAATTGCTGCAACAATTCTATGTTCACAAGTGATCACTGCATAATCCTTCAAAGAATGTATGTTTCTAAGTAATGTACATGCTATGGGCCCTTTCATGAATGTAATTTATTTTTATAGCGTGTGTGTGTGTGTGTGTGTGTGAGAGAGAGAGAGAGAGAGAGAGACAGAGAGAGAGACAGAGAGACAGAGAGACAGAGAGACAGAGAGACAGGGACAGGGACAGAGAGACAGAGAGACAGAGAAAGACAGGCACTGATGGCTCAGGAGGCTGGTATTTGAGGATTGTGGTTTGAAGCCACCCTGGGCAAGACAGTCCATGAGGCTCTTATCTCCAATAAACTACCAAAAGAAAAAGCCAGAAGTAGAGCTGTGGCTCATGATAAAGTGCTAGTCTTGAGCAAAAAGAAGCTCAGGGACAACACTCAGGCCCTGAGTTCAGGCCTCAGAACTGGCAAATACACACACACACACATACACACACACGTATATATACATATACATATGTATACATGTGTACATATGTGTATGTATGCATATATGTATATATGTGTATGTATTAAATGCTGAAGTAGAAACAGTCTTCCCTTGACATCTTGGTCTCAGAGCCTATATATACACATTTCCCTCTCTTCATTGAGTTCCTTGAGAGTGGGAACTAAGGTTTAAATTTCCTTTGAATTCCCTCAAAATAACTAATACCATGTTTACCTTAGTATGAGTTGGCTGGTATGGGGTTGTAATCTACTATATCACTTAGAACCTCCTTAAATAAAAAAAGAGCTCTTAGTTACCTGCCAAATTCAGCTGCTCTGAAACTGCACCTTGTGTGGCTTTCCTAACGCCCATGGTGTGGACACTGGCATCTCCATCGTGGAGAGAGGAAGTGTTGAGAATTGAGACTTAAGGTCCTCCGCCCATTGTTCACAGGGTTAAGATGAGACCCTAGTTCTTTTGACACCAACACATTGGTGCATTTTTTTTCTATACAATATCTCTTAAAGGCTGAAAACATTTTGCTAAGAGATTCTTGTAGCCAATCTTGCACCTCAGCCTCCCTATGTCAGGAAACCTACTCTTACCCAAGGGCTTGTGACCTAAGCCATAGCTTCTGCTTCTCCCCACTTGAACTGTCCTGTTACCATGGCCTGACTCTACCAGGGTGTCACCACCCTCTTGTTTTTGCATAGCCCAAATGAGCTTTGGTTTAATAAACTGGTGACCTTGGCTCCCATTTCATTTATCATCTTCCACAGAAGAGCACCTCATCCTACCCCTACTGCAGTTATTAACCTGTTCACCTTAACTTCCTTCTGGGTAGCTATCATTTAGTCACTGTGGTGCCTAGTTCTGGTTCACATAGGAGGACATCTGGAGCACATAGGAACACACTAAATGCTGGGTGAATAGATTGGCCTTTAAAAGGAGCTGACTGTGCATGGTCCCAAACCAGGTAGCTAGTGGCAACCCGGCAGCTAGTATCATCAGCTCTTGAAGTGTCTGAGAAGCTTCAGGATGCTTCGCTAAATCAGCATCTTTGGCTGTGCGCTTATTGAAGTGTCTGAATCCTATTCCATTTGCATGGCCCTATTTCCATTGCTAGGACTAGTGCAAGGATGGTAAGTAGGCAGCATGTGTGCCACCATCACCCCCACTCACACGGGAGGCTATACAATCATGGTACATCCTATTTCCACGTCGCATTCCAGATGGATAGCACTACACAACTACTGCTGGCATTTGTGAAGACTCATTTGCTCCTCCTGTGATGTACTATGTGGGGTGTTGTGTGTGTGCATGTGCACGCACACACATATGTGCATATGAGCCCACGGCTTTTGCAATGCTAGCCATAGTATATCAGAAAACACTCAGACCTGATCTTTTAAATTTTATTTTATTTATTTCTTAGTTGTATAAAAGTTGTTCAATCTGAAATGCCAATTTATGACTACAATGCATCTAGATCAATTGGATGGACAAAAAAAGCAAGATTTCAATGGAAGCGGAGTGACGCCAGTGAATTTTCAATGCCAGTGAATTTTGTAGCGGAAAATGGCTGCGATGGTAAATTTCCTATTTTGTAAATGTTACTGCTTTTGCTTTAAAGGGGGGTTCTAAATCTCAAATATTTGTGGCTGACAGTTACATGGCCGAGTAGAAGGGGTGTGTGGTGAAGGTTCAGAGGAGAGTAGAAATACAAGCCAGTTCCTACATAGAAGTAATAATATTCCCAGTATTTTCTCATTACTCTAGAAAATCTGTATCATGACCTGGGGTGGATTTATTTACTATTTATTTATTATCATTATGTATTTATTATTTGTTGTATTTATTTATTTATCATTTAAACTATAACAAGAATACCTCTGGCTGGGAACTTTATAAAGAAATTTCCTTTGTCTCAGTCCTGGAGGTTGGGACATCTAAGATCAAAGTGCTGCCATCTGCAAGGGGTGGGTAGCTGCTGGCCACTGCAATGTGTAAGAAAGGCAAAGGGGGAGATGCTTTCTTCAAGCCCTTTTATAAGAGCAGCTAATCCTGATCATGGAAGGAGCTTTCTTGACCCAATGATATCCTTCTATGTTTAAGTACTGCCACACTGGAAACACTTCAATGTGGGAGGAGACATATTATTAATTATCCAGGATAGACATAATTGATTCTCAGTGTCTACCTCACTGTGTTATGCCATCTCAATAGTGTGTGAGTCTTCTCTTCCACTCTTCTTTTTACTTATCTATAAAACTTTTTCGGTTTTTGGCAGTGTTAGAAATTAAACCCAGGACTTCATGTATGCTAGACGAGTACCCCTACAGCTAAACTACATTCATGACCCTTTAAAAAAATTGTTTTGAGGCTGGAGGCATGGCTCAAGTGATAAAAGAGCCTGCCCGGGAAGCATTAGACCTTGAGATCAAACATCAGCACTATCAGAAAGAAATTATTTTGAGAGAGGGTCTTGCTAAATTGCCTGGAACTCATGATACTCCATCTCAACTTTATTGGTATCTGACATTGCAGGACTATATCACTAAGCACAGTTGTAACTGGGTTTATATCACCATACCCAGCTGAATTATGATTCTTATGCTTCTTTTTATTTTACTTTATTTTATTTTTTGTTTTCGGTGCTAGAGATTGAACCCAGGTCCTAGTGCATACAAAGGAAGTGCTGTACCACTGAGCTACATCCCTGGCCCCTATGCTTCTTTTATTCAGAATCATTTTCACGTCCTGCTCCCTAGTATAATGGACATCAGGAATATTTTTTTAATTGTTGAATGAACAAATAAGGTTGACATGTGATTTATTTTTGTATTCATCACAGCAGTTACCCAGTCTCTTACATAGTCAGTACATGGCTAAGGGCTAAATTGATGCTTTTGACTAAGAGCAAATCTAGGAACTAGAGGTGTCAGTCATGAGTAGAAAAGCCAATCCAACAGAGTGCAAGGCCCTGATCAAGCCTCAATAGTGGCACAAAAAGAAAAAGCAAATCTATAACATGTTAAGCATTACCCGCTTTCCCGCTTGCACAGGTAAGTGATCATTAAATGCCGGTGATTGTTAATAGATTATATCTAGAAAAAATAGAGAGAGGTGATTTTAAAAGGCCACATCTGTGGAAGAGTATCAGGAAGAGAAGGAGGCCTCATAAAACTGGAACTCAATGTTGGGAAAGTGTACTGGATTGGACTATGACCAAAGCTTAAATTCTCATTCTGGGTGCTCTTTAATTCAATTTGCTTTTGGTAATTGCGTGTAATTACTTTCTATGTCGTTATGGACACTCTTAAGGAGGACAAGAGGACCCAAAGGGGGACTGTGGAAGGGAATAGCGTTTATAGATAGTCCTTTATGTCCCTTTTCCTATACATGTAGAAGCTACATGTCAGAATACTGTCTCTAAGGGGGACAGTAGCTTAAATACATAAGACTTGACCAAGCAGTAGTCCCTCTTTCCAATCTGTCATCATTCTTCATCTCTCCATTGTAATTTTTAGCTCTATTGGGACCTGAGTAATAGTAGCAAGTATTGGTTATAATTCTGCTCTGCTCCCTTTCCTAGTTCCCCTTCCTTTTGAGTAATTTAATGTTAACATGGATTAAAAATTTTCCTTGCAAAAAATAAAAGTAAGCCAGATGGGTTGAGATGTATCTAATCTGGTGTGGGCACATTAATTTATCACTGTAGCAGTTTCCACCTTGGTAAACACTTCTATTTTTTACTACTGAATTTGCAGCCAACAGTGTTCATTATTTTAATTAAAAAGATTCTGTGATTTCTTTTCCAAATATGGTACTAAGTGTCCTTGGGGGAATACTGCTGCTTATAAAAAATGATAAGTTGTACAGTAGTTTACAGTATTATGCACTTTCAATTAGGTAAACGTGATAACAAATTATGATCAAAGTGACCTAAAAATAGCAGACATGGCCTGTTTCCACCAGATGCCACTTTGTTAGCTCTAATATTTTCTAGGCACAATCTATAAGAACAACTAATATTAATTTCTTATATAACAAATTATAAGTGCTTTATATGCACAACATCACAAAGATGTCATCTATGAAACAGTTGCTGGCAGTACTCCCACTTTACAGATAAGGAAACTTAAGTCTTCCGATTTTAAGAAACTGATGCAGTTAAACAGCCAGTAGGAGACCACCCCAAGATTGCATTCCAAGCAGTGGCTTTGGAAGCCTTAGCTGGCTCTGATCTTGGTTACTCTACCCTCCCATGAACCATTAGTTGGCACAGACCAGTCTTTGTCCCATTAATGTTCTACTGGAAAAGTCAAAACTTGGCACAAAGCACTTAGCAAAAAGAAGGAAGTCTGGTGATTTATTTAGGGTTAGGAACTATATATTGTGTGATTCAAGGTAAAGCTGAGCTTTGAAAGAGAGTAGCTTGAATCAGAAGGTATATATGTATGCAGTCCTTAGAGTAACAGTGGGTGTTGCTGCCTCTGTGCAAATGAACTGAAGGCCCAAATTCTCTTGTATATAAAACAAACAACTTTATGGATGGAAATTTAGAGATTTCTTTAAAAGAAGTTCTACTGTGTTTCTTTGGAATATGTGGGATGGTATAATTTTCGTTCATTTACCTCTGAGACAGGAAATCTTCACTTCATCCTCTGCCCCCTTCATTGCCTTGTGTCATTTCTTTCAGGGAGCAGCAGCTAATACAATAAAGCTCACATCCTAGGGTTTGGGGGAAATTCAGTATGAGTAGCAGATGTCAAGTTCATATCCCAATAGTGCTGGTTTGTGCAGGTGCTAAGGTAATACATTCTATTTCCTCCTCTCTCTCTGTCTCTTGAACCAGTTTAGCAATGTTAGGATTTGCTAATTAAATGCAATCGTTTGCTGACAGACAAGAAGCCCTCTTTGATTATGCTGATGTTCTTGAGAATGACTAATGCATGTGCTTGCACACCAATGCTTGCTTTCAGAGTGATGTACATATAAAATTAGTGAGTAGAAAAGTAAATTCCTTTGTATATACATAGGTACAGTTGTCAGTTGTCAGACCTATTGGCCTGCTTTAGATTTCACTAGACCATAGATATATTTCTTATGATCACTAGAATTCTCCTTGAGAACTTTTCATCTGTTTCCTCAACCTTTGATTCACAGAGTATATGAGGGGGAAAGAGGTTGGGGAGGAGAATCAACCTTACAAATTTACTATGTACTCTGCTATTTACTGAGAATACCAATCAGCATCATAGATAGGCCCACATCCCTGACCACATGGATTTTACAATTCTAGGGAAATGCAGCTTGATGATGACTTGAAAAACAAATTGATAGTGATCACTAAATGTGACTACCTTGAAGCTACATGTTGCTGTGAGGGCTTAGGGCCTACAATGACATGTGACAATTAGTACTGTGGGATCAAAGAGCTTTTCTGTCATCGTGAGAAGCTCCAAGGACAGAAATGAACATATGATAAATGATGCCCTCCAGTCAAGGCAAGGCCAAATGACAATATGGATGTGTTTGGGACGGTGAAAGCTGTGTATAGAACCTGAGCAGGAAAAAGCATTTGGAGAATTGAGCCATCACATGACATTCAATAGAATAGGGAGACACACTACCTTACGGGAATCTAATTTCAACAATGTATGTGCCTAACACATTAATCAATGTGATTCATTTGGACTTTACTGGCTTTGTGGATTTGTTTATATTATGTTGTAAATTTCCACTGATTTTATAGCTGTGTAAGAGCTTGAAACCTAAAGTATTTATAGCCCGATAATAATATTTTTTTAGTTAGCCCTGGGGAGGTCTGGGATACATTTTTCACAGTAAAGGAGGTCAGTAGCATTGTGCATGTACAGAAGCCTACTTCCAGAGAAATACTCCCTGTGGCTCAAATGCTTTTTGCACATGTGAACAGTGTAGCAAAAACTAGTTATATCTTCAATTTATCAGAAAAGAAATTATTTTAATCTATGAGTATAGCTATTGTTTTCGCCTCTAAAATCAGTCTGTGTTATGTTTTGTACTTATGAACTGTGATTTTTTTAATTTACTCATGACTGAAGTATGTGTAAACATTTCTCATTAGTTCTCTGAAGGAAAGAAGCTCCACCAGCCCCTTTCTTCTTGACCATACCTGCCCACTTACTCATGTGTGTATGCATACCCATCAACCTGCAACCTTTCCTAACTAAACACTCATCACATTTATTTTGGACCTGTCCTCACTTTGTGCTGCTCTGCATCATGTTGCAATTAGATTTACAAAAGATTTTAGTTCAGATACATAAATGCTCTCCAGAGAGTATTAAAGAGCAATTCTAAGGTTTTTTTTGTCGTTGTTCCTCATGGGGCTTAAACTTAGGGCTTGGGCGCTGTCCCTGAACTTTTTGCTCGAGGCTAACACTCTACCATTTTGAGCTCACTTCTGATTTTTCAGCTCCACTTCTGGTTTTTTGGAGGTTAATTGGAGATAAGAGTCTCATGGACTTTCCTGCCTAAGCTGGCTTTGAACCATGATCCTTAAATCTCAGCTTCTTGAGTAGCAAGGATTACAAGTGTGAGCCACTAGTTCCAAGCTCTGACTTCAAAAAAATATTAAGTATAACTCTGCAATGCAATATCCCATCTCTACTTGAGACCCTGGGCTCTCGAGCCCCACTGAGGATGGGATATCTGCAAGAACTGAGCTTGCTGCCATTCATAGGGTGACCACACATCTGTCCCCTCTTGTCTAGCACTATCAACGCCATGTCTCCTGTCATACATTGATTGTAAATGAAGTTCCCTTTCACTGTCATTTTGGTGGCAAACTCTAAGGGCACTCTAATTATACAAAACATTTGGTCTTATGGCCCTTATTCATCAAAACAAGGCTATTTCATGGATTTTATATCCATCGCTAATTCTGTTTATGTAGGCGTATGTTCAAATGTATACATGGAAAAACGTGGATGTATAAAAAGATAGTGACATTTGTATAGTTTTTGTAATGTCTCTCGAGATCACAGGGACTTTGAAAGAGAAGTAATTGACCAAATTTCAGTAAAACTTTTTGCAATGTGAGTCCAAGCTTACAAATCCTGCTGCAGTAAATACCTAGGATTGGTACATTTTCTTTCTTCAAAAGAAAAACTAAAATTCCACTATTTCATTCTGCTTAAAACAAATACATCAATGACCATCTGGGGCTCAGAAACTGTGAGTGTAAGCTGATATGCTGGATGATAACTTCACTTTTGTCAGAACCTTCTTATTTTGGTGAGGTCTTAACACCAGTGATTAGGTTCAGATGGTGTTTTGTGGAAGGAAGCATGTAGAGAAGGTGAGATTTGTTCCGAAACCAACTGTTCAGCTTGCCCATAGACCAGGCCTTGCTCCTGCCTCTTATTCCATAGCTTCGTTGCTTTGACCCTTACAACCTTCCCTGAGAGCTAAGAAGAGAGAAGAAGAAAATGAGAGCACATTATGGGTTTTCTAGAAAAAGTCTAATGATAAAGACTGGTAATTGAATCTGTTTTGCATGTTTGCATGAATTTTGTGTGTTTGCCACACTAAACATACAACAATTCTTCCTTATGTACATGCATACATCCTGAGAACCCCAGTGGGTCTCTGTAACCACTAACACTGTGTGGGTTTTTTCCCTATATATGCATATTTATGATAAAATTTAACTTATAGATTAGGCACAATAAATGTTTAATAGCAAAATTAATAATACAACGGAATCATTATAACAATATACGGTAACCAAAGTTTTACAGCTGTGGTATGCCACTTCCTGGGGGAACCACTGTAACTATTCATCCAGCTGTAGTGTGAGATGACACATGAGGCCTGCTTTCCTAGGTGCTGTGACCTGTACCTACTGGGGTATAAGAAATGGCAGCAAAGCTAGTGTGAATTTCTTTTTCTATTTTCACATTAGGTCTCAGCATCCTCTGCATACAACTTTTGACTTTCCTTAAATGCAAGTTTCACTTTTCCACATCAAAGAAGCCCTTTACAACATCTCTTTAGCTTATCTGAGGTGCCAGCATCACTGCACTTACACTTTGGGACCATTATTTTAGTAAAATTAGGGTTATTTGGACAGAAGCACCATTATACTGCAATGATTGACCCAACCATTGATTGGCTGAGTAGTGTGAGGGCAGTGTATATAGAGTGGATGAGGCAAAAGAGTGATTTGTGTCCTGAGCAGGACAGCATGAAATTTCTATTTTGCATGCAATAGCAAGATGTGCAAAACTTTTGAATTGTTTATTTCTGGAAACTTCCATTTCATATGTTCAGACTTCAATTGATCATGAGTAACAGAAACCATTGAAGGCAATACAAGGAATCTCCTGCAATATTCTGGGTTTTGTTTTGTTTTTTTTGTATGTATGGCTATACCACTAAACGTGTAATACTTTTTCATTTTGTGAAATGTATGCAGACACTAGAATGCAAATTCTGGTAAGGAAAACTTCAGCCTGTTTTGTCCATCAATCTGTCCCTAAGTGCCTAAAACAATGTCTGGTGCTAAACAGGTGCTCAAAAATCATAAGGTTGTAGGCTAGTTTCTTTTGGCAGCAAGAAGAAAGACAGTGACTACCAGGGAGTACACTTATTTGTGTTGGTTGATTAAAATGGCTGGAATGAGAGAGTGGTGATGGTTGCCTAACTTTGATCATAGTTCCCTTCCTTACTATTGCCTGCTTACCCTTGCCCCTACTCTTCCCTTCAGACCCATTTTTCTGGCACACACAGTCCATATTCTATCTTTAGTCCATTGAAAAGCTTTATTTTACACTGTGTTAATTATTTGCCTCTCTGAATTACAGAGAGGAAGAATGAATGCTCACTGTCATGGTTGGTACCTGATAAATATATGATTGAATTAATGAATGCTTGTTCTTCTACACCATAATAGTGTAAGTAAGCATTCCTTTCAAAGCATGGTGTTGTATAGCTTGCCTATAAGTAAGTGAAGCTTTTGAGTGTAGGACATTTTAGGTTTATGGTAGAGACTGAGCCTATTTGGGGATAGAGAAAGCTGGAACAGAATTTGGAAGATGCACTGTAGTCTCTCTGGGAGAGTAGTGTTGCTTGTGAGTGAGAGAGAAGAGTCACACTGTCTGTTCAGATTGTTTGATTCTAGTATTGCCAAAGGATAGTGATGCTTTTTGAATCTGTTAGTATTGGAAACAAGAGACCTCTGTCAGAGTTTGTCTCAGCTCATATCTTTCCAACTCCTTTATTCTGTGCTCTTGTTAAATCAGTTCAAAGTCCCTATGAATCTGTTGCTCTTCAGAGACCACAATCTGTCAAAACAGATTAATGCCATCACCTGAAACATTTAGCTATTCTTTGACAACTAATCCGGAAGGATTTATCTAAATTCATGTAAGTTAGCCACTTAATAACTGCCAACAGGTGGTTATATGTAGGCATTCAAGTCAGCAGTGGTAGACTGTAGGTGTGTTTTCCACACTCCTCAGTACAAGGTCAAATAGAATTCCTCTATTTCGGTTGGTTTTCTTGTATGATCCTTTCTCTCAAGCGATAAGACACAAAATCAGTTTGAAAAGAGTGCTTGCTGTTATGTGAATATGAAGTGTCATCTTTATTGAATCTGAAGAACTGTGTTGATAGGAATAAGAAACTGAATTTTGATCAGGAAAGGAGTTTGAGAGTCTTTTGAGGTTTGGGAGTATTTTAACTTTCTGTGTTTGGAACGTTTTTTCTGGAGGATGAGTATTACATCTTGCTCACATAGTATGAATAGATCAATAGCTAGTAACCTTTTTTGCTGTTCCTAAAATATATGATTCTTCTGTACATACTATTGAATTACCAAGTCTTCTTTTTGTTTTTAAGATTATAATAAGGATATTTGGTACTTATATAGCTATAAGCTTGATACTACTGCTCATATTAGGATTTTTTCTACTACATAATAGGAAGTATACTTTTTCACAGCAATTCTCTAAGATAGATAGTGAGTGGTAGCCCACTTTTAAAGATGCAGAAACTTGCCCTAAAGGGACACATCCTAAGAGTGGCATTGTCATACTGTGACCCCTGGGACACTTTCTTTTCCATTTTCCCACAAGAACCCTCTGTCTCCTTCTTACAGAAGAAGAATTAAGGTCAAGGGTCACATGCTTAGTAAGTGACAGCAGCAGGATTTGAACTGAGGTTTTCTGCCTCTACCACCTGGTTTGTTTCTACAGAGTTACTTTAACTGGTTAAGAAGGAAATGCTGGTGGTCGAGGCTTGTGCTCTTCCTGCTCTTACTTTTGTTTCCTTGAAGGTAGAAAAGGGGGAGCTGACCAGAGACCTGACTTTCATGGTAGCCACAGTTGTGCCTGATTATTCCCAGGGAGACAAGAAAGCATCTGCTGGCTAGACAAGTCTCTAGGTCAATGGAGAAAGTTGGGCTTGTTTTCTGGGAGGCAGCATAGTTCTATAATCAGATGAGATGTTTTCAGGAAGCTAGGTCAGCTTTTGGCCATCTAGGTTTACAAACACAGGCACACACAAACACACATACAGACTCATGAAGCCCCAGAAAATAAATTCACATTGGCCTTTTGACTGTCCTTACCCATCTAGTGACTGTGCTGGTGTTAGACCCTGAGAGTGGTGGTCTTCACACTTTGGCATTCATGAGAACCTCCTGAAGGACTTTGGAAAGCATGAAGTGCTGGGTCATCTGAGACTCTAGTTCAGCAGGACAGCTGAGCACTTGAGAATCTTGTTCTAAAACACTCCTGGTTGATGCTGGCCCTGGGAACATACCTAGAGAAACACTTTTTTTTTTTTTAACAGGAATTTTATAGAAAGCTCTTTATCCTTCCCTTGGGTAGACACCAGTGTGATAGTAGAAATTCTCAAATTACTAATCTCTGGAGAGTTGGTTTTTAAGAGTCCTGATGAGATGAGAGGTTTGGCTTTGGAGAGAATCAGTGAGAGGTAAGTTACTGAGCAATGTGAAGCTGATTTGTTGAGTCAGATAGGAATAGCATCTGAAGGCTGGGAAGACCTCTAAGAACCCAGGGCATGGCAGGGGACACTGGCTATTATGAGTGAGCTCTAAGAAATGCTTTAAAGCTGTGGCTAGTGCTAGGTGCTAGTGGGTTCACGCCTGTAATCCTAGCTACTCAGGAGGCTGAGAGCTAAGGATCATAGTTCAAAGGCAGTTCAGGCAGGAAAGTCTGGTCAGACTCTTATCTCTAATGATCTACCTTTAAAAAGCCAGAAGTGGAGCTCTGGCTCAAGTGGTAGAGTACAGTCCTTCAAGCAAGAAAAGCTCAAGGATTGCTTGCAGGCCCTGAGTTTAAGCCACAGGACTAGTGTGCATGCACATGTGTGTGTATATGTGTGCACATGTGCATGCATACACACACACTGTTGCTCAGACTTGTAAAGTTGTGATGAGCGATGGCTAACACTTTTAAAATCATTGATAGTTGTACGGAAATGCAGTGTTCTAGTATATAATACATATGTGTGTAAAAAATATATAATATTTAGGGTTTTTTCATTGTAAAATAGATAACAAAAGCCAATTGCCAGTGGCTTGTGCTTATACTCCTACCTATTCAGGAAGCTGTGATCTGGAGGATTTTGTAGAAAAGTCTGACAGATTCCCTTTCCAAAATAAACGGCAAAAAGCAAGGCTGGAGATATATAGCTAAAGTGGTAATAAGCAGGACAAGTGTGAAATCCTGAGTTCAAACCTCAGAATTGGCAAGAAGGAAAAAGTATATGAAATAATGCTTATCATTTTAGGTACACAGCTCATGGGAATTAAGTGTATTCACATTGTTAATGCTTATCATTTTAGGTACACAGCTCATGGGAATTAAGTGTATTCACATTGTTGGGCCATTGTCATAACCTTCCAACTTCATAGCTCTTTCATTCAGCTGAAGTGAATGACTTAAATGATCTCCTCTCCTCTCCCTCTCTCCTTCTCTCTTGCCCCCACCCCCTCCTCTGACCTCTGGCAGCCACTCTGGTAGAAGTACTTTCTGTCTGTGAGTTTGATTACTCTCAGCACCTTATGTATAGACTAGCTTAAATAATTATTTGACTAGACTTTGATATGGATATAAAATGCAGAAAATGCAGTAGTAATAGCCTTAACCTTAATGGAGTAAAAACTAAAATAGAGCTTGAAAAAAAAATCAAGTTAGCTTATTTTTGAGCTTTAGAGTCTTTGGTTGTTCAGTCTAGGCTCAAGACTACCCTGGGCACATGGACTTCCTTTGTCTGTCCCAACAGAAAAACTTTGTTCCCAAATCTTCCAAAATCTCTGTCCCCATGAAGCCTCAAGGCATAGCTACATCTCCAGCCACCAGTTCCACCCACTCAAATATTCATTGGCCTATACTCATTCAACACACACCAGGTGCAAGCTCATTCAAGATCCAGAGACTCACAATGTCTCCTAGGGAGCCGTATTCTCTCTGCTTGCTAAATGCTCCCTTCATTCAAAGCTTTCATCAGGGGCTCAGAACTGAGGCAAGAGTCACATCTCTCACTTGCCTGCACCAGCAGAGTGAGTTGTGCTGCATCAAGTAGAGTTCCCAGATGGCAAAGCTTGTGACCTGAAATGTCTTTTAACTAAGTCAATGGGAATTGTTTTGTGATGCATCTGCCTGCTCATGCTTTCAGCAGAATGCACTGAATGTCATTTACTCTTTTTTCTATAGCCAAGGTCCAAGTGACGCTGTAAATACTTAGTCATTCTCCCACCAAATGGCATACAACTGCAGGGAGTAATTCGGAGGCCACAATTGTCACTTCTCAAGGTGTCTTCACATCCCTTCTGCATCTGCTAGCTCTAGGAAGATCCAAGCTTTGAGCCAACTCACTGGACTGATAGACCTAAGATAGAATATGGCAGGAAGATGATTTGTGTCTTCCAGTATCTGCTCTTTACTTCTATACAGATGATGCTTTGATTTATGATTATTCAACTTTACAAGTGGTAGTGACCATACTTCCGAGTGTGAATTTTGATCTTTTCCTGGGTTAAGGATATGTGGTATGTATGCCATTGTTGCGATGTTGGACAGTACTAATGAGCCTCAGCTCCCAGCCCTGTGAGTTTCACAATCATGAGATGAACAACTGATACTCTAATGCTAAGCTAGCATGTTTGATGTGGTGTATCAAATACACTTTGAAAATGCAATACGTTCCATTTATGATAAGATTATTGTAAGTCTATTGTAAGTCGAGGAGCATCTGTGTTGAATTACATATGTAACATCAGGATAGAGAAGACTGCTTTTCTCGGTCTCCCTTGTAGGTATGTCATATTTCATGCCATGACAGCATACAGCTAGTCAATGAGATGCAAGCAACCCACAGCTTCAGGGAGGGAGGGGATTGTCTTCTTAAAAGGTGTTGTGTACCCTTCTAACATGCTTAGACAATGGAGGTGATGGATGGAATATCATCTTGGCCCCAGAGGGTAGGAAGAACACATTTAGAGGAAATGGAGCAGAAAGCGTGAAGCTGTCTCACCCCACTAACTCACGCTTTCACACCAGGCACAATCTGGAATTTTATGCCAAGGAGAAATGAACTCCTATCATATTCTGTAGCTATGAGTTTGTGTCTTGGTTACTTGCAGGAAAATAATAAGGAATACATACATAAATAATAAGGAATGCACAGATAATTCTGATACATGGAAATAAGGGGTTCCATGTCAGTGGTTAAAAACAACAGTCCGCAGAAACCCAACATCTAAGGAGAAGAAAAGGAAAATTGCCTTGATTGGATAGGGATGTAGTATGTACCACTGACTCAGTCTTTCCTCCTTCCCACAATGGCTTTGAGGCATCTTCAGTCACGAATTGCTGCAGTGCACATTTTAAATACCTATGTGTGATCAGGGTTAGATCCTGGAAGGTAAACAGAGACATTTGTGATTCCTCTGATGGTTGTGCTGTCCTTAAGCATCCTGCTGTTACCATTCCCCACCCACCACTGGGCACCTCAGTATGGACACAACTACTTTGAACCATATTTTAGAGAACTATTAGTGACCTTATCCACCTGGAAATCATCTGTAAATGCACAAATTTAAAAAAATGCTTTTGAATACAAATGGAAACAGCAATTACCAAGCTTATAGCCTTTCTGCATAGGACGCACAGAGAGCCACCCTCAATTAGATTGCTGCCAATGGACAAAAAATTGTGTATGATTTGATGATTTACTAAAGATTTTTTCTTCCTTTTCTTTCTTTCTCTTCTTTCTTCCATTCTTTTGTGAAGAGGAGGGGTGCTGAACTCAATGCCTGGGTGCTGTCCCTGAGCTTTCATGCTCAAGGCTAGCTGTCTGTCACTTGAACCATAACTCCATTTCTGGATTTTTTTGGTGGTTAATTGTAGATAAGAGTCTCACAGACTTTCCTTCCCAGGATGGCTTTGAACTGCTATCCTTAGATCTCAGCCTCCTGAAAAGGTAGGATTGCAGGTATGAGCCACCATTGCCCAGTGATTTACTAAAGTATTTCTTGAAAGAGTGACATGTTCCTTGACTTGCCACAGGGCTGGGCAAGTCAGTCTTAGAGATCTCTGCCATTCCACTATGACTCTGTTAATAAAAAGCCAGAGTTAATAGAAAGCCAGAGTTGGGTGGGTTTTCTTTAGTCTACTTGACATTCCCAGTAAGTACAAATTTCCTTGGAACCCAAACCAGAAGAGAAAAAGAGACTGAAAATGTTAAATATATATATATGTTAAATATATATATAATGTTATATATATAATATATATAATATATATATAATAATATATAATATATATGTATATATATACATATATATATTCCTTTGATTTACTGCTAACCTGGTGTTTTATATTAGACCCCAGGCCCAAAGGCAACCTTACCCAGATATCCAGTGGTGGCTTTGATAAAAAGAATATTTGAGCTTTAATTTTTTTTAACCACATCAGTGCCACAGTCATCATCTCAAAGTGAAAAAGTAGCCAGGCACCAGTGGCTCACGCCTGTAATCCTAGCTACTCAGGAGGCTGAGATCTAAAGATCTCAGTTTGAAGTCAACTGGAGCAGGAAAGTCCCTGAGACTTATCACCAATAAATGACTCAGAAAAAGCCAAAAGTAGTGCTGTGGCTCAAGTAGTAGAGCTCTATCCTTGAGTACAGAGAGGCTCAGGGACAGAGCCCAGGCCCTGAGTTCAAGCCCCAAGACTGGCAAAAAAAAAAAGTGAAAAAATAACAATATGTGTATGTAAAACTTGTATTTTGTTACAAATAGCATTTGTAATGTCATGAATTAACTTGCTTTATGCCAGCCTGTGAATTAAGAACTTCAGTTTACATTTCCACTTAATTCATGGAACTAAATTGTAACTGTTGACATTGCATTTGACAGGTGAGGAAATTTATATCCAGAAAGATTAAGTACTTGCCTAACACTAGTAACCAGGAATCATGATCCCTATTTCTTGCCAGCCTTCAGAGCAATATGTGTACCCAGTGCTTCCTGTCAAAAAAGTTTACAAGAAAGTTTGTTTCTTTCGGAAAAAACAATCTGGGTATAGAACTGTGCCTGTCATCTCAGGGATCTGGGTATGCCTGCTTATCAGAAAAGATCTGTAAATATTGGATAGAAGCCATTTCAGAACTCTAAGCTGTCACATGGATCTTTTCTACTAATATTTTTCTCATATGATCATCAGGAATTCTCAATTATGCTATACACATATATACATATTCCAAACTCCTACATAATTATGTGACTATATCATATCATGCCCAATGACATTACTTTTACCAAAGCCACCCTTCCTTTTTATTTTTTAATTAATTAACTAATTAATTAATTTGCTCAAGGCTAGCACTCTACAACTTGAGCCACAGCACCACTTCTGGCTTTTTTTTGAATATGTGGTGCTGAGGAATCAAACCCAGGGCTTCATGTATGCCAGGCAAGCACTGTACCACTAGGCCATATCCCCAGCCCTGCCACCCTTCCTTTTTAATCTCATCCGGTAATGTTATAGCATTCTTTCCTCCCTCATTCCCTGATTCTCTGACATTTCTTAGTTTACCCTTCTAATCACCTTCTTTGGGGAAGGGAACCCAGATAGATGAGGCGTACTTTCCATCTAAGGGCTACTTTGACACATTGGCTCATCAGAGGAGAGGAGCCCAAGAGGTTGATTATACACCCTAGCTCCTTGTGACTCAGTGTGGTTGCCAGTAAGTAGCATTGACATCACTTGAAAGCTTACAAGAAACACAGATGCTTGGTTCTTGTCAAAACTACAGAAACAGAACTGGCATTATAAAGACCACCAAGTGATCATAGGCACATTTAAGTTTGAGCAGCATACACTATATGGCCACAAAGTGCCATAGGCAGTCTCTTCCAGATAAGTCTCTTCAAGATAAGAAATGGACACAACCAGCAGAAAGAAGACACCGAGTCTGTGGCCCAGTTTAAAGGCACTGGACTCTAATGCCAGAAGGGAGATCTAACTCCTCCATCCCTGGAGAGTGTAATAAAAAGATGTTCAGAGCAGTTGGATACCATTGGCCCATGCCTGTAATCCTAGCTACTTGACGCCAGCCTGGACATACAATGAATGAGACCTTCCTCAATCAGTAGCTGGGTTCAGTGATGCATATCTGTCATTCCAGCTGCATAAGAGGCAGTGATTTGGAGGATCATGATTCCAGGTCAGCCTTGACAGAAAAGTTTACCAGAAAGTTTGCTTCTTTCGACAGAAAGAACCTGGGTATAGTAGTGTGTGCCTGTCATCTCAGCTATGATAAGAATAAGATAGACAGATCATAGTGCAGGTGTCCCTGGACAGGAAGTGAAGGTGTGTCTGTGTGTCTGTGTGTGTTTGTGTCTGTGTGTGTGATCAGGCTGACTGAAGAATGCTATATGCATGTCTGAGATACCATGATGAAACACCTTTGAATAATTAACATGTACTTTAATAAAACAAATAATATTAGGAAGTTGAAACATGCCTTGTCTGGGGTATAGGCCTTACTGGTAACAGGAAGAGAAAAAGGGGAAAGAGAAGGGAAGGAGAATATAAACAAAATACTTTGTATATATGCATGAAAATGGATCAAAGCAACTTGAGAGGGGGAAAGGGATGAGGGAAAATGGCAGAAGGGTGATTATGATCAAGAAGCAATATACACATAAATGGTTTGGTTATAAACCCCCTATAGCTGAAGATATGGCTCAGTGGTAGAGAGTACTTGCCTAGCAAGCAGAAGCCCTGAGTTCATAATCCTAGTACTAAAAGAAAAAAAATAGCCATTCAGTCCAACTTGGAAACTATAGAAAGTTAAATAAGAGAAGGCTAATTAAAGTCATTTAAGAGAGCTTTACTGAACTAATCTCATAAGTAATACGCTCTTTAGGAATGAGAAAAAAGCTGATAAAAGAAAAGATTTCCTTTGTGAAAAGTAATTTTGTTTATTTTGCTTAATTAAAAAAAAAAAACCTAGCTTTATCTACTTTGGTTCCATTGGAGCCAATAGGAGTGTGAAAAAATTGACCTCATTTGAAATTTCCTTCCAGCAAATGGTCAAACCTTTGTTTTCTGCTCCATTGTTTTCTAAAGTGGTGCATAAAAATAACGCAGTGCTTCAGGCATATGCTGGCAACTTTAACCTCCTGTACTTTCCCCATATGAATATTACATCTGTTCTCTGCTTCACATCAGCCTCAGCTCCTCCTATACCAAGGTCCTGGTCATGTCCCCTGGCATCTTGTTGATAGCTGTCTGGTAATTCTTATGGTTATAATTCTTCAAATATTTTTCTGGTGATGACTGATTCTAAGCAAATGAGATCTCATATATGCATGGTAGTGCTGATTTCCAAAAGGAAAAAAAAAAAACATCTAGAAGAAAAACCATCATGCTTCCCGGAGATTACAAATAAATAGACATAGATAAACACTAGCATATTTCTGTCAGCCTTCAAATATTCTGATAAGAAAAAAATACAGTTTTTTGTTTGACATTTGAAGGGTAGGTTTTTAAAATGTAACCGAAATGCAGGCTCTTGGCTTTGTATATTAAATGCATTATCTCTGGAAAATATTACATCACAAGGGAATGTCACTGAAAAGCTGAAGTTTAAGATTCTTCCCACAGTGGTAATTTCTCTAAGGTATTTGAATGTTGAATTTTCTTCTATGGCTGTAGAAATCTTAATTATTTTCCTCATTTAAATGACATAGTAGTCCTCTGTACATAGAAAAAAAAGTAATAGATTATGGTTCTGTTTACAGTTCAGTTTTCAGGCTCATGGAAGCTTTACTCTTGACAATCTGAAGGAAAGCTTCCATAAGAAACTCCACCTTCTTTAGTAGAGAAATGATGAGCCTTATTATGCATAAAAATAAACATATAAATATTGAGATCATAAAATTTGGAAGGACTTAATTTCTACTCCACGTTTGAATAAGAACAAGTTAAATAAATGACTTTCCAAATAGCAAAAATGATGAAAGTACCCATTAAAAAACTACAAGTGAGAAGATGTATTCCAGTCAGAATACCTCCTGTAAAATTAATTTCTTCAGTGATCAAACAAGATGAATATTGGTTGTTATGATTAGAAACACCCAAGTCAGTTGAAATGCCTGAGCATGCACTGAAGACATGGCTCTGTGACAGTGGGTAAATATTATAGACAGCCTGTATGTGTGGCATTCAGAAGTGGCAGGCATGACCATTGGCTTCCAAGAAGAGACCAGACAACTTAAATGTTAAGAATATTTCTTAGCTGTATGTTCTTAGAATTACAAACTGTTATTCCAGCAGAAGAGCTTTGGGTCAGCTGTGTGTTCAGAAATCCACAGGGTATGAGTAAATATAAAAGGACATGGAACTAAAGAGAAAAGAGGGAAAAAATGTCTACAGAGGGAGGAATAAATTTAAGTAATTGGAAAGCACCAGGCCTTCCAATCTAGAGCTTTACCTTGTAGGCATCTGCTTCACAAGGAGGCATAATGGGTGATTTTTCACCTTCTCTACCATTTGGGACAAAGATACAAGGTCTCTCTTGGAGTCATGGCAATGATAGGAAAGGATTTTCTTCATGGATCTATTCAGATATGCACTTGGCCAAAAACTTTCCACCGAAAGCCATCAGCATTCTCTTAGCACTTTGGTCTTTATGTTTAGTTTGGAATCAGAACTCTAGATGAAAACATGCAGAGTATTCTCTGTTGTTCAGCTTTCTGTCATGCATGCCAAGGAGAAAAAAACACCACTGTCATTGGGTACTGACAATGTCCCCTGCCTACTCTGGAGAGGCAGGAGTGAGAAGATGGGTGAGGCCCAGTGTTATGCACATAGTCAGGAAAAGACTGACGGGCTGGGAATATGGCTTAGTGGCAAGAATGCTTGCTTCATGTACATGGAAGCCCTAGGTTTGATTCCTCAGCACCACATATATAGAAAATGGCCAGAAGTGGCACTGTGGCCCAAGTGGCAGAGTGCTAGCCTTGAGCAAAAGAGAAGCCAGGGACAGTGCTCAGGCCCTGAGTCCCAAGGCCCAGGACTGGCCAAAAAAAAAAAAGACTGACACCATTTGAAGACATTAGAACATGGTCTGTTGTCTGGCAATTGAGAGCGATTATTTCACTGTGTACAGCATCTTTGGAGATCAATTGGGGGAGGGATTTTGTCACCCTGAAAGGCTGTGATTCATGATGAGGGTCTTGTAGAATCAGCCTACATGAATGCATTATCCTCAGTTGCTTTCCCATCTATACACAGAGCCGAATGGCCTTGGGAGCTGAGATGATATCACTTCATTACAGCTGATGAACAAAGAGAATGAGGGAATGTAAGGAATTTATGGATCCTACAGCACACAAACAAGTGGGCCAAAGTCAGGACTAGGCCCAAAGCCTCCCCTGTGTACCTTGTACTGTTTCCTCTGCCCAGCACAATGCCACTCCACCCTCCATTCAATCCATCTGTGGTTTATTTGAACCTCACCTGTCTGCCAGGAAGTGGACTGAACTCAGGGCTTTCCAAAATGGATAAGACATGGCCTTCTCTGCCAGGATCTCGTAGTCTGGGAGGAAGATACACTGACAGAATTAATAGCTCATAGTTTTAAAATATTAAGACAAAAATGAGCACAAATGTAGAAACACAATGGAAGAGCACTTGGGCCATGTTATGAGCGCTGGGGGACCTGCTCCATCAGCCATTTGAGCTGAGGATTTAAGGACTAGTGGAGTGAGTCCCAGGAATAAAGAGGACAAAGGCAGCAGGGAGGGTGAGGAGCCCATGTCTCTCCCCATCATGCTCCCACTCATGGTTCTCCACTGAGAAGCAGTGGGGTCTTCACCTTTAACACAGTGCCTCATTTCTCCTAAAATTGCAGGTGTGGGATGTAGTGCGTGTTTTCTGAATTATTCTTTTTTTCTATTTCATCAAGTGGAAGATTGACCTGAAAGGTTTCCGCCAGAAAGAAGCAAAATAGCAGCCTCCAGTTTGAATTGCTAGAATCTGATTCAAGCGGGATTTCAGTTGCTTCTGCTCATGATTGCCACTCTTTATGGAAACTACCTGAATTGAAAGGAAAAGATATTTGCCCAAAATGAGTTTTTAGCTTTAATACATTTAAAAATACCCCACTATCCTGAAAAGCCCACTTGAAAACCATGGGTCAAATGAGACACTGAATAGAAATCGTGAATCAAGACTCACAGCTCTCCTTGTTTCTGGTAAACTTTGTGCTCCACGATTCTAATGACATGTCTGAATGTGCCCCTCTACCTGCTTGTGAGCAAGGAAGGGCAACCAGTGAGTTCAGAAGCCCTGGCAGCACACAGCTGAGGAAAAAGGAGGAGAAAGAGCAGAGACAAGGAAACAGCAGAAACCTGGCTTCCTCCCACTGCATCTCCTTCCATGAATAATGTTAATTAAGCAGTAAGGACTGAGTAGCTTCTAAGTACAAAGCCAAGTTCTTTGAGGATGCAAAGGAGGAAAAGGTACTCTTTCCTATCCTTCCTCTCATGTACCTTATATATGACAAGGTCTCAAGGCATATAAAGATGAACTCCACCATGTTGTTGAATATCACCATATTCAGTAACTATATTGCTTTTGACAGGGTATCTGATCCTCACTTTCCTCATCTGTAAACTTGGAGTGCTAGTTTACAACTATATCATGAGATAATCTATGAACGGTACCTCTGTGATGCCTGATATATTCAATGTTCAATGACTACCAGATGCCATAGTCATTGTTGTGGCTTCTCCCTGACATATAACCTTTGATGTTTGCATTGACATATCCACACAGATCTTTGATGGGCAGATCATACTTAAGATGTCCAAAAATAGAAGTTCTGATTTTTTCCCTCCCCAAACTGATTCTTTTCTCATCTTACCATCTAATCAAATAGTAATTTCCATCTAGGTTGCTCAGACACCACTCATTTCTTCCCTTTTCTGCATTCTTAGTTTCCAACCAGCCAACAAGTTTTTCCCATGCTACTTCCAAAATTACATCGTAATTTTTCCCTTTTCTTTGCTATGATTATGGTTTGTATCTTATCTATCATTCTATCTTATCTAGATCATTTGCCCCAGTCTACCTAGACTACTGGGTCTCTAATTCTTCTGCTGTTACTAAACACCACTGGCACTGGCCATACCATTTTTCAATGTATCAAGCCCCCTTTTACCATTAAGGCCCATGCACTGGGTACTTTATCTACTGGGAATGTTCTTGCTTCTTCCACTCTCCTTGTTAGCGTCCTTGTTTTCTCAATTTTGCAAGTCAGGTATGTATTCAAATGTCTTTTTCACCAAGAGGTTTTCCTAACACTTCTCTAACACATCAGCTCCACTTCACTTCTCAGCCCCCATTCAGTTTCCTTATGGAGCATTTATCACCTAAGATCTTCTATAATATAGAAGTGAGGGAGACCCTCAGGTCTCATATGATGATTGTAAGAGAGGGTTTGGAAATGGCTTACATGTCCCCACTTCCGCTCATATTTCTGTAGCCACACTTTAGTCATATAGACCTAACCTGGAATTTGGAAAATGCCTTTCTTGCTCAGAAAGAAGGGACATCATGGTGAAAATATCTCTGACTTCCACTGCATGCATAAATGAGGGCCCACATGTGTGACTTCATCTTGTCTTCCTTTGTCTTTTACTTCTGCCACATTTTCAGACAAGCTCTCTTCTCACTAACACAAGGTAGATGCAAAAGCCCCACGTGTTGTCACATACAGTGGTAAATAGTGAGACTCTCCTGAAAGACACAACAGGACTCAGGTTGGGTCCCTTTTCCATCACAGAACTAATGACTACCTTAGGCCAGTGTTTTACATCCACCCTCGGATTGAGGGAGTGGTCTAGGAGCCAACTGAACCATAGTAGATGAAGACTGGAGAAGAAATGGATCCTGAAAAGACTCTCATATCAAACAGAATGAATGGATTCTGATGACAAGAAAAAAATAAAATATCCACCATAATAATTGACAGTTTGTCAACCATCAGCTCCAAATACTCTCAAGGTTAGTCAATCTAAGGATCAATAGATCATTTCTCTCTCACAGCTGTAGCTTCTACCAGAAGCATATTGTATAGCCTTAACCATTTTGTTCCAGTACATAGAAAGTCTTAATTTTTTGTTTTGTCTCCTTTAGCCTGAGTATTTGGTTCACTAAGTAGAAGTCTAACTGGCTTTATTCTAGTCAAGAAATTAGTACTTTGAATTTCTAGCTGTAACAGACAGCCAGAACTTCTACTCTATGAACTCAGTCCATCTCTGCTAAGTTCCTAGGAATGCAGTGACAGCTCATGACATGGTTAAGGGTAAGCCAGAGTGGCTAAAATAAGATTTATGGAGAAGAATTCAAGAAATCTTAGGATCACAGAGTTAGTAAGACCACATACTTATATATTTACATCACCCATCCTGTGACAACTAGAAAGGATCTGGAGCCCAAGGAATGAAGCTGAGTGCCTTGGAGCCTTGAGATACCCTTGAAGTTCAGAGGTTTCTCAGGGAGCAAGGAAAGAATGACTTGATAGCCATATTTTTAAAAAAGGAAGTCAGCAACTACTCTTCCTGGACCAGGAGAGCAAGGGCTGTAGTGATGAGTCCATCCCCATTTTGAAAATCTTACAAAGGAAACAGTACCTGGCTGAGAGCACCAATTTCTTTCTAGAGAAAGAAAAATATACTACAAAGAAGTTGACTTTCATATAGTCTCATAGGAGCCAATTTACTGTGATTTGAGCACAGTATAGACCCCAATCAAGGAAGGTCTTTGTGTCAATGAGCCAGAAGTCACAATCTATTACATCACTCAACAAATGTATGTTGAGACCTATGATCTGTCAGCCCCCGTGTTTAGAAGATCCACAGTGAGCAAAGTAGATACCATCCTGTGCTTACAGAGATTATAGTCAAATAGAGGAAGGCTGGGGTTTGGATCTAGAATGTTCCTCAAAGGCCCATGTGTGTAAAGCATGAAGACCAATTTGTGGCAGGATATCTCAGGGAAGCAGGGGCCAGTACAAGGTTTTTCTTTTTTTTGTTGTTGTTTTTTTTGTCACAGGGGCATCCTTTTAGATGGAATTTATTGGGCTGTTTTCTCTTTCTTTCTCTCTTCTACTACCTAGCTGTTGACAAGCAGTTTTGTTCCTACACACTTTGCCATGATATAGGGCCTTGCTATAGGCCCTCAAGAACTGGGCCAATTGGCCATGGACTGAAACTGTTGAAACTGAGAACAATAATTTTTTTTGTAATTTGGTTGTCTCATTTATTTGTTACAATAATGGGAAGCTGACTAGCAAAAGGAGACAGACAAAATAAATAAATAGACATCAACATAGAAGATTTGATTATAAGAAATGTGCAAGCATTTGGAGCTTGAGGTCTGGTTCTAGCTGATTCTAGGAAGACTCTAGTTGTTACTCTGGGACTCAACATTTGGTGATTGGTGTTAACTATTATAATGATTGGGGCTGGGAATATGGCCTAGTGGTAAAGTGCTTGTCCCATACAATGATCAAGCCCTAAAAATATACTGATCCATCTTTTTAGTGTTTATGATATGAAGGTGAGGCATTATGTGGTAGCTCTACCTATTTTCCCCAGCAGGGGAAAAAAAGGCTTGTTGAGCAGCCACAATGAGGGTCTAGGAACTCTGTGACAACAGAGAAACCATTCTGGGCCATGTCATTGACAACCAAGAAATAAGCCTAATTTGAAAAACTCTAGAAAAAGTTGCCAGCAGATCCACTCATGGGTCCTGTAAGAGATTGGATTTGGGCCGCTGGAGAAGATGAGTAGAAGAGGACAAGTAGTCCCAAATCCTAGAAGGGCAGAAAGGCTCCATGGGTGACCTAAATGGAGTCTGGTACTGAAACTAAGCAGAAATCCCATCACCAGAAATAAGTAATTGATTGAAATCCAAGTCCCATGAAGAGGGAGGGGGGAGCTCACTTTTCATATCAATGAGTACAGGTCAGAAATTGTCAAGGGGCTCTAGAAACTGGGCTCCAAATGCCAAGTCACATGTTACTTTTCTTGCCATTGTGACAGAATACCTGGAAGAAACAACTTACAAGGAGGAAGAATATACTTTCAACTCACAGTTCCAGAGAGTTCAACCTACACGCATTTTATTCTGTAATTCTTGGTCTATTGTGAGTCAGAAGATTGTGGCAAAGGAGTGTGTGCTAGTGGAGCTTCTTCATCTCCTGGCAGACAGGAAGCAGAGAGAAGGAAATACAGGAAGAGGCCAAGCAAAACATAGCCACCAAAGACACACTTCTGGTGATCAACTTCCTTAGCCAGTCTACCTCCTAAAGATTCCAAAAATAGCACCATCAGCTGCAGACCAAGTATTCAGCACATGAGCCCATGGGAGACATTTCATATTCAAACCCTGACAAAGGCCAAAGCTTCATAAATCCCCCAACAATACAGAAGTACTGAGTTGTGAGGATCTGGCTGAAATGCACTTATATCTAGGATGAGTAGGCATTATCAGGGGAAGTATGCTGAAGCTGGGGCCCAAATTAGAACCGGCTCAGTCTCTGAAAGGCTTCCCTGTTCTCCAAGGTGCTTTGATCCAGGCCTGTCTAGGTGCACACATCCCTTCTTTGTGCCTCTACATCTCTTCTGCCTTTTCAAAGGATCCTAGCAAAAAAAATGGAGTCATTTAACTGACCCGACTGATTATTATATTGCAACAACTCTTTTATTACCTGCCTTTCACCTCTGCCATTAACATTTTAAGGAACAGATCAATAGTTTGGAAATGAAGATTTTTGTATGTGGTATTATCACTAATTGATATGGTATGTGTTTGTTGTTTGTCTCGCTAAACAAGATTACCAGCTCCACAAAGATCGCCACCTCCACCAAGTGCAAGGACTTTGTGTTTGGCCAGCTCTGTTCTGTCTGAGGGAGATAACTCATGGTATTATGCTAAGTTATCAAAAGTTTCCTCTGGATATTGTAGGTAAATGATGACTAATTCATCCTGGACACCAAATGACCACTCCTTTGTTTTCTTGACTACTCCATGAGTAATCAGACTTTCTAAATATCAATTTGCTTTAACCTAAGAAAAATTACATGTTTTCTTTATAGTAAATGAGATTTTTTTTTTAATTTCATGGAAAGCATACTGTTTCTCCTTTAAAATCAACCTATGGTAAAATGCTAAAAAGTTTACAAAGTGCTTACTGTATAACAAGTGTTATTCTAGCCCTTTTCCATGTATTTTCTCATCTTCCTAATAATTATGATTAATAATTATAATTATTATTCTTTTAATTTCACCCATAAAGAAATTGGAGGGTAGAAAGATTATTTGCCAAAGGTCAAACCATTACTATGTGGAGGAGGCTGGAACATTATTTACCACTTTATATACCTATATATATATATATATTTTTTTTTTTAATTATCAAACTGAATTACAGAGAGGTTACAGTTTCATACATTAGGCACTGGATACATTTCTTGTACTGTGTGTTACCTCGTCCCTCATTCCCCCCTCCTCCTCCCCCTTTCCCTTCCCTCCCATGAGTTGTTCAGTTCATTTACACCAAACAGTTTTGCAAGTATTGCTTTTGTAGTTGTTTGTCCTTTTTTACCCTGTGTCTCTTGATTTTGGTATTCCCTTCCAATTTCCTAGTTCTACTACCAATATACCCGGTTTCCAATATACTCAGATAGGATACAGAGAAAGTGTAGGTACAACCACAGGAAGGTGATACAAGAAGATCATCAATAATAGAGGCTACAATTACATAAGGCACGTTGAAAGTAGTTACAACAATCGTTTCCATAACATGGAGTTCATTTCACTTAGTATTATCTTATGTGTTCGTAAGGGTATAGCTATTGGGCTCCTGTGATCCTCTGCTGTGACTTGCCTAAACCTGTGCTAGTTATTCCCTATAAGGGAGACCATAGAGTCCATGTTTCTTTGGGTATGGCTCACTTCACTTCGTATAACTTTTTCCAGGTCCTTCCATTTCTTTACAAATGGAGCAATGTCATTATTTCTGATAGAGGCATAAAATTCCATTGTGTATACGTACCACATTTTTCCTGATCCATTCTTCTACTGAGGGGCATCTGGGTTGGTTCCAGATTCTAGCTATGACAAATTGTGCTGCAATGAACATGGTTGTGCTGGTGGCTTTAGTGTAATTATGTTTGTGGTCTTTTGGATAGGTACCCAAAAGTGGGGCTGCTGGGTCATAGGGGAGTTCTATGTTTAGCCTTCTGAGGAATCTCCATACTGCTTGCCAGAGTGGCTGAACCAGTTTACATTCCCACCAACAATGGAGTAGGGTTCCTTTTTGGCCACATCCCCTCCAACAGTTGTTATTGTTAGTTTTCTTGATATAGGACATTCTTACTGGGGTGAGATGTGTTAGGTCCTCTCCCTGAGGGCTCCATGTAGATGCTCCCACCTCATTAAGTCTCCACCCAGTTACCTGGGTAACCTGCAGACCTGGAGGCAGTTACCTCCCCTTTCCCTGAGGTCACATCCTAATTCACCTGGCCACACCCCTTGCCCCTGCCCTAGATATAAGGCAGGGCTGGGTGGGGATCTCTCTCTCTCTCTCTCCCTTCTCTCCGGCCATGGATCATCTTGGCCACAGGCCAGCAGTTCAGTAATAAACTTTCTCTCTTGCCTGAATACCGCGTGGCGTTCTCCTTTACCAGCTACCTACTTTAAAAACCTAACATATATGGTGCCATGACTTGGATGGGGCTTAAGAGTCAGGACAGGTGGAATTCCCATCTATTTTTCTTATTTTTCTGGGAGTATCCTCAGTCCTGACGGCCCTTTTTCCGCGAACTGAACTGCTGCGAGTCGCCATGCGGCACTTTTCACTAATACCATTGCTGGCCTCCACACCCACCTCCACCTCCACACCACTTGTCTACCCTGGTGAGTGAAACTGCTGCTGCTCCGGTTCTCTGCCGCTCCATCCGCCGCTTCTGCCTGCCGCTTCTGCCCGGTAAGCGCATCCACTCACCAAGCCCTCTCTCCCGTGCTTTTTGGGTTTTGCATCACAGTCACATCCAAGCTGGGAAACTGCTAGCACGCCTCTTGACAGTGCAATGAGGCCTGCTCAAAATACTCGCACAGATACAGTTTTTGCCACTGCAATGGTAAATGGTTAGAAGTCACATATTCAGGCTCTCTCTCTCTTTCTCTTTTCCTCTGTTTCTCTTCCTTTTTCTCCCTCTCTCACCTTCCTGCTTACTTGCTTACTTTATAAAATTCCCAAGTCGTACCATCATTGTGTGCCTTGCTCACAAAGCTGCCTCTTTTCACAGACCTTCGAAACTGAGGCTTGACCACCAATGTGCTTTGTCAGCAAAGATATCTAAAAGTTCTTTTCTCTAGCATTGACCACGTGGTGGATATTGGGTTTAACAGGCATCAGCTCAGGCACCATTATGCCATGCCACGTGTTCTCTATTAGTGTGTTTGTGTGTGTTTGTCCTCCTGCCACCCCCCTCAACATGGCATCCCACTAGAGTTTATCAAAATATGGTTTCTCCATTTTATAATCTGAAAATTGTTGTTTGCTAGCAAAATTGTTTTTCTAACCCACCACGTGGTTCTAAAATATTGGACAAAAAATGTCATTTACTATTGGAATTCCGAAAGAGTCTACTACTGAAATTCATTTTGCATGTTGTAAAACCTATGTGCACAGTGTGTATGTGTGTTCCATGTGTGTATGTATGTGTAAACGTCATTTGTTAGTATGTCCATCTAGCTATATATCTGTGCTAAAACTCATCACATCTACTGAGTTTTGTCATTGCAGAATTCTGGCAAGTATTTGGTCAGTTCTTGACAAGGTACAGGTAAGCTCTAGTCCCCTTGGTCTCCTTGTTGTTTTAATTGGAAATAAAAAAGGGCTTTTGTGGCAAAGATGCCTTGGATTGCAGTTCGAAGCCAGCCTGGGCAGAAAATCTCTCAAACTCCATCTCCCAACTAACCAGCGAAGAGCCAGGCTGGAAGCATAGCTGAAGAGACTTATCTCTTACCAGACAAATGCTGGAAGTGGAGCTCGAGTGGTAGAGTACTAGCCTTGAGCAGAAGTGCTCAGGGACAGTGCCCAGGCCCTGAGTTCAAATCCTGTGAATGCCAACGGGGGCAAGCCATCCCAGCAACAAGCACCTAGACCACTGGGACTCAGCCAGTTCCAGGAACAAGTATCATGGAGTGGAATAAGAGGAAAATTATCACATCCAAAATGGAGTCACTTTGTCTCACCCTTTCAAAATTAATCAGAGCTGGGGGATCAAGAGATAGTAGCTTGTCCATCTAATGTCCATACCTGAGTATAAGAACTAGCCAAGTCACCCAATTTTTAATTTTGTGCCCTAAGCCCTTCCTTTTGCCTTAATATTTTTTTTTTGTCCAGCTTCTGCCTCATGAGACTTCTTCCAGGCTTCATTCAAGGACTGGCATCTACCACCAAGGGACCCTGCTGCTCGCCTTCTCCAGGAGAGGCCACATTTCTGCCTTTTACCCCTGATGCCGATGCCCCTTGCCAGCAGGAAGCAGCCAGAGAGAGTCTTCGCCCTTTTCCATAACTATTAAAAGGCTGGAATGTTAGGTCCTCTCCCTGAGGGCTCCATGTAGATGCCCCCACCTCATTAAGTCTCCACCCAGTTACCTAGGTAACCTGCAGACCTGGAGGCAGTTACCTCCCCTTTCCCTGAGGTCACATCTTAATTCACCTGGCCACACCCTTGCCCCTGCCCTAGATATAAGGCAGGGCAGTGTGAGGGTCTCTCTCTCTCCCTTCTCTCTGGCCATGGATCATCTTGGCCACAGGCCAGCAGTTCAGTAATAAACTTTCTCTCTTGCTTGAATACCGCGTGGTGTTCTCCTTTACCGGCTACCTACTTTAAAAACCTAACAAGATGGAATCTCAATGTTGTTTTGATTTGCATTTATTTTATGGCCAGTGATGTAGAGCACTTTTTCATATGTCTCTTGGCCATTCTCATTTCCTCATCAAAGAAGTCTCTTTTTAAGTCTCTAGCCCACTTGATAAGGGGGCTATTGGTTCTTTGTGGTTTTGTTTTGGAGGAAGGTAATTTTGTTAGTTCTGCATATATTTTAGATATGAGGCCTTTGTCTGTTGAATGGCCAGTAAAGATCTTCTCCCAATCTATGGGCTTTCTGTTTATCTTGCAAGCTATGTCCTTTGCCCTGCAGAAGCTCTGCAGTTTGATGCAGTCCCATTTGTCTAACCTTTCTTTGATTTGTAGCCTTTCTGGGTCTTTGTTAAGGAAGTTCCGTCCTGTGCCAAGGAGCCCAAGTGTTTCTCCTACTCCTTCGATTAGTGTTTTCATGGTGTCTGTTTTGATTTCTAAATCATTGATCCATTTGGAATTGATTTTGGTGCAGGGTGATATATTAGGATCTAGTTTTAATTTGTTGCATGTGTTGGACCAGCTTTGCCAGCACCATTTGTTAAAGAGGCTATCTTTCTTCCAAACTATTGTTTTAGCTCCTTTATCAAAGATTAAGTGGGTGTAGTTCTGTGGGTTCATTTCTGGGTCTTCTATTCTGTTCCTTTGGTCTTCAGGCCTGTTCCGGTGCCAATACCAAGCTGTTTTTATTACTATAGCTTTATAATACAGCTTGAAGTTGGGTATTGTAATTCCTCTAGCACCGTTCTTTCTGCTTAGGATTGTTTTTGCTACTCTAGGTCTTTTATTGTTCCATATGAATTTCTGGATTGCTTCCTCTATTTCATTAAAGAATGGTGTTGGGATATTAATGTGTATTGCATTGAATTTGTAGATAACCTTTGGCAATATTGCCATTTTGATTATATTAATCCTCCCAATCCAGGAGCATGGGAGGTTTTTCCATTTCCTTAGTTCTGCCTTAATTTCATTTTTCATGTTTTTAAAGTTCTCATCATAGAGGTCTTTCACTTCTTTGGTTAAGGTTATTCCTAGGTACTTTATGTTTTTTGAGGCTATTGCAAAAGAAGTTGTTTTCCTGATTTCAGCCTCGGTCTTTGGGTCGTTAGCATAGAGAAAGGCCATTGATTTTTGAGGGTTTATTTTATATCCTACAACTTTGCCAAAGTTTTGGATCAGCTCTAGTAGCTTGGGGGTAGAGTCTATGGGGTTCTTTAGGTATAGGATCATGTCATCTGCAAAGAGAGAAAGTGTAACTACATCTTTTCCTATTTAGATCCCCTTTATATTTTCTTCTTGCCTAATTGCTCTGGCTAGGAATTCTAGTACTATGTTGAAGAGAAAGGGAGAGAGTGGACATCCCTGTCTTGTTCCTGGTTTTAAAGGTAGTGGCTTTAGTTTTTCACCATTTAGAGTTATGCTTGCTGTTGGTTTGTCATAAACTGCCTTGATTATATTCAGGAATGCTCCCTGGACTCCCAATTTTTCCAGGGCTTTTAGCATAAATGGGTGCTGGATTTTATCAAATGCTTTCTCCGCATCGAGTGATATAACCATGTGGTTCTTTGCCTTGATCCAGTTGATGTGGTGAATTGCATTAATTGACTTGCATGTATTGAACCAACTTTGCATCCCTGGCATGAATCCAGTTTGATCGTGGTGTATGATTTTTTTGATGACCTGTTGACGTCGATTGGCCAGAATTTTGTTGAGAATTTTTGAGTCTATGTTCATCAGGGAAATCGGTCTATAGTTCTCTTTCCGTGATGAGTCCCTGACTGGTTTTGGGATGAGGGTTATACTGGCTTCATAGAAAGTGTCTGGTAGTGAACGTTCTCTTTCAATTTCATTGAAGAGTTTGAGAAATATTGGTGTGAGTTCTGTTTTGAAGGCCTTGTAGAATTCTGCAGTGAATCTGTCTGGACCTGGGCTTTTCTTGGATGGGAGATCACTTATCGCCATTTCCATTTCAATTCTGTTTAGAAGGTTTAAATCTTCATGGTTGAGTTTGGGGATATGAATTTTTTCTAGAAAATCATCCATTGCTTCCAAGTTCTCGAATTTGTTGGCATAAAGGTTTGCAAAATAGTCCCTTATTATGGTCTGAATTTTGGTTGTTTCTGTGGTGATGTTACCTGATTCATCTCTTATCTTGTTTATTTGAGTGTGCTGCCTTCGTTTTTTGGTCAGGTTTGCTAGGGGTCTGTCTATCTTGTTGATTTTTTCAAAGAACCAACTCTTTGTTTTGTTGATTCTTTCAATGGTTTTTTCGTCTCTAATTGATTTAATTCTGATTTGATTTTAATTATTTGCTTCCGTCTGTTGACTTGGAGTTTGGCTTGTTCTCTTTCAAGTAAATTAAGGTGTTTTCTTAAATGCTGTTTCTCCAGTTTGTTGGTGTATGCATTCAGAGATATAAATTTTCCTCTGAGTACTACCTTTGCTGTGTCCCAAAGGAGCTGGTACTTTGTGTCCTCAACTTGGTTGAGTTCCATAAACATTTGAATTTCTGTTTTAATTTTTTTTAATGACCCACTGATAGTTCAGCAGTGTGTTATTTAGTCTCCATGAACTGTAGGATTTTCTGTGGTGGCTGTTTGAGTTGAGCTCTAATTTTATTCCATTGTGATCTGAGAGAATGCAGGGAATGGTTTTGATACTTCTGAATTTGTACAGATTTTCTTTGTGCCCTAAGATGTGATCTATTTTGGAGAATGTTCCATGTGCCGCTGAGAAGAATGTGTATTCTGTTGTTGCAGGGTGGAATATTCTGTAGATGTTGATTAAGTCTAGTTGGTCTATGCAATTGTTTAGTTCTGTGCTTTCTTTGTTCAGTTTTTGGTGTGTTGATCTATCCAGAGGTGATAGTGGAGTGTTAAAGTCCCCAACTCTCAATGTGTTTGGGTCTATGAGTGTTTTTAGAGTCAGTAGTGTTTGTTTGATGAAGTTGGGTGCTCCTGTATTTGGTGTGTAGATATTTAGGATGGTTATATCTTCCTGTAGGAGAGATCCCTTTACTAGTATGTAGTAATCTTCTTTGTCTCTTCTTACCTTTTTTAATTTGAAGTCGATTTTGTCTGATACTAAGTCGCAACTCCGGCCTGCTTATGGGGGCCATTTGCTTGATAGATTTGATTCCAGCCTTTCACTTTTAGAAGATGTTTACTTTTGCTGGATAGATGTGTCTCTTAGAGGCAGCAGAAAGATGGATCTTGATTTTTGATCCAACTTATGAGCCTATGTCGTTTGATTGGCGAATTAAGTCCATTAATGTTGAGAGTTAGGATTGAGAGCTGATCATTTGTTCCTTTCATTATCCCTATCTTCTTAAAAGCTGAGTGTTCCCATTTGTTGATCTGATATTCTGGTTTACTATTTAGGGTTCATTTCTCTGTCTGCATTGGGATCTTGATTATTTTCCCTGTATAGTACATCTTTGAGGATTTTTTGTAAAGCTGGTTTGGTGGAGATATATTGTTTCAGTTTTTCCTTACTGTGGAAGACTTTCATTTGCCCTTCAGCTATGAATGAGAGTTTAGCTGGGTACACTATTCTTGGTTGGTAGTTATTTTTATTTAGGGTTTGGCATACCTCATTCCAGGCTCTCCTTGCTTTCATGGTTTCTGCTGAAAAGTCTGGGATAATTCTGATGGATTTTCCTTTATATATGACTGTTTTCTTCTCCCTAACCGCTTTAGGGATTTTTCCTTGGACTCTATTGATCCTGTTTTGATCACAGTGTGTCGGTGGGATGTCCTATTCTGGTTTGGTCGATTTGGGGTTCTAAATGCTTCTTGTATCTGTATAGGCCTATCCTTCTGGATATTTTGGAAGTTCTCGGCTAATATTCTGTTAAATAGGTTGCCTATTCCATTAACTTCCTTCTCCAGGTTTTCCTCAACACCTATTATCCTTAAATTGGGCTTTCTGATTGTATCTTGAATCTCCTGGAGTGATCTGTTTTGTCAATTGGATTGGTTTTGTATTGCTTTTTGATCTTTCTCCATAGATTCTAGGGAATCTTCAGCTCCTGAGATTCGATCCTCTGCTTCAGTTAGTCAGGACTGTAGGCTAGCTACTTGATTACGAATCTCTTTTCCTTTTGACTGGCTATTCCTGATGATTTCCATGTCCTTGCTATAATTATCTCTTAGGTTCTGCATGGACTTCTTTACTTCATTAACTTCATTAATTTGGTTTTGAGTGCTGTCTTTCAAATCTTTTAGCTGGGTAGTTATCTTTTCATTTGACTCTTGAAGTTCATTTATCTTTCTATTTGTGGAGGCCATGAAATTCTCCATTAATTTTTGCTTTGCTTCCACACACTCTAGAATAATTGATTGAAGAGATTCACTTTTCATTTATCATGTTTATCAGTAAATTTTGTAGAGCATTTTGAGGGTTCTCTTCTATGTCTTTGATTGACTGCTCTGCTTCCTGCTTGTTTTGAGTGGGAGATAATACTCCATTGTTTGTCATCTTTCTTGTGTTTCTTCTGCCCATTTGGATTGGGAATACCAAACTACAAGCACCTGTGAACACCGTTTAAGACCCAAAGCAGACCTTACCAAGCACTGTTGTGTAAATCTTAGAAGTTCACAATTATATATGGATACCTTTTATACCTGTGTATAAAATTATATTTGGTGTTCCTTAAGAATACAATTTCAATATAACAGTCAATGCTGAGCCCTGTAATCAGTAGTTACTTATTTACTGTTACAACCCTATTAGCAATTCTTGTTCTTATATTAAGTTCTTTTTGGACTGGCTTTCTCTATGAACCCCTTTGATTCACTCGGAATAAGCAGGGATACCCTCTATCCAGTAACCAGGAGTCAATGGAATCTGGAGTCAGGAGGGTAAGTTAGAAGTAGTAAAGAGAATAGAGTAGAATGTATGGGGTGGGGTGATGATTTTGGTTTAGTTTCAGTGACATGGAAATGTGGAGGAGAGTAGAATCAGTAGAAAGAACAAGGTTAAAATGATAGACAGTGGAGAGTTAGCAGTAAAGAGTGGAGGTGTTATTCATAGGAAAGTAATTTTTAAAGAAAGAGAATGCTAAGAGAGAAATAAAGAAAAAATACTGGAAGACGGATGCACCTAACAGAGAAAAATTATTTAAAAAATAAATAAATAAAAAGGAAAAAAGAAAAAACATCAGAAAAAACAAAAAACAAAAAAACAAACAAAAAAGAACTTGATAGAACCAACGGGTAAAAATGGAAAACAAAAACAAACCAATGACGTTTCAGAAATGAAAATAGAAAGAAAAAGAAAAAAAAGAAAGAAAACTTAAAAAACGTTTGAGAAAAAAGAAAAAGGAGTCTTCCTTGTTTGGGTGGGCTTTCTACAGTCTCTGGTTTCCTTGTGATGGTCTGCTGTCTATTCTGCCACTTGGTTGGTTTGACTTGCTTTCAGTTCGCAGGGGGTGGATCTGCTCTGACCCTCTTCCCCTGTCAGTGAAATCCTGGGGCTCTGTGGTTCACACAGGTTGCAGGTAAGACTTGGGTGTCCTCTGTAGTTGGGGACGCGAACAGTCTTGGGAACCGTGGCTCCACCCATCTGCTGTAGGGCCGCTGCCTTTAATGCCTGGCTTTGAATAGCCTGTGGACTCAGCAGGACGGGGCGCCTCTGGTCTGGTTTACCTAGCTGAGGCTTGCTCACCTGGGGGAGATTCCTCCCTCCTGGGGTGGGGCGGCCTCCTGGGTAGAGCAGGGTGTGGAATTCAGCTCCGTTTGGGGCTGGGAATTGGGCTTCTAAACGGAACCATTCTCTGTCTCGGGAACTGTTTGATCTCCCCTGTGGCTGTTCTGTGCCACCAGTATGGTAGCTGCTCACCGCTTTTGCTTTTAATTGGGAAATTCCGGCGGTCCAGGCGGGCCACCTCTAGCTTAGCTGAGGCTCAGGACAAGCACCCCCACCCCCACCCCACCCCCGCCTGGGCAGGGGTTGTTCTCCTGGGCGGAGCTGTCTCTCACTGGTCGGTCCCTCTTGCTCTTCTCAAAGATTGCCTCTTTGTCCTTGCTTTCCCCAGGTGGGCTTTAGCTCCAGTCTGGTCTGACCCTATGCCAGTGTCAAAGATGGCGCTTTGGTGGTGGGGAAAGGAGCTGCTCTGTGGGTGCGAGTGAGAGTGACTTTCGTGGGGGGTACTCACACTGTCTCTGCGATTTCAGCCCATCCGTGCTCAGCCTGCGATCTGTCTGTACACTGCTGTCTGGAGGATTTCTCCCCGGTCTTGGTTGAGTGCTTTAGCTGCACGGAGTGCGGGGCGCTGTGCCGGCATGGCCTGGAGCTCAAATCTGAGTTTTCAGCCAAGCAAAGTCAATTTTTCCTTCCTGGCCAGAATCCCTGTACTGTTATAACTTACTTTTGCTATCTTTCTAAGGGTAAAAGTTTTTGTTGGATGGGAAAACTGCTATGTCGGAGGGAGCTCAGCTAGGGCTCTGCTGCTCCTCCGCCGTCTTTCTGGAAGTCGTTTATATACCTTTTAATGGCACACAGGTAAACATCACAGAAGCCTGCATTTACTGAGCAAGTCAGGGATACAGAAGGAATATCAACTGTGGACAAGCTTCTTGTGAGGATCCAATGATCTGATACATGCAAAACAGGGCCTGGTCCTATAGTAAACACTCGATAATTGTTAGCTTTTTTCTCTCTTCCTCTTCCCCCATAGGAGCTAACATTCTAGTACAGGAAATAAGCAGGTTATATGTGATTTATATACATATACGTATATACAGAGCTGTGTCTTATGGATATATATATATTTTTTTTTTTGTTAGATCTTTATTTGGGGCTGGTCAACATTTTCTATCACTGGCAGAAGTTAAGAGTTAAATGAAGTTTATTTTGTAAACACACACTTCCAGAGGCATTGCAAACTGCAGCCATTTTTCAGTTGGCCTGATGGAAGATCATTATACAAGGAGAGATAGTGGCCAACATTTATTCAGCGCTCACTGTGTGCTAGATGATGCCCTTCATGTTGATATTGTTCCCCACACTTGGAAGATGGAGAGAGGGAAGCCTCAGGGCTGAATGCTTTCTTGGGGTCTCCCAGCTGACCAATGCTCTTTACAGGGGTAGAGTTTTATAGGGTTTGTTTGTTTGTTTATTTACTATTCTGCTATACCACACTCTAACATCGAGCTCATTTATTGGTTAAGAGGAAGTTGGTCATGAAAACTGCCACCAGTTAAGGCTTTTCATGAAATGCAGGGCATCGTCAGGACAGAAACCCTGGTAATTTTTTTAAACTATGTAATTAGAAATCTCTTTTTAAGGTGATTTTTTTTCTTTCAAATCCCATTCATTTACTGGATAATTTCCTTGAGCTAGCTCTAATAACACCATTTTAGTATAATTACTTGAGATATAGGAGCCTAAGATAGAATTCTTAAGGAACAGAGTCTGATTGATGAAGGGTAATTTTGTGGTGCAGTAATAGGTTTAAAATAAATCCCAGTTGTCATATCCATTAATGCTCAGGGTTTCATGAAGGTTGTTCTATCTTTTCTTCACTCCCTTGCTTCATTCATTCATTCAAATATTTATTGTGAGCCAAGCCAGGGATTTGTTTTAAATGAATTTAGACAGCTTCCAGCTTGCATGGATCTTAACTGTACTTTCACAGCTGAAGGAGCCGGGAAAGAAAGTTAAGGTAGGAAATTAGGTGAGTGAGGAGAAAAGCAAAGTCTATTACAGAAAGGAGGCATCAGTAGAAGGTGGGGCTGGTGAAGAGAAAACCATGGAAAACAGCTAATTGAGAAGAAAAATCCAGTAGAGGAGAAGCAAAGAATTCCAAAAGAAGAAGGCAGGACAGATCCGTATTATTTTCAACCATTACACTAGGGAGGAATTGGGATTGGGGAGGCCAGGAAAGTGGAGTGGGAAGTAATACTGAGCCAGAGGAGTAGGAGGTTGACCTAAAATCTGCAAATACACCCATTTTCATGTTTATTTGCTCCTAGGTCTGGGGTTTTAGTTTGGGAGGCTGTTGTATGGAACATCTCAACTTCTAATCCTCAAGTAGAGTACAGCCAGTCCTGAGGGCGGAGGGAGTAGAGAGGCGTGTGGCAGTGTGGCACACTTCACTTCTTTATTTGGACCCCAGTTGTATCTAAAAGGAGAGTTTAGCTATGAAAACGCCCACCATGGTTTGTGCGTGCTCTCTCTTTCTGTGTCTCTGTCTCTGTTACTCTCTCTATATCTATCTATCTATCTACCTACCTATCTACTTGTTTAAATCAGAAAACAACTGGGACTCTTTTGTCTTCTGGATGTATGAAGGATGATCATTAACTCCTAGGTCCATCTGCTGTCCAGAAAATCCACTTCTCCTATCTGTCTTGTGCACGTTCTCCTTTTGATAATCACAAAAGACCTAGGACTTTTGTAAGAGTCACTAGGAATAAGAGCAAAGTTCACCTGTCCATAAAAGACTATAGTAGTCCTGAGAGGATATCTAACATATTGGCTCTCAATCCAGGACTCTTATCAGCCAACTAGAGCATCCTGAGCTGTGGTCCCCCTTTACAAATTACCCTCGTTCTACCTAAAGGACCTTCATATATTTTCTGAGAGGGAAGCCATGCCCTAGTCCTTGTCTTCAAATCATCTTCAAAGAGACTAAGATCCAGTCAGTGAGCTGACTTGTGTCACACAGCTTGGAAGCAACACAGTCCTGTCTCTATGCCTCTTCCCCCTCCCCTCACCCCACCCCCAGCACATGCCAGAAAGAAATATTCTTGCTGAAGAGGCCTTCCTTCCCTTCTCAGTATTTTTACTGCAGACGGAGTCTTTCACTTTTGCTCCTTTAGTCTTGGACTGAGATCCTCCTATCACCACCTCCTGAATAGCTGGAATCACAGGCATGTGTTATAACACTCAGCTTATTTTATTTTATTTTTGTTTTTTGTCAGTCATGGGGCTTAAACTCAGAGCTTGAGTGCTGCCCCTGAGCTTTTTCACTCAAGGCTAGCACTCTACTACTTTGACTCAGAGCTCTATTGCCAGTTTTCAGGTGATTAATTGGAAGCAAATCTGATGACCTTTCCTGCCCATGCTGGCTTTGAACTGTGATCCTCAGATCTCAGCCTCCTGAGTAGCTAAGATTACAGGCATGAGCCACCAGAACCCAGAACTAAGCTTTATTTTTGACATAAGGTTGCTAACTGTTGTCTGGACTGGTCTCTAATGATGATCCCCCTACTCCACCTCCCAGGTAGCTGACATTACAGGCATGCACCATGATACCCCTTCTTCCATTCATTAAGAATCTAATGAATGCCTATTATGTGCTACACTGCACTGGGCCAACGTGGCTCTGCCTTCTTGTACTGAAATCAGATTTCAAAAGGCAAAATATAATTGTCCTCAAGTGTGGAAATTACATTCAGTCAAGCCCTAGCTCCCAACATACCTGAACACAATATATTTTCCTAAGAGAATAATTTGTCTCTTTGTACTATATAACTTTTCTGAAGGATAAAGTATTCTTCTCCCCATCCTCAACCTCACCACCCATTCTGAGAGAAGTACAGTGAGCTACCCTTTCTGGCTGCACTATGGTAAATGTCATGGATGTTTTCTCATTGAATCTCAATGGCCAGTCTTATTTTACTTGCAACAGAAATAACAGCGGTGGTTATTCTATGCTAACGTATAAACCCAAGGTGGAAAAATTGCAGGGCAGAATGAGGAGAAATGCATTTTGACACCCTTGCCATTTAAATGGCCTGTTGTGAGCCTGAATTTAATTTAGCTCAGATGTACCAATAAATTACAAAGGCCAGAAAAGGATGGCTGGAGATGATGCCAGGCCATTCTCGGAGCTTATCTTTGATATTACTGATTGAAACCATCTTTGATCTCTATCACCTGCTGCTACAGAAATGAGTGCCTATCAATCATAGAAGCTATCAGAGGCTCCTAGGCATGTCAAAGATGGATCCAGATTAGAATACACTTCAGGAATTTGCAAAAACAATTCAAGCTCTTCAGTGTAAGGATAACTATTCAGCTCCGAATGGATCATCATTTTATTCAGCTGCTTGGAAATAGCTTCTCCGTGAAGCTGCCAAGGTAACACAGAGGGATTCTCAGAGCTTCTGTAGTGGGGAGGTGAAGGTACTTTCTACAGCCTGCAGGATTCTGTGGGCTCAATCAGGATGTCATGTGGAACCCCATTCATTGGAGTGAAAAGCATTTCACGCTTTCACTTTTTCAAAGGAGGCCTGTCAGCCAAAAAAAAAAAAAAAATCCTATGCTATAGTCGAACTTCACTGAGAGCCCTGTCCAATCAGATAATGTCAGACTACTGTTAGGAGGAATTCAGGGCTTTGCTAGTATAATAGGCCGCTAATCATTACCAATAGGGTTTATTTATTTATTACTTTCTGTGGTGCTAAGGATCGAATGCAGGGCTTCACACATGCTAGGCAAGCACTCTGTCGCTGAGCTACAGCTTCAGCCTGCCAACACAATTTTATTAATAGAAACCAGGAGGATGGGCCATGACTATTAGCATATTGACCTTCACATTTTGGCCCACTCTGACTTCCTTTGTCTGCCTGTTTTCTGTCCTGAGTTCAAGCAAAAAGAGAAAAAAGGAGATGCTCTGATCAATGTGAAGGTTGCTAAGGTTTGATTTGAAATAAGGAAGCTAGTGTTTAAGTATACACTAAATGTTGCATGTTAAAAAGCATCTACAGTAGGTTCTCTTGGCAGACATTGCTAATCAAACACAGAACCCACATGTTAAACCTAGATTGGGGCTAGAATTCTCCACCAGGGGTTCCTGGCAATGTCTATCAGTCATCAAGACTTGATAACAAGCGTACGAATGTGCCACCCAGGTATTTATCCAGAGACAGCAATCACAGCTTCAGACTCTACCATATGCCTTACTGTCTTTGCTGTCCAGTCAAAGTCTGATGTTAAATTAGCTTTAGCATTTTGAGATTGATACCCACAAACAGATTCTTATAGGGCTAACTAATATAACCACAGTGTGGATCAAAGGCTGATACAATTAGGCAGTTAGGTGTGCTCACACCTATAAAAAGCACTTTTGTACTTAATTGACTTTTGAGAAAAGAATAAAATGGGCCCACATCAAATTAAGTCCACTCCCAAATTGGCTTTTCTTTTTTTTTCCTCCTCTCTTCTTCTCCCTCCCCTCTTTTTCCTCTTCCTTTTGATCTCATTTCAGTGATGACATTTACAGGAAATTAAGTAACATGCATAATTGAGATGGGCCACGTTTGGTTTACTGTGGTATCTTTAATGTTATGCATAAGATAACTGACTTGGAAGTCAGTCTGTGGGGGATTGTCTCTCCAATTCTTCCATACTAGCTGTGTGACTTTGGCCAAATACTTAGTTCCTCAAAACTTCAAAATACTTAGCACTAAAATAGAGTGAATACCAGCATTGGGTTATTATGAGAGTAAAAAATGATACTATTAAATAAAAATAAAATATAGCTCCTGCTCACATTGTGGAACTCAATTGAAGAAAAAAAACAGAAAACTAGACATTCCTCTTATAGTTGAACTCCATTAAACACAAGATTATGGAGAGAGAAATGATCAATTAAGGAAAATGATGATATGTGATGGTTTGGAGCTAATGTGTCGCTCAAAGGCCATACATGAAATGTTTGATTGCCTGTCTATGACACTATCAGGAAATGGTGAGACTTTTAGGAGCTGGAGTGAGTAGAAAGAAATTAGGTCTTTGTGGGTGTGGCCTTGAGGTGTATATTGTAATCATGGCCCCTCCCTTTCTTTCTCTCTCTTTCTGTTTTGGCTGCCATGAGGCTAGCTGCTTTGCTTCACCACACAATTTACACCATGGTGTTCTGCCTTGCCATGGGTCCAAAGCAACAAACCAAAGCAACCATGGATGAAAAACATTAAACTGGGAGCCAAAATGGATCTTTTCTTCTTTTTACCTCAGATATTATTTCAGAGCAACCTAAAACTTGAGTAGCACACATAGCATCCTTTTTTTTGTAGCCTTCGTTGTTAATGGCCTAGCCTTGCTCAAGAATTAGAACCATCCATAGGCAATAAAATGCTGCTCGAATGAATCCCAATGGTGTTCTCCCTATGACCGTGTACACTGTTACCTGAGTGGGAGTTGCATTATGTATGTTTGGGCTAATTCCTACCCCAGGCATGATGGCTAAGATTAGGGAACACCCTTAATAGACAGTGCCATGTTAAGAATACTGAGCCTTCTGAGTGATTAGGGGACTTTTAACCTGTACTCTGTTTTAAATTCTGGTTTCCTTTTTTGAGACCAGGTTGACCTCAAACTCTTGATCCTCATGCTTCAGCCTCCTGAGTGCTGAGATTACGGGCATGCATCACCCCTGCAGGCAAATAGCTGTCCCTCTCATCTATAACACTCTCATTGAAATTTCTGTAGGATATAGAACTATTACTTTTGGAACTCCATTTCCTAATCCTATTCCACCTATTGAAAGAATGATTTTCTCTAAAGCTATTCTTGACAGGTAAGATTTTCTTATTCACTCATCCATCCACCCATCTATTCAATAAATACCTAGTGCCTCATGTGTACTAACATGGTACTCAGTGCTGAGTACAATGGATCTGTGTCCTTGCAGAGCTATATACTTACAATTTATGAAGTTCTGATAGGATTGCTGTTCAAATGCTGAATTCCTATTACAGCAGACAGACTGTTTAGCAAGCTAGATCATAAAGACTTGAAGGGGAAGAGCACAGGTGATAGCAATAGTGATGGGGGAGGAGGCGCCCTGCTCCCCAAACCATCTCATCTTCCCACTCTTCTACATAATATTGCCAGGGAAAGACGATTAATTTCTCAATCATAAAGGACAGATGAAAGCATTTTTGGGAACAATGAGCATTTTTATTTAAAGCAGATAAACAAATGTGCTTGCTTTGAATGAGATTGCAGCCTCAAAATCCCTTCTTTCCAGAAATTCTGAGTAGAATTTAGAGGAGAAATCTGTGAAGGTAAGAAACTTAAAAAGCTTCTAACAGGGGGTATTCCCTAAGTAGAACCACAAGACATGATTAGAATCTCAACCCTGGATGCCTTAGGCTTCCTGTACCAAATAGGTCACAAAGAAAACACCGGGTGACTGGGAATTACTAGTAGTGAGAGGGCATAGGAAGCTTCTATGGGTGAACAGGCCAGAGTGACAGGCTGGCTGCCCAGTGAGCACAGAAGAGATTCTGGGTTGGGCCTTGCCAGAGGCTCTCTTGCCACCACAGCAGGGATGCTGTGATTTTGCCTGGTTGATTTAATTTCTCACTGTAGAGGGAGAAATCACCATCAATGTTGGCTAATTTGCCTCCAGACTCCATTAGTGCATACCTTCTGCACAGCAAATCTAAAGTACTTTACTTTAGCTAGCTAAGAGGGACGGAAGAAAAGCTTTGCAAGCTCTCATGGGATAAAAAGATTTCTCCCATAGGGCCCTTTCTAGGCATCATCTGCATCACTGCCACACCAGTGTTTTGTGAATTCCAACTATGTTGTGTTTGCCAAGTTTGTTAGCCTTTCTGGACCCTCTTATTAATCATCTAAAACATGAAGAGCTTAAGTCAAGTAAAAGAAAAATTCTCAACCTGGTTAGCCTGATGATTTTAAATAGCTAGATGATAAGCTTTCTTGAACCACTAGACTATATTCATTTTTCATTGTCATATTCCATTTATGTTAAGTGGTAATATGTCCTATAGTAATGCTACCCCTTTTTTTAAAAAAGTTGCATTTTAGAATAAGCCAAGCATGATGCTATACACTTGTAATCCCAGAGGAGGCTGAAGCAGGAAGATAGAGAGTGCAAGGTCAGCGTAGGCTGACCCTGTCTCAAATAATAATAAATAATAATGATAATTGTAGTAGTAATTGTATTTGACTAACATGTTTCTCTTATGAATTCTTTACATCTGAGATAACTATAACTCTTTATTTGCCTTGTCCTGATGGTCCTATTATAAATTCTCTCTAGTCTCCCTCTAAAGCTGTCTTCGTCTACTTCACAGGATCCCTGAGAGAAACTACTCACATGGTGCATGGTGAGAGGAGCGGGGGTTGCTAAAGTGGGTCCTCATTAGAAAGGTAGGAAAGCACATGGGTTTGATGGAATGTGGGGGTGGGGTTGGTCCGACCCAGGACTTCTTCATCTTTCCTCCATCCTCTGCCACTTTCCGTTGCTGTCCTGTTTGTGCTCCTTGACTCCTCAGTAAGATTTAATGATTTTATGTTTTTGTAGTCCTGTGCTTGAACTCAGGGCCTGGGTGTTGTCCCTGATATTCTTTTGCTCAAGGCACTTGCGCCACAGTGCCACTTCTGGCCTTTCTGAGTAGTTTGTTGAAGATAAGAGTCTCATGACCTTTCCTGCCTGGGCTGGCTTGGAACCGTGATCATCAGATCTCAGCCACCTGATTAGTTAGGATTACAGGTATGAGACACCGATGCCTGACTTGATTTAATGACTTTTTTCTCCAGCAGACTGTGTTTATTTTTTACTTGCATAAAATTTGTACAATTCTTGAAAATGTATTGCTTGACCCTAAAGCAAAACTAAAGCCAACATACCAACTACAAAGAATTATAATTACCTTTACCTGCTTAAACTTTTGTTCCCCAGAAACCTTACAGGACCTTTTCCCCCAGAGTTTTAATCAAGAGATCTAGAAATTCCTTTTCTTCATTGCAAGTTCTCTCTACAAATGTAGGCTTAAGATGGATCTCACTAGGTAGCTAAGGCTGGCTTGAACTCTCGATCTTCCTGTCTTAGATCCTGTGGTGCTGGGATTACAGGTGTGCATCATCATACTTGGCCCTAATATAGACTTTAAAAATGTGAATTTATTACCATGAGTCTATTTTAGTCACCCCAAATTTCAACTCAGAGTGGAGCAAGTACAGTTATTAATGAAGAAAATGTACAAAGGAGAAAAATATCCCTTTAAGGTGAAAGGAAAGGGCAAATTGGTGTTTAACAGAAGCCATCACAATGGTACAGGTAGTACAAAATTATGCTGTAGAATAATGTCTTAGATATCTTAGAGATTTTTCAAACCATCAGGCCCTGTGCCCACTCATCAAGTAAATATAGACACAAGTGATTCTTATCCAGGCCCAGGAAATGAGCTACATTGAAGTTCATCTTCCTAAATAAAAGGTTACTATCTTTCAGATATTGGGTGGGATAAGATTCTTGCTCTATCAAGAAGACATTTATTTGTAGATGGATAAATAATATATGTATATGTATATGTATGTACATATGCCTAGAAACACAAACTAATTGCTATTTTCTGTAGGACAAAAGTAATTTGGCTGTCATCAATTTTATATCACCTACTAAAACCAAGTTTGAAGAACAGTATGAGGAACAGGGCTGGAGAGAACACGCCACTGAGCAATGACATCAAAGTGGTTTCTAAGTGGCCATGCTGAGTATAGGAGCCCTGTGATTCACAGGCAGTAGTGCCAGCTCTGAGGAAAGAGTGCTGAAGAAGCTGAGGATCCATGCCCCTTCTTCCCTGCAGGTGTCATATGTATGTGTCATCCTGTCCCAGCCTCTGCAGTGGGGAATCATCCAAAACTGCTCAGTCTCTTCAGCAGTAGGTGGGGCTACAGGGAATATCTTTAACCCTAGCTATTTCACGGATTCATTTATATCACTTCCGTAGGATGGAGGCTGGACCCCAGCAATGTAACCAACATCATAAGATATCAAAGCTAACAATTTACCCTGCATGCTTTATCCTTTAGAAGAAAAAAATAAAATGCTGAGTGCCAGTGGCTCATACCTGTAATCCTAGCTACTCAGAAGGCTAAGATCTAAGGATGACATTTCAAAGCCAGCCTGGGCAGGAAAATCCATGATATTCTTATCTCCAATTATCCCACCAAAAAGGCAGAAGTGGAGCTGTGGCTCAAGTAGTAGAATGCTAGCCTTGAGCAAAAATCTAGGAGACAGCACTCAGCTCTGTGTTCAGTGAGCTCCAAAAACAAAACAAACAAATAATCAAAAATTAACAACAAAAAAAAACCCCAACCTTCCATGGGTCACTGTAGTTCTTGGATACCGGAATGCTCTTTGTAAATTATCTCTAATGTCTTCCCCTGCCTACAAGAAGAAGCTATAATAGGAAGAAAAAAGAAAAGTTAATCACAGAATTTTATGTGGCCACTGAAAGTCTTGTTTTTGCAAATGAGTGACATGGCTAAAAATAAAATCATTAATCAATCAACATTTTGAGTATCTACAACTGATCAAATCCTGAACTAAGGCTCAAGGTAAAAATCACAGCTCTGACCTGATTTCAGTGGTTGAGTGGTTTCAGTGGTTTAAGTGGTTTCAGTCTAATGAAAAAGAGAAAGAAAGAAACAAGTAAACAAAGCACAGCTAATGCTTGGATGGAGGTGCATACAAAGAATTCTGGGATCCCTCTCCTCCAAAGAAGGGTACCCAACCTAGACAAAAAGCCTCCCCGCCCCCCCAAAAAAGCATAGAACAGTAAGTATATGACTAGGTATCATACATTGTCAATGGAGAAGAGGAGAGCTTTCCAGAAGAGGGCAAGGGGCCAAGGCACTGGAAGCAGCAAGGGAGGGTGGAGCACACAGTCAACTGCAGTGGTTCCTTCTGGCTGGAGCATCATGTGACTAGACATGGTAGAGTTGAGAGTTATGACAACCTACTCCTGCACTACCCATGCGCAGGAACTCTATGTGCCGCATTTTATTCAACACATCTTGTTCTGTCCTGTAACAAGGGATGTATTATTTTTGTTTTGTTTGAGTTTTAAATTTCTGTATTATTTTTAAGTAGGTATACAAAGAGGTCTCAAGCCCATGTGTCAATTTACGCATATAATGCACCTTGATCAATGTCATGCTTTCCATCATCTTTCCCTGTCTCTCCCAACCCACCTATTGTCTTAAGTTAACATGGTTCCGTTTTCACAATTGAATATCAACTTGATGCTCCAAAATGCAGTTGAGAAGCATTCTGGGTTTTTGGATTATGGATGTCCAACCAGTAGTCTATATAAACATTCCACAAGCTGAAAAACTTTCAAAACTGAAATGCTTGTGATCCTAAGTGTATCAGATAAGGAATATTCAAATTGTCATAATCCAAAGTGGAAACTGGTCCCTTATACCCCATGAAAATACTCAGGAAGAAATTTAAGTGTACTTAATAGACTAGCATGAGAGAACCAAAATGATAGTTATCAACACTAGAAGCATAGAAAAATCATTATGAATATGCAGGTATTTCACCTTGTACCATGATAAGGGTTCATAACAGAAAGTAGCCAAAATTCAGAGAAGTAACCAAAAAATAATAATTCTACCGTCTCAAAGCCACCATTAATATTTTGGTATACTTCTTCCTATCTACGTGCATGTATTGGGGGTGTGTACATATGTACATACACATACCTATATCACATGTATACACAAATATATTCTTAAAACTTAGGGCACGATTACATAGTTTTGTAATTTGTATATATTATTTAACACTAGATTAAAAGCCCGTGACTGTTCATGTCATTGAATATTTTCAGAAAAGATACTTTAAAGAAAATTAAGGATTCATTAGGAGCACTGGAGAGTTCATATGAAAACCTCATAGATGCACATAATGAATTTGGAGCAAGTTCACACCGGTATTATACTCCCTAACCTTCCTCCCTGCCCCCTCCCTTTTTAAAATGATATTGAGTGGGTTTCTTTGTTCGGTCTCCATTCATGCAGATATAAAACTTGTTGATCCTTTTCACTTCCCCACCCCCCATGCCCTCCTCATGTCCCCTCTTCCCATTGAGTTTCCGCCTTTCCCCCATTATTATTATAGTTTTTTTAAATCATTTTAGATCTACATTTTAAATATGAGAAAAATGTGATATTTGGCTTTTTGAGCTTGGGTTATCCATCCATTTTCCTGCAAACAGCATCATTTTATTCTTCTTTACTCCATAATATAACACATACACACACACACCACATTTTCTTTATTTATCTGTCCATCCATTGTTGGGTTGCTTTCACCACTTGGCCTTGTGAACAGAGCTACATCCACATATATGGCTCTTGTATGTTGATTTATTCCTTCAGTTATATGCACAAGGATGATACAACAAAGTCTATTTTTAGCTTTTTTTTCTTTTTATTTTCTTTTATTTTTTTTCAAATTTTTATTATCAAACTGATGAACAGAGAGGTTACAGTTTCATACGTTAGGCATTGGATATATTTCTTGTACTGTTTGTAACCTTGTCCCTCATATCCCCCTCCCTATTTTTAGCTTTTTGATGAACCTCCATACTGATTGCCATAGTGGTTGTACTAGTTTACATTCCCACCTGCAGTAGATGAAGGTTTCTTAGAAAACATATGTTTTAACATGTATGTAATATGCCATGCTATTGAGAAATAATTACTTAAATGGATTTTAAAACAAGGATTAAAAAACTGTATGGACTTTATGATCAGACCAATGGAAAATTGGTATCAAAAACAGAAGAACTACCCTAGTATTGTGACCATTTCTCCTTTTTATTTCTTTAATGGATTGTTTTCAAATTTTAATGATTTCTCAACCCTTGGCATTCATTCACCCAACAGTAACATGTTTTTAAGTCATCTTACAGTTTTTGCAGTTACTACTTATTAGTGAGTTGCCCTTTGGTTTGTCATCCCACCTGGGCTTGGGTTTAGAGAAAGCAGTGCACACGGGAGAGAAGGGAAGGAGAGGGCAGAGCGTCCACCCAGGCATTTCAGTGTCACTAATTCTGAAAGCACAGGGACATGCACTGTGTGGCCTCTGAAGATGGAAGCCCTGTGTTCTGGCTGCTCCTGAGCAGAAATTGAATGCTGTAATGAGGGCCTTAGATCCCCTGCATTGGCCATCCACCCCCATGCCAGAGCAAGAGAATTACTTCATTGATGTAATGAGTCATAAAAGCAGAAGAGACTTGTTTTATATTGTATGTCTTGATTTATTAACTCAATAATAATAGGGTGGGTTTTTTCCCTTCAGAACACAGTCCCAAAAAAACCAAGAGGGATAACTGAAATTCACCTCCACTTCAGCAATCAATGGTTCTGGGAGTGGAATGTGATTGAACTTATAGGCCTGTGCTCATCTGTGGCACCAGTGACCATCTGTAGGGAGAGATGCATGCAGTAGGTTGGGAGGGGGCTACACTTGGTTATTTGGTGAGATGATACAAAGAGTAAAGGTCCTCTGTGGTAAAGCAGCCCCCTAAGTCCTTGAACCAGTAACAAAGCTGGCTAGAAGGGAAGGCTCTCCTACTGCAAAAGTATTCACTTAATCCTCTGTCACAGAGCCATTCTGTCATATCTGTTTATAAATCTACTTAGCAAAACAGATGCTTAAAGTAGTTAAAACTATTTGAGGAGCATCACTTTGAGATTAAGATAAAGGATAAATTATGATATAAACTGTTTCAAAATCAGTCTTGTAGGATGAAGAGAAGCTCTAAATTTTTGTCCTGCCAGGACTATAACTGTCTGTCTCTAGCCCATATTTCTAGTGCTATATCTCCATATCCAGGCTGCTCATATGAGTATACTTATTTCAGCTCCCCAAATCCAATGCAACTTCTCTTGAACATGCCCCACCATCTCATTCCTCAGTGACTCTGCATGCAGCCCCCACTGACAATGTATCTGGAAAACCTTTCTGCATCTTTTCAAATTCTAGAGAGATAGGTGTGGTGGCTCATGTCTGTAAACCCAGCTAATCAGGGGGTGGAGATCAGGAAAATTGTGCTTTGAAGCCATAAGGCCTCATCTCAACCAATAATCCAGACAGGATAATGCATACCTGTGATCTCTGCTATTCAGGAAGCCCAAGGTAGGATCACAAAGCAGGCCCCTGGTAGGGCTACGGGGAGACCCTACCTGAAAAAAATTGAGGCCAAAAAAGAGGTACTAGGGGTGTCACTAAAATTATACAGCATGGGCTTAGAAAATGCAAGGCCCTGGGCGAGGGAGGAAGGGAGGGAGGAGGGAGGGAGGGAGGGAGGGAGGGAGGGAGGGAGGGAGGGAGGGAGGGAGGGAGGGAGGGAGGGAGGGAGGGAAATTCAGGAGAGACATCCTCTTTCAAGGACAGCTTCTTCAACTCAGCAGATTAGGACTTTCCTGTGCTTCTCTGTGGTTCTATATGCACCGTCCTTTCTCATGCATCAGTTGATCCTGAGCCTGGAGAGGCCATGGTTGAATCTTGCTCTCATCTGTGTCCTCCCTGCCTGGCATGTACTATCAATACACTTGATCGTAAACACTTCCCTTGCCCTGGGCAGGGAAATGTAGTAAGCAGCTTTTGGAACTGAGCCTGCCCCCACCTTCTTTTCTAGAAGGGAAGGCGAAGAAGTCCATGCCTTTTCAAGCTTCCCCAGATTAATATTTCCTGATTTTAGCATATATTTCAACCTATCCCTCAATTCGGAGCTCCCTGGCAGGGGAACAGTAACAGTGTTTCTCACAGTGAAGACTGCATGCCTGGCAACTTGATTTAGTTATTTCTGGAGTTAGATTTGAACTGTTCTTATCTGCCTATGAAGAAAGGGGTTTTTATGGCCACTTTTGAATTAGCTCAGCAGGAAGGCCTGATTTTTATTCCATTTTGAAGCTTGGGATTCTTCTCTATATGAGAGCTTTTATTTTCACAAGATTTTGTTTAATATTATGGGCTGGGTGCCAGGGACTGACACCTGCAACCCTAACTACTCTGGAGGCTGAGATCAGGAGGAGAGCAGAATTTGGGGGCCAGCTTGAGAGCAGTGGCAGGCGTCTGTCATCCTAGCTGTGTGGGAAGCAGAGACTGGGAGGATTGTGCATTACTAGAGCTCATCTCATCACAGAAATCTGCGCGTAGTAGATCACACCTAGCTAGGAAACACAAATACGTGGATCTCCATCCAGGCAAGGCCTAAAGTGAGAACGTATCTTGAAAATGCAGAAGAAGACTGATAGAGTAAGTAGTAGAGGACATGTTTAGCAAACACAAGGCTCTGAGTTTAAACCCAGTAGTGCCAAAACAAAAGAAAAAGAAGAAAAAGTTTCCCATACATTGGCAAATGTTGTGGGGTGGAAAGCAGTCTCCACTGATACACACTCTGTAATACACAGAAATACGGCACAGAAATACGGCCCTGTAACATACAGCCACTCACACAGCCTTAGAAAATCCCACTTAGATTTCATTTGTTACATGAAAACACCATGCTTTAAAAAAAAACAAAAAACAAAAAAAAACTCTTTTTCCAGTTGAGAGGCATGGCACCATATGGGAGGGGAAGGTGTACCCCAAGACATAATGCCTGTCCCAGAGCTCAGTGAGCCTTACAAATAAGCAGGGGTTCAGAGTGATCCTTCTTCTGCCCCTTTAAGCTTTGAATTTTTTTTTTTTTTTTTGCCAGTCCTGGGGCTTGGACTCAGGGCCTGAGCACTGTCCCTGGCTTCTTTTTGCTCAAGGCTCTGCCACTTGAGCCACAGTGCCACTTCTGGCCATTTTCAGTATATGTGGCGCTGGGGAATTGAACCCAGGGCCTCACGTATACGAGGCAAGCACTCTTGCCACTAGGCCATATCCCCAGCCCAGCTTTGAATATTTTTTCCATTGCCAGATGTTGGGGACAGATCACATAATAATGATCCAATGATCCAGCCCTTCTGGAAACTCCAGTTCTCACCACTCCAGTTCAGGTACACCTCTGCCAAGTGTGGTGAAAAGTAACTGCCACTATTTGAGATTGCTTACTATGAGCCAGACACTATCCTAAACCCTTGATCTATATCTCTTCTTTTAATCCTTACAATAATTCCCCAGGTAAAAACAGTTAGAGCTTCTGGGTAGAGGTGGCTCTCACTTGTAATTCTAGCAACTCAGCATCAAAGCCAACCTGGGAAAAGAAAGCCAGGAGACTTTTATCTCCAATTAATCATCAAAAAAGCCAGAAGTGGAGTGGTGGCTCTGGTGGTAGAGTGATAGCCTTGAGGCAAAGAGCTCAGAGACAGTACCTGGGCCCTGAGTTCAAGCCCCCGGACTGGGCATGTGCATGCAGGCGCACACACACACACACACACACACACACACACACACACACAAATACACAGAGTTATTGCCACAGTTTGACACCCGAGGATCAGGAGGTATACAGCACTCATTCTTCATCACAACACTCTGCCGCCTCCCAGACAATACATAGATTTACTTCCCAAGAGCCTCACGTGACTATGTGACAAGCCACTTGTACAGATGGTGTTTCCACTTTTGACATGATCGTGCTGGAGGCTTTCTGGCTCACATTCTGCTGGCGTATATGATGGGATTGAATGCATACATTCTGGCTGTATTTTTACAACAATTAAGGAAAAGATGTAATGAGATCTATTTCAAAGAACAGATTCAGCTGTAAAATGTATATTGTTTGGCTAGATTCTTTCTCCCCACATGTAAATGGTAGGAGAAAGGAGTGGCTCATCTTAGGCTCTGGGTTTGTATAGTCTTCCCCTTGAGCTGCTATTGAAGTGTGATCCTGGGATGACTTTAGAGAGGAGAACCACACATGGTAGTGAGACCTTCTTGGGAAGTGCCAGTGGCTTCCTGTTGCTGCTGTCGAAGTGGATCATTTACCTGTGTCTTCCACCAAGGCATTTGAGCAGCTGCTCTCCTGTGTCATGTGATATTTCCCTTACTTGATAGGGTTGTTAATGAGGCATTTGGGGCCAAAGGTGTGACTACTTTTTTTTTAGGGTAATGAGGAGAGTTTTCTGGGAAGTCTACAAAGGAAAAAGAGGTACTTCCAGTGCAGGCCAGCCCTCCTCCAGGATTCTTGACACCATCCTTGGGTCTCCATTATTTCTCCCCCTCCTTATGCCTAAGAGACACAACACTGTCTTCCAGCTCAAGAAGTCCAGGTAGAAATGGGCAGTCAGAAAGGAGTGTCCCCCCCACAGAACATCTAGAACCTTTACTCTATTTGCAAAAGCCTTAGAACTCCTTCTGACAAGCCTGGGCTCTGGCTGAAGTTACCACTGTTATCAGACAGACATAATGATGGGGTTCAAACTTGGGTCTCGAGCTGATGAAGAATGTCAAAAATTAAGAGATCAAACTCAGCAAGCCAAGAACTTTCCACATTCCTGGCCTTCTCTTTTGTTGGTGTTGCTGTCACTGTGGGAAACACTCTCTGGGAGGCACAGGTCATCACATCATTCAGGAGGCCCCTTTGGTAGGCTTCTTCTGCACAGACATAATTGTTCCTTTCTCTATGTTCTGTAGAATGCAGTAAACACTTGTTGGATAAATGGGTTATTCCATGCTAGAATCCACACTATTTTATTATAACGAATGATTCTCGTTTAAAAATTCAAGCTGTATTGAGTATATGAAGTATTCAGCTTTGAGTATCCATTCCTCATTCATCCAACAAATATTTTTTGCACATCCCTAATGTTAGATAATAAGGTACTGTGAGGAACCATAGAGCCAGGAAGGAGGGTCATGAGGGATGGGGGCAATGGTGGGCATGGTGCTACTCAATCAAGACTGGGCCAGGAGTATCAGAAATGAAGCATGGACATTGTTGGGAGCCAGCCATGCAGACATTTGAGGGAGAGGCCAGCTCAAAGGCCCTGGTGTGAACATGAGCAGGAGGTGCTCAAGAAATGGAAAAGACAGCATTAGACAGTTGGATTAGCCATGAAAAGGAGCATGTATCTTTCTCAGTGAGAAGCCCTTGGCAGGACAAGAAATGACCAGATTTCTGTTTGTAAGTCTTCCTTTCTGAGTGCTTTCACCATCCTTTATCAAAGGAATAACCACTGTGTGTTGGTGTGGATGCACTGGTGGACCAGCCAGTCATGGAGATTGTGAAACCACAGGCAAGGCTTGAGTCATTTCTCTGAGAGCACTGGAAGCTCCAGTAGCACTTGAAACAGACAGGAATCTAATTAGATCTGCACTGTAGGAAGGCTGCTCTGGCTGCACATTGGGGGAATGTTTGGAAAGAGGGTAGAGAATGGAAAAGGAGAACAGTGGGACCTAAGCGGAGGCCCAGGTGAGAGTGGGCATGGTAGAGTCCATGGGGCCAAGTGGTGGATAGAACATATCCTGAAGGGGAAGCAAGAGGACTGGGAGCAGTGATTAGACCTGCAGTGATGGAGGTGCCAAGCTGATGCTGGGAGGTGGTGAGATAAACAATATAATGTAGAATAAGGGATGGGAAAGGAATGAAAGGAGATGAGCTCTCTTCTGAGCAGTTTGAAACACTGCAAGTGAGTAGCTAGATAGGTGATTATGAAACTCCACAGAGGTGTGGAATAGGGGTCATCCTCAGGCTCATGAGTGGGTAAATCAGCCTGGTAATGGCAGTGGAGGGAGTTGTTAAGGACCTTGGATTCTTGGAGACTGCCTGAGGTTACTCCCCAGTTCATATGCACATCCCAGGTCCCTCCCCACTGATTCATGTGGATGTGGACCATGGTGCATCCCGGCGCACTAGGAGGCTCTTGGAGCAGGGCAGGCAGGAAGGGCTTTGAACAGCTGGCCTCAAGATGATAAGTGAGCTTTGAACACTGCCTGCCGAGGGCTTCCCCTCACCTTCATGTTTCATTGTTTGGCAGTGTTTAAAGATGAATCATCATCTTATTTTCCTATTTCTTCTTTCAGGATTTGAATGAGTATTTTCTGGATGCTTCCTGCTCTTGGCTTTGTGCCTGTGTTGTATGAGAAGCCACAAAGGAAGTATTGCCTTTTTTTTTTCCTTTTTGCCCTCCTTACATAGTTGTGCTGCCCTTTTTTTGGTAGCTTTACTTTAGAAACAGTGCATTTGACTTAAAAAAGGTAACTGTGCTACTACTAAAATGGCTTTTTCACACTAGAATAGTTTCTGCTTTGTTTCTGGTTCTAGCTGTTGTGAATAATGCTGCTATGAACACTGAACTAAAAGTCTCTGTTTGACTTACTGCTTTCATTTCATTCCAGGACATACCTGGGAGTATGATTGCCAAATTGACAATCCCAAGGTCAGTCTCCATTTAGTTTTTCAAGGAGCAGCCATGTTGTCTTCCAGAAAGGTTCTAATTTCTCCACAGCTTTGCCAATGCCTGCTGTTTTCTGACTGTTAGATAATTGCCACTTTAATGTATGTGAGAGGATGTCTCTACCTCTTACTTCCAGAAAGCTTAGCCCTTAGTGGTTGATTATTCACTTTTGTGGGGGGGGGGGGGGGACGGACCTGTGTTCTCATTTGGCTTTTTCACTCAAAGGTAGCACTACCCTACCACCTGAGCCATAGCTCTATTCCCTGCCTTGCCTTTGGTTAATTGGAGATAAGAGTCTCCAAATTTTTCTGCCCAGGCTGGCATTAAATTGCAATCCAGCTTCCTGAGTAGCTAGGATTACAGGTGTGAGCCACTTGTGTCTGGCTTTATTTACTTATATTTATTAGAAACTACTAGTCTGAAATCATGACTTTTACATTTGAGCAAAAACATAATGAGGCCACATTGTGTTTTTCACCTTCCAGCCCAGCCCACGTAGCAGTGGCCAGCCCAGCTTATTGAAATGCACACGGTACCTAGTGGAATTATGGGAAAAATGGGACTTTGATAATTCAGACATTGCAGCAGTGAAGAAATACTCTTTGTTTTTAAATATTGCTCAGTGATCACTGTATTAATATTCATAAAGCTCTTGAAAGGAGATTGTCGTTTGGTATTAAGGCCATTACAGTTGTCACTGGGCTGCGGAGATTAAATTGCCCCTGCTCTCTGGTGCTGTGTAGATTAACTGTGTTGGAGTATGAGTAGCATCACTCATTTGCAAGCCTGTGCTCTTGAAACTGAGATGTGCTTATTAGAAGTGCAGAAGTCAGAGGAAATGTGTCCGCCATGCGCTTGTGAAATCCAAAGTTTAGGGAGGTGGATTTTCCATGCACTTCCTGGAGATACTGTCTCTGGGAATCAAACACCAGCAGCAGCTGGCTCTCTCTTGCTGACAGTGAATGCCACCAAACACAGAAGACTGAGACGTGACATTGAGGAGAGGCTGCACTGTTTGTTTCCAAAGTGGGTGGCTTGTATTCCTTAACTCTCTGTCCCAGTGACTTTCACATTAACAAAAGCCAATGGGTACTTTGGAAATAGCCTCTGGCAAGGCTGAAGGTGGCCTGTTCCCCCAGCCATCTTGGAGAGAACTGCCTGCCCATCTGAGTGGCAGGAGCCACCACATCCCAGGCTGCTGGTCCAGAAGGGGCTGGCTTCTTTAGGGCGGCCTGGATGTGCATGGACAGACAAGTCATTCTAGCAACGACTTAAAAAACATTCAAATCAAGACATCATTAATCTGGGAATGATCTCACCCCATATATTCTCTACCAATAGGAGTCAGTTGAAATAGAAAAGATTACTACTTTGAATCCAAAGGAATGTTTATATGTTTCAAAAACTAGAAAGTAAATCTTACATTGGAATTTTAAAAACTATTAACAGTGGGACAATTTTATATTTACATTTTAGAAGATAAATTTTTTACATTTTGCTTGTTTTGTTGGTCATAGTGCTTGAACTCAGGCCATGGGCCATGTCTCTGAGCTCTTTTGCTCGAAGCTAGAGCTCTACCACTTTGAGCTATAGCTCTACTTCTGGTTTTCTGGTGGCTAATTGGAGATAAGAGTCTCACAGGGACTTTTCAGCTGGGGCTGGCTTTGAGCTATGACCCTCAGATCTCAGCCTCCTGAGTAGCTAGGATTACTAGCGAAACTTGACAGTGCCCAGTTAGAAGAGAAATTGTTATGACCTCCCTTTTGTTTTTAGGAAAAGGAGAAATTTAGTAGCTATATTTTTTAAATTATTTGTTGATGGGGAAAACCACATCATTTTTAACTGAAAAATGTCAGATTGGATGTGGATGTCTTTTTTCCCCTTAAATGTATTAAGAACAGTATAACCAAAAATACAAGATTACATAAATCAGGTTTTGAAGACTTGTCAAATTTATGTCATTTAATGATTATAGAATAACATAGACTTGAGGCTTGTGTATAGAAATCATTTAATTTACAAATGGACTTGGCTCAGCCTCAAGCTGCCAAAGTCCAGAGTAAAGATTAGCTGAAGGCTGTCAAGTATCATGAGGTGACTTTACTTTCTGTTCATGATTTAGAAAATAGTCATTCCCTGCCCTCCCCCCCCCCAAAAAAAAAGGTAAATCTGAATTGGCAGCAACAGTAAGTGCTACAAGAATTATTTTCTAGAGTATTCAAGCCTACCAGTACTGTCTTTTTTTTTTTTTTTTTTTGGCCAGTCCTGGGGCTTTAGCTCAGAGCCCAAGCTCTGTCCATGGCTTCTTTTTGCTCAAGGCTAGCACTCTACCTCTTGAGCCACAGCACCACTTCCAGCTTTTTCTGTTTATGTGGTGCTGAGGAATGGAACCCAGGGTTTCTTGCATGCTAGGCATGCTAGGCTACCGCTAAGCCACATTTCCAGCCCACCAGTACTGTCTTTTCACATCTTTTTAAGCTTCCTTATTTTTAAAACATGTATTTAAAAGCAGATATATATATATATATATACACACACATATAGATGTATATATATGTCAGTGGTTCACACCTATTATTCTAGTAACAGTATTATAATAACATATTTATATACATACATATATGTGTGTGTGTGTGTGTGTGTGTGTGTGTGTGTGTCGTGAGGCTTGAACTCAGGGCCTATGTGCTATGAGTTCTTCTTTTTTCTCAAGGCTAGCACTCTACCACTTTGAGCTCTACTTCCAGTTTTCTGGTGGTTCATTGGAGATAAGACTTTCCTGCCTGGGAGATCTCAGCTTCCTGAGTAACTAGGATTATAGGTATGAACCACCAACCCCAGCTAAACAATACTATATATAGTCTGTTTTCTTTGCAACAGGTCAAGAATGCTGTAGGGGGGAGTGAGGGGTGTGTAGACCTGACACTGATTTTGGTTAAAATTTGGTTAAAGCTTAATGCAAGTAGAACCAACAAAACTTGAGATATTTTGCAAGTACCAGTGATATTTACACCATAAGGAATAACCGTCTTACTGTAAACTAAATCAAGTGCTTGATATTATATGAAGATGATAATTCTTTGGAATATGCATAGGAAAGATCATTAGAAATAGTATATAACTACACTAAGGCAGTCAACTGCCACTTCTTTGGAAAGCTAATGAAAAAACTAGTTGAGGTAAGTGATCACCTTCCCCTCACCAGAACAAACCAAAATATAAACCCGTTAGAGACAAATAGAAACAATAAACACTATGATAATCATAGTCATCTTAAAAGTTCCCCTAGACCTACAAATGTTAAGTTTTAGGGTTAGAAGATTCATCAGTTTCTCTCAACCAACTACCAAGACTCTAATGGAGCTCTAGACTCCATGGAAGCTCTTGCTTATTGTTTAACAAAAGTTCTTTGATTCTGTGACATGAATAGTTTTATTCTCCATCTGAGATTATTGCTTAACTCAAACTCTGAGCACCTAGGGCAGATTCCTTCCTGTGTAACAGTCTGTAAAACAACACAACTGACAGTCTATCCTCACACCCAGTGAGCTGTTTGTTACCAGTCTGCAGTAAGTTACACCATTACATACACTAAACACACTGCCAACCATAATGTCCAGTTCATCTTTTTAAGCATTTTTTTCCATGAAGGCTGCAAATTTGATGACCTGGGTTCTGGTACAGCCTCACTTCTCTATTTGATGGCACTTCTCTGTCTTTATGATCTCTTTCTGACTCTCAAGAATTTTCTTCAAACCTTCAAAAATTATAAGAACATAATGTTTGTGTCATGTAGTATTTGCAAAGAGCAACTTTATATACAATTGTGCCTTAATACCGGCAATTTTGCTTTCTTGGATCAGTTATACAGTCAGCCATGGTAAAAACTATGACTATAGCCAGTTGTCAGTGGCTCACACACCTATTATCCTAGTAACCCAGGAGATTAAAATCTTGAGAGCACAGTTTGAAGCCAGCCCATGCAGGAAAGCCCATGAGACTCTTATCTCCAATTAACCAGAAAACCCCAAGAAGTAAATCTGTGGCTCAAGTGGTAGAGCACAAACCTTGAGCAGAAAAACTAAGGGAGAGTGCCAAGGCCCTAAATTCAAGCCCCACCACCAGCACACGTATACACAGACACACAGACACACACACACACACACACACACACACACACACACACACACAAAGACTAGTGCAATGAGAAATAAGATATTCAGGGAGAAGCAAGAGATGGAAGAGACAGAGAAAGGGAGTGAATTGAGTAAGTGACACAGAGAAATGGAGAGATTGATGGAGAGAGAATATGTTTACATAAATTACTATATAACATTATTATTTTGATCTCTTATTATTATTGTTCATTTCTTACTGTGTGCCTAACTTACAAATTAAACTTTATCACAAACATTTACATATAGGAAAATATGTAGTATATATAGGGTTTGAATCATCTGCTAGGAGTCTAATAATGTATCCTACACATAAAGGGTGGCCACTATAGTCCAAATATACAAAATCTGTATTCTTATATTATTTCATTTACTTCTTTTCTTGAGATGCATTTTTCCATTTCTATATGACATCAACTTGAACATAAGTTGCCTAGGTAAGCAAATGGACAAGTTGAAAACTATTGTGCCTTGTTTAATAATATTGTTATTGATGAGTGCTTACACAGTACCATTTTTACATGCATTTGCATATTTTATCTTTACAATAAAGCTCTGAAGTGATCCTTCTTTTACAGAAGGAGTTAAATAACCAACTCTGTATCAAATAGCTAGTCAGAAGTACAGCAATGACTCTTATCTAGGTCTCTGCCTACAGGACTCTAGCTTTTAGCCACTCAGAGGTCCGTAGGGGCCATAAAAGAGAAGGAAATGGACTAGATTCTAGGAACAAGGTGGGCAAAGCCCTGCAGAGTGTCCTGTAACCAGAAACAAATAGAAAAAAAAAAGATTAAAATACACTTTATTTTAAATGTCTTCATTATTGAGATAAGAATATGGAAAGGAAATCACCAAGTGGGAGACACGAAGGGGATTAGAAAAGCCCCCCTCAAAAAAAATTAGCTCCGGCCCTGAAAGCTAAAGCCCTCCCTCCCCCAAATTAGTTCTGTCCCCAAAAGCTACTGCTCTGGAAACAGACACTTGTGTTAGCACGGAGCAGTCACTGGCACTGGACCTGTGCAGACAAGGCGCTCCCCGAGGGCTGCCACTTTCTCCAGAAGGGAACTTGGAAATTCTATCCATCCAAATGGCACCTACTGGCAGGTGTGATCCACATGTGCTCTAGGGATGCAGATGCCTGGGAGGGTGTCTAAACTCAAAGGCCCTTAAATCCATGAAGCACATGGACTTCTATCAGTTCTTATAGGATTACCCAAAGCAAGGCAATGCCCGCATAGATGGAACTCTTAGACTCTCAAAGATAAAGGGAAAGTATTTTAAGCTTATCCGGAAGTAGGGAAAGTAAATAGCCTTGGGAAATGTCAAACTGCCATCAAAGAAAAATCAGTTAACTGGCAGTGTAGAATTTCTTGAAGGCTAAAATGAAGATGCTAAAAAGAAATTGGAGTCATATCTTCAAAATCTGAGGGAAAATGATCAAGCCACATTCTCCACTATGTTGAACTACTTCCGAGTTATAATTGCATGAAATACACAGTAAGCAAGAAGAAAGATAATTCCAATAAAAACAGTAACCTCACAAATGTTAAGTTGGGCAAAAGCAGCCAGACAAAAAAGAATACTTACTAAAGGACTCCATATATATAATTATATATATATATAATTTTTTCCATTATATAATTTTTAAAGGCTAAATTAATGGATAGTGTTAGCTGCCTTAATTCTGAGGTGACTATCAGCAGACATGGGGCAGGATAAATACCTGTGGTGGGAGGAAAATGTTCTCAGTTCATCTGGGTGGTCTTTATCTGAGTGTATACATATGCAAAATTCATTGAGCTAAACTCTTTATATGCATGCATACCTGGGTGTTTCTTAAACTTTCTCTACAAAAGAATATATATTTTAAAAGGAAATTGCAATCAAGACATTTGAAGTTTGTGTTTTAGCTCACTGAAGAACTGCCCACAATACATTTCTGGAAGAATGAGGCAGAACTTAACAGATTGGAGTGGGTTTTAACAATGAATAGTGGAGGTGATAGCATGCAGTACCTACGTACTTCTATTGAAGCAAACAATAATAGCTAACAACAATAATAATGATTTGGGGGAGGGAGGGCAGCGTTTAAAGCAAGATGGAGTTGAAACTACAAAACAGCCATGGCAGATGAGAGGCGGTTACCAAAGCTGAAGTGTTCTAAGATTCCTGTTGTGCTCTGGAGGAAAGTGTTGAATAACTTGAGTTTTGAATCTATTCTAAAAAAAATTAAGTTAATCATCAAACAATAGAAACAGAATTGCTGATTTTCATATCAATTGATTAGGAAATGAGACTGCAGAAGTTATTTAATCTAGTAGAAATCAGGAAAGGAGAAAAAGAGGCTCACAGCAAAGAAATGGATGGTCAGAGAAAAAATAAAAGAAAGTTTAGTTAAATTAGCAATCATAATATAAATGTAATTTACTATGAGATAAACATTTAACATCTTTTATGTGTTATAAGACAGGTAGTCTATTGTGCTATTTATAAAACTCCCAAAACAAAATTATATGAGATTAGAGCAAGCCACTATGGTGGCTCATGCCTACAATCCTGACTACTGAAGAGGCTGAGAACTGAGGATTGTGACTGGAAGACTAGCAGGCAGGAAAGTCCATGAGACTTTTATCTCCAATTCAGCAACAAAAAAAATCTAAAAGTAGAACTGTAGTTCAAGTGGCAGAGTGCTAGCCTTGAGCAGAAAAAGCTAAGGGACAGCACCCAGGCTCTGCGTTCAAGCCTAATACTGACACAAAGAAGCAGGTTAGTTGATAGATACTTTCAAAAATGAGGACTGGCTAGGCATCGGTGGCTTACGCCTGTAATCCTAGCTACTCAGGAGGCTGAGATCTGAGGATCGCAGTTCAAAGCCAGCCTGGGCAGGAAAGTCTGTGAGACTCTTATCTATAATTAACCACCAGAAAACCAGAAGTGGCACTGTGGCTCAAGTGGCAGAGCACTAGCCTACAGCTGAAGAGCTCAGGGACAGCGCCCAAACCCAGAGTTCAAGCACCATGACCGACAAGAGAGAGAGAGAAAGAGAGACAGAGACAGACGGACAGACAGAGAGAACTGTTGCAGGTACTTTGATATCATGCAAAATAGGTTACACACACACACACACACACACACACACACACACACACACACACACACCTAAAGTTGCAGAAGACTTGAACAGCACAACATATGAATTTGTTCTTCTCACTGTAGATAGAACCCTGCCTTTACACATAGGCACCATTATCTCAAGCACCAGGTACATCAATAACAAAAACTAAGAAGGTAATAGACCTCGAAAGAATTATCCAAAAAGTCAGGTCCCCACACTCCCTCCTAGCTGCAGAAGCTACACAGCCCTGAGAATACTTGGACATAGCTGTTCTTAGTTGAATGGAGTGAGCACAGACACTATCATGGTCACTCCAGGCATTTTGCTTGGACATTCCTTTGCTCACCAACTTTTCTCATGGTGTGGGACTGATACTACACAATATCATGATTAGAATACTCTAGATTTGGTGTGTTGCCCCTTAACTTTAAACCTCTCACATTCTTTACCTTTTATAAATGGCTCAGGTTAGCCTCTCTCCCTTTGTTAGGTTTCAGCATTGCTTCTGCATCTTCAGTTGACCTAGAAATTCTATAGCTCCATTTTTAGGCTGATGAAACTCAGTGAGCCCCCGAAGCAATCCATCAGGCTCCCACAGGTAACCTCCTTCATGCTCAAAACCATTTTATTTATTACAGTGGCTCCCTGCTCTGGAGAGCTTTGTAGTTGAATGTTTGTTAATTTCCTTCGATGCTCTGTGGTACACACTGGATATCAATCTGTCTCCTAAAAGTCTTTCTTAGCTTTCCTAAATGAAGGCTTTGATCACTAAATTATGTATCCCGTGGGTGTTTGGGGTTGACACAAAAGGAATAAAACAACCTGTCACAGTTAATTTTACAGTATAACTGAAGAGCTAAAGCAACTATTGAAGGCGGGCCTCATCCCATCTCTAAGGAATGAATACACTGCACAGATTTGTGCTTTTCAAAAGAAATAACAAACTCAAAAAGCATTATGGGTCTCATTCAGAGTAATAAGCTACAAACGTATATAGTCACACACTCACCCTGGGCATCAGAAGTCTGCACCTGGTGGAAGATGTCTTTGGCTGTACTTGTGTAAACTCTGATATGCTGTACAGCGGCCCTATGTCTTCCTGTATCTGCCGCAGGACTTCCATCTTTAATGTGTAGACTGAATGAAGATGCACATAGCTGTGATTTATATTGCTAACCAAACGAATGTGACTTTTATTTCAGATCCAGATCTACTTTAATTAATTTGGTATTTTCCACTGGAATATGACAAATTATGACAGAGAGGGACCTCACAGTTAAGTTTGTATAATTGCCATTCACTGCATGTGAAATCTTCATTGGAGACTTAGCTAACGCTTTTCTGGTTTAAAACCCAATAGCAATTCATGTTGAGCTATAATCATGAAAGTGACTTTGTTTTTGCCTCCTTTTGGGTTCATCCGTTTTAAGATTAGATTAAAACCGGTACCCCAATCATAAGCCAAATTTTACAGCTAAATAAACAGTAACCACATTATACAATTAGATGATATAATTTTTATAAGTAACACTAAGACTGCTTTAGATAAATAAGCCAATGATTTGACAGTTCCCTAAAGAGAAAATCCAATATGTAATTTATATCAAAAGAAATAAAAATGGTCCTGCTCACTAGTAATCATGGAAATGGAAACAAGCATGGCCAGGCACAATGGTTTTGCCTGTAATCTGAGCTACTTGGAGAAGTAGAAAGAAGTTCATGGTTCAAGGCTAGCCTGAGCAAAACAAAAAGCTAGAGAGACTATCGGGAAGAATAAGCCAGATGTGAGAGTAAACACCTGTATTTACAGTTATTCAAGAGGCATATAGAGGAGAATCAGAGCTTGAGGCTGGCCCAGAGGAAAAAAAGCACAAGTACCCATCAAGAAAATAGCTACTGCCCAAAGGGTTAGAACTGTGGTGCAGATAGTAGAGAACTTCCCCTATACACACACACACACACACACACACACACACACACACACGACCTTCAGTCTAAACCTTAGTACTACCAAAAAAAAAATACATGAACTATCTTTTCTTTTCTTTAATATTCTACTTTAGTAAGTTATGCATAGAAATTCTAATTATAAAAAGACACTAAAGATTTTTATGTATCTTGTTAAGTGAATAGATGTTGATACATGTTATCAAGTGTTTGCTAGATTGCTGTGCCATTTTTATTCCCAAGTATGTCAGTAATGCAAAGAGAGATGCCTATCTCACTACAGCCTTGTTTACTTTGAGTCTGTGTTTTTAAAGTGTTACTAAGGATTGAGCCAATTATCGTACAACTATGTGTGATCCTTTAAGGCATTAAATGTATACTTATGGAGATGTTATATATGCAGGAATACATGAACATGAGGGAAGGAGCCCCAGCCCATCACTCACATAATCAAGTAGGTTCTAAGGAGGGTGAAAGTATGCACTCAGCAGTACCAGGTTGCATAGTGTTCCTTCTCTGCCCTCTCTGTAGTGTAAAGAATATGACAGTGGGGTGACACAGTCCAGGGGGTATGGCTTGGTTCTTGCCATGTGCTGGCAAACAACTGTACAAATGTTATTAACACTATGGCCGTGGCTCAATCATCTCCTACTCTTTGAAAGAAACCTGAACTGTCTCCAAGCAAAATGGCTTTCTGTGGTGGAACAGTCTTATCTGCATTGCCTCACTTAGTTCTGAATACTTAATGAGGAGATGCTGTCTTTTTAGGAATCGCGCCTCAGTAGTTGCTCAGCTCTCCTTGTCCCTTCTCCATGCTATCCCATCTGCACCCCCACCTGCACCAATTCTGAAGACACGTGCTTGTGTTCCTGCAAGTGTCTGCACTGCAGAACCAAGATACATAGGTGAAGTGGCGCTGTGACTCAAAATGGTAGAGCACTAGTCTTGAGCAGAAAAGCTCAAGGACAGTGCCCAGGCCCTGAGTTCAAGTACCATGACAGACAAAAAAAAAAAAAAAAGATACATAGGAGAAACTTGCATGGAAAGACTCATCTTTTCAATCTGAGGACATCATCACTACGTGTGTTATTTTAAACCTAAAAATATCAGCTGTTCTCTGCTATTTTTAAAGCCTGTGCCTTATTTGAGAGGCAGTAGCAAAAAAATCTCACAATCAAAATAATTTTCATTTGAAGGGAGGAAAAATTGGAAATGATGAAATGTTTTGACTGGCATAGCACGAGGGCTCTGGTGGGGGCCTGTTTCTTGGGAGCTGTTCAGCTATGGCCCTTGTATACGAATGCTCTCTCAAAGTGCGACAAGCTGAAGGAAACTTCTGGAGTCCATTTGTGTTCTGATGGTTTAGAATGGGCTCATCTCCAGTGAGCCTCACTTCCTCAAGAATGGGCTATTTTATGGGGGCCTACTGAGTATCTAAAGAGTCTTAGGGTATGGGGATAGGTTTGGGACCATGAAAACCTTAGGTCAAACCCTGGTTGTGCTGGACATTACGTGTGGGACCTCAGTTCCTTAGTACCTGTGCTTTGTTTCTTCACCTGAAATGTGGGAATAGCACTCACTTGCAGCATTGTGTGGATTAAAGGTAGTACGTGTGAAATATAAGAATCAAAACATGGTTTCTTATGAGGGTATCAGCACATGTGACTTACTAAGTTTAAAATAATACATGTGGCCAGATGCCAGTGGCTCACACCTGTAATCCTAACTACTCAGGAGGCTGATATCCAATGATCATGGGCAGAAAAGTCAGTGAGACTCTTATCTCTAATAAACTACTCAGAAAAAGCTGGAAATGGCACTGTGACTCAAGTGGTAGAGTGCTAGCCTTGAACACAAAGAGGCTCAGGGATAGCTCCCAGCTCCTGAGTTCAAGCCCCAGGACTAATAATAATAATAGAAACAATAAATGTTAAATATAGGAGTCAACATATAGTAATTACCACTGATACTTCCTTAACATTTTAATTAATAATGTATTCATTAGGGATTTGAATATGTTGCTTTTTAAATTTTTGTATTATCTTTAAGTTGGTGTACAAAGAGGTGCTGTTTAACAAAGCAGTTTATGAATACAATGCATCTTGATCAGTGTCACCCCTTCAACATTCTCACCCCCCTTTCACCCACTCCTTTCCCTACTTTTCTTAATTCTTGACTGCATTATCCCTTTCCCCCCCCCATTTGTCTACAATTCTCCCCTTGGGCCCACCCTCTCTCTAGCATGTACTCATTCTTGGTGCTGATTTTGTTGGGCTTTGACCTAGTCTTTCTAAAAGAAGATAGTATGTGAACTCTCCATTGAGTCTACTATACTTAAGTTAATTCATTTGTAACCACTGGCATGCCACCCAATATGTTTATGCTTATAATGAGGAGAACCATACAACCTTCATTTCTCTGGGTCAGGCTTCATTTAATATAATTTTTTCAAAGTCTTTCCATTTCCTTACAAATGGTATAATACCATTCTTTCTAATGAATGAGTAAAATTCCTTTGTGTATATATACTATACTTTTTTGATTAATTCATCCATTGAGGGGCATCTGGGCTGATCCCATAAATTGTTCTTTGAATGAAATTACAACCCACCAAAATGCACAGTGTACTTTGGGTTAAAATTTTAGCCTAGATAAAGAGTCTGGGTAAGGGACATACTACTTATTCACTCGCCACAATGTAACTTTGTGTTCATTTCTAGCCCAGATGAGTTTGGGCAGGTGACCTATTCTTTGTTCTGCCCTGGTGAGATGGTAGCTTGAGGTCCCTGTTGTTTGCTGGAAATGGAGGTCTTTGCACCAGATAACCTGGAAATGGAGGTCTTTGCACCAGATAAACCTACAAGCCTTTAAAGGATTCATTCGACTCTTGAATACTCATTAGCACTGCACTCAACCAAACAGATTTAATTGGATGCTTAATACTTCTTATTCAGACACCTTATAGAGTGTGAGATACATTCTATTTCTGCAAGGAACTTGCAATGAAGCATCCAGGACAATCTGTATCTATACATCTGAGCTGATAACTTAAAATTCTCAGTTTATTTCTTATGCCCATCAAGGCTAACCTTACACTCCATGATGATCTGTCAAAAACAAGTCTCCACAATTGAAAGAACCTAAACATTCACTAGTAAGAATGTGTATGAACAAACTGCAGTGTAATAATTTAACAGATATTAGCCAATGATAAGAAAATTCCATGCCACTGAAAAGTGGGACTACATAAGCATTGAGCCAGTGAAGCTAGCCACAGGCAGACACTGACTAGGAAGGGGTAAAAGGGAACGGGAACTTTCTACATGTCAGATGTGAAAATGTGCACACATACGCATGCACACACACACACAAATGCATAACTACAATTTAAGGGGTTGGGAATTTAGCTTACTGGAAGAGCACTTGCCTGGCAAGTGCAAGGCCGTGCATTCAGTCCTCATATCTGGGGGAAAAAAAATTGTACATATATGGTATGTAATGAGAAGTTCTACCCCCCCCCCTTAAAATAGTGCTCAAGAAATGGAACCATTTTGTTCATGAATAAGCTGAAGGTTAAAAAGAGATTAACTGAGCCAGGCACCGGTGGCTCACACCTTTAATCCTAGTTATGAGGGAAGCTGAGATCTGAGGACTGCAGTTCAAAGTCAACCAAGCAGGAAAGTCCATGAGACTTATTTCCAATTAGCCACCAGAAAACTGGAAGTAGAGCTGTAGCTCAAAGTGTTAGAGCACTAGCCTTGAGCAGAGTAGCACAAGGACAGTACCCAAGCCCTGACTTCAAGTCCCATAACCAACTGAAAAGAGGGAGAGGTTAACTCAAAATATCTCTTTCTAGGGTTTTGTATTTTTGTAAGCTTTTTCTTAAAAAAAAAAAAAAATGTACCATTGAATTCTGATTATGAAATCTGCCAGAGTTGCTCCCTGTACATGAATTATTTGATCCCATAGTGTAAAGTTTTTGTCTCCAGTCACCCCAAGCAATACAAATGGTGCTCACACTAACAGCCACTTCTAGCCCTGGAATGCTAGGAGGCAGATCTATTTTGAATTTAGAAGTAACATTGATTTTTAAGTGTGTCTCTGAATGCATTGAATTTTCTGTTCAGAGAAAAGAACAAATTGTGTTGTAAATTCATCTTCCTAGCTTGGGTTAGTTAAATTCCTCCATGGGAAGAAGAGGAGAATAAATTTCTCAGAGTGAAAGGCAAGCGTGTGTTTGAACTCAATGTAAAATTGATTTCCATGCAGGACATCTGCGCTGTATGCATAAGGATGAGCCATTAGCTGATTACTCTCCATTGCTGTATGATCTGCATTTGCTAAAACTCCAAGAGATAAAGGTACTGAGGTGAAGCAAGGCAGGAAGACAGCTAGACTCCACCGAGACATAATAACAATCACCTGGAAGGCAAATTGGGTGCCAGAGGCTCAAACTTTCTCTGAAAAACCTTCATGATGGTGAAAGTTTATAAATTGTCTACTGAGTCATATTCATAGCCTTTCTTGATAAGTTCCCCCCTGCCCCCATCTTCTTGGCCATACTCTGTACTCTTCTGTAAAGCTCCCCAACCTCAACTTTTTATCTACCTTCAACTCTGTGACGCTTCTTCAGACCCTCAGAACAAGTCATCCTTGTCTTTTGACAATCATGCCCCCTACCCTGCCTACCATGAGCTAACATGTCTCTACTTTAAGCACAAACTCAAATCCATGCAAGGAAAGCACAAAGTCTCTGAAGAAAAAAGGAGAAGGAGAGCACCTGCTTCTGTCTGTACAGCAAAGTTTTGTTTTACATTTTGTTTTTAGAATGAAGTGTTCCAGATTTACCATTCCATGGTACATGCATTCTACGCACAAAGAAAGAGTTCATGGAAATTTTCAACAGCCTTATGTTCTTTCTGCCTCAAAACTTGGTAACACTGAGTAATTAGTGTGTTTGTTCCAGCAACAACAAAATTTATCCAGAGTTCATTTTCTAACAAAATTAACAGTTTGCAGAAAATGGGGCAGGGGGAGATCTTCATATGATCAAATCAAAAGGCAAAAGATCTTCAATGGTTATTTTAGTTTTAAATACACATGTTAGGTATGCTATGAGCCAGAGTGGTGGCAGCATTAGTGAGCAGCCTGACATCATCACCTGAAATCTGCCACCAAGGACCAGATCTGGTCACAGCCTCAAAAGGAATCCATTAAATGGCTTTCTTGATATCTTGACACAAAAATGTATGTCTAGTGAACATTATTTGTTTGTTTGTTTTGTTTTTTGCCAGTCCTGGGGCTTGGGATTCAGGGCCTGAGCACACTCCCTGGCTTCTTTCTGCTCAAGGGTAGCACTCTATCACTTGAAGCATAGCACCACTTCTGGCTTTTTCTATATATGTGATACTGAGGAATCGAACCCGGGGCTTCATGTATGCAAGGTGAGCACTTTACCACTAGGCCATATTCCCAGACCTGAACATTATTTGGAGGCAGAACATGTCAACACTAATTTCCTCATAGCTGAAGTTTGAACATTACTTCTGACAAGGTTTTAAGAGAGTGATCGTATTTTATACATATTTATACATAGTATATAAGACACATGTTTACATACATATGTGTAGGCATATCAGTACAGTGTACCACAGGTCTGTAACCATGTCCAAGTCAACAAAAGACATGTTTGAGCTCTAACTTCCAGACCAATACACCAAATATGTTACCAGAAAGTCTAGGGCAACAAAAGAACCCCAGTCCTTGCATCTGGCAAGAGAATAATTCAGGCCAGATTCAAACATAGTAAAAGCAATAAAAACAGTTATTCTAAGAGAAATGTGACCAAGAAATAGAGCACGTGGCATAGATATGCCAAAGCACTTTGGCCCCTGTCAGCCATCTTGCACCATCGTCACAGTTATAGGGATTAGTCTTGGGTTAAATAGTATCAGTTGGAGTCCTTGAAGGTAGCTTTCTGATTGGCAGGTCTCTTTTCTGTTTCTTGTAAGGTTGTGATGCCAAATAATGCCCCTCCCCTGTTTCTTTCGTTCATATTTCCTCATTCTTTTATAGCCCCTTATCTCTATTTCCTTGTCCTGCAGGTTTTGGCTTATCAGCTTATCCTACTATCTGCTGGTGTTATGGGCCACAATTCCTTGATGGGCTGCTTTGCTACTAACTCATATCATACCTGTGAGATGTACAACAGATTAGTTACAAATCATAAAGGATTGTAGAACTCTCCTCCTTGCTCCTACCTCAGGACCTTTGAACTCAAATTTCCTCATTTGGAACAACTTTCTCCTGGATTACTCATCCTCTCATTTCTGATGTCTTCATCCTTGTTCTCTTCCTAAGCCCTTTCAGAATTCAATACATATTTGGTTGTTTGTATTGTAGACATCTCAATATAAGATATATGAGAGCAAAGGCCTCATATATTGAAGTATTTGATTCACTTTCTCTCCCTAGTGCTGATCACACATCAGAGGAGCGCAATGACTATTTAAGGATGAGTAGAAAAATGACTGACATAAGGTCATCAGATCTAGCCCTCTGCTGCATGCAAGACTTTTTGTGCCTCATTGCTAGTAGGAAACTAATTTATAACAGGCACTGATAGGCACAACAAAACTGTACAGGAGCAAACTGAGCATCAAAGAGATTAAAAATGCAATAAAAATGGTGACCCAAGTTGATCTGAGGAAAAGGAGGACATTTTCAGAAGGCACTTAAAAGGAAGGGAGGAAGAACTCAAGCCCACATTTATATTATTTGTATTATTTATATTATGGAAGGATGGCTGGTAGACAAAAGCCATATCATTACTACAGAGTTTATCACTCTCATTCCAGGATCCCTGAGAAATTAGCATCTGAGGAGCACTTTATGGTTATAATTATACCTTCATTTTATTTTGTTCTGAAACAAGGTCTCACTCAGTAGCCAAGCTGGCCTTGAACTTGCTCAAGTACTGGGATTTTAAGTATGTGCCACCATGCCCACCTATAAATGCAGTTTTTGATACTTAGAAATAAGTAATTGGCTAATCAAATCAAACGAGGCTACAAATGGACTAATGATGAGAATGTATCCTGGACAAAGACCTTGAGGCCTACCTTGGAACCTCCTGACAATAGCCAGCTGAGTGGGGTAGGTATAATGACTCTCATTTCTTCAGATGCAGACCCTGAGTCTTAGAGACTTGAAAGGATATGCTGAAATACATATGTCTCATACACATCCATCAAGTTCCAAACCTGATGCCACATCTTTGGGATCTGAAATACACAGTGTCTACAGTGGAAAACTCATCTCCATTTTCTGCAGTGGTCCTGAAAAGTCTTTTTTTTTTAGTTAGAACATTCTATCTTCTCTGTCTCTGTGTAACCCTCATCTCCCATGCTGCTATCCACATCAAAGAATTCCATTTTTAATTGCAAGCTTATTTTAGAAGTCTCATTTTCTCTTCTTTCTCAGACACTGATTAGTGATGCTTCCACTTGTGCAGTTACTTGTTGGCACCACAAGAGGTCACTAACAGGCCAACGAGGGCAAAACCTCTCAGGGGTTTAAAATGAGAGAATTCAGGAATTAAAATGTATAGACCACTCTATGACTCCTGACAGGATGTAAAGTAATGAGTCATACATTAAGGTGACAGAAAGTGATATATTTGTAGGTTTGGAATACCCTTGGACCAAAGTGGAGGTGGTGTGGATAGGAAGAAAGCTCAGAAGCATTTTGCTCCCTATAGAATTGCATTCTTACCCATTGTCCCAGGGTCTAGAGAAGGACAGCAAGGACACAGCCCCACCTCATCGAACAGGGTGACTGATAGCATAGGTCCACCTAAACTGTCTTATGCCTTGCAATGACAGTGTAAACAGCTGGATTTCTTTACTGTCCACATCCGTGCTACTCAGAATTGTTAGAGATTGCTTTCTACCTGCACAGCCCCACATACCTTCATGTTTGTCCCTGTGATTCTTCTCCTTGAGCTCCCTTTCACCAAACCATTGTGACCACATGCCCTGCTTCAAGTCTCATCTGCATCTTTACTCTCTTTGTTATCCATCCCCCTAAACATTTCCGGGCTTCCACTTCTTCTGGCATTAGCAGCTGCTTCTGTAACAAAGGAGATGCTGGCTCCTTCTCCTCCAGATAGGATCTGAAGTCAGCTGACCTTGTCTGCCTCAGAGAAGAAATGAGAGAGCTTTGTGGGGAGAAGCAGAGCCAGGCAGTCAGCAGGATGTGCTAAGTAGGGCATCAGCTTGTGGCTAGCCCCGAGGACACCTGCGGCCAAATGTCACGAGAACAAGGCAGCCTCCAACAGCTACAGCTGCATCCTTTCTCATCTAGGGTTTTATGTCTTCTTCATCTTTTCCTCTCCCTTGCTCCCTACCTCATTTTAGGTTGTCTACCTTCTCCTTGCTTCTCGCTCCCTCCTACCAGCACGGGAGGGTGATCCCGGGGCTTTATTTGGCCTTCCTTTGGAACTTGTTTATCCCATGCCTTGTTTTAACCAGTTGCTCTTGGAAGTCTGTGGGCATGACTTGCACCGTGCCTCGCAAGCCAAGGTCCCCACAAGAATAGTCACTGTTTAAACTAGCATCCACTCACCACTTATTATTAAGGCTGCTGAGCACCTTGCTCCCCTTTATTATCATGGGGTACAGAAAACACTAAGGTTTGAACTCAGGGCTTTGTGATTGCTGGGCAAGCACTCAACCACCTGAGCTATATGCCTTCAGCCATCTTTTTCTTGGTAAGTCAGGTATGGCCTCATGTTATGCCTTGGCTAGCATGGATCACAATCCTCCTTCCTGTGACTCTCAAGTATCTGGGGCTGCTGATGCAAGACACACACACAATTTTTTTTTGTGAGTCATGGGTCTTGATCTCTGGTCTGGGTGCTGTCCCTGAGCTCTTCAACTCAAGGCTAATGCTCTACCAGTTTGAGGCACAGCACTACTTCTGGTTTTCTGGTGGTTAATTGGAGATAAGGGTCTCTCAAACTTTCTTGCCCAGGCTGGCTTCGAACTGTGATCCTCAGATCTCAGCCTCCTAAATAGCTAGAATTACGGGTATAATCCACCAGCACCAGGCTCCTTTGCTTACTTTTTGATCCAGTTGGTCTTGATCTAGGATTCTTCCAATCTCTACCTCTTGAGGATTGTAGGCATATGCTACATACCTGGTTCTTTACCTTTAATAGACTCTATGCCATTAATTTGTCAGAAGTTGTCTCAGAGAAAGCAAGGAGACATTTCATTCATCAGCTTGCTTGCAAATGTTCTAAAAACTAGCTAGGCATCAGTGGCTCACATTTGTAATCCTAGATATTCAGGAGGCTGAAGTCTAAGGATGGTGGTTCAAAGCCTTCTCAGACAGGAAAGTCCATGAGACATATCTCCAATTAACCACAAAAAAGAAGCTGGAAGCAGAGCTGTGGTTCAAGTGGTAGAGCACTAGCCTTGAGCAAAAAGGCTCAGGAACAGCACCCAGGCCCTGACTTCAAGCCCCAGAACTGGCAATACTGTATACATGTGTGTATGTATGTGTGTGTGTATATATATATATATATATGCCTTTCAGAACAATGTCCAGTTTTATCAACTCCATGTGATAGTTTCCAACTAATGCTGTAAGAAATTTTTGTCACAAATTTAAAATAGTTATCTTGCAACTGCACAAAGCAGAGATGGATGAGGGCTCCAGAACAGTGGGTTCTGTTCCTTGCTGGCTGCTTGAGGAGAAGACACGTTTCTTTGATGATTCAGTTGTTGGCAGAATTCAGTTCCTTGAGGTTGTCCTACTGGCTGCCAGCTGAGCACTATTCCTAACTGCTTGTGTGCTGTCTTACTTCCTGTTTCCCCTCACTTCCTGTCTCCCACCCTCTTCAAAGCCAGGGCGAAGCCCTCCTCATGCTTCCCATCCCCCCTCTTTCTTTGGTCTCTGCACTGACACAGCTGCCATGACTTCACTTTTAAGGACTCATGATTAGGCTGGGCCAGGCAGATAATCCAGGATGATCTCCTCATCGCAGGATCCATCCTCTTAATCATGTCTACAAAACTCACTTCATGATGTAAGCAAACATCTGTAGGCTTGAGGATTAAGGCATGGACATCTTTGGGGGCTGAAGGGCATCATTTTGCCCAGCATAGAACCTAGCTGTTTAGTAGGTAGGAGCCACACGTAGTTATGACTGAGAGCAGACCCGGGTTGATTTGCTGAGTGATGACTGGGAATGGGGAAGCTGGTGTCTTATTTTAGCTCTCAAGTTCTGAATTTGGCTAAACTCTAGGGCATGGAGTTTAATCTTATCATTTTACTTTAATTATTTCATTTCTTTTTTATTGTGCCACTATATCTAGCTTTTAAATTGAAAAGTAAAAGTGATTCTTATTTTAGTAACCATTTTCTATTGCTGACATAAGAGACTTACTCAACATCCATTCTTTGGGGCTTAAATTATTAAGAAAAACTATTTGGACTAGGACAATGTCTCTGAAAGACAACAATAAGAACTGTTGCTTTTTTTATGCGTGCTAGTATGGGGCTGGACGTCAAGGCCCAGCCACTGCTACGTAGCTCAAAGCCAAACCTACACTCCTGGTTAGTTGGTTGGTTGGTTGGTTGGTTGGTTGGTTGGTTGGTTGATTAGCTGCAGATCAGAGTCTGTTAGAGTTATCTGCCTGGGCTTGCTTTGAACTGGGATCCCCAGATCTCAGCCTCCTGAATGGGTAGGATTGCAGTTGTGAGCTACTGATGCCTGGCAAGGAACTGTTTGTTGCAAAGCTTCCCTTACAACTTGTGCTGGTTTATGTGACACATTTCTAGTTGAGTAGACAATTGGAACCCACTGGGTGAGGATCAAGAAAAACACCCTGGAAGGAGCTGATTCAGCAGCTTTACACCCTTTCTTGTCTATGTCTTGCCCCATCTGCTTGCCTGGAATGCAGCTGTGCCAGAGGCACTCAGGCAGCCACCTTGCAATGTAAGAGTCAAATGCTAAGGGTTTTTAGAAGAGAAACACTGGCTTATTATAGGCACAACTTAGAAACTCCTTTCTTGTCTCCACCATGGAAAAGCTGTAAGATGGCTTCTCTCCAGCACACACACACCAGGAACTGAAAACTGAATCGGTGGATAGGAGGCAGCCATACTCAGAGAGACCCCTCCTAGACTGGCCAGGCCCTGGAAGCAGGGAGATAGCAGGGTCCTCATCACCTTCTCTAATGAAACCAAGGCAGCAGAGCAGAGTCCCAGGGTAGCACAACTCCTAAAGGCAGACAATCAGTAGCAAGCAGTCACGGCCTAGTTCCACATCTCCAAAAGGGCTTTGACTTGCAAACTAGGGTAGTACTCTCCACTGGTACTGTGGATGCTTGGCTCAGAAAGATTTCTAATTTGCTAAGACTTGAGTGTTTACCTGAAAAGCAAAATGCTGTTTTGTTTTTTTTTATGATGATATATGAATGATCAAAAAGTGCAAAGGTTAGGTTGGAGGTGTGACTCAAGTGGTAAAGTGCCTGCATACCAAGCCCATAGCCCTGAGTTCAAAGCCCAATACCACCACCAAGAAAAAAAAAGTACAAAGGACACCCCCAAATGCAGGTGGAACCCTCTTTTTTTATTGCTTTTTCCTTTGAAGGACTGAAGAATTCTCAGCCTAAATTGTGAACTTTTTCAAAAACAGTTAACTAGGGATGGAACTTAGGGCCTCAAGCACTCAACCACTTAAGCTACTCCTCCAGCCATTATGATTCCATTTTGCTTTTGAAGCAGTGCCTCACTAACTTTGCCCCAGCTAGTCTTAAATTCCTGATCATCCCATCTCCACCTCCTGAGTTGTTAGGATTACAGGTCGGTGCCACCATGGCCAGCTTTAAAATGGTGAGCTTTTAAAAGTAAACTTATCTTGTATAATTGCAAAGTACTTAATATTTGAAAAAATATATAAAGTAAGAGGAATAAAGAAAAGAGCATTCCCTCTGGCCAGAGCAAAGGATAACTTTCACTTGGATTTTCTTTGACATTTAAAAACCCACATCAAAGGTCATTTATTGATAAATTAATTGTGTTAAACATTCCTATTTTAAGATTCTTTTTATTAATTAATTATTGTTAAAGTGATATACAGAGAGGTTATAGTTTCATATGTAAGGCAGTGAGTACATTTCTTATGAAATGTTACCTCCTCCCTCATTTTTCCCCCATCTTCCTCCCTCCCCAGTTTCCCCCCCACACCATTTGTACAGTTGGATTACAGCCTATAGTTTTGTAAGTATTGCTGTTGCATTGGTTCACCTTTTACCCTTTGTCTCTTCATTTTGATGTTCCCCTTCCCTTCCTTAGTTTCAATTTCATTTCAGGATGAATAAAAAATGATAAGGTCTACAAGGCTGTAGAATCACCATGAATATGAATTTAGGAAGGACTGCCTACTATACACATTTTAAAGCTGTCCAGAGCATTACAAATTATAGCAGAGGCTTTGTGTCTACCAACAATGTATTCAGAATCTAAAGGAAACAAAGATTAACTATGTGATAAGCAATGAGGTAAAAAAGGTAGAAATCTTTATGCCTGTGTGCAAACATCTTCTGGGAATTAGCAGAGATCTCTCCACCCAACAAGCCCCTGTGTCTTGTTAATATTGTTTAGAGTTACAGGTTTCAAGCAATAGACACCAATTCAAAACAGAGAGTGGGAAGATGTATTTCAGAATATGTAAATGTCTTCTGGGTCTCAAGGCCATAGGAGAGAGTGGAAAATAATCCAGTTTGAGTTTGGGTTTTGACTCTATTTTTTTTCCTTTATTATCTCTCCTAAGCTAAGTTCCAGCTTGTTGTAGTTTTTTATTCCTATTTTCATGAGACCAGTGCAGATGAGAATTGAAATCTCTTGGATCCATTTCTAAGTTTCTACCAAGAGAACTATGAGCTGTGTGTGACAGGGACCCACCAGTGATCAGTTGGTTAAAACCAGGTGTAAGCAACAAGACTAACAAAGGGGAATCCTTAGAATCCCGTGGATAGTGGGAAAGCAATGTTGGTAAATTGAATTGTGGTCAGCCACATAGAGACCCCCAGGAGTATCTTTTAGTATGATTCAAGAACCATACCTTGGAATGTTGAAAGGGTGACATTGATTAAGATGCACTGTATGCATTAACTGCTTCAGCCAGTGAATGGCAACTCCTTTATAAAACTACATAAAAATAATTTTTAAAAAATATTTAAAGAGGGGGCTGGGAATATGGCCTAGCGGCAAGAGTGCTTGCCTCCTCCACATTAAGCTCTCTTGGTTTGTTTCCCCAGCACCACATATATGGAAAACAGCCAGAAGGGGCGCTGTGGCTCAGATGGCAGAGTGCTTGCCTTGAGCGGGAAGAAGCCAAGGACAGTGCTCAGGCCCTGAGTCCAAGGCCCAGGACTGGCCAAAAAAAAAAAAAAATATATATATATATATATATATATATATATATATATATTTAAAGAACCATACATTGGTTTCTAACCTGGGGCCAAGGTCTGGGTGGAAAATAGCAGGGGAGAAGATGGAGACTCTCATTAACTGATGGTTTCTCTTTCTTGAAAGCATGTACCTAGGTACCAAACAATTTCTATAGACCAAATAAATTGCATATTCTGAGCATCATGGCAGGTGTTTTCCTGATAGAGAAGATGCTCTTAAAACTCATGCAGTTTAAATTCCTTTCATTGTGTTACTAAATTAACTAGATCTTGTAGGCGTGGAGCTATCCTTATGTAGGAATTCCGGTTATGCAAAATAATTAGGGCCCCCTGGTTAAGGTTAGAAATGGAGAGAGGGTGAGGAGCTGTGAATGCTGGCTGGGATGTTCTACAAGAAACTTGGCACATGAGTTTTAGTTTATTAGTCTCCTTTCTTGAATGATTGTGAACTTAGCTAATGAGTGCCTACTCATATGGAAGTATGTTATATGCATAAATATATAATAAATTGGTAAAACGTCCATTGTGATTATTAGAGAATATTTAAGAGGTGAGAGATTTATACAATCTGAAGAGAAACCAGAGTATAGAGAAAATATTTAAATTAACTGTCTCAGTGTTATTTTCAGCTACATTCAGTAGCAGGAGCTCAGCCAACAAAAGGTTGACAAGGAAAGGTCCTTAGCAATATGCCATAAGGAATGTTTAAGCATGACTTGTAATTTGCATGGTGGTTGTTGAAATTTGAGCAAATTCTCTCAAAGTGTTTTGAAAAATATCTCTTAAAGGAACCTTCAACAATTGAAAGTGCTGTGCTCACTGTTTTACGAACTCTCTTAGAGATTGCAAAAGGAAAGTTGTGTTTTCAGCTTAAAAATACAAATAATAAAATAATTGCAGCAGAAGCAAATGTTACCATACAGTTGCTTGATGCAAGGGCAAGCTCTGTATAAATACCATTTTACTTTATTCTTGCAACCACCATGGATACTGTGTCTCTGCCATTTTTTTTTTAATGCAGAAGGAAATTGAGTTTGAGAGGCCTGTAATTTATGTCAAATTATTTGGATCTAAATTAATGTTCTTTTACTATGGTTTGTAAAATACTTCCTCACATGGAAGCTATGATGTCAGAGAAATCTAATTAGCCCATTAGTTTAAGTAGGGAAGATCAGGCATTGTAAGCACAATAGAGACATATAAGTTAATTATTAAGACTGGATGCTAGAACTAATCAGACTATGCAAGTTCATATCCTAGTCCCACCACTTCTCTGCTTTGTGACGCTGGGAGAGTTCATCCACCAATCCATTCCCTGTTTACCTCCTGTTTGAGATGGTAATAACTACCTTATGGAGCTGCTTTAAGGACTGACTACTAGTGAAGTGTATGGAAAAGTCTCAGGAACACAGAAAGTGACCTTTCTCGCATGGAGCCTGTGCAGGAAGAAGTGTTAACCCCACTGAGGAGCTGCTTCAGGTACAATGGGCCTGTCTGGAAAGCAGGGGGCCTGTCTGGAAAGACTGACAAGAACTTCCTCAGCCCTATAACTCTCCATTTTCCCATGGTTCTTAGACTTCTTTGCTCTGATGAGTGGGGAATCACCACGGTGATGAAAAGCCAAGGGGTGCAGGCAGTAGAGGCCAGGTAAGTCCAGAGCAGATCAGGGAGGGGAAAGGACCCAGCCAGCAGCTGGCTGTCCACAGTCTGGGCTCAGACACTGTCAGAGGCTCCCTCCAATTAGCAGCCATAGCCCCTCCCTGGATACCAAGGTCTGCTTTAAATCCAGGTGGTGACATTTTTAGAAAGAAACTAAGGAAGCCTAAGGAATTAGACACTAAAGGAAGATTTGGGACTTGAGAGGGTGGGGCACACCACAGAGTTTGCCATGGTTTTGATTGCCCCCCTCTTCTGAATCTGTCTGGCTGCTACTCTGCAGAAGCCTCATAGTCCTTCTTTAAGGAAAGCAAGAACCCACTTTCCCACCTTTCCCCCTCCCCCAGCAGTCTTCAGAAGACTAAGTGCTTTCTGTGATTCATTTGGGTTCAAAGAAATATTAGAGAGGAAGTACTGAATTTTCAACAATTCAAGAGAGATTAGCTGCATAAATATAGTGACTAATATATTGCCCAAATCTGGACAATTATAAAGGAGGCACTAAATGTAAAAAAGTTATATAATTTGTCTTGGAGGATGGTTTGGCCATTTCCTAATGACATGAAGAATATTTCTAATGTAATATGATTCCACAATTTCCTTCCTTAGTATTTGGCCAAATGATTTGAAAATACATCCATACATACCTTACAAAGGAGTGTTTACAGCAGCATTATTCATAATCAGCAAAATATGGACACAACCAAGAAATCCTTCAACAGGTAAATGCATTTGAAATAAACCGAAATGCAAACATCCAATAAATATTATTGAGCACTAAAAGGAAATGAGCACTAAAGGACACAGAAGAACTGTGAATGTATATTACTAAGTAAAAGAAGCCAATCAGAAGGCCTGACATGCTACCTAACTACACGTGTTCCTGACTTAACTTGGTGTTAGGAACTAATAAACTCATTTTAAGCTGGAATGTCACTAAATTTAAAATGGAGTTAAAGCTGGGCACTAGTGGCTCTCGCCACTAGTTCTCAGGAGTTCTGAGGATTGCAGTTCAAAGCCAGCCAAGGCAGGAAAGTCCCTGAGACTCTTATCTCCTATTAACCTCCAGAAAACCAGAAGTGGTGCTGTGGCTCAAAATGGTAGAGCACTACCCTTGAGCAAAAATGCTTAGGGACGGCACTCAGGCCCTGAGTTCATGCCCCACGACCCATAAAAAAGAAAAAAAATAAATTCAGTTAATGCACCTAACTTACTGAGCCATCATCATTACTTAACAAGGCAACTTATTGGTTGTTTCCCTTGGATCTCTCCTTGGTACTTCACGTTGTCTCACAAGATTTATTTCATACTTCTAGCCTGGGAAAGGACCACAAATGAAAACTGTTTCTGCTGAATGTGTATTTTTACACCATTGTGAAATCGAAAAATTGCAAGTTTGGCCAATGTAAGTCAGAAACTGTTTGTATATGATATTCTGCAAAAGACAAAACTATTATGAGAGCAGAAGAAAGAAATAGAGAGAGAGAATGGGGATGGAAGGAAAGAGAGAAGAAGGAAAGGAAGGAAGGAGGAAAGGGAGGGGGAGGGAGGGAGGGAAGAAAGGAAGGAGGAAAGGGAGGGGAAGGGGGAGGGAGGGAGGGAAGAAAGGAAGGAGGAAGGGAGGGAGGGATGGAGGGAAGAGGAGGAGGGGAGGAGGGAGGCAGAAGGAAGGAAGGGAGGGAGGGAGGGAGGGAGGGAAAGAAGGAAGGAAGGAAGGAAGGAAGGAAGGAAGGAAGGAAGGAAGGAAGGAAGGAATACAGAAAAGTTATTGGTTTCTAGACATGGAAAATAGGAAGACGGCAAAATTTTAAGGCCATGGATCTTCTCTGTATGTTATTGTGATGGTAGATATATATGTCTTTATACATTTGCCAAAATTTGTAGAATGTGCACCAAGTATAAACCCCAGTGTAAACTGCAGACTTTGCTTGACAGTACTGTATCAATGTTGTTCATTGATTTAAGAAGCACTCAAGCTGGGGTCATTAAGGGTGGGGAAGGCTGGGGAGGAGGTATGAAGAAGGTATATGTGGGGACTTCCTGTACTTCTTATTCTACTTTTCTGTGAACATAAAATTGTGCCAGTCATTAATTTTTTTTTTGTCAGTCATGGGGCTTTGGGCCTAGGCACTTGGGCCTAGGCTTTGGGAACTTTGGGCCTAGGCACTGTCCCTGAGCCCTTCAACTCAAGGCAAGTGCTCTACCACTTTAGCCACAGTGCCACCTCTGTTTTTTGTTTTTTGTTGGTTTTGGGGGGTTTGTTTGTTTGTTTGTTTCTGGCAATTAGAGATGAAAGTCTCAGGAACTTTCCTGCCCAGGCTGGCTTTGAACTGCAATCCTCAAATCTCAGCCTCCTGAGTAGCTAGGATTATAGCCGTGAGCCACCAGCACCTGGCTCGGTCATTAATTTTTTAAGATTGTGTGATTTGGACATATTTAGTAGTTCTATTACCAATAGTTATGTTTTAAATTAACTTTCAATGATTCTTTAATAAAAATAAAATGACTTTTTAAAAATAATAACCAGAATGGTCCTAAGAATTCAGGGATGTATGTTCAGAACTTTAGTCCCAACCAACATACTCTGAAATGAAGTTTAAAAAAAAAAAAGCCAACGTTACCAGTTCACTAAGTTCAAGTAGAAATAAATTGCTTCTCTATACAGAAATTACCTCTTTTTTTTGTTAGTCATGGGGATTGAAATTGGGACCTGGGCAGTGTCCTTGAGCTCTTTTTACTCAAGACTAGCACTCTACCACTTGAGCTACAGCACCAGTTCTGGTTTTGTGGTGGTCAATTGGAAATAAGAGTCTCACAGACTTTCCTATCTGAGCTGGCCTCAAACCATGATCCTCAGGTCTCAGCCTCCTGAGTAGCTAGGATTACAGGAATGAGCTACAAAGCACCTGGTTCAGTATTTAACTCTTTACATTAAAACCTGTTCTTCCTTTCTAGCTTTCTATTACTGCTTCATTCTGTAACACACACTGCATCAAATGTTGTGTTTGATGCTTTAAAATACATCAATTTAGCTTTCACACAAGACTTATTCATTCACTCAAAAATACTTAAGCCAGATGCCAGTGGTTCACACCTATAATCGTAAGTTACTCAGGAGGCTGAGATTTGAAGATCATGGTTCAAGGCAAGCCAGGCAGGAAAGTTTGTGAGACTCTTATCTCCAATTAACCACCAGAAAACTGGAAGTGGCACTATGGCTCAAGTGGTAGAGTGCTAGCCTTGAGCTGAAAATCTCAGGGACAGAGCCCAGGCCAGGAGTTCAAGCCCTGACATTAAAAAACAAACAAAAAAAAAAACTTACTTAAGCAGTATTAGGTTCAAAAGGTGCAGTGAATAGACAGAGACAGCACAATACCAGCACAGGTTTATTGGAGAGAAAAATCAGCAGAGAAGGGCCTCAAGCAAAAGCTAAGAGACTGTCTCTCACTACAGGCTGGGACATTTTATAAGATAATGTGTAAAATGGGTAGCAGCTAGACAGAGGGAGGGAGAGTAAAGCAGGTATCATTTCAAACCCTGTCTGTCCTAAGGCCTGGTATGTTAAATGGTATGTTCAGTCAGTCAAGGAGAGAGATTAAGGCAAAATGGCCATAAGTGAAGTCAATGATCTAGAGCCTCAAGATAAAGAAACCTGGCTATTCAAACCAAGTAGTAAGTAAATAAAATTTTTTTAAAAAAGGACTTGAATGGACAATTCTCTAAAGAAGAGATACGGATGGCCAGTGGGTATACAAAAAAAGATGCTCATAAATAGCAACCATGAGGGGCTGGGGATATAGCCTAGTGGCAAGAGTGCCTGCCTCGGATACACGAGGCCCTAGGTTCAATTCCCCAGCACCACATACACAGAAAACGGCCAGAAGCGGCGCTGTGGCTCAAGTGGCAGAGTGCTAGCCTTGAGCGGGAAGAAGCCAGGGACAGTGCTCAGGCCCTGAGTCCAAGGCTCAGGACTGGCCAAAAAAAAAAAAAAAATAGCAACCATGAGGGAAATGCAAATTGAAAGTATAACGAGTAATTCAATACAAAATGACAGAACAAAGGTGTGGCTCAAATAGAAGAGGAAAAGCAATTAGTAGAAAAAGATCAAAGCCAAGAGTGTGAGGCCCTGAAGATCAAGCTCTGGTATGAGCATAAGAAAGGCACTCTTGCCTATTTCTAAAAGCATGGATGAACCTAGAGGACATTACACTAAGTGAAATAAGCCAGCCACAAGAAAAGAAATGCTACATGGCTCCACTCAAATGCAGAATCTAAAATAGTCCAACTTGTAGAAGCAAAGAGTTAAAGAAATGGTAGTAGCCAGGGACCTGGGAAGGGGAAAGTAAGGAGTTACTGTTCCACAGGTATGAAGTTTCCGTTCTAGAAGATGACTAACTTCTAGAGATCTGTTGTACATTTTATCAGCAGTTAACAATACTGTATTATGTTATTCAAAGATTTGTTGAGAAATTCTATTTTATGTCAAGTGTTCTTCCTGCAATAATTGAAAAATATGTATGGGGAGCACTTGTTCAGTATCATACATTTCCAGATCTAGGGATGCAGCTGTAATAGGGAAGGGAGATAAACAATAAGTAGCCATGTAATATGCCAGGGTGAAAAACACAGGGAAGAAAAAAATAAAGTAGCTGACAGTGATAAAGACTGCTATTTTAGACAAAGTATCAGGAGCTTCTCATGTAAATTGACATCTGAATAGAAACATGACAAATTTCAACCATGTGACTTATCTGTGGATGACACTCCAGGCCTGGAGAATAGAAAGCACAAAGCAGGTACTAACACTTCACTGAATTGCAAGGATGCCCACGTGGCCCTGCAGACAGGGGCTAGGATGGGTATAGAAGTTGAGGTCCAAGGTCTGAGGAACAGTGACACGAGAAATCATCAGCAGAAAGTTGTGACTGAACTTGTACTTCAGCAGCATTGTGGAATCCTGCAGACCAATGGAATGGTGCATAAGATGGAGAAAATAAGTATGGTTGGCTTTTAAAGGTAGAAACAGTGAAAAATTCACTGTAGATTTAATATAGAATATAAGGAAAATTATTTAAGCATGATGCCAAGGGGTTTTTCTGAACACCTAGAAGGCGGCCAATGAGATAGGGGGTGGAAGAATCAGCCTTAGAAGGACAAAGCAGAACTCTGCTCTTACACAGTTTGCATCTAGATGTGTTCAGGGAGGGTCTGAGCTGGCTATACTATATATCTGTAAAATAGATTGTATACATATATACATGTATGTGTGTTTTTTATTTATATGTTTTAAATCGTTTCCATTTCTTGGAACTCATTTAGATAAATATTATTTTATATGTTCAAAGGCACAGAGGCATTGTGCCTTTGGACTTCTCCCCTAAGAGTATCATCCTTTGGTCCCACTGTGTGTGAATTTCTAGAGTCCTATATAAATTTATCATGTCCCAATGTATTTAAGATCTAGCTTCCACATATGAAAGAAAACATGTGCCCTTTGTCTCTCTGAGCTTGCCTTACCTTTCTTAATATGCTTTGTTCTGGGTCCATCCATTTCTCTGCATATGATATAGTATTATTCTTTCTAATGGCTGTGTAAAATTCCATTGTGTATAGGTACCACATTTTTTTAATCCACTCATCTATTGTAGGGCATCTGGGCTGTTTCCGTATCTTGGCTATTGTAAATAGTGCATCAGTGAACATGGATATACAATTGTTTTTATGGAAGCCTGGCTTGTGATGTTCTGGGTAGATAGATGCCCGAGAGAAACATGGCTAGGTTGTAGGGAAAATCTATATTTAGTGTTTTGGTTTTTTTTTTTGTTTTTGGCCAGTCCTGGGCCTTGGACTCAGGGCCTGAGCACTGTCCCTGGCTTCTTCTCGCTCAAGGCTAGCACTCTGCCACTTGAGCCACAGCGCCGCTTCTGGCCGTTTTCTGTATATGTGGTGCTGGGGAACCGAACCTAGGGCCTCATGTATCCAAGGCAGGCACTCTTGCCACTAGGCTATATCCCCAGCCCTGTTTTGGTTTTTTTTTTTTTGAGGAACCTCCAGACCACTGTCCAGAGTGATTGTACTAGTTTACATTCCCACAAATGGTACAGTAGGGTTCCTTTTCCCCCATCCCTGCAAGAATTTGTTGTTCAAATTCACAAGTTGGCCAATCTAAATGGAGCCTGTGGAACAGAATAGGTGGTGAAGAGAAAGGTCCAAAGGTCTGGTCTGCGTCCTCTAATGGAGAAAAGCTTGGCAGATAAAGAGGACCTGGCCTATGAGAAGGGTTGGGCAGACAGAAGGAAAACCAATCGAACGTGGCGTAGAAGGGCTGAGGAGGGATAGGGGATGCTTCAAAGTGGCAAAATACTTGCCTAGTAAGTGCAAGGCCCTGAGTTCAATCCTCAGATGTCAGGAGAGGAGACTACTTCCAGAGAGCGTGTGTGCAATGGGCTGTATCAAATACCAGTCAAGTTCTATGACTGCCAGATAGAGCATATGTAAGTTGTTGCTATAAACAAAAGCAGTCGGTGAAGGGTAGAAATGGGAGCCCAGTTGGAATGGGCTTAAAACAGAGCAGAAGGGTCAGGGGCCTTGCTGTGAAAAGGCTAGGATCTTAACCTGTGCATTCTTACTCCACATCATCTGGGCTGCTTTATCAGTGTGGAGTCCTGGCTCAGAAGTCAAGGCACCTTCAATACTTCCAAGCCTTGGAACCTTGAGCAACTAACCCAGCATGCAAAGACCAGATCTGAGGCTCCATGATGTGTCAGGCACTGACAAATAACAAAGACCTTATCTAGGTGAACAGCTAAGGGGATGTGTGTAGAAAGAGGTGGATCAGCACTATTTTCATTCTCCTCGTTCTTTAGACACATGAAGAATTTAGAACAAAAAAGCTTTAAGGGACTTTCTTATCTTTCAATTCCATGCATTTGGAAACTGAGAAGATCCTCTCACCTGTAGGCAGGCAAGGAAGAAAGGACCATGTTTCACCAGGGTGTTTTAAAAGATGTTAACACTTAATTAGAATTTTTAATTGGGAACAAATGTGTGCAGGCACTTTTAGTGCAATTAGTGCAGTAGATTAAAATCATTTTAAAGTGACCTTATTTGCTTCCCAAACTCTTTAAATTGATTTTTTAATTTTCTGCCATGTAAGTGACCGAATGACCTATAGACACCCAGAGAACTGCTAGTAGATTTTAATAAGGTTATTGTTGTCAACAAAGGGAGAAAGGTGAAAACAATTATAGCATGTCCTTTATACTTCATTGAGGGAGAATCATCAGCCCCTTCAATGAGCTTTCAGAGTGTTTTCAGTAAACCTGGGTGCCCAAGGTTCTGTTGTTTTCACTTCCCAAAGCAGTCTTTTATTTAGTAATGACATTGCTAAATAAAACTCTTAAGATTTTTATGTGTAAAGAGAAACTAGAAAGCCAGTCAAAATAAAATGGTGCTGGGGTAAAATAATTGCAACAATGTGATATAAAAATTTAGTAGCCCTAATAGTAAAAAGTATTGGCAAGTGCTCTACCACTTGAGCCCCAGCTCCATTTCTGGCTTTTTTTTGGGGGGGGGAGGATATTTAGAGATAAGAGTCTCAGGAGCTTTCCTGTCCAGGCTGGCTTTGAACCATGGTCATCAGACTTCAGCCTTGTGAATAGCTAGGATAACAAGTGTGAGCCTGAGAGCCTTCCATACCTGGCTTAAGATAAATCTGGGTAACATCTATTAAAAGAACTGCATTTCCTGGTGTTATAACTCATTGCATAGTAGCATTGCTGGCTTCTCCTCCTGCTTTTCATTCCTTTCTCTTCAGAAGGGAGGTTTGGAAGTGAGTCTGGGGAAAGAGGTTATTTGGTGTTATCTGAATCTTCTTTTGTAGAAAGGATGTGTTATGCCCAGATTTGGGGCCCCCAAAAACCACCAAGGAACCGATTCCAATGTGAACGCATGAGAGTCTTTATTGCAAGCTTGAGCCTAGACTCACAACCGTCACCGACGCAGCAGATCTGGATTGAGAGCCCCGGCCCTTCAGTTAGCAGGGTTTATAAAGGTAAAAGCGTAGCACAGATGTAGGGGCTTGATGCAGGGGGTAGAGTAAGCAACAAATGAGCAAGTGTGGCACAGATGTAGGAGGTTGACACAGAGGGTAGAGCAAGCAACAAACAAGCAAGCCATTTACAGAAGCAGAATTTTGGGGTCAGGTTGACCTAATAATCAAGATGGAGTCAGCTCTATTTCCCCCAACATTTCCTACCACGTTTCCCTAATCAAGATGGAGTCATCTCTACAACAGATGCAGCAGTATCCTTGCAAGAAGCTTCATTAGGCATTTGCATAGGATGCCTGTGACTGACGTGTCCCAGTGATAAGGATGACCCACCTAATAGATAGGTGAAGCATCAGTAAGACCAAGAGACCACAAAGCTAAAGACACAGCATCCAGACCACTGGTTAGATGGCATTTTTAAATCTTCATGTTGGTACTTAGTTCATATAGTTAGTGTGTGTGTGTGTGTGTGTGTGTGTGTGTGTGTGTGCACGCGCACCAGTCCTAGAGCTTGAACTCAAAGTCTTGGCACTGTCCTTGAGCTTTTTCATTTAAGGCTAATGCTTACCACTTGAACCACAACTCCACTTCTGGCTTTTTGCTGGTTAATTGGAGATAAGAGTCTCTGATTTGTCTGCCCAGGTTGGCTTCAAACAGTGGTCCTCAGATCTCAGCCTCCTGAGTAGCTAAGTTGTATATGCATGAGCCACTGAGGCCTGGCAGTAATTACATTTTAACATAGTTAGCCAGTGATTTCACTTTTAGGAACTTATTCCATAGGGATAACCATAGATACTCTCCCACTCTAAAGTTTTATATATGTATATATACATATATATGTGTATGTGTGTACACCTATGGATATACACATACATATATGAATATATATGAAGTATACATATATATGAGGACATTTATTGAAACTGTATAGGAAAATCATGGAAATAGTTTAATGATCACTAACAAAGGAATGGTTACATAAATCATAGTAGGATGTTATAAACAGAATACATTAGGAAAAACTCATACTGGTGAAAATGGAACATCAGGGAAACAACGATCAACTACCTAACTACTTATTTTTAATCATAGATAACAAGAATCACCAAGTACACATGAAGAAATCTCAGCACCAAAGAGAAAGTCTGAGATAAACAGAAACTCTAGAGGAAGGGAAACAAACAGGACACTTGAAGCAAACAAGATTCTCATTAGTATGTTCAGAAAGCTCCAAGAACTTATAACATCTATGAAGGAAGGTTATAAAACAGGCAATAGAGAAAGCAGGAACTCTTAAAGAGTGCATGATAAAACATAGATGCTCCAAAAGTTTCAATAGAAGAGTATGAGGAAAACAAGACGAGAAAAAATCTAATGTAGAGAAAAAGCTAAAAGAGAAAAGAGAATTAGAGAACCAGTCCAGAGACTCTGACATCTTACCAAAGAAAAGAGAGAAGAAATTGCCAAAAATCTAACAGAATGCTTCCCAAGCCTGTCTATCAACAATAGAGGGCAATGATTAATTCCTAAGCTGATTCCCCTGTATTTCTAAACACCAAAAAAGACAAAAATATGCAGAAGATACCACTGAAAAATTACCAAGGGATATGAGTAAACCTAGTAGTAGACTTCTTGTTAATCTCATTCAGTGTTACAATCTCACCCCTCAAATCCGGTCCTCAGATCAGCAGAAGAACATAATCTGAGAGTGTTATGATTTGAACATAAAGTGCTCTCCTGAGCAAGCACTTATGGCTCACACCTGTAATCCTAGCTACTCAGGAAGCTGTGATCCAAGGATCACAGTTGGAAGTCGAAGCTGGCCCTGGAAGGAAAGTCTATGAGACTCTTATCTATAATAAACTACTCAGAAAAAGCTGGAAGTGATGTTGTGACTCATGTGGTAGAATGCTAGCCTTGAACACAAAGAGGCTCAGGGACAGAACCCAGGACCTGAATTGAAGCCCCAGGACCAGGAGGAAAAAAGTTCCCCTCAGGCTCATGTGGTGAATGGTATTGGGGTTTTCTGTTTTGCTTTTGTTTTTTGGAGATGGTGGAAGCTTTGGGAGTCAGGACCTATCTGGAGGAAGTGTGACACTGGGTACATGATTTTGAAGGTTATACCTGGTCCCTTCCTCTTTCTCTAATTTTGGTCTACTGTGAGGTGAATAAATTCTTCCACCCACCCCCACTCAGTCATCATGATGTTCTGCTCAAGTGATGGGACCAAGCAACCATGGGCCAGACCCTCTAAGACCACAACCAAAAGAATCATTCTTCTCTTCAGTTGTTCTCTCTCATATTTTGGTCATAGTTACACAAAAGTAACCAATGCAGGAGAGCTTATAAGAAATGTAGAATCTCAATGTAGAATCTCATCCTAGGCTCACCCATTACAGTCTGCACAAGGACATTTAGAAAGAAACAGAATGACGACTTTATGGTGTGAGGATAAAATTATTATGAACTTGGAATTGTCTGACCAGTGATCAATTGGATATAAAGGGAAAATAAAAGCACTTTAAAGCATCCAAGGACTAACAACATTAATAGGAAGTGTTTGAGGATGTATTCCAGAAAAGGAAGAAAGCAAAGAAAGAAAATTCAAGGGATCCAGGAAGCAGTGTATCAAAAGACCATTAAAGAGAAATTCATCACTGATGACTGGGAAGCAGACTGGGAGTGTTGAGTTCACACAGAAGAACTTAGTGACCTTTATGTAGTAGACTCAAAGAGATCTGCCAGATACAAGGGGATCTAGTTCCCACTTAATTTAATGGAAATCTTGGCATCAGTGGAAAAGTACATTTTTCCCTTTTCCATATGTACATATGTATTCATATATATGCATATATTTATATGTACACATATATGTGTATATATGTGTATATATACCTGTATATATGTGATATATACACATGTATATAGCATATGTGTGCATATATTCATCTATATGTACATATCATATAGATATGTATATAATGTATAATTATGTATATATAATGTGTGTGATATGTATAATTATGTATGTCTTTTATATATGTACTATACAATATCTAATATCTAAGTATATATATTTTAGGTATAAGTATGTATACATTTATAATTATATACTTTATATATGTGAGGATATATGATATATATCTATATATAGTATATACATGTGTCAATGTATATATGGAGAGAGAAAAATTTATCTGTCATGAAAACCATTTTCTTTGGCATTTATGTTGTCTTTTCTATTTCATTATCAATTTCCTAAGAGTGGACATATTTCAAGTCATTTCTGGTCTTTTGTGAAAATAAATATCAATAGCCTTGTGCCTAAGTCATTTCCCACTGTTGTAATTTCCCCTGGATTGTAGTTTTGATAAGTACTTTCAAGTTGTTACTCTTACTTGACTTGTTTTACAGATAAGGAAAGGGAAGAATGAATGGTTTGCACATCCAGAGCTAGAAATGGTGCTATTTTCCTGAGTGGAACATGGATAAGTGTGAGCAGCACAAAGCCAGAAAGTTCAGGCAGACAACTGAGCAACTCACTGGAGCGCAAGCTATAGAAATGAGACATGGTTGTGGTGGGCCGGGAAGTCACAATGGTAGCTGTGAGCTGAGTGTCACCAGCCAATGAGCTCATACCGTGTGAGCCAGAAGCCAGCCTGTGGAAGCAGAGTCAACAGAAGCTTCCAGAAATAGCACACAGTCACACACACACACACACACACACACACACACACACACACACACAATATCACAGAGCAGTCCATGTGATCTCTGATGCCAGCTAGGTTACTGCCACCACACCTGCACCATCAGATCTTAGGTCTGGGACAACAACAAGACAGTGGCAGGGTTGTGACTCATCCGCATGACACTTAGGTTTCAGTATGGGATAGTTTTGCTTCATATGCACATGCTTAGATGTATGCATGTGCACACCTGTGATGGACTTCTCTTTTTTTTTTTTTTTTTTGCCATTCCTGGGCCTTGGACTCAGGGCCTGAGCACCATCCCTGGCTTCTTCCCACTCAAGGCTAGCACTCTGCCACCTGAGCCACAGTGCCCCTTCTGGCCGTTTTCCATATATGTGGTGCTGGGGAATCGAACCGGGAGCTTCATGTGTAGGAGGCAAGCACTCTTGCCACTAGGCCATATTCCCAGCCCCAGATAGACTTCTCTTTTAGGTTCACAGCAAAATTTAATGGAAACTACAGTGGATTCCCATATCTCCCACACACACATACCCTCTGTCACTAATAATATTCCATACCACAGTGGTATATGTGTTAGGATTATTGAATGTCCATAATTTAAATAGTTTACATTACAGTATTCTTGGTGTTGATTTTTTTTGGTGCTGGGGATTAAAGCCAGGGTCTTGTACATGCTAGACAAGAACTCTACCACTAAGCTATACCCCCAACCCTCCTATAGGTTGACAAGTATATGTATTTGTTGTTGTTTTTGCCAGTCCTGGGGCTTGACCTCTGAGCCTGGGTGCTGTCCCTGAGCTTCATTTTGATCAGGGATAGTACTCTACCACCTGAGCCACAGATCCACTTCTGTTTGTTTGTTTGTCTGTTTGTTTTAATGATTAACTAGAACTAAAGAATCTCACAGACTTCACTGCCCTGGCTGGCTTTGAACCTTGATCCTCAGATCTCAGCCTCCAGAGTAACTACGATTACAGGAGTGATCCACTGGCACCCAATAACAAGTATATTTTCTACTCTCCTTTTTAGTACTGTATCAACGTGTCTAATCTTCACAATAACTCTGAGAGGTAGATATTACTATGACTTCCTTTTAGAGAAGAATCTGAGGCACAGTAAGGGTGAGTGACTTGCCCACAGTCACATAGCTACTAAGTGTTGGAACTGAACCCAGGCAGCCAGACTTGGTATGTTCTTAACCACTGTGCCTATCCCTCTCTGACTCCCAGTACCTGTGGTTTCTTTTCCCTTTCCACTCCCTCAGGCAGAAAAGAAGGTTCTGTCTGTCCTTGCTTTTTTAGGCTTAATCTAGTTGCATCATTGCCAGTTTGCCAGTCCTGCTGTTTTCTATATTGTAGTCTTGGGTACTAAAAAAAATATGCTGTGGATTAGTTATGGCCATGTCCCCAAATATTATCAATGAGGGGACACATTAAGAGAAAGGGTGGGCAAGGCTGAGAGTGAGAGTAAAGGGAAAGGGGAACAAGTACAGTAACTGCACTTGGGGTACAAAGGCTCTGAGATTAGCAAGCAGAATGAGGGAGACAGCAAGACAGAACAGTTACCTTGGGAGGCTGATGGCCAAGCAATACAGGGCCTGGCTCTGAGACAGGGGAGCCACCAGGCTTTGTTATTTAGGGGGGAAAATTCTGATCATTGAAGAACAGGGTGATGGTACACACTTTTGGAAACAGCTTGAACACAGCTAAATTGTCCTGCAAAAAGACAGAGTTTGAGGCCCCCAAAGGAAGATCTAGAGCAGAACTGCCCAGTAAGATAACTGCATGTGGCTCGCAGGCACTTTTTTGGCTGTTTGTTTTATATGCTCCTTCTGGGCCTTGAATTTAGAACCTGGGAGTATTCCTGAGCTTCTTTTGCTCAAGGCTAGCACTCTGCCATTTGAGCCACAGCTCCACTTCTGGCTTTTGGGTAGTTTTACTGGGAATAAGAGTCTCATGGACTTTTCTTGCCTAGGCTGCCATTGAACTACAATCCTCAGATCTCAGCCTCCACCAGGTCTGAGCCACCAGCCCGTGCCTTTGAAGCACATTTAAGTGTATCTAACCCTAGTAGTATGCTGTATCAACTACACTTTGGATCTGGGCAACTTAGAGAAAAAATGAATTTCTCCATAATATATTTATATTGGTCCTATGTTAAAATGATAACTTCCGGCTATCTTATGTATACTAGAATATATGATTAAATTAATTTCAATTTTACTTCTTTTAACTGTGAATACTGGAAAACTTAAAATTATACATGTGGCTCACATTATACTTTATTTTGGACTTTATTTTGGACTGTGATGATCCACAGCAAGGAACATGAGAGTGAAGACCTGGGGCTGTAGGTAAACACTGAGAGACAAGAAGTTATGCTAGTGATTGAGAAGAAGAGTGTAGGAAAATTAAACCCATAAATTTTTTGGAGGGCAAGGGTTATGATATGTAATATAATATCTCACCTTGATCTTCCTTATGTAACCTTCTGTAAAATCTACACTATTTATTGTGTGTGTATGCGCACACACACACATGCATATACATGGACATTTGCCAGGGCTTGAAAACAGGACCTGAGCACTTCCCTTAGCTTTTTTGCTCAAAGCTGGCACTCCATCACATGAGCCACTGGTCCACTACACTTACCGCTTTTTGATAGTTATTGAGATAAGAGTCTTACATATTTTCCTGCCTGGCTTGATTTCAAACCAGAATCCTCAGATGTCAGCCTCCTGAGTAGCTAGGATTGCAGATGTGAGCCACTGGTGCCCAGCTTCTTAAAAATAATTTCCTTCAGAAGCTTACATCTTCTCTAAGATGATGAAAATAAGTCTAGAAAACCACATTTGTATTTCACTGGTCTTCTGTTATTTGTAGCCTAAATGAAATCAGTGAATTAGGGAGAAAAAGAAAGAGTAGCTGTGGATACTCTAGTTCTGTACATTCTAATCACCATAACCAATAAACTCTTAATTTCCAAATTACCTATGGATCCTGTTGGAGAGCTCTGTCTCCATGTTGTGTTTTTTTTCCCTGTTAACTCTTTTTTTTTTTTTTTTTTTTGGCCAGTCCTGGGCCTTGGACTCAGGGCCTGAGCACTGTCCCTGGCTTCTTCCCGCTCAAGGCTAGCACTCTGCTACTTGAGCCACAGCGCCGCTTCTGGCCGTTTTTCTGTATATGTGGTGCTGGGGAATCGAACCTAGGGCCTCGTGTATCCGAGGCAGGCACTCTTGCCACTAGGCTATATCCCCAGCCCCCCTGTTAACTCTTCACTAAGATGACTGAATGGAGAGGGTTTACTAGTTCTGGAGGCTTTAAGTCAACAGGGAATTTCTGGCTCAGCAAATTTAAATTGAAGTCATCTCCATTGTTGTTATCTCATAGTTGCCTAATGGATTTTCTTCTTTGAGACCTGTGAAGATGGATGGTGAGAGAGAAAACCTTTTGGGATACAGTTGTTTTTAATCGAAGGTAGCCTTTGGATAACAGATTTGAGGCCTAACTGGGGGTAGGGGGAAAGTCTAAGGATAATAGCCAGCAAACCATATGTGGCTGTCCTGATCTGTAATAAAAAGCCCAACAAACCAGAATCGAATATGAAGCTTTGTGATGAGGAGTGTGGCTGGCATTCTGGTGTACATTTAGAAAGGAAAATGCATAGAAAACTTGAGGGAATAGAGAGGAGCAAGTTAACTGACTTTCTAATGAGCTAAATAACTTGTAAAAGTAACAATAGCAGTAAATTTAAGGTGGTATGGTCTCAAAAGGAAGATTGCATTTTAATGAATTACTGCTCAGTTCATCCTTAGCCTGAAATTGCTGTCTCCTTCTTCTTTCTCAGCATGAATTAATGAAGCCTCTGAAAACTCACATAGCTGAGTGTATATGTGTGTATGTGTGTCTGATATGTGTGTATCTATGTGTGGGAGAGAAATATTGGGAAAATGGTTTCAATTGATTTTAATATTATTTGATACACCTGAACTGAGTGAAAAGTAGCTATAATTATAAAAAAAATAGCTATAATTATAAATGTCATGGGGGTAAAAGGAAGTTGTGAGGGTCATAAAAAAAAGAAATTATAAAGGAAAAATATCACCTTTCAAAAGCTTCTGTAAATTATGGATTATGAAAAGTTTGATTTTGTACTAGTGGGGGGTCTAAATAATTCAGAGAGACTTTTAATCTGTTTTGATTTCCAAAGGGTGTCCCTTGAGTTTTCTATAAAATTTGCAAGATTTCCCCTCTGACTTTCTGTGATTGCTATAAGCTTGTTTCATGTATTTTGCTGGAATCAAAATGATAAATGAATGATTTGATCATTAAAGTGCTAGACAAAGGGCTTGAAAATAAGGAAATCTGCATAAATTTAGAAATTTCTCTTTAATCAAAGGCTAGCTTATGATTAGAGCTTTGTGGTTGGCACAGCTAAATTATTCCAAGTGGGTGAATAATTTTCTTCCCTTATTAGTGTTAGCCATGGATTTCAAGGTGAGATGAAAGTAATAAAGCTGTTTTTGCAGTAATCATATGAGAGTCCATTCATTCAATTGGCCTCTGCCCTGCTTTTCCTCTGTAAGGATAAAGACTCATGTTAGAGATGGTGCCATGGACCAGAACAATTCCTAAAGCTATCCTTTGGAATTACCTTCAAGGCTTGAAAAGAGTCTTAAGTCATCTTGGCTATTATACATTTTCATCTTTTGGGGATCTATTTGATATTTGGATAATGTTAAAAAGCATTCACACAGAATTTTTAAAGAAATAAGATAAAGCATCAATAGTCAAATCTTGTAAATAAGGTAGGTAAGAAATCTGGATAATACTCTTTGAGGTACAAGATCAGATGCCACTACATATGACTATAGAATACTGAAAACGATTTTCTGGTAGCTTCAAAGCCCTTAAATTAACTTTGAAATCAATTCCAATCTAGAACTGCCCAAAGTGTTTTGAGCAAAGGCAGTGCCCTTGGAACATATAAGTATAGAGCCTGCCAAGGTGACTATTCTAAAAGTGATTACACCAATTTAGATGTTTGTTTTAAAAAATCAATTGAATTGCTTTCTGGGCTGAGTGTAATGTAATAGGAAGAACATGAACAGTGAGAACCAGCAGCTCTGGCTTCACCCCGTCCAACCCTCAGTGACCTTGGATAATACATTAAAGCTGTCTGAGCTTTTGCTTCATAATCACCAATTGGAGATAATTCCCACTGAAACTATTGTGAGGGTTAGAAATACAATATATAAAACACCACATATGTACTATGCCTATATATGCTTTAGTGTTTCTGATTATTATTTTGATGGATTATTAATACCCAGCTTTATTTCAAAGTGGATTAAAAGTACTTTAACTGCTTAATATTATTACTTCCTACTTAGGGAATGATAATATGAATAAGTTTACCATATGCTCAAAACATTGATATTAGCATTGCTCTCACTTATTGTCTACTTTTTTTTAAAGTATCTTATCAGCAAGGTGCTAGTGGCTTAATGCCTATAATCCTAGCTATTCAGGAAGCTGATATCTGAAGATCACAGCTCAAAGCCAGCCCAACCAGGAATGTCCCTGAAACTTATCTCTAAATAACTACCAGAAAACCAGAAATAGCACTGTTACTCAAAGTGGTAGAGTGCTAGCTTTGAGCAGAAGAGCTTAGGAACTGTGCCCAAACCCCTAAGTTCAAGCCCCAAGACTGACTAAAAAAAATTAAAAATTATCTTATCAAATGGAGGGACAAAGGGTGAACAAATATAGCAGTGGTACTCACTGGACACTATGTTGAAAATGAACTACACAACTTGTGGGTGGGGTTGAGAGGGAAAAACTTGGAAAGAGCAAGAGAAGGGTTGACACTGTCCAAAACAAAATATACTCTTGAACCGGGTGCCAATGGCTCACACCTCTAACCCTAGCTACTCAGGGGGCTGAGATCCAAGGATCAAGGTTCGAAGTCAGGCCAGGAAGGAAAGTCCTTGAGACTCTTATCTCTAAACACCAGACAGCTAGAAGTGGTGGAGTACTAGCCTCAGTGAAAAAGCTCAGGGAAGAGTGCTTAGGCCCCTGAGTTCAAGCCCAATGACCAACACCAACAAAAATATACTCTTCACCTACTTATGCAACTGGAACCCCTTTGTATATCACCATAATAACAATTTAAAATTTTAAAGTATCTTATCAATCTATTAAGTACTAATTATGGTGTGTGCAGAAAGTGTCCTGATAAAATGCTAAATAGTACCTCTGCTATATCAGATACCATTCTAAGTACAAATTTATTGTGTCATCCAATCAATAACTTGTCCTGTTTAGACTGCTATTATTCCCATATTAGGAGTGACAAAATGGGCATTTGCTATAAGTTATCCAAAGAGCTAGTAAGACAGGTGCCAGTGGCTCGTGCCTATCATCCTAGCTACTTAGGAGAATGATATCTGAGGGCTGCAGTCCAAAACTAGTACAGAAGGAAAAGTCCAGGAGATGCTCATCTCCACTTAACCACCAAAAAGCCAGAAGTGGGGCTGTGGTAAAGTGGTAGAGCTCCAGCCATTAGTGAAAAAGTTAAGCAAGAGCTCCAGACCCTGAATTCAGGCCTCAATACCATCACACACACACACACACACACACACACACACACACACACACACACACACTCCAAGAGTGCTTCATATTTATATTCAACACTTACAAATAAACCAGTGATACATCCTTCAAGGTCAAAGATCAATTATTACCATAGAATATTGACAACCATTTGCTCGTAACTTCAAATCCTTTAAATTAACTTCCAAAAAAATGAAAATGAAATGGCCAAAGTCTTTCACCCAAGGCAATGGCCTAGAGATGTATAAGTATAGAATCTAGCAAGGCTTTTTGAGAAGGGCCAGGACCTGCCCCAACACCTCTACTTGGCAGGTTCTCAAAGACAAGTTTGGCTATAGGTGTGGATATAAGTTCAGTCCAACAAGCAGGTTGCTCAGGACTATGGCACTCATCAAGTCACCACCTAGACAAGCCACTGGCACTTTGAACCAGAAAATGGGACATGGGAGGTAGTGAGGAGGCCAACATTGGGCAGTATGTCTACAAGGGTAAGACCCTGATCAAGGGCCAGATCCTGATTCTACAGTAAAGAGCAAAAGTTAGGATTGAACAGAACAGGTTGAGCCTGAGAGGATGGACTAGGGCAGCAAAAGTGGGTCGAATGACCTCTACTCTTGGGAAGGCAGGGATGTAGAAGGTGAGATCCAGGCAAGGCTTTTGATGACCCTTTAAGCTCCCTCAGTGGATTCTCTGTCAATTCTGGGAATGTTAGTAGCCTTTGCAGAGGCAGTGCTATGGAAACGGGAAGACAGTGGAGCCCAAAAATACTTCTTATGACGGTACCACTGTCATGATAATTGCTGTAGTTGTACTATGTTTGCTATTGCTGTAGGGTTTTACATCGGTTTTGAGATGAATTGTTTATTTATTTTTTCACCTTCTATTCATGTTAGTATCATATACTAGATATCAGTTTGGTTCCAGTAGGTGGTAGATGGGCATTCAAATCAAGTGATGTACAGACAGGCAATGAGTTTAACAGGACTTTGCAAAGGTAAGGCCTATGTGGGACCCCACCATCCTTATAACCCACAAGCCTGAAGAAAAGTGGAGGGAGTTATTGTGTGAAGTCATGCACCTGTGCCCTCCATAGAAGAGTTGTCATCTTCTGGGATGAACTTACTGGGAGGGATTTCCCAGTAACCATCCCAACCTCAGACTCTTTCCGCTCTAACATCTCCTCATGGCCCAAATTCAAACAGATGCCAGGGAATCCAATAGCTACTGATGAGAAAACTCCAGTCTTGCAGACACAGAGCAGGAAGAGAGAAGAGCAGAGCAGGAAGAGAATAGAGCAGATCTGGGGGGAAAACTGAGCATGTGCAGCCATGTACCCTCATCTAAGCTAAACAAGGGCGACCACAGGTATCTTACTGCACTAAGTATCTCATTCAGGAACTCTTCTTGAGTCTAGACATTCATCTTATGTGGAAGCCATTGCCAGTACTGACTTCTAGGCTGTGCTTCACAATCTCAGGTACAAGGATATCAGAGGGAACAAAAAAATGTTAGTTTCCTATATCAGGGGGGTTTTCCTGACCATCTGAGCTATGTAACTGGAAATAACTTTAGAAAGCAATGTATTTTGTCCATAGTTGACTCCCATTATTAATAAATTTAATTCCCAAATGAATCAAAGGGAATTGAGCATTAATGAACTCCAGTCATCTTCCTGTCTGTCTTTTATATGATTCTCATAAAGAAAAGCATATTTAAAAGGGATGAGGATTTAAGTAGTGTTCTTGATATCATGACTCCATAGTAGATATCTCACAATTGATATAATGATGTAACTCATATAAGAAAAAAAAAGTGTGGGAGGGGGGAATGAGGGAAGAGGTAACAAACAGTACAAAAAATGTATCCAATGCCTAATATATGAAACTGTAACCTCTCTGTATATCAGTTTGACAGTAAAAATTTTAAAAAAAGTATGTGTGTGTGTGTGTGTGTGTGCACACGCGCATGTGCGTGCTGGTCCTAGGGTTTGAACTCAGGGCCTAGGTGCTGTCCCTGAGATTTTTATGCTAGAGCTCTACCACTTGAGCCACTGCTCACTTCTAGCTTTTTTGCCAACTAATTGGAGATAAAAAGTCTTACTGGCTTTCTTGCCCCAGCTGGCTGAAAAGCTAAGATTACAAATGTGAGCCACTGGCACCAGGTGAAAAAGAATTTTTTTTAGGGTAGAGAATAACCTGGGTATTAACAATCCTTAATCTCCCAGTGTGTGTGTGTGTGTGTGTGTGTGTGTGTGTGTGTGTGTGTGTTACATTGCGGACATAATCTTGCTTAGCAACCACAACTGTTTACTTCTATGAACATGAAGATTTCATCATAGTCTCAGAGTCATGGGCTGCTCCCCTGTGGCTGGCTGGAAGATGTCATGTTACTGGAGCAGCACATGTACAAGTGAGTAGAACAACAGCAGTCCTAAGAAATGGAACTTTACTTCCAACTGCACTGGACAAAGACAAGCTATTCTTTTAAGACCACAGGAGGTGACTATGAAAGTATAGAGTCTACCAAGGCTTGAGAAGGGCCAGGACTCACCCATCAGTGCTGGGCAGGTGCTCAAAGGCACCTGTAAGGATGGCGAGAAGTTCAGCCTAGCAGACAGTCTACCACCACATATATACAACACAGATACAAAGGTTTAAATATACAAAATATAAAAACTTTTATATAATTGGAATTCTTTTAGGGGAGAAAATAGCTATTAGTCTTTTCTTAGCTCTTCTTCTCCCCACCCCCTACATCCTCATGTGTTTTCTTTAATCTGCCTTACTAACATCTAGCCCTGACAACTCAGGAGCCCCCACACGCATGCGCAGGCACACACACATACACATAACGTAGAGTACCCTCTTTGTTAACAATTCTATGATTCTTTTAGTTCCTTTTTACATTCTACTTTGCCTTCAGTCAGATGCTTCTCATAAAACTGCTTCCAAGTGTGCCGAAAAGGGACAGCCTGTTGGAAATTCTCATCAACTAAAGATCAAGGGAAGTAATTCATAGCTTCTCCTTCCATCAATCTCAAAGGAACATGAACCTTAGCTAACATTCTGAGATACCTGGTTGCAACTGCTGAATCCTGAAATGCTTTATTCTAAGTGCAGTGTGGTGGCATTCCCTCCTTTTGTTCAACTTTTCCAGCCAGGCTGTGAAACGTTCCAGAATGTTCTGGTGTTCTGGAGGACCTCAGTCCAATAACATCCCTCCCACTCCTGCTTCATGCTGTGCCCCTGAGGAGGGGACTCTTGCATGTATCATCCAGCCTTTTCAGATGAGATGGATTTTTTTTCTCCAATCAGCTGTTCTTCATCCCATTTTACCAGCCTCCATAGGCAACTGGGTCATCATCAAGGACATGATGAGTAATGAGACTTCACTTGGGGGCCTGAGTTCCCAGGATGCTGATGATCTCATGAAATCCACAGCCCATAAGAACAGCAGTATGTAATTGGAGTCACAAGGTGATGCCACTGTTGTCATTGTTTTAACTCTGGGTTCCTTCTGTGTCTCAAGCACAGTTCTATTTTGCATTTATCTCCATGTATTGTAACTATTCAAGTGATCTTCTCTTGAAGGCTAGGGCCATGATTTAGAAACTTTGGAATCCCTTTTTGCCCTGCTTTATGGTATATATCCAAAAAAGGCCATTGTCCCAACACAATCAAATGCAGAAGAATGTGGAGCCACTAGCATTCTTTGAGTCTTTGAACATCAAAAGATGAAGGAGGTTGCATGGATGGGTAAGGGCGGCAAAGATGCAAGATGTGAAAAAGAACGGCTTCTCATCAGTGAGGGAAGCAGCTGTGTGCACAAGATAGATGCTGATGAGGCAGTGAGAATGAGCTGAGGGTTACAAGGGAATGGCTTACTCATCAGTTTGGGCAGCTCTTGGTACCACTGAACTGTACAAGAAGTACAGTAGGAAAGCAGGTTTGGTTCCAGGAAGATCAGGGAGAGTGAGGCGGTGTGGTTTGTTCAGCTGTGACTGGTTGAGTTCCAGTGCAGTCGGAATTCCGGGTGGAAGCTAGGCACCAGTGGCTCACGCATGTAATCCTAGCTACGCAGGAGGCTGAGATCTGAGGATTGCGGTTCAAAGCCAGCCTGGGCAAGAAAAGTGAGCCTCTTATCTCCAACTAACCACCAGAAAATGGGAAGTTGTGCTGTGGCTCAAGTGGTAGAACACTAGCCTTGTGCAAATGTGTTCAGGGACAGCGCCCAAGCCTTGAGTTGAAGCCCCACAACCGACTCCCTCCCTCCCCCCAAAAAAGCTCACCAGACTTTCCATGGGGTGGATGGGAAATAAGAAGGTACAATAAGCAATTAATTAGATATGCAATTACAAAGTATGATACGCACATGAAGAAAATGAACTACGGACCGTCCGATTCAACTTTTTTAAAAAATTGCAATCTTCATCTTAAATTGACCCAGCTGCCTAAGGGAATCAGTGGCAGCGGCTGTTTTACCTGGTTCCCTTGGGTGTCAGCTGGTAACTATATTTCAACCCCAGCAATAGCCTCTCTCTCTCTCTCTCTTATTTTTTCCAGCCCATTGGAGCAAAATGAGCGCGCAGTGAGCCCAGCCGCAGCCTCTCTCCCAAGCCTTCCCCGACGCCCACCATGAACCGCTTGGAGGGCTCCGCAGAGGTGGAGGTGACCGACGAGGCGGCCGGCGGGGAGGTGAACGAGTCGGTGGAGGCTGACCTGGAGCACCCGGAGGCGGAGGGGGAGCAGTCGCGGCCGCTGCAGGCGCAGCGCCCCGGCCCGCACCCGCGTGGGCGCCGCGCCGTCGAGGACCCCCGCGCGGCGGGACAGCAGCAGCAGCAGCAGCCGCAGCTCGGATCACAGCAGGACGAGGAGGAGCGCGGCGAGTGCCTGGCGCGATCCGCCAGCACCGAGAGCGGCTTCCACAACCACACCGACACGGCCGAGGGCGACGTGATCGCCGCGGCCCGCGACGGCGACGATGGCGACGTGGAAGCGGAGCGCGCGCAGGACCCCGTGCAGGACCCCGAGGACGAGAGCGCCTACGCCGTGCAGTACCGGCCCGAGGCCGAGGAGTACACGGAGCAGGCAGAAGCCGAGCACGCGGAGGCCACGCACCGCCGGGCGCTGCCCAACCACCTGCACTTCCACTCGCTGGAGCACGAGGAGGCCATGAACGCGGCCTACTCGGGCTACGTCTACACGCACCGGCTGTTCCACCGCGGCGAGGACGAGCCCTACGCCGAGCCCTACGCCGACTACGGCGGCCTCCAGGAGCACGTGTACGAAGAGATCGGGGACGCGCCCGAGCTGGAGGCGCGCGACCACGACGGCCTGCGGCTCTACGAGGAGCGCGAGCACGACGAGGCGGCCGCCTACCGCCAGGAGGCCCTGGGCGCGCGGCTGCACCACTACGACGAGCGCTCCGACGGCGAGTCCGACAGCCCCGAGAAGGAAGCCGAGTTCGCGCCCTACCCGCGCATGGACAGTTACGAACAGGAGGAGGACATTGATCAGATCGTCGCCGAGGTCAAGCAAAGCATGAGCTCGCAGAGCCTCGACAAGGCGGCCGAGGACATGCCCGAGGCCGAGCAGGACTTGGAGCGCGCCCCCACCCCGGGCGGGGGTCGCCCCGACAGTCCCGGGCTGCAGGTGCCGCCGACCGGGCAGCAGCAGCAGCAGCCGCGGGCGGTGGGCCCCGCAGGCGGCGGTGGCGGCAGTGGTGAGACGGGGCAGCGGTACAGCAAGGAGAAGAGGGACGCCATCTCGCTGGCCATCAAGGATATCAAGGAGGCCATCGAGGAGGTGAAAACCAGGACCATCCGTTCGCCTTACACCCCCGACGAGCCCAAAGAACCCATCTGGGTCATGCGCCAGGACATTAGCCCCACCAGGGACTGTGACGACCAGAGGCCGGTGGATGGAGATGTAAGTCTGGGCCGCTCCGCACTCTCAGGGGATGGGGAGATGAGAGCTTCTGTGGCCTGATGCATCCTTGGAAAACGATTTTATGGGATAAATGGGGGATGGCGGGGAGGATGTTTCTAAAAACCTTCCCATGGTGAACCTTGAGAAACAAGCCTGCACTCGAGCTTGGCTGAGTTGGTGTGGAACGCACTTTAACCAGATCCAAAGCTGCGTGTCACTGTCAGTGCCTCTCAGACTGTTCCTGGAGGGTTTTTTATAAGACCTAGGTCTCCCACTCCCCCTCCCCCCCCCCCCCGCCATACACACACCTGCTAAATCAGAAGGTCTGGGGGAAATCCTGTCTAGAATGACAAAAGCTCTAGGGTTGAGGAAGGAGAGCCATATTGGAAACAAAGAGAAGGGTGCTGTTTCACTAGGCGGAGAGGACATTGCAGTAGGAGAACCTTTGACCGTACTATGTGCAAGAATTCCTTGAGCTTAGGCAAAAGGATGTTCTTTCCAGGGAGGAACAGCTCAAGCTAGGAAAAACAAGATGTGGGACATGGTGGGGTGGATGGGTGACTTTATGCAGCAGAGAGCAGAGAGCAGAATCTTCACCCGAGCCCATCCTGTTCCAGAGGGGCTGTGTGCTAGTCAAAGTTTAGGCACCTGGGGGAAGGAGAGATGTGTAAGGTTTATTAAAATAGGTAGCCGATGAATGAGACCATCACGCAAAATTCAGGTAGGAGAGAAAAGTTTATTCCCACACTGCTGGCCTGTGGCTGAGATGACTGGCTGGAGAGACAGACCTAGGGCCTGGGCGGGGAGGTGTGGCCAGGTTGAGGGGAGCTGGCTGCCTCTAGGTATGCCAGTTACCTAGGTAACGTCGGTACTGGCCAGAGACTTTAGAGGGGTGGAGCAGGCATCTGCATGGAGGCCTTTCTGGGGTGGGCCTTACAAGATGTTTGACCAAAAGTCAAATTAATAGGTATTTTGTTTTTATCAATCTGGCATGATAGCCAAGTATTTATAAGACAAAGAATGAGGAACTTTATGTCTGGCCTTGTCCTAAGTGAATGGGAAGCATACTCAATTCTGAAATAATACATATGAGGAAGGGGTTTCTTTGCACTAAGCAGTTTCCCAGGGCACATAGGTGTGTGAGATTTATTTTCTAGGAAGGCAGAACTCTGGATCCTGGTTGTCAATAACAAGCTCTTGAGTTAGGCTGTTGACCTCAGGACCACAGTTGGAGAACTGCTGCCTTTAAACCACTCCCTTAAAGATGTAGGGCCGCCTAGATAGTCTCTTTAGAGGAAATCAGGGGGATCCTGGTGAGCCCCACAGAGTTCTGCAGTTTGTTTGCCATGGTGTGTTTCAATAGCACTTACTTGTCACTTCTGCTGGTAACTGGGCATCTTTTTTTTTTCTATAATAATTTTATTGTTATTTTGAAGGTGTTGTACAGAGAGATAATCGTTTTGTAAGTCAGGTCATGAGTACAGTTCTTTTTGGACAATACCACCTCTTCACTTTCCCCCATTTCCCACTCCCACAGGACATCTTTTAAAACTAGACTGAGCTTCATTGTGAAGAAGCACACAAGACTGTCAACATTTTATTTTCCATCTTTGAAATACCTAGGCAGTTTGGTAACATGGTAAGCTTGGGTGTAACAGTCCATTCAAAATAAATCAAGAAGACTAACCTTTGCTCCATTACCTTGCTGTAAAGATTCTTTCTGCTCTCTCTCACTTTTCCATTCTCTGGAGTAATCTTTAAGCAATTTCATTTAAAAATGGAGCTTGGATAAGAGAAGGGTCAAAAAAAAAGAGAGAGAGAGAGAGAAGGGTCAAGAGGTTAAATTCAATTTCATTTAATTCTGTTTTTTATGATCGTGCCAGGCTGTTTCTCAACAGATCTTTGGGAGTGAAGATCCATTATTAGAAGCAGCTTGTTCATTTTACTAATACACAAAGGTCTATGCCGGTCAAAGTGGTATCTTTCATTTCATGTTTTAGTAATAGTCAATATTGGCTGGTCCTTGATTAAATTGCTGACACCTTTTAAGGAGCTGGTAGAAAGGTTAGGGATGCAGCTGCACCCTCCTCAGCAAGGGGGCAGCATTGGGTCAGTTTTTTCCAGAAAGATTTTGCAACAACCCAGGTTTGAGTAAAAACAAGTGAGCTCAACAAAGCATTCCCCTTGACCTCCAGCTGTCTCCAAGGCTTCTCAGAGAAGAGATTGCAGTAAGCTTTGCAAATGAGGTGGAAATGCAGCAGATTGTCAGTAGGGAGCAGGCAAGAGGCAAGGCTGTTCATCTTTTCAGAAACCTGGAAACGCATCAGCACTTTCTACATCAGCAACTTTCTAAAATCTGTGGGAACATTTCCCCAGGTGTTGGTCTCTTCTGGGAGCCTCCTAAGTTGCACCAGTTCCCTGAGATGACTTGCTAAACTAAGGGGCCCCTGGGCTTCACACTGAGCCTCCAGAACAGGCAACAGTAAGGCCAAGGATGGCTTTTATTCATTTGAACTTGAACAACTTAACCCTCTTAAATGTTTCATTCCAGACACAGTTTAATTGTAGAATATTGAGTGGTACTTTAGGAACCCATACTGTTAGAAATCAAACTTGATGCTACAAAATTGGTGAGAAGGGCTTACTAGGTTAGGATGAATTAGTAGAAAACGAACCCCAAACCTGTGCTGTAAAATCCTTTCTGTCATTTTTAAGCCATTTGGATCTGTGGGTTGTATCTCATTTGCTAAGCTATGCTTATAGGAAAGATCTTCATGTGCTCACAGAAGCAAATAGTTATTGAATGCTCATTTCATTCCATGCATGTTGGTGTAGGAAACAGAAAGGCACTGTTATATATATATTATATATGTGTATATATACATAGGTGTGTGATGCATGTATATGTGTGTGTACATATATATGTATGTATACTGACATAAATGTCTATATCGACATATAGATGTACACACATACATACATATATAGTGTAGTTTGCAATGGGGAGTCCAGATTGGCAGAGTAGGGGTAGGGTTGTTTAAAAGTGAAAATTATTGTCCTTCCTTTTCAAACTCGAATACATGAGGTGGAGCTCAATGACAGGGGAGGGTGTTTTGTTTTGGTTTTATGCAGGTACTGGGGCTTGAACTCAGGGCCTAGGGGTTTGGTGCTCAACCACTTGAGCCATCGCTCCATTTCCACCTTTTTGGTGGTTAACTGGAGTTAAGAATCCCCTAGACGCCTTTGCCTGTGCTGGCTTTGAATTGTGATCCTCACATCTCAATCTCCTGAGTAGCTATGATTACAGGTGTAAGCCCGTGGTACCTAGCTTTTTGCTTTGTTTTATACATGCTTTTTGAGCGTCTTAAGCAGATGAAAGGCTGAGAAATACTGATTTAAAGAGGAGGGGGGAAAAAAGGTATTATCTGGACAGCTTCCCCGTGTAAGAGCTGCCAACTTGAGACTGAACCAAATCCTTATTAGCACATATTTAGTCATAATAATCAGGGCTGTCTCACTGTGATAATGGCCTGCAGATCTGGAGTCCCAACCCTGGATTCTTAATACAAAAGTAGCACACCAGCAAGATCAAAAAATATAATGGGAAAATAGAAATCAAGAATGCTTGCAATACCAGTCACTAGAGAGAATTGCTAATTGTGTAATACGGGTTTTCTTTATTTTTTGTTGCCAATCCTGGGGCTTGAACTCAGGGCCTGAGCACTGTCCCTGGCTTCTTTTTGCTCAAGGCTAGCACTCTGCCAACTTGAGCCACAGAGCCACTTCTGGCCTTTTCTATATATGTGGTGCTGAGGAATCGAACCCAAGGCTTAATGTATACGAGACGAGTACTTTACCATTAGGCCATATTCCCAGCCCTATAATAAGTTTTTAACACTACTCATTCTTCGTGAACTTCGGCACTTTTAAAAAAGTTTTATTATTACAGAGACGTTACAGTTATGAATGTCAGGTAAAGAATACATTTCTTCTGGGACAATGTCACCTCTTCCTTTGTTCTCTCCTAGCCCTTTATTTTTTTAAGCAAACTAGTATTTGTTGGCTGGAATGAGATGGGAAGACAGAATAAAATGGTTCGTTATTCAACTTAGGATGCTAAGTGCTGATTTGCTTGTAGTAAGGAATTTCTATTTTTCAGGTATACGTTTGAGACCTTTCTTCAAAAAAAAAAATCTTGAAAAATATTGACAACAAAGTGGCCCATTCTGAAAAATACATGCCCCACCAATCTTCCTCAGGCAGCAAAATCATTCAGAGACCAGTCATGGTGGATTCACAGCTCGCTTCTACCAGGTTGTGCACACAGAATGCACACATATGCTGAGGGCAGTAGCAAGCAAACGGTGCACACTGTCAGATCTGGGCTGCTCTGAGCATTGTGGCACGCAGCCGTGAAATGTTTACCTCTGTTCTCTCCCAAAAGTACACTGAAATGATAGTAATTTTTTTAAGTAGAAAATGGGAACAATAAAGAATTATTCAAGTTTTGGGGAGTATGAGTATGAATACTCCCCAATGTTTGCAGTTCTCTTTCAAATACAGAGGGCTGCACTTCCTGGTCCCCTAGATATGTAAATGCTGAAGTGTGTTGCTTCCAGGCAGGAACTGCAAAGACCATGCTTTCTTCTCTAGAAGGAACAAACCTGGAAGCTTCTTGGTTAGATGATGGTGTCGTGAGATGGTAGCCCTCTGTGAGCACAGCCTGGATGTGGGGTGAGCACAGCTGACCCAGTAGAAAGAGGCAACCTGGGTTATTTTCAGCCATGGGGTGGGAGGTGTCTTATCACAGCATCATTCCTGGTGAATCCTGATGAATAATACACTGATGGACTTTGTTTCCTCTTTTCTACCAAATATTTGTTTTTTTATTAAATTTTATTGACAAGGTGATGTGCAGAGGGGGTATAGTTACATAATAAGGCAGTGAGTACATGTCTTGTCATATTTGTTACACCCTTCACCATTTTTCTTTCCCTACTGCAGGTAAGCATATATACAATATCCAGTGTACCAAAATCATATACAGTAACCACATGGGATATGCCAAAGGAAATTCACCTACAACATTAAAGATAACGACAACAATAGAATCCTCCTGTGTCCTTCTCTTGGAGTTCTTTTTGCTTAGCCTCATCTTATATAGTCATGTGTACATAGCTGTTGAGCTATTGTGATCCTCTGACAGGTCTATCCTAGACCATTTTATGTTTGTTTAGTAGTTGTTTGGTTGTGGATACATAATGTAAAGTTGCTGACCAAAACATGTGGAAATACAATTTGAAAAGAAGTTTATTATTTTGCAGACCTGGTCTCTACTGTTTCCCCACCCCCACCCCCGCCCCCAACAGTCATATATCAAGGAGACCATGCACCTTTGTTCTCTGTGTTCTAGGCTTATCTTGCTCCACATTATTTGTTCAAGCTCTGACCATTTCCCTGTGAATACCAATATTTTATCATTTCTAATCGCTATGTAGTATTCCATTGTGTACAGGTACTACAGCTTTTGGATCCACTCATCTGTAGTGGGCATCTGGGTTGTTTCCATATTTTGGCTATTATGAATTGTGCAGCGATAAACATGGATGTGCAGATGTCTTTATGGTATCCTGAGACCTGTTGTTCAGGATAGATGCCTAGGCTGGGTCATAGGGTATGTCTATGCTGAGCTTTTCGAGGAACCTCCATACTGTTTTCCAAAGTGGTTGTACTAATTTGCACTCCCACCAACAATGGAGAAGGGTTCCTCTTTCCCTGCATCCCCTCCAGCATTTGTTGTTGCCTGAGTTCAGAGTATAGGCCATTCTAATTGAGAGTGAGGTGGTATCTCAGGATTGTTTTTATTTGCATTTCCTTTACTGCCAGGGATGTTGCACATTTCCTCATAGGTTTCTTTGCCATTTTTATTCTCCTGTGAAGTCTCTCTTTAGTTTTTTTCCCTATTTAATAATTGGTTTAGTGGGTTTGGAGGGGGTTAGTTTCTTGAGTTCTCTGTAGATGATGGATATTAGATATTTGTCTTTTGCTGTGCTGGTGAAAATCCTCTCCCATATGGTTGGCTGTCTTTCTAGTTTAGTGGCTATGTCTTTAGCTGTGCAGAAACTTTTTATTTTGTAGTAGTCCCACTTGTCGAGTCTCTCCCGTATCTGTTGTGCCCCAGGGACTCTGTTCTGGAAGTTCCTACCTGTGCCTATAACTTCTAGTGTCTTTCCTACTCTGTTTCAGGGTTTCAGGTCTGATTAATCCATTTTGAGTTGATCTTGGTGTGTGGTGATAGGCTAGGGTCCACTTTGAGTTTTCTACATGTTCTACCAAGTATTTGTGGGGATTTGTACTGTAGACTTCCTCAGGAACTTGAGACATCAAGTACCTCAAGTGGCAGGAGTATATGGATGTGATTGAAAAAGTAAGAATATGACTCAAAAGTCATTTCCAGGAGATATGAGACTTCCCAATGCCTCTCCAGCCATGCATCCAGGTGATTCCTCTCCATGGACCATGGGTGGCTTTGCAAGGAAAGAATGAGCAAGAGAAGCCTGACCCTGGCAACACCAAGCCATAGCTTAGAGCATAAATGAGGTACCTTCTTCTCCATTGTTGGTGGGAGTGCAAATTAGTACAACCACTTTGGAGAACAGTATGGAGATTTCTCAAAAAGCTCAATATAGACCTACCCTATGACCCAGCCATACCACTCCTAGGCATCTATCCTGAACAGCAGGTCCCAAGATATCAAAAAGACATTTGTACTTCCATGTTTATCGCTGCACAATTCACAATAGCCAAAATATGGAAACAACCCAGATGCCCCTCCACAGATGAATGGATCCAAAAAATATGGTACCTATACAGAATGGAATACTACATAGCGATTAGAAATGGTGAAATATTGTTATTCGCAGGGAAATGGTCAGAACTTGAACAAATAATGTTGAGCGAGACAAGCCTAGAACTCAGAAAACAAAGGGGCATGATCTCCCTGATATATGACTGTTAAGAAGGGGTGAAGGGGAGACAGTAGAGACCAGGTCTGTGAAACCAAAAACTTCTTGTCAAATGGTATTTCCCACAGGATTGGGGCAGCGACCCAACATTATGTAACTAAAACCAAACAACTACTCAACATATAAAGGTCAAAAGTTGACCTCTCAGTGGAATACAATAGCTCAAAAGCTATGTATGTACGTTCATATAAGACTACTGTCAACATATTGTCTAATATCGACATTACATTTAAAGCCCTAGGCTAATTTTCTTGGGCGTAGGCCACGTGGCTACTGTATTAGGTAGGTGTCTAGAAAAAGTGGAGCAGAGAGATTTCTGGGTTTGTTTGGACAGGAGATATAGATGGCTTTAGAAAAGTTTGGCATAATATTGATCAGCACATGGAAGACTTGAGCAAATCAGAAAACATTCCCTCAAAACAACTGTTGGACACACGTAAGAAATGCAATAATTGTTGTGGCTGAGCTAGGATGAGCATTGGCACAGTCTTCAAAATGCAAAGACCATATATTGATTAACCAGAAAGTGTAATACTGAGAGGATGAGGGAATGTGTAATATAAAGGAAGCAAGTCTTAATCATTTACAGTAGAAGCCAAAAATTAATGTCTAACGTTGAAAAATGAAGATGTGGCATGTGCCTTATGAATGTGGAAGTTAAAATACCTGAAGAGAGGGCTAGATGATCCTGGTTGGGCATGGAACAGTAAAGTAGAAAGGAATAGGGAAAAAAAGATTCCGTGATTATTTGCTATTAAGTCTATAGTTTGACTCTCAGATATATATTCGTGGACCTTGTGCCTTAAATTAAAAAGATAAAATTTGGAATCATGTTTCAGTGAGCTGTCATTATACAAAGAGATCCTCCATCTTTTACTCTTGTCTCTGAGAGATCTAAGAAAGGTAAACACTTCTGTACATTGAGCACATAATTTTAAAGAAAGGCCTCCTTTATCAATCAGTCATGTTATGGTATGGAAGGTGTGCAGAGTTCTGTCTTTGTAATTTCTTGCAACCTTTGCATTAGCATGAACACTTGAATTTGGCTTACATCACACACACAGAGTAAAGCAGTAAAAAAAAAAATCGGAGCAAGGTTGTGCTACTTAAGGTATGAAGAACATTGTTTGCTAAGTGGATTGACACCATACTTGCAATATTCAGAAGCCATGGGCTGTGGGGGTGAGCTTAGCATCTGGCAAGCCATGAACATTGATGGGAAGGAAAGCAGAAAGAGCAGTCACCACAGTAGGAGGATTGCATGGGAGGTCAAGTGGGATGCATTGATTTCTCCTCAGGCTTGAATAATCATGTAGGTCAATGGACTTTGCTTTAACAATGAAATGCTTTGGGTGTCTTTTACCAGGGAGTACTTTAGCAGCCCATGCTGCAATTTAGGATTCCCAGTAAAAAGGTCTTATCCCTGTCGGTGGGGCCTAATGCTCTTCGTTGCAGAATTTGCTCATCCATAGCAACAACAAACTCGAGCCATTTTTCTAAGAATGATGAGAATCTGATGTTACTGGAATTAGTTGGTTTTGAGTTGCAGTGGTCTTACTGGTACATCTTTAAAATAAAAAGACTCGACCTTGAAATTCCATTCCGAGAACAAATGATTCATTCAGTTATGAAAAAAACAGGACACCACAGGAGAATGCTTTTTGCTCTCTCCTGGTAGATTTGAAGTATTTCAGTACCTCCAGTTAACTCACCTGGCGAGTTTCACCTGTCCGCTCCCACAGGGAAGCCCTGTTGCCTAACATTGAGCCCAATGAACTGACTTCAGTCCCTTGCCACATTCGAATCACTGGAGTGAAGCCTGTCTGATGATGTACACACCCAAAACAAGTCTCCAATTACTTTGTGCTCCATGGAATAAAAAGAAGTGATGGGAAAAATTGATTTTTTGGTAACCTCCAGGCCTCAATTTTTTTTCTCTTCACCTGACCCCACTTACAAGCAGAATCTTTCTCAGCTTTTTAATGGATTGTCTCACCAGGCAATAGACATTTGAAACCATACCAAACAGTGCTAGGATGAATAACAGAGAAGGAAATGGACAATTTCACCAGAAAGAATTTGATCCCTTTCTAGTTATATTGGTGGCACATGGGGCCACAATTTATGTGTCTGACATGCTTGCTAAGTAAATGGAGGCTCAAGAAACTGCCTAGGAGGGTGCAGACTTCCCCAGTTAATCTTCCCCAACTGTGAATCCTTGGTAAGTGGGCTGGGCTCTGAGGGAGGCAAGTCAGGCTCCACAAGAGCAAACAGTAGTGTCACCACCGACCGTTCAATTCCATGTGTATGCCAGTCCCAGGCCATTATGAGATAGAACTTGCCCACAAACATGATCATCGTTAATATGAAAAAATACTCTCACTGTAAGTATAGTTGGCAACATGTTCTTTTTTTTTTTTTTTTTGGCCAGTCCTGGGCCTTGGACTCAGGGCCTGAGCACTGTCCCTGGCTTCTTCCAACTCAAGGCTAGCACTCTGCCACTTGAGCCACAGCGCCGCTTCTGGCCGTTTTCTGTATATGTGGTGCTGGGGAATCGAACCTAGGGCCTCGTTTATCCGAGGCAGGCACTCTTGCCACTAGGCCATATCCCCAGCCCTGGCAACATGTTCTTAATGCACAAATGTGGTTTCTCAATGTACTTATTTGTGGGTGGTGGTGGTGGTGGTGGTGATACTGTGGTTTAAACTCAGGGCTTTGCACTTGCTAAGAAGCAGATGCTCTTCAGCTTTGGCCAGTCCATTAGTCTCTTTTTGCATTGATTATTGTTTTATGGACAGGGCTAGCCTAGCTATCTCGGGCTGGGATGCCAGGTGTGGGCTACTGTACCTAGCCATTGTGCTTCATCCCTATCTATGATATCTGCCATGTGCCAGGCCATTCATTGAGATCTCATGAACTTTCTTGTCTTGGCTGACCTTGAAACTTGATTTCCTCCCCACTCAATCTCTGCTTCCTGAGTAGCCAAGATTACAAGTATGAGCCACCGTGCCAGGCTCTGTCCACATTTTTGGAAAATGTTTGGACTACTTTACTGCAAGAAGCCATAGGAGAGCATATTTTCTGAACTTAACAAGGACTACTTCACTTTTTCCTGAAACCTATGAGTACAGTGTTTACCCTGCAATTTCTCAAATGGAGACAACAGGCCCTCAGCGCCACTTGGTGTGTGGTGTGTCTTGATGACTTCATCAAAAAGTACATGAAGTGGGGATAGACCAAGGGAGGTTTGACATAAGGCTGGTCATTTTGGCTTCCATTTTCCCAAATGGAATAAACTTCCCCAGGATATAATTGTGAAATGTGGTTTCTTCTAGAAATTGAAACATCCAGGTGTGCTTCTGCTGTCCAGAGTGCCCTCAGTCCCGCACCAATTTTCCTTTGTCCAAGTCGCATTTCCATTTAAGGGAGCCATGCATGTACACCTCAGGATTCTAGACTTTCTTGTCTGACTTTTTGGAGCTGGATTGTACGGAGCTGTTTCTGCAACCCAATCAACATTGGTAACTACCACCCCCAACTATGGACTCTAACCTTTTTCTTTTCAGGCAGTAACACGGATTGAACTCAGAACCTTATATTTGCTAGTCAGGTGCTCTATCACTTGAGCTACATGCCTGGTCCTTTTGCTTTTCACTTTGTCTTTCAGATGGGGGCCTACACTGTTGCCCTGGGGTTGACCTCTGACCCAGATCTTCCTATCTCTGCCTCTCCACGGCTGGAATGACAAGTGTGCTCTACCACACCTTGGACCCTAACATTAAATCTTTAGTATCTTGCTTTCTGCTTTCTCACGCATCAACCTGTTGCCTTTGTAATTCACAGGCAGTCTTCTGAGGAAAGTCTCCTATCCAACTTACACTTCACTTCAAACGAGTCATACTAATGTAACACTCAATATTATCCTGCGGACATCTTTGCCTTATGGTTGACCTACTGCAAATAGGTCATCTACTTTCCTTGGTTTTGGTAAAAAGGATGATTAGATTTCTCAGGGTGAACATATGAGACAATGACTTTGTAGATGTGGAGTCCTTCCTGGATATGTGAAATAAGAATGACAGACTTGGGGTCTTCAATGTTTGAGAAAGTCAAAACTCACTTGCCGTTCAGAGTGGATACTGGCAGCAGTTGGTCTCAGGGCCCTTCCTTCCAATCTCTGAGCTCAGGTGTCATTCTTCTGTCCCCAGCACTCAAATCCTCCCTTTATGGCCCTTCCTGTCCCACTCTCAGATGACCCTCATTCCTAGCTTCTTCCTTAAGCAGCACCATACAGACTGCCTTTGTATCCAGCACTTGGTCTGATTAGGCAGTGATAATGGCAGCACATACTTTACCCTACAGATGCTAGTTTCCTTTCACTGGCCCCTGTTCCTATCCCAAAGACCAGTGGCAAACGTGTTTGAGACAAGAAACCCATTCAGCGCTAGCAATGCTTAGTGAGAAACAAGCTCCTGTCTTTATGAGGGGAAGGCAGCTTCAACATCTAGGAACTGAAGACTTCTTCCATCACATACACTTTGGTACCCACATTTTTTAACTTTAAAAAAGATGATATAAGGAGGTAGTAGAATATGTTGGCTTCATTGAGGCCTTCAATCTCTTGAGGTCACCACACTCTCTGCCTTGAATCCAGCATGCAGCCAATATGGATGTGTGTGTTTTTTTTCTTCACTGTTGCTAGGAGACTGTTGACCAAGGCCAAGTGCACATGCTAATTCATTAAGCCTTATTAGTAACATCTTATCCTCTTGACCTTGTGGTTGTGTTTATCAAGCTTACAAGGCTAAGAAAAAACCCTGTCTTGCTGCCAAGAATTCCATTGGGGTTTTTTGTTGTTGTAGTTTTGCCTTTGTTTCATTTGTGTGGCATATCTAGGGTTTGAACTCATGACCTCATACTTGTTAGGAGAATGATCTTCTACTTCTACTACCTTTCTTGGTTTCATTATTTTTCTGGTAGGGCCCATGCATTTTGACCAAGCTAGTCTCAGACTGTGAGCCTCCTACCTGTCTGTGCCTCATCTGTACCTGGGGTTTCATACCAGAACCACCATGCCCAGCCTGTTTGTTGAGATGGGCCTTGCTAGTTTTTTTGTTCTGGCTAGCCTCATACTATATCCTTCCATCTCCACCCAGTATTTGGTAGTATAGGCATGCCTCTACGAGGTGTGATCAAGTTGTTGGGTGGCCTCCTGCTGCTTAAAGTGTTCCTAGTCAAGCTTTCTTTCCTAGCTGAGCTCAGACTATAGGACTGAGCTTCTGTGTTCCTTGTCTGTTGGCCAGAAGCATCTCAGGTCTTTCACATAGGGCCTTCTCCCATACTTAAGGTGTACAAGATAGGCAGACTGCTCATCAATGGCAAGATGGAAGTACAGGCCTGGGAAACTTAAGCCCAGAGTGATATCTCGTCACTGTTGCTGTATTTTTTGCTTAATTAGTAATGAACCCAGGCTTCCTCCCCAGGGAGGAAGGGTCTGAATGGGAGGTGGAGCTCCTTGGGAGTTATTTTATTATCTTCTTTTATCCAGGAACCCACTGGAATTAAGACAACTAAGGGTATATAAAGCAACTGCTGGCTATGTCTTCTGCCCTGACCTTTTCTTAACACATTTTTATTGTTATCATAAAGGTGATGTACAGGGGAGTTGAAGTTATATAAGTTAGATAAAGAGCTCATTTCTTTTTGTTTGGTTTTGTTTTTTGCCAGTCCTGGGGCTTGAACTCAGGGCCTGAATACTGTCCCTGGCTTCTTTTTGCTCAAGGCTAGCACTCTGCCCCTTGAGCAACAATGCCACTTCCACCTTTTTCTATATATGTAGTGCTGAGGAATCGAACCCAGGGCTTCATGTATATGAGATGAGCACTTTACCACTAGGCCATATTCCCAGCCCCACTCATTTCTTTTATAACAATGTCACCCCTTCCCTTGCTCTTTCCCAGTTTTTCTCTCCCATCCTCACCCACAAGTTGTATATACAGAAGTTTATTTTCAGCATAGTTTCTTGTGAATACCACTATTGAATTTGTTCATCCTTTGTCCCACCATTTCTGTGACCCCTCTTTTCCTCTCAAAAGATAGATAAATGAACAAACAAGAAAAAAGGGGGAGAAATGAAAACAGAAACACACATACACAAAAGAAACCTGCTGTTTATCCTTTCCTCTGGCTAAGAGTAAGAAACTCTGCAGGTCCCACAGTGACCAAGGGAGAACAAAGTCAGAGGGGAAGGTGTGTGTAAACCAACATGGTAGGTAAAGCTGGTGACCCCCAGAGAAAGCTGGGCGTCCAGAGGGCTGAGGAAATGAATGATGAGGTGCTATGCTAAAAGACCAAGCATGTCCGTGGTAGACTATCCTTAAGCAGAAGGAGTTTAACTTTATTCTCAAGGGACTGCCCATGTCTGAGGCACTTGCTATAAAGACTCATAAATTCTGGCAGAGCCAGTATGCCGATGAACCCCCCAAACTGGGGAGCTGGAACCTGAGCCTCAGTGCTTGTTGCTTTCAACCCTGCACAGCCTGACCTAGGGCTTCTGTTGGCCCAGCATGTTATGTGAATATTATCATTTCTCTGTGGGTCAAGATGCACAAGGAGTTGGAAGCAAGGAAGCTAAGGGTCTGGTTGGTACTGGGGGAGCAGAGGTCCTGAGGCTGGCTCTGTCTCTCCCTCAGGTGTGGCGTGTGGATCATATTCTCAGTGCTCCTATCCCAGCTCCAGTCTTGCTGCTGGGAAGACTTTTCATCACAGATATTATCCATTATGAATGAGCCTGGAGTAGGTGCTGGTGAATAATTGAGCAGGTTTTAGGTGCAGTGTGAACCATAAAGAGACGAAGGAATGGGGGGAAGAGCCAGGGAAAGAATTTCAAGTTCTGCCATGCCAAAAGGACACTGCGCATATGCTTTCTAGCATTTTCCAGAAGGTCTAGCAGTGGCTTTTGCTTTTGTTTATTTTGTACTCCATCTGGTGATTTATGGCTTGTGTGAGCTGGCCATCTTTGGCTAATAACTTTTAAAAAGTCACCTACTAGTTTCTTTCAGTAGCAGTGTATATTCATCCCATTGGTTTCAAATACCAAGCAAGTGCCTCTGGAAATCTCAAGCAAGAGCGATTTTTAAGAGCTATAGAAGGGCTGGGTGTTGGTGTATCACGCCTGTAATCCTAGCTACTCAGGAGGCTGAGATTTGAGGATCACAATTCAAAGCCAGCCCAGGTGGGAAAGTCCATGAGACTCTTAATCTCCACTTAACGTTACATCAGAAAAATGGAAGTAGACCTGTGGCTCAAAGTGGTAGAGTGCTGGCCTTGAGTGAAAGAACACAGGGACAGCGCCCAGACCCTGAGCCCCACAACCAACAACAACAAAAAAAAAAAAAAAGGCAAAAAAAGAAAAAGTGATAGAAGCCAGGCTTCTCTGGGAACTAGGGAGAACCAACACCGAGTGATTTTCTTCCTTTTAAATATCTAACAGGAAGAAAAAAGTATTAGAGACTCGCTCGGTGCCATCAGCCAGGAAAGATGCTCAGTGTTTGAAAAGGGCTTTCTCAAACAATGTCTGGCTGCTGTAGAAATTGCATCAGGTTGACCCAAGCTGTAGTAGCTGCAATCTGGCAGCCAGCAGAAGCAATGGTGAGAGAACTGGGAACCCCACAGACACCTCCTCTCTGAGCTTGTCCACAGCACAAGAAACCAACAACCGGCAGATTTCCCACCTCTGGGTTGGTTTAGATCTTTGCGTCTCTTTTCTAGCACAGCACAAAACTAAGGAAGTGGACTTGAAGAGAAACCTGACTGCATGTTTGGTGAGGAAAGCTGAAGCCTTTGGTTAAGGTGAATGCTTTGTTCATCAGTGTTCTACTAGTGGGCGTGGACCAATAAGAGGCCCCAGGACTATGGGAGGCCTTCCTGCAGCCCCTGCCTTCTACCTTCACAGCAATCCCACTACCTCATTCCTGTGCACTCCTTCCACTCTCATCTCCCAGGGTGTTGTCCTGTTCTTCCTTATCATCTCTATGGAACCAGTAGGCACAGTTTTCTCTGAAGCCTAGTGTGGAATTATCTATTGACTTCCTAGAACTCAGGCTGGTTCTGGGACAGCTCTTTTCTGAGTTTGGGTAGCTGACTTGTCACATGGCTCTTACAACACAGCACAAGGCTGACAGGGATGCCTGATTAACATAAAGATGGGCAAGGGTTTACTTCTAAGCATCCTGTGTCCCCAGAGGTCTAGCTACTTGCTAGCCAGAGTCTGTAAGCTCAGCCCCACCCCCTTCCCAGATGTGTTCTAATGTGGGGCCCGAAAGAACATTTTTCCCATCCCCAGCCTCTTCCACCTGAGCTGGATGCTTCTTCACAGCTTCTATAAACATAACGGAGTTTGGGGTGTGTGAAACTTGGTGATGGCACCTCAGGGCCCAGTTTATTTTCCCCAGAAATAGTAGGTGCTGTTGCCATCTGGGTGAGCATCAGAAACATCAGCTGATGGTGTTTTACCCATGACGCATGACACAAAGCTACTCAGGCATCAAGGGGTTAATGGAAGGGGGATCAGACTCCCTGGGAGGTGGTCACATCTCCTGTTACATGTTGCATCAGTGACTGGAAACAGTCCCCCAATCAGCCCTGGTCACAAGCAGCTGCACTAGAGCTGGCCCAGCTGCCCAGACAGCACCTGGGAACATGGAGAACTTTTGGATGTACCAGTTTGAGTGTCAGGAAGAAGAGGTAGGTGCAGCCTCAGGCATCAAGTTCTTTGCTTTGCTCGTCCTGTGAGATGGATAAGTTGTTCCCTTTCCCTCGACCAGAGAAATTAAGTGAACAAAGAGGAGTAAGTGGGCAGAGGGGGCATCTCCTCAGATGGAGGAAATGCAGTCAGCTTTGCCTGCAGCTTGGGAGTCTCCGTGGCCCCAGAGGGCAGAGGCTGTTGTTTTTCAGCTGTTTCCTCATCAGCTGTGCATCCTGGTTCTTTACGTTCTGATTTTCACTTGCTCCTATTCTGTGCTCTCTCTATTGTGGCTTCTGTCTCCATGCTGTTGATGAAAATGAATGTGGCTAATGCCTTGTGCAGGAGGAACGGCTTTGCTGGTAAATGAGGGAATAAGTGCAATGTGTTCTAGTACCATGCTTGGCACAGAGTAAAAGCCTTGGAAAACTGGTAGCTGTTTACCCTTCTTAGAAGATATTGTGTTGTTACAGCAAACCTGAGTTCTCAATCCCATCTCTTGTTTGTTGTTTATTTGGTTGGTTTCTCTATAGCCCAGGCTGGCTTCAAATTTGTAATCCTCCTATCTCAGACTCCCAAGTGCTGGGATTACTGGCATACACCTCCATGCCCAGCTTAGTTGTGTCTATTAATATAGGTGGCTTAATAAAAGTGACTTCTTTTATTCCCATTGAGCCTGTAGCCAATGGTCTAGAAATGAAAATATTGGCAAAACTTCAAGAAATGGACTGAGCTTGGCATCAGTGGTTCATACCTATAATCCTAGCTACTCAGGAAGCTGAAATCTGAGGATTGTGGTTTGAAACCAGCTCAGTAGGAAACTCCATGAGATTATTATCTCCAATTAACCACCAAATATGGAAAAATGGAGCTGTGACTCAAGTGGTAGAGCCTTAGTCTTAAGCAAAGAAAACAACTCTGGAATAGCACTCAGGCTCTGAGTCTAAGCCTCCACTCTGACACACACACACACACACACACACACACACACACACACACACACACACAGAGAGAGAGAGAGAGAGAGAGAAAGTTAAGGAATCGAATAAAAGACTCCCTCGTTTGAACAAGTTGTGCTGTTTCAGGTACCTTCTATGAGGCTGTTTCAAATAGAGGAGACTGGCCTCTACTTACAGATGAGCTTTATGAGATGATACAACGCTTCCCCCTGACACTGTGGCTCTGGATTATAACTAACTGGTTAGCTTTATTCCCCCCTGAGAACACAACTTCTGGGACATTGAACCCTTGTGATGGAGGTAAAATGAGTCCTTTTAGGAGTCTCCACTTTTGGAGGAGATTTCTGCCAGGCAGTATTTCCTGAGGTCCGGGGCTGGGGGAGGGGGCGGGGGTGGGAAGAGGCAGGTCAACTCCCTGTAACCCTCAAACAGGTTTACATTTGGGGCTAGGAAGAGGAAGGCTTTGCCTTTGGGGAAGGAACAGACTTGGTGAGAATTGTTTAACCACAACACAAAACATTCCATTGGTATTAATTGAATCCATTGTGATTGTATATATAAAACACATCATTAAGCTCAGGCTATTATCATTTTAATGGCATAATTATGCCCCTCAATGCCTATACTAACTTCCCTCCTTCACCACATTAAAGAAATACAAATGTGCATTGATAATATCGCTTGAATTGAAAGTGAATAGTTGCGGATTTGTACTCAGTTTTGGTCTTCAGAAGCACAAACGTATTTTGGAGTAAGAAAAATGTTGAATCGTATCTTTGGGATTTTAAAAATAGTTTTAACAAGGAATAAGGCTTATTTAGACCAGTAAAATCATCAAGGTACATGGATTGAGAAAAGAGATAAGCTGATACGCAAAAGTGGAAAGGCTGAAACTCAAAACCCCCACACGTAGTTTCAAAACAAAGTTGATCACATGTAAGTGCAGTGCCACATGTCCAGAACCCACACTAAGCAGAGGGGTTTTCATTTCATTTCATCCTTGTTCTCATTTCCTTTTTCCTCTGTTAGAAGATAGCCATCTATGCATCTTTCCATTCAGCACCTGTATTGAACTGTTGTATATTTTATGAGGAGCTCTGTATTGGGCACTCAAGAGAGGAAACTTGTAAACTGAATATAAAGCCTGTCTTTGTGGTGCTTATTAAAGTATTGTAATGAAGGTATTATTATCCTGTAATGTTTTTTATAAAATATAGGGAGAAAGTGATGAGGTTTGTGAATGGCACAGATAACAATGCATATGAATGATTCTTTCTGGAAGGGGGTATTCTGTCACTTAAGAGAATTAGGGAGGCTGCATGAAAGAGGTGATCATTGGAATGGATCTTTGGAGGCTGCTTGTGGATTTACAGTTTGGACAAGAGTAGAAACAACAAAGGCACTGAGCAGAAACAGGCTGGGAAGAGGAGGTAGTGAAGTTTGGCTTGATGATAAAAGGCTAAGAACAAGAAGGGGAGCAGAAACCAATAAGGAATTTAAGTCCAAACCTTGGAATGCCTTAAGTACCAAGGCCCGTGGTCTAGAAAGTATTCCATATACAAAGAAGAAGGACAGAGAGTTTCCAAATTGAGGATGCTGTACTTGGCAGTTGTTTTAAGCCACTCAAAATAAGAGGGAGTAGGCACTGAGCAAGAAGTCTAGTGGAAAAGGTGCATGAGCTTGTTCATGTTAGTCTTATGAAAAAGAAAAAGCCAGACACACCTTGTCCTCAGTATCTGTGAGGTGGTCCACTTATGTAAAATTAGTAAATAGCTCAGTCACTGGGTTTCTCCTTGCATGATAGGGACCAGTTCACTGGAACCCATCGAAGTGGGCTAGAGTTAGAGTTGCCAGGGGTCTTTCACTGAATATCCTACTCTGCACAAGCTGTGCTATGAATTAACACACTGCTTAGGGCAGGTGCATAGAAGTCTCTTCTGCAAATTAATCATCATAATGGCCTCATCCCCAACCCTATTTTCCCAGAATGCTTTCTTGTATAGACAGTGGCCATGCCCAAAGTTGCACGCAATAATTCTAGATTATACACACACACACACACACCTCAGCCCCTCATGAACTGTTCTCCCTAATACGCCATAATGAGTGTGAGGGCTTAGGAGTTAGTGTGAAATTTTTGTGCTATGATTTTATAGAGCCTTCTGTTTGCTTTTTCACTTTATCCGTGAATGAAATTTGAATGGGGAAGAGAACCAGATGAGATGAAAGGAACACATCTAGGATTGGGTTCTGGCCTGGTTAATGCTCTCCTGGAGAGACAAAATGGTTTTTGTAATGGTTGGGATTGTGAAAGACCTGCGAATGGTTGAGTATTTTGTATGTGTCTGGGCACTGTTGCTCCTCCTGCCAGATGCCAGGGCATCTTGAGTGTGTAACTACTTCTTTCTCCTGAAACTTAAGATACAATTTTACCTACCCAACCACATATAAAATTAAAATAGCTGTCATTTTTAAGGGGGAAATGTCATCTTCCCTGTAATCAATCACATTGTGCTTCTGAAAATGGATTCTCATGTTGGAAAGCCAAATCCTAGTGGCTATGAAAACTCCATAGAGTTGATTCATATTTACTTCAGCAAATCACCAGAGTTTGATCTGGGGCCTTCCAAGTCCTGGGCATTATGGCAGGAAAAGATTGTGTCTTCTCCACTGGAGAAATTGTAAAAACAAACAAACAAACAAAAAACACACCAAGAAGCTTAACTTTAACAGCTAGCTTCAAATTCTAACTATATGTACATTTTTAGAAAAAAATGTTTTTAAGTCATAATGACTTGTGAGGGATTATAATTTTTTATATAACCATTTCATTAGCTACTCATTAGAGTGAGATCTGAAGATCATGGCTCAAAGCCAGTCTGGGAAGAAAAAACTCTTCAAGACACATTTTTTTAATGAAGGTGTTTCATAGTCCTGAAACTAAGTAGTTAAAGAAAATCCAATCCAACTAGCTTCCCCAGGGACTAGACCCTTAAAATCTTTGTGACAGAGAAAATTACTTGGAGGAAAGAAATGAGCCATAAATATCAAAGGAAGCTCTTTAAATTTGAAGAAAAAAAAGCTGTGGAAATGTAAAGGCATTAAATTCTCATACTTTCCTACATTAATTTTGAGTAGGCCAAACAGTGCTAAATCAGTAAGTACCCACCAACTCTCCTGGGTGCTGAATGAAAAATCACGTGTGCTGCTTTTTAAAGGCAGGCATGGCTGCTTTACCATGGCCAGAGGCCATGGGGTCAGGGTATTTTATGTCTGTTGTTCCCCTGTGCCTGCTCTGTGGCTCAACTACAAAGCATCCGTTTCTGCATGTGACTATTTAAAGGGCTCGCTGTTCCTCACCTCCCTGCCTTGAATCAGGTAATAACATGGCCAGAGGCTGGAACCATACAACCTCTGGGTCTGAATAATAATCATGCATTTCACATCATTTGATTCATTTGGTGACTCCTTATAGTCTCTATAATTCACAACTTGGGAGACAAAAAAGGGAGTTGGGTTTTTTTTTTTTCTTCCAATTTTACATAATGTTCTCTAAGGTCCTTTTTATCAGTTACCTTGCCCTCTGCCTGCAGTACCTCTGCTTTGTGAAACATCCTCCCTTTCCATGTCAAAGTATTTTACTACTAGACGTAGATTCAAGCAAATGCTAGTGCCTCCCTCACATCCACACACTTCCCAAGAGAATGTTTCCTGTGTGTTTTCTGCCTGCTGTGGTACATCACTCAGCATCTTGCTCTCAAAAGTGCCATCTTCTTGATCTTCTCTGGCTCCCTTGAAGATGTCCTTTGTCTCCCAAGATGCTTTCAAACATGTAGACATGTTCTTGTATCAACTTGGGGATATTCTTAGAGCCTGTGTCCATCCCGTCCCTGTGCCCGCTTATTTGGCCATTCACCCAGCAGACATTAACGGTGTACCTGCTGTATTCTGTGCACTGGGACATGATCACTTCCAACAGGGCCAGCCTGTACTCAGCTACACCCGAGGCTCCATCACACCCAGCGGGGATCCTGAATCCAAAACCACTTTGTTTTCAAACATATCACTTGGGCTGGGAATGTGGCTTAATGGTAGAATGCTGGTCTAGCATGCATGAAGCCCTGGGTTCAATTCCTCAGCACCACATATATAGAAAATGGCCAGAAGTGGCGCTGTGGCTCAAGTGGCAGAGTGCTAGCCTTGAGCAAAAAGAAGCCAGGGACATTGCCCAGGCCCTGAGCCAAGCCCCAGGACTGGTAAAAAAAAATAATAATAATAAAAAATAAATAAATAAATAAATAATAAAATTAAACTCAAACATATCACTTGACAAAGGATCTCAACCATTCCAGAATCATCCAACGTTATGTGTCTTATGCTGAAATGCTGACATTTCTCTGAATTTTTAGTGGCCCATAGATCAAATCACACAACATATGTGACTTCTGAGTCAGCCAGGAAAACCCAGGTGGAGAAGTTTCCAGTCATCAAAATCATACCCAGCTGCTTCTTTAAAAAGATATGCTGCACTGGGGGAAAGCAAAGGAAGGGGTGACATTGACCAAAGGAGAAATGTACATATTACCTGAATTGTAAAATAGTAACCTCTCTGCACAGCACCTTAATAACAATTATTAAGACATGCTTCAGTTTTTACTTTTTTACTCATACCATCTTAGGCAGTTTTACAAGACAATTTGGTATGCTAAGTATTTGTAATTTTTCTTAAGAAAAAAATTAGGAGCTGGGACTGTGGCTTAGTGGTAGAGTGTTTGCCTAGTATGCATGAAGCCCTGGGATCGATTCCTTAGTACCACATAAACAGAAAAGGCCAGAAGTGGTGTGATGGCCCAAGTGGTAGAGTGCCTTGAGTAAGAGACGCTCAGGAACAATGCCCAGGCCCTAAGTTCAAGCCCCAGGATTGACCAAAAATAATAATAACTTATGTGTAGGACCTGAAGTTTGACATGTTTTCTCTCTCAACAGTGAGCCTGAGGGAGAAAATGACCCCCAGCTCTAAAATTCCTTTCAAGAAATGGCAGAGGTTCAAAAGTAAAGCTTGAGTGCCCCAGGCCCATCCTGTGTACTGGCAGTTCCTTTCCAAAGGGCTGTCCCCACCCTGGAGTGTCCTTCAGCAGTGTTCTGCTTGTTCTCACTGCTGTCTGTGCTGTTGCTGTGTTTCAGTCTCCGTCTCCTGGCAGCTCCTCGCCCCTGGGTGCAGAGTCATCGAGCACACCCCTTCATCCCAGTGACCCCGCGGAAGCCTCCACAAATAAAGAGGTAGGGTGTCCTGGCCACCAGCCTGTTTTGCTGCATTCTAACACTGCTGTGTGATTCCTCCAGCCCTTTCCAGAGCTCCTGACCTAGATTACTCTGGAGAGGAAGAGTCTGATCTCTCCAATGTGTGGTCCATCTACTAAAGCCATGGCATCCAGCCTGGTAGCTACGAACCAAGGTGTCTATTTCAATGAATGAACAAAATGAAAATGCTGTATCCTCAGGCACACTAGAGCCACAGTGGCTAGTGGCTTCCACAGTGAACAGGACATGTAGAACACTAGGATCACTGCACAAAGTTCTATTGGACAGCATTGGCTATTGAACACCAACCACTCCACATCCCAGGACCCTTCCACCTGTCAATATTTGACTTCTGGTACCATAGATTGGCCACTGTGATTCCAGTTCACATCGTTTGTCCATGCAGTAGACCAGAGAAGCCCACCACCAGGCTCTCTCATATAAGTACCAATTAGGTGACTGTTGCGTTCCCCCCCGCCCCGTGCTTGCTCTGTCTACAGCAGAGCATCCAACATGACTTTCTCAGACATCATTGGAGGATGCTGTCCTTCTGTACAGTCCATTAGTATACTCACCAGTCTCATCTACCTGCCAGGCCCTTGAAATGTGGCCAGAAGGATGGATGCTCACATGAACTTAAATAGCCACATGTGGCTGGAAGCTACTTGGATAGAATAGCACTTAAGGCATCCCTTTGGGACAAGTTGTATATTCATCCTACTTAAGGTAAACTCTGACAGAAGATATTTCAGTGAGATGCTACTTGCTCCTCCTAAGGTTTCTGGAGCTACAAAAGAACAGGTGTTTTTCCCTGAGGGGGATCCACTTCCTTCTTTAGCACCCAGTGTCCTTTTACACCCAGGGGGCAGCCATCCTACCTATTTGAGCACCAGAATCATGTAAATATTGGCCCACACAATCTGTGTGAGCTCAGCTTGCTCTAAATGTAAATGCTCCCTCACCAACACTAAGGATGTGTGTTAAAGAGGTAAACCATATGGGCTAGAGAGGCTTGTTTCTGCCAAGGGCCATTTGGATATTTAGAACATCATTGACAGGTCATATAAAATTAACAAGTTAGGCAGCCAGGCCTCTCGGGCAGCCAATGAGAAGAAGCATATGTGTCTGTCTTATTACATATCAAATGAATTGTCTGGTCTTACATGACATTCCCCACTCTGGATTAAAGACTCATTGTGTCATGGTTTTGCATGTTAAATGGAAGAAAAAAATCTGGTGAAACCTGGGTGAAAGATTGCTCACCAAGTTTAACCCTTGAAGTATCACAGACTGTTGAAGTATCACATACTATTGATGTGAGGGAGATGTATATATTTTCTTACCCTGTGTTAAACAAGCATAGAGAAACTTTCTCTGAGGTGACACCAACGTTAGATTTAGACTGGAGATACACCACTTTTTTCTCTGGTCTCTCCTCAGACCCTAGACTACTAGAACACAAGTGACAGTGCCATAGTTTCTGCCTTACCCCACATTGCATTTGCTTCAGCCTTCATTCATAGCACATGGGGCATGAAGACAAGGAGAAGAGTCATAGCTGCAATGACAGCAGAATTGGGCATTGTTAGTTACTGAGTATCATGGTGTGATGAGCACCAGGCTGAGCAAATGCTAGGTTATACCTTATTTAATCCTGAGGACAATTATAAGGCAGATATCATCACCCTCATTTGTGAGTGGAGACAGCTGAAGGGTCAGTTAAGTGACCTGAGGTCACAGAGCTCACAAGTGACCAACCAGGATTTGAATCCAGAAGTTCCGTTGGCCCAGGCTCTTAACTTTGAGGATCTGCTACCCTAGAGTGGCAGGTGTTTGCACCCCCAAGCACCCAGAGAGTCTCAGCCTTTAACTTTTTAAATACAACTTTCTTGGTTCTTGAGTGGCCAAGGGTCCACTGATGTTGATCTGAGGTCATGTATGAGAAAACAAAGGATTGACCAAACGTCAGCCTTTGGTTGTGCGGCAGAGAAAATAAGCAAGGCAAATGTTTTAGTTTCTCTGTTCCTGTAAGACTTGCTGCATGTTTCTGTATATCCTCAGAAATAATGAACACCCGCTTTGTGTGCAATAATTACAGATTCTTGCAGAAAATTCCTTTTAAAAAAATTTATTCTCCCAGAGACTGAAGAAAAGCTAGTCACGAGCTCATAAATAACAAATACGTGAACATACCCAATGATCACTGTTATAGCTCTAAATAAAACAGCTTTTATAACTCTAGATAAAGTAATTCTTCAGTAGCTTCTGCACAATGTCTTTAAAATTAACATTAAGAAAAGTAGCCCAAGAAATTCTGAATTGCTTTCTTGGATGTATCTGGAGACTATACCATCTTGATTATGTGACCTCTCCTTACCCCAAAGCTCTGACTGCTAGGGTCAAGGGCATGTGGAGGGAAAAATAATAATCTTAGAATGTTTATTCCTTGTGAAGAAGCTAACTTCCATCTGCCTACCGTGAATTCAGCTGAGTGTTTTCTTCAAGAGATGCGATAGGAGGTGTGGCTCAAGTCATAGATCCCCAGCCAATGAGTGAAAGCCAGCATCAGATACTAAGTTCTAGCCTTATTAAAAAAAAAAAATATATATATATATATATATATATATATATATATATAGCAGAGGTAGTCTTAGCTACTGACACTCAATGGGGCTTGTGTTTTCACTTAAGTAAGTGGAAAGTAAAATAAATGTACAACATGATAGAAGTTGGAATTCCTTTCCTCCTGCTCATATACTCTGGCTTGCTCCTGGTATGCACTGCCTTAGCAGCTGACAGTATTTTGGTCCTGTGCCCAAGAGACTCAGCTTCATTAGTTCAAGGAGCTATTTTCTTTTATATCTCGTGAGCGAGTCTGCAGGAGGTATTCTGAAAATTGCCGCCGTGTGACCTACTATGTGATTCGTGTGGAATTCTTGTTACTATCCTGAATTTCAGTTCGCTTTAAGACAAGGTTCCTTTACATGCTCCAAATTTTCCACATGGCAATAAAAAATGGCAAGTCTTAACTAATCATGCCTTTGCATTCTCCTTTTTTTTTCCCCCAGTAAAGAGCACTATGTACAATGCCAGAGCCCTCTCATCCAGTCCACCAGCCTCCCCAGGGCAGACCCTCTATCCAGGTCAAGCTATTGAGTGGCAATGCTGGGCTAGCTGCCCCTTCTCTAAGAGGTGTACATTTCATCATCATGATACCTGAGAGCTTCTCAGCAGTGGAAACCTTGACTCTCCAAACCCCTTTTCCCCATTTCAGGACCTCATCTTTCACATGAGCTCTCCTCCAGTACTTGCTGTCACTCTACCCCAGACATTCCAGCTACTTGTCCTGTTAGTTTGAAGTAAAAATGAATTTCCTTCCCCTTTTTATTATCAAATGGAGTTTTATCTAGGACATTTGTTCTTAAAGGAGACACTGGCAAGTTTTTCACCGCCCCACCCCCCCACCAAGTGCTTGCATTTAAACTGTCAGCCAGTTGGGTTGAACAAGCTTTCTAGCTTATCAGCCAACTTCCAACAAGACTGGCATCTGCTATAACATGTTACTTAATAAAGTTCCAGAATTTGTAATGTCTCTTCTCTTTTTGTGTGATCTCATTTTTAAGGAAACACAGACTAATTTATATAATGGGATTCTTCAAATCAATCCATAAGAGATGAAAGGAAGAGGAAAAAAATCGAATACAAGTTTTTAACTCAGAAATTCTTTGCAGCAAAGACCTAAAACAGAATTTTTCAAGGGGATTCTTCATTTAAGTATGCAATCATACTGTTGGTGCTTTTACTAGTCAACTGTTTTTCACGTGGTACAGGTTCCTAAGAATGCAGATCATGCCCTTCTCATTGCTATTGCTGATTATAGATTTTAGTCTGTGGGTCATTTTCAAGCTGACATATACTTTTCCCCAAAATGTAGTGGCTTATTAAAATCTGAATGGACTGTTCTGGGTTGTAAATGACCTTTAATAATAAATGCATAAGTTTATCCACAATTTACTTTCTCTAATGAAAAATGGTCGATCACTGGTTAACAAATGCCAACGGTGATGTATTTCTTTTCCATGTTTCATGGATAGTTGTGTTAATGCATATTTCATCGTGCCCTTTTTGAAACCTCTTTGTCTTAATTACAGTCAAGAAAAAGCTTGGCTTCATTCCCAACCTACGTTGAAGGTAAGAGCTGAAAAGAAAATATTGGGCACAAAATCATTCATTAATATTTTAGCATGTGTTAGAGGTTCATGCCTGTATTCCTAACTACTCAAGAGCCTTCTTCAGTCTGAGGATTGTGATTTGGAGGCTGCCTGGGCAGAAGAGTCCTAGAGATTCTTACCTCTAAATAACCACCAAAATGCTGGAGTAGAAGCATGGCTAAGTGTGCCAGCTGTGAGTAAAACAAAGCTGAGTGAGAACACGAGGCCCTTAGCTCAATCCCCAACACTCAAATACATACGTATATACATACATGGAAGAAAGGAAGAGAGAGGGATGGAGAGAAGGAAGGAAGGAAGGAAGGAAGGAAGGAAGGAAGGAAGGAAGGAAGGAAGGAAGGAAGGAAGGAAGGAAGGAAGGAAGGCAGGCCACAAATTCCTAGTAAAAGTTCAATTGCTATGGGCCTCTTATGAGATCATGAAGCTGAAAGTTTCCTTATTTCTATCCCTATGTGCTTCTTACATGCTTTCAGGAGAGTTCAAGTTGAAACAAACTTGAAGGTAGAAATATTTTAGTCCTCTGTATAGAAAGACCTTCCCAGTAATTCTCATCTCTTGCTTGGATGAGCTATTAAGGCATCAGGACATTGCAGAACCAGGTGATGAATGGGTGGGCTGACTCCACAATTCTCTCTGGAACCGTGTTCTCTGTGGGCTTCCACAACTGCTTGTGAACTTATTTTCTTCATGATGGCACCCAGTTAGGAGGCCTGGGAGGCTTTGGCTACAAGTGACACAAATGCTCTAGCAAGGGAATAGTAGGTGCTTCCTCAGGAGGCCATAGCCAGCCTTTGGATCCTGTGTGTGAACAAACAGTGGGGGTGGTTTGGAATAAGTGAACAGGACTCATGAAACTTCATGAGCCTCACATCTGAAACCCAGAACAAACTTAGTTTTGGTTTAACTAGTTGAGGTTTTTAACTGACTAACCTGGAAATTATTTGCATCCTTTTTGTGAAATTGAAATCCCAGGAGCATACCTTAGAAAAACTCACTTCTGCAAAAAATTTTTTGAGATGACTTTAGGTACGTTCCCCAGGCTGGCTTGGAACTTGAGATCCTTCTGCCTCTATGTCCTAAGATCCTGTGCAACACCACACCCAGCTCTAAATTCTTTTTTAAAATCTGTCAACACCAAACCTACAGAGAAATTATAATAATAGTTCTTTTTATTTTTTGTTATGATACAGTGATGTTCACTTGTCAATTTCCCTGAAAGATAAATGGTCTAAGATCATAATCTCAAGCTTAAAACCTGTGTCCTTTATCTATGTAGTGTTTGCATCTTTATATAGTTATTTAAATATTTGGGGGATTGTTCCTACATATGCCTGTGTACGCACATTTCTGATTTTGGTTGAAAAAGGGACCTATTTAGCTCAATCAGACATGAATACATGATATTACAAGACTCATAGAAAAGGTGAGTTAATTTTGTTTTTCTTTTTAACATTATAAAAAGTTATCGCTGATGAGATCTTTTTCTCTATATTTGGTTGACAAAAAATGATCAAGTTCCATTGTAAATCCATCCGTAGGAACTTTTTATAGGAGACAGTCTTTCATAGAGATCAAACAGAATGTGTGTGTAGCCCAAACACATCTATCTGTTTATTGGATCAGTGCTTCCTAGCTATACAACCAAAACTATACATTGTAAATAACCTGATCTCTTCCTCCATTCATAACAGTTTCAAGGCGAGAACCACATGGCTGTTGAAAAGAATGTTGATTGCCAGCCTGTGGTTGGAGAATGGTGGTCTGGACACCACAGCAGTGTTGGCCTAGAAGTCTTCCCTGTTAAAACTGAGAATAACACAATTAACAGGTTCCTTGCCCACAGCTGGCGATTTACCACTTGAGCCCAGTTCAGCACTTGGCACATTAATTGGGGATGTAACCTCAAGGACTCTTCTGCCCAAACTGACTTTAAACCTCCATCCCCCAGAGCTCAGCCTCCTGAATAGCTAGGACTGCAGGTATGAGCCACCAGTGCCTGCCTCCAAAGCACCTCTGAAGTCTACATTTAGACCACCAACTTTTGTTTTAGAAAAACGAATGGGATATTTTAAGTCTATGCCCTGGTCAGTTGCTGACAGTGGGAGGCAACTGTGTTTCCTATATAATCTCAAGATGAACCAAATGGTCAAAATAAAAATAATAAACATTTCCATTTAAGTCCTCCAAGAGGGAAAGCCAGTTGTTTCCATTTTAAGTTACTGAATATAAGACCCTAAGGTTTCAAGAGTGAGTAAAAAGGTATATTTAGTCTCTCAAGATCTGTCACTCAAGTCAAAGAGAGTGTATATCTGTGTGCTTTGGGGGCTGTTGTTTTTTTGCGGGGGCAGGGGTGTTAATGCATGCATGCCTATGTGCATGCTGGTCCTGGGGCTTGAGCTCAATGAGCTTTATTGTTCCAGGCTAGCATTCTACCACTTGAGCCCTACCTCCACTTCTGGCATTTTTTAGTTCATTGGAAATAAGAGTCTCACACTGGCTTCCAACCACTATCCTCAGATCTCAGCCTCCTGCGTAGCTAGGATTACAGACATGAACCACTGTCACCCAGCTGAAAGTACAGATTAGAAATTTAAATGCCTTTTCTAGTTCATAATTATAAAGTTATATAATCAACTCAGGCATGTTTTAATCAGGGATACAATTTATAAGTGACTCTGGTCACACTCAGATGCCTCTATTTAAAATATTTAAAACTGTGATTTAGTTTATTAGGCTGTTGAATGAAAACAGACTTTCAGTTTTCCTTGGAATTGACCTATGTGTGAGGCCAGGAACATTATGGTCTGTAAACTGGGAAAATTGGTGCATGGAGCCATAAATTTGGAATTTTACCTGTCTTGCAGAACTGAAGTCAGAAGCCATTATAAAAATCCATATACTCTAAAACAAATATCTCTTTTTTCTGGTGTATAAAAATTTCTCCTCCATTATAAACCAGAGAAGGAAAACAGGTGGCAAGGAATTGGTGGCAAAAAAAATTAGGAAGTTCCATAAAATGATGCTTTCCAAGAAGATGGTCTTCCATTCACCTATCCATTTTACTCTCCAAGCATCTAGCTGATGTCCTCAAGATGAAAGACACTATGACACAAAAGTCAAGGATGAGTATGACATGGTTTATCCCCAAAGACATCAGTCTTAGCAGGAGAAACAGCATTCTTTATCACTGAACTTTGTTTCTTAGTTAAGTAAATTCTTGCATCATTACTCACAGTAAACAGTGTGGATAAAATAAGTGATTCTGAGAAGTTGTGCCTTTCATTTGAACAGGCGGGGTGAGTGCTGGCAGACACGGATACCTTAGGTCAGCAGGTTAACTACGTCAGCAGTGCATGTGGGGAGGGCAGGGCACCATTATGGATGTAGTGGGCTCCACTTAGAGTGGCTGCACTTACCACTGTGGTTCTTGCTGTTACAGTCCCTGGACCTTGCGACCCTGAAGACTTGATCGATGGAATCATTTTTGCTGCCAATTACCTTGGCTCTACCCAGCTGCTGTCAGACAAAACTCCCTCCAAAAATGTGCGCATGATGCAGGCACAGGAAGCAGTGAGCAGGATTAAGGTAAGGAGGTCTTTGTGGTTGGGGAGAGGGGGGTGATGGGCAGTCCATAGTGTCAGCCCACATCTCTTTGTCTAGTCCATGCTTAGAAAGTGGATGACATCACAGGAAGGAGCATATTCATGACCCTGCACATGGTCTAAACAAGGATTAGCAACATTTAGTTGAGTCTTTAAATACAAACATTATTTAGGTTGGTGTTAAGAAAAAGTCCATATGATTATTATCTTTGAAAAATAGATATGAGGAAGGATGTCGTGCTGAGTATTTTGCCCCAGATGTGAGGTATAACTATGTATTTCCATGGACAACTAGAGGCGAGGGACTTGAACATTCGTGTTACAGTGGGTTCATACCAGGTGGCACTGCTTTTGAACTGGCTGGCTTCAAGTAAAATGAACAATTTGGTCAAATCCAACCTGAAGAATCTGAACCATCCAATGCAAAACTAACCAGGCTTTAAAATAGTCATGGCTGCTTTCATTCTGTTTTATCATGAATTAAATGGAGCTAGCCTGTTGGATCCAGCATGGGCCAGTTTATATCTGGCATAAATCATTCACAACTAATTTGAACTACCCAGAATCAGTCCAGTATTGTGGAAATGCAGAGCTCTAGAATCTCTACCATAATTCCAAAATGACCTATAATTAGAGGCACACCAAGACACTTAATGAGCATTCATACCATCCAAATGCCATCATGCCCCCAGCACAGAGAGAGACACCTTTCCAGCAATGTGAAGAAAGTTAGACCTCACCAAATTGGTTTTATCCAGTTTCAGCTGGTCAAAATTCATTCCTACCATAAGAAGCTCTTCTGCTTTTCATGCCTTCTTTCATACATTCCCAAGGCATGGTAAAATGATAAAGAAGGACAAATAGAACACAGTGAGTGAGAGCTTTGAATCTGTTCATCAGAGCAAAAATATTCCTTAAGTTCCTCTGTGTGCATGACGGTAGGGCCTCTAGGGTGGAAAAATAGCACTGGATGAAGTAAGGTCCTTTCCCTCAAGCTCAAAAGCACAGATGCAAAGAGGATGAAACCAGAAGTCATATAGAATACCAGAGTAGGGAAGACAGATGTTAGATGAGAAGTGATACAGGAGTGCAGGTGAGTCCTCAGGTGAAAATATTATCAGACAGCAGGAAAAAGAGAGGCACTTACAGGCCTGTTACCTAAGAGGATTGCTGTGAGAGTCAGTTACATGCCCAGGATCTGCCATGTAGTGAATAGCAAATATCTAATTCTATTGCTCCCATAACTATGATGACTTTGAGCCTTGTGTTAGTTTGTCATCATTGTGACAAATACCTTAGAGAAACAGTTTCAACTCAGTCCATGCCCAGTTGTTTGTGAGCTGTAGTGAGTCAGAACATCATGGTGGAAAAGCACAGTTGCTCACTTCATTGCAGAGGGGAAGCAAAGAGAGAGCATGCCTACAGGAGTAGGCTTTCTCCTTCCACTTTGTTCCATCTGGACACTGTTGGACACTGCTGCCCACATTCATGGCTGGCCTTAAGCCTTCCATTGCTGTATCATCCAGATCCTTTCTGGAAACTTTTATAGGTGCACCAGTGGTGTGCTTCATTAATCTCCTAGATGTCTCTTAATCCAATCAAGTTAATAAGATTCACCATCACAAATTTACCCTTGTCAACTTGATAACTCAAAACGCATCTCCTGATACCATATTTGATCTGAATAACAGCAACAAAGTCGTAATTGCATCAAACATGATGTAACTATCCTGTATATAACTGAAAATGCACCGATTCCTTTCCCAAAATCTCAACAGCCTTGGCATTGCTCAAAAGTTTTAAGCCTATGCTGGAGATGATATCTCAGTGGTAGAGTGCTTACCCAGAATGTATGAAGCCCTAATTCTGATCTCCAGTACCAAGAAAAGATAGTAATTTAAAAAGTTCCATCCCAGAGTCTTCTCTGAGACTCAAGGAAAACTCTTAGCTGTGAGCACCTGTAAAAAATCAACAAGCACCTTACATATTTCCAACATAAAATGGTACAGGGTCAACATTCCAACTCCAGAATGGAATAATAGAAAAGTAGAAAGAAAAAGAAAAGTAGAAAGAAATCAGATCAAAACCAGCAGGGTAAACATTACATCTCATAAGTCTGTGTCCAGCATCCATGGCATATGTTCATATCACATAAGCTCTAAATGGCTTGAGCAGTTGCCGTCCATGACCTTGCCATTTGTAGCCCACATGGCTTCTCTCTTAGGTTAGCTCTGCTCATTGACTGCAGTTTTCCTCAGCTTAGAGTCTACATTCCTGTCCCCTCTAGTTTTCTGGTGCCTCCGTCACATCTTTATCTTCACTTTCACAACTTTATATTACACATAACCCTTTCAGGGGCTGCCCCAACAGGGAGTCTGTCCCTGCTAAACACTGCCTGGCCTCCTGGGCTTTTCTTTGAATTCTAGGTGGAATCCTTTTCACCCCTGTAACATCATATAGATGAATCCAATGTCTGGCACCAGCTTGAGTAGTAGCCTAGCCCCCTTGGATTCCAGCAATCTCTAAGCGCCTGAGCCTGGTATAATGGATCCTGGGAAATGACTTCTTGAGTGGCCCTCTGTGAGCTGGGCAGTAGTGGAAGTCTTTCAACTGAATTTATACTTTTACATCATTGAGTTGCCCTCATATAAAGTACTTGGCTTTTTGTCACTGGTGCTAATCTCTTTGGAAACCATGCCTGCATTTAACTCCAATTTTATACATCTTCTTTTCCAACCAAACTGGAAGGTTTTTAAACCTTTCACTCTGTATTTCCCTGTAAACTTGGCTATAAAAGCCAGCAGTGCCCGGGCAGTAAACATAATGCTGAGCTGCTTTGAAATTTCTTCTGTCATATTTAGTCCATCATTACCCTTAAAACTCAGTCTCAAAGTCTTAGAGCCCAGACAAAATATAGACAGGTTCTTTGCCAGGATGTACCACATCTTGTCTCTAGTCCAGTTTCTAATACGAATCCTCCTTCCCACATTTATTACCCTTACTATCCATGTTCCTATCAGCACTCCAGTCTTCTGAGCCACTAGCAGATGGCTGACCCATTTAGCTCTTCTTGTAGCATAGCATTCTATGGCTTCTCTAGTCGGTATCTCCGGACTTTTCTAAATTTTCCCACAAACCAGTCTCTAAAACTCCTAAACTTATGGTCAGGTCATCACAGTAATTATTGCCATTCCTTGTTTTAATTTTTGCATGTGTGAGATTGTTAATACTGTGACCAATTCCTGAGGGTAATGATTCACAGGAGGAAGATGTATTTGGGCTCAGTGTTTCAAAGGTTTCAGTCCATGGTCAGCTGATTTTGTTGTTTCTGGGCTATGGTAAAGTAAAACATCATGGCCGAAGAGTGTTCTTGGAGGAGCAAAGTTGCCTCATAGCAGCCAGGAAGCAGGGAGGCAGGAAGAGAGCATGCTCATACCAGTAGGCTTTCTTCTTCTTCCACTTCTATCCCTTCCAGTCCCCTGCCCTATTGAATGGTATATCACTGTCTAGCATACCTCCACAGACAACCCAGTGTGCTTTGTAATCTCCTAGGCAGAGCTTGGTCCATTCAAGTTGACAATCAGGATTGCTCATCACAGGCACCCAGTCATTTTGCATTCCCCCAGGATGCTTTGTGAATATCTCTGGGCCCCTCTCATTGCTTCCTTATCAAGCGACTTTCTTTTTTTTTCCAGTCCTGGGGCTTGAACTCTGGGCCTGGGCAGTGTCCCTGAGCTTTTGTGCTCAAGGCTGGCACTCTAACACTTGAGCCACAGCTCCACTTCTAGGTTTTTGTGGTGAATTGGAGATGAGTTTCATGGACTTTCATGCTCAGGTTGGCTTCAAACTGTGATCCTTAGATCTCAGACTCCTGAGTAGCTAGGATTACGGGTCTGAGCCACTGGCACCAGGCTTCAAGTGGCTTTCTTTTGAACCTGTTTTTGAGGTCTCCATGGGTCACTCACACTTAACTAGAGCTCAACATTTTGAGGAAACATCTGTCTCAAGCTCAGACCTTGCTTTTCCTTATCTAGTACAGTAAGGTCATCCTGCACTTTCAATATTACTATTAGTGTCTTCGAAAATACGTATAAACAAAGTTGCCATTTACAGCTGCCTCTAAGTAGGCTATTGTCACAAAACTGAAAGGCCAGACCCACAATCTGAATTACTGACAGGGTCTGCTGATTTGTCCCTGTGCTGAGGAACCATTCAGTCACTTCATCTAGATCCTGCTTCCCTGGTGCCCTCTTCTTGGTATATATGTCTTTGAAACTTACCTTTCCTAGTATGATAGAAAGCAGGAAGATCCAGTTCTTTTAAGGGAGTTCCCCATATTCAGAGAGACACCTTGCACTTGTGGCCCCTAACAGTACAGCTCTTTAAACACATAGCAACAGTTTGACCATAGTACCTTCCTTCTAGGTCTTTAGAACTAAAGACCTTGCTGTAGGTAGAACATTACCAGTTCCATTTGAGCCATCTGCCCAAGCTTAGTGTGTCAGTCAATTTTTCAAGGCACAATACCTAAGATAAAAGAAGAAAAGCTTATTTGGGCCGAAGGCTCCAGAGGTTTCAGTCCATGTTCCTTTGGCCCTGTTGCTTTGGGCCTGTGGAGCACAGCATTTCATGTGGGGATTTCTGGTGGATGAGGCAGCGCTCCTCATGGTGGTCAGGAAGCAAAAAGACAAGAGGAGCCAGGCTCTCAATATTCCTTTGAGAACATTCCCAATAATCTAACTTCCTTCCACTAGGCTCCACCTGCTAATGGTGTCACCACCTCCCAGTAGTTCATTGGCAGGTGACCAAATCCTTAACATTGAGAGACACTCCAGATATCCATGTTTCTGACATTAATGCCAGACATTTCCTATGGCCTTCTCCCAAGCACAGCATTCAAAACAGAACTAGATAATTCCACACACACACACACACACTACAGGGATATACTGGCACTTCCTCCTGTCCTGCAGACTCCACACAACACCATGTCTACAAGATGGTAGTGCTTTTAGCTTCTCTTGAGCTAAAGTGAGGACAGACACCTAGTGTGCTGACCTAATGGTTCTTTGACAGATGGGGCTACCTCTGCAAGATGTATTTGGGAGTAAACAGGGGCACATCTGGTAGTCATGGTGACTGGGAGCCTTTCCTGGGCCAGAGCTAAGTACTCACAGCACACTGTAACCAGGGCAGGACCACACAACAGACCTATCTCCACTAAAATACCAAGGATCATGGCCAGGGCCCACTCAGGTGATCAAACACAAAACAAAGACACAGTCCATCTCTAAAAGAGTACTAGATTCTTGAGAAGGAAAATTACATGTTGCTTTGATGTCAGTTTCTTTTAGGTTCTATTCATGAAAGTTCCAAAACCTTTGAAATTCAAGTTCTTTCTTGAACACCTTGTTTGTTCACCTCCTGATAAATGAGTGTCCTCCTACAAATGAGTGTCTGTGTCTTCACACTCCTCATGGTAAACTGCAGCATCCGGGAACTAATTCCCTCCATGCCCAATGCATCTTAGTTGATAGTTCCATCTTTCACAGTAGTGCCTGGCAGTGTCGTCTTTCCTTTGAAGTCCAATTCCCTTTTCAGAAGTCAGAACTTATATTCTTAAGCTTTCAAGGGATTGGTACCCAGAAGTTCCACAGTTCATTTGCACCTAAAATTAGATGGCTCTGTCCATCAGAACAAGCCAGGCAGGGGCTGACTGCTTACAAATGCCTTCTAGACCTGCCTAGAGCAGAGCCAGCAATTGGAAAAACATGTATTTATTTTTACAAGGAAATTACTGTACTGTCTGGAATTCATTATGGGGTAGTAAAATTAAATGGTTCCATTTCATTTTTAACTTATAAGTATCATTTTAAAATGTATTTCTATGCATCAGAAGGAACTGTTGCCTGTCATTAAATATTTTCTGCTTCACGTTCCTTTTACATCCATTTAAATGCTTGTCAGATTGTTTGACATTAACACACAGCTAGAAGCCTTTTCCAATTGTAAGTGGAGATGGCTGTTTATTCTAGCACCCCCAGAAAGTGGCCATGTCAAGGAGTGGGTATATACTTTGTCGTATGCAGAGGAAAACAGTTTCCCTAAGGGAGCTTGTCCATAGTGCCCAGTGGTGATCTCTAGAGAAGATAATGCTGTGCTACTTTCTCAAGGAACCTGATCTTTTGAGAGCAAGTTACTTGAGGCCACCTCAACAAAGCAGACATTAGGCATGTTGTCTATCCAGGAAGAAAAAAAGAAGGCAAAGCTTCAGGGATTTATTTTTCAGTCCACGTAGCACTATCCTTAACCCTAGAATGATTGGGAATTTCCAGCTAGATTCCTTGACCTACATAGAGATGAAATCATTTTCTCCTTTGTTTTTCTGGTTCCCTGTCCCTCCCTCACTCCCCCACAGAGACAACACCCCCCCCATTTCATCTCTTCTTCTTCTTGTTGTGTCTCCATGTGGGGTCAGAGGGATATGAACACATCCTGGTATCTGTGCTGCTTTATCTGAGCAGATGCCAGATAAAGTGTGTCCAGTGTGGTATTTATCACACAAACTGTACACTAGGAAGCAACATCATCACTCATTGGGTTTATACTTGTTCTTTTTTTTTTTTTTTTGCCAGTCCTGGGGCTTGAGTTCAGGGCCTGAGCTTCTTTTTGCTCAAGGCTAGCACTCTACCACTTGAGCCACAGCATCACTTCTGGCCATTTTCTATGTATGTGGTGCTGAGGAATTGAACCCAGGGCTTTATGTATAGGAGGCAAGCACTCTTGCCACTAGGCCATATTCCCAGCCCCTATACTTATAATTTTTAAGTTACTATATTCTTAACTTAAAAAATCATCTATGCTAAATGAAGAGAAAATTTAGAGCTATAGCTTGATCAGACATTTCTGCTTAGTGAGAAAGAAAAAAAAAACAACTTATTCACAAAAGCTAAACTGTCCCTATTAAAACTTCTGCAAGCTAGGAACAGGTGACTCACGCCTGTAATTCTAACTACTCAGGAGCCTGAGATCTGAGGATCATGGTTCAAAGCCAGCCCAGGCAAGAAAACCCATGAGACTCATCTCCAAGTAACAACCAGATAACCAGAAATGGTGTCATGACTCAAGGTGGTAGAGTGCTAGCCATGAGCAAAATTTCTCAGTGACAGTACCAGGCCCTGAGTTCAAGCTCCATGACCAATCAATAATAATAATAAACTTCTGCAATCGGCACTTTAGGAGTAAAAATTGTCTACTAACTGATCTTTGGCCTTGAGAAACTTGAGTCTAATAAAAGAAACCAGAAAGACTGCTTACTTAACATTACTACAAAGCAAATAAGAATTTGAAATGAAACACCTACTTCTTCTACTAATACATAAGGAACAAAGCATGTCTTTTAAGTCCTTAGCTGAAGGTACTGGTATATACCTGTAATCCCAGCACTTTGGAGGCACAGGCAGAAAGTTCATGACTTGGAAGCTAGCTGGGGCTACAAAATAAGTTTAAAGCAAACCTGGCCTATGTAAGACTCCACTGAAAGAGAAGAGAAGGGAAAGGAGGGAAAAAGGTAAAAGAAATAGATGGCAAAATACAACAGAAAAATTAAAGGCACCCGGTATTGCTCATCATTCTCTAGGAGAATACTATTCTTCTAGAATCATAGAGTCATCTTCTAGGAGAAATACTATCCTTCCAGGAAAACCCTCACCAGCTCCACCCCCCCTCTCTCTATACCTGAGAAATTCATCTGAACAGTGGATCTTAACATGTAATAGCAGCAGCACAGCCTTGGGCATTAACCCCAGACATACAGAGTCAAAGGTTCCAAAAGTGAGACACAGGAGATGCTGGTATGCACTACAGCTTGAGAGTGACTACTCCAGCATCATGAAGCACCTTTTCCTACACTGTGCTCTCCAATTGTTCCAGTCAAGTTGAGTGCCTGTCACTGATTGGCTTCCATTGGAAAATATGGTCAAGAGACACTGCAAAATAGACGTCCTTCTGGTGTATTTGCCACACATTTTCCTATTAAGGGCTCTGAGGAGGGATATTTCAAGATAGCTCTCACCTCCTCCACCACCAAAGAGAATCAAAGCTGTAGGTCTGTGGCTGCATTTTGAGGTGAGTGACCATGGGAAAATGTTAGAAATCAACAAGAGACAGACACTGGGCCCTCATAAGATTCAAAGACCTGAGAAGACTGTATAGAAAGATAAGCAGCATACCTCCCTCAGCACTGGCTATCTGGGCTGTGGCTTGGGGACAGGGAGTCTCCCCTTTGCATGGATATGGGTGAGAGTCCTAGCAACCTTTTATGTCAGGGAGGATGCTGACATGCTAGCTAGTAGGAAAGCTACCCAGTCCTCAAGGGCTTGCAGCCCACGATGTTACCCAAAAGCTTCACAGTATCCTTTTTCGGGAAAGAGTCTCACATCATCTCCCAGTGAACACCTAGGGTACTGTAGCCAGGAGCCATTTAGAAGGAAGCTGCTATCTGAATTTGAAAATCTAGACATAGTCCCATCTATGAGACCACCCAGAGCTTCTACAGCACTGGCTCAGTGTGTAGCTGCCTTGACAACCCATTGTGGTCCAAAGAGTGACTGGCTGAAGCCCAGACACAAAAGGAACCAAGCCATCAGGGAGTATCCCTCTGAGACTGGGTATGGCCACCTATGTATGGCCTGGCCCCAGGGCCAGGACTGCAGAGAGGTACCCATACTGCCTGATTCATATTGCCTCAAGTGCTTGCTCTTCACAAGGTGGGGAGGGACATGATAATGCCACTGTGGCTTAGCCCACGGGGGCATGAGCTAACTGCCATCTCCTGGGTGTGCATAATCAAAGGAGGCTTCTCAAGGAAACTGTGACCTGCTCTGACATGTTCCTCATTCTACCCACTCAAACTACAAGAGTAAGGAGTAGCAAATAGCAGGAAACCTGAGCTAATGCATTCTGGGGCATGCAGGACTAGGAAGTGCCAAAGCCCTGTTTCCTGGTAGGCTCTCACAGGAGCAACAGAGAAGATGATAGTTCCTACTGCCCCCCCCCGCCACACACACGGTTCCTGTGGCCTCCACACCTTCTCTGACATGCACTATCAGAACTTGGTATGAGGGCTGGGGATATGGCCTAGTGGCAAGAGTGCTTGCCTTGTATACATGAAGCCCTGGGTTCAATTCCCCAGCACCACATATATAGAAAACGGCCAGAAGGGGCGCTGTGGCTCAAGTGGCAGAGTGCTAGCCTTGAGCAAAAAGAAGCCAGGGACAGTGCTCAGGCCCTGAGTCCAAGGCCCAGGACTGGCCAAAAAAAAGAAAGAAAGAACTTGGTATGAGCACCACTGATCTGGGACTGTAGTTCCTGCCATTCCCTCTCTTCATGCAATGCCTAGCCTGGAAGCACTATCTGGTCAGAGGAGGAGTGCTTCAGTCCCTTTTACACTGCAGGGGGTCCCAGTGACCCTGCTGGTAGGGTTGAAATAGAAGTGCTCTTCTACTGATTAGAAGTGCTCACGTGAAAAGTTTCTGCCGAAACCCCCACTGCCCAATGAGGACACCACTACCACAGTAAGCATAGCTATGCCATGAGCACCCCCACTCACTCTTCACCACACATGCCTGAACTGGTCCCACTCCTATGTGTCCTGCTAAGACAGCCATCCCACTCTAACATGGTACACACTATTCACAATGTCATTAGCCACAGCCAAAGCTACGGGAAGAGTCTATCATGGTTCCCACATGGAAATGAAGCTCACACCCCAAGACACATCTTTAGGAGGAAGCCACCTACTAAGAAGGCCAGCTCATAAAAGCAGCAGGACACCCAACCCCCAGACACATAAATATATCACTGGAGGACCATGGAAAGTGTGAAAGAGAAGAGTAATAGGATTCTCCAAAGGAGCGTAACTCTCCAGACTCTCCAGCTAGCAACAGTTTGGTGCCCAAGTGGACCTGTGGTTCAACATGATAGAGCACTGGCCTTGAGCAAAATAGCTCAGGGATGACACCCAGGCCCTAAACCACTGACAAAATAAAAAGAGAAAATGCATGATAAAAAATATGAATATATAGTTATACAAAAAAAAGTCTTGGGATCCAAGTGAATGTCAAAAAATACAAGTAAGTGAAGTTAGGATCACAACACACAATATGAATGAGAAATTCATCCCCCACACACAAAAAGAGTGAAAAACAAAAACCTTAGAAATGAATAGCTCAGTCAGTCATAAATAGCACAGTTGAAAGCCTCTACAACAGACCAGATCATATGAAAACTAATGTCTGAATTTAAAGGCAGGTCTTTTGAATTATACCATTCCATCAAGGCAAGGAAGGGAAGTGCTGTGATGGTTGGGAGCTGAGTATAGTGACTTAGTCCTACAATCCCAATACTCAAAAGGCTGAGACAGGAGGATCACAACTTAGAAGCCAGCATGGGCCAACTTCAAAAAAATTATTTTGTGAAAACATTAGAAGAGCAACATACATGTTTAGAATACTTGAATGTCAACTGATAAAGGCTAAGGGCACAGAAAACCTGTTCAATGAAGTAATAGCAGAAAATGTTACTAGTCTTGTCAGATTTATGTATAAAGATGACATCTTTGTGGCTTCACTGCTGAGATTACTGAATTTAGCACATAGAGAAATGGGGAGAGGGAGATAGGACACAGAGAAAAGATGGTTTGATATATTCCAGTAAATATAGTGTATCACATCAATAGAAGGAATAAAAATCATTTCAAAAAACACAGAAAAAGCATTTAGAAAATTTCAGCGTCCCTTCACAATGGAAGTCTTAAAATAACTAGACATAGAAGGGTTGTACCTCACTATAAAGTTGTATATGACAGCCAACTTACACTGAATACAGAAAAACTGGAGCATTTTCTGAGAGCAGGAGCAAGACAGGAGAGGAGCATCCATTCTTACCACTCTCATCCATATTGTTCTAGAATTTTTATCCAGAACATGTAAGCAACAGAAAGAAAAGATATCCAATGGGATGAAAATCATAGTATTTATTTATACATGATAGGTTTCTATATATAGAAAAACCCAAATACTCCACTAAAAAAACAATTAGAACTGATAAATCCAGTAAAGTAGCCATACACAAGGAACATACAAAAGTAGTTTTTCTTAACAAACCAATAACAAATTTGTGGAGATAAAGTATCAGCAAATTTTAAACACTCAAACCTAGAAATACCTGGGGGCTGGTGGTTCATACCTGTACGTCTAGCAACTTAGCAGGAAGATACTGGAAGAACTGTGGTTCCTAGTCCAGACTTGGCAAAGTTCTCAAGGCTTTGTCTCACTCAATAGCTGAGTACAGTTGTATACCTCTGTCATCCCAGCTATGTAGGAGGCTGTGATGGGAAGGATCATGGTTCTAGGCCAGCCTGTGTAAGACACTATCTCAACAGAAAAAGTGGGTCATGGTGGTATGTGCCTTTCATCTTAACTATGGAGGAAAGCATAGAGGATTGGAGGTCCAGGCTGGCCCTGAGCAAAAAGTGAGGCCCTACTTTAAAAATGACCAGTACAAAAAGGGCTGCAGATATAGCTCAAGTGTTAGAGCACCTGGTTAGCAAGCTCAAGGTCCTGAGTTCAGACCCCAGTGCCAGAAAAAAAGAAACTTAACCAAAGAGGAAGTAAAAGACCTCTCTACAACAACAATTATGAAATATGAATGAAATTGAAGAACACCAGAAATAGGAAGATCTTCCTATTGGATCAGAAGCATTATGATTGTTAAAATATCCATAGTACCCAAACTGATTGACAGATTCAGGGTAATTTCCATTGAAATATCACAGATATTCTTCCTAGGACTAGAACAGATAAATCCTAAAATTGATATAGAAGCTCAAAAGAGCCTGACTAGTCAAAGCAGTCTTCAGCAAATGGAACAAAGCTGGAGGCCTTGGCGTACCTGATTTCCAGGCAGAATACAGTATCGTGGAACCAAAAGAGCGTGGTATTGACATAAAAACAGACATCAGACTCATGACACAGAACAGAGATCCCAGAAATAAACTTACATGTCCACAGCCAGCTGGTTCTCGAGGTGCCAAAAGCACACACTGGGGGAAGGAATGCCTCACCAGTGGATGGTGCTGGGAAACTTGAGTGCCCACATGCAGAAGGCAATGATTTTTGGATAAGACCCCAGAAAGCACAGGAAACAAAAGCATACAATGGGGTGTTTATGCCTGCCTCACCTGGAGAGCGCCAGGCCTGAAGGCAGTGCTGCTAGTTCCTGTGCCATCCTTTCTCCCCTCTACCTCTCCACACAAGCCAGAGTGGCCTGCCGAGCCCACCTGAGCCCAGCAGAACACAGCCCCGGCATCTCCATGCCTTGTCTGTGATGCCACTATGACTGGATTGCAGATGGGGTGGCAGGTAGCACGGTGCATGCATTTCTCTAAGGAACATTCATAATCAAATCGTAGTGTCTGTCAGTCTGAACTGTCCCACAGTTCATATTTTTCCATTCTTTTTATGATTTCCTTTAAATGTCAAGAATTATGATTTCATTGTAGAATTAAATGTTCTATCATTGCAGTTTTGTCTGAGTCATGTCATTTCCCATCTTGCTTGAGGATATCTGTGGTCAGTAAAGAGGAAACAGGGACACTCCTATCCAGCCTGCTGTGGCCTGGGAGGTAGGAACAAGGGCTGCTTTTACAGGCAGATCAGGGGTGTTCACAAAGAACCTCACCCAGGCCACCTGCCTGGTGCTCTAGAGTACAATGTGAACCTCTGCTCACACTGGCTTGGAATTTCTAATCTGTTACTTCACAGTTGTGTGACCCTGGCAAATTAACTCATCTCTCTGTGTCTCAGTTCCCTCTTCTGAAAAGTACAGATAATATAGGCCCTGCCTCACAGGGTTGTCAAACGCATTTACATTGACACATGAAGGGCTTAGCAAGACCTTGGCCCATAATAAGTGCCCAGTAGATGTCTACTGGAGAAAGACACACCAGTGACACACACACAGACATCACCACCACCACCTCCCACAAGAGTGACAGACGTCAGTCATGAGAGACTTAACAGCACATAAGGTTCACTGGGCCAGGTGAGAGGAAGGGACCAGCCTGCTCCTTATCCCCTGCAGTGCGGAGCATGAGTAACACTAGAACTGGAAGGTTTGGGTGTTCCTTGCTGGTGATAAGTGTTGCCAGACCTCTTCTAACTCCTCAGCCTGGCTCTGATGCCCTCATTTTTTTCTTCAGTATTCCATCGGACGATTTGTTTTCTTAATTTTAATTTGCTGAGGATACTTGGATATCATAATTGACTGACTTAAAGATGCTATTGCACTAAGTGCATAAAAGTGTTTGAACTGTGAAAATTACTTCAGAATGCCTGTCACCCGATAGTTTGCCTTTTAGATCTTCTTCTAATGCCAGGAAAACACAATTTGGGGTCTTCTGTGGGTGGCGGATCCGTTTCCCCATGTCCTCAGAATTTTGACCCATGCTGTTAGGCTTTGTTATGGGAAGTAATCAAGGTTCCACTGTCATTGCCATATTGTCTCAGCACAAGGGGATGGAACACAAGCACCCAGACCCTACCATAGCCCTTAATCAAGCCACATCACAACACGGGGACCCCGCAGGAGTCTGTATACTTAGGTATAGCATCTGTATGTGACACTCTTCCCACTGGCATGCACAGCCGTGGGTGACACGCAGGGGTCTGCCTTCAGAGCTCCTCCCGGTAAACACAATCATAGCCACCACGCACAGCCAGAGGGAGGCTGGGGGAGAACAGGGCTGCTCCGCTTTCCCAGCTTCCTGGACTTCTGGAGGGTGGGAGATTTTTCCGAGAGGTATGTGGGTGGCTGACCCACCCAGTGCCTGAACGGTGAGGCAGTTCCATCAGCACATTTTAGCCCCTAGAGAAACAGGGGCACTGTGGAGGGCTTCTCTTGCAGGCAAATACTGAGTGTGAGAATAGCTCTGCCCACCCCATCCCCACATCCTCCACGCTGTGACCCCTGCCTGACTCACCACTGTTTGTGCAAGATAGGTGTGAATAAAGTCTTGCCAAAAGCCAGAAAACGGTGTCCTGACCAAGGAAATTGGAATCCTGTACACAAACATAAAGATAGTCTTTAAAGTACTGCTCGGAGAGCTTTGCATACATTCATTGGTTATGCTCACAACAACCCCATGAGGCAGATACTCTTATCCCCATTTTTTTACAACTAGAGAAACTGAGGCCCAGAGACATTTAAGTGGTCTCTACTGCACTCAACTAGCAGGTAGCAGGATTTTATTTTAGACAATCCAGCCCCATCTTTTATCAACTCTGTTATCTTTTAGAGCAAAGCCAGGCCTGGTAAAGTATGTCCATAATCCCAGCTACTAGAGGGGCAGAGATCATAAGGATCATGGTGGGTGCAGGGCCAACTGGAACAAAATTCCACAACACTCCATCTCCACAAACTAATGCTTAGCACAGTGTTGTGCACCTGTCATCCCAGCTATGCAGGAAGCATAAACACAAAACCTTACTTGAAATTAGCCTAAAACACAAAGGACTGCTGAAACCTGTGTCTACCCCTAGCTCATCTGGTTAGAGCACCTGCCTGGCAAGTGCAAGGCCCTGAGTTCAAATCCCACTACAGCCAAAACCTTAAAAAAATTAAGAGCAGAATAAAGTTATTAATTCTTAATTAGTTACATACTATATTAATATTACACAAACTTGGGCTGGGGATATAGCCTAGTGGCAAGAGTGCCTGCCTCGGATACACGAGGCCCTAGGTTCGATTCCCCAGCACCACATATACAGAAAACGGCCAGAAGCGGCGCTGTGGCTCAAGTGGCAGAGTGCTAGCCTTGAGCGGGAAGAAGCCAGGGACAGTGCTCAGTCCCTGAGTCCAAGGCCCAGGACTGGCCAAAAAAAAAAATTACACAAACTTAAGGGGAAAGTATTGTTAGAGATAACAAAGAACAATAAAACGACCACCCAACAAGAAGACATTAAGTATCATAGCTGTAAGACAGATAATAAAAAATAATAGTGGACAGAAATAAGATCTAGTATGAATTAAATGAAATAGAAAATTAGGCATGTGATAAAGACATAATCAAGAGAACTAGACGTTGATTATAGAGCAGTTAGCCTCAAAAGCATTTCAGTACATTTTCTTCATACCATTTTCCCTCACTACCTACTAAATTCTGAGTTAGGAAATCAGCTACCTTCACAGTGGGATTTTTAAGTGAGTCGTCTTCCCACAGAAATGCCGTGCACCACTATGTATTAGTCAGTTCCCTTTGTGGCATTGAGTCTCTGCAAATTCTTTTCTAACTACTATTCTCCTATCTCTGTTTGTTCCATGCTAAGCAGATGGCCCAGAAATTAGCCAAAAGCAGGAAGAAGGTGCAGTACAAACAACTTCATCAGCTTGGTTGTTATGCCTGTCCTTTCCATTTGTTTATGTTTTGCCTTTTTTTTTAATTTCGTGTTTTTGTTTTCTGCATCCAGCAAAGTTTTTGTTCAGATTTCTTTTTTAAACCGCCCCATAAGCCAGCCTTTCTCAAAACTCAGTTGCCTAAAATGGCTGTTTTTCTGTTGCTCATAAGTCATTTCACTTGAGCGGAAGGACAGGGAGCAGATTGGAGATGCTAAATGAACCGTGATGGGTAGTGTGGAAGGAGTGATAAGGTGGCAGGGACATTGGGTCTGATCAATTATTGACTTGGAGATTTGTCAGATTGCTGGATGCAAAAAAGAAAACTCGCTAATAACCACACGTGTGCCGAGTTCAGCCCTGAATGAACCAGACTGTGCTTGTGTGGGTTGTGGAGCTTCTGGGTGCTTCTGAGCTAGCTATTCCCTGGATGTGAGGCCTTGGGGCTCCTTGCTAATGGGGTGGCTGTGGTGGTGGTGATTAACTGTGAAGACCCTCTTACCAGAACTGCAGCCAGGGGCTTCATTTGTACCTTCATCAGCTCAAGTGGGACAAGACTCGAAGTGACTCCCCCAGGGCCTTCACTAACCTGCTACTTGCCTTTCCCCATCACTCTTCCAACCTCACAGAAGGAGGCCCCTCACCATCTTGGTTCAGAGTCAAATCCACTGACTGCCCTGAGGTGCTGTGTCCACAGGGGAGTACACAGGGGCCTCTGCATCTGTGCCCCAAGATGCTAACTCTCGTCCATGTGTCTGTCCTCTGTATGATTGCTTCCCCCTGGCCAGTTGAACACGAGTCTGCGTTGCCGTTCTGGTGGCTGTGTCTGGTTGCGTGCGTGCGTGCGTGTGTGCGTGCGTGTGTGTGTGTGTGTGTGGCACGGCGCGCACTAACATTTGGGTCATGATACCACGGTGAATGCTTTCTTTTTCCTCAGGCTCCTGAAGGGGAATCTCAGCCTATGACCGAGGTCGACCTCTTCATTTCCACACAGAGAATCAAAGTGTTGAACGCCGACACCCAGGTACTAGCTGTTGCTCACCTTTCCTGGGTAGCACTCAGCAGCACTGGGTGATGTGCTTGCCCTGTGCCTGTATCATCCCTGGCTGTCCTTAGATGCTGAGTACCACACAAGCCAGAAGGCTTGGACTGCAGTGCCTGCTACTATGTAAGGGCTACAAGTGTTTTCTTATAAAACTCAGAGGAGAAAGGAAAAGTGTGGATGTTGTCTCTTCCTCCCTATACAGATGATGATTTTAAGAAATGTTGTATCAAATCAAAACACACACACAAAAAGCAACTGTGCTATTTAGATATTTACCCTTCCTTTTAACTTTACCACCAGAGATGCTACTGATTGGAAAATGTTTCCGATTTTCTTATTTTGTTTCGACTGCCACAGATGATTTGTTGCTCTCAGTTAACCAAGGAGAGGCCTGTGGGCCCTAGTGGGTGTCATGAACCTGCCAACGAGGTATGAGCCCACTCTGACTGTGGGGCATACTTGGCTAGGCTGGGTGGGGGGGGCCTCTCCTGGGTCATCAGGCCATGGGCCAGGCTGACCTGCCCCTCCCACTCCAGGAGACGATGATGGACCACCCTCTGAGGACCATCTCGTACATCGCTGATATTGGAAACATCGTGGTGCTCATGGCCCGCCGGAGGATGCCTCGCTCCAACTCTCAGGAGAACGTGGAGGCCTCCCACCCGGCACAGGATGGGAAAAGACAGTACAAGATGATCTGCCACGTCTTTGAGTCTGAGGATGTAAGCATAGAACCCACAATCCCTTTAGCTTTCTAGGTGAACTGAATAGCCATTGGATAGCCAGATGCCCTTGACTTCTCAGAATCTGAATCAGTTTAACTCACCACATGTGAAGCATGTATTTATTGAGTGATTTACTGTCTACTATGCCTCACATACTGTTCAAGGGCTAGGGTAGAAGGCTGATGAAACGTATAAGGCACTCATTATGTGAGTTGAAGGGAGACTGTAAGTAAATAGGTAAGTATCCTTACTATAAAACCAGGAATGGGGAATGGTTTACTGGAAGGTAAAACAGGGTCAAGGAGATGAACAACACAGCCCTCTTTTATGAGGTAGCATGTGACGAGAAATCTGGATGAAGTGAGAATAAGGACAAGTACAAAGGTCCTGAGGTCAAGGCCTGCTACATTTGTTTGAGAAGGGGAGAAATAAAAGGCTACACTTCTGTGAAACTTGAAAAAGATGAAGAATGAGAACAATTTAATCACAACTAAATTGTAGCTACTGTTGCCCAAGCAGGTCTGACCTGAGCACTGAGGTGCTTGAAAAGGACAGTTCTTGCCTGTGTAGAGCTGTCCTGTGCCACTACAGGAAAACCAGCATCTCTGCCTCAAACAGGCAGAATACCAAATGGCCCACCTAACCCCAGTCCTCCTCTGTCACCAAGCTGAGGGTTCCTAACATCCATCCCGTGCTGGCCCTGAGCTTCATAGCCTACCTTGTCCCCAGAAGGCCATGTCAGCACCATGCACTGTGCTCATTTCTCAGGAGAGCCATAGGAGAAACAAACAAAATTCATTCATGTCCAATTCAGAATGTACCTAGCTGTGGTCAGTTGCTTTCCTCCAGGAAATGAAGGACAAAGGCAACCCTTCTTTTCTCCAGGAAACTACCCTGTCTTAGCTGCAGCCACTGCCAAGGAAGACAATGGCACTGTCACCACTCTTCCTGGCCTGGACCCCCTAGAAAGCAGTCCCCCATGTCAGCTGTCTCTGAGCAGTCAGGGAGCATTCAGCACATTTCCCTGTCATTCTCCATGCTGTGTTTTCCATGGAGGCCACACATGCTGACCAGACAGACTGAGCCGTGGAAGGTGCTCAGAGAGCCCATGGGTTACACTGTAGCATGCTAAGGCTGTAGAAAATGTGGTCTTTGCTCTGCGTACAGGCTTGATGCTCTCTGCAGGACTCTCTCCCACCTCCACCGGCCCTGGAGCCCAGAACAGTTTTTCCCCTGGAGTATTTTTCTTTTTGCTCCACTAGGGAAGAATGGAAAGAATAGAGAAGCAGGATTAGAGTGAACTGGGCCACTAACACCTTTCCTGTCCACAATATACAGCGAGCACATGTACAACTGCAGAGATCTTTGAAATTATACAGAGTGTAGGATGACTTACTGTGAAAGACTGTCTTTTATGTAGCAGGAGATCCAGCATCTCTGACTACTGTTGTCCACTGAATGCCCAGAGCTTCCTTATGATCATTTGCATAATTAGAAGGGTCTCCTGGGAGGCAAGCACTGGTGCCCTTATATAGAACCACTGGCCTGCCTGATGTCTAGGGCCCCCCCCCCAACTCTAGGAGAAAGTGTCTGATGGGGATGGGACACCAAGTGTCCGCCCATAGCACTGCCTGTTGACCGCCATCTTCTCTTCTGGCTGCTCTTCCAGGCCCAGCTGATTGCACAGTCTATAGGGCAGGCATTCAGTGTAGCATACCAGGAATTCCTCAGGGCCAACGGGATTAACCCCGAAGACCTCAGCCAGAAGGAGTACAGTGACCTGCTCAACACCCAGGACATGTACAACGACGACCTGATCCACTTCTCCAAGTCGGAAAACTGCAAAGATGTAGGTACTTCCCTAGTTTCACCCCCTCCACACACCCTAAGGCTGGGCTGTCTGGGTGGGGGACCCTCTACTGTGAAGGAGTGTGGTGCTGGCAGGACAACCTGTGGCAGCTCAGAAGTATCTGAGGCCCTGTTACTAAGTGCCCCTGTGAAGGGGGTCGACAGAAGAGACAGCAGGTTCTCTGTGCCCAGGAATACAAAGCTATGCTTTCAGTGAGTTCTAAGGCAGTGGGGGTGGGAGGGGGATACTGACCTCTGCCCACAGACCAGGTAAGGGCACTGGGACAGTGACAGTGCTGGCTCAAGCACTGGTCAAAGCTCAACAGACCAGGTTCTGAGTTGAGGTGATAGATATGGGCTCCCTTCATTCAGGCCAAGCTCTCCAGGACTTTCTGGAGAAAGAGACATTCAAGCTGTCAAGAGGTCACGTGGAATGTACAGGAGCAGGCAAGGCACAGAAATGAAGTAACATCAATCAGACGTCTGTCTGATGGTCAGAAAGTTCTAGATCTGCCAGGGAGTTGGGAAGGAAGTGGCCTGGCTGGAGCAGAGGGTGTGCACAGAAAAAGAGGTAGAGAGACCCATACAAAATCCAGGTGAGAGGTCAAGCACCTGCAAGTTCAGCCAAATGGTCAGGGCTTTGCCCCAGAGATTCAAAAGAAGCTTTAATGAGAAAGGCAGCTTAATGGCCATCCATGCATGTCCAGTAAAGGGTCTCAGGTCAGCATCCCAGAAGCAGAGCCGAAGATTAGAATTCTTGTTGAGATCGATTGTGGGAAGCCTACACTCAGAATGAAAGGGAACCTGGGAGCATGGTGGCCTTACTGGGCATGAGCTGCCTTGTGATCCAAATGAAGCACTGGGCATTGATTGCAGGACAGACCCCTGTCACCTAAAGACAAAGGTGCAGGCAGGCCTTCGTACCTTGTGTCTTTGGTCAAGATGGGCACGGGTCACATTAGTTTGCCCCATAAGCCATCTGGCTCCGACAACAGATATGAATTGCATCTTGGTGCTGGAGCCCACAAGATGGAGTTGTTGATCGAGTCAGCACCATTCTGTTTTGAACACGCCCTCCTTGGCGTACAAATAGCTATTTTCTCTGTGTCTTCAAATCCTCCTCCTACCATGTCTCTCTGTCTAGATTTCTTCTTATCAGGATACCATTATGCTGGCTGGTGAGAGCCCATGCTCAGACCTCACTTTACTGCCATAAGAGCCCCAGAGATACCTCTGTAAAAGAACTGGTAATGCCAGTACCAAGTATGTGTTTCTCTCTGGGCTAAGGATAGTGAGTTCCTCAGGGAAATCACCAACACTGAACTTCAACACCCTACCCTGTGAATGGGGGCACAGGCTGTGAAGGGGCAGTGTCAGGCCCCTGTGAATATTCATGCACACTCTGCTGGATCCTTCCCAGAAGGGTCTCACCCTTTGGCATCATCTCAGCAAACTTTCCCATCCTACAGGTGTGCATTTTTTTTTCTCGATTTTTCTCCTTGTTGAGACGTGACTCTGAGAATTTATTTTGGACTTGAGAATCTTAAATGTTGGAGACAGTATATGAAGCTCTGTAGAATGAGGAAATCTGTGCATAGAATAACGGTAAACACCATTACTAGAAGCCCTAACAGGCCACCAAACTTACCAACAGAGCCTGTTTCCCCTGCCATGAGGATGACAAACAATAATAATACAGTGATATGTAATATAATCATAGTAATTATAATAAAAATCAACTTGGTGCCCTTGTGGTTGTACATGTGTGCCCGGATTGCAAATGGGAAGCAGGATGCATGACAAAACCTAGTGTGAAGTTGTGGGCCCGTGCGACATGCTTTCCCTCAGACTCCAGAGGCCATGCAATGTGGAGAAGGCAGGAGCTTACCTTGGCTGGAAATCACTGAGGAAATGTCATTGATTTCTATCACTGCCTCACAGAGTTGCTGATCCAGGCTGCCTAACTGGGTTTCCTCCTTTCAGGTTTTCATAGAGAAGCAGAAAGGAGAAATCCTGGGAGTCGTGATTGTGGAGTCTGGCTGGGGATCCATCCTGCCAACTGTCATCATAGCCAATATGATGCACGGAGGCCCTGCAGAGAAGTCAGGGAAGCTGAACATCGGGGACCAGATTATGTCCATTAATGGCACCAGCCTGGTGGGCCTGCCTCTCTCCACATGCCAGAGCATTATTAAGGTACCTGGACACGAGAAAATTCTACTTCTGTTGTAGACCTGAAATGATGTGAACTGTTTCATATGGGAATGCATTTTAAATTCAGGCACCCAAGAAAATACACATACAAAAGGCACAAATTTTTCTGGGTGCCCATAGCTGATGCCTGTAATTTTAGCTACTCAGGAGGCTGAGATCTGAGGGATCAAAACCAGCCCAGGCAGCAAAGTCCATAACTCTCTTATTTCCAGTAAACTACCAAAAAAACTGAAGTAGAACTATGGCTCAAATGGTAGAGTGCTATTCTTGAGAGGAAAAATAAAAAAGCGCAAACTCAGGGATAGTACCTAGGAGGCCCTGAGTTCAAACTCCAGGATTAACACCATTAGAAAAAAAGCACAGACTTGATCTTAAGACAGTCTACATTCAAGTTACTATTACAAATTCCTCCTTAAGTTGTTTTTAGATCAGGGATAGTGTATTTGACTTAGATAACACCACTCTTTAAAACCAAACCCATTGCAAGCATGACTAATCAATCACAGCACTCTCTACCACTAAGCCCAGGCTCAGCCTCAGCAGAATTTTCTTCAGCTCAATAGTCCAGACAGTCTTTTATAATAGCCCTAATGGGCAAGAGATGATTTACTGTTCTTAAGCCTGGCACCAGTGGCTCAAGCCTATAAGCCTAGCTACTCAGGAGGCTGAGATCTGAGGATTGGAATTGGAAGCCAACACAGTCAGGAAAGTCTGTAAAACTCTTGTCACCAATTAACTACCAAAAAATCTGGAAATGGAGGTGTGGCTCAAGTGGTAGAATGCTAGCTTTGAGCAGAAAAGCTCAGGGACAGCGCCCAGGCCCTGAGTTAAAGAGTCCTAGGACATGTGTGTGCGTGTGCACACACACACACACACACACACACACACACACAGTGTCATGGGAATGCTTCAAATCTAAGAACACTGTGTCACAGGTGAGTTCCTCTTTCTCCCAGAGCCTGCTGGCTGCTTGTCATGAGAAGAAGAAACCTCTGTTAGAGTCCATGCATTCTTTTTCATATAATTACTACTTGTTCAACCTGAACTGATGCCAGTATATAGATGAAGAAGAGCTACTTAAAAGGAAATTAAATGTGGATGTTTGAGTGGAGGAAATTCAATTTTCTTCTTAGCAATAAAGCAGGTGTGTGGTGTCTTGAGCACACAAGTACTTGCTGGTTGCATGGCCAGTCTGACTGAAATCTTCCTCCTCCACTGCAGCATCTGAGGCCAAGAACTCAGTACTCAGACTGTGGTACTGTGAGCAGACTCATGCATCATGCACAGCTTTCCTTGGTCTCAGATTTCCTAAAAGACTTAGTTAGAACCCAGGTCTGGGGAATGAACCAAAGAATCATACCATCATCTGTGCTAAGCAAACAAGAATCACAAAAGCCAGTGTTCTCATCTGAGCAGAGAGCAGAAGGATGGGGGCAAGCAAGAGTGCAGGACTTGTGGTCAAGCATTGCTTTGCCTTTTACAAGTAAATTGTGCCTCTTGTTAATATACACTCAAGTGTCAATTACAGAGCAACATATTCCAAGAAATACATTGCTAGGTGGTTCTGTCTTTTCTGCAAACACCATTGAGTTCCTCTGCAGATCTCAGTCAGTTGTTGATGCTAATCATCTCTATGGGCCTGTCAGTGTCACACGCATACTGTCAGATAGTAAACCTTGGTCACTAGGAGTGCATGTAATGCAGCAACAGAAGTATAACAACTAATACATAGAGCAGTAGCAGTCAATTATTACATACTCCTAAAGAATGTCTATTCCTTTATGTAGCAGCACGGTGGGTACATTTACACCATCATCACCACAAGAGGAATGGCTGGAGGATGGTTACAGTGTCACTAGGTGGCTAGTTTTCATAAGGGACCTCGTCATATATACAAACTACTTGCCTAAAGCACCCTTCCTTAATGCAGCACGTGACAGATGAATAAGAAGATTAGAGACTACTTTCAACATGGCATTCAGACATGTGTAATTGGGCATTTTTTAGGGGCTGAGCTGAAATGTGCAGAACTGGAATGCCCAGATACTTGGGTGTGAGAATTACATCACTGAAAGGGTTCAGAGGGCCTGATAGCAACCTCAAGGCAAAAGGCTGCAAGAGTGAGAAGAAGGAACTTCTTGTAGGATGATGTTGAAGTTGGCCTTGAAAGAGAAAAAAAAAACAAAAACCTGTGTCAGTAGCTGAAAGGACAGCAGCATTCTGGAATCTCTATTGGAACTGATGGACAGTGGGGCTGCCATTGAGTTCCAGGGGTGGGGTCTGAGCCTGACCCAAGAGAGCTGATCTTGTGTTGCTGTGGTGATGTGGAGAAGGGAAGGATAGCCCAGGGTAAGGAAGCAAAGTCATCCCAGATTGGCATCTCTTGGTCCCCAGGGAATGTTAGTCATTAAATACATATGCTCTTTGCATATGTGAGAACCACAAGGATCTGTGTCATGCATACATTCAGCAACTATAATCCTTGGGCTTCATCTATGATGAGGGTGAACAAACAGCTACATCAGTGGAAGGCTGTGCATTTCCTGAGCATGCACATAGATTAGCTTACTGAACTCTCACAACAGCCCTCTGCGTGATACGTACTGGTATATCACCTATTGTGATGATATAGTCATTAATAGAATCATCTCACTCAGCCAGTGAACAGCTTGACTCTAATATAGAGCTGTCCAGGAAAAGTATCTGACCACATGCGAGTTCCCAAGCCAGCCCCTCTGCCAGAAGGCCTGGAGACAATCTTAGTGACCCCCCATTTGTGGAGAAGATAGCACAGTAATCTAAGGTATGTGTGTAGTTATGGATTGGAGTTCAGATGCCAGAGAGAGAAATCAGTGAGAGAAACATTGAGTGAGTGAGTTTGTGAAGAGTCATTCTGGGTCTGAGAGGACTTACAGAATGGAGAGGGATATTTTAGACTGAATATACCCTTTCCACATACATTTGAGGGGCTACTAGAAGATGGAGGTGATGAAATCAGAGAATGGAGTCCTCATGCATACCATTTGTGTCCATAAGGTCCAGACTCCAAAACTGTCAGAATAACATTTGTTGATGATAAAGCACCTGGTCTGCAGTACTTTGCTACAGAAGCTGAGCTGAGACCAGAGTAAAAATGGAGATGAGGAGGAAGTGGGAATTTCCAAGGACTGGCCAGCTCCACATCAGTGCCTCCAGCCATTCCAGGACAGCCCATGGGGAGGGCAAGGGAGGGGAGATGGCCATAGCCAGTTTCACATATCTCAGTCTTTGAAGGCATGGATGCTTGCTTGCTCAGGGCCCCCAGCTGGCCAAGTGAGTCCTGACCCTCCTCACTCTCCAGAGGGCATAGACAATGTGAGGGGCCTGACCACCTCTTCTTCCACATGGGAGCTTAGCTGTGTCTGATGGACAAGAATTTCCTAAGAAGGTTTGCTTGCGCCAGGCATGTCTGTAATCCTAGCCACTCAGAGGCTGAGACCTGAGGATCACAGTTCAAAGCCAGCCTTGTCAGGAAAGTCCATGAGTCTCTTTATCTCTAATAAACTACTCAAAAAAAAAAAAGCCAGAAATGGTGCTGTGGCTCAAGTGATAGAGTGTTAGCCTTGAGAAAAAGAATCTTAGGGACAGCATCTGGGCCCTGAGTTCAAGCCACAGGAATGACACCAAAAAGAAAGAAAAAAAAGATTAGTTTGAGTAACTGAAGTGTGATATCAACAAATGGGGTGCCTATGGAGTCAGATGATTAAAAGGTTATACAGTGCTGAAAGAGACATCACCAATGAAGATGGAGCATAAGCAAACTGTTGCTTTCATGGCTACCTTCAGAATTAACCCACACAGCTGGCGAGCCCCAGTGAGAAGCCACTGAGCAGCCTCAGTGCCTGAGGTGATGCAGCTTTGTTGAGCGTCTGTGGGATGCTTGCATTGCCCAGCTAGCTGCTAGGATCACCAGTACCAAAGGCAGACGAGCTTTCAGTTACTGCTCTAGATAACTCTCCCCGGTATGGCCTGCACCTAGGTGGATGACTGTGCTGCCCCTGCACTCCCTTGGACACTGTGGGGGCTTCAAAGCCTTGTGGTCCTGGTGGTTTCATCTCTATCCAGCAACTTGCATTCTGATAAACCAGTGCTGAGGCTCATGTGAGTCACCCAGGGCTCCTGTGAAAGTGCAGTGTGGGTTTGACAGGTCTCGAGTGGGCTCCCCGGTTGCAGGCAGCTGCAGCCCCGTCCCCAGGATGTGCTCGGGAACAGGAGTCTAACAGGAGCCATGTGTTCGGGTATTGCTATTTCAATGCATGTTGACTTCTTTTTCCTCCCAGGCCCTAGGAAGTAAAATGTTCTTTCTGGATTTGTAGAAATCAAATGATCTTTCTCCCTAGCTCTTAGTTTTCCTTGTTAAGATTCATTCCTAAAGTGTCTTTACTGATAGGTGAAATGTCAGCAGCTGTGTCTGCTCATGCTGTTATCTCCCACTCCTTGGGTTTTTGTTCTTTTTTTTTTAATTTGAGCCCAGCTTCCCTTTCCTTCCCAGATCATCATGGGTGTGCTCCCCCTGTTGCCACGAGACCATTCTGGCTTCTTCCCCTCCCACTGTCTTCTTTCATTTACTGCACCATTCCACTGTTGTCGTGGGGATGGAAACATTTATTTAATTGGCACCTCCAATAAAATGGCAGCTAAGAAATCTAAGTTAATGAGACCCAACTTACAACACTGATTAGGAGCAGCAGAGAAAATACATGGTCCGGTGATTTTAAATTGCTGTTTCTCTAAGCTTCATCTTGCAGCACATTTTCCCTAGTCTTGAAATTATTCTGCTGAGAGACCAACCAGGCAACTTAAGTCAATTCACATGAAAAGAAGAGAGTCCACTGGAGCAATGTGAACATATTAGGTAACACAGAAAATGGGATCGTTCTCTTGCTTTTCAGTATGTTCTGTAAGGTCTCTGTATGTTCTGTAAAGACTGCACAGGCTTACCAGAATAATCTTGATAGTTATTCGGTGTGAGTATTCAAAGCAGGTGGCTTTCTCTTAAGGACTGAGTCTAAAAAGATCCTACACCTTAGCTCTCCCTTAGCTTTTGTTTCCCACAAATTCTCATCTCATGGTACATGATTGGGGTGTAGGAGTTGTAAATAGACTCAAGCTCTCTCAGGCTACCACTATTTCCTGCAGTCCCATCTTAGTTGTGACGTTGTTTCTTGTTCAACCCTATCCCAAGCTCCATGAGGCCCAGAGACAACTTATTCCATCTTATCTCCAGGGCCTGACACACTTTTGTGGTAGTACTGGTGTTTAAGTTCAGGGATTCTGGCTTGCGAGGCAGGTGCTCTACTGCTGAACTATACCTTTACTCCTTTTTTTGCACATTTTGTTTGGTTTTACTGAGATTGTGCCTCACGTGTTTGCCTGTATTACAATTCACCTGTTTTATACCTCCTGTCATAGCCAGATGACAGTAGTGCATCACCACTCCCACCTTCTTCCATTGAGATAGTCTCATGGACTTTCCTGCTTGGGCTGTCCTGGAAACATATTCCTCCCATACTTATAGATGCACATATATACGTGTGTGTATGCGAGAGAGTACTATGACTTTGCAAACAGACAGATGTGGAATTGAAGCTGGCTGTGTGTGAGCTTGAATACAACAAGGTCATTCTGAGCTTCAACTTTCTCTCTGATAAAATGGGTTGATTGTAGCTGCCAGTTTGCCAGAGACATAAATGAGACAGCTCCTGTGAATACCAGATGATATGTTACAGAGGTCAGGGTTCATTGGTCGGTGGTTACTATTAGGGTTTGGCTGCAAGGGCATTTCCAGGGGTACCCACACCTAGTGCATGGAGATGACTGAGTCAGTAGGCCCTCCCACAGGCTGTCTTCTCTCCCCAACTTTGTTAGCACTGCTCTATGGGAGGCATGAGGGGTAAGTGGTCATTTGCAGCTCTGATCACCTCAGAGGGTTTGGACATGGTGGGGGCAAGGGGGAGAGACAATGTCTGCAGAGATTGTCTCCATCTTTTTCTTTAATATCTATCTTACAGCCCTCTGTCCCAAGGAAGCTGGCACCAATTGGAATTCCAGAGGAGCATGGGAGAGCAGAGCAAGCAGGCCTGGTCCACTGTCAATGAATTACTGCTGGAGTTATGCTTGACTTGAGTCTGTCCTGGTCCAGAGAGTTAGCGTTGTTCATTCCTAAGCTTTCATCTGCTCCCCCCACCCAAAAAAAAACAAGCCATGATACTTTTCCTTATAGTTGCACTTTTATTCTGGTCCCTTGAACACAGCCCATTTCCCAAAATAAAGCAAACCGCAATCTGTGCATGGATTGAAAGAGCACTGCCTTAACCTTGCTGTTTCTTCCCCAGACTGAGGAGGCCTCAAAGACTCGAAGATGGGGTGCTACCAGCTCTGCCCTAAGACTCAGGGGAGTTCTTCTGCCTTAGGCCTCCATGGTCACATGTCTGCTGTGCTTTGTTCTTGCGGCAGGGCTTGAAGAATCAATCCCGAGTGAAGCTGAACATTGTCCGCTGTCCTCCGGTGACCACCGTGTTAATCAGAAGGCCGGACCTCCGCTACCAGCTGGGTTTCAGCGTCCAGAACGGAATCGTAAGGACAGCTCACTTCGCACCCTCCTCCCAATGTAGCGCTGTTGGGTTTCTTTTCTTTAAGCCAGTTCATTCCCTGAAAGCATCTGTCAAGGAAGGAGATGTGGGGATTTTGTTTTTTCATTGACTAAACCATGGGGAGAGGGTTGCTTGGAGATAGAACATGGCTAAGCCAGCTCTCTGCATCCTGACGCTGAGCAGCCCCTGGTATACCTAGGAACTTGAAGCATCCTCAGTGTGCAGAAACACACACATTCTTGTTGTAAGTCTTGGCCTGCATCTGATGTTGCCTAAAAGTGCACAGTGTGGACTATAAAAGCAGCTTGGGTCACATGTACTCCTGGTAGAATCCAAGTTGCTTACGTGGGAGGTAGGGCTCCTACACCCTGCAGCTATGGGGGGGGCGCTTTTGCCAGTGGTTTCCAGCCACTCGCTCTCTGCAGTGCCTGGTTGCACTGCCACAGAAGCCAACTTTGCCAGGGGCTGGTGGCTCATGCGTGTAATCCTAGCTACTTAAACTTCTGCAATCTGAGGATCAAGGTTCAAAGCCAGCCTGGGCAGGGAAGTCCCTGAGACTCTTATCTCTAATTAACCACCCAAAGAAGCTGGAAGTGGAGCTGTGGCTCAAGGGGTAAAGCGCTAGCTAGCCCTGAGCAAAAATACTCAGGGACAGCGCTCATTCCCTGAGTTCAAGCTCCAGAACTGATACACACATGCACGTGTATACACACACACACACGTTACAGGTGTGAGCCATTGGTTTATCTATCTAGATACAGAGATATATTAGATAGATAGATGGATAGATGGATGCACCAATGGCTCACACCTGTAATGCTAGCTATTCACAAAAACTGAAATCTGAGAATTGAAGTTCAAAAGACTGCCTGGGAAAATCCATGAGACTTATCTACCAAAAATCCATAAATGGGGCTGGGGATATGGCCTAGTGGCAAGAGTGCTTTCCTCGTATACATGAAGCCCTGGGTTCGATTCCCCAGCGCCACATATACAGAAAATGGCCAGAAGTGGCGCTGTGGCTCAAGTGGCAGAGTGCTAGCCTTGAGCAAAAAGAAGCCAGGGGCAGTGCTCAGGCCCTGAGTTCAAGCCCCAGGACTGGCAAAAAAAAAAAAATCCATAAATGGAGCTGTGGGGCCCATGGTAGCCCTAGTACAGGTACTCATGTGCACATGCACACACACAAACATCAGCCTTTAGTTGTTTCTGTAAAATGAGTAAAGTGAGTCAGATTAAGGGCCAAAAAAAGTTTCCTCCCTCCAGCCTGTTCCCCTCCCCCAGGCTGATGGCCTGAAACACTCGCACCCCAACCCTGGGGGAGATGGGAAGTCATCAGAGTTCAGCCAGCCGTGAAGTCCAGCAGTGTGTGACATTCCCTGTGCAAACTGCACAGGAACAAGGCAGCTGTGTGGGCCTCGTTCAGGTCTGCTGGACCTGGTACTTGTGAAAGTACCTGAGAAACCTAACGGCCCATGCCTTGCCAGTCATCTTCTTAGAGATGCGTGTGCTGTGAGCCCCCAACGTCCCAGGGAAGACAGCCAGCCCTCCCGAATGGCTCTGAGATGCAGTCCTGTGTGCTATTATCTATAATCTGGTGTTTGTTCCTCATAGATCTGTAGCCTCATGCGAGGAGGAATAGCTGAGAGAGGAGGTGTCCGCGTGGGACACCGGATCATCGAAATCAACGGCCAGAGCGTCGTGGCCACCCCCCATGAGAAGATCGTCCACGTCCTCTCCAATGCTGTGGGGGAGGTAGGAGGGAGGTCTGGGGCAGGACCGGGGACTAAGCATGCTGTCCAGTGCCCCTCGGGTTGTGCCAGCCCTGGCAGACCTTTCAAGAACCTTCTTGAGCCTCCTTTCCCCTTCCAGATGCTCAAAAGCCAGAACCATCTGTTTGGACCCAATGTGAACCCTGTTGGCAGGTGGTTTGTCTGACAGCCCCTCTGTAATGTGAAGTGGGTCACCTTTCACCTCTCCCAGGATTACTATTTGCTCACCTTAACACTTGGACTCGCGTTGAATTGAGCTGGGGCTCCCCAAGTTTTCTCCATTTTTCTCCGTTCCTCTCTGGTGTGCTTGGAAGACTGAAATCTCAGACTCAGGTCTTAGAACTCAGTGGTCCTCAGAGGCATCTCCTTGACCTAGCCTTGCTTGAAATCCACAGTTCAGGGCTAGGGCTGCTGGGCTGTCATTTATTTCCATATTGCCAAGAGAACATAGGGAATGGTGGAGAGGGGTTGGAGGGGTGGAGGCAGAGTTCTCTGTCTCTGAAAGGACTGGTAAGGACAGAAGCATTCGTCTGGGAGCTAAGTCTTCCCTGGCTTTCCTTGTCACCTTGCATGGGTTAGAAAAGCCTGCAGCATCCATACTTCCTGGAGGCCCCCAAGGAAGGGGTGCGGGGGGGGGAGTGATCATGGAAGTCCCCCACTGATGCTCCCACCCAGCTATAGCCTCCTGCTAACATGGCTGTCTGCCCTTAGATCCACATGAAGACGATGCCAGCAGCTATGTACAGACTGCTGACGGCCCAGGAGCAGCCCGTGTACATCTGAGCGCCCCTGGAGACGCGTGCATGGAGGACTCGCCTCACCGTGGTTGTGTTTCTCGTGCTGCATCCGTGTGTCCACTGAGACATTTCCCTCTCACTCCCAGCGTTCGGTCTTAACACAGGAAGAGAAGAATCCACAAGGACCTCTTGACTCTCTGTCTCCCTCCATTTTGTTCTCCCTCCTCTCCTCTTTCCTACCAGGGAAGTCTACCATGTGCTCCCTCCACCACAAACAACAGGGAAGTCTACCATGTGCTCCCTCCACCACAAACAACAACCAGCATCTACCCGACCTGGCCAGGCGTGCCCTGGAGGTCCTTTGGGAGCCCCAAGGTGTCTGTCACCAAAGGGAGGGGGATTCTCCCCAAAAGGCACAGATGCTCCTAGAAGGAGCTCCCAGGGGCAGCATGACCCTGCTGGTGGCCATCCTCCTCCTCTGGTTTGATGGGACATGGCAGCCAGGGACAGCTGCACCCTTCTGGGTCTGTGTGTACTTCCCACCGTGGAATTGGAGCACGATAGATTGTTTCTGCCTAGAATATCTGAGCCAGTCTCTTCCATAGCTGGTTTTAGTTTTGACATACAGGTGTATTCAAGGACAGGCCTTCTCACCCAGGACCAAGGGGGAAGTGACTACATGGCGGGGCAGTTCACCGGCCAGCAGAGCCTCTCTGCCTGATTGCCCCAAGGTTACCAGTCGGGAGGTAACCACAGGCAGTCACTGCCTGTCTCTGTATGACACACATGTGTCTGAGGACGTCCTTCCCCCCACCTAACCACCACCAGTGAGGTAAACTGAGTCCACAGCCCCTCTCTGGGATATATACCCCTTTCCCTAGCAGGTCAGGCATGCTGGATGTAGCCAGCCTTGTCCTGAAAGAGATGCCCCCCCCTAGCCTGTGTTTCCCTTGACTTTAGAGTGTCCTCTGAACCTCCCCTACCCCCACACACATACGGGGGCTCTCAGTGGCCGGACCATTCTTCTAGAAGATGGTTAATTGTGTAGAAGTTTTCTGGCCCAAGCAAGGTCATTCTCAAGCTGAGTCAGGGTCAAAGGGCAGGATGTATGGAATCTGACAGGCCAGAATTGTTCATAAGTCAAAATTTGGGGGATAATAATGTCCTCTCGTTATGCCTAAGAATTCCCATGTGTGTTGTGGAAGCATCATCTTCCGAGTCTGAAAGTTGTCACCTGGCGTGGAACATTCCAGCACCTTTCGTCAGGGGCCTCGCCTTTATGGATGATGATGTCTCTGTCCAGTGCAGATGTTTTAGGAATATTGTTCTGAGCCAGTTTTTACTTATTCTTGGTCCAAAGAGCATTTTGTTTCTATGTGAGGTATGGTTTGGTGGTGGTTTCTGTTTTATTTCGTTTATGACCTCATTAGAGACGGGGAAGAAAAAACTAATATATTTTGTAATATGAATATAAAGCCCTGCTTTCTATATCTGGGATATTTATGTTGCATTTGGGGGACTGGGAATTCAGTGAGCAAAGGTTAGGTAGGATGGAGAATGAGAATGGAAAGTAGGGGAGGGAGAAAAGTGAATACAATGCAATCAGGAACAAGAGGCTGCAACCAGAGATCAGCACAGCTCCCAGGGCCTACCTACACATCACTCACTTCAGGGGAAGTCGAGCAAGTGAAGGCTTAAAAGAAACCAGTGACTGAACAATCCATTTCACTATAGGCCAGAAAGCCTCTGTGAACAGACACTGCTATCTGCCCTAGAGAAGGGGCTGCTGAGAGCTAGGAGGGATGGGGCAAGAATGGGGCTGGGTAGGTGAGCTTGGACCCCTGGGTCTGTTTGAAAGATGCTGAATACAAAGCAGTGGGTGCTAACCCCAAGACTGACCAAGCACAAATGTGAGGACCAGGAGCTATGGTGGAGGTAGATTCACCTTTTCTGAAATCCACCAAACTACCACTTGTCTGATGTCTGCATTGTCAGTGGCATTTCAGGCAGCCGGGGGCATGACTTCTTGCAGGGGTTCATACCTCTCTGTTCCCCACAGTCACATGGGGTGCTGGCCAGAGCACTTAGACAGGAGCACAAAGGCTACACAGCAGAGGGGCCCTAGTTGGCCCAGAGAGAGGAATCCCACATGCAAACCCTTTTCCAACCCCCAAATTCTTCCAGTCAATTATCTTTACCCCCAAGGAGGAGGGAGAGAGAAAGCACATTGTATTCCTGGTGTGCACATTCCTGGAAAACTCTATAAAAGGTGCTGGACAGCTAAGTTGATGAGTTCTAGAGGATCTAGCACTTTAGCAGACAAGTCCTTTTGTGTTTGTCCCCAGCTCACGGGGCTGAAGCACCATCTTTTTTTCCTCTGCTATAGTTTTGGCCTGAGCGTTGGGACTCTCCATTGATGACAGTCACTCCTGGTCTGAAAGTCCACAGAGATGTGGCCCCGTCCTTGCCCTCTGCTCCTCCCCCCTCCCCACGTGGTCTGTACAATTCTATATGTAAAATACCTCCGCACCACCGCCCCCCCCCCAGGTGAACTCTGTACAGAACAACTTTTCCCCAGACCACGCGGCACACAGCCAGCTCTGGCTGCACAGCTTTGGGGACAGGCTTTGCTCCATCCATGGCACCGGGACCCAGCCTCTCCTCTGCCTTCTCCAGGGGGAGCACTTCAGGGAGCCACCGTCATCCTTGGGTTCACAAGAGGAACCCCTCCCCTCCCTCCAAAGACCCATGCCCGGAGCCCACTTCACAAGAATACCACCTTCCCTCGCCAGAGCAGGCTCCTAGGAGTGGAGCACAACACGGGGCAATGCTTCCCCACACATGGGGTTCATCTTCTGAACCTTGCCCATCAACACAGGCCTTCAGGGAGTCTAGAGTAACCTACTACCTCCCCCTTTGCGCCTCCCTTCGGAGCCCCGTCTACACCTGAAGACACACACCCACCCACCAAGCCCTCCTTCGGCCTCCACCCAGCGGTGTAGCCATGATCAATGTTTACAAGCCAGGGCCAGCCTCTTCCCGATGTGTTAACTCATCTTCACCAGGCCACCTGTGGCTTTGGAGTTTCACCTCTGCTCCTTCCCTGGTTTTGGGGGGTGGGGATGGGGGGAGACATCCACCTGAGCACACAACTCTTTGGTTTTTCTTTCTCCCTCTATCAAGGCAGTGTGTGAGGACCGTGTGGGAATGAAATCTCTTGTACATAACTTAGCACAGCACCTAGAGTTTGAACTTGAACTAAGTCTTCTATAAAGAGGGGGCTGCGCCAGGAGAAGTTATAGTATTGTATTTGTAACAAAATCGTTCTTTGTATACACAGAACTCAATGATCTCTATTCTATAAATATAAATAAAATATATAAATAAATATATATCTACACGTGAGCCTGCAATGTTGACACCGCACACACCCACTGAATGTAATCCCTCTGACCACAGTCTGGTCATCAACTCCTAACCCGCCCTCCCTACTCCCAACCATGGCCGCTGTCATCTGGTTTGGGGTTGTGATGTATTTCATGTACTAGCTCCCTATTTAACTGAACGCTAATGTCTGTATAAGAGTTGTTGCAACAATAAACAACTTCACTTCTTGGCCCTGGCTGAGCAGTCTTATTGTTTCAGGACCCCCATGTGGCTTGCAGTGATCTTATGTTTCCTCTCTGGCCCTCAGGAACCAGGTATTTATTTTGTGATCCTGACTTGGTTTTAGACACAAAGGCTCTGCTTTCCTGTTAACAGCTGATAGGCCACTGTGCCTCAGGAGAAGAAACATTCTGGATTCCATGTTTTATATATTCAGTAATGGAATTCATTCCCATCCTCCAGAAAGCTCTGAAGGGGAAATGGCCCTTTTTTTTTTTTTAAGGGCCTGAGGAAGGTGGGTAGTGGGAAAGATTGCCCAAGGAGACCTACCTGAAGGTTCTGTCAGAAAGTTCTGGAAGACTTTCACCTGGTACTCTTCACAATTACACTTCCTAAATTGGACAGTACGATCTTCCCACTCCCAGGAGCATTCTTGGAAGGGGGGGTAGAGGGGGCAGCACCAGGTCCCCCAAATACAGTTTACAGCCTTGTTTCTAGAGCAAAATGTTCGCACTTCTCTGAGCACACTTTGGATGCTGCCATCTGGCGGGAAATGCAATTCACTGCAGGCCTTAGACTTGGAACGCAGTGCCAGAATGAGCCCCATGACCCCTGCCTACTCCTAACGTTCTTGTCCATGGACGTTAGCCCAGTGGCTAAGGAGCCACCTCCCCTGTCTATCTTGAAACCTCAGGCATAGCACAGAGCAAGAAGGAAGCACAGGCCTTTGCCCTGGACTTGAAAGCTGGGCAGCTGAAATTGAACCCTGAGAATGGCAGGCACTCTTGTTCCCAGGCTAGTGGGCCCCAGGCTAGTGGCCCCACTGCGATGGACTGAAGGTCCAGCCTTCATCTCTCTAGCTGTCTATAGCTGTCTCGGGGCACTGATATGCAGCATTACAGGCATTGGGACGTGGTCCTGCTGCTACTGCTTTGCTCTTGGTGGGCTCTGGGTATGACCCACCATAGTGACACTGGGTGACCACAGCACTTCTCACCTTCCCTCCCTCAACCCCAGGCAACCCCATAGGGAGAAAGTCATTGTCTGCAAGGGAGAAGAGTGTTACAAGAAATAATTTACGAGACAAGGGCTGGATCCTCCATGCTGACTCCCAGAACTGGGCAGAATGCTGAAGCACCTGACCAGAGACTAGTAACTGTGGATGAGGTATTGGGGCCCAGCCAAGAACAAAGCAGAGGATTGTGGGGATAGATTACCCCTATCTAGGCACTTCCCCCATACACCCTGAACAACACATGCTTGCAGCGCCATCTAGTGCTAAAACAGTGATAGGACAGCTCAACGCAGACAGTGAACCTGGATTTCGAGTACCATCTAGTACTGAAATAATAGCAGTGACTTTCCCTTCTTCCCGCCCTCCCCCAGTCCCAGAAGAAAACAGCCTGTTTTCCTTTAAGGAATACTAATGGGAGTTATTCAAACTGAAAGATATTAAGGAATAAGAAGGAAACATAAAGAAGACATAGCCTCACTGTAAGAAACCAGGCACTGGTGGCTCACACCTGTAATCCTAGCTACTCAGGAGGCTGAGATCTGAGGATCAGGGGGAGGGAAGTTCATGAGATTCTTTTTTACAATTTATCACAAAAAAATCTGGAAGTGGTGATGCACCTCAAGTAATAGAATGCTAACCTTGAACAAAAGGACCTTAGGGACAGCACTCAGGCCCAGAGTTCCAGGCCCAGGACCAACAAAAACAAATTAATTAGCAATATAATATAGATAAATCATATATTTCAATAGGAAGACCAAAAACTATTAAAAATAATAACTACATCAGTGTGTTAAGAGACAGATCATATATAAAGATTTTAAATGGAACATCAGAAATTCAAAATGTGATGAGAGACAGCACAAGCACAGAGGTTTTATCAGCATTGTTTTCCTTTTTCCTCCCTTTACAATCAATGTCAAGTTGCTTCCATTTCCAAATAGCTTGTTATCATCAAGAGATGCTTTTCCTAAGCCACATTGGCTTCCTATTGGCCAATCCTTAATGACTTGGAGACAGGCTTAGGCCACTAACTGTAGGCCAATCTTTCTTTATCCCAGGTCTTTGTGAAAGACAAACATCTAATGGCAAGGATCACAGCTGCATGCTCACCCCCTCCACCAGGCCAGAGTCTGCGGGTACCATGGCAGAGGTGAAAAGCATAGCTTGTCAGACCTGAACACCCCTTCCCCAGAGACCAGAGACCATGCCCCAAGCCTATTCAGCCAGCACAGTTCACCAGTTATTGAACTACCTGAGCTGACTCTATCCCCTCCACTGATAGTCTCTTATGGGCTGGGTTTGAGTCTTCCTTACTTTTCTAGTCGGTGGATTCAGATTAGAAGAATGCTTCAGTTGGAAGACTTGTTATTCATTATTAAGGTCAGACGAAGGCTTTGCTCCCTGTTCTCCCTGTGTGATATTAGCCAGTTCCTCAACCATGCCAAACAACTATTTCTTTATCTCCAAAGCAGGAGTGCTATTCCGACCATTCGTGCCCTGACCTTGAAGAACTCTGCACTTACTTGCATGTGTCATGAGATAAGGCAACAGAACTAGGCCCAGAAGAGGAGCATTATGGCACTCTCTGAAGTAGGGACATCTTGGCAGGGTTTTGAAGGTGTTGTAGGAGTTTGTAAAGCCATGCAGCTACAGACAGAATTCCATACAGGTGGGGGGAGGGGGGTCTGAAATGATCTGCTGAGAGGATCCACCAGCATTTGATGGCAATATCCCTGAATCAGCTTAAAAATAAGAAGGTTCTTTGCTGCAATTCTCTCCCTGCATCATCCCAAATGAGGGTGGGCCACAGGAGAAGGAGTGGAACTTGGAGAACATCAAGTACCGGCCACTATGCACTGTGAGTCTCTATTCACCCATGTACCACCATGTTCCACAGGATCCTAGGTTTCCTGGTCTGCCCAGAAGTCAGCGACTCTTCCAGAATTTCTTTGGGCTCCTGAGTCTTAGGCCAGGTATATGCACAGGGAGCCCCTCCTGTCACTGAGGGGGAGAGCAATGACAGACTCCTCTCTCACACTCTGACCTCACACCGTAGAAGGTCAGAGCCCAGCCTAGCTGGGGCCTCATCCTCAGTGCCAGCTATGGCTACAGCAAACACTTCCTTCATCCCACACAGAGTGGTCATGCCCAGATACACAGGAAGGGGACACTGTGAGCAGACAGCTCAGCCTGGCCTTGCACACATGCCCGGGGCCTCAGAGCAACTGGCTCCATCCTCATTTCACCAACACGGGAACTTGTGGAGACTGGATCCAACAACACAAAAGGACTAAGTGGAGGAACAGAGCCAAATCCAGGTGCCTCCACTCCTGAGGGTTGAGGATTAGACTCAGCCTCTGGAGGAAGCCAGAGAGTCACTTCACAATGAAAAGACAAAAGGAAATAAATTTACCTCCTAGAACAGGGCCACAAAAATGCTCCCTCCTAAGGCCTCAAACCTCCTGTCGCTAGGAATCAGACCCTGTGCTTGCCACCTGTCACAACAAGAACTTGGGGTGACACCACCTCCATGAATGGACGCCAGGACTGCTGAAGGCCACAGAGCTTGAGATAGTAATCACAGCTCCTGATGATGCCCTGGAGGTGAGCCTGGGCCGGGCATGGTGCCATTGTGGGACATCTTCAGCCTGAGTCAGGTGTGGCACCGCTGTGGGATATCTCCAGCCCTGGTAGACTGGAAGCAGCCCTAGCTCACCGACAAGAACCCATGATTTTATTTTCAGGAATTTTCTTGTTGAATATAACCATTATTAAAAACCACATGATGGCTCACGCCTGTAACCCTAGTGACTCAGGAGGCTGAGATCTGAGGATCCTCGTTTGAAGCCAGCCTGGTAGGAAAGTCCACGGGACTCTTTCTCTCCAATTAAGCACATAGAAAGAAAATAAAAAAAATTTTTTTAAAGAAAGCCAGAAGCAGAGCTGTGGGCTCAAGTGGTAGAGTGCTAGCTTTGAGCAAAAGTACGCTCACAGACAGCACCCAGACCCTGAGTTCAAACACCAGAACCTATACAAACAAAATAAAACCGAACAAAGGAAGGTGTGATATTGTCCAAAAAGAAAGTGCACTCATGACTTAGCAAATGGTGACCCCTCTGTACATCACCTTAATAATAACAATAAAATTATGTCTCAAAAATTGTATTTCAACCGTTGTCAGTCATCAGTTTGCATGGATTCCTGATGGTTTGGGGACGTGGGAGAATGCACACCACTGGGCTTGGGAGAAATCCTAACTCTGGGCTTGATGTACTGGTGTGATGGTTGACTTAAGGAGGGGCAAAGTACGACTATGACAGCTTAAAGGGTTAAACGTTCCCCTTCTGTTGGCATTTCATTGTTCACAGCAGAAAAGTTTGATAAAGGGGGATTAAAAGGCAGAGGCTTGGGAGAGAGGCGAGCAGCTGTCTGGGCACTGTGGCGTTGGCAATGAAAGAACCATCAAACGTGTAAGGGAGGCAAGGTTACATTAGGACGTTCTTCGACCCCAGGCTGAACCAAGCCTGGCCTTTCCATTTTATTGTTATTTTATTTATTTGTTTGTTTATTTGTTTTTGCTGCTTATTCAGGAAGAGCCTTCCAGGCGCTGGTCATTGCTGGTTCATCTTCTCTTCCAAGGGTGGTCTTTGCTGGCTCCTCTTCCAGCTTCCCTTGGAACTTTGCTCTGCCTGGGCATGCTGAGGACCACGCTTGGAGAATGCAGGGGGGCCTGGTGCTGGCCCCTTGGGCATCGCGCTCGTTTTTAGGACAGAGTGAGTGGCTGACGCCCTGGGCTGGGCTCTTAGCAACCGCCCTGTTAGAGCGAATGGTGCAGCCTGCAGGCACCGACTTGCCCCGGCCTCTCGCCCAGACCCTCTCAGGTCCCCGCCCTGACCGCCTGCGCCACTGTGTCGCTCTACCGCCACCTGGCGGCCAGCCGCGGGATGCAGCACCAGCTTCAGAGAAACCCGGGGCTCCCGCGTTGGAGCCCATGGAGGCCGAGCCTGCAGGAATCCTTCTCCTGGGCTGGCTCCGGGCCTTCATCGTCCTTATCCTCCTTAGCAAATGCGGAGTCGGCTGCTGTTCCCTAGGTGTATTGTATCTATAGAGGGTGAGAATGAGGCGTGGCATAAAGCCTCCCCTTGCTATGGCTTTGCTTTTTAAGCCTCACTGTCTCCATTCACCTCCTTGGTCAAGTGATGGATGGGATGAGGGTGCGGCCCAATACCACTGGGCATGCGCAGTGTGCAGAGTGTGACCCCCCCCTGCGCCTTCCCGGAGCTCCGGATTCGGTGCAGGAGACAGGCAATGGGTGAGAGGGAAGGGGAAATGACAGCCGTGTGGGATGTTAGCAAGCAGAGCTATGGTCTGATTTGGCCGTGTCTGGGGGCTTCTCTTGGGCCGCTAAGCAAGGGCGGCTGCCACTGCAGGATCCCTTACGGTGATGGTGTCTGGGTCTAAGTCCACACAGTGAAGGTCACACAGCAAGGTCAGATTAGGGTGCCCACAGCACAATTGCTCTTTCTCCCTTTCCCCTACGTCCCCTTTCAGGGAGAAGCGAGCCACCCTACAGAGGCTAGCCCAGTGGGAACCCAAGGCCTCCAGCATGCAGCCTGGGGGAAACAGTGAGTTATGGTGCAGATGGTCCAGCCCAGTGAGGATCATCTCAGGATAGTCCCTGAGCCAAAGACATCTAGTAGAGCTGGCCCTGGATGCCTGGCCTTGGAGCATGGGACACACACTGGAAATGTTTCTTTGGGGATCACCTGTAGGTCAGGAATAGATGGGGACTACAGTCGCCATGCATTGTCTGGTTCCCCATAGTTAGTGATCAGGCATTGCTGTTCATTGTCTTTCCAGGTGGCCTTATCTCTGTGACTGCACTAGGCTGGTCCCATCTGCAGGATACACAATGAAAAGAACATAGCCTCCCTGTTTAGATTAGGCTGGATGTAAGCTCACTTGTCTCTGTTCACTTTCTGTTGGTATAACCAAATACCACAGACTGAATAATTTATACTGAATAAAGGTTTATGCCTGGTGCCAATGACTCACACCTTTACTTAACTACTCAGGAGGCTGAAATCGGAGGATCCTCATTCAAAGCCAGCCCAGGCAGGAAAGTCCATAAAATTCTTATCTCCAACTAACTGTCCAAGGTCAGAACTGGAGCTGTGGCTCAAGTGGCATAGCACTAGCCTTGAATACAAAAGCTCAGGGACAGTGCCCAGACCCTGAGTTTAAGTCCCAGGACTGGTACAAATAATTAAAAACAAAAAAAGGGTAAAATAAAATTAGTTAGCTCCTGGTTCTGAAGCTCAAAGTTGAGAAGCCACATTTGGTAAGGACCCTCAGTGTCCCAAAGCAGTACTGTTATAATTGCTGGCTGGTTCAGGCCTCCCCCTCTTCTTCCAAAGCGACACCTCCAGCATGAAGGCATCAGAGATGGAGTCCCCAGCCTCTTACACAATCCTAAGGTTTTCATGAGTTTGGGTGTAGACATTCAAATCATAGACTAGCCATCTCTGAGCATTCCAAGACATCTCTTAATCATTTCTGAAGAGCAATTCATTGATCACACAACAGCAAGGTCTGTGGCATAGATCACTGAGGTAAGTTCTGCTAAGTGTCTGGCACAATGTTTGCACATCATCATAGTTTGTTGTCTTTCTAAGTTGGGAGAATTTGTCCTTATTGCTATCTCTCTCAACAATCCCCATGTGTACCCAAACTTCTGTGTCCTTGCACAGGATACTTGAAATGTACTGATTTTACAATAGTAAGAAAGATGTCTCCCTTTCAGAGCCCTGTGGCTAATTCTGTGTTTGTAACTTTATATTCTTTTTCTCCAAATGGGGGCTCTGGTCACAGTGAAAATATCTCAGAGTCTGTAAAATACAATTCAAGCAACTATAATAAAAGCCATTATACCAAATACTTCTGCCAATGAAAACAAAGTAAAATGAAATGAGTTATATGTAATAGTCTACATTAAAAAGAGGAGAGGGATCATGATTATCTCCATAAATGTTGAGAAAGGTTTTAATTCAATACCTACTTCAATTTGAAAAAAAAAAAAAGAAGAAGAAAAGAAAGGAAGGAAGCACCAGCTATTCACATGGCTGAGATCTGGGGATCATAGCTTAAACCCAGCCCAGGCAGACCAATCAAGAAACTCTTAATCTCCCATTAAGCAGTAAAAAAAGCTGGAAGTGATGATATGGCTCAAGTGCCAGAATACCAGCCTTGAATGAAAAAGCCAAGGAAGGCTCATAGTTTAAGCCCTAAAGTTGACAAAGAAAGAGATAGAGATAGAGATAGATAGAGAGAGAGAGAGAGAGAGAGAGAATAGGAACTGAAGACAGTATCTTTTCATGATAAAGTAAATATACCTTTGATTTAAAGCTAATGTTTTTATTGAGAGTCAAGAACAAGGCAAGGGTATCCTCTCCCTCTACTACTTTTCTACATTGCACTAGAGATGGCAGCCAATGCAGTAAGACAAAAGAAAGCAAGCAGAGTCATAAGAATTGACAAAACAATTGCCCAGAGAACTGGGAAGATACCTTGGCCTGAGTTCGCAGATAGACCTCAAAGGATTCACAGTAAACTCTAGTCATTATGACTCTGAGTGATCACATGGTACAAATTCTTTAGTTCCTTATGAATATCTGCAGGGTGCTGTTTTTACCTTCCCATATTCCGAGTCCACAGGAGAATGACAAGTCTGCCATGACAGAAGTAGAAGATGCACACTAACTTGCTGCCATTTGCAGGCCACGTGACTTTCAGCACATCAGGGCTCCCTACCTGCCCCTGTGTTTATGATTACTCTTGAACGCCTGTTTGCTTCTCCACACAGATGTACATGGGGACAGGAAGAGCAGCAGCTCTATGACAGAGCAGAGTAATTCTAGCAACAATCCTTGCTGGGAATTCCCTCCTTGTCATAGAGCTCCCTGCCTCTACTGTACAGTGTCCCATTGGGATCAGAATTTATTCCTAGTCCAAGACCTCCAGCCACTTGGCAAAGGAAGAACAATGATTCATCCTGAATTTTGGCTCTTAGCTTTTTTTTTTTTTTTTTTTTTTTGTCAGCATACACCACCAGAGAGCTTGCCAGCTGCTGGAATAAAAAGAGCATCTTGCTGGGAAGTGACGAGCTCAGGGCTAGGGAAAATGTAGGAATGTACTCAGGAAGTTACCATATATAAGTCACCAGGTCAGAGGCCACATGTTCCTGGTCTCATCAGAGAAGTCACTCAATGACAAACACACAGGAGAACCAAGCAGGCACAGGTTTATTAATGCAAAGGTTAGTGAAAATACACTCTGAGGGCAGGTGTTAGCAGCTCACATCTGTAATCCTAACTACTTAGGAGGCTGAGATCTGAAAATCTCAGAGTGAAGCCAGCACAGACAGGATATCTATGAAACTCTTCTCTATAATTATGCACCAGAAAACCAGAAGTAGAGCTGTGGCACAAAGGGGTAAAGTGCTAGTCTTGAGCAAAAAAAAGCTCAGGGACAGTGCACAGGCTCAGAGTTCAAGCCCCACAATTGACAAAAAAAAAAAAAAAAAAAAAAAAAGCAACAAAAGAAAAGCAGCACTCTCAAGTAGGGCCTGTGGACAGGCTCAAGAAGGAGAATTGAGGGTCCCAAGACCTCAAGTTTTTACTGGGCTTTGCAGACATGGAGGCAGTCATTGCTGGGTCATTAACATCTGGAAACAGTACTGCATCTTTAACTCCTTCCACACAATGCCAGGGGGGTAGGGGGCAAGTTTATGGTCAGACCCAGGCTTTTCATTTTCCAAGGGGTCCAGATCAACAAGATACTCTTCGTTGTCACAAATTACTCTGTCCAAGCCAGTAGGCCAGGGTGTGACTTCTTTTTCTTGCTTGCTTGCTTTCCCTTTCTTCTTTTTCTTTTCTTCCTTCCTTCTTTCTTTCTCTTCTGCCAGTTCTGGGGCTTGAACTCGGGACCTGGGCACTGTTCCTGAGCCTGTCTGTGCTCAAGGCTAACACTCTACCACTTAAGTCACAGTGCCACTTCTTTTTCTAAGTAGTTTATTGGAGATAAAACTCTTGTGGACTTTCCTGCCCAGGCTGGCTTTGAATTGTGACCTTCAGATCTTGGCCTCTTGAGTAGCAAGGATTATGGGCATAAGCCACCGGCTCTAGGCAGCTGCTGCTACTGCTACTGTTTCTTCTTTTTCTTTTTCCTTCCTTCCTCCTCCTCCTCCTCCATCTTTTTTCTTCTTCTTCCTCTTCTTTTTCTTCCTCTTCTTCTTCCTCCTCCTCCTCTTCTTTCTCCTCCTTCTTCTGTCAACATTCAAGCAATTGTTCTCAGCCATTGGGTTCCTTTTCCTTTCCTTTTCTTCTTCCTCTCTCCTCCCCACCCCATTTCTTGACTCCCTGCCCTGTGTCAAGAAAAGGAAGACAAAGACTTCACATTCTGACAGGTGGTACCCTGATCAAATTTGCTTCCGATTCCTCAGAGTCCTGTTTCTGAGGATCAGGTTCTGCCCTTGACCAGCTTAGTCTAATTTTAGTGAGACACCCCCTACCTTGACATCTGATTGCATTTCTCATACTCCATCCAGGAGCAAGGTGACTGGAGCCTATTACCTTAGCTTCTTGGAAGGCAGAGATTCCACAGGCAGAGATGAGAGGAAAATAGCAGACCAGCATAAAAGTTATGAGATTCCACATCACTCAATGGCTGGGCACAGTATTGCATGCCTGTCATCACCCAAAACATAAGAAAACACAAGTAGGAGAATTGCAGCCCAGGCCAACATGACTCAAATGGTAGAGCACCTGCCTAAGAAGTATGAGGCCTTGAGTTAAATCCTCATCAAAAAGGAAGAAGGAAGGAAGGAAGGAAGGAAGGAAGGAAGGAAGGAAGGAAGGAAGGAAGGAAGGAAGAAAGGAAGGAAGGAAGGAAGGAAGGAAGAAAGGAAGGAAGGAAGGAAGGAAGGAAGGAAGGAAGGGTCTGTCCTAGGGCTAGGTTGTGGCTCAATGCCATAGTGCTTACCTTACATGCATAAGGCCCTATTCTTTTTTTTTAACCTTTTTATGTTTATTTAGTAATTGTTTGGTTTTAGAGACATACTGTAAAGTCGCTGACCAAAACATGTGGAAATACCATTTGAAAAGAAGTTTGTCATTTTATAGACATGATCTCTACTGTTCTCTCACCCCCAACAACCACATATCAGGGAAACCATGCATCTTTGTTCTCTGTGTTCTAGGCTTGTCTTGCTCAACATTATGTGTTCAAGATCTCCCTATTTCCCTGCAAATGCCATTATTTTATCATTTATAGTCACTATGTAGTATTCCATTGTGTACAGGTACCACATTTTTGGATCCATTCATCTGTAGTGGGGCATCTGGGTTGTTTCCATATTTTGGCTATTGTGAATTGTGCTGCAATAAATATGGATGTGCAGGTGTCTTTGTGGTATCCTGGATCCTGTTGTTCAGGATAGATATGGCCCTATTCTTGATGAGTCTTCATAGTACTTTCCTCTCCCCTCACCTCATTCTTAACTCTTGGTCTCTAAATATCCACCTGTCCTTCTATTCAAGCTTGAGTCTGACCAGTAACCCACTCCTTGCTGCCTTTAACAGGTGTCATGAGTGACATTTCTTTAGGAATTCCTTAGAGTTGGCGACACGCTGTCACAAGCCCAAGTCCGTAGCACCTGGGGACCTTTTTCCTAAAATCAGGGATGAGGGATCTCCTTGGACAGCCTTCTGTTGAGTCAAGCCCTAGCCCCTCTGGTCTCCAGTCAACTTCTGTTGGCCGTTCCACAGCCTTAGGCCTGGGAGCTGTTCAGCAGCTGCTAAGAGGAAGACGAGTTTGCGTTTATTCCTTGCTCCTTGGGTTTTGAGGATGTCTCCTTCTGGCTCAGCATTCTCTCTCCAGCACCTGGCCCTCTGCCTGGAATCCCTTGGCTCAATATATACCTGTTGAATGAATGAGTGAAGTGGGGGAGTGGGGCATGGAAGAAATGGAGTGTGGTTGGGCCCTGGGCATGGCTACCTATAAACAAAGATGGCCTTGTCTGGGCTCTCTCCCTGCCCCCCCTGCACAGGTAGTACCTCAGCAGAGGTGGTTCTGGGCTGGATTCCTGGCCCTCTTCCTCTGCCAGCTCTTCCCAATCCTATGAGACTCTGGGAAGAGCAGCCTGGCCCGAGCTGGGGAGGGAGGGCCTCTGCCCACCCACTCCCTCCCATGCCTCAGCCCTGTCCTGGGCCCTGACATCAAACCCTGACTCAGAGGAAAGTGAGAGACTCAGGTGGGATTGGGCCCAAAACCAACACTGACCCACGTGGGCCAGAGGTAGATAAACTTGGGGAAAAGGAAGGCTTTTGCTGTGTACTTGGTACTGAGGAATCAAACACAGGGCTTCATGCATGCTAGCTAGGCAAACACTCTACCACTAAGCCACATTCTTAGCCCCAGAGTATTTCATTTTCAAAAGGGATTGAATGAATTCAAAAGCTATTAAAGGACAAGAAGGAACCTCTTTCTTTTCCTTCCTTCCTTTTTTTCTGTACCTCGAGTGAACCTTGCACTTTGTTTCTTTTTGCCCAAGACTGGGCCACATATTCAGTAGCTGACTCTTTTGGTCACTGGCAGGTGCCCTACCACCTGAGCCATGGCTCCAACCCCAAGGAGGAACTTAAAATACATATATATGGAGGTGACAAAAGAATCATTGGTTCCCAAGGACTGCTGAGAGGGAGAGTCATATAGTTTCCACTAAGAGGGTTTGAGTGTTCTTTTGTTTGCCTATTTATTTTTCTAGCTTTTTGTTTTTGATTTGGAGACAGGATCTTACTATATAACCCAAGCTGGGCCTTACATTTAAAAGCCTTTGGACACCAGGTGCCAATGGCTTATCCCCATAATCCTAGCTGCTCAGGACACTGAGATCTGAGGCTCATGGTTTAAAGCCAGATGGGCAGGGAAGTCCATGAGACTCTTATCTTCAATTATCCACCAAAAAGCCAGAAGCTGTGGCTCAAGTGATAGAGAGAGCACTAGCCATGAACATAGAAGCTCAAGGGCAGCAAGTACTCAGGCCTTAAATTCAAGCCCCAAGACTAGCACAAGAAAAAAGAAAAAGGAAAAAAACAAAGCTTCTTTTATCTACCTCCTAAGTGCTGGGATTACAAGCATGCACCAACATACCCAGCCACAAAGAGGGTTTTGAGGACAAGGAAAACAGCTTGTGTGACACCATCGTGGTGAACAGATATCATTATACACTTGTCCACACCCACAGTGCACACCAGGGTAAATGCTAATATGTACTATGAGGTGAAAGCACAGCAATGGTGACAAATGTCCCACTCTGGGGACTATTGCTAATGGGAGTCTAAATGTGTAGAAAGCAGAAGGCACACCAGGAAATTTCTGTACCTTCTTTCCTATAAACCTAAAACTTCCCCCAAAAGAACATCTATTTACAAAGAAGAGGTTGCATTGAATATATACCATTTTATTATACTTACTTCACTTTTTTCTGATAAGGGAATTTCTTACACTTTACAAAAGGTTTGGGTCAGTGACAGATTGAAGGCAAAGAACTATTTCTTTATCCCAAATACTCTGGGAAGCTTTGGCCTGGATCTATGGCCCTGACCAGGCGCTGCAGAGCTGGGCTCTGCCTCTGAAGCTGCTCTGCTCTCAGTGCAGCCTCAGCAGATGCCAGGTTCTTCTGGTAAACACGGGCAGTTGAGGACATGAGAGGCCACAGCCTCCTCCCCCCAAACTCACACTTGTGGGGACATTCCAAAGAAAGCAGGCCCCGCCGGAGGGCCACCTAGCCCATCTGCAGGGGACAGGACTCAAGCCATAGGCTGGGGAATGTTCTGCTGTCTGGTTTCAGATAACTTGGGCACACGGCTGGCTGGACTGCTCGAGGCAGAGGAAACAACATTCTAAAGCAGCAACCCCTGTGCTGGACCGGTCATGACAAAGTGAAGTGGGGAAGTGGGTTCTCCTCGTTGGAGCAGAAGCAGCAATGACAGCAGTGCCTCAGGCAGCCACAGACCCTGTTGGACATGTATGTATCCCACCAGCAAAATGTACTCCAATCCTAGTCACTCCGGAGGCTGAGATCTGAGGATCATGGTTCAAAAGCCAGCCTGGACAGGAATGTTTGTGAGACTCTTAATCTCCAATGAACCACTAGAAAACTGGAAGTGGAGCTGTGGTTCAAAGTGGTAGGGTGCTAGTCTTGAGGAAAAAAAAAAAAAAGAAGAAAGGGTCAGGGTCAGCATCTAGGCCCTGAGTTCAAGCCCCAGGAGCAACCAAATAACAAAAAATTTGTTCCAAACTATGTTAACACTCTGATAACCCACATGTGAAATGCTGTATCACCACCTCTGACTGCAGGTGGGGAACTACTAAAGCCCACCATCCCGTTCCCAGTCAGTCAGCCTAGGACCATGCAGACCTATTGCTAATGCTTCAGAACCCAAGAGTATTTCTTTGGTTTATTAGCCCAGCCAGACAACATGGAGACAAATCACACATAAGTTCTCTGCTAAGGGAAATATTTATCAAAGAGTAAACTGCAGTGTATTGTATCATATTAAAAGTAAGACTAAAGTCAGCTTTCCTCAGTTCACCAATCCCTTCAGGTCCTGGATGTACACAGATCAATTCAAAACCAGCCAGGTCATCAGCATTCATCTATGTTGTACCATAGGGTTTTGTTTGTTTGGCTGGTCCTGGGCCTTAAACTCCGGCTGAGTGCTGTCCCTGAGCTTTTGTGGTTAAGATTAGCACTTTACCACTTGAGCCACAGCTCCACTTCTATTTTTTTTATAGTTTAGTGAGGATAAGAGTCTCACAGACTTCCCTGCCCCAGCTAGCTTTGAACTGTGATCCTCAGATCTCAGCCTCCCGAGTAGCTAGGATTACAGGTGTGCACCACCAGCGCCCAGCATGTTCACTAGGCTTTATCTCCTCCTTTGGTCCTCAGACATGGCTGGAAACTTTTCTATCCTCAGGCTTGTGAACATCATCTCTGTGTCCCCAAGGTCAGGGCCAAATGCCACCTTATAGTAACCCTCCTGTCTACCCTGCCCCTTCCAGGTACATTAGAAGCTACGTGGTAGTCACAGAACCAGTGAGGAGTTCAGCAGAGGAGGAAGAAAGAAAGAAAGAACGAAAGAATGAAAGAACGAAAGAACGAAAGAACGAACGAAAGAAAGAAAGAAAGAAAGAAAGAAAGAAAGAAAGAGAGAGAAAGAGAGAGACAGACAGAGAGGGAGGGAGGGAGGGAGGGAGGGAGGAAGGAAGGAAGGAAGGAAGGAAGGAAGGAAGGAAGGAAGGAAGGAAGGAAGGAAGGGAGAGAAAGAGAGAAAGAAAGATGTGGCTAGGAAGGCAAAACACAAACAATAAAACAAAGCCACCACCCAAGGGGAAAATGGTGGGCCATCTTCTCTCACCAGCCATAGGCAGAAGTATCTGAGAACTCCCAGCCTTACCTGGAGAAATGAGGGTGGGGGCTATGGCAAGGAGGAGGTTGTGACACAGACAGGAACCTCAGAAAAGGCAGGGCTGGGCCCATGGCAGCCCAGGGCGAAATGGGTAAGAACAGAGCAAATGCCTGTGTAGGAAGCCCCTTGTAAAAGCCCCAGACAGCCTGTTGCATACTTCATCTCTCCTCCATTACTGAATGTCTGCAAAGCCTCTTCCTATCCCACTCCCAGCCCCACTTCAATTCTGATTCTGGCTTAGATGGTCGACATGAAACTTATGGTGGGCTGGACCAAACAAGTCTTCACCACTTTGTCATTGAACGTAAACTACATATACTCACCACTTGGAAGGTTGGGGAACTGGCCTGTGGTGCAAAGGTCATGGGGACTCTATGTCTTAGCTTTGGTGTGACCATGAGGAAGTCACCGAACCTCAGTATCCTCCTGTGTAAGACAGGGCAGTGATGGCTCCCACCACATAGGCTGTGGTAAACACAAAATGAGTAGAAAGCTCTTATCTGGTGCTCAGCAGTGCCCTGCAAGAGCCACCATTCCAGCCTCTCTATCCAGCTCTCACTGCCCCTTCTACTTGTGGATGGTCTCCCAGGTGAAGCTCCCAGATGCTCGGTGTCTCCCACACAGAAAAAACTGAGTGAATACACACACAAAAGTAAGGCAGCAAACAAAGCAGTTTGGTAGACAACAGGCCAGCTGGAGCTAGGTAGTGAAATGCAGTTTTCTAGGACTCTGGGGAGTGTCATAAAGTTCATATTTGTGAAGGTGAGCCAGTCTTAGAGAAGTGACTTGAATTTTTTTTTGGAAGGGAGCTGCGCATGTACAAGGTTGTCATCCCCTAATTTTAAGTGGCTGTAGGAGCTGCAACCCATATGCATAAAGCTTTAAGTAGGGTTGGATGCTTTTGGGTTTTTTTTTCTGAAAAGGTCAGATGAAGGACACATATATTTCCACTACCCAGGTGCTTCCATTTTGTTAGAATGGGCCGCGAGTTTTTCTGCCCCATAGAAGAAGTTGTAACAGCAAGCTGACCACTAATGACCAACGAGGAAACATGGACATGGGCCGTACTAAGGCCTGATTTGGAAGAAGGGTTTGGTTTCACCATTCTTTTCCTGTAGTTCACCTGCCTCACTACTTGAGCTAAACCACTTTTCCACACACCAGGGGAAGTCTTTCTGAAAATACAATGAAGCCTGTTATCCATCCGTTGGGAACTTCTGTATCTCCCCCCCCCCCCCCATTAGCTCAGCACTGCAGCTCATTCACTAGGCTCCACTTTGTTCCCCTGACTCACATCTGTGGTTACCTCTAGTCGTCTTGGCTCTTCTGCCTGGAATGCTCTTCCCCCAGCCCCAGCTCACATGTCATTTCTTCAAAGAAGCCCCTCCCTCACCACCCCCTTCCTTCTTGGCACGAATCCCAAGACTATAATTGCTCTGTTGATCCATGCATGGCGCATGGCCCTCTTAGAATGCAGGTCCACGGAGCCTCTGAGCCCAGAGCTGGTTGCATGCAGGAAGTGGCTTTGGTGATGAACTGGTTTGGCCACTTGTCCCGAAAACCAGACCACAACCTTTATTAAACTCCAAACTCTCCCGGTAAGGTTCATTTGGCCATGGGAGCCCACGTACAAATACTGCACGCCTAGCCCAGAGGTCCAAAATAAACATTTTATTCTCCCTGCTCCACCTTATAGAGTGTTCTAGGTTGCAAGCACAAATAAATGCAATCAACAAGACTTCTCTCCATAAATATCTTTCATTACAAGTTGCCATCTGCCTGGTCTTATTTTCCTAAAGACAGTGGATTGGAGGGGAACCTGAGCGAAGGTCTGGGGTCTGCACAGTCGCATGACAGGTAATCGGCCTCTGTCTCCTGCCAGTTCCTCTCTGCACAAAGGCAGCAAGCAGCTATAAATAGCAGCCAGCAGTTCTGCCCGTCCAGTGAGGGAAAGAACTTGGCCACGTGGAGATCCACGAGGGGTGCGGCAGGCAGAGTATCATCAGCCTTATTACTGCGCACCCCAGGGCAAGTGCCTCTCAGGAAGGTTCCACGACCCAGCAAAGCAAGGGGAACCGCTGCCTTCACCACCAACTCGGTGTACCCCAAACCCAAAGGGGCCTGAAGAACCAGTCCTTCACCCTTGAGTGAGGGAGTCCAAGAGTAGGAATGGCTGCTTTCCTGCGGTGTCCCCTTTCTTGAGGCATTCCCACAGGGGGCCCCCAACTCCCAGCCAATACACAGCAGGAGGAGGAAGAGGATTCCTCAATTTGAACTGGCCTTGCATCTCTCCCTTGGATCACAGCACAGTCTCTCTGATGACACCGATGAGGCTGTGCGGCCTCTCAGCCTCCGCTCGCCGGGGCCTCCTTTCGGCCCTCGGCCTCCCCAGTGGGGCAAAGGTACTCAGGTCCCCACAGCTCTGCAGGTGCAGCAGGCCGGGCTGTCTCTGCAGAGGCAGCGCTTGGGCCCAGGACACGCTGGGCCGCGAAGGAGCCATTATCTATGAGAGAACAAGGAGAGAAGAGGTTAGGCTATTCCAGATGTGACCTTTGACCTTTTCCCTGTATCCATCCATGTATTTAAATGTTTCAGAAAAAAGAAAAGGATGTTTGCCCAATGGAAAACTTACTTGGATTGTGTAGATTTTATTTCGTTTAATTAAGCATACTGCCTCTTCTAAAAATCCCAATGAAAGACTCCAAATCTTTTATCACTTCAACTACAGACCTGCCGTACTAAATGGGTGAAGTGCAATTTCTTATTTATATTTAATATTGTTCTTACAGGATTTATCCAATGTCTCTGTCTTCTCACTAAGCCTGGGGTTTCCATTACTGGACAAGATGGAGGCAGAAATTGTCAGAAGAATGAATTCACACCCACCACCAATTCTGACAGTCTGGAAGGAAGCTTGAATATCCTCAGTAGTGTGTGTGTGTGTGTGTGTGTGTGTGTGTGTGCACATGTGTGCGCCTGCCCATCCAGGGGCTTGAACTCAGGGCCTGGGCACTGTTCCCGAGCTTCTTTTGCTCAAGGCTAGTACTCTACCATGTAAGCCACAGATCCCTTTCAGCTTCTGTGGTTCATTAGAGATAAGAGGCTTAAGAACTTTTCTGCCCAGGCTAGCTTTGAACTGTGATCCTCAGATCTCAGCCTCCTGAAGAGCTAGTATGAGCCACCAGCACCCAGCTCATTTGTATTTAGAGAAAGAGAGAGAACCCAAGTGGTATATATGCACTTGAGAATTTGAGAACCATTAGTCTGACCAGGCAGTGAGTTTATAAAATGTCAACAAGGATCATTGGTACTCCCAATGGATTGAATAACCTTTCGATAAACAACATATAAAGTAGGGCAATCTCTTTGTGAAAACTTTTTTTTGTTCGAAACTGGGATTCAAATTCTGTACCTGAAGTATTTGCTCATTAGCTGGTTTTTTACCTACTGAACTATACCTCCAACCCCCATTTGTAAAAACTTTTTAGAATGGCTCTACTGTTTGGCAGGGCCTGGTGACTCATGCCTATAATTACAGTTATTTAGGAGGTTGATATCAAGAGCATCACAATTCAAGGCCAGCCTAGGCAAAAAGTTCACAAGATCCCATTTCATAAAAAAAAAGAAAAAGAAAAAGAAAAAACAGACAAGGTGGCACAGACTTGCCATCTCAGCTATGCCAGAAGCATAAATAGGAGAATCATAGACCAGCCCAATCCATGCAAAAAAAAAAAAAAAAAAGTGAGACCCTACTTAGAAATCAACAACAGCAAAAGGCTGGGAGCATGACTCACGTAGAGTGACTGCCTAGCAAGCATGAGACCCAGAATCCACACTCCAGTACCACGACCACGAAGACAAATAAACAGCTGAGTGCCAGTGGCTCACACCTATAATCCTAGCTACTCAGGAGGCTAAGATCTGAGGATCATGGTTCAAAGCCAGCAGGGGCAGAAAAGTCCCCGGGAGATTTTTATCTCCAAATAACCATTCATAAACCAGAAATGGTGCTGTGGCTGAAGTGGTAGAGCACTACCCTTGAGGAAAAGAAGCTCAGAACAGCACCTAGGCCCTAAGTTCAAGCCCCACAACAGACAATAAAATAAAATAGTAAATAGAAAATATTTCTGCTGCTCGATCTGTTTTGAAACATGTCATAAATTATAAAAGGACATAGATAATATCATCATTTATTCTGTAAAACTGGTAAAAGTATGGGAAATCCCTCCTCCACGGGGAATGATGGGAAGTCTGTCTAATCAACATAAGGTTAGATAATGTCACAGTTATGTCTCTCTAACTTGTATTGGAGTCTTATTGCTACCAAGCCTCATAGAATATTATTCTGATGACTTTAACATGTTTCATTTGTACCTTCTGAGCTTATAAAGTCAGGAAGAGTTTAATCTCCCTAAAAGATGGCATATCAAATTTTACTAACATTCTGATAATTATATTTGTCTTTAGGGCATGACCTTGTCTCCTGATGAAGAAATTTTCAATACTAAGTGTGTTGCAAGGTAAGCTGGCACAAGTGGGGTTATTTGCTGTCAGGAGAAAATTTAAATGGCTATAAAACCTCATTCTGGTTATACTAAAGAAAGTAAAAGCATGCAAAAGGTGGCTGGAGTCAGAAATAAAAGGTCCTTTTCCATTGTCTTTGTTTCCTTTTGTCTGGGGAGAGGTATGCCATTATGACAACCCATGTGTGACTTAGTACTGGAAGGCCCAGCACATCACTGCCTGTCACAACCATCTGGGCAATTAACTTTTAACCTGAGACAGAGGAGGGGGGAGGAGTTGTGAGGATCTAGCAAATACTGATAATGTTAACACTAGGTACCTATAACCATGAACTTGGGACAGGAAGTGGGAGAAGCCATTGAAGCTGGGATGGAAACACATGTCAGAGTCAGGCCAGATAGCAATAACACAATTACCTGTTCCAGAAAACTGGCACTTGTGATGGCTTCCTCCATGTGCTCCTCATCGGATTTCAACACAGATTTAATATTTTCTACAAGTTCATGGATGTCTGGGGTCATGCTGCAAGAAGACTGCTCCAGGAACCTGGCCACCAGCAGCTTGGTGTCTATGTAAGACCTATAATCTATTAAAGAACGGGGCCTGCATCTCGACGCTCTTGTTCTGGTGCTTGTCCTTAGCGTCACCATGGCCAGATCCAATCTCCTTTCAGTCTGGGTGGCAGCTTCACAGCTGAGCACGGGGGTGGCTGTGGACAGAGACATATAACATAACCCATTGGCCGAGCCCTTCTGGACAGAGGTCACAAACTGGGTGAAAAATGACCATGGGCACACATGCTTTCCATCTTGCAGAATGAAAAGGAAAAAAAAAATCTCAACTATAGCACAAGCCTACTTCTTGCAGTACATTGCCCATAGATGACATCCTAGACATTAAATTACATTGCACAAAGCGCAGCCCCCAGAGTGCAGACAGATGGTGAAGAACAGAACTCAGAATGCAAAGCCTGGTGGAACATGTTTCGTGGAGTATGGCAGATAGATGGGAATGGATGGGCCAAACAAGGAAAAAGAAAAACATGGCCAACAAATGAAAAATTGTTTCAATGGAAAACAACGGAGGGTCCACTGAAAGAGAGGAAGGACTGTAGAGACACATGATTTGGGGATGAATATATTGCTGTACCTTTGTCCTAAACATCCTCAAGGACATTGTACTGACTTCTATTAACGATGCTCACATCGTGGCCATGAGGTAGGGCTATGGCTGACTATTACAAAAAAAAAAAAAGATGCAAAACAAAAATCACATCATTCCAGGAGGCAACAGAGGGCCTGGGAAATCCATGGCAGGCTCTGGTTTCCATAGTGACCTCCAGCAGCAAAGCCCAGCTGGCTGCCATTGCCCCATGAAGCAGTATGGTTTCCGTGTGTCCATCCCCAGCAGCATGCTTCGATGTATGAATGCTGGGGGCTTTGGTCTGTGAAGGTCTGATAAGTGGGCATTGAGGAAGACAGGAAGCAGAGGGTGGTGGCCCGTAAAGGAAAGGGGGTTCATTTTCTATTGGCGAAAGATAGGCATGAGGAACTCTAAGCCAAAGTTAAGAGCTTGTCCCAGGCTGCCACATGAATGTTACAGACAGCTAAAGTCTTCCAGAAACTTGTGCCAAACAACACTCCATGAGTAAGGGTAGAATGGGGGATTAGGGTTAGGGTTCACTGCCGGCAACTTGTGCCTTCCACCCTGAAGCCATTCAGTGGGTAAATGTTCTTGCCCCTGTGGGGCTGCAGAAGGAACGGGGTTTCTAGAAATATCTCCTTCAGCTGTGCAAAAAGCTAAGTTCTCTTCAGAGGTAGCAGGTGGCCCCCTCTAGTCCTTGGCTGGTACAGGAGACGCACAGTGGAGGTGGAGGCCGGGGGCCCAGCCTGCGGAGGTGCAGCAGTGCAAGGCTCAGTCCCAGGCCGGGGACTTGCTCAGCACTCAGAGGCCACTGCAGAGACCAGAGGAGCGTTCTCTGTGGCTCCCACGTGGTTATGCTGGCGGATACCACACACCATCGGAGGGGCAGAACAGGGTGGAAGGGCTCACACAGGACTTGAGAGAGGCCAGGGTATCCCAAAGTTTAATTTGCCCACAAGTCCAGAAGAGTAGAAGCCACAACTGCTAGATTAGGTCCCAGAGAAGGCCCAGTTGCCAGCATTAAGGGAACTTTTAACTTTGCTTCCTTTATTTTTCACAGTGTTCTATAATGAAGAGATATGGGGAGATATTCAGGTACTCATATACTCAGAGGGGAAAACAAAAGACTCCGGGTTATTAAAAAAAATGTTAACTGATTCAAAAAACATGTTTGGGCAAAACCTAGACAAAATGAAGAGGAAAGGAGAGAAAGCGTGTATGTGTGTGTGTGTGAATGTTTATGAATGCTTTGTTGTGAGTATGCGTGAAAGAACATGCATACATGTGGGTGTAAGTGGGTTTGTGCAAGGGTGTGAGTGTGCACATGAGTGTGTATGTGCATGAGTGCAAGACTGAGTATGCCTGCATTACCTTGTGTAAGTGTGTATGTGTGTGAGCATGAATGTATATGGCGTGTATTTGAGGGGTGGGTGTGCACGTGTGTATGTATATGAATGTTCATGTAGGTGTGTGTGCGTGTGTGTGTGTGCTTGATACTACATATTCTTCTTAAAACCAGAGCAGATTTTTCAATAATTCCATCTATTTACACACAGTGAAAGGAATGATAACAAGTAGTAAGTTAGAAATCCAGCTGTCACAAACACATCCCTTTTGCCTCTCCCCACAGGCTGCAAGCAACCAGAAATCACATGTAGGGTCTGTTCACTTCCTTCCTGCAGTACCTCACACACTATCATGTGCATGCAACCAAATACTCTTGATGGCAGTAAGGTAAAAAGAAGAAAAACAACCTGCCAGACATGATGGATCAAGCTTATAATCCTTGCTAACTGTTAGGCAAAGATTAGGAGCTCGTGGATCAAGGCCAGCGCAGGCATAAAAGTCCAAGAGACATCATCTTATCCAATGACTGAGCAGGGCGGAACATACCTATTATTCCAGCTACTGGGAAGCACAATGCTAGGCACCATGGAACATGCTTGTTATCCCTAGCTAGACAAGAAGACACAAGTAGAAGGATCACAGCCTGGGCTGTCTGAGGCAGAAAGCAAGACTGTCTGAAAAATAACCATGAAAGCCTGGTGCTTGGGGCTCACACCTGTAATCCCAGCTACTAAGAAAGCTGAACTATAAGAATTGAGGTTCAAAGCCAGCCTGGGCAGGAACATGAGACTCTTACCTCCAATTAATCAACATAAAGTTGAAGTGGAGCCATGGATCAAGTGATAGAGCGCCAGCCTTGAGTAAAACAAAGCTAAAAGGCAGAACCTAGGCCCTGAGTTTAAGCTCCAGTACTGGCACACACCTGCTTTCCCCGTTAGACAAACAAGCAGAGTGGTCTGCAGAGAGTGGGGGAAGGGCATCATCACCTCTCTCCTCAGAGTGGTGGAGCAGGGGGTCACTCTTTGATCTTGTCCTGAGAGGCAGGAGGGCTCTGCAGCTCCTCGTGGGATGATGCTGATGCGCCAAGCTTGAAGTAGGACTCGATACAGATGTGCTTTCTTCACCGGCTGTTGGAGGAACAGCCACACCTGATTTTTTTAAACAGGAGAAAGTTTTTTTAACCCGCTGCAACCTTCCAAAGGTGGGGCAGGAAACATCTGTATGTGCAAAGCTGCCTAGGCAAAAGTAATCCAGTTAATACCATTTATTTAGGCTGCTGGCCCAGAGAATTTTTATTTCCCAGCACTGTGGGAAAACAGGCCTCTTCAAACTACCCCCACTTCACCTAAAACAAAACCAACAAAACTCACAAAACCCCAAAGCCCCAAGGGCATAATAAAACGGCTGTGCCAGAACATCAGGTTTTTCCTGAAGGTGCTTAGAATCTGCTCAGAAGCATCCTGAGACAGCACTGGGAAGGCCCCAGGCATTTCAGGATTTCTGAGTCTTTCTTCAGGGGGCGCTCTATGAGCCGAGGGGCCACACCTGCCAAACCAAGAGTGTGCATGCAGGCTGGGAAAGTCCCAGGTGGTCCCATTAAAGAGCCAGAGGCCACTAAATGAATCATCTCAACCAAGGTGGAAACAGATTTCCAGCTGTTCCCAGTTCAAGAAAGTAAAACCCACCAGGCACAGGTGGCTCACGCCTGTAATCCTAACAACTCAGGAGGCTGAGATCCGAGGATTATGGTTCTAAACCAGCCTGGGCTAGAAAATCCATGAGACTTATCTCCCATTAGCCAGCAAAAAGCAAAATTGTGACTTAAGTGGTAGAGCACTAGCCTTGAGGACAAAAGCTCAGGGACAGCACCCAGGCCCTAAGTTCAAGCCCCAGGACTAGTACAAGAAAAGGGAAGAAAAAAATAGAAAGAATAGAAAGGAAAAGACAAGAAAGAAAGAAAGAAAGAAAGAAAGAAAGAAAGAAAGAAAGAGAGAGAGAGAGAGAGAGAAAGAAAGAAAGAAAGAAAGAAAGAAAGACCAAAAGAAAGAAAGACCAAAAGAAAGAAAGACCAAAAGAAAGGAAAGAGAAAGAAAGATCCATCACTTGGGAGCCTGAACTATGGCTTAGAAAACTCTTCGTTAAAACAGAAGAATTACAAACATAGTGAGGATAATTAAATATAGCTTCTGAATTCTACTTAAAGATATGTGATGGGGCTGCAAGTATAGCTCAGTGGTATGCAAAAAAAAGTTTTTAAAGATGGATGGTGAGCAGAAACCATTCTAAATGATACTGCTGAAAAATTACCTCCATCGAAAATAGCTAAAAGTTGATCCATTATTTATTACCATTAGCAATTGTGTCCCAGTGCACAATCCTTTGGGCCATTTAAAATGTTCCCAAAGAGAGAAAGCTGTAACAATGATATCCTTAAATTATAAGGATAAACGTAAATCGACTCTAGTATTTACCATAGCACTGAAAAGTGAGAATTCCCTGGACATTCAGGCAACAAGACTGGAGCCCTAGGTTATAAATGACAGCATGATCCCACAGCAAACTACCCTTTATTAAATGAAAACCAACTCTCCTTCAAAGGACCCCAGTTTCTTTTGATCAGACAGAGAAAAATTATAGATTGGAAAACACCAGAATGACAAATGAAGACTTCATTTCACAGGGTCCTGAAAATAGTCTTGATTATTCACAGAAGATTCTACTTCCTGTTACTGACATCGTAATACCTCTCACTTTTCAGTGCTAGTAATATTTTTGCACCTGGCAAGAAGGATATAGTTGAATTATTTGCTCCAAGAACATCTGACTTCCAACAGAACACCAGATGGGCCATTAGTTCTGCCATGTTTCCCTATTGAGTCATGGCTTTGACCAATGGAAACACTTTCATTACCTTGAGTCAATTGTGTGCCAGCTGGTTCCAGTGGACATGCAGCAGCTTCTGCTCCTTCTGTAATCTGGAATGAAGCCCCCTGCATCACAGGGGATGGGGATAAAGAGGGCTGTTTTGTGATGTTCCACTCACTGCTCTTGGGACCCCAGTGAACTTGAAATGATGTATGAAGCACAACCTCCCTGCTGGTCTCGGAGACAAACCATAGTTCCTGCCTGTGGTCAATGTATTAAAAGAGAGGCTTTGGGGCCGGTGCTTATGGCTCACACACCTATAACCTAGCTACTTAGGAGTTTGAGATCTCTGGAAGTGGCGCTGTGGCTAAAGTGGTAGAGTACTAGCCTTGAGCTGAAGAGCTCAGGGACAGCACCCAGGCCCAGAGTTCAAGCCCCATAACCAACCAAAACAAACAAAAAATAAAAAGAGAGGAGTTTGAGATCTCAAAGTAGCCTGGGCAGGAAAATTGATGAGACTCTAATCTCCGAGTTACCACCAGAAAACTGGAAGTGGAGGTGTGGCTCAAAATGGTAGAGTGCTAACCTTAGGCAAAAAAAAGCTCAGGGACAGTATCCAGGCTCTGGATTCAAGCCCCATGACCAATAGAGTAAAAGAGAGAGAGAGAGAGAGAGAGAGAGAGAGAGAGAGAGAGAGAGAATCTTGGACATACCTGTTCCTGGTCCATCTGGCTCACCACCGCTTCATAGGGAGGTGGGGGGTCCAGGGGGCAGAACACTTCCACACCTTTGATTCTAGCTCCATAGATGTGTGGCAGTGGAATGACATCAGGACCAGCCATCCTGGATAGAGCATCCTGGCATGAGGAAGCATGTCTACTGGCCCTCAGCCTACCCTGGACACATTAGCCTTTGCTTCCCAGCCCCTTTCCCCCCCTCCACACACACAGTGGCTCAGTCCAGGAGAGAGAGAATATCAGCTGCCCTCTGCCTCCTTAAGCAAGTGACAATGTATAAAATACAATGCCAGAATTTTATTTTATTTTCATTATAGTGGTACCAGGTTGAATCCAAGACTTCAAACTTGCTGGGAAGAGCTCTATTATTTGAGTCACATTGATAGCTCTTTTTTTCTCTAGTTATTTTTGAAATAGGATCTCCCTTTTTACCCAGGTCTAGACCCTGATCTTTCTATTAATGTTTTCCGCTGTAGCTGGAATGACAGGTATAAGCTACCACACTCAGCTTTTGAAATGCTTCTTGCAAACTGGTTTTATTTCTTGTTTTTGCCAGAGCTGTCCTAGAACCACAGTCCTCCTGATCACAGCCTCTCATATAGTTGGGGTGACAAGTATATATCACCACACTCAGATATTGATTGCAATGGGGTCTTAAGAACATTTTGCCTGGCTGGCCTCCAATTAAAATTCTTCAAATCCTTGCCTTACTAGGTACAAGGATTATATATATGAACCACAAATGCCTGGCTGTCATCAATAATAATAGTAGTAGTAATAGTAATAATAATAGCATGGTGCCAGTGGCTCAGGCCTATAATCCTAGCTACTTAGAAGGCTGAGATCTGAGGACTACGGTTGAAACCATGAGACTCTTATCTCCAATAAAAATCACAAAAGCCAGGAATGGAGCTGTAGTTCAAGTAGTAGAGTGCCAGACTTAAGTGGAAAAGCTAAGGCATAGAATTCAAGGCCCTGTACTGGCACACATGCGCACACACGCATGCACGCACGCACACACACACACACACACACTAGAGGAAACAATAATCCATAGGGAGAGAAAACAGGTGAATGGTGGCTGGAAGCTGGAGAAAGGGAAACATTTCTAAGGCATTTCCTCAGAAGTGACAAAAATGGAACTAGATGGAAGTAGAGCCCCACAGTACTGTGACTGTCCTTTGCCATGAACTATATGCTGCAATTCCAAACACTAATAAAAATAACTAAGGACTCCGGGAAACTCGATCACCTATTAACTTTAGCAGGGCAAAGAGGAGGCCCAGGAAGGGAGGGAGGAAGGGTGAGCAAACATAGTCATCATATTCAATGTATACTATGTAAAAAAAAAAAAAAAAGATGCACTATGAAAAATGTGGGTAGGGATGGGAGGGGGAAGCAGGGGACAGCAAAGGAAGGGGAGACATTGTCAAGAAGATTGTGTTCATAACCTGACTTACAAAATTGTAACCCCTTTATACAATTACTTAAGAATAACAATTTTTTAATGAGTGATTTTAGAAAAACCACTGCTTGAGAAAATTAAGAAGTCAGTGTTTCTTCAAGAGTAAAACATAGGCCAAGAATACTTTCAAAGAACAGCTAAAAATGGTAGAGCATGACCATTATCGTGGGAAAGTGTCTCCAAACTCAAGTGTTAGGAACTTAATCAGTGGTACAACACAGCCGGGGTGGAGCCTCAGGCAGAACCTTCACAAATGCAGGAGTGCTGCCACAGGAAGGGCTGTAAGTAGGTTCTTTCTCTTCCATTCTTCTGCCGCCTAGGGGGACAACTTGCCTCTTCTTGCTGTGGCTCAAGTGGCAGAGTGCTAGCCTTGAGCAAAAAGAACAGGGACAGTGCTCAGGCCCTGAGACCAAGGCCCAGGACTGGCAAAAAAAAAACAAAAAAAAAAAAACTTGCTTCTTCTCCAGAGAACAAACAAGTTGTCATCTTGGAGCCAGAGAATGAGACCAAACCTAGCAGTGTCTCTAGCCAGTAGCCGTCCTAGCCTCTGGAACTCTGGGAAGTAAATATCCATTCCTTATAAGCAACTCAGTCTAAAGTACTCTATTACAGCATCATTAAGTAACTAAAACAATAGTCTAAGCATATCTATCTATCTATACACTCACATACATATATACATGTATGTGAATACATATACACATGTGCACATATTTATGTACATGTTGTGCATGTGTACATATACTTATGTGTATATGTGTAGTTCATACATATTTGAGTATATATATACACACATACTTATGTATGTATCTATAAGTGTGTATATATGTAATTACATGTGTATATCTATATATGCATTATATATATAAATAATAGAGATCAAGCCCCATGACAGACAAAAAAGAGATTATTAAATAAATAAATGTATATATGTTTGTGCACATACACACACACACACACACACACACACACACACACATATTCCAATACTGAGATCTGAACTCTATTAGCTTTTTTCTTTTTTCTTTTTTTGGGGGAGAGGTTAATCATAGGGCTTGAACTCAGGGCCTAGGTGCTATCCCTGAGCTCTTTTGCTCAAGACTAGTGCTCTATCACTTTGAGTCACCATGTCACTTCTGGCTTTTGAGTGTTTAGTTGGAGAAAAGAGTCTCACAGGGACTTTCCTGTCCAGACTGTCTCTGAACTATGATCCTCAGATCTCAACCTCCTAAGTAGCCAGGATTGCAGGTGTGAGCTACCTGCACCCAGCTATGTTAATTTTTTTTTGCCCAATGCTAAGGCCACTTGAGCCAGAGCTCTATTTCTGGCTTTTTGGTAGTTAGTAAAGATAAGAGTCTTGCAGACTTCCTGCCCAAACTGGCTGGGAACCGTGATCCCCTGATCTCAACCTTCCAAGTAGCTAGGATTATAGGCATGAACTAGTGGCACCTGGAGATTTTAGAAGTACTTTTCTGTTGCTGTAGCTTATCTCATAACAGTTGTCCCAGGGGCCATGTGACAACACAGCTGGAGGAGGAAATGGAAGTCTCAGATATGATAAGAAATCAATCCAAGGAGCCTTGAAGAGACTCCAGAACCTGGGTTCTTTCAAGTTCATCACAAAGTCTCCAGCAAACTTGGTTCATATTTATGAGCTGAAAGATGAAGTGGAAACACAAACAGAAATGCAAAATGTGTTCTGCTTTAACGCTATAAATAGGCTTTGAAAACTCATCTGAGGGTCATGCTACAACTAATGTGCCTTTGACCAAAGAATGACCTTCCGCTGTCCACAGGAAAGCTGTTCCCTATCACTAGGCACATGGCGGCAGAATTGCTGCCTTTTTGATTCCTGGCTTGGGCCAATATATGTGAATGAGGAACAGCCTGGGGTTGGGGCGTGCCCCTCCCCCTGTACTTACAAATCAGTTCACAAAGTAGATAACCCATCTTTGGACAGAAGCCCCGACTGCAATCAAACTTCTATTTGTGACAGTAACTTGAGAATGCCTTTCTCAAAAAGCTATGGGAGCACAAAGTGGTTATATTTATAGAAGTTAAATAAACAGACCTCTTTTGAGAGGGTGCAATACCTTACAGGAAACAGTCAATGTCTACAGTGTGAAAACTCCTGTACAAAAATATTCAGGCATATTCTTGCCTGTCAGCTAACAGAAAGAGAATTCCCAAGGAGGACTAAACAGTCAGGTCCATTAAGTTGATTGATTCATGACTTCAGCAAATGCAATCAAGTTCAAAAATATCATGAACAGATTATGAATCTAAACATGAAGAAATTCAGCCACTTTAAAGTGAAAAAATGGACTGGACTCAGAGACTAGTAGAACTGCAGGGTGGAGGTATTTGCCCATTAGTGATTTAACCTAAAATTTGGGCACATATAAATTTTAGAATGGACAATGTCTTTTCAAAATCTTTTACCTGGGCACCCTGGCTCATGCCTATAATGCTAGCTACTCAGGAGGCTGAGGTCTGAAGATCACAGTTCAAAACCAGCCTGGGTAGAAAAGTCCCCAAGAGAGTCTTATCTCCAATAAACTACTCAAAAAATCCAGAAGTGGCACTGTGGCTCAAGTGGTAGAGTTCTATCCTTGAGCATAGAGAAGCTCAGAGACAGCACCCAGGCCCTGAGTTCAAGCCCCAGGCCTGGCAAACACACACAAAAACACAACAAACTTCTTTGTTTAATAAAATAAAAATACTCTTTCAAAAGGGTATTCTGCTTCAGCTTCCTCTTCCCATCTCCTCTGGAATATTCAGAATGGCAAAGCCATTGGAAAGCTTGTTGACCTTCTCACAACCCAGTTTTGATGAGCAACTACCTCAGGACTCAAAGGGACACATCTGAAGATGTACACAGGTCCTCAAAGGGTAGAAATCCCCACACTGACAGTCTATGTCCTTCTGGAGCAGAGAAGGAAGCAGAGAATACAGCACGCCTGGCTGGACAGCAGACTCCTACATCCACATGAGTCACTCTCCTTAATTTATGCCCCTGCAGGAAATTGAATCTGTCTGCTGCTGCCTCTCAGTTCAACCCAGGGCTCACCCACAACCTTGGAGAGTCAGAATTCTTAGTGAAGAGGGCAACTCTCTTCCAGCCATGAAATAAAGTCATTTTAATGTTCTCCAATGTACCCTCCACAGTCAATGGAAAGATGGCATTTCAGCTTTAGGGCATGTGCACCAGGGTACACAAAGAATATGTATCTTGTTGCACTAACTCCTTAGCATCTGTAATTCTTGGCTCATTTCCCAACAGGCTAGGGAATCATTCTAGCCTCTAATGTTTGCAATGTCAGTAGGCTGTGCCTGACCAAAGAGGGGCTGATCTGTCCTAAAGCCTGCCTGGGATGCCCCACTCGGCCTTTGTGATCCCATCTGCCTCTGCCTGAGCAGGCTGCGAGGGCAGGGCAGGGCAGGGAGAGGGTCCAGTTACAAACTCAAAGCACATTCACAGTACCTGGGATTGACCTCATTCAGTCACACACAGCTGAACATTAGAACATATTTTCCCACAACCCCACACCTGGCACCGAATTTGTTTGATAACGCCACACATACTAGAGCTATTCCAAAATACAAATGCCTGGCCTCAGAATGTCAAGCTAAAGCCTCTCATTTTTTATGGAATCATAGATATGGGGAAGGAGAGGGTGTTTAAATACACGCTTGTTTATCTTTTGCCTTTGAAAAAAATCTTTTTTCTGATCTTTCAGTTTGTCTTTTTTTCTTTTTCTTTTCTTTTTTTTTCAGAGCTAAGGATTAAATTCAGGGTCTTGCCTCAACCGATTATCTTTTTTAATTTTTTTTAAAATTGTTATTATATAAGTGATGTACAGAAAGGTTACTGTCTCATTAAATCAAGCAATGAGTACATTTCTTTTTGGACAATGTCACCCCTTCCTTTGTTCTCTCCTGGATTTTCTCTCTTGTCCCCACTCATAAGTTGTACAATTCATTTTCAACATAGTTTCTACTGAGTACCATTGCTGCATCCATCTTATGTCCCTCCATTTTTGTGCCCCTTCTTAGTCCCACCTCCAAGACGGAAAAATGAGCAAAGACAAAGAAGAAAAGAAAAAGAAAACAAAAGCCCTCTTGTTTCCATTTCCTTCACTTCAATAAATATTATTTTACATGATCAGCGATACAAAGGCATTGTGCCTCTGTGCTCCTCTCTTAAGAGTATCCTCCTTTGGGCTCACTGTGTATGAATATGTATCTTCTAATGTCAGCTTCAGACTACTTTTCCAGGGAGCCATCCTGACTGTTCTGCCTTAGGTTCGGTGGACCTCTAATTCCTCTTTAGAGATCTATTATATCCGCCTCACACTCATTTTTAATAACCTCTACTGAGTCCCTCAGTTGGAGAGGAGAAAGTATTTCCACTTTGTTTTGAATTTCAGTAACCCAGCAGCAGAGAACAAGCAGCCTAGGAGAGATCCTGTGTTAAATTAGTCAAGCCATTCTGAAAGAGACTCAATTCTAGAAGTCACTAACAAAGAGACGAAGCATGTGGCCTTTCCTTCTACAAAGAATAATGCCTAAGATTTGAGAAACAGTCTCATTTTGAGGAAGAATTTGAAAAATCAATGTGGTGACTAGTTCTTCTAAACCAGGGAGCTGTAATTAATAATTAATATTTCTTAATGGCTGGAAGAACTTCATGATGGCTGGAACCTGCTGGTGGTGTTAGAATGAAACATCAATTTGACCTAAACGGGACTGTTTCCAAGGCAACGACAACTCTCAATCATGTCAAATTACAGCCAGCCCTTATCTCCCTGGGTGTCTGCTTTCCCGGCAAGAGCTAATTGAAATTGAAAAGGAATATCTTTAGGTCAGGATTTGACTCCTTTTAGGATTCCTCTGGCTTATCAGACAAGAAAGAGAGAAACTGAGACTGAGAAACAAGGAGATAAAGAAATAGAGCAAATTGAAAGCCCTAAGCCAGGTTGGAGATGAGGGGATCCAATCTGTTTATATTCCAAAGACAAGTGAAAACTCAGGCTGTGAAGACCCAACCAAATTCAGTGTCTGAGATGGAAAGCTACCTGCGGTTCATCCGGGGCGTACAGGAGTAAAATGTAGCAAAGTAAGAAGGGGGAGGGACAGGCGGTATGAAGTCATCAGGGTCAGGGATCCGGCCATGATCTTCCACTTCTTCTGCAGAAATCTGGGATTCATCCTGCTTAGACATCACTGCAAGTTAGTCAATGGCCTTCTCCACAAAGCGTGGAGACAAAGGCAATGGATGACCCACCAGAGCCAAGACAGCACAGGCCACCACCTCCCGCAGACTTACGATGCAGGATCTCCTGGTGGCAAATATCTGGAGATAGCGAAGGGCTGCAGCCACCAGGCACACAGTGGTCGTGAGTGCATTCAAGGCACACAGGGCAAAGAGGACTTTCTGAAACACACAAGCCGCCATGACGGATGCTGATGATTACTTTCATGCAATATTAAATGGGTTTGAAATCATGACAACACTCTTTCAACGAGATGAGCCTTGCAAGAAGACCATGCAAGCGGATCTAGATTGCGTTTGGTGTATGGAAATCACTGGAATCCACATGGGCTGTTATGCCCTTTGTGCAGCAACATGAATTTCCTGATTTTAAAAAAAACATTTTTTAATTACCTTTAAGTAGTTGTACAAAGGAGGTGCCATTGAACAAAGTAGTCTATGAATACAATCCATCTTGGTCAGTGTCACCCCCTTCAACATTCTCAATTCTGGGCCATTTTTTAATAAGGGACTTGGGCATGACAGGTTTGGGGTATCCTTAAGCTAATTCCCCAGGGAAAATGAGAGAAATTATGGCATTTCACACACACACACACACACACACACACACACACACACACACACACACCACCCCATCAGACTACTATCTCCAAATATTCTTTGCAGGAGAACAGGGACAGTCTCCTCTGAAGTTTGGATCCCTAGGGGCAAGAGTTCCCAGCCTCCAGGCAGCCTAATTTATGATTCTATTTCTGGAGCAACTGTCCGCGTCTCCCCAGGGACAAGGAGGACGCAGCAGGGGACCAGAGCAGCTGGATATAAACAGGACATCTCTCCTCAAACACAAATCTCAAAATAGCAGCCAAGGCAATCCCAAAAGCTGCCATAGTTCCAATGCAAGCTCCTTAGCAGGGTTTTCCCCAAACTACATCCTGGCCCAGCAAGTTTGCAGAAGCCAAAGAAAGCAGGCCATTTCTATGCAGGACCTCACTCAGAGCTGGCAGATTTCAACAGTTCTGTCTCTTTGGATTCCTCCTCCCCCACAGTAAATAAATAAACCCCAAAACCAAGATCTAAAGAAAGCTACTAAATACAGGGCCTAAGGGCATGGCTCAAGTGATAAATGCCTAGCAAAGCGCCAGGTCCTGAGTTCAAATATCCGCTATCACCAAAAATTAAAAAAGAAAACCGTTAGCAGTGTACTATACAAAAGCTACTATGTCACAGTCTGCTAACAGATTTAAAGGGACTTAATGTCCCTTTCATCCAGATACAATTGTTATCTAATTTCCAAATAAATAGGGCTCATGTTTGCATTTCCCTTCAACTGAAATCATTGTTTGTCATTTTGTCTCATTTATTATACTTGTTGTCTATTAAACAAAACACAAAATGCTGGAACTACTTCTGTATTTTCTGCCCCCTCTCTCTCATTAGTCTGAGTGTCACAGAACTGCAGCATTCAACACAGCCATACATACGACTGGCTCACACTACAAATGATCATCAGAACAATGGCAAGTGAGCATGCCTTTGAAAGGCTTTGTCAAAAGCCATAGCAAGCCAGCCAGTGTCTCATGCCAGTAACTGTAGCTACTCAGGAAGCTGAGAGCTGCGGATCACGGTTCAAAGTCAGCCCAGGCAGGAAAGTCTATGAGACTCTTTTTTTTTTTTTTTCTTTCCAGTCCTGGGCCTTGGACTCGGGGCCTGAGCACTGTCCCTGGCTTCTTTTTGCTCAAGGCTAGCACTCTGCCACTTGAGCCACAGGGCCACTTCTGGCCATTTTCTGTATAGGTGGTGCTGGGGAATCGAACCCAGGGCTTCATGTATACGAGGCAAGCACTCTTGCCACTAGGCCATATTCCCAGCTCTATGAGACTCTTGTTTCCAATAAACTATGAAAAAGCTGGAAGTGAAGCTGTGGCTTAAGTGGTAGAGTGCTAGTGAGCAAAAAAGCTTAGGGACAGTACCCAGGTCCTAAGTTCAAGCCCCAGGATTGGTACACACACACACAAAAGCTATAAGAAGTATGTGTGCGCGCTCATATATATATACACACATGTATGTGTATATATTTAGACTTCTTTCCATTTTTTACTAGCTTATAATACTTGAACACAAAGGACATAATTTAAAATACACCCAATAATATGTGGTTCTTTCTCATTCTGTCTCTGGGTCACTAATGAGGAATCATTCACATCTACTTTCAGAAGCTTAATTATTCAAATGCAGTAACAGACTAGGAATATTTCCAATAGCTGCCTTTTTGGGGAGGTCATTGGTGTACTTCCTGCTAAGAGTTGGAAGCCATTTGACATACCTTAAGTAGAAGGTGAACAGCACTACAAGGTTGAACGGGAAAGAGTTTCAAGGAGTTTTCTTTATCTGTGCATTTGGCTGGTTGAAATTCTTCACAACAGAAGCAAATCTTGCCTTCACCTAAGTCCACCTTAAGAGGAAAGAAGCAGAGAGATGATTTATTTTTGTTTTGTTCTTGTTGTTGTTGTTGTTTTTTCCAGTCCTGGGGCTTGAACTCAGGGCCTGAGCACTGTCCCTGGCTTCTTTTTGCTCAAGGCTAGCATTCTGCCACTTGAGCCACAGCACCACTTCCAGCTTTTTCTATATATGTGGTGCTGAGGAATCGAACCCAGGGCTTCATGTGTATGAGGCAAGCACTCTACCACTAGGCCATATTCCCAGCCCGGATGATTTAATGTTTAAGGAGAAAAAAAAAACAGTCCTTGAGGCATCACACAGCCACAATCCTACAGAATAAGATACAGCAAGGTTCCACATCATGCGATGCCTATATCAGGCAGGACTGGTTAAGGTCATCAGAGAGCATTGCTTGCCATATGCCCTTGGAACCCAGATTTAGGGAACATTCACTATTGAAACAGCATGTCATGATCACATGCCAGAGAGATGGACAGCATGTGATAAGGGGCAAGCTGGCACTTATAGTAGATAAAACAGACCATGTCTATGAGGCAAGCACTCTATACCACTAGGCCATATTCCCAGCTGCCGCCGCTGCCTCCTCATCCTCCTCATCCTCCTCCTCCTCGTTGTCATCATCGTCCTCCTCCTCTTCTTTTTTTGCCAGATTAGACTCAGTGCCTGAGCACTGTCCCTGGATCAAGGCTAGCACTCTACCACTTGAACCACTGCACCACTTATGGCTCTTTCTGTATGGCCAATGAGTTTGGCCTAGTGGTAGAGTGCTTGCCTCATGTACATGGTCTGTTTTATGTACTTTAAAGTGCCAGCCTGCACGAAGCCCTGGATTCAATTCCTCAGTACCATATACACAGAAAAAGCTGGAAGTGGCGCTGTGGCTCAAGTGGCAGAGTGTTAGCCTTGAGCAAAAACAAGCTCAGGGACAGTGCCCAGACCCTGAGTTCAAGCCCCAGGACTGGCAAAAAAAAAAACAAACAAAAATAACAAAACAGACCATGTCTAATTAAATTTGAATTCGGATAAACAATAGAAAACTGTTACAGACACATTAGCCCCAAACATTGCATAAGACATGTTTATAGTAAAAGATAAATAAGTCATTAGAAGTTTATATGAAATTCACATTTAATTGGATATCTTATCATTTTACTTGTTAAACTCGGCATCCTTAGCCTAAATTTTCCTCTTGCAAATGACATTCATCACTTTAGCTCATGAATTTTTTTTTTTTTTTGGTCAGCTGTGGGGCTTGAATTTGGTCAGCTGTGGGTGCTACTTCATGACTTCAATGCCAAAGAAAATCACATGGCTCCAGCATCTGGGACATTACCATCTCAAGAGAAAACTATGCCTAATGCCCCTTCTCCATCCATCTTGCCTCTAGCAACTCCCTCTCAGGAGCAACCTCTACTCTCACCTTTGCCCGCTTAGATTAGTTTTGCCTCTTCTAGAGCTCTATAGCTTTCTTCATCTTGAAGTCACATCAAAAGGGCTACACATATAAATCCAGCCTCTGGTACAACAAATGACAACTGGAGTTGCCTTGATGGGCTCCTTAATCTTTATCAGTTCACCCCCACATTTCTTGATCCTGGTTTGTCCCACACATTAGATCCACAACCCTACAATAAGGCTGTGTGTAACAGAATCTTTCCACCATGGTCTCATGCTGTTAATCTTGACACCAGCCTATCCTGGGACTATTCCAATAGGCTCTATCTAGGCAGATCTAGGCAGAGCGCACCCTTCCCTGGGCTCAGCATCACTGGCTGCTCTTTGGTCCTCTTCCACAGTCCAAATATAACAACAGTGCTTACATTGGGCTGAATTCAGCAGGACCCTAAGAAAGCCTTCCTGCTTCTCTGTGTTGCTTCTAACAACACTATCTGACAAGGAGGAGACCCCTGACATACCAGTTGCTGCCTCCCCATGCAGGGAGGGAGGGCTGTTCCTGAGGCTTGAACTCAAGACCTGGGCACTCTCCCTGAGCTCTTTTTTGCTCAAGGCTAGCACTCTACCACTTTGAGCCACTGTTCCACTTCTGGTTTTCTGCTAGTTAATTGAAGATTCTCACAGATTGTCTTGCTTTGGCTGGCTTTGAACCACAGTCCTCAGATCTCAGCCTCCTGAGTAGCTAGGATTACAAGCATGAGCTACTAGCACTGGACTAAGCTCACTTTTTAACAAGGCCCCACAATGTTTGTTTTTGTGGTCCTTGGGGTACACCTCTAGACTTCACCTGAGGCCTCTACTTCCCTCAGGTAATAGTAGATTTCATCTTCCCACACAAGCCTATTTTTGCTGCCAGGTGCTTAGTGAAAAGAGGTCACCAGCCCAGCACCAAACATTCAAGAACCCAGAAGCTCCTGCTGTTTGGAATCTTTTGGGTGAGCCAGTAACGAAGGCAAAATGGCAAAATGTCCCAGGTGAGTGAATGCTAATCCCTTTAGACAAGATTATTTGACAGTTTAATCATTATACAAATGATCTGGAATGCCAAGTACTGTGTCCACTTAATACAAGGAAGCCCTGAGGCTCTTTGCAGAAGGACTATAGGCTGTGTTTGTGTTCCTGTTCCTCCTGCTCCTGCTCAAAACTCCTTCACCTCCACTTGTAATCCCCTCTCCGCCCAACATTCCCAAGCGGTAGTATCTTGCTGTTCTTTAGTTTCTTTAATCGATTCTGAACTCCAATCCCAAATGATAACCCTCCACCTCTCCATGTCCATGCTGTCATCTGATGCTCACACATCCTCATCTTCCTCCCACCATCCCCCACCACTGTGGGTTTCAATCCCAGCTGCACTTTAGAATTTTCCAGAGAGCTTTGGAAAAACACACTAAAGTTGCTGAAGTAGAGTGGGGGTTCGCTACAATGAAACAGGGTTCCCCCCAAGGGAAGGGATTCCTGGTTCCCCCAAGAGTCCACCACACAGTCTCCAGCTACAAGGTGACAAAAAGACAGTTTTATTGGGGAAGTAAAAAGTGAACAAAAAGTGAACCGACCGGCCTTGGTCGCAGCCCGGACTCGGGAGCCGAAACTGCCAACCACGTGTGGAGCCCAGACTCGGGAGCTGGGCTTGTACACACCTGGGCGGCCCAGACTCGGGAGCTGGGACCGCCCCCGTGTGGCCTTCCAGCCTGGTTATAAGGCAAACATCACAGACAAACTTGTCACACGCAAGTGACCAATGAAGATACAACACTTACAGAGCATGCTAGGCCGCACGCAGGTGGCCAATAGAGTTACAGTCTGTCTCATAATATTCATTTGAACTAACCTATCATTCTAGTTAGAATTGACGCATGGATTTGGCGGGGCTCACATGATGCAGGCGGATATGCCTATTCATAGCTGGTTTCCTTGAAGCTCCCAAGCCTCAGGTGGTTAATCTACATAACTTATCATAATAAAGAGGAGGACACTGGTTCCCTTGAAGCTCCCAGGCCTCAGGTAGTCAATCTACATAGTAAAGGGAGCTTCCCTGAATAGGGTGGGGGAGGGCTTAGTGGAGATGGAGTTGGCTTCTGCTCTAATCTGAGCTGGAGTCAACCTGAAGTCCCTCCACAGCTATTGATGGCACTGGGCAGATCTGGCCTCCCCACTACATTGCCAGTGCCATCTTTAGCAATCAGGGGAACTTCAAGCTAAACATAGTGACTATGAGCTGTCACTCTAGCTCATGAGACTGACAAAAATATATATAGAGAGAGAAACTCCTGCTGGTAAAGGTAGCTGGTGGAAATATGAGCTGAAACCCTTTAATAAAGGAACTAACACTAGCTATTTTAAATGGCAGGGAGTATAAGCTGCTGCAGGGCAAAGGCAGAATGGGAGTGATCACACAGCCCTGAAAAGCCACCCAGCTGGTAGCTCACACCTGTAATCCTAGCTACTCAGGGGAATGAGACCTGAGGACTGTAGTTTGAAGGAAATTCCAGGAGACTCTTTTTTTTTTTTTTTTTTTTTTTTTTTTTTTTGCCAGTCCTGGGCCTCGGACTCAGGGCCTGAGCACTGTCCCTGGCTTCTTTTTGCTCAAGGCTAGCACTCTGCCACTTGAGCCACGGCGCTACCTCTGGCCGTTTTCTGTATATGTGGTGCTGGGGAATCGAATCCAGGGCTTCACGTATATGACCAAGCACTCTTGCCACTAGGCCATATTCCCAGCCCTCCATGAGACTCTTATCTCCAATAAATAACTAAAAATGCCAGGAGTGGACCTGTGGCTCAAGTGGTAAAGCTCTAGCCTTGAGCAAAAGAAGCTCAGGGACAACACTTGGGCCCTGAGTTCAAGCCCCAATACAGAAAGAGAAAAACAAAATCAAAAAAATCACTATGTGATTTCACATTCTTTTTCAATGTGAAGAATTGCAAGAAAGAATAAAAGGTTATAGTGACTCCCTAGCGTTTTTCTGCTTGGAAAGATCATGGGTAGTTTTGCAAGGGCTTGACCACATCTTTGCTAGAAAACAAGACAGTCTTGTTGGGGCTCTTTCTGCTGGTTTCTATGCAGTGAGATTACCATGGAACTAAGTTCCAAATAGATGAGAATTAAAACAACTTCTGGACCCATTCCTTTTGCTTTGTAGTAAGGGGTAATATTTGTTACTGAGAAGTTCTTTTGAAAAAGTTCAGCTCTGACTAATGATTCCACTTCTGGGTATTAGAACCCAAAGAACTGACAGCAGGAGCTAGAAGAGACATTTGTCCACTCTGCTTGAAGCAGCTCTGTACACAATAGACAGAAGGTGGGAACAGCCCCAAGGCACATCCTCAGACAAATGGATAAACAAAATGTGTCATACTGACATACAATGGAGTATATTCAGCTTTTTAAAAGGAGATTTTGACAGGTCAACACCATGCACACACCTGGAGGACATTCTACTGAAGTGAAGTAAGTCATTCATAGAAGGTTAACACTGTCTGATTCCACTAATGGAGGGACATAAAAGTATTTGAATGCCTATCAGTGGAAAGTGGAACGGTAGTTACAGGCGCCTGTGGGGCACAGGGAGATAAGGAACTGTTGCTAACTGTTGCTCCTGTTTTGTGAGATCAAGGGTTTTAAAGACTGCTTTCACAGCCATCTGAATGAACCTAACTGTACTGAACTGAACACATAAAAGGGCCAGGATGGTCAATTTATGTTTACAACAATTTAATTCTGGTTTTGATGGTACTAGGCTTCTTTTTTTTCCTTCTTTTTTTTTTTTTTTTGGCCAGTCCTGGGCCTTGGACTCAGGGCCTGAGCACTGTCCCTGGCTTCTTCCCGCTCAAGGCTAGCACTCCGCCACCTGAGCCACAGCGCCGCTTCTGGCCGTTTTCTGTATATGTGGTGCTGGGGAATTGAACCCAGGGCTTCATGTATACGAGGTAAGCATTCTTTGCCACTAGGCCAGATCCCCAGCCCCTTTTTTCTTCTTCTTAATTTCAGAGAAGTTACAGGTCTACAGCATTATATACACAATTCTAACAACCAAAAGTCTTGATTACAGTGTTGTGTCCCAGACTCCAACAGCATGCTACAAAATCCAGACGCTGACACACAACTGGCTTCCTTTGGCTTATTTATTTGTTTATTTACTTATTTATTTGCCAGTCCTGGGGCTTGAACTCAGGTCCTGGGTGCTGTCTCTGAGTTCTTTCACTCAAGGCTAGGGCTCTACCACTTTGATCCATGGCTCCACTTCCAGATTTCTGGTGGTTAATTGAAGATAAGAATCTCATAGACTTTTCCTGTCTGGGCTGGCTTTGAACCACAATCCTCAGATCTTAGCCTCTTGAGTGTAGTGGGGAGGCCAGATCTGCCCAGTGCCATCAATAGCTGTGGAGGGACTTCAGGTTGACTCCAGCTCAGATTAGAGCAGAAGCCAACTCCATCTCCACTAAGCCCTCCCCCACCCTATTCAGGGAAGCTCCCCTTTACTATGTAGATTGACTACCTGAGGCCTGGGAGCTTCAAGGGAACCTGTGTCCTCCTCTTTATTATGATAAGTTATGTAGATTAACCACCTGAGGCTTGGGAGCTTCAAGGAAACCAGCTATGAATAGGCATATCCGCCTGCATCATGTGTGCCCCGCCAAATCCATGCGTCAATTCTAACTAGAATGATAGGTTAGTTCAAATGAATATTATGAGACAGACTGTAACTCTATTGGCCACCTGCGTGCGGCCTAGCATGCTCTGTAAGTGTTGTATCTTCATTGGTCACTTGCGTGTGACAAGTTTGTCTGTGATGTTTGCCTTATAACCAGGCTGGAAGGCCACACGGGGGCGGTCCCAGCTCCCGAGTCTGGGCCGCCCAGGTGTGTACAAGCCCAGCTCCCGAGTCTGGGCTCCACACGTGGTTGGCAGTTTCGGCTCCCGAGTCCGGGCTGCGACCAAGGCCTGTCGGTTCACTTTTTGTTCACTTTTTACTTCCCCAATAAAACTGTCTTTTTGTCACCTTGTGGCTGGAGACTGTGTGGTGGACTCTTGGGAGAACCAGGAATCCCCTCCCTTGGGGGGAACCCTGTTTCATTGTAGCGAACCCCCACTCTACTTCATTGAGTATCAAGGATTATAGGCATGAACCTCCAGTGTCTGGCTTTTCCTTAGAAAAAAGAGATTGGCCTGAATTCTGCTAACATCCTTTTTTTTTGGGGGGGGGAGGGGGTCTTCAGGTAGACAGACTGGCCATGGACACGTGACCCATCTACTCATTCAGTAACTGGCCAACTGACCCCTGTGGCTCTGGGTTCTGTTTGTGCCACAATACCCGACAATCAAGTGAAAGCCTCAGAAAGCAGCTCTCAGCTTTGCTTTTCTACTTCCTTTTAACCCAGTTCTAGACACTGCAGCACAGCTGAGGGTGCCACAAGCTGCATGTCAGGAGTAAGGCAGCCAAGCCAGGCTCTAACCCCAGGCTTAGTGATGTTTAGAGCTGCTTACCAGATCACATCTGGGCACGCTGGATACAAACTGCGCCCCTTGACATCCCAGGATGAATCCCGCAAGATTTAGCAGGACACAGACCACAGACAGCAGCACAAAGAGGTTTACCTGAAACAGCAAGAGGAAGGGCAGTTAGAAAAGGCAACACAAGTGGCCCCAGGAGAACAGCCTTGAACTATGGAGATTTCCTTTTAATACAACAAAATGCCTTGAAAAAAAGAAATGTTGTGATGGTCCTTTGTACCTACCAATACAACACTTAGTCTAAAACTTTTGAAGTTTTAGAATAACTAAAAATTAACACCATTCCATATAACACATATCTATTCTCTCCTACCATTGGACCCCTGAATCTTTTTACTAAAATCTTAAATCAGCTTATCCAAAGACATGATTCATAACATCAGTTGGCTTGCCACAGATTAGGAGAAAATATTTTCATGCATATATGGAACCAAGAAACTATATTCAAAATATACAAATAATTCCTCACCTCGACAATAATATTAGTAATCAACTAAAGACACACCCAATAACCACATGAAACACTATTCATCATCAGGAATACAAAATAAAGCCATCATAAACTATTCTTTCAAATCAACTAGAATGGTTAAAATTTAAAAGCTGACAGTACCAAATGTTGATGAGAATGAAGTATACTTAGAGTATTAGACATTTTCATGTGGGTAGAAAATGGTATCATTGACCCTGGTGTGCTGGTGGCTCATGCCTGTAATCCTTAATACTCAGGAGGCTGAGATCAGAAGATCACAGTTCAGCCAGCTAAGGCAGGAAGCTTCGTGAAACTCTAAATCTCCAATTAACTACCAGAAAACTGAAAGTGGCACAGTAGCTCAAAGTGGTAGAGCACTAGCCCTGAGCAAAAAAACTCAGGCACAGTGCCCAGGCCCTGAGTTCAAGCCCCACAACTGACAAAAAAGAAAATGGTACAATCAATTTTAAGAAACTGTTGGTTTCTTAAAGACTAAATATAAACCTATCTACAGGAATATTCCAGGTGCTTTATGGAGCTACTTAACCCTCAGTTCCCTACTCCTTCAATGTGAGCTACCCACAGTGACTTCCTTCCAAAAGACCACACAGAAGGGACAAAGTAGCTTTCCAGGGGAGAATCCTGACAAACACTCCATCAACCAGATGACAGAGGTCAACATGAGCACTCAGTCATGTCAATGGCACGTGCCTGTGCTAACATGGCATAGGAATTGCACTTTACCTCTGTGGTCTCCCTCCCCAGAACCCACAATAACAGTCTAATGTTCTATGGGGAAAGTATGATGCAATGCCTGGTGCAATGCATCATCCCAAATACCCAATGAACACTCCTCAAGTCTGTTAAGTCATCAAAAAAAAGAAGAATAAAAAAAAAAAAAAAAAAAAAGAAGAATGAGAAACCACCACCACAGTGAAGAGAAGCATAAGCAGACATGTCAGCTCAATGTAATGTGGCATCCTGGATGGATCCATGGGCAGAAAAGAGACAGGTAAGACGTAGGCAAATGTGAAGCATGTGGTCTTTAGCTAACAATAAGGTGTCAAGACTGGCTCCTGAATTGTGATGCACTACCATACAATTGTCAGATCTGAATGACACAAGAAACTCAGAGTAGATGAAGCACATGGGATTTCTATGTTGTAGTTTTACCATTCTGGTAAATAAATATATACATATATATTTACATGCTATTCTAAAATGAAAACATGTACCTTTTTAAATGGAATAAAGTGACTGGATAATGTAGTATATTTAAACAATGAATTATGTCTGGCAATAAAAAGAGCAAACTACGAATGCAAAATAACAGTACAAAATTCAAAAACAAAAACTGAGCAAAATAAGGCAGACGCTGTGTACTTTCCCTTACCTCAAGTTCATGAATAGACATGATCATCTACAGAGACAGAAATCAAAATAGTGATTGCTTGTTTGGGGATGTGGAGGGAGGATGTGGACTCAGAAGAGAAAGCAGGGAATTTTCAAACGTGATAAAATATTCTACATCCTGTCTTGCATGGTGGTTCCATGGGTGATTCCTGTTTTCAAAACTGTGCTAACAGAAAGCTAGGTATGATGCAGCACCCCTGGAGCCCCAGCATTCAGAAGGCTGAGGCAGGAAGATCACAAGTTGGAGGCCTACCTGGGCTATAAAGAGAGACAAAAATCTCAACCACAATCTGGGACTTCTCTAAATTCTAATCCTACTTACTGGCCATAATTTTCACAAAAAGAGAAAAGGAACCTTGAGTCTAACTGCCAAAGCAGGAATAGAAGATCAAACAGAAAATGGAGGCTAATTCTAAAATGCCCTGAGCAACTAACAAAATGAAAGAGGAACCAGTCAAATCACTAGATCTGTGCAAACCTCACAGGTGATGTGGGCCAGGACACACAGACTTCAAAATTACCAGCATTTTCCCTCAGAATATACTTGCGTGTGACCTTATGGCTATTGTTAAAACTCTGGCCAAATTTCCAGGTAAACATATGACCTTATGGTTATTATTAAAACGCTGAGAAGGGTGGAAAAATGAGCGGGGGAATGAGTAGAATGTAGGCAAGAATGTGTTGTCTATGCCACAGAACTGAGAAAAACAAGGAAAGGGGTAGGTGGAAAGGGGGTGAAGATGTTGAAGGGATGACACAGATCAAGACATGTTGTATACATAAATTGCTTTGTTAAATGGCAAAAAAAATCCATACATAACCTAAAAACTAAGAAAAATGAGGGAAGGAATAGGATGGGAGCGTGAATGAGAATATTAAAAGGGGTGACATTGATCAAGAGGCACTGTACTAAGAAATTGCTTTGTTGAATGGCAACTACTTTGTACAACTACCTAAAGAAAATTAAAATATATTTTTAAAATAGAAAATAAAACTCTGGTCAAACCTCAGTCAAATTGAGGGATCTATCAAGCACACAGCCTCTGTAATCACCCAGTTCAGAGCCTGGATTGAGCCCCTGTATAGCAAGTATTGGAGTTGCAAGAGGCATACATAGGATTGTAGGACTTGTTTTACCCATATGTCAAATGGGTCTATTTTTCTAACATATCTCAAAAGATTACTGTGATAATACCATGCCATATTCTCAACTTCAAAGGTCTACACATACACATTTTATTATTAAGAATAACAGGCATTTCTATTTATGGTATGAAGCTTGTTATTGTTACAAAAGGTGTTTCACAAAATGAAATTTCAGTAAGTCTGATACCCGTATTTCAGTCTTTTGCTTATGATACACTTGAATTTAAGTCATCTGGAAAGGACAATCAAATCCTAAGAATAATTGATTGTAAGACTTCCTCAAAGACATTATGTCATTGGTCTCCTTCTGCCAAATGAAAGAAGCCAGTCACAAAGAATCACCTTTATTTGAATGACCAGAATAGGTAAGTCTAGAACTAAGGTTATTGCAGGAAGATGGAGAGTGACAAAGATACCTTTTGGGGGGAGGGGTGATCTACAATTGATGCTAGTGGCATTTGAATACATCTATGAATTCACTCATACTCTCTGAACTGTACACAAGTGCATAAATTTTATGTTATTCCAATTACATTGCTGGGTGCATGTAGCTCACACCCATAATTCTAGCTACTCAGGAGGCTGAGATTTGAGGATTACAGTTCAAAGCCATCCCGAGCAGGAAAGTCTGTGAGACTCTGATCTCTAATAAAATATTCAGAAATAGCCAAACTGGTGCTGTGGCTCATGTGGTAGAGTGTTAGCCTTGAGCACAAAGAGGCTCAGGGACAGCATCCAGGCCCTGAGTTCAAGCCCCAGGACTGGCAAAAAAAAAAACACAAAAATCTCATAGCAAAGCTGTATTTAAAAAACAGTACGAATAAGAAGCAGCCATTAAATGTTTTCTCTTGTCCACAAAGAAAGAAAAGGATCATTCAGAATCCATAGGAAAGCCCTAATATATTGTAAACACTAAAGGACAAGAATGCACTTGACTTGCTGATTAACACAGTCCTCCTTTGAGTGACCTGAGATTCCTTCTCATACTCATTCTTGCTGCCTGGTGTCCCAGCAAATAGTTGAGGCTCCACCCTGAACAAGAGGAGCTCATGTTCTTTTGTTCTTTGTTCTTCTCCCTACTGTTTTGTTCAAGGCTGCTTTGTAGGCTCAGATGTTTCTGCTCTTGACATTAATGTTCATTTTAAGCTATAGAATAGGACAACTCCAATCATAATTAAAAGTCAGTAATGAAAATGTCCAGATCTGCATCTTTGTGAAAACTTGGAACTTAATTGAATTTCAGCTTCCCTCCCTACCATCAGCATCTTACAGTGGGAAGAGCGAAGTAGCAGCTGCAATCTTCTACATCCCTTGGTTTGCTGTCTACTTCTCCTGCAGATCAACATCTGGGTGAGAAAGAGTAAGGGGAAGACTGGGCTGTGGCTGTTAATGTTGATCATGGCAAGTGTGTACAAGGGACTCTCTCCTAATGGGAAGAAGCTCCTCTGAGACACCTCCTGTTGAAGTGGCAGCTTCCTGATTGGTCATCCAGCAGTGGAGATCACCAACCAGTTCCCTGATTGGTCATCTAGCCTCCTGCTGCTATGGATTCCCCACTTACTCCCATGCCAGCTCTCTCATGTGGGGCCCATCTGGTCAGCTAGAAGTGTGCATCTAGGATTTGTTCTGTCACTGTAGTTTCCAACTGAGGCCACAGGATGCTCCAACTACCACCTTCATTCCCCAGGCCTGGGTCTCACACCAGCACAGCCAATACTAAGGAGCCCATACCAGTGCTTAACGTTAAGCCCTGAACTCAGATGCCACAGCAATCTAGAACTTTCTACAAACATTTGTCTCTTTAATCAGTTAAGGGTTGCAAAACAGGTTCCACCAAGCAGCCTTGCAAGCCCTGCTTAGATAGCATGTGTACACACACACACACACACACACACACACACACACTGGAATGTGGGAGCAATGGGCCTCTCTTATACAGAAATCCCTCACATGAGTGTGCAATAAAGAACACAATTCTAACATCAAGATACAGTAGCTCTCACATTGCAATCGCGCATATTGCAACTGCCTCTGCTGGTTTTTATTATTCCAGAAAGAATTTCTAGACATAATATAGAGAGCATAATACAGAGAGCAGTAATATAGAGAGCAAAATACAAACTTTAAAACTGTGATGTCAAGATGCTAGCAAAACTTGGAAGGTGGAAGGAAGAAGGAGAATAAAAGGATAAATGTCTTCATCTTACGAAACAGTCAAGGAGCACTATCTCACATCGAGGAACTAAGAAATGGAAACTTGTAATATTATTTAAAATCACCAAGTGATCGGTAGGAGAAATAAAAATGTTTTTTTTTTTAGAAAATGAGAGAGGAAGGTAGAATAGCAGAAGGGTGACAAGTCTCCCACTTGCAGCAAATACAAGAATATTAAAACCAGCAAGAGTTGAAATGGTGAACTCTGGCAGTTAAATCAAATTGGAGTAGTGAAAGAAAGGCACAGAAGCCTAATTGTTTTATTTTTCTTTAGTAAGATGCCTAATAAGCTCCTCCTTTGTCAAATTTTTAAAAATTCCCCATTTAAAGGTACTGTATTTCATAAATTATAAAATGTCACAGCAGTTTGATTAAAATATAGCTTGACAAAGGAACTGTAGTACATGAGCAGGAACACAGATTGAAAGATAGATAGATAGATAGATAGATAGATAGATAGATAGATAGATAGATAGGGAAGGAAGGCAGCAAGCAGGGAGGGAGGGAGGGAGTAATCGTGGGACACAGGCTCAGTGTACCCCAGATCACATAATCAGTTAGGGTATCTAGTACAGACCAGGTCTAAGCTAGATTTCCAAACCCCTACTTTTTCCCTTCCTTTGGTGAGCAGAATATCTGCTAATACAGTCCACTAAGAAATCATCTTTTCCTGCCAAGTGCTGGTAGCTCACATCTATAATCCTAACTACTCAGGAGACTGAAATCTGAGGATCACAGTTCAAAGCCATCCCAGGCAGGGAAGTCTGTGAGCCTCTTATCTCCAATGAACCACCAGAAAACTAGAAGTGGTGCTATGGTTCAAAGTGGTAGAGCACACTACCCATGAGCAAAAGAGCTTAATGTCAGTGCCTGGGCCCTGAGTTCAAGCCAAATGATCAACGACAGCAAAAAAGAAATCATCCTTTTCTCTTCACTAAAGGCTCTCCTCTGTGGCATGCTCATTGCCATGTTAAGCTAGTAAGAAAGATCTCAGTCCACCATCCTCCAGGCTCTAATGCCTGACTCCCAACCTTTCCACCCGACGCTTCCACCCATGCCAGGCCCTGACTACCTATCTATCCAGGTTAAGCACTTGCTGAGATTCTTGTCCTTCCACTGAGTTGTCATAAACATCCATACATTTAAAAATGAAGCTCATTTTGAATCTTAAAAGTTACCCTAAGAAATTCTTTAGTTCTTGAGGGGGTGAGAAGGGAGAAGGGGAACATAGCCCTACTATAGTCTGGTCACAGTTATGGTTGGAACAAGAGAAAGCAGCTCAGCTACTTAAGCAGAAAAGGAATTTCTTGCCAGGCTATCAGGTGGCTCACAGAATCCACAAGACCCAGGCTCAGGGAGGTGCAAGGGGAGCCAAGAAAGCTGAGTGCTGGAATCTCTCCCAAGGTCACAGGAAGACCAGGTCCCTGGTCACCAGCCCCAGCACCTGAGTCTCCTTACCTAATGAATTCTAAGCAGCCCCAGGCGACTCTGCATGGCCAGCCAACCTACAGAAACCCCGGCAGAGGGTAGAGGTCATGGGTTCAACCCTATGGCTGGACTCAGTAGTGTATAATCGAGGCAAGGCCCTGCCTCACACAGGACTCACACAAACACAGTTAGACCCCAAAATGAGTACCGACACTGTAGATGCTGAGGAATCCCACACTGTAGATGCTGAGGAATCCCAAATCAAAGCACGCAGAGCTGAAGGTTCCTTCAATCAGCACTTCATCCTCCCTAAACAAATCAGCAAGTCTCCCTCCTTCCCATACACTCAACAGAGTAGCTCCCTACAATTTCTTGACTGACCTTCCAGAGATTTCCATGTAACTGCAAACCCAAGCTGACTCCCAAAGGTCTGGTTTTTAGGAGAGCTTGTGTGTGTGTGCTGTGTGTATGCAGATGACTATTTGGTAACTTTTCACAGGTCAATGCATTTATTTCCAGATAGTTTCCTTTTTCATCCTCCAGTCATTTAGCTGTTCAGTTTTATCTCCATAGTCCATGGGCCTGAAATCCTGGAAAAGGGACAAGGCCAAGGACTTGTTTTAGTACCACCTATCACTGGAAATGCAGGCCAATGTTCTTCAGCACTAACAGTATGATCTGAGTACAGCCTGGCTGGTCCAAGCTACACTGGGGTACAGTCAGGAATATACATCTCACCACGGCCAGCTAGCATTTAGGAAAGAGGCCAAATGGGAGGCCTGCTTCCTTTCTCCTTATACCCAAGGCATTTTGCTCTGTTAGCATCGCACATATGAACATATTACAACATACTATTCGCTTCTTTAACATCAAAGATGAAAAAACCAGGCAGTACTAGGGATCGAAACCAGAGACCCACATCTTTGGCAGACACTCTATTACTGTGCGTATATCCCTAAATTAATCAATTCTGGAATAAAACATACTTTCCTGGTATCGTTTTAAACAATACTAACAACAAGTAAAAATAACTTAGCTGCAAATATGGGCTTCTCAAAAATAAGGCTATGACCAGGCTCTAGTGGCTCAAGCCTATAGTCCTAGCTACTCAGGAGATTGAGACCTGAGGGTTGAGGTTTGAAGGCAGCGCAGGCAGGAAAGCCCATGAGACTCTTATCTCCAATAAATTACCAAAAATGCCTGAAATGGAGCTGTGGCTCAAGTCGAAAAGGACTAGCCTTGAACTTAGAGCAGTGTCCAAGCCCAGAGTTCAAGCCTCAGAGAGGCAAAAAAAAAAAAAAAAAAAAAAAGCAAGACTACAAACCAACTAAATATCAGTACTAACTACTCTTATATTAAACCCCTTGCTCCAGATCCTTCTCTTCCTGAGCTCTCAGTCCAAAGCTATTCTGGCATACTTGGGTTCTGTTCAATCCCAACCATTTCACTACCTTGGAAGACAGACCTTCCAGGCATTCAGCCAAGAGCCCTAAAGCCCTACAAATATCCTCAGTTTGCCCTTTCTATAAACCTCTGGCAAAACATTCTTTCTTACTGACGCAGGGGTACAAAAGTTAGCTATGCTTGATCAACAGATTATCAACCACGATATTCCAGGCTAGTGGGTGTGAACCCATTGTTCATAAAACTCTATTCTATATGCCTGATACAAATCTCTGCTCTCTGTCCTTTCATAGCTCCAGAATGGAGATAATGAAAAAATTGGGGGTGGGGATAGGGCCTAGTGGCTAACATACAGCAGAAATTGATCTGGGATTCATTTTTATTCTACCAATTAACTTAACTAAAAGATTACTTAAAAATTTAGGCAGGGCTGGGAATATGGTCTAGTGGCAAGAGTGCTTGCCTCCCATACATGAAGCCCTAGGTTCGATTCCTCAGCACCACATATATAGAAAAAGCCGGAAGTGGTGCTGTGGCTCAAGTGGCAGAGTGCTAGCCTTGAGCAAAAGAAGCCAGGGACAGTGCTCAGGCTCTGAGTCCAAGCCCCAGGACTGGCAAAAAAAAAAAAAAAAGGCTTAGGCAAGGGCCTACTGGTAGAGAGTGCTTGACTCGTATATATGAAGCCCTGGGTTCAATTCCCCAGCACCACATATATAGAAAAAGCCAGAAATAGAGCTGTGGTTCAAGTGGCAGAGTGCTAGCCTTGAGTAAAAAGAAGCCAGGGACAGTGCTCAGGCCCTGAGTCCAAGCCCCAGGACAGACAAAAAAAAAAGGCAGTACAGACAGACAAATCCATAAGCCCCTTATCTCCAATTAACCAGCAAAAAGCAAGAGGTAAGGAGATGTGGCTCAAGTAGTAGAGTACCAACCGTGAACAGAAAAGGCCAAAGAAACCACACACACACACACACACACACACACAAAAAAAAAAAAAAAAAAGCTTGGCTTGGTTAATTTCTTCCAAGCTCTCTGGAGAAAAGGATAAAACTACCAAAACATACTATGCTAGTGAAGGAGGGCCATGCAGAAGTGCTCATAGGAAAAGAATTGCAGTGGAACCAAACCCCATATTCTAATAGTCGTTCATCTGGTAGAGGAGTGGACAAGCCAATTCATTCCTGAGCTAACTAATATTCCCTTAAAAACAGGCATGTTGAAGAACTTGGGGAATTCTTAAGCATTACAGATATATAAAAATATACTATAACAATCCCAAAGGGAACAGCCATCCTTTTCCTCCCTCTCTCATTTACTCACTGCCTTCCTTGCTTCTTCCCTCCATTCCTCCCTTCCTTCTTTTCTTTCTTTACTCCCAAGCATTAGGAACTTAATCCAGGATCATCTAGACAACAGCACTACCACTGAGTTACATCTGCAGCCTTTTAAAACTTATTTAGAGACAAAGTCTTGCTAAGTAATCGAGTTTGCCCTCCAATTTGAAAACTTTCTATCTCAGCCTCCTGAGTAGCTGGGATTACAGTGTATATCACCATGCCCGGTCAGCCAACTATTTTTATGCCTTCAACAATAGTGAGTCAGAGGCATTGGCTCATGTCTATAATCCCAGCTCCTCAGGAGGCAGGTGTGAGAGGATTTCAGTTTAGGGCCAGCCCAAGCAAAAAGCTAGTGAGATTTGTATCTCCACCACTAAGCCAGGTGTGGTAGCATGCACCTGAGAAGCATAGATGTGAAGATTACAGTCCAAGGCCAACCTAGGAAAGCCACAAGACCCCATCTGAAAAAAAAAAAAAAAAAAACTAGAGCAAAATAAGATGACAGGAGTGGCTCAAGTGACAGAGTACCTGCCTCAAAAGCCCAAGGTCCTGAGTTCAATCCCAATACCCCCAAGGGGAAAACATCACCACAAACAGTGAAATAGTCATAGTATTCAAGTTTATTCAACAGGAATGCCCATCTGAAAGTAAAATAACATCAAGGGTTCTAGAAAGGTTCTGGAAATCTATAGAATATGTGAGCTAGAAAGACTCTTAAAAATTATTCTGATCTAAGCCAGTCATTGGGGAATCCAGAGATTTCCCCCCAATGGTATTATGTTAGCATTAATATACAGGTTTCAGCATCTATGAAATCAGGCTCATTCCAAATCACTGGTGGCCATAAGACAAACTTGACAGAACAGTACTGCACAAGGCCAAAGAGTCTCAGAGCTCATCCTGGAAACACACCACCAATTCCTCAAGTGACTTGTCCCATTCTTCCTGCCACAGAGAAAGCAAGTACTGCCATCTATCTTGCAGCATAACTGACCTATCTGTCAGTGTTCCTCTGGTAGGGCGAAGTCTCCAACTTTTTGTTTGTTTGTTTTCGTTGCCAGTCCTGGGGTGTGGACTTGGCCTGAGCACTGTCCTTGGCTTCTTTTTTTTTTTTTTTTTTGCCAGTCCTGGGCCTTGGACTCAGGGCCTGAGCACTGTCCCTGGCTTCTTCCCGCTCAAGGCTAGCACTCTGCCACTTGAGCCACAGCGCCGCTTCTGGCCGTTTTCTGTATATGTGGTGCTGGGGAATCGAACCTAGGGCCTTGTGTATCCGAGGCAGGCACTCTTGCCACTAGGCTATATCCCCAGCCCCCCTTGGCTTCTTTTTGCTCAAGGCTAGCACTCTACCTCTTGAGCCACAGCGCCACTTCCGGCTTTTTTCTATATATGTGGTGCTGAGGAATCGAACCCAGGGCTTCATATATACAAGGCGAGCACATTACCACTAGGCCATATTCGCAGCCCAAATCTCCAACTTTTTTAGACAAATGTCAGCATGTTTCATGACTCTTCTTCTAAGACACAGTAAGCTATAACAAGAACAACAAAACCACCAAGCACCAGTAGCTCATGCCTGTAATTTTAGGCTGAGATCTGGATCGGGTTCAAAACCAGTCCAGGTAGGAAAGTTCACAAGACCCTTATCTCCAATATACTACCAAAAGTAAACAAACAACAACAACAAAAGGCTAGAAGTGAAGCTGCGGCTCAAGTAAGTGATAGCATGCTAGCTTTCAGCAAAAGAAGCTCAGGGACAGTGCCCAGGTCCTGAGTCCAAACTCCAGGACTGGCATAAAAAAAAACAAAAACCAAACATTGTTGTAATCCTAGCTACTTAAGAAGCTGATATTGGAGGATTGTGGTTCAAAGTCATCCCTGGAAGGAAAGTCCAGGAGACTCTTATCTCCAATTAATAACCATCCAAAAGCTGGAAGTGGCACCATGGCTCCAAGTGGTAGAGCCAACAGTGCCCAGGCCCTGAGATCAAGCCTCATGACTACCACCATCAACAACAAAAACTTTACTTGGACTCCATGATAGGGCAAAAATATTTACCTTAAATCATTTTCAAGTCTTTGTGGGTACTGAAGTTTTATCCTAAATATTATAATCTTATAGTTAGATTAAACTGAAGGGTGATTTTTAAAGCAGCCAGCACATCTGTGCTCTTCCATCCTCAGTCTGGGTGCAAAGCAAAGGGGCCCACAGGTGAGAACAAACCACATAAGACACAAAGCTCCACCAGAGGAGCCTCTGGTCTTCATGCAAAGGAACACAGCTGTCCTCCTTTCAGTCTGAAGGTTCATTTTCATCCTATCTGTTCCAAACTAACAAGAAAAAAAAAACTTGAAGTACCACAATATAAGCAAGCAAAGAAAACCATCTTCCCATCTATCAGTGTCTCAGGAGACTGTGATTTGAGACTCACAGTTCCAAGCCAGCTTGGGCAGGAAAGTCTGTGAGATTTTTATCTACAATTAACCAGGAAAAAGCCAGAATCTGAGCCATGGCTCAAATGGCAGAGCAGCCTTGAACAAAAAAGCTAAGTGACAGAACTCAGCACCCTCAAGTTCAAGCCCCAGTACCAAGGTACACACACACATACACACACAAGAAAATCATTTTATTGAGACCAGTGGGGGCGGGGGGGATGTGGCTTAGTGATAGAGTGCTTACCTGCATACGCAAAGTCCTGGATTCGATTCCTCAGCACCACATAAACAGAAAAAGCCAGAAGTGGTGATGTGGCTCAAGGGGTAGAGTGCTAGCCATGAACAAAAGGAGCTCAGGGACAGTGCTCAGGCCAAGCCCCAGGACTGGCGACCATTACATTTTTCAACTAAGTCACCAGGGCAAGACAATATTTGGGGGCCATTTCTAGCACTGAGTTTGTGATTTCTGAACACTCACAAAACCCTTTATTAGAAGAACAAAGTAATGATATCTAGAAAAAAATCAGAACTTGATTTTTCAAAACAGAAATGTTAGCTCTTTACGGAAAAGATAAGATCTGGAATCCCACACACAGGAATAAACTCTGTGAACGGAGCTTCCCACTCTGAATTTCCATGAAGACTTGAAGCCAAAGGAACTAGGTCAGCCTGACGTTCCTTTGTTCAAACCAGTACACAGTCCTGATTAGTCCTACAGCGAGGCTCGAGGCTCACAAGAGAGGGGCCAGAGAGACAGGTTCTCACAGGGACGACTCATGTGTTCTAGAAGATTCACATCCAGCAACACAGGCCAGAACAGCAGGGCCTCTCAAAAGCCAGACATGCCCTAGCATTTACACACAGGGAGACCAAAGAGGGACAGTCTTCAGAGAGGAACACAAAGGCACAATGCCTATGTGTCTCTGATTATATACAAAATAATATTTATAGAAATGAACTCCAGGAAATGGAAATGAGGATTTTTATTTGTTGCTGTCTTCATATCCTTTTCTTTTTGTCTTGTTTATTCATTTATCTGTCTTGGGGAGTAGAACGGGGACACAGAAATGGAGGGACCAATGAAGCAATGGTATTCACTAGACACTATGTTGAAATTGAACTATACAGCTTGCGGCTACAGATGAGAGGGAAAAACTGTGAGAGAATGAAGGAAGGTGTGCCATTGTCCAAAAAGAAATGTACTTATTACCTGACTTATGTAACTGTAACTCCTCTGTACATCACCGATATAATAACATTTTCTTAAGCCAGACACAGTCCAGTCCTGTCCCCTCCTCCACACCACCAAAATCTTCCCTGAAGAGGTTACAAACAAGAGGCTAAGAACAAATGCAAAGATTTGGAGAGAAACTCCCTAAGCCTAATTTTCTGCTGCCCAATAAGCCCCAAGTGTACAGCAAATGTGTGCTGAGCATAGGGGACCCCAGAGCTACAGGGTGGGAAGACAGAGCCCCTCCCTGTCCTGCACTGACCAGCACCTCAGGGACACACAGAGCAAAGGAAGAGAACACAGGCTCATCAGAGGCTGTGAAGCCAAGAGATTTGGAGCTGAAATAATGGAATAATGAGCTCATTGGTTCCTGGGACCAGAAACCTCCATCATTAGGATAATTGGTGAAGGTCTTCGTTGGGAAGTGAAGGGTGAAGAAGAGCCAGAACGAACCAGCAGGCAATCAGCTAGTGACAGAATGTCCCTAGACCTACAGCACAATGAGGGAGGGAAAGGAGAGAGAGGGGCAGAACGCTTACCTGGCAAGCCCAGGTCCGCAAAACATAGATCCAACCCACAGAGCCCTGCTGGCTTCTCCATGCCAGGGGCCTCCTCACACATAGGTGACTGACACGCTTTCCAAACTCAGGGTAGCTGAGAGAAAAGTGGACAGGGGATGGGACGGAGAGGGGACGGAGGGAGGGAGGGAGGAGGGAGGGAGGGAGGGAGGGAGAGGGAGGGAGGGAGGGAGGGGAGGGAGGGAGAGGGGGTGGAGGAGGAAGAGGAGAAGGAGGAGGAGGAGGAGGAGAGGAGGAGGAGGAGGAGGAGGAGGGGAGGAGGAGGAGGAGGAGGAGGAGGAGGAGGAGGAAGAGGAAGAGGAGGAGAAAGAGTTGTCTTGGCTATGCATCAGTGGCTCACTCAGAAAGCTGAGATCTGGTTCAAAACCAGCCCTGGCCAAAAAAGTTTGAGAACTTTCAATTATACAACAAAATCAGATTAAAGAAATGGCTCAAGTGATCAATTAAGTAGAAGCTTAGCAAGCCTGAGGACCAGAGTTCAAACTGTGATACAGGAGAGAGACACAGAGAGAAACTAGACTTTCTTGAAATCTATCTGGAACACATGCTTATGTTATCTTCATCATTTGGAATTGTCAGAGTACAAATATCATTGGGGCTGGGGATATAGCCTAGTGGCAAGAGTGCCTGCCTCGGATACACGAGGCCCTAGGTTCGATTCCCCAGCACCACATATACAGAAAACAGCCAGAAGCGGCGCTGTGGCTCAAGTGGCAGAGTGCTAGCCTTGAGCGGGAAGAAGCCAGGGACAGTGCTCAGGCCCTGAGTTCAAGGCCCAGGACTGGCCAAAAAATATATATATATATCATGACAGATTTTATTTTCACTTAATTTAAACATATGCATTTTAATGTTGACCAAACAGAAAAAGATACTGTAAAGGTGATTCCAGTATCTAGATTGCTTAATCTTTGAATGCCATCTAAACTTTGTCTGCAGTCTCATTCTAAATAGTTGGAGTTAGAGGGCTTAAGCCCAGGCAGTGAATGAATACATTAAATACTGAGTTTGAGGCCTGGTCTCAGACAAGAAAAGAAAGGGGAGGGGAGGAGAGGAGAGGAGAGGAAGGCAAGGGGGAGAGGGGTTGCTGGGAATGTGACTTAGTGATAGAGTGCTTGCCTAGCATGCATGAAGCCCTGGATTCCATTCCTCGGCACCACATAAACAGAAAAGCCGGTAGTGGCACTGTGGCTCAAGTAGTAGAGTGGCTAGCCTTGAGCAAAAGAAGCTCAGAGACAATGCCCAGGCCCTGGGTATGAGAGAAAGAGAGAGAAATGAAAGAGAGAAAGGGAAAGAAAAGAGAAAGAGAGACAGAGAGAGAGAAAGAAAGACAGAGAGGAGAGTGGGGAACTGGTGGCTCACACCTATAATCTTAGAGACTCAGGAGGATGAGATCTGAGAATTACAGCTCAAAGCCAGCCCATGCAGGAAAGTCAGTGATATTCTTATCTCCAGTTACCCATCAGAAAACAAAAGAGTGGAGGCATACACACCTCAGCCATTACAACACAGGCCATAAAGCCCACCTACAACAAAGGACACAAGGCCCATCCACAGCATAGGCCCAAAGCCTACGCACACGAACAGCCTACAAAACCCACTGACAGTCTTATTTTCTTTAACCTGCTGCATAATATAGTAGAATGTTACACTGATTACTTATATCTTCCAAATATATTCAGAAAGCTTCACTAGATTCAATAAATGATAGAGTTGTAAACTGCTACCCACATCGCCTTGCATATATGAAAAAATGCTAGGGTTTGAGGAGGACTATCAAGGCAATTCCTTGATTCAAACCTCCAAAAACTGTCCAAGGTTCTGCTTCTCCGGGAACCTAAGAATTTAAGAGATTTTGTATTCATTACCACTGTCTAGTGAACTGTGGTCTGTTTGAAGTGAACTATAATATATATACATATATATACACACACATACATATGAATAGATATGAATATGTGTGTATATTTAATATATAAATGATATTATTTATAGTATATACATGTGAATTATAATTTAATTCCACCTCCAGGCAGATGAGAAAAAAATAAGAGGCATTATATAGAGACAAAAACTGTAAGTAAGCTAGACACCAGTGGCTCACACCTGGAATCCTAGCTATTCAAGAGACTGAGATCTGGGGAGTGAGGTTCAAAGCCAGCCTAGGCAGACAAACCAAGAGGGTCTTATTGCCAATTAACCAGCAAAAAGCTAGAAGTGGAGGTGGTAGCTCAAGTGGTAAAGCACCAGCCTGAGCCAAATAGCCAAGCAAGAACAGGAGACCCTGAGGTTTGAGGCCCAGTACCAGCACATAAAAGAAAAAACAAAACTGTACATAGCTTTCAACTCAAATAGAATTTCCAAGACCCTGTTTTATCTTAAAACTTGGGTAGATTCTACTATTTATTACAGTCTGTTTATTACAGTAAACTCTGAATCAAACCCACAAATAATAACAAAGCATAAATATTAGGAATGTTCTACATGTTATTGAATTATACACTTAGAAGTGATCCCTTCTGTAATATGACTTTTACCCCAATA